>NC_058519.1:210283920-211533920 GCF_904849725.1 Hordeum vulgare subsp. vulgare | reverse complement strand
GGGGAAGGAGAAGGAGAAGGAGGAGGAGAAGAAGAAAAAAGAAGAGAAGAAGAAGGAGAAGAAGGAGGAGAAGAAGGAGAGAAGAAGAAGGAGAAGAAGGAGGGCTCCTTGTCCTTCTCCTTCTTCTTCTCCTCCTTCCTTCTCCTTCTTCTCTTCTTCTCCTCCTCCTTCTTCTTCTTCTCCTCCTCCTCCTTCTTCTTCTCCTTCTCCTTCTATTCTTCTTCTCTTCTTCCTCTTCTTCTTCCTTCCCCTTCTTTTTGAGCTAAATATTCCAATTATGTCATTTTAGAGGAAAAGAAGCTAAGTATATAATATTCATGAGCTAACCAAGGTTCTTATGCCATTTTGAGCTTATTACGATATTTTGGAGCTAAATGGGCTAACTATGTCATTGTTGGGTTAATTAAAGCAAGGATAATATGAAAGAGGAGAAGAAAGAGGAGGAGGAGGAGAATAATAAGAAATCAAGAAGAAGGAGGAGGAGGAGGAGAAGGATAGAAGGTCCTTGGCCTTCTCCTCCTCCTCCTCCTCCTCCTCCTCCCCCTCCCTTCTCCTCCTCCTCCTCCTTCTCCTCCTTCTCTTCTTCTTCATCTCTTCTTCTTCTTTCTTTTCATTTTGAGCTTATTATGGTATAAGAAGAAGAATAAAGAGGAGGAGAATAAGAAGAAAGAGGAGGAATAGGAGAAGAAGAAGAAATCAAGAAGAAGGAGAAGGAGGAGGAGGAGGAGGAGGAGGAGGAGAAGGCCAGGGGCCTTCTCCTCCTCCTCCTCCTCCTCCTCCTCCTTCTTCTCTTCTTCTTCATCTCTTCTTCTTCTTTCTTTTCATTTTGAGCTTATTATGGTAGAAGAAGAAGAAGAAATCAAGAAGAAGAAGAAAGAGGAGGAAGAGGAGAAGAAGAAGAAAGAGGAGGAAGAGGAGAAGAAGAAAGAGGAGGAGGAGAAAGAGGAGGAGAAGAAGAAGAAGAAAGAGGAGGAGGAGAAGAAGAAGAAAGAGGAGCAGGAGGAGAAAGAGGAGGAAGAGAAGAAGAAGAAAGAGGAGGAGAAGAAAGAGGAGGAAGAGAAGAAGAAGAAAGAGGAGGAGGAGGAGAAAGAGGAGGAGGAGAAGAAGAAGAAAGAGGAGGAAGAGGAGAAGAAGAAGAAATCAAGAAGAAGAAGGAGGAGGAGGAGGAGGAGGAGGAGGAGGAGAAGGATAGGCCTTCTCCTCCTCCTCCTTCTCCTCCTCCTCCTCCCTTCTCCTCCTCCTCCTCCTCCTCCTCCTCCTCCTTCTTCTCTTCTTCTTCATCTCTTCTTCTTCTTTCTTTTCATTTTGAGCTTATTATGGTAGAAGAAGAAGAAGAAATCAAGAAGAAGAAGAAAGAGGAGGAAGAGGAGAAGAAGAAGAAAGAGGAGGAAGAGGAGAAGAAGAAAGAGGAGGAGGAGAAAGAGGAGGAGAAGAAGAAGAAGAAAGAGGAGGAGGAGAAGAAGAAGAAAGAGGAGGAGGAGGAGAAAGAGGAGGAAGAGAAGAAGAAGAAAGAGGAGGAGAAGAAAGAGGAGGAAGAGAAGAAGAAGAAAGAGGAGGAGGAGGAGAAAGAGGAGGAGGAGAAGAAGAAGAAAGAGGAGGAAGAGGAGAAGAAGAAGAAATCAAGAAGAAGAAGGAGGAGGAGGAGGAGGAGGAGGAGGAGGAGAAGGATAGGCCTTCTCCTCCTCCTCCTTCTCCTCCTCCTCCTCCCTTTTCCTCCTCCTCCTCCTCCTCCTCCTCCTTCTTGTCTTCTTCTTCATCTCTTCTTCTTCTTTCTTTTCATTTTGCCTATTTCTTCTCCTCTTCTCCTCTTGTTGGAGCTAAATTACCTAATTATGTCTTTTTTGAGCTAAATTGGCTAATTATCTCATTTTAGAGGAAAACAAGCTAAGTTTGGAGGAGAAACTTACCGTAGTGGTCATCAAGGAGGAGAAACACCACGGTTGCTCGCGCCGGCTTCGTCCGGAGACGGTTGCCCTGGAGAAGGCTCTGGACCCGCGCCCACCATCTTTCAACACCTGCCATGATAAAGATTAAAAGAAATTAGTACAACATAAAAAAATTGAATGACTGACATGAATAATAATATGTACATGAATAGTAAATATTAAAATATATATAATTTAAGTTTTGAATCTTACAAACTAATAATCATCATCAATAAATGCATCATCATCATCACTATCACGCATGCGCACGGTAGGTAGAAAACTTGGGTCGCCGGTTGAGCCGTAATATAGACATCGGGAACATCTAAATGTGCATCCGGAGAACAACAGGGAGGCACTCACGAAATTCCGCATCGGATCCAGAGCACAGCATACGGGAAAACGAACCCAGTCTACACATACTCGGGCTGTCCATGGATAATGTTGGACAATTCGAAAGGATGGCGGTTATAAATATGCAAAGACATGCCTATTTATAGATGTCGCCCTTTCGAATGGGAGACGCATACTGGTCACGCATACTCATGATTGAAGAAACCTATAGCTAGCAAGTTTCCTCGGCACGAAGACCGGGACAGAGAAAATTAAGGGGGTAGGAGGAGAAGTCATTTGTGCTCACCAACAAACGCAAGGGCGGAGCTCGTCCAACGCACGTGGAGGTCGTCGAACAACTGCACATTGAAATTCACCCGATCAACACAAATATGATGTTTTTATAATTAACATAACTATATGACCTAACTCATAACTATGTGGGTCAGTGTCATCGGGGGTCGAAGGTCACTGGCGTCGGGGATTGGGGTCTTTTCGGTCAACAAGAGGCCGAAGAGGTGTCGGGGCTCGGGGGTTGGGGTCAGTGGCGTCGGGGGTCGGGGTAGGGGGTCGGGGGTCGAGGGTGAGTGTTGTCGGGGGTCGGGGTTCGGGGGTCGAGGGTCAGTGGCGTCGGGCGTCGGGGGTCGGGGGTCAGTGGCGTCGGGGGTCGGGGTAGGGGGTCGGGGGTCGAGGGTGAGTGTTGTCGGGGGTCGGGGGTCGGGGTTCGAGGTTACCTATAAAACTTTCTAGGTTACCTATAAAACTTTCTAGGTTACCTATAAAACTTTCCAGGTTACCTATACTACTTTATAAAACTTTCCAGGTTCCATAAAAAAATATTTCATGCCGGGGTGTCGTCGAGATGTCGTGTCGGGGCGTCGTGTCGGGGTTTCGGGGCATCGTGTCGGGTGTCAGGGGTGTCGTCGAGATGTCGTGTCGGGGCGTCGTGTCGGGGTTTCGGGGCATCGTGATGGGTGTCAGGGGTGTCGTCGAGATGTCGTGTCGGTGCGACAACTACTATTGCGAGCTGTTGTAATATCCTCAACGTTGTGGCTAGTGCAAGCATAGGCGGCGAACGGAGGGCTCTACACGGTCAACTACAAACCTAACAACTAACCTAACACACAGTAGGTAATTAACAACTAACCTAACAACTAACCTAGCTCGAGGGGTAATACCACTAACAACTAACCTAATTACCACTAACAACTAACCTAATTACCACTAACAACTAACAAGTAACCTTACTAACCTAATTACCAGTACGTAACCACTAACAACTAACCTAACTAACCTAACTAACAATAGGTAATTAACAACTAACCTAACTAACCTAATTAATGAATTAAACGAAAAAAGGAAAAAAGGACTCACGGAGGAGGAGGAGGGCCGCAGGAGGGGGGGGCGCAGGGCGGCGGTGGGGTGTGTAGGTGGGGAGGTGGGGGGGAGGCGGCGGCGGTGCGGCGGCGCTGGGGGCGCAGGGAGGAGGAGGAGGCCCGCGGGGGGGGGTCGCAGGGCGGCGGTGGGGAGGTGGGGGGGGAGGCGGCGGCGGTGGGGCGGCGGCGGCGGTGGGGCGGCGGCGGCGCTGGGGGCGCAGGGAGGAGGAGGAGGCCCGCAGGGGGGGCGCAGGGCGTGCGTGGGAGAGAGAGAGAGCGCGTGGGAGAGAGAGAGAGTGCGTGGGAGAGAGGAGAGAGGTAGGCGCGCGGCGCCGTTAACTTTTCGGGGGTCCATCTCCTTTGCCGTGGGCCACTGATCCCCTTTGCCGTCTGCCACGGACGGCAAAGCTACTCAGGCAGACGGCAAAGGGGTGGGTGGGGCCGGGGTGGGATGGGGAGAGAGGAGGGGTGGGGTGGGACAGCTTTGCCGTCGGCCATCCCTACCTTTGCCGTCTGTCAGCAGACGGCAAAGAGGTGGCTGATGGCAAATATTTATTTTGCCATCAGCCTCCTCTTTACCGTCTGTTTTTTGCCAACACACGGTAAAGAGGTTCTTCGCCGTCTGCTGGCTGACGACAAAGATTTGGCAGACGGCAAATATAGGAATTCCAGTAGTGAGCAGAGCAAGACAAGTAACAGCAGTAGCAACAGTAGTAGCAGCAGCAGAGCAAGACAAGTAACAGCAGTAGGACAAAATCGTAGGCAATGGGTCGGTGATTTGTTTGGATGATATTCATCATGCAACAGCTATAACACGGAGAGATAAGTGGCTAGCTCCCGTTCGTCAATGTGATGTAGGCATGCATTCCGTGTGTCGTCATACGTGCTTAGGGAAAAGAACTTGCATGACATCTATTGTCCATCCCTCTAATGGCAGCGGGGTCCAAAAGGAAACTACGAGATATTAAGGTTCTCCTTTTAATAAAGAACCGGACCAATGCATTAGCACTTGGTGAACACATGAACTCCTCAAACTATGATCATCACCGCGAGTGGTTCCGGTTATTGTCACTCCGGGGTTGCCGGATCATAACACATAGTAGGTAACTACAACTTGCAACATCGGATCTAAAACACACATATATTGGTGGCAACATAATAATTTCAGATCTGAAATCATGGCACTCAGGCCCTAGTGACAAGCATTAAGCATGGCAAAGTAGTAGCAACTTCAAATCTCAGAACATAATGGATACTAGGGATCAATCCCCATCAAAACTAACTCGATTACATGATAGATCTCATCCTACTCATCACCGCCCGGCGAGCCTACGAATAGATTACTCACGAACGACGAAGAGCTTCATGGAATTGGAGGGGGAAGAAGGTTGACGATGAGGATGGCGACGATTTCCCCTCTCCGGAGCCCAAGACGGAATCCAGATCTGCCCTCCAGATGAAGAACAGGTGGTGGCGGCGCCTCCTTATCGAAAATGCGACGAAAACTTCTCTTTTATTTTTTCTAGGACGAAAGACAACTTATAGAGGTGGAGTTGGGGGCGGCAGGTGCCTGTGAGCTGGGGTGGTGGCGGAGCAGGGGCTTGTGGCCCACTGGCCCACCCCCTGAGGTGGAACTTGGCGCACGTATTTTTGATATTTTCCAAAACTGCTCCCCGTAAATTTTCAGGACGTTTGGAGAACTTTGATTTATGCACAAAAATAACACCAAGGCAATTCTATTGTAAACAGCGTCAGTCCAGGTTAGTTCCATTGGAATCATGCAATTAGTCCAAAACAAGGGCAAAAGAGTTTGGAAAAGTAGATACGTTGGCGACGTATCAACTCCCCCAAGCTTAAAACCTTGCTTGTCCTCAAGCAACTCAGTTGACAAACTGAGAGAGAAAGAAAAACTTTGACAAACTCTGTTTGATCTGGTTGTTGCAACCATGTCTAACTCATAACCAGAATTTCAGCAAGACCACCAGTTAACCACATAAGCAAATGACACAAAGGTCTCACGGTGAACTAATATCAATGGCATAATCAGCTAACGAGCAAATAATAATAAGTTTCAAATACCAACACTTCAATCAAAGAAAGCATGAAGCAATATGAATAGGTGGTATCTCGCTAGCTCTTTCTGAGACCGCAAAATATAAATGCAGAGCACTTTCGAAGATCAAGGGCTGACTAAACATTGTAATTCATAGCAACGAAGATCCAGTCATAGTCATACTCAATATCAGTCAAAAGCAAAGCATAGAAATGACAGAGGTGCTCTCTAATTGGTGCTTATATAAGAGGAGGATGACTCAACAGGAAAATAAATAGACAGGCCCTTCGCAGAGGGAAGCATTGATTTGCAGAGGTGCCAGAGCTCAAGCTTTTAAAATAGAGATAATAATTTTGGGTGACATGCTTTCATTGTCAACGCAATGACCAAGAGTTTTCAATATCTTCCATGCTACTCATGCTATAGGCGGTTCCCAAACAGAGAAGTCAAGTTTTAACTCCCCCACCACCAATCAATCACACTCCAAGGCTAGCCGAATCCTCGAGTACCGTCCATACTAACATCAATCCGGGGGAGTCTTGTTTCACAGTTATGTTTTCGATTTAAGCATGGAACTGGGCATCCCAAATACTGACCCCTTTCTCGTGAATGATTGTGAGTAAACACATGTATAGGATAACACTCCTAGCATGGAACATACCAATAGCCCTCTGTCACCACATGAGCGGTTCGGGCATGCAAAACAAATTTATTTCTTGAAGGTTTAGAGAGTGGCACATGCAAATTTACTTGGAACGACAGGTAGATACCGCAAATAGCTAGGTATGGTGGACTCTCATGGAAAAACTTTTGGGTTTATGGAAGTGGATGCACAAGCAGTATTCCCGCTTAGTACAAGCGAAGGCTAGTAAAAGACTGGGAAGCGACCAACTAGAGAGCGACAACAGTCATCAAGATGCAATGAGTTTGACTAACATTAAATGCAAGCATGAACAGGATATAAATCACCATGAACACGAACATCATAGAGGCTATGTTGATTTTGTTTCAACTACATGCATGAACACGCGCCAAGTCAAGCCACCTGAAACATTCAAAGGAGAATACCATCCTATCATACTACATCATAGTCATCTCAAAATCTATGTTGGCAATCAAGACAAACCATTATAAGCTCTCAGCTAAATAAGCATGGCATCGGAAACTATGATCTCTAAGTTGTCATTGCAAACATGGTTCTCTCACAACAAAGCTAAATCTGGGTCGACAAGCTAGTCATATTTACAAAAACAAAATAGATAGAGTTCATACCAGCTTTTCAGTCTCAGTCACTTCATCATATATCATCATTGTTGCCTTTCATTTGCACGATCGAACGATGAAGACGATAATAAGCGCATTGGACTAAGATGAATCTGCAGGCAAACACAAAGGAGAAGACAAAATAATATGGCTCTTTGAAAGCTAAACAGGTAAGCATGCAAGAACCAATAAACATTGTAACCAATATCTTCTACCTTGATACAAAGAAAAAGAAAGCTATTTACACGGGAAAGCTCCCAACAAGGAAAAGAAGAAAGAAAAATCTTTTTGGGTTTTCTCAAAAGGACACGAAACAAGAAAACAAGAAAACAAAAAGAAACTAGCATGGATAATACAGTGGCAAAGTGTAAACACCGGCTAACAAAGAGAAAGCATAAGCATGAATGTAAAGTCGATGAAAACACGTACTCCCCCAAGCTTATGATTTTGGCCTAGCTTGGTCTACTCCCATGGTGGGTCCTGGCGATACCCAAAGTCATAATAGGTATTATACGGGAGTGCTGCAGCCACTGCATGAATAGCTGCCTCACGAAGTCGAGCACCAGTCGCCTCCCTCTCATACTCCTCGGCCTCTCCTATAGTTATGTAGTATCTTCGTTTATCCTTAAAATCAAAGAAAGTAGGAGCAGGAAGGGTAATACGGAAAACACGCTGCCGGTTAAATATCAAGCGGTATAGGAGAGATCCATGATCTCTCTCAAGGAACTGGTAGCGTGTTAGAGCGACACGATCAAGGTAGGCTGTACGGAGAGGAGGGTCTTTTGGACAGATGGATACCCCAAGAAAATTTGCTAAGCGTGTAGCATAAACTCCACCAAAGAAATCGCCCTCACTGGCATTTTTATTCAGCCTCCTTGCTATAATAGCTCCCATATTGAAGCTCATGTCACCTGTTACTGCGCTCTTAGGGATACTAAGGTCGGAAGCGCATAGGTGACAATGTGCACCCTTTCCGTTAATGCACCTACCTATGAAGAGGGCAAGGTAGTGCGAGGCAGGGAAATGGATGCTTCCTATGGTGGCTTGCGTGATATCTCTGGTTTCTCCAACAGTTATATTGGAGACAAAGTCTCTGACCGGAGACTTAGGAGGATCAATAACACTACCTCCATCTGGTATCTTGCAAATCCTATTGAAATCCTCCACACCCATGGTATAGGATTTATCGTACAAATCAAACAGTATGGATGATTTATGCCCAGCTAAAAAATAAAATCTACACACGAAAGAGGCAGTGAGCATAACATACTGTTCACATTTATCTGAGAGGAATTCTTCTAACCCGACATTGCAGACAAGTGCGTCAAAATCATCCTTGAAGCCTGCTTCGATCATGAACTCATCGGAAGGCCATTCACATGGTTGCACCGGTGCGTCCCTTAGTTGAAAAGGTTTGGTCTCCCGAAAAGACAGATGGGGACCCTTCTTACTTGAGGAACCACCATGAAACTTCCTCCTGAACATAATTTCCTTATGCTGAAATTTTTGAAGTTCAAGAGAAAAGTGAATGAGGACCAACTATACCTTGTAGCAACTACTCCTACTAGTGCCTAAAGACCGTATCACGCTCTAAAACTACTTGGGACTAGCTAAAATCAACTTTTCTAGCTCAAGAACCGGGTCAACAAGTTAGCAAGAATTCGCGAAGGATAAAGCACTAGAGCAAAAACTAATTGGACCAATGGAGGAGTCACTTACCAAGGAGTAATTTCCCCAAAACGGTTCGGAGAATGGTGCTTTGAGCAAGGAGATCGAAAATCACAGCCAAATGAGCAAGAACACGGGTTTGAGATGCGAAACAATTTTTTCTGGAGGTGGAAGAAAAGGCTGAGAGCTGGAGTGAGTGGAGGGGGTGCCTGTGGGCGCCACAAGCTTGCACCCCGCCACCAGGGGGGTAGGTGGCGGTGGGGGGGTCTTGTGGCCCACTGGTCAGGCCCGCTAACCATCTCCCAGGCCCAGAAATTTTCAAAAATTCCAGAAAAAATCATACTAGATTTTCAGGACCATCGGACAACTTTTATTTTCGAGGTATTTTTCACTAGGACGCTAAAACAGAAAACAGGAAAAGCTAAACTAATTCCATCATTTTTCTTCTAAGCAACAGAAAAGGAAAACTCAAAACACAGGTATGTGACTCTCTGATTCATCCGTTTCATGGTCATCGAAAGAAATCCGTCAATTGGGTTGATCAAGTCCTTATGACAAAACCTTATCGAATCGCAAGAGAGAACGGAGAATTTTCGAATAGCCACTAAGGCACCTCAATGGGGATATGGATCTCCCCGACAAGAAAATCATACGTCATCTTGACACGAGGAATAGGGCATTCAAAGCTCCCAATTAGAATCGATGAAGTCTTTTCGATAGCATTGATGCAATGTACTTGATATCGTTTCTTCGGAAAGTGCACTGTGTGCTCATTACCGTTGACATGGAAAGTGACATTGCCTTTGTTGCAATCTATAACAGCCCCTACAGTGTTTAAAAAGGGTCTTCCGAGGATGATAGCCATGGCATCGTCCTCGGGCATATCCAATATGACAAAGTATGTTAAGATAGTGGTATTAGCAACCACAACAGGCACATCCTCGCAAATGCCGATAGGGAAAGCAGTTGATTTGTCGGCCATTTGCAGAGAAATTTCAGTGGGTGTCAACTTATCCAACTCAAGTCTACGATAAAGAGAGAGCAGCATAACACTAATACCGGCTCCAAGGTCACATAAGGCACTTCTTACGTAGTTTCCTTTAATGGAGCAAGGTATAGTGGGCACTCCAGGATCACTAAGTTTCTTAGGAGTTCCACCTTTAAAAGTGTAATTGGCAAGCATGGTGGAGATCTCAAGATCTCATATCTTCCTTTTATTAGTCATGATATCTTTCATGTACTTGGCATACAGAGACATCTTGAGCATATGAGTTAACCGCATCTGCAGAAAGACGGGTCTTATCATCTCAACGAAGCGCTCAAAATCCTCATCATCCTTTTTCTTGGATGGCTTAGGAGGGAAGGGCATAGGTCTATGAACCCATGGCTCTCTTTCTTTACCATGCTTCCTAGCAGTAAAGTCATTCTTGTCGTATCTCTTAGGTTGTGGATTATCAGGATCAACCGTAGGTTCAATCTCCACATCCTCATCATGGCTAGGTTGATCATTATTATGAACATCACTGTCCACATTGTCACCAGGTTCATGTTCATCACCTGATTGTGTTTCTGCATTAGACGCAGAAATATCATTAGGTTCTTCAGGTGTGATAGTATTTGGTGAACTGGCGTGCAGCTTTCTATCATCCTTCTTCTTCTCCTTAGGATGACTAGGTGTATTAGCATTGATTCCTTGAGATTCTTGAACAATTCTCTTAGGATGACCTTCAGGATACAAAGGTTCCTGAGTCATTTTGCCTCCTCTAGTAATGACTCTGACAGAGTTGTCATTTAATTCATTGAGCAGGTCATTCTGAGCTTTCAGTACTTGTTCTACCTGAGTAGTAATCATAGAGGCATGTTTACTCAGAAGCTTCAGAGCATTGACATTTCTGTCTACACAAGCACTTAAATGGCTAAGCATACGAGTACTTTGTTCCAAATGTCTGCTAACATAATCATTGAAACTCTGTTGTTTGGCAAAAAGTTGTCAAATTCATCAAAGCATAGGCTAGCGGGTTTATCAAAAGGAATATCACTCTCGTCAAAGCTACGCAGAGAATTCACTTCTACTACCTGTATCGGGTTATCGAGACCATGGATCTCTTTGATAGGTGGTAGATTTTTGACATCTTCAGATCTAATGCCTTTCTCTTGCATAGATTTCTTGGCTTCTTGCATATCTTTGGGACTGAGGAATAGAATACCTCTTTTCTTAGGAGTTTTTGGAATATAGTGGTAGTCCCTTTGGCGCCAAGAAACAGAGGAATAGGTTTCGTTGAGATCTGCATTCCTGAATTGAGTAAAGTACGTGTATGACCCAGAGAAGTGAAGGTGTTTGCCAGATCAGATTTGGGAGATGGTTCGGGAATAGTCCAAGCATTATCGTTGATCCAGAGGTTATTCAGTAGGGTCTCAACTTGTTCTACAGTTCATTCCCTAAAAACACAACCGACACAACTATCTAGGTAGTTTCAAGAGGCATCGGTAAGTCCGTTATAGAGGATATCAAGTATCTCGTTCTTCTTAAGAGGGTGATCAGGCAAAGCATTCTGTAGCTGGATGAGCCTCCCCAAGCTTGTGGAAGACTCTCTTCTTGGAGTTGAGCAAAGTTGTATATTTCCTGCAAGGCAACTTGCTTCTTATGGGCCGGGAAATATTTCTCACTGAAATAATAGACCATCTCCTGGGGACTACGCACACATCCAGGAGCAAGAGAGGTGAACCAGGCTTTAGCATCATCCTTTAGAGAGAAAGGAAACAACTTAAGGATATAGTAGTGGCGGATCTTCTCCTCATTAGTGAAAAGGTTGGCTATTTCGGATAGTTTGGCAAGATGGGCTATGACTGTCTTAGACTCATAACCGTGAAAAGGATCAGGTTTGACCAGAGAGATTATCTCAGGGTCGACAGAGAATTCATAATCCTTATCGGTGACAAAGATAGGTGAAGTACCAAACTTCGGATCATTTTTCATCCTAACTTCCCGAGATTTTTCCTTCCACTAGAGAATTAATTTCTCAGCGTCATAGGCATCCTTACACGCAAGAAAATCCTCCGCTATCTCTCCCTCCATAACATAACCCTCAGGTCTATCAGGCAATTCATATCTAGGAGAGCTAGATCTAGCAGGAGCAAAAGCAGGTTCTATCTCAATAGCATTGGCAATTTCAGAAGCATCACAAGCATTGGCAGTAACTCTAGCAATATGAGCATCAAGGAACACTCCTAGTGGAACATCAGGCAAAGGAGCATCTCCAGCAGTATCAAGCATAGCATCATCAGGAAAAATAGCATCTCTAGCATCATCAGGCAAAGCAGTATCAAGCATAGCATCTCTAGCATTATCAAGCATAGTATCAAGCATAGCATCATCAGGCATAGTATCAAGAATGGCATCTCTAGCAGTAGTATCACAAGCATCATCAAGCACACGTGACAAATCAAGATTTCTAGCAGGAGGTGAAGTCGCAAACTTACTCATAACTGAAGGTGAATCAAGTGCAGAGCTAGATGGCAATTCCTTACCTCCCCTCGTAGTTGAGGGCAAGACTTTGGTCTTCGGATCCTTCAGATTCTTCATAGTGATCAGTAGATATAAATCCCGAGTGACTCAGAGAATATAGCAATACCTCCCCGGCAACGGCGCCAGAAACATGCTGACGTCAGTTGTGCTTCCCTGACAATGGGTCCAGAAAAGGGTTGATCCTGCAATCTCTGGCGTTAGCTAGACGAATGCTTATAACAACTAACCTTCTCCTGCAACGGCACCAGAAGAATGCTGATAGCACGCCCCGGCAATGAAACTGGAAGAATGTTGTTGATGGCCCACTAGCGCGTGGGTTCGCAGTAGTTTTCGAGGGTAGAGTATTCGACCCAATTTGTTGGTTTACCAGTCTGGAGGTGAGAGTATACTCTCAAGTATTAGCAGCTGAATTTGTCAGATTCAACCACACCTGAAAGGTTAGTATCTGCAAGCACAGTAGTAACAGAAAAGTAGCGAGTAACGGCAGTGTAACGAGCAATAGCAGTGGCAAGGAACAACATTAGTGACAGCAGTAGCAAGTAGCAACAGTAGCAAGCGACAGAAGTAGCAACTGTAGCAGCAGAGCAAAACAAGTAACAACAGTAGAAACAGTAGTAGCAGCAGCAGAGCAAGACAAGTAACAGCAGTAGCAACAGTAGTAGAAGTAGCAGAGCAAGACAAGTAACAGCAGTAGGACAAACTCGTAAGCAATGGGTCGATGATTTGTTTGGATGATATTCATCATGCAACAGCTATAACATAGAGAGATAAGTGGCTACTCCCGTTCCTCAATGTGATGTAGGCATGCATTCCATGTGTCGTCATACGTGCTTAGGGAAAAGAACTTGCATGAAATCTATTGTCCATCCCTCCCGTGGCAGCAGGGTCCAAAAGGAAACTATGGGATATTAAGGTTCTCCTTTTAATAAAGAACCGGACCAACACATTAGCACTTGGTGAACACATGAACTCCTCAAACTATGATCATCACCGGGAGTGGTTCCGCTTATTGTCACTCCGGGGTTGCCGGATCATAACACATAGTAGGTAACTACAACTTGCAAGATCGGATCTAAAACACACATATATTGGTGACAACATAATAATTTCAGATCTGGAATCATGGCACTCGGGCCCTAGTGAAAACATTAAGTATGGCAAAGTAGTAGCAATATCAAATCTCACAACATAGTGGATACTAGGGATCAATCCCCATCAAAACTAACTCGATTACATGATAGATCTCATCCTACTCATCACCGCCCAGCGAGCCTACGAATAGATTACTCACGAACGATGAAGAGCTTCATGGAATTGGAGAGGGAAGATGGTTGACGATGACGGTGGCGACGATTTCCCCTGTACGGAGCCCAAGACGGACTCCAGATCTGCCCTCCAGATGAAGAACAGGTGGTGGCGGCGCCTCCGTATCGAAAACGCGACAAAAACTTCTCTTTTTATTTTTTCTGGGACGAAAGACAACTTATAGAGCTGGAGTTGGGGACGGGAGGTGCTTGTGGGCCCCACAAGCCTGCCCCCTGGTGGCGGAGCAGGGGCTGGTGGCCCAATGGCCCACCCCCTGAGGTGGAACTTGGTGCAGGTATTTTTGATACTTTCCAAAACAGCTCCTCGTAAATTTTCAGGACGTTTGGAGAACTTTGATTTCTGCACAAAAATAACACCAAGGCAATTGTGCTGAAAACAGTGTCAGTGCAGGTTAGTTCCATTCAAATCATGCAATTTATAGTCCAAAACAAGGGCAAAAGAGTTTAGAAAAGTAGATACGTTGGAGACGTATCAGTTAGCTCCTATATCTAATGCATAGCCTAATTTTGATGAACTACTACTTTCAGTCATGCACCTTTAAACTATTTAGTATAGGTGGAGCAGTCATCCCCTCTGACACCTAAGTTCAGTTGCCCCGCTTAATTGTCGAATCTCGATCCCTGATCGACGAGCCAGACCCGGCGCAACACTTACACCCCCTTAGTTGTGCGATGCTACACAGATAATATCGGGTACCGAGGGTGACACCTCGCTAAGTACTCCTGATGATATCTCTGTAGTACAGCTACTCTTCTCTTTCACCATTTCCGACGATGCCTCTGTCGTGCAACCCCTCAAGTGTGGGACCCTCGAGGGTGATTCCTCTAGGTCCACCTTGACGGATACATCATTCGGAATCCAACCAGGGTGATACCTTGGATTCCCCCCAATGTTACAACCACACAGTTACACGACCATGTTACTGGGATCATTGGTGTTTAGTTGTTAGGCGGGTGGATTCCCGTGTGTTTGTGTCAATGACTTAATTAAAATTATAATGGATTTGGGTATTTGACCTGCGTTGGTCGGAAGGACTTATTACGCACTAACCGTCTGCGTGGCAAGAATTATGGGTACTCGACGTCGAGGTATCAGCCGAAGCTCTTGAAACGTCAGCAATGGAGCGGCGCGTGCTGGAGTGGTCCCGAGATGTATCGCGCTTGTGATTAAGGGATGCTAGCACTGACCTCGGCCGCCCACGCATCGTGCAGGAGCGCGGAGGGCAAGTGGGCCCATGAACCCTTTGTGCTTAGGAGTTAGACCGGCGGGCTGGCTTCTGTGTTGAGCTTAGGTGGGGCAGCGACATGTCGATATTCGTAAGGAGTCGAGGAAGGATCTCTAGGCGTGACCTCATATTAGTATTGCTGCAACAATATGACTATTATTTGTGTTACCTTGCTCTACTCTCGTCTATTGCTGCAAGACCCCGAAGATGCTAGTCTTCGATACGACTAGGCCTTCTCTCTATTCTCGCATTGCTGTAGTCAGTCCACATATAACCCCCCTTCTTTGATACTGATGCATACTTAGCATAGTTCTGATATAAGTCATACGAGTACTTTGGATGAGTACTCACCGATGCTTTGCTCCCCCTTTGTCCCTTGATCCGTTGTTGCGACCAGATGATGGAGCCCAGCAGATTGAGTTTCCTGCCGACACCTGCGATCCCGATGGTGACTTCTTCGTGGAGGCCGCTGAAGACCAGGAGTAGTTAGGAGGTTCCCAGGCAGGAGGCCTTGCCTCGTTCGATCGTGTTTCTTTTGTGCTAGCCTTCTCTATGGCACCCCATGTTATGTTTGTGCTTAGATATTTTTTGTTTCTGCTGACTCATGTGTTTATCGAGCTTCCATATTCTAGCCCTCGAGGCACCTGGCTTGTAATATGAAGCTGATATTGTTTTATTTGTATCTTGAGTTGTGTTGTGATATCTTCCTGTGAGTCCTCGAGTTTGATCGTACGCATTTGCATGTGTGATTAGTGTATGATTAAATCGAGGGAGCCACAAGTTGGTATCGGAGCCGACTGCCTGTAGGTAGCCCCCTTTCCAACTCCTTGGACGAAGTTGAGGCTAGTGTTTGAAAAACTTTACTAACACTGATGCTGTGGCTTACGGGCCCATATCTCAATTGGGTGGTATTAGTATCTTTTACTCCTTTCCTATACTCTGGGCTCTACCTCTCTTCTCTTTCGGGTTAAAGATTTTGCTAACTCTAACTTTAGGTTCTCGTAAATACTTCCTCTTGGAGATCCCCCCATGCGAGACGATGGCTTGATTCCTCAGAATACTTCAAAGATACTCTCCAATGTTCTCTGAGAATCTGGTGCCCATTGCTTCTGCGATTTTCCATCATGTGTCAACCCTTATGTATGACTGCATACAAATGTCGTTCATACTTTTCTTTTCCAGTTGCTGTTGTTTTACGAGATGCAACGAATTATCTTATCGGTGATTCATCCGTCATCAGTTGGTATGGGTTTCGAAGGTTATTTGAATTGTTATTCGATCTTCCGGAATCCCCAGAAGCCTATTGCTCTTGACCTTTCTCACCTGCTTGCATTATGGTTAAATCCATATGTCTAGCCGCATTCATTAAAATCCTTTGTGATTTTTCGGTGATCTCATTTATTCTACCTTTGTGTGAATACACACAATCATCTGTTGATACTCACAAATTAGCTTTCCGGCTCAAACGTCCTTCCAAACAGAGTTGATTCTTGGCAAATCAACCTTGATTGATGGTACATCGAAGTCCTTTCAACTTGTTTGTATTTGATCAGAGCATCTGATTATGATACACCAACCTGGAAATCCTAATTCCTTTGGTATTTTAGTATCGATATTTTTAAGATGTTCTATAATCCGATGCGTTGCATTCTATCTCCCTCCGATAAAGTACCGATACTCACATCAGGTCTTTTGTGGACTGCCAGACTCATTTTTGGGTTATTATCCGATGGCATCCTTTACATTCAAAAAATTCTTGTGATATTGTTCCCCTGATACATAATGCCGTTGGTAAATCGTGTCTTTTCCCTCTGATGAGCTGTATCCTATGCCCTTGTCAGCCATGCTCTTCAAGCATGTGTTATTTACTCTTGAAGTTGTGGTATTTGTTCCTAAGATTCCCCGATGGGTTGAACCTATGCCTTCTTAAATCAATTAGACCCGAAGAGTTTTCACGAATCTTACTCTTCTGGTGTTTTGCTAGATGATCTTTCAAAGCTACAAGCTGATCAAAGGTGAAGAGTAAATGGCAGGTGATGCATTGATGAAGTGGGAGTCGACCTTGAACTTTGTGTCCATGCCCTTGATGAAGTGGGAGGTGACCTTAAACTAGGGTTTGAGATGATATGGTGCTGGTGAAGATGTTGAGGAAGGTCGGTCCTCCCATAATGAAGAAAGCGTTGGTGATGATGATGGCTTCTATTTCCCCCTTCCAGAGGGAAATTTCCCGGTGGAATCGCTCCGTGAGAGATCAAAAGTGTTCTTTCCTAGGTTTCACCTCCAAGCGGCAGCGCTTCATCCCAAAAGCAATCTCCTGGTTTGTCTATGGTAAATGTCATCATACAAGAGAAGATGGGCACCAGAGGCCTTCCAAGGGGGTCCACAAGCTTGGTGGGCACGCCCATCGGGCTTGTGGCCACATGGTGGGTCACCTTCTGGTAATTCTATTTCCGTTATTTCATATATATTCCAAAATAAATCTCTATAATTTTTTAGGTCATTTGGAGCTCTAGAGAATATCCAACACTTTTGTAGCCTTTTTTGGTCACGAATTCCTGTTTTCGGTAATTTACCTCTTTGCATAAATCTTGTAAAATAAGAGAGAAAAGACATTAGGATTGCATCAAAAAATGAAATAATGATTGAAAACGTAATAAATATCAATAGGAAAACATGATGCAAACTGGACGTATCATCATCTTGCTTCAAGCATTACTCTGTTTTTCATGATCTTAATACCTAGAGAGGAAAGCATAGAAGTGCTCTCAAAATGGAGTAATAGTAGTATATGCATAATCATTTCGTTCTACTTGTTTATGAACGCGATGTCTATATACATGATCATTTCCATGAATAACACGTAACTATGCATTTTTCTGTGAGTTGCCGAACAGTAATTTGTGTACCCACCGTATGATGTGTGTTTGAGAGAGAAGCCTCTAGTGAAAACTATGGACTCGAGGTCTACTTAATCATATTGTTAAAAAACTAAATATCTTGCTGCAATTTTGTTACTTCACTTTTACCCTTCCCTTATCATATCTATCACTATCAGAATTAATCATTGCAAGTAATGAGTTCAATGGAATTGACAACCCTCTTCTCGTGTTGGGTGCAAGTGTTTGCTTTTGTGTGTAGTTGCTGAAGATGGGAATTTACGTGGTTCTCCTATTGGTTCGATAACCTTGGTTCTCACTCAGAGAAATACTTATCGACTAATATATTGCTTCTTTAGGGAAAATCCAAGGTAACTCAGAAGTAGCAATAGCCTCCCCAATGATTACCCCTCTAGTAGAGTGCCAATATATGGATCCAGATTGGATCGCGGCGGAATTGGAGCTTGAGGGGAAAATAAAATTCTTTTGGGTCTTCCTCCAAGGGTTTTTGAATATTGGGTATTTATAGAGCCGAAATTCGGTCAAATGGAGTGTCGGGGTCCACAAGCCTAGGTGGCACCCCCTCGAACTTGTGGGCCTCTCGTACATCGTTTGACCGCCTCCGAAGCTTCTAGAAAATTCCTCGTGGAGATTCATCATGTTTGGACTTCAGTAGGTATAGTTTTTTGTGAGACCAAAAACAAGCAGATTACAAGAACTAGCAATTGACACTAAATTAACTAGATAATACCCCACACATTGCTTCAGGAATTGGTAATTATATATTTTGATGAGATTTTTTTGTAGCATGAATATTTTATTGGTTATATGAGAGTAAAATTAAATAATACATATGATTTATTTTATTTATTCTTGTTAAGGTTGCATGTTTACATGTTGGGAGAAATATATTACTCAAATAATCTATCTGGTTATAAAGGATATGATGGTGCACCACAGATTGATGCAGTATACTTAGCTCATGTTAATGGTATTGTTTTAAAAACAATATTATGCTAAATTGGCAATAACCATTCCGAGAACAATAATGTGACACGGACTGGGTATATATCAACCTTCAATCTTATTAGATTATTGATGCTTGACTACCGATAGGTTATCTATTCTATCTTAGAGTGTCAAATGTGCCATGGTGCACTACGTAAATATAGTTTTGAGAAGAAAAAAAGGGGGTTGAGGATTAGTATCTCAACATATTTGCTTTGCATCTCGCAAGTAGATATTAGTTCATGACATTATAAAGATCAAAACTATAAAATATGTAGCCCAACAACTTTTTCCCATCGAATTGCATAATGTCACTAAACAACCCCGACAAAATGCAGCTTAGACAACTTAACTCACAACTTTGCTCAACATCAGACAAACTAGTATGAAAAGCCAAGACCGAGTATGAAAGTTTTCTATTTATATTTTTGAAAATAAACTCTGACCTGTAGCATCTACCAATGTATTGATGCCGGTAAAGCTCGTTTCATTTCCATATTTACAACTAACATGTGATGAGAGATATGAAACAAAACAATGGATATAAATGTCAAATCTTGTGTGATACATGAAACTTTGCTTGCACACAGAACCCACCACGCTACATCCATTATACTATGGTAAAGTAAACACATCAATGATGCCTCTTAAAAAATTGTGTGGTTTTCATTTACCCCTATTGTTCCCATGATGGTCAAAGATAATCGAAAATAAATGTTGATGTGACTAATTAGAACTTTCCTCCTATAAAGAACTCTATTGTGTGATGGATTCCTCTTGTGTCTCTACTACAAATTCTTTCGTGCATGCAACAAAAACTGAAATTTGTTTTGAGAAGGGTGTACTAATAATTTATACCTTAGCACAAAAATACTTCACGAAAAAAGATAGGGATACGTGTAAGGCCCTTTGTATGCACCAAAAATAAAAATTAGGCTTGTGAGAAAAGAAAATATGACAACGGGTAAAATTGCACAAAACTATAGTTATCTGAGTACACGACAAACATAACTGAAAAAATGGAAATTGTAGATCAATATGATTAAGAAGAACCTTCAACATGCCTCCAGTACTCCAGTTTCAAAGGAAGATTTACAATAGTGCATCTTGCAACCAACAATTTGTTGAAAAAATAATTCAAGTGGTTTTAAAAGATGTAGGCAATTGATCCCAAACAAAAAAAACATTGACACCTTCTTCCCATTAAATCCAAACTCCTTTATTTTAGTACATGAACAAATTGAATGGGTAGGACGCAGGAGTCAATGGATTGGGAATTAATAAACAAACCATTATTCTAGAGGAGTAAGCCGCCGGTAACTAGGGAGGGCTAACCTGTAGCTTAGTTCTCAACTTTTGCAACCACCCCTTGGTAGGCAGTATGAGAACACGTCAATACAATCCTTGAAGAAAGCATGAGAAAATTAGGCATGTATTAGCAATCAAACAATTGTTCCAGACAAGTGAAGGAATATCAAATTGCCTTTTGTAATATCTAAGGACCATGAGAACCTATACATATATAAGCATTGAGATCCAAATTTTCCATGTAGTTAAAAATGATAATCACATGCAAGAAACTAACCAATAATCATAAAAGGTATTGTTTTGACCTACTTTCACTTAAATGGATGATTTCATTTTCAAGCAAGGATATAGAGCGAAATAATGGACTCTCTGCAAAATATTCATGAAAAGAGCAGACTTATTCATGCATAAAAAAATTGTAATGGTCACTAGGGAAAAGAGTCCCCACATGAATATATTTCAAAGTGGACAATATGCCAGAATAGTGATCCAGTTTATAAGGAAAACCGGATCAAAAACCTTAACAAGTTGACAGGTTTATGAAGAAAACTAGACCAAAAACCGTACAGATAACATGGACAAAAGAAGAAGGAAAAAGGCCCCAAACCTAGATAGCAGACACAAGGGGCAAGCCCACTCTCAAAGACCAAAACACAAAGGGCAAATCCCACCCTTCTCTCGAGGCCACCGCCTCGACATCCACTCCTCTGATGTGCCCTACGAACTCAACCGACATCGCCTTCCAGGGCCGCCGGCCGACATGCCACATGTCACACTCAAGCAGCAACGTCGCATGATACAACAGTCCGAGCCCACACTAATGAGGACAACCACACGTAGGCCACGAACATCACACCACATCCAGGGCTGCCGCCCCGACATTCCACCGCCCACCCTGGATCAGCAACGCCGCATAGTATAGTAACACACAGCCCACACTACTCAATACAACCATACGTAAACCACGAATGCCGCACCACATCTCTGGCCGCCGCCCCGACATACCGTCCGACCGCCCCCGCTGGGATGCGTCGACTGAGCCGACAACCTTTCTGCCCCCGCAACTGAAGGTCTTCACCCAAGCGAGAACGACAAGCGGCCGTACCTCCAATATTCATCGCTGCACTGCTGCCCGATGTTGGAAATATGCCCAAGAGGCAATAATGAATTGGTTATTATTATATTTCCTTGTTCATAATAACCGTTTATTATCCATGCTAGAATTCTATTGATTGGAAACTCATATAAATGTGTGGCTACATAGACAACACACTCTCCGTAGTGAGCCTCTAGTTGACTAGCTCGTTTATCAAAGATGGTCAGGGTTTCCTGGCCATAGACAAGTGTTGTCACTTGATAACGGGATCACATCATTAGGAGAATGATGTGATGGACAGGACCCAAACTATGAACGTAGCATATGATTGTGTCAGTTTATTGCTACTATTTTCTACATGTCAATGTATCTATTCCTATAACCATGAGATCATGCAACCCCCGGACACCGGAGAAATACCTTGTGTGTATCAAACATCGCAATGTAACTGAGTGACTATAAAGGTGCTCTACAGGTATCTCCGAAGGTGTCTATTGTGTTGGCATGGATCAAGACTAAGATTTGTCACTCCATGTGACGTAGCGGTATCTCAGGGCTCACTCGGTAATACAACATCACAACAAGCCTTGCAAGCAATGTGACTAAGGAGTTAGTCACATGATCTTGTATTATGGAACGAGTAAAGAGACTTGCCGGTAACAAGATTGAACTAGGTATAGAGATACCGACGATCAAATCTCGAGCAAGTAACATACCAAAGGACAAAGGGAACAACATACGAAATTAACTCAATCCTTGACATAGAGGTTCAACCGATAGAGATCTTCGTAGAATATGTAGGAGCCAATACGGGCATCCAGACCGCTCTATTTTTTATTGACCGGAGAATGTCTCCGGTCATGTCTACATAGTTATCGAACCCGTAGGGTCAGCATACTTAAGGTTCAGTGACGTTTCAGTATAGTTGAGTTATATGTGTTGGTAACCGAAAGTTGTTCGGAGTCCCGGATGAGATCCCGGACGTCCCGAGGAGCTCCAGAATGGTCCGGAGGTAAATATTGATATATTGGAAGTCCTGTTTTGGTCACAGGAAAAGTTTCAAGTACTTCAGTAGTGTACCGGGAGTGCCGGGAGGGTACCGGGGAACATCGGGAGGGGTTTCACACCCCAACGGGCCTCATGGGCTGTGGGAGGAGACGAACCAGCCCCTAGTGGGCTTTCCTCAGCCTCCACTAAGGCCGATGAGGTTTGAGAAGGAAAAAACCCAAAGATGAAAGAGGAGGAAAGAGTTTCCAAGTGGAGTGGAGGAATCCTACTCCTAGTAGGATTGGAGTAGGACTACTCCACCTCCAATTTCGGCCAAACCTTAAGACTCAAAGCCCGACCACGTCACAAGAAAGAGAAACGATGAAGGTCATCCCCTATGCCTTAGCCGTAGGCTCTAAAGTATGCCATGATGTGTACCGCACGTGATGTGTCCCTTGCCATGAGTTTGTCAAGGGGTACAAAGAGTGATCGAGGATTGAATCACTGAATAGCGGTCAAAGTTATCCTTAGTAAATAGTGGACTAAGGAAGTTTTCTTGATTATGGAGGTGATTAAAAGTTCGTCATAAAAGCTTACGTCGATGCAAGCTTTGACACTAATCCGAATAACTCTGAGTAGTAAACCGGATTCGTATATTGGAGAAGTCATTTGGAATAGTTCCAAATGGTGCGTGGTAGCAACATCTATAGGATCACATAGAGATTTGTAAAGCACACACAGATCTGAAAGGTTCAGACCAGTTGACTAAAAACCTCTCTCACAAACAAGACATGATCGAACCCGAGAACTGTATGGGTGTTAGATTCATTACAATCACATAGTGATGTGAACTAGATTATAGACTATAGTGCAAGTGGGAGATTGTTGGAAATATGACCTAGAGGCAATAATGAATTGGTTATTATTATATTTCCTTCTTCATAATAATCGTTTATTATCCATGCTGGAATTGTATTGACTGGAAACTCAAATACATGTGTGGATACATAGACAACAGTCTGTCCCTAGTGAGCCTCTAGTTGACTAGCTCGTTGATCAAAGATGGTCAAGGTTTCCTGGCCATAGACAAGTGTCGTCACTTGATAACGGGATCACATCATTAGGAGAATGGTGTGATGGACAAGACCCAAACTATGAACGTAGCATATGATCGTGTCAGTTTATTGCTACTGTTTTCTGCATGTCAATGTATGTGCTCCTATGACCATGAGATCATGCAACTCCCGGACACCGGAGGAATACCTTGTGTGTATAAAACATCGCAACGTAATTGGGTGACTATAAAGATGCTCTACAGGTATCTCCGAAGGTGTGTGTTGTGTTGGCATGGATCAAGACTGGGATTTGTCACTCCATGTGACGGAGAGGTATTTTGAGGCCCACTCGGTAATAGAACATCACAACAAGCCTTGGAAGCAATGTGACTAAGGAGTTAGTCATGGGATCTTGTATTACGGAATGAGTAAAGAGACTTCCCGATAACAAGATTGAACTAGGTATAGAGATACCGATGATTGAATCTCGGAGAAGTACCATACCGAAGGACAAAGGGAACAACATATGCATTAACTGACTCCTTTACATAGAGGTTCAATCGATAGAGATCTTCACAGAATATGTAGGAGCCAATATGGGCATCCAGGCCCCGCTATTCGTTACTGACCGGAGAATGTCTCAGGTCATGTCTACATAGTTCTCGAACCCGCAGGGTCTGCACACTTAAGGTTCGGTGACGTTTCGGTATAGTTGAGTTATAGGTGTTGGTAACCAAAAATTGTTCTGAGTCCCGGATGAGATCCTGGACATCACGAGGATCTCCGGAATGGTCCAGAGGTAAAAATTGATATATAGGAAGTCCTTTTTTGAGCTGTTCTAAGCCCCCACTAAGGCCCATGAGGTTTGAGAAGGAAAAAATCCAAAGGTGGAAGAGGAGGAAAGGTTTTCCAAGTGGAGAGGAGGAATCCTACTCCTAGTAGGATTGGAGTAGGAATCCTCCACCTCCAATTTCGGCCAAACCTTGAAGGTTTGAGGCTACCTGCTCCCCTCCCTCCCTCCTATATATACTAGAGGAATTAGAGGCAGCACTAACCCTAATTGCCACGTGCTCCCTCTACTTCATCTAGATTGGTTTCTCCTCTAGTCTAGTTCGGCGGTGCTTAGGCGAAGCCCTGTTGGATTAGTTCACCACCACCACCATGCCACCGTGCGAGAGAACACATCTACCTCTCCGCCCCTCTTGCTGGATAAAGAAGGCGGGGATCGTCATCGAGTTGTACGTGTGCTGAACACGGAGGTGTCGTCCTATCGGCACTACATCGGGATGGATCGTGATGAGATCGCGTGACGGATCATGATGAGATCGCGGGATGGGCTGCAATTTGAACCGCGAAGATGTTCCACTACATCAATTGCGTTATATACGCTTCCGCCTAGCGATCTACAAGGGTATATAGATTCACTATCCCTTCTCGTAGATGATCATCAACATGGATAGGTATTGCGTGTGCGTAGGAATTTTTTTGTTTCCCATGCTAAGTTCCCCAACACCCGAGGCCGCTGCCTCGACTCTAAATAGAAGATCCCGGAGTCACCGCCCCTACATACACTGTCCATGAAAACGGAAGAGCCCCACACAACATCCAAAGGTTGACCCTCCAAACTGACGCCTCCAAAAAGGTTACGACGTAACCGCCGCCGCCCACTCCAAAAAACTAAAGTTTAGGTTCTCACCCGGAGAGCCCAAGAACATGGTAGGAGAGGAAGAACTCTATGATGACGCCTCCAAGAAGGTCACCACATCCACACGCGCGGACGTCGTCAAAGCTTTCGCCCTAGTCAGCTTGCAAATCTGAGCACACATGGATATCCAGATCACCGGAGCCAAGCCCGCTGTGAAGAGTACCTCCCGTCGTCAGCCACCATAGCCCACACGCAACGACCTGCGGCAGCATCCCATGCGAAAAAGAGATGATGCGCTTGCTGGGGTCAGAATTGAGGGCACCGCTCTGAATCCGCCGTCCCCGGCCGCTACAGCAGCCCATACCAATGGAGCCATCGCCCCGGGGTCGCTGCCCCGGCATCCCAGCCCTGTCGCTTGCAGTCGCCGACTGCCCATAACAGATCCAAACCATGGGCCGCCGAAGACAACCATTTGTCACCAAGAAGATCTGCGCACGGGGCTCCTCCTGCGCGCCTCCCGCATCCCCAGCGCCTCAGATCCGCGTTGGGGGCAACGCTTGGGCACCCTATCCACTCACCGCCCACGATCTGATGGCAACCACCACAACGCGCTCGGCAGCCGCTCATCATGCCTAGCCGCACGCTTCCCCGCACGTCCGTCGTGCCCCCCCTCGGCGCGCCATCGAGCCCCGACACGCCTACCACCGAGGCCTCGTGCGCGTGGCACCACCGCCACACCACATGCCAGATCTGGCCTGGCAGCCCCGGATCCAGACCCCGACACCGTCGACGGGCCAAGCCGCACCGGAACTCGCAGTACCGCCACAAGGGACCTCCCGAGATCACGAGCGTCGATGCAAGGAGCCCCACACCGCCATCCCTAAGGTGTGCACGGCTTCCCCGGTGTCCTCGCTGGCAGCGGCGAAGCGGGGTGAGGGGTCTGTGAGGAGGCCGGTGGCGGCGCTAGTGGGTTCGCCCCCGACTCGCTAGAGGAGGCGACGCCTAATTCATGCAAACTGGTAAAAGTATTTTCATGTGACAATGATTCTGACCGTCAAGGGGGAAGTCCTGGATGCCTTTACTGAACTTAACTACTCCCTTCATACCGGTGCATTAGGCACATTAGGTGAAGCAGCGCAACCTAGGTGACTAAACATTGGGCGAGAAGGAGCAGTGGAATCATGGATTCAACCAATCACGATGTAGTTTTAAACAGAAGAAAAAAAATCAGAATTGAATCACTACTCCCCCCATTCCTATATATAAGTCTTTTTAGAGATTCCACTAGGGGACTATATGCGGAGGAAAACGAGTGAATCTATATTCTAATGTATGTCTATATACATCCGTATGTAGTTTCCTAGTGGAAAATCTAAAAAGACTAATATTTAGGAATGGAGGGAATACTTAATAGGGTGCCCTTTGAGTACTCTATGCAGGCTCACATATGTGATTGCATGCAACTATATTTAATTTTTACCTAATTAACGTATGGCTGCGCTACATGCATAGGCTATTTCTTCTGCGTGCGTCGTAATTATTTTGTGGAGGAAGCGAACGTGGGTAGGGAATGAGGCTGGGAGGGGAACAAGGAGGGAAGTAAATGAATCACGCCTAATAGTTTTGAGAATATCTGATTTTTATAAAATGCCTAATCCACTAGTACGGAGGGAGTAATATTCTGCTTCATCCATAGATACAAAGTGATCAACCAGTTGAATGCTCCTAGAAGTTTGATCCAAACTTGTCTCAACAAAACCCAATGCATAGATATGTATAAAATGCAGGATAATAGATCATTTAATCCTAATATGTGATGATCAATAGGTTAGTAATTCAATAACAAATGTAGTATATATCAATATTAAAATTATTCACCTTTAGATTCGATAATGGAAAATGAATTTGGGAAAGAGTCATGCATTACCCATTTAGCTTGCACAAGGGAACATTGACACCGACGATAGGGGGGAGTTCAGTTTACACACTGCAATAAAATCCCTCGTGCTCAAGGTGGCACTAGCTATGTTGAGAAGACAGAAGAGACATGATTAGGCATGTGCCAATGCTAGTTTCTTAACGCAGTTTCATATGTGTTTTGCTCACATGGCGTACTAGTTAATGAAGGAAAAGAGTGATATTGTATTTTAGCTAACATACAACCCTTGCACGTGGCCATACGCAAAAAATGATTCTAAACCAATCATATGCATGCATTACCCCCAAATTATTAAATCTAGATACAACTCATAAGAAACAATGCATTCGCATGATTGTCTCTTAAATTATTAATGCTCCTATGATAACGTGATAAGAGATGATGCATTGGCACATGCCTTAAGGAAACTAGTTTCGTATACATGCGAGCAGATCCCAACAACAAATAGGCATTCTTCTTCCTCTCCTACTGCACACCATGTTGATCGGCTCGCCGTGCTCCACGACAGCGAAAAAGGAGAAGGTACTCACGGTTGTAAGATGGGCGGCGACAAGATTCTTGGTGACACCATGAAAGCACAATTGCTCCCTATGGTGCTTTTGATAATTGATCACAACATATGCATCATTGGACTAATATGTTTTCCAAGTATGTTTCAGAAAAAGTTCAAAATATGCTACGTCTTAAGGTTTATGTGGGGGATGCCCCTGGATGCAAGAAAGGAACACTGTTGGCTCAAGCTTCAAGCTAGAAGACTCTTCATTTTATATTTGTGAGAAATCACTTTTGAGTCCGTAGGAAAGCCAATACTATTAAAAGGGGGCTGAGGTAGTAAAATGAACTGATTGTTCAAATGCTCAAAGTTAGCCACCAAAACACTCAGTCATTTTTCCCACATATGCACTTTGTCAAGATCCACATACACAAATTCGGTCTCACCAACATTTCCATATCGTACCCACCGAGTTTGACCTCAAACAGAAACCATAGCCATTCCCACCAAATCAGTGCAACTGAAACCAAGTCGGTGCTACCGAGTTTAATGTGACCAACATTCTGGTGCCAAGATACACAAAATCACAATTTACGAGTTTGAGTATCGGTACCACCTAGTTTGGCCATCTGACCGCTAGTCACTTTTTCGGTGCCACCGAGTTTCGTATATCGGTCTCACCGAGATTCAAAGGTTCACACATTTAGTGCTAATCGGTACCATGCTACCTCTTGAGCTTGCGTTGGTTTTTCCCTTGAAGAGGAAAGGGTGATGTAGCACAGTAGCAGTAAGTATTTCCCTCAGTTTGAGAACCATGGTATCAATCCAGTAGGAGTATCAAGGCAAGTCTCCAAAGTACCTACGCAAAACTAAACAAACTTGCACCCAACGCTATAAAGGGGTTGTCAATCCCTTCGCGGTTCATTGCAAGGTGAGCTTTGAAGGCGGAAAGTGCAACAAAGTGAAAGTGTAGAGCTGAAAATATGAAGTGAAGTAGACCTGGGGGTCATAGTGTTCACTAGAGGCTTCTCTCATGATAGCAAGTATTACGGTGGGTGAACGAATACTGTTGAGCAATGTATAGAACCACGCAAAGTCATGATGATATCTAAGGCGATGATCATACATATAGGCATCACGTCCGAGACAAGTAGACCAATACTGTCTGCATCTACTACTATTAGTCCACACATCGACCGCTATCCAGCATGCATCTAGTGTATTGAGTTCATAACAAACAGAGTAACGCCTTGAGCAAGATGACATGATGTAGAGAGATAAATTCATGCAATAGATATAAACCCCATCTTTTTACCCTTGATGGCAACAACACGATGAGTGCCTCGCTACCCCTTCTGTCACTGGGTGAGGACCCCGCATGGTATGAACCCAAAACCAAGCACTTCTCCCATTGCAAGAATCATAGATCAAGTTGGCCAAACGAAACCCACAACTCGAAGAGAATTACAAGGATAGGAAATCATGTACATAAGAGATCAGAGGAGACACAAATAATATTCATAGATAATCTGATCATAAATCCACAATTCATCGGATCTCGACAAACACACCGCAAAAGAAGATTACATCGGATAGATCTCCACTAAGATCATAGAGAACTTTGTATTGAAGATCCAAGAGAGAGAAGAAGCCATCTAGCTACTAGCTATGGACCCGAAGGTCTGTGGTGAACTACTCACGCATCATCGGAGAGGCAAAGGTGTTGATGAAGAAGCCCTCCATGTCCGAATCCCCCTCCGGCAGGGCACCAGAACGTGCCCCAGATGGGATCTTGCGGAGACAGAAGCTTGCGGCAGCGGAAAAGTATTTTCGTGGCTCTCTCTCGTGGTTTCGGATTTTTAGGGAATTTATAGGCGGAAGAAGTAGGGAAAAGGAGCCAGGGGGGGGGCACGAGCCTGGTAGGCGCGCCCCCCAGACCGCGGCTAGGGGGCTTGTGGTCTCCCCCGGGATCCTTTGCCTTGGTTCTCAACTTCCCTGCGTATCTTCTGTTACGGAAAAATCATTTCGAAGATTTTATTCCGTTTGGACTCTGTTTAATATTCTTCTCTGAAAAGGGTCAAAAACATGGGAAAAACAGGAACTAGCATTTGGCACTGAGTTAATAGGTTAGTCCCAAAAATGATATAAAATGCATACAAAACATCCAAAGTTGACAAGATAATAGCATGGAACCATAAAAAATTATAGATATGTTGGAGACGTATCAAGCATCCCCAAGTTTAATTCCTGCTCGTCCTCGAGTATGGAGGTGATAAAGACTGAATTTTTGATGTGGAATGCCACCTAACATATTTGTCCTTTGCAACTTATTTCATGTGACATGAATGTTCAGATCCATATTATTCAAAACAATAGTTTGCTATTGACATGAAAACAATAATACTTCACGCAAACCAGCAAGGTAATCATGAACTTTCGAAATAACGAGACCAAAGAAAGTTATCCCCACAAAATCATATAGTCTGGCTATACTCCATCATCCCCACACAACGAATTTAAATCATGCACAACCCCGGTATTGGCCAAGTAATTGTTTTCGCACTCTTACTTTCTCAAACCTTTTTCAACTCTCACGCAATATATGAGCGTGAGTCATGGATATATCACTATAGGTGGAATAGAGTGTAGTGGAGGTTGTGAGGCAAAACGGACGAGATGGTCACATCGACTCGGCGTATCAAAGGGCTATGGAGATGCCCATCAATAGATATCAATGTGAATGAGTAGGGATTTCCATACAACGGATGCACTTAGAGCTATAAGTGTGTGAAAGCTCAAGCGGAAAACTAGTGGGTGTGCACCCAACTTGCTTGCCCATCATTGCAATATACTCCCTCCGTTCCAAAATATAATACCTTTTAGAGATTTCATTGAAAGACTACATGCGGAGCAAAATGAGTGAATCTACACTTTAGAATATGTCTATGTACATCCGTATGTAGTTTATAATGCAATCTCTAAAAGGTCTTATATTTAGGAACGGAGGGAATACAAGCCAAGTTACATATTGAAAATTCCCACTGGTATATGGAAGTGTCAAAACGAGAGACTCTCTATCATGAAGAACATGGTGCTATTATGAAGCACACGTGTGGAAAAAGATAGTAGCATTGTCCCTTCTCTCTTTTTCTCTTTTTTTTTGTTTGGGCTCTTTGGCCTCTTATCATTTTATTTTTTTGGTGGGCATATTTGGCCTCTTTTCATTTGTCCTCACATGGGAAAATGCTCTAATAATTATTATCATCACACTTTTATTTACTCACAACTCAACACTTAGAGCAATGATGACTCTATAGGAAATGCCTCCGCCAGTGTACCGGGATGTGCAACGATCTAGCTTAGCGTATGACGTTGAAACATCTCGTTAGCTATCGTACGATCATGCAATGGCAATATGAAAGTGATGGCACAAGTCATGAGACGGAATGGTGGGAGTTGCATGGCAATATATCTCGGAATGGCTATGAAAATGCCATAATAGGTAGGTATGGTGGCTGTTTTGAGGAAGGTATATGGTGGGTTTGTGCACCGGCGAAAGTTGTGCGGCACTAGAGAGGCTAGCAATGGTGGAAGGTGAAAGTGCATCTATACCATGGACTCACATTAGTCATGAAGAACTCATATACTTATTGTGAAAGTTTTATTAGTAATCGAAACAAAGTGCTAAACGCATACTCCTAGGGGAAGGGTTGGTAGGTGTTAACCATCACGCGATCCCAACCACCACACAAAGGATGACAATCAATAAATCAGTTATGCTCCGACTTCCTAACATAGCGGTTCACCATACGTGCATGCTACGGGAATCACTAACTTGAACACAAGTATTTCTAGATTCACAACACCCTACTAACATAAATCTAATATTACCAAATCCATGTCTGAAAACTAATTGAGAGGAATCAAACTTCTCTTCACTAATCGATGCACATGAATATGGAAGTTTTTATTATATCCTCTTTGGATGCCTATCATCTTTAGGACTACTTTCATAGCACAAGCCAATTACCGAGTTACACCGCCGGTATCAATTAGTTGGAGTAACTTTCATAGCAAAGGAGCCACGGGGGGCCCACAAGCCTGGTAGGCGCCCCCCAGGTCGCGGCTAGGGGGCTTGTGGCCTCCGCCGGGATCCTTTTCCTTGGTTCTCAAGTTCCGTGCGTATCTTCTGTTACGGAAAAAATCATTTTGAAGATTTTATTCCGTTTGGACTCCGTTTAATATTCTTCTCGGAAAAGGGTCAAAAACACGGAAAAACTAGAACTGACACTTGGCACTGAGTTAATAGGTTAGTCCCAAAAAATATATAAAATGCATACAAAACATCCAAAGTTCACAAGATAATAGCATGGAACCATCAAAAATTATAGATACGTTGGAGACGTATCATACCCCGAGTTTGCCTTTTTGTTTGTAACGGTTGGATTTTGGTTGCTACCTATATACCCCTTCACCCACCTCTCATTCGTGGGAGAAGCACTCAGAACACACACTTCATTGCCAGATCCATTTTCTGAGAGAGAACCACCTACTCATGTGTTGAGGCCATGATATTCTAATCCTATCATTTGAAACTTGATCTCTAGCCTCACCAAACTGCTTTCCACCAAACCAACCTCCCCTACCCATGCATATTCTGTGAGAGAGTGATTTGTGTTGAGCATACTATCTTTAGAAGCACAAGAGAAAGGGGTTCATTGATCTATCACATCTATTACATTTTGGAGGGTGCTGCCTCCTAGATTGGTTAGGTGTCGCTTGGGAGCCTCCTACTTCGTGTTGTGGAGTTGAACCAAGATGTTTGTAAGTGCAAGGAGATCACCTACTTTGTGAAGATCTACCGTGACTAAGGCTAGTCCTCCGTGGAAGGAAGCCGTGATGGAATAGACAAGGCCGCTTGTTTGCGGACCCTCCATGTGTGGAGCCCTCCGTGGATTCTCGTTGTTGTTACCCTCCGTGGGTTGATGTCTCCACTAACATGGACGTACGATAGCGCCACCTATCGGAACCATGACAAAATTCGCCGTGACAACCTCATACGTTTGATCTCCCTACCTTACTCCTCTACTTTACACTTGCATGTTTTACTTTCCGCTGCTATACTATTAGAATTGCATGTTTAGGGTGTAGTTGACTTGTTATAACTGTCGTAGTTGCCTCTCAAGTAAAATTGGGAAAAGGCAAAAAATATATTGTCAAGTAGTCTAATCACCACCCCTCTAGACATAATTTCGATCCTACAAGTGGAATCAGAGCTTTGTGTTGGAAATATGCCCTAGAGGCAATAATAAATTAGTTATTATTATATTTCTTTGTTTGTGATAATCGTTTATTATCCATGCTATAATTGTATTGATTGGAAACTCAAATACATGTGTGGATACATAGACAAAACACTGTCCCTAGTAAGCCTCTAGTTGACTAGCTCGTTGATCAAAGATTGTCAAGGTTTCCTGACCATAGACAAGTGTTGTCACTTGATAACGGGATCATATCATTAGAAGAATCATGTGATGGACTAGACCCAAATTAGAAACGTAGCATGTGATCGTGTCATTTTGTTGCTATTGTTTTTTGCATGTCAAGTATTCATTCCTATGACCATGAGATCATGTAACTCACTGACACCGGAGGAATACCTTGTGTGTATCAAACGTCACAACGTTACTGGGTGACTATAAAGGTGCTCTATAGGTATCTCCGAAGGTGTCTGTTGAGTTACCATGGATCAAGACTGGGATTTGTCACTCCGTGTGACGGAGAGGTATCTCGGGGCCAACTAGGTAATACAACATCACACACAAGCCTTGCAAGTAATGTGACTAGAGTGTGAGTCACGGGATCTTGTATTCCAGAACGAGTAAAGAGAATTGTCAGTCATGAGATTGAAATAGGTATAGGGATACCAACGATCAAATCTCACGCAAGTAACATACCGAAGGACAAAGGGAATGATATACGGGATTATGTGAATCCTTGGCACAGAGGTTCAACCGATAAGATCTTCGTAGAATATGTAGGATCCAATATGGACATCCAGGTCCCGTTATTGGATATTGACCGAGGAGTGTCTCGGGTCATGTCTACATAGTTCTCGAACCCGCAGGGTCTGCACACTTAAGGTTCGATGGTGTTTTAGTATAGTTGAGTTATATGTGTTGGTGACCAAAGGTTGTTCAGAGTCCCGGATGAGATCACGGATGTCACGAGGGTTTCCGGAATGGTCCTGAAACAAAGATTGATATATAGTAAGTTGGTGTTTGGATTCTGGAAGTTTTTGGGCATTCCCGGCAATGTACTAGGAGTTACGAATGGGTTCCGGGGGCCACTGGGTGGATGCACCACGCCCCAAGGGGTCCACATGGGTTTATTGGACGCGAAACAAGGCATAATGGGCTGACAAAGTCATCCAAGGAAAGCCCATGAGGAAAAGTGGAAAATCCAAAAGAGGTGGTAAATTAAGGAAGGAGTCCTAATCCAAGTGGAGTTGGAGGAGGACTCCTACCTCTTCTAGTTCGGCCAACACAAGGGAGCTTCCCTTGTGGCGCCAAGGCTGCCCCCTCACTCCTCCTATATATACTAGAGGTTTAGGGATTTTTGAGATACAGCCACGTGCAACTCAACCTACACCTTGTAGTTCTTCCTCTAGATTAGATTTCTGCGGAGCTCGGGCGGAGCCCTGCAGGAATAGATCATCACCAACACCGGCGCGCTGTCACGCTGCCAGGGAACTAATCTACTTCTCCGTCTATATTGCTGGATCAAGAAGGCCGAGATCATCATCGAGATGTACGTGTGCTGAATGCGGAAGTGTCGTCCGTTCGACGCTAGATCGGAACGGATTTTGGGACGGATCATGGGACGACGGTGATTTGAATCACGAAGTTGTATGACTACATCAACCGCATTTCTTAACACTTCCCGCTGAGCGATCTACAAGGGTATGTGGATAAAATCTCCCTCCCGTAGATGAACATCACCATGATAGGTCTTCGTGTGCGTAGGAATTTTTTTGTTTCCCATGCAACGTTCCACAACAGTGGCATCATGAGCTAGGTTCATGCGTAGATGTTATCTCGAGTAGAACACAAAAGTTTTTGTGGGCGTTGATGTTCGATTTTCTTCCCTCCTTAGTATTTTCTCGATTCAGCGGTATTGTTGGATTGAAGGGGCACGGACCGACATTACTCGTACGCTTACGAGAGACTGGTTTCATCGACTAACATGCAACTCGTTGCATAAAGATGATTGGCGGGTGCATGTTTCTTCAACTTTAGTTGAATTGGATATCACTGAGACGGTCCTTGGACAGAGGTTAAATAAAAATTTGCACATCACTATTGTGGTGTTTCCGTAAGTAAGATGCAATCATACTAGATACCCATAGCAGCCACGTAAAACATGCAACAACAAATTAGAGGACGTCTAACTTGTTTTTGCAGGGTATGCTTGTGATGTGATATGGCCAAAGACATGATGTGATATATTGGATGTATGTGATGATCATGTTGTAATAGTTAATATCGACTTGCACGTCGAGACTACGGCAACCGGCAGGAGCCATGGGGTTGTCTTTAAATGAACGTTTGTGTTTGCAGATGCATTTACTATATTGCTAGGTTGTCGCTTTAGTAGTAATAGCATAGATAGCACGACAGCCTCGATGGCGGCACGATAATCGAGATCATGGTGATGAAGATCATGGTGTGACACCGTTGACGATGAATATGATGCCGGTGCTATGGTGATGGAGATCAAGAAGCACAAGATCATGGCCATATCATGTCACTTATGAGTTGCATGTGATGTTAATCCTTTTATACACCTTATCTTGCTTAGAACGATGGTAGCTTTATAAGGTGATCCCTCAGTAAAATTTCAAGATGAAATTGTCTAGTCCCCGACTGTGCACCGTTGCGACAGTTCGTCGTTTCGAGACACCATGTGATGATCGGGTGTGATAGACCCAACGTTCACATAAAACGGGTGCAAAACAGTTGCCCACGCGGAACACTCGGGTTAAACTTGACGAGCCTAGCATGTGCATACATGGCCTCGGAACACAAGAGACCGAAAGGTCGAGCATGAATCGTATAATTGATATGATTAGCATAGAGATGTTTACCACTGAAACTATACTCAACTAATGTGATGATCGGACTTGAGTTAGTGAATTTGGATCATGCACCACTCAAATGACTAGGGGGATGTACTTTTTGAGTGGGAGTTTATTGAGTAATTTGATTAGTTAAACGCTAATTATCATGAGCATAGTCAAAAGGTTTTTGCGAATTATGTTGTAGCTTGCGCTGTAGCTCTACTATTTTTATATGTTCCTAGAGAAATTTAGTTGAAAGATGATAGTAGCAACTTCGCGGACTGAGTCCGTGAACTAAGGGTTGTCCTCATTGCTGCGCAGAAGGCTTATGTCCTTAATGCACCGCTCGGTGTGCTGCACCTTGAGCATTGTCTATGGATGTTGCGAACATCTCACATACACGTTTTGATGACTACGTGATAGTTCAGTGCGTAATACTTAAGAGCTCAGAATTGAGGCACTGAAGACGTTTTTTTAACGTCGCGGAACATAGGAGATGTTCTTAGAGATGAAATTGGGATTTCATGCTAATGCCCTTGTTGAGACATGTGTGACCTCCGACAAGATTCTTTGTCTACAAAGTAAAAGAAGAAAAGCTCAATCATTGAGCATGTGCTTAGATTGTCTGAGTATAACAGTCGCTTGAATCAAGTGGGATTTAATCTTCCAGATGAGATGGTGATGGTTCTCCAAAGTCGTTGCCACCAAGCTGCTAGAGCTTAGTGATGAACTATAACATGCCAAGGATAGATATGATGATCCCTGAGCGATTCGCAATGTTTGACACTGCGAAAGTAGAAATCAAATAGGAGCATCAATTTTTGATGGTTAGTAAAACCACTAGTTTCAAGAAGAACAAGGGCTAGAAGGGATACTTCATGAAACGGGAAACTAGTTGCTGCTCTAGTGAAGAAACCCAGGGTTGAACCCAAACCCGAGACTAAGTGCTTCTGTTATGAGGAAAACAATCACTGAGGCGGATCTACCCTAGATACTTGGTAGATGAAAAGGCTGGCAAAGTCGACAGAAGTATATTTGATATACATGATATTGATGTGTACTTTACTAGTGCTCCTAGTAGCACAAGGGTATTGGATACCGGTTCGATTGCTGAGTGATTAGTAACTCGAAATGAAAGCTTCGGAATAAATGGAGACTAGCTAATGGCGAGGTGACGATACGTGTTGGAAGTGTTTCCATGGTTGATGTGATCAAAACATCGCATGCTCCCTCTACCATCGGGATTGGTGTTAAACCTAAATAATTGTTATTTGGTGTTTGCGTTGAGCATGAACTTGATTGGATCGTGTTTAGTGCAATACGATTATTCATTTATAGAGAATAATAGTTATTCTATTTGCTTGAATAATTACCTTCAATGGTTTACTGAATCTTGATAATAGTGTTACATATGTTCATAATATTGGTGCCAAAAGATACAAAGTAATAATGATAGTACCACTTACTTGTGGCACTGCCACTTGAGTCATGTTGGTGTAAAATGCATGAAGAAGCTCCATGCTGATGGATCTTTGTACTCACTCATTTTTGAAACGTTTGAGACATGCAAACCATACCTGTTGGTATAAACGCATGAAGAAACTCCATGCGAATGGATTGTTTGGATTCACTTGATTTTGAATCACTTGAGACATGCAAAATCATACCACATGGAACAAGAAAGTAACTTGTTGGAAGTAATACATTTTTGATGTGTGTAGTCCAATGAGTGCTGAGGCACACATTGGATATCGTTATGTTCTTACTTCACTAATGATTTGAGTAGATACAGGAGTATTTACTTGATTAATCACAAGTCTGAAATATTGAAAAGTTCAAGGCTATTTCAGAGTGAACATCATCGTGACAAGTGGATAAACTATCTATGATATGATCATAAAGATGAATATGTGAGTTGCGAATTTTGGTACACAGTTAAGACAGTGTGGAAATTGTTTCACAATTCATGCCACCTAGAACACCATAGTGTGATGGTGTGTCCGAACATCATAGCCGCGTCCTATTTGATATGGTGCATACTATGATGTCTCTTATCGAATTACCATTATCGTTTATAGGTTATGCATTAGAGACAACCGCATTCACTTTAAATAGGGCATCGCGTATTTCCGTTGAGATGACACGGTATAGATTATGGATTGGAGAAACCTAAGTTGTCGTTTCTTAAAAGTTTGGGGTTGCGATGCATATGTGACAAAGTTTCAGTCTGATAAGATCGAACCCAAAGCTGATAAATGCATCTTCATAGGATATCCCAAACAGTTGGGTACATCTCCTATCTCATATCCGGAAGAGAAGTGTTTGTTTCTAGAAACGGTCCTTCCTTGAGGAAAGATTTCTCTCGAAAGAATTGACTGGGAGGGTGGTGGAACTTGATGAGGTTAGTGAACCGTCACTTCAACCAGTGTGTAGCAGGGCGCAGGAAGTTGTTCGTGTGGCGCCTACACCAATTGAAGTGGAAACTATTGATGGTGATCATTGAGCTTCGGATCAAGTTACTACAAACCTAGTAGGTAGACAAGGTCGCGTACTACTACAGAATGGTACGGTAACCATGTCTTGGAGCTCATGTTGTTGAACAACAATGAACCTACGAGCTATGGAGAAGCGATGGTGGGCCCGGATTCCGACAAATGGCTGGAGGCCATGAAATCCAAGAGAGGATACATGTATGAAAACAAAGTGTAGACTTTGGAAGAACTACTTGATGGTCGTATGACTATTAAGTAAATATGGGTCTTTAAAGGGAAGAAAGACGATGATGGTGAAAAGTCACCATTAAGAAAAGCTCAACTTATCGCAAAGATGTTTCCGACAAGTTCAAAGAGTTGAGTATGATGAGACTTTCTCACTCATAGCGATGCTAAAAATCTGTTGGAATTATGTTAGCAATTGCTGCATTGTTTTTGAAATATGGCACATAGGATGTCAAAACATAGTTTCCTCGACAGTTTCCTCGAGGAAAGGTTGTATATGATACAACCAGAAGGTTTTGTCGAACCTAAGGATGCTAAAAAGTATGCAAGCTCCAACGATATTTCTATGGACTGGTGCAAGCATCTCAGAGTTGCAATATACGCTTTGATGAGATGATCAAAGCTTTTGGGTTTATACAAGGTTTATGAGAAACTTGTATTTCCAAAGAAGTGAGTGGGAGCACTATAGAATTTCAGATAAGTATATGTGGTTGACATATTGTTGATCGGAAGTAATGTAGAATTTCTGTAAAGCATTAAGGGTTGTTTGGAAGGAGTTTTTCAAAGGAAAACCTGGATAGAGATACTTGAACATTAAGAATCAAGATCTATAGAGATAGATCAAAACGCTTAATAGAACTTTCAATGAAATGCATGCCTTGACAAGTTTTTGAAGGAGTTCAAAATAGATCAGCAAAGAAGGAGTTCTTGGTTGTGTTGTAAGGTGTGAATTTGAGTAAGACTCAAAGCCCGACCACGACAGAAGAAAGAGAAAGGACGAAGGTCGTCCCCTATGCCTTAGCCGTAGACTCTAAAGTATGACATGTTGTGTACTGCACCTGATGTGTGCCTTGTCATGAGTCTATGAAGGGGTACAAAGAGTGATCCAGTATTGAATCACTAAACATCGGTCAAAGTTATCCTTAGTAACTAATGGACTAAGGAATCTTTCTTGATTATGGAGGTGGTTAAAGAGTTCGGCGTAAAGGGTTACGTCGATGCAAGCTTTGTCACTAATTCAAATAACTCTGAGTAGTAAAACGGATTTGTATAGTGGAGCATTCATTTGAAAAATTTCCAAAATGGCACATTGGTAGCAGCACCTACAGGATGACATAGAGATTTGTAAAGCACACTTAAATCTGAAAAGTTCAGACCTATTGACTAAAACCTCTCTCACAAGCAAGACGTGATCAAACCCCAGAACTATATGGGTGTTGGATTCGTTAAAATCACATAGTGTTGTGAACTAGATTATTGACTCTAGTGCAAGTGGGAGACTGTTGGAAATATGCCCTAGAGGCAATAATAAATTAGTTATAATTACATTTCTTCGTTCGTGATAATCGTTTATTATCCATGCTATAATTGTATTGATTGGAAACTCAAATACATGTGTGGATACATAGACAAAACACTGTCCCTATTAAGCCTCTAGTTGACTAACTCGTTGATCGAAGATGGTCAACGTTTCCTGACTATAGACAAGTGTTGTCACTTGATAATGGGATCACATCATTAGGAGAATCATGTGATGGACAAGACCCAAATTATAAACGTAGTATGTGATCGTGTCATTTTGTTCTATTGTTTTCTCTCTGTCAAGTAGTCATTCCTATGACCATGAGATCATGTAACTCACTCACACCGGAGGAATACCTTGTGTGTATCAAACGTCACAACGTTACTGGGTGACTATAAAGGTGCTTTACAGGTATCTTCGAAGGTGTCCGTTGAGTTAGCATGGATCAAGACTGGGATTTGTCACTCCGTGGGACGGAGAGGTATCTCAGGGCCCACTCAGTAATACAACATCACACACAAGCCTTGCATGAAATGTGACTCAAGTGTGAGTCACGGGATCTGTTATTACAGAACAAGTAAAGAGACTTTCCGGTAGCGAGATTGGAATAGGTATAGGGATACCGACGATCAAATATCAGGCAAGTAACATAGCGAAGGACAAAAGGAATGATATACGGGATTATGTGAATCCTTGGCACAGAGGTTCAATAGATAAGATCTTCGTAGAATATGTACGCTCCAATATCGACATCCAGGTCCCGCTATTGGATATTGATCGAGGAGTGTATCGGGTCATGTCTACATAGTTCTCAAACCCGCAGGGTCTAGACACTTATGGTTCGATGGTGTTTTAGTATAGTTGAGTTATATGTGTTGGTGACCGAAGGTTGTTCGGAGTGCCGGATCAGATCACGGATGTCACGAGGTTTTCCGGAATGTTCCGGAAATGAAGATTGATATATAGGAAGTTGGTGTTTGGATTCCGGAAGGTTTTTGGGCATTGCGAGCAGTGTGCCAGGAGTGACGAATGGGTTTCGGGGGCGCACTGGGTGGGCTCACCACGCCCAAGGGGTCCACATGGGTTTATTGGATGCGAAATAAGGCATAATGGGCTGAAAAAGTCATCCAAGGAAAGCCCATGAGGAAAAAGTGAAAAATCCAAAAGAGGTGGGAAATTAAGGAAGGAGTCCTAATCCAAGTGGAGTTGGAGGAGGACTCCTCCCTCTTCTAGTTCGGCCAACACAAGGGAGCTTCCCTTGTGGCGCCAAGGCTGCCCCCTCACTCCTCCTATATATACTAGAGGTTTAAGGCTGTTTGAGACACAACTTTTCCATGTGCAACTCAAACCTACACATCGTAGTTCTTCCTCTAGATTATATTTCTGTGGAGCTCGGGTGGAGCCCTGCAGGAATAGATCATCACCAACACCGGCGCGCCATCCCGCTACCGGAGAAGTCAGCTACTTCTCCGTCTATCTTGCTAGATCAAGAAGGGCGAGATTTTCATCGAGCTGTATGTGTGCGGAATGCGAAGGTGTCGTCCGTTCGATGCTAGACCAGAACGGATCATGGGACGACGGTGATTTGCATCACGAAGTTGTACCACTACGTCAACCACGTTTCTTGATGCTTCCCGCCGAGCGATCTACATGGGTATGTGGATCAAATCTCCCTCTCGTAGATGAACATCACCATGATAGGTCTTCGTGTGCGTAGGAGAATTTTTGTTTCCCATGCAACGTTCCCCAACACTTTGGTCACCATTTCATTGGTTTAACAACCTAGGAGCGTATGGCATCTAGCGAGAGAAATTATCATCGTAGAGGTCCATATTTCGATGGCACTAATTATGCTAGTTGGAAGCAAAAATGAAAATGCATATTCTTGGCTTTAATCCTCATGTTTGGGATGTTATTCGTGTTGGTGTGCAAGGTAACTTCTTTGGGGAATGGCATGAACCAGATCATGATGCGACAACTCATGAACTGAAGATGTTGCAACTTAATGCTCAAGCTTGTGACATCATCTTCAACTGCCTATGCCCCAAAGAATTCAACAAAATCAGTCCTCTTGAGAATGCAAAAGAAATTTGGGCTACTTTGATTGATATCCATGAAGGTACTAATTCTGTGAGAGAATCTAGGTTGGATGTGCTTCAAAGTCACCTTGACAAGTTCAACATGAAGGATGGTAAAGGTGTCGCTGAAATGTACTCTAGGCTAGCTCTCATCACCAATGAGATTGCTGGCTTAGGAAGTGAAGAGATGACCGACAAATTAATCATCAAGAAGATACTAAGAGCTCTCGATGGCAAGTATGACACGGTATGCACATTGATCCAAATGATGCCAAATTACAAAGATCTCAAGCCAACTGAAGTCATTGGTAGGATTGTTGCTTATGAGATGTCACTCAAGGACAAAGATGAGATGCACAACAAGTCAAGCGGTGCTTATAAAGCTTCATGTGATGCTCCCCCTACTTCAAAGGACAGTCTTGTCACTTATGAAGAGATAAGCCTCATGGTCAGAAAATTCAACAAGTTCTATAAGAGTAGAGGCAAAGAGAGAAGGTCGAGCTTGAGACATGAAGAGAAGCGTTCGTCTAGTCGTCACCGAAACTGCTACAATTTTGGGAAGCCTGGACACTACTCAAATGAGTGCTCGACTCCCTACAAAAGAAGGGAAGAGTCACTTCGAAGACAAAGCTCAAGAGATGAGTCACCTCTCTCGGAGAGAAGGAGTAGAGAAGATCACTATGAACGAAGACACTCACGGAGAGGCAAGGAATCAGATAAGAAGGACAAATACACAAATAGCAGTTCAAGAAGAAGACATCAAGCTCATGTTGGTGACTGGGTGTCTGGCTCCGAGTCTGATCACCACTCCGAGAGAAACTATCACTCCAACTCCGTCTATAGTCAAGATGAAGGTGTTGCCGGCATTGCACTTGTTTCCACCAACTCCTACGACTTATTTGATTCATCAAACTAGGGAGTGGGAAACTGCTTCATGGCTAAAGGCGCCAAGGTATCACATCTCCAGTATCTTGATTTTAATAGTGATGAGGATGACTTGTTAGGAGAAGATGACTTGCTTCTTGATAAAACTAGTGATTGCACTGAAAATGAACTTGCTAATTATCATGCTAGTAAAGAGAAATCAAATGATGATGATAAAAAAGAAAGTGAACGACTAACTCAAGAATTAAAAACACTTAAGTTAGCTCATGAGACTACTCTAGAAGATCACAGAGAGCTTGCAAGAACCCATGAGAAGCTACGCTTCAAGAAGCTCAACTTGGAGCAAGAGCATGAGTTCTTAAAAGCGATCAATGATGATCCTTGAAAGAAGAGTTCTTCTTATCTAGCCAAACGATTACTCTTTTCCAACTTTGTTCCACAAGTTAAATCTAGGAACACTAGTAACAAAGGCAAGAAGGTTTCTTCATCTAGTAACAACCATGCTAAAGCTAAATCCAATAATATCATTGATATTAGCTCTATTGATTCCACTAACGATTCTCTTAGCCAAGTTACACTTGAGCAAGAAAATGATCTATTGAAAGGGATTATAGAGAAATGTGTCTTCAAGAGCGTTGTCGGAACTAAACAATTCGAGGAAATTGTGCGCGGATAAGGAGGACATCGGAAGAAACAAGGTGTTGGCTACTTCAACATCAATGGAGATGATTGGAAAGAAGGTCCATATCCCACTCCTAAGTTTGTTCTCCAGGAGGAGAAATGTGATCCCACTCCTCCCAAAGGAACGAGCTCATAAGATGGCCTTCTACCACAAGACCAAAAAGGCAAGGGAAACCTTCAAGATGACATTAACCTATTTGAAGAAGAACCCCAACCCAAAGGTCAAGTGGGTTCCCAAGGACACTACTATCTCTACCTCAACAAGTGGTACCACAACTCCAAGGATTCCTAACAATTTGATGTGGATCCCCAAGAGGAAGAACTAGGGAAGTTCCTGAGGGATGACTCCACCAATGAAATTCAGTCTTATTCATTTTGGCAAGAACTATTTGCAATCAACCTCAACAATATGCATCAGTTCAAGGAGCCATACATTCCCTCAAAGGTAAGCAAGGAACAAGGTAATTAGTGCTTCTTTCGATATCATCCCATTTGTGTTTCACTCCATGTCCATAGATATTCTTTCATATGTTCCTCGTGCTTTGGGACTAACCCATGTAGGGGAGAAGAGTATGAAAACAACAAGAATTGCTCCCAACTCAAGATGATCTTCATCAATATTGATCATACACCACTACTTCACCTACTTGAAGTCTTCTAAAACAAAACCCAAGGTTAGTTGATCCCTCTTGGTGGGGATGTCATATCAAGGGGGAGCTTTACTCTGAGACTTGAGTATAATCATCTCCTAAGGATATGAACACGTTAATGCTTATCTAAAAGTGGTAACCGCACTTGTGCTTAAAAATGAGTATGACCTATGATCAAGTATTCTTACTTTGCTCCTATGTCAATATACTCATATATAGATGACTTTGTCATCGACCAAGTGCTTGATAGCTGCTAGGACGTTTGTGCATGTTCACCATGTTTTTCTCTACCATTCTTATTGTGTGAGCATGTTGGTCTACATGTGTTTGATCATTCAAGGACATCTAATTTGTCGGATTTCGGGCTCCGCAAAACCCTAAAGATTCGAACTCAGGGGCGTGTACGAAGATCGCTCCCGTCTGAACCTCGCCTAGCTCGCTACTTGACTGAAGACGGCAAGAAACTCACTCGATGGTGAGGAAGACACAGAACACAACAGTTTACCCAGGTTCAGGCTGCCGAGAAGCGTAATACTCTACTCTTGCTTTGGTGGATTGCTCCTCTTGGAGGTGGGTGGACGAACTAGTATAGTGTTCTTGAGGGTCTCTGGTGGCTTGGTGGCTTTGTGCGGATCAGATGGGTGAACCAGTGAATCGGCCCACTTTCTACGAAGCAACCTATCCTCTATATATATTGGCAGCCCGAGTCCTCTCCCCTTATCATTTCGGCGGGAAGGGATAACACAATTGCCAATTTCGAAGGGGGACAAGGGAACATGTCCAGAAGTGGTCTTCGCCTGCAAAGCGGCTGCGAGCCCTGCACGGGCGGGTTCAGGGATGACGTTCATCCTGCCGGCGGGCGGCCATGGTCTTGTTGCACCAGATTGGAAACCTTTTTGGGATGCCTTGGGAACCTCTGGTACGTCCTTTCCTCCCTTGCACTAAAGGGGAAACTGCACCACCCCGCTGCCTGCTGCTCGCCTGTCCTTCCCTTGCGTCATCATTGACTCGTGAGGCCGGGCCTCACCTCAGAATATCCGCCGCTCTGGAGGGGTCCTGAGGAGGCCCCCTGCGGGTCTTGATGTCGTTCGTCCTCACGGGGCTTGGCCCCTCACGAGGGCCTTGCCTTGAATGATGTCGCTCCCGTTAGTTTTCTTGATGAAGTGGGCCAGCCCTGGGCCATAGGCACGCAAGTCTGGGTACCCCCATTCCCAGAATGCCGACAGTAGCCCCCGGGCCAAAGGGACTCCTCGGTTGGCTTCTCGACGAAGCCTTGAAGGCGCCCCGAAGCATCGCGGGCCCTAATTGCCTACGGGATAGGCGGGACACGTGTCCAACGGCAGTGTGGTGACGCTCTCGCTCCTCAAGGCGTCCGGTGTGCGCCAGGCCACGATGGCACGATCTCCAAGAACCGCACAGGCTATCATTGTTCACATTGAATGGCGTCGGTGCGGCCTGACCACATCCAACTGCCCTCGCGGACGTGACCGCTCGGCTGACAGGTGAAGTGACGTGAGCAGCAGCGCTCCCATCGGCCCACCTCACGGCCCATGTGGGGCGTGCGACGCTCACGCTTCCATGACAGTTGGTGGCCATGGTCCGCCTATAAATCTGCCCCCCCCCCGTTAAGGGGGCACTGCAATCTTGACCTTACTCTCTGCTTCCCTTCGCTCCATCGAGGAAACCTCCTCTCCTCTCCGTTCCCCTGTCTTCCATGGCGTGTCCTAGAGGCAGGGGTAAGTGCATGGCTCTGTCCGCGCCCTCGTCCGCCTCCGGGAGCAGCGGTAGAGGGCCCTTGGGGCCTGCGCGCATCCGTCACCGCTGGGCTCTGGCCAACGAGTAAGTCCCTCGCCTGCAAATACTTTCTTGGTTATCAAGTGAGTTTCTTGGTGGTTGATCTCTCCTCTTCTCCAGCTCGCCCTCCGCCAAGAAACCCAAGCTCGGCAAGCTTAAAGAGGAGGTGGAGGGGCTACGGGCCCAGCTTGAGAGCGCCAAGGCCACCCTCAAGACCGCGTGCGAGTTGGAAGCAAAGTCCATGGCTGACCTGGTGTCGGTGTAGCAGCAGGTCTAGGAGGCGACCGGCACCGTCTTGGGAGCCAAGGATGAGGTGCCGCATGCTCGGACGATAGCGCTCCAGCGCGCCAAGCAGTTCGCGGGCATCGACGGTCGGGCGGCCGACGCGACACGTAGATTCGTGGGGGAGGCCTGGGCGTCGCCAAACGTGACTTGCGACGGGGGCTACCTCGCCTTCTTCCAGAAGGTGGTGGAGACGCTGGAGGCTGGCGTCTCCTGGGTGGAGGAGGACAGCGCGGCCGACGTGCACGAGCTTCTGGGCCTTTCCCAGACGCTCGTCTTCTCAAAATTGCGTCGCCTTGCCCCACAGCTTGACCTTGAGCGTGTCATCGAGCCGACGGTTGCTGAGTCCCGTCGCCTTCTTCGGGACAAAGTCCGTCCGCACGTGGACGTCCTGGTGGAGCGGTACGTCCGTGTGCCGTCTCCTGCGAGGAGGAGGGCTCCGACGCCGAGCCTGCTGGCGCCAAGGGCAACGTTGGCGGCCTCTCCCCCTAGGCACCCCCAGCTTCTGTTTACCCGCTCCTGCAATGTTTGATCAAGAACCCTACCCTGTCGGGCGTTAAGCTTTTGCGTTATTACCTTTGTCGTCCGTCGTTTTCCGTTTCGCTCTTGAATTGATGATTTGCTCACTGGTGGTAATTGCGGCTTGGCTTTGAAGCTTAGGGCCCGTCGCTACCCCTACCACTGCTCGGGGGCAACGGCGGACAGGGCCCTCAGGAAGCCATGTCCTCCCGAGGCTTAATTTGTGCCGCCGTGTCCTTGGTAGATGGCCTCATTCCTCGCCGTAGATGAATCCTTAGGTCGTGCATCCCTTCGTTAGTACGCATGTTTTTAATTTGTTGTTAGTTTAGCGCGAAACCAAATGACCCCCGTCTGGGCTTTGCGGGGTACTTAGCTCGTGGGTTTGCGTCGGTCCCTTTCGTAGCTTCTCCTGAGTAGCTCCTGCTCTGTAGGTGGGATGGGGTGGAGGCCCTTTCGGCCCTCTATCTTTACGGGCCCTAGTCCCACTCCTTACGACCGACGAGGCTCCAGAGGCTAGAAGCTCAGGAGCCCCCTTTGGCGCTTTGGCGATTTCTCTTCCCGTTTCTTTGGTCATCACCTCAGGACGCCCTGAGGCCTACTGATACTCTTCGTGGTGAAATTGTGCTTCGATCTGGACCCCCGAGCGGGGGTTGATCGCCGAAAATGTTCGCCCCTCGGACGGCAAGTCATTGGTTTCGCTCCTTGGCCCCTAGGCGCGGTGCCGAGCGTTTAGCTCCTCAGAGAATGTCATCCGGAAAAAGAGGCTTCAAAATCGGCGAATACGAGAAAATCACAAAGAAAGTTCCACCCCCTTTTTGTTTTTCAAACATCAACTTTTAAAATTGACAGATGTAAGTCCGACAGAAGATAGTTCGAAATCCAAGAAAAGCAAGCAAATGCCGCGTCCGTCACTTAGGCTGGCATAGTCATTGGTGAACTATATGGGTTTCCTTGCCAGTTGCGGGCATAGTCATTGGTGGACGAAGTTGATTGCCTCCGTCTGCACCCACCGCGGAATATAGGTCGTCCACTAGATGTCGGGTGGACCCCTTCCACATCCTCGGGGGGCCCTGCGTGTATACAACCTCGGCTCATTATTACATGAGAGTTTCTCGGTGGGGGTGTATATGGGAGGTCACGATGACGCTTTGGCCTCGCGAGTGTCTCTATCCCCGAGGCATAGACGCCTCATTCCAAAAGTCATTTGGGGACTATGTTGATTTCCTCCATCTATACCCAGCGCAGAGCATAGGTCTTCACCTAGGTGTGGGGTGGACACCTTCTGCGTCCTCCGAGGGCCCTGGGCGTATACAACCTTGGCTCATTATTAAGTGAGAGTGTCACGGGATGAAGTAGGTTCCGGAAGGATTGAAGGACGATGCAGAAGTGCGATGGGTTGATGCAGGTCCTGCGCACTCCTTCTCCTGAGGCCGATTGAGGGCTTTTCTATTGCTCTACGTCGACAGGTCCCAGTCCCGCGCATTTCCCTACCGCTGTGATGCACCTCACAGGGCAAGGCCCTGGCTCCCCTGATGCTGACTGAATGTGTCGGGATGGCACCTGGATGGCCAGGTGGCTTTGTGACCGGTAAGGCTCCTGAGGCACGATACTCAGAAGCCCCCTTTAACGTTCGAGCGGCTCTGGGTCGCTAACGTCCAGTCCCACACATTTCCTAACCTCCGTTGCGTGTTACCGAATGAAGTGGTGTAGCTACGGGGTCAAGCCCTGCCACCCGTGATAATGACCGAATGTCCGTGGACGATATCAAGGGTGGCAGGTCGCCTTATGACCGGTAAGGCCCCCGAGGCTCGATGCTCAGGAGCCCCTCTTTGATGCTCAAGAGACTCTACGTCTCCTGGACCTGGTCCCGCACATTTCCCAACCGTTGTTGCTTGCGACCGAATGGACGATCTCAGCTATAGGGTCAAGCCCTGCCACCCCTGATAATGACCGAATGGAAGATCTCAGCTATAGGGTGAAGCCTTGCCACCCCTAATAACGACCAAATGTCCGTGGATGATACCAAGGGAGGTAGGTGGCCTTGTGACCGGTAAGGCCCCTGAGGTGCGATGCTCAAGAGCCCCCCTTTGACGCTCAAGTGGCCCTCATTCAGCCGGAGCCCCCGAGCGGGAGGGATAGATCACCCGAAGATGCAAGCAAGGGAAGATGTCAGGTCGCCGAATGGATGCAGCAGGAGTTATAGGAACATGAGTAAATGATATGATAGGCAGGGGCATGTCGTGAACACCTGGAGTCCCTGCGGTCAGCAGGCACTCCCAAGAGCAGTGAACCCAAGAAATTACCTCACATAGCTTCTTCACGCATGAGGGGCGCCTCGTGAGGCCCGACCCTCGGTGCCAGCTCCAGCTCCATGGTTGCCGCGGGTGGCCCACGCCACTTGCATTTCGTTGCTTCATATGACTTGTCATGTTGAGGACTAGGGTCCGGTTCTTCGTAGTTTCTCTGTGGGGGCGACGGCTGGCGTCACGCCCTGCGGCTGGGGGTGCTGGGGGACTCCAGGGTGCTCCTTACTCCTAGGGAGAGTAGGCGCCCAGGGTGGGAGCTTCAGGCCCTTCTTCGTCGGGAGGGTCAGGCAGCATCACATACTCCGGTACGTAAGGCTCCCTGTAGGCGTTCAATCAACCTCCAAAGCCGTTCAGCAACGCGACGGTGGCGGTCCCCTCAGCGGCGGAGGGCATCCCCCGGCCGTGTTGCTCAAAGACCTTCCTGCGATGGGATTCCACCCGAAGCCGCTTGTTCATGTTGCCTCCGTTGCTTGGTCCTGGTGTTGCTCGGTGCAGCTTCCCCCTTGGTTCCCAGGCATTTCTCCGTTGCCATAGCTCGCCCGCACCGGTGCCAACACTACCCGCTGCTGGCTGCACCCGAGGGAGCGCTCCTGTCTGGCCGCTCTGGGTTGCCGAGGGCCGACATGGTTTTGGTGATGAGCTCTGGCGTGTGCATTAAACGTCCCGCCGTTCTCGTCGCGCCTCTGGTGGTTGCTGGCATGCTTCGCCTTGAGGCCAGCCGCCGGAATCTAGAGTAGGAGAAGGGAAGCGTCCGACGCATCTCTCTCGGCCCTGCCCCACGCAGGAGGGGCTCTGTCGCTTGCAGGCCTAAGGACCAGCACGAGGTGCGAGCCCCCGGCGACCGGCGCGTGCGGCCTAGAAGGAGAGTGGGGTCGAATGGCCTTCTAGGCGATGGCGATCAGCTCCATGATGTGGTCTGCCTAGGCATCGAAGCCCCCTTGCATCGGTCGTTGGCGGATCTTCTCGCTCGCCATCTACAACGCTTCATGCGCGCCTAGGTCCGCCAAGTTGATGCGACGCGTCGGGGATGCCGGTGGCGCCCTCCAGCCACCGGGCGCCTGGGTGGCGCGGGTGGTCTTAATGGTGGAGGTGATGTTGACGATCTGGTACGAGCCGCCTAGTATCACAACACCGATAAACATTGTGGACGCTATGGTATGAAGGTTGGATGCTAGCTCGACGAGGCTCGAAGAAGCTTCCTGGGTGCCGGTCATCGTGGCAACGGGCTTAGGGAAGATGAAGCTCGGGGAAGACCTCAACACGCCCCCTACCTGGCATGCCAAATGTCAGATTCCGGGCTCCGCAAAACCCTAAAGATTCGAACTCAGGGACGTGTACGAAGATGTCTCTCGGCCGAACCTCGCCTAGCTCGCTACTCGACTAACAACGGCAAGAAACTCACTCGATGGTGAAGATGACACAAAACACAACAATTTACCCACGTTCGGGCCGCTGAGAAGCGTAATACCCTACTCCTGCTTTGGCGGATTTCCCCTCTTGGAGGTGGGTGGACTAACTAGTACATTGTTCTTGAGGGCCTCCGGTGGCTTGGTGGCTTTGTGCGGAGCAAATGGGTGAACCAGTGAATCGGCCCCCTTTGTACGAAGCAACCTATCCTCTATATATTGTGGCGGCCCTGGTCCTCTTCCCTTATTGTTTCGGCGGGAAGGGATCCCACAACAGCCAATTTTGAAGGGGGCACGGGAACATGCTTCCCCTGTCCAAAAGTGGTCTTCGCCTGCAAAGCGGCTGCCAGCCCTACAGGGGCGGGTTCAGGGATGACGTTCGTCCTGCCGACGGGCGGCCATGGTCTTGTTGCACTAGAATGGAAACCATTTCGGAGATGCCTTGGGAACCTCTGGTACGTCCTTGCCTCCCTTGCACTAAAGCGGAAACTTCGCCACCCCAATGCCTGCTCCTTGACTATCCTTCCCTTGCGTCATCTTTGATTCTAGAGGTCGGGCCTCGCCTCTGAATATCCGCCGCTCCGGAGGGGTCCTGAGGAGGCCCCCTGCGGGTCTTGGTGCCATTCCTCCTTGCGAGGCTTGGCCCCTCATGAGGTCCTTGCCTTCAGTGAAGTCACGCTCGTTAGTTTGCTTGATGAAGTGGGTCAGCCCTGGACCATAGGCAGGCAGGTCTGGGTACCCCCATTCCGAGAACGCCGACGCAATTGTCATTATTTGGCTCTTGATTTATCTTTTGCCAATTGGATGGACAAGAATGCCTAGGACCATTATCTAGCTATCTATGCTATCTCATCTCAAGTTCTATTCATGCTTCATCACAAAACTTGAACCAGCACTTGTCGATCCCTCTGTGTAAAGGTGCACTCAGAGTTACGTATCTTCAATGGCTGACTTCCAAAACCTCTCTATGAATGAAATTCGTCAAACAAACTTCACAAACTCGGTTCCACTGAATTCTAGAGTTGATCTGGGTTTTCCATCTCGGTACCACCGGAATCACAAACTCGGTTCCACCGAGTTTCCCTGTCAACTCACAGTAGAGGAACTAGGTGACACGATTTCGTAATCTCGGTGACACCGACAACAAATGTGTATATATTCCAGCGAAGCGAATCATAGATTTTACTTCATAAAAGCCGTTTAGTCCCAAAACCCTATGCTGCCTCTAGACGCCTAGTCGTCGCCCTTGAATCCCCGTGCGTCTCCGCCACTCAAAATCGCCATTGCCAATGGATTCCTCACCGCCGTAGCCAGACCACCGTCGAGTTAGGGTATGGTTCGGATCCCCTCTGCATTCCTCCATCTAATTATTGTGCAATGGGAATATTTATCCACAAGCCACCGTGTGCATCCTCTCCATCCACCAGATGAATCCATAGATTAGAGAACTAGGAAATTTTTAGGGTTAACCGTCCGCATACCCCATCTCGATGCCTCTGAGTTGCAAAACTTGATGCTATCGATTTTGGACCTAGAGTTACTCAGAATGAACTCGGTGAGACCGAGTTGTCGTTTTTGGTTCCACTGAAATGATGACCAAGTTTGTGTTAAGGAATTCACGTGTCTCGGTGACTCCAAAAGTTCAAACTCGGTTCCACCGATATGTGTTCTGCAGAAAGTTAAACTAAGGATTTCTCTGCTCAAATTTTCAAAAACATGTAAATTTTGTGATGCTCATCCTTTTTGTCTTTCCTATATCCACTTCATAGGTTTTGCTGTTGGTTGCTGAGTTTCTACATGTTTGTCAGATACGTCTGGTTCAGAAGATAGTCAAAATGATTTCAGAGAGCAGAGCGTAGAGATGGACTCAGACACTAGTCGAGAGAAGTCTGACTCTGACCCAAGTTCTCCTAGCTCCCATGGTTTTCCCAAGGCATCCACCAGGCAAAGGAAGAAGCTAAATTCTGATCAACAGGACTCAGACTTTATGCTGGAGGAAATTTCAGCTCCTCCAAGGAAGTCTGTCAGGAAAGTAACTGCTACCTTTGCTGATTTGAGAGCACGTGAATATGCCAGGAAGAGCGCAACACTTACTAGTGATGTACCTGCCAAGAAGACTGGTGTGAAGAGGCCCAGGAAGAGAATTGTTCATCTTTTCGGAAGAATGACTTTGATGTATGAAGACCCAGAAGATCGTGAGGAAGAAGCTCCTGAGGAGATCCCAGTTCCTCCCAAGAATAAGAAGTTGAGGCTGCTAGAAATAGGACACCACCAGTTCCACAACTCAGAACTCAAGCTGAGCAAATGGCATTTCTAGTTAGCTCTGTCCAAGACATGGATAAGAATATCCAAGAGATACTGCAAAGTCAGAAAAGCCTTGTGAGAGTCATGGAAACTAAGTTTCATGACATGGATGAGAAGGTTTCTGAGTTGACAACTATAGTCAAACAACTTCAACATGAAGTTGACTCACTGGAGATCTCGCGTTTAGATGAGGAAGATGATGATGATGATGATGATGATGAGGAAGAGTCTCCTCCTCCCACTTATACTCGGTTCAGCACCAGGCCTAGGTCAGCTGATGTACCTTCTCAGGAGACAATACAAACATCTTCAACACAAGCTTCAACACTTTCAGTACCAACTCCAGCTCAAGCACCTTCAGTATCAACTCCTCCGGCTCCAAGACATTCAGCAGAAGCCTTCGCGGATGCTCTTCTGATGACTCCATCATGAGCTGCTCAGAGAGACGAGTAGTTCTATACATTTGAACTTTTTGGTAACTTGTTGCCAAAGGGGAGAAATGTATAGATCATACACTTCGAGAGGGAGAGAGCTTTTGACCTTATTTGCTCTACATGGTTTTAGAAACTTTGGTCTTTTGGATGACTTTATCCTATCTGTGTGATTGATCATACGCTTTGCTTGTTTGATGCTAAACTATTATCTCTTAGCTATCTTTGTGATGATCATTCATTTATCTTGTTGGTGCCATGTGCATTGCTATTCATTCCAATTTTGTATGCGCATCACCAAGATGTATGTGACATGGAAGAGTGATCCATGATCCTAATCGATTGTGCATTTGCATTCAAACGCAAATTTTAAATAGTGCACAAATTTAGGGGGCTCTCTTGCTTTTCACATACTTCTCAAAGCGTCGATGCTAATCATTGATTACGTCTGTTGTCGAAGCTTTGATCTATATGTTGACATAAATTAGAAAAAGGGGGAGATTGAAAGCACAATTGCTCCCTATGGTGGTTTTGATAATTGATCACAACATATGCATTATTGGACTAAGATGTTTTCCAAGTATAATTCGGAAACATTTCAAAATATGCTATGGCTTAAGGTTTATGTGCAGATGCCCCTGGATGGAAGAAAGGAACAATGTTGGCTCAAGCTTCAAGCTAGAAGACTCTTCATTTTTTATTTTGAGAAATCACTTTTGAGTCCATAGGAAAGCCAATACTATTTAAAGGGGTGAGGTAGTAAAATGAACTGATTGCTCAAATGCTCAAAGTTAGCCACCAAAACACTCAGTCATTTTTCCCACATATCCACTCTATCAAGATCCACATATACAAATTCGGTGTCACCAACATTTGCATATCGAACCCACCGAGTTTGACCTCAAACAGAAACCCTAGCCATTCCCACCAAATCGTTGCAACCGAAACCAAGTCGATGCTACCGGGTTCACTATGACCAACATTCTATTGCCAAGATACACAACATCCGAATTTCAGAGATTGAGTATCGGTGCCATCGAGTTTGGCCATTGATACGTCTCCAACGTATCTACTTTTCCAAACTCTTTTGCCCTTGTTTTGGACTATAGTTTGCATGATTTGAATGGAACTAACCTGGACTGACGTTGTTTTCAGCACAATTGCCTTGGTGTTATTTTTGTGCAGAAATCAAAGTTCTCCAAACGTCCTGAAAATTTACGGGGAGTAGTTTTGGAAAATATCAAAAATACGTGCGCCAGGGTCCACCTCAGGGGGTGGGCTAGTGGGCCACAAGCCCCTGCTCCGCCACCACCCCCCTGGTGGCGGTGAGCAGGCTTGTGGGGCCTACAGGCACCTGCCTCCCCCAACTCCAGCTCTATAAGTTGTCTTTCATCGCATAAAAAATAAAAAGAGAAATTTTTGTCGCGTTTTCGATACGGAGGCGCCGCCACCTCCTGTTCTTCATCTGGATGGCAGATCTGGAGTCCGTCTTGGGCTCCAGAGAGGGGAAATCATCGCCATCGTCGTCATCAACCTTCTAGCATCTCCAATTCCATGAAGTTCTTCGTCATTCGTGAGTAATCTATTCGTAGGCTCGCTGGGAGGTGATGAGTAGGATGAGATCTATCATGTAATCGAGTTAGTTTTGATGGGGATTGATCCCTAGTATCCACTATGTTTTGAGATTTGATGTTGCTTCTACTTTGCCATGCTTAATGCTTGTCACTAGGGCCCGAGTGCCACGATTTCAAATCTGAAATTATTATGTTGTCACCAATATATGTGTGTTTTAGATCCGATCTTGCAAGTTGTAGTTACCTACTATGTGTTATGATCCGGCAACCCCGGAGTGACAATAACCGGAACCACTCCCGAGATGACCATCGTTTGAGTAGTTCATGTGTTCACCAAGTGCTAATGCGTTGGTCCGGTTCTTTATTAAAAGGAGAACCTTAATATCCCGTAGTTTCCTTTTGGACCCCGCTGCCACGGGAGGGATGGACAATAGATGTCATGCAAGTTCTTTTCCCTAAGCACGTATGATGACACACGGAATGCATGCCTACATCACATTGATGAGCAGGAGCTAGCCAGATATCTCTCCGTGTTATAGCTGTTGCATAATGAATATCATCCAAACAAATCACCGACCCATTGCCTACGAGTTTGTCCTACTGTTGCATCCAAACAAATCACCGACCATTGACTACGAGTTTGTCCTACTGCTGTTACTTGTCTTGCTTTGTTGCTGCTGCTACAACTGTTGCTACTACTGTCACTTGTCTTGCTCTGCTGCTACTGTTGCTACTACTGTCGCTTGCTACTGTTGGTACTTGCTACTGATGTCACTACTGATGTTCCTTGCCACTGCTATTGCTCGTTACACTACCGTTACTCATTACTTTCTTGTTACTACTGTGCTTGCAGATACTAATCTTTCAGGTGTGGGTGAATCCGACAAATTTAGCTGCTAATACTCGAGAGTATTCTCTCACCTCCTCTAGGCGATCTACAAATTTGGGTCGAATACTCTATCCTCGAAAACTGCTGCAAACCCACGCGCTGGTAGGCCATCAACAACATTCTTCCAGTTTCGTTGCCGGGGAGTGCTATCAGCATTCTTCTGGTGCCGTTGCAGGAGAAGGTTAGTTGTTATAAGCATTCATCTAGTTAACACTAGAGATTGCAGGATCAACACTTTTCTGGAGCCATTGCCAGGGAAGCACAGCTGACGTCAGCATTTTTCCGGCGCCGTTGCCGGGGAGGTATTGCTATATTCTCTGAGTCACTTGGGATTTATATCTGCTGATCATTATGAAGAATCTGAAGGATCCGAAGACCAAAGTCTTGCCATCAACTACGAGGGGAGGTAAGGAATTGCCATCTAGCTGTGCACTTGATTCACCTTCAGTTATGAGTAAGTTTGCGACATCACCGCCTGCTAGAAATCTTGATATGTCGCATGTGCTTGATGATGCTTGTGATACTACTGCTAGAGATGATATGCTTGATACTATGCTTGATACTATGCCTGATGATGCTATGCTTGATACTATGCTTGATACTATGCCTGATACTGCTAGAGATGCTATGCTTGATACTACTTTGTCTGATGATGCTATGCTTGATACTGCTAGAGATACTCCTTTGCCTGATGTTCCACTAGGAGTGTTCCTTGATCCTCATATTGCTAGAGTTACTGCCAATGCTCGTGATGCTTTTGAAACTACCGATGCTATCGAGATAGAACCTGCTTTTGCTCCTGTTAGATCTAGCTCTCCTAGATATGAATTTCCTGATATACCTGAGGGTTACATTGTGGAGAGAGAGATAATGAGGATTTTCTTGCGTGTAAGGATGCCTATGACGCTGAGAAATTAGTTCTCAAGTGGAAGGAAAAATCTCGGGAAGTTAGGATGAGAAATGATCCGAAGTTTGCCACTTCGCCTATCTTTGTCACCGATAAGGATTATGAATTCTCTGTCGACCCTGAGATAATCTCTCTAGTCGAATTTGATCCTTTTCACGGTTATGAGTCTGAGACGGTCATAGCCCATCTTGCCAAACTATCTGAAATAGCCAACCTTTTCACTAATGAGGAGAAGATCCGCCACTACTATATCCTTAAGTTGTTTCCTTTCTCTCTAAAGGATGACGCTAAAGTCTGGTTTACCTCTCTTTCTCCTGGATGTGTGTGTTTAGTCCCCAAAAGATGGTCTATTACTTCTGTGAGAAATATTTCCCTGCCCATAAGAAGCAAGCTGCCTTGCAGGAAATATACAACTTTGCTCAACTCCAAGAAGAGAGTCTTCCACTAGCTTGGGGGAGGCTCGTCCAGCTACAGAATGCTTTGCCTGATCACCCTCTTAAGAAGAACGAGATACTTGATATCCTCTATAACGGACTTGCCGATTCCTTAGAGACTACCTAGATAGTTGTGCCGGTTGTGCTTTTAGGGAACGAACTGTAGAACAAGCTAAGACCCTGCTGAATAACCTCTTGATCAACGATAATGCTTGGACTATTCCCGAACCACCTCCTAAGCCAACTCCTAAGAAAAGAGGTATTCTATTCCTCAGTCCCGAAGATATGCAAGAAGCCAAGAAATCTATGCAAGAGAAAGGCATTAGATCTGAAGATGTCAAAAATCTACCACCTATCAAAGAGATCCATGGTCTCGATAACCCGATACAAGTAGTGGAAGTGAATTCTCTGCGTAGGTTTGATGAGAGTGATATTCCTTTTGATAAACCTGCTAGCCTATGCTTTGATGAATTTGACAACTTTGTTGCCAAACAACAGAGTTTCAATGATTATGTTAGCAGACATTTGGAACAAAGTACTCGTATGCTTAGCCATCTAAGTGCTTGTGTAGACAGAAATGTCAATGCTCTGAAGCTTCTGAGTAAACATGCCTCTATGATTACTACTCAGGTAGAACAAGTACTTAAAGCTCAGAATGATCTGCTCAATGAATTAAATGACAACTCTGTCAGAGTCATTACTAGAGGAGGCAAAATGACTCAGGAACATTTGTATCCTGAAGGTCATCCTAAGAGAATTGATCAAGATTCTCAAGGAATCAATGCTGATACACCTAGTCATCCTAAGGAGAAGAAGAAGGATGATAGAAAGTTGCACGCCAGTTCCCCAAATACTATCACACCTAAAGAACCTCATGATATTTCTGCGTCTGATAAAGAAACACAATGAGGTGATGAACATGAACCTGGTGACAATATGGATAGTGATGTTCATAATAATGCACAACCTAGCCGTGATGAGGATGTGGAGATTGAACCTACGGTTAATCTTGATAATCCACAACCTAATAGGTACGACAAGAATGACTTTACTGCTAGGAAGCATGGTAAAGAAAGAGAGCCATGGGTTTAGAGACCTATGCCCTTTCCTCCTATGCCATCCAAGAAAAAGGATGATGAGGATTTTGAGCGCTTCGTTGAGATGATAAGACCCGTCTTTCTGCAGACGCGGTTAACTGATATGCTCAAGATGTCTCAGTATGCCAAGTACATGAAAGATATCGTGACTAATAAACGGAAGATACCAGATCTTGAGATCTCCACCATGCCTGCCAATTATACTTTCAAGGGTGGAACTCCCAAGAAACTTGGTGATCCTGGAGTGCCCACTATACCTTGCTCTATTAAAAGAAACTACGTAAGAACTGCCTTATGTGACCTTGGAGCCGGTGTTAATGTTATGCCGCTCTCTCTTTATCATAGACTTGAGTTGGATTAGTTGACACCCACTAAAATTTCTCTGCAAATGGCCGACAAATCAACTTCTTTCCATATCGGCATTTGTGAGGATGTGCCTGTTGTGGTTGCTAATACCACTATCTTAACAGACTTCGTTATCTTGGATATTGCCGAGGATGATGCCATGGCTATCATCCTTGGAAGACCCTTTTTAAACACTGCAGGAGCTGTTATAGATTGCAACAAAGGCAATGTCACTTTCCACGTCAACAATAATGAGCACACAGTGCACTTTCCGAAGAAACGATATCCAGTACATTGCATCAATGCTATCGAAAAGACTTCATCGATTCTTATTGGGAGCTTTGAATGCCCTATTCCTCGTGTCAAGATGAAGTATGATTTGCTTGTTGGGGAGATACATATCCCCATTGAGGTGACTTAGTGGCTATTCGAAAATTCTCCGTTCCCTCTTGCGATTCGAGAAGGTTTTGTCATAAGGACTTGATCAATCCCATTGACGGATTTCTTTCGATGACCATGAAACGGATGAATCAAGGAGTCACATCCCTCTGTTTTGAGTCTTCATTTTCTTTTGCTTAGAAGAAAAATGATAGAATTAGTTTAGCCTTTCCTGTTTTCTGTTTTAGCGTCCCGGAGAAAAATACCTCGAAAATAAAGTTCTCCGATGGTCCTGAAAATTTAGTATGATTTTTTCTGGAATTTTTGAAAATTTCTGGGCCTGAGAGCTGGTCAGGGGGCCTGACCAGTGGGCCACAAGCCCCCCCCCACCGCCACCTACCCCCTGGTGGTGGGGTGCAAGCTTGTGGGGCCCACAGGCATCCCCTCCACTCATTCCAGCTCCGAGCCTCTTCTTCCACCTCCAGAAAAAATTGTTTCGCAGCTCAAACCCGTGTTCTTGCTCATTTGGCTGCGATTTTCGATCTCCTTGCTCAAAGCACCATTCTCTGAACTGTTTTGGGGAAATTACTCCTTGGTAAGTGACTGCTCCATTTGTCCAATTAGTTTTTGCTCTAGTGCTTTCTTCTTCGCGAATTCTTGCTACCTTGGTGACCCTGTTCTTGAGCTTGAAAAGTTGATTTTGGCTGGTCCCAAGTAGTTTTAGCGCGTGATACAGTCTCTAGACACTAGTATGAGTAGTTGCTACATGGTATGGTTGGTCCTCATTCACTTTTCTCTTGAACTTCAAAAATTTCAGCAAAAGGAAATTATGTTTAGGATGAAGTTTCATGGTGGTTCCTCAAGTAAGAAGGATCCTCGTCTCTCTTTTCGAGAGCCCGAACCTTTTCAACTAAGGGACGCACCGGTACAACCATGTGAATGGCCTTCCGATGAGTTCATGATCGAAGCAGGCTTCAAGGATGAGTTTGATGCACTTGTCCGCAATGCCGGGTTAGAAGAATTCCTCTCAGATAAATGTGACCAGTATGCTATGCTCACTGCCTCTTTCGTGCATAGATTTAAATTTTTAGCTGGCCATGAGTCATCGATACTGTTTGATCTGTACGATAAATCCTATACCGTGGGTCTGCAGGATTTCAATAGGATTTGCAAGATACCCGATGGGGGTAGTGTTATTGATCCTCCTAAGTCTTCGGTCAGAGATAACACGCAAGCCACCATAGGAAGCATCCATTTCCCTGCCTTGCACTACCTTGCCCTCTTCATAGGTAGATGCATTAACGGCAAGGGTACACATTGTCACCTATGCGCTTCCGACCTTAGTATCCTCAAGAGCGCAGTAACAGGTGACAGGAGCTTCAATATGGGAGCTATTATAGCAAGGAGGCTGAATAAAAATGCTAGTGAGGGGGATTTCTTTGGTGGAGTTTATGCTACACGCTTAGCAAATTTTCTTGGAGTATCCATCCGTCCAGAAGACCCTCCTCTCCGTACAGCCTACCTTGATCGTGTCGCTCTAACACGCTACCAGTTCTTTGAGAGAGATCATGGATCCCTCCTATACCGCTTGATATTTAACCGGCGGCGTGTTTTCCATATTACCCTTCCTGCTCCTGCTTTCTTTGAGTTTCAGGTTAAACAAAGATACTACATAACCATAGGAGAGGCAGAGGAGTATGATAGGGAGGCGACGGCTGCTCGACTTCGTGAGGCAGCTATTCAGGCAGTGGCTGCAGCACTCCCGTATAACACCCATTATGACGTTGGGTTTCGCCAGGATCATCCATGGGAGTAGACCAAGCTAGGCCAAAAGCCTAAGCTTGGGGGAGTACGTGTTCTCACCGACTTTACATTCATGTTTGTGCTTTCACTTTGTTAGCCGGTGTTTACACTTTGCCACTGTATTATCCATGCTAGTTTCATTTTGTTATCTTGTTTTCTTGTTTTGTGTCCTTTTGAGAAAACCCAAAAAGATTTTTCTTTCTTCTTTTGCTTGTTGGGAGCTTTCCCGTGTAAATAGCTTTCTTTTTCTTTGTGTCAAGGTAGAATATATTGGTTACAATGCTTATTGGTTCTTGCATGCTTGCCTGTTTAGCTTTCAAAGAGCCGTATTATTTGGTCTTCTCCTTTGTGTTTGCCTGCAGATTCAGCTTAGTCCAATGTGCTTATTATCGTTTTCATCGTTCGATCGTGCAAATGAAAGGCAACAATGATGATATACGATGGAGTGACTGAGACTGAAAAGCTGGTATGAACTCTATCTATTTTGTTTTTGTAAATATGACTAGCTTGTCGACCCAGTTTACCTTTGTTGTGAGAGAACCATGTTTGCAATGACAACTTAGAGATCATAGTTTCTGATGCCATGCTTATTTAGCTGAGAGCATATAATGGTTTGTCTTGATTGCCAACATAGATTTTGAGATGACTATGATGTAGTATGATAGGATGGTATTCTCCTTTGAATGTTCCAAGTGGCTTGACTTGGCGCATGTTCATGCATGTAGTTGAAACAAAATCAACATAGCCTCTATGATGTTCGTGTTCACGGTGATTTATATCATGTTCATGCTTGCATTTAATGTTAGTCAAACTCATTGCATCTTGATGACTGTTGTCGCTCTCTAGTTGGTCGCTTCCCAGTCTTCTACTAGCCTTCGCTTGTACTAAGCGGGAATACTGCTTGTGCATCCACTTCCATAAACCCAAAAGTTTTTCCATGAGAGTCCACCACACCTACCTATGTGCGGTATCTACCTGCCGTTCCAAGTAAATTTGCATGTGCCATTCTCTAAACCTTCAAGAAATAAATCTTTTTTGCATGCCCGAACCGCTCATGTGGTGACAGAGGGCTATTGGTATCTTCCATGCTAGGAGTGTTATGCTCGACGTGTGCTTATTCACAGTCATTCACGAGAAAGGGGCCGATATTTGGGATGCCTAGTTCCATGCTTAAATCGAAAACATAACTGTAAAACAAGACTCCCCTCGGATTGATGTTAGTATGGACGGTACCCGAGGATTCGGCTAGACATGGAGTGTGATTGATTGGTGGTGGGGGAGTTAAAACTTTACTTTTCTGTTTGGGAACCGCCTATAGCATGAGTAGCATGGAAGATATTGAGAACTCTTGGTCATTGCATTGACAATGAAAGCATGCCACCCAAAATTATTATCTCTGTTTTCAAAGCTTCCCTCTACAAATCAATGCTTCCCTCTGCGAAGGGCTTGTCTATTTATTTTCCTGTCGAGTCATCCCCCTCTTATATAAGCACCAATTAGAGAGCACCGCTGTCATTTTTATGCTTTGCTTTTCCTTGATATTGAGTACGACTATGACTGGATCTTCGTTGCTATGAATTACAATGTTTAGTCAGCCCTTGATCTTTGAAAGTGCTCTGCATTTATGTTTTGCGGTCTCAGAAAGAGCTAGCGAGATACCACCTCTTCATATTGCTTCATGCTTGTTTTGATTGAAGTGTTGGTATTTGAAACTCATTATTATTTGCTCGTTAGCTAATTATGCCATTGATATTAGTTTACCGTGAGACCTTTGTGTCATTTGCTTATGTGGTTAACTTGTGATCTTGCTGATATTTTGGGTATGCATTAGACATAGTTGCAACAACAAGATCAAACATAGTTTGTCAAAGTTTTTCTTTCTCTCTCAGTTTGGCAACTGAGTTGCTTGAGGACAAGAAAGGTTTTAAGCTTGGGGGAGTTGATACGTCTCCAACGTATCTACTTTTCCAAACTCTTTTGCCCTTGTTTTGGACTATAATTTGCATGATTTGAATGGAACTAACCTGGATTGACGCTATTTTCAGCAGAATTGCCTTGGTGCTATTTTTGTGCAAAAATCAAATTTCTCTAAACATCCTGAAAATTTACGGGGAGCAGTTTTGGAAAACATCAAAAATACCTGTGCCAGGATCCACCTGAGGGGGTTGGCTAGTGGGCCACAAGCCCCTGCTCCGCCACCACCCCCCTAGTGGCGGTGGGCAGGCTTGTGGGGCCCACAGGCACCTGCCGCCCCCAACTCCAGCTCTATAAGTTGTCTTTCGTCCCAGAAAAAATAAAAAGAGAAGTTTTCGTCGCGTTTTCGATACGGAGGCTCCGCTACCTCTTGTTCTTCATCTGGAGGGCAGATCTGGAGTCCGTCTTGGGCTCCGGAGAGGGGAAATCGTCGCCATCGTCATCATCAACCTTCTTCCCTCTCCAATTCCATGAAGCTCTTCGTCGTTCGTGAGTAATCTATTTGTAGGCTCGCTGGGCGGTGATGAGTAGGATGAGATCTATCATGTAATCGAGTTAGTTTTGATGGGGATTGATCCCTAGTATCCACTATGTTCTGAGATTTCATGTTGCTACTACTTTGCCATGCTTAATGCTTTTCACTAGGGCCCGAGTGCCATGATTGCAGATATGAAATTATTATGTTGTCACCAATATATGTGTGTTTTAGATCCGATCTTGGAAGTTGTAGTTACCTACTATGTGTTATGATCCGAAAACCCCGGAGTGACAATAACCGGAACCACTCCCGGTGATGACCATAGTTTGAGGAGTTCATGTGTTCACCAAGTGCTAATGCGTTGGTCCGGTTCTTTATTAAAAGGAGGACCTTAATATCTTGTAGTTTCCTTTTGGACCCCCGCTGCCACGGGAGAGATGGACAATAGATGTCATGCAAGTTCTTTTCCCTAAGCACGTAAGACGACACACGGAATGCATGCCTACATCACATTGACGAACGGGAGCTAGCCACATATCTCTCCGTGTTATAGCTGTTGCATGATGAATATCATCCAAACAAATCACCGACCCATTGCCTACAAGTTTGTCCTACTGTTGCATCCAAACAAATCATCGACCCATTGCCTACGAGTTTGTCCTACAGTTGTTACTTATCTTGCTCTGCTGCTGCTCCTACTACTCTTGCTACTGCTGTCACTTGTCTTGCTTTGCTTCTACTTTTGCTACTACTGTCAGCCATCTGACAGTTAGTCACCTTTTCGGTGCCATCGAGTTTCAAAAGTTAGTCACCTTTTCGGTCCCACCGAGATTCAAAAGTTCACACGTTTAGTGCTAATTGATACCACCGACTTTTGAACTTTGGTGTCACCGAGTTTGCCTTTTTGTGTGTAATGGTTTGATTTTCACTGCTGCCTATATATACACCTTCACCCACCTCTCATTCATGGGAGAAGCACTCAGAACACACACTTCATTGCCACATCAATTTTTTGAGAGGGAATAACCTACTCATGTGTTGAGACCAAGATATTCCAATCCTATCCTTTGAAAGTTGATCGCTAGCCTCCCGAAACTTCTTTCGAGCAAATCAACCTCACCTACCCATGCATATTCTCTGAGAGAGTTATTTGTGTTGAGGAGACTATCTTTAGAAGCACAAGAGAAAGGAGTTCATTGATCTACCACATCTATTACCTTTTGGACGGTGGTGCCTCTTAGATTGGTTAGGTGTCTCTTGGGAGCCTCCTACTTCATGTTGTGGAGTTGAACCAAGATGTTTGTAAGATCTACCATGAGTAAGGCTAGTCCTCCGTGGATGGAAGCCATGATGGAATAAACAAGGCCGCTTTTTGTGGACCCTCCGTGGGTGAAGCCCTCCATGGACTCTCGCAACTGTTACCCTTTGTGGGTTGAAGTCTCCACTAACATGGACGTACGATAGCACCTGCTACAGCAACAAAAGTCCTTCCCCGGCAACACCAGGAATTCTTCTTGCTACTTCTTTTGTTTGCATCAGTTTTCCCTTGAAGAGAAAAGGGTGATGCAGCACAGGAACAGTAAGTATTTCCCTCAGTTTGAGAACCAAGGTATCGATCCAGTAGGAGGGTCTCGTCAAGTCCAAAGTACCTGTGTAAACACAAACGAGCTTGCACCCAACGCTTCAAAGGGGTTGTCAATCCCTTCAAGATTGTTTGCAAAGTGAGATCTGAAGGCGGAAAGTGCAACGAAGTAAAAAGTGTAAGGCTGAAAATATGGTGTGGAATAGACCCAGGGGCCATAGTGTTCACTAGAGGCTTCTCTCAAAATAGCAAATATCGCGGTGGGTGAACAAATTACTGTCGAGCAATTGATAGAACCGCGCAAAGTCATGACGATATCTAAGGCAATGATCATACATATAGGCATCACGTCCGAGACAAGTAGACCGATACTTTTTGCATCTACTACTATTACTCCACACATCGACCGCTATCCAGCATGCATCTAGTGTATTGAGTTCGTGATGAACAGAGTAACGTCTTAAGCAAGATGACATGATGTAGAGGGATAATCTCAAACCAATGATGAAAACCCCATCTTTTGACCCTTGATGCCAACAACACGATGTGTGCCTCGCTACCCCTTCTGTCACTGAGTGAGGTCACCGCTCGGTATGAACCCAAAACCAAGCACTTCTCCCATTGCAAGAATCATAGATCTAGTTGCCAAACAAAACCCACAACTCAAAGAGAATTACAAGGATATGAAATCATGCATAAGAGAGATCAGAAGAAACTCAAATATGATTCATAGATAATCTGATCATAAATCCACAATTCATCGGATCTCGACAAGCACACCACAAAAGAAGATTACATCGGATAGATCTCCATGAAGATCATGGAGAACTTTTTATTGAAGATCCAAGAGAGAGAAGAAGCAATCTAGTTACTAGCTATGGAACCATAGGTCTATGGTGAACTACTCACGCATCATCGGAGAGGTCATGGTGTTGATGAAGAAGCCCTCCGTATCCGAATCCCCCTCCGGCAGCGCACCAGAACGTGCCCCCGATGGGATCTTGCAGAGACAGAAGCTTGCAGCGACGGAAAAGTACTTTCGATGATCTCCTGATTTTTTGTGGAATTTTTGGGGATATATAGGCGCAAAACCTAGGGCAAAGGAGGTCCAGGGGGCTCACAAGCCTGTGGGCCGCGGCCTCCCCCCTGGCCGCGGGGTGGGGGCTTGTGGGGCCCCTGGGGACCCCGTGCCTTGGCTCTCAAGTCTCCTAATCTTCTTCCCTTACGGAAAAAATCTTGTCGGGGATTTTATTCCGTTTGGACTCCGTTTCAAAATCTCCTCTGAAAGGGGTCAAAAACATGGAAAAAACAGGAACTCGCACTTGGCACTGAGTTAATAAGTTAGTCCCAAAAAATATATAAATTGCATGCAAAACATCCAAAGTTTGACAAGATAATAGCATGCAACCATCAAAAATTATAGATACGTTGGAGACGTATCAGCGCCTCCTATCGGAACCATGCCAAAAATCGCCGTGTCAACCTCATGCGTTTGATCTCCCTACCTTACTCCACTACTTTACACTTGCATGTTTTACTTTCCGCTGCTATACTATTATAATTGCATGTGTAGGGTGTACATGACTTGTTATAACTGACACAGCTACCTCTCAAGTAAAATTGGGATCTTGTCAAGTAGTCTAATCACCCCCCCTCTAGACATACTTTCGATCCTACACACCACGACAGTGCGGGGTGGTGAGCAGCCATGGGCAGTGAAGCCCATGCGGATGGTCGATGGTGCCCCGTCGAGCGAATTGTGTGCTAGAGCCAGCGACCCACTATATGGGCATGTCATGGTTCCGTCCACGCATGGAGTGGTGGCGCTGCATCGAACCCCATATCGGCATCAAGGCCGCTCGCACCGCAGTTCGGTTCCAAGACAGCCGCAGCTAGATAAGAAATAGAGGGAAGATGAGACGCGTCGGGAAGTCTTCCAGTTACAAAAGGTATGCACCTTCCATTATGAATAGAAAAGGATGGATTGCTTTGTTAACATCATTGCAACACATGAAATAAAAACCGAGTCCTAAGTAAATGCCATATTGGTTGAGTGACCAGGAAGGGTGTGCACTAAGAAAATATCATGTGGAAATAACTGGTCGCTTCAGTGACCAGGAGTGCTAATTATAATTGACTCTCATGATCTGTTGATGGAATTGTGTGGGCGCCATCTATAGGGTTAGTGATGATATGGATGCAAATGAAATCAGTTTTTCTTAGATGGCATGGTTGACGATGTGGACAACTTGCATGCGTGGAAGTGACGCCATACTCTCATGCTCTAAGGTATCGAGTATAACATACACATTGGGTCAATTCAACATGAGTGTTCTATCAACATAATTCTCTTAAATGTTACTACCATTACTTCATGCCCTCGATAAAAAAAAGAATCATCAAATTAAAATTGACCTAGTCTTAGAGGCAAAACAATGAATCTGGTTTTATCAATTATATCACTACACGTGCATATGAGTTTTCCTCTGAATCACATAGTAAAAAACCATATAAGTTATATAATAGTATATAAACATTAGTTATAAAATTAAACATAAATAACACAAATATTATGTTCTCGAGAGCATATTTTCAACAGGGAGCGTGCAGGATCTCGGTCGAGGATGGGGAGGGGAGACGCGATCCGAGAGAAGCAAGGGGGAAGCGAGGAGAGGGCTCGAATGATTTCGTGTTGGTATTTGATTGTGAAAGCACATATGCTACCTTGGTGATATTGATAATTTATGAGAACATACATTGTCTCTTGGACTAATAGTTTTATCTAGTTTATTTCAGATGGAGTCCATAGAGAGAATTGGCTCGAATGTGACGAAAATCCCCAAGGAAGGAGGAGAATAGGATTGGCCAAGCTTAAAGCTTCAAGACTCTACATTTTGCATCTTGTCAGAGATCACATTTGAGTCCATCAGAAGCCAATACTGTTAAAAGGGGATAAGCTTACCATGATGATCTGGTTTCTCAAGTTCATAGAGATGGACACAAAAAACCCTCATGAAATTCTCCCACATAAACATGTTGTCCAAACCCCATTGTCCAAATACGGTGCCACCAATACTTCCAAATCGGCCATGCCCAGTTTCGTCCCACACAGTATCCAGAGCCAACAATAACATGTCGGTGCCACCAAGTTTGATTTCGGTGTAACTAAAAAACAGTGACCAACTCCCTGATGTCCATTTTCTATAAATTGGAATTTCCATTTTTTGCAAATCGGTGCCACTGAGTTTGGGTAGCTGTCTAGGCCAGCCAAATCGGACTCATCGAGAATTATATATCGGTCTCACAAAAACACCAAAATTTGCCTGATTTTGCACTAGTTGATGCAACCGACTTTTTTGGTTTGGTTTTACCGAGTTGGGTAATAATGTTGTAACTATTGGATTTTTGGAGATGCCTATAAATACCCCTTCACCTCCTCTCATTTGTGGATGAAGCACTCAGAACAAGACAGCACTTGCCCCTTTCTTTTTCTGAGAGAGAACCACCTACTCATGTACTGAGATCAAGATATTCCACTCCTACCATATGAATATTGATTTCTAGACTCTCCAAGTTGCTTTCCACCCAATCAATCTCTTCTACCAAGCCAAATATATGAGAGAGTGATTGAGTGTTAAGGAGACTCTCTTTTGAAGCACATGAGCAAGGAGTTCAACATCTATACCACATCTTAGGTGTTGCTTGGGAGCCTCCGACTTCGTGTGGAATTAAATCAAGAAGTTTATAAGGGCAAGGAGATCGCCTACTTCGTGAAGATATACCCTGAGTGATGTAAGTGTTTCATGGACATAAGCCGTGGTGGAATAGACGAGGTTGCTTCTTCGTGGCCCCTTGTGTCGTGGCCCCTGTGGGTGGAGCCCTCCATGTATTCATGCAGCCGTCACCGTGTGTGGGTTGAAGTCTCCATCATCGTGGACATATGATAGCACCACCTATTAGAACTATGGGAAAATACTTGAGTCCCCATTGTGTTTGATCTTCCTATCCCTACCCTCTAATTACATGTGCATGTATTTACTTTCCATTGCTATACTCTTAGACTTGCATGTATAGGGTGTGCTTGACTTGGTATAATCACTAAAACATGCCAACTAATATAACTGGGGAAAGGATATGTTTTTATTTGGTCAAGTAGTCTAATCCCCCCTCTAGACATCCCTTATCGATCCAACTATTGGCATCAGAGCTTTGGATTACATATCTTTGGTTTCGTCACCATTGCAGGAAGATGGATGTGTATGATACTTGTGATGTGCGTTAGGTTTTCCATGAAGAGGAACGGGTGGTGCATCACAATATAGATAAGTATTTTCCTCGGTAGAGAACCAAGGTTTATCGAACCAATAGGAGTAACAACCAACCCCCATCTTCAGCGACTGCACACAAAGAAGGAAACACTTGCACCCAACGTGGCAAGAGGGTTGTCATTCCCCTTGGACTCGTTATAACCAAGCAAGTAAAGTGTGTAAATGATAGTTAATAATTGGGAAGTAAATAAAGGCAGCAAGGTAATTGTAACATTTTTAAACTTATAAGTGAATATACCCAGGGTTGTAGTTTTCCCTAATGGCATCTCTCATGTAGTAGGCATAAGGTGGGTAAACAAATTACTCTTGGGCAATCGATAGAAAAGTGCAAAGTTATGTGATATTCACGACAATGATCATGTATATATAAGCATAACGTCCATAAGAAAATAGGTCGACTCCTGCGTGCACCTATTACTATTACTCCACCAATCGATCGTTATCCAGCATGCATCTAGTGCATTAAGTAAAACAGAGTAATGCTTGGAGGACAATGACATGATGTAGACAATGATAACTCAATCAGTATGAATTAACCTCATCGTTTCATCCTTAGTGACAATAATACAAAGATGTGTCCTTGTACCTTTATGTCACTGTGATATAGAACTCCACCAGATTGGACCACTACAACGCACCCCTCTCACTGAAGAAATATCAATATAGTTGACCAAACTATTTCAATAGATCAGAGGGATTTACAAAGTTATAATAATCATGCAAATAAGAATCATAATAGAATTCAGAAATAACTCAAATCTTTATCATGAATAATATGAACATAAACCCACAATTCATCGGATCCCAACAAAAGCACCGCACAAACGAATTACATCTGATAGATTAAAGCAAATATGAGATGATCATTGTATTGAAGATCAACCGAGAGAGACAGGAGCAAGATCTATGGTAAACTACTCACACATCACCATGGGAGCAGAAAGCTTGATGAGGATGCCCTCCATGATCGATCACCCTCCAACGGGGCACCGCAATAGGGCTCCAGATGGGCACGCGACGGAATAGATACTTGTAGTGGCATAAAAGGTGTTTCTCATGGCTCTCGTACCGTTTTGGAATATTTTAGAATTAATAGGCCAGAGAGGGACGTCGGGGCTACACGAGGGGGCCCGCACACATCAGGGTGCGGCCACCAACCTTGGGTGCGCCCTGTTGTGTGCTCCTTCCCTCATGCAACGTGTGATCTCCTCCCAAAGCTTACATGTCTTCTTTTGGTCTAGAAAAATAATAAAAAATATTCGTGGCAATCGGACTCCGTTTGGTACTGTAAACCTAAAAAGCCAAAAACATGCAAAAAACAAGAACTCTCAGTGGGCACTAGGTTAATAGGTTAGTGCTCAAAAATTATATTAATTGATATATAAACACCCTAAAAGCATCTAAGAATGATAATATTATAGCCTAGAACAATAAAAAATTATAGATACATTGGAGACGTATCAGCATCCCCAAGCTTAATTCCTGCTTGTCTTTGAGTAGGTAAATGATAAAATAGAATTTTTGATGTGACATACTACCCAACATGTACATGGTAATATTCATGAACATAAGCAACATAATCATCAAGTTTGAAAATATATTATCCTTTAAGAATGTTCACCCCTATTTATTTTATCATATAAGCATAGCATGGCTTCGTATTCACCACATAAATACAACTGTTAAGAACCACGCTGTCAAGTCAGGCAACTGGGTCGTACTCTTTAAAGCGCGTGAGCTTTTTATTACTTACTCAATATATGAGCGTGAACCATGGATATAGCATAAAGGTGGAATAGAATATGGTGGTAGGTTTCAAAGGGGTCAGAGTGGAGAAGAACATTTCGCATAAACTAGGCATATCAATAGGCTATGGAGATGCCCATCAATAGATATCAATGCAGGAGTAGGGATTGCCATGCAACACATACACTAGACCTATAAGTGTGTGAAAGCTCAACTGAAGCTAAGTGTGTGTGCATCCAACTTACTTGCCCATGAAGACCTCGAGCATTTGAGGAATCCCGTCATCGGAATATACAAGCCAAGTTCTATAATGAAAAATTCCCACTAGCATATGGAAGTGACAAAACAAGAGACTCTCTATATGAAGAACATGGTGCCACTTTGAGGCACAAGTGTGGAAAAAGAGGTAGCAACATTGTCCCTTCTATCTTTTCTCTCATTTTTTCTATTTTCTCCTTCTTTTTTTTATCTTTTTTTATTTTCTCCCCTCATATTTTTATTTTTCGTCAAGAGTCTCATCCTGGCTTGTGGGGGAATCATTATCTCGATCATCCTTTCCTCACTGAGGCGGTCCCTAATAATGATGATCATCACACTTTTATTTACTTACAACTCAACATGAAAAATTGTAGTATGACTCTATATGAATGCCTCTGCCAGTGTATGATCAAGCATAACATTTATAAAAATGATGAACAGTGGCTTTGCCACAAATACTATGTCAGCTTATATGATCATGCAAAGCAATAGGACAATGGAAGTACATGTCATATGATACGAAAGTGGAAGTTGCATCGCAATATATATCAAAATGGATACGGAAATTCCATGATAGGTAGTTATGGTGGCTGTTTTGAGCAAGATATAATGAGGTTTATGTGTAATAGAGTGTATTATGTCACGGGTTTTGCATGTACCGGCGAAGGTTGCACCGATCCTCGAGGTGAGAATGGGCAGTGCACGATACCGAAGAAGCTAGCAAATATGTGGAGGTGAGAGGGTGTGTATCCATGGATTCACTTTATTTATAAAGAATTCACATACTTATTGCAAGATTTCACAATCTCTCTCGAATCAAAGCACTACTGGCATGTCCCTAGGGAGGAGGTTGATAGGAGTTAACCATCGCGCGCCCCCAACTTAAACAACACTAGGATATTAACAAGGAATAAGTATGCTCACACATCATCACCATGCCATAAAATAATTTGGATGACAAAAAATTAATGACCTTTAATTAACGATACTTATATCAACCAATGATCATGCACTCATGCTTTTCCACATTGCCACATTAATATCACTGACCATGATTTCCCTTTTATATGCTACATGTGGCTTTGATTATGCACTCATTGAATACCTATAATTTTTAGACTAGTCTTATAACACATGAAAATTAAAGTTGCTATTTATTAACTCTCAAATAAATATAATTAAAGAATTAGAGTGCTATTGTTTTTAAATATATACGCCACCATGCTCTAAAAGATATAAGTGAAGCACTAGAGCAACTGCTAAGCTCAAAAGATATAAGTGAAGCACATAGAGTATTCTAACAAATCAAAGTGATCCCATGTCTCTCTCAAGTGGGTGTATTAATAGAAAAATGATTTTGGAAAATTAAAAAAAAATCAAACTAAATAAAACGGTGCTCCATGCAAAATTAATAGCATTTGACGAATAAAAATATAGCTCCAAGTGACAAACTCATGGATTGAGATGAAAGAGGGGATGCCTTTCGGGGCATCCACAAACTTAGACGCTTGAGTATTCTTAGAATATTACCTTGATGTGCCTTGAGCATCCCCAAGCTTAGGATCTTGTCGCTCCTTATTCCTTCAGTCATCGTGATAATACCCGAAACTTGAAAACTTCAGCACACAAAACTCAATAAGAACTTCTTGAGATCCATTAGTATAATAAACATATATAATACTTTAGGTACTGTTATAAATTGACTCATATTTTATTATTGCATAAGGTACTATACTCTAACTTCTCCATGACTTATACCCCCCGATACAATCCATGGCATCATCAAAACAAGCAAACTATGCAAGCAGAAAAACATAATCTGTCTAAAATAGAATAGTCCGTAATGATATATTTAAGAACCATACTTCTCTAATTCCAAAAATTATTAAACATTAAGAGGATCTGAGTAATGTGTATAAAAATATAGTGTAAAAAATTCCGATCAAAAATAAGTTCCAGTAAAATCACATAAATTCTGCACTGGACATCATAGTTTGTTTTTTGCATCCTATCAATTCTACTATCATTCAAACCATCCCAAAGGATTTAATTGTAACAAACACTAATTTAAACATTAAAACACAATCACTACATATACAACAATCATGTTATCACACACAAATAGTAAGTAAAAACAAAAAAATATGATAACTATTAGGTTGCCTCCCAACTAGCGCTATTGTTTTACGCCCCTAGCTAGGCATAATTCATATGATTCAAGTGTTGTCATCCACCTTATCAAGCTATCCAATAACACAACCATGCTTCTTAGTAATAATAAGACGCTTGAAAATAGGGTCTCATATAAATTGTATAAAATTGTGATCTATGCTAACCATTTTAAGAGCTTCGCTTCTTTTGATAGGATGGGTACTAATGCTCCTCGGAACATATATGAATTTGGGACTTATATTCGAGAGGTAATAGCATTTGTCTTTTAGGGTGTAAAAGTGGAACCTACTTTATCAATTACTTCATCCATTTTATCAATTCCGTTCAATCTTTGATCGACCATTTCCTCAATAGTTGTATCTTTCTCTTTTAAAGCTTTCAAAGTAATTCCTACGCATGACCCAAATTGAGTGATATGATTATGAAGTTTTTTTATCGAACTCCTCAATATGTTCATTAGTAGCCATTTTATTTTCAATAATAGCAAGCCTTCGCATAACATGTTCCAAGGTCAAGATAGTTTCATTAATTATAATAGGTGGTGACCCAACTAATTTTTTCATGGATTTGAAAGAATCCAAAGTGTGACTCATTAAGAAATTACCACCGGTAATCGTATCAAGTAGAAACCTATACCGAGTAGTAATACGAACATAGAAATTACGAAGCAAGATATTGGATGATTGTTTATGATTTGATTTATTTTGAGCATTGCAAATCCTATACCAAGCATCTTTTAAACTTTCCCCTCCTCTTTCCTTAAAATTGAGTTCCTCGTTATCGGTAGTAAAGGGAACTAAATAAGAACTAGCCTTAACGACAAGTAAACTAGTGACAAACAAAGATAAATATTTGTGTATTTTTGATTTTTTTAAGCAAGAAAATTATAATAACAATTAAAAATAAGAACAAGTGAATGATAATTTGTGCGAACTTACTAGATAGTAGGTTGGTAATACTACCGGGCAATGGCGCCAAAAATCCTTCCTCATACTTGTAATATGTGTTGGGTTTTCCATGAAGAGGAATGGGTGATGCAACATAATATAGATAAGTATTTCCCTGAGTAGAGAACTATGGTTTATCGAACTAATAGGAGTAACAACCAACCCCCATCTTCAATGACTACACACAAAGAAGCAAACCCTTGCACCCCACACGGGCAAGAGGATTGTCAATCCCCTTGGACTCGTTACTTGCAAGCAAGTAATGTGCGTAAATGATAGTTGATAATGGCACAGTAAATAAAGCTAACAAGGATATTGTAGCATTTTTAAACTTATAAGTGAATAGACCCGGGGGCGTAGTTTTGCCTAATGGAATCTCTCATGTAGTAGGCATGCGGTGGGTAAACTAATTACTCTTGGGCAATTCATAGAAAAGCGCATATGTCACACCCTGTTTTCACTTTGCCTCAACTGTGGTCTTTTCAAATTTGGATTTAATTAAAATATTTTAAGAAAATGCTATGAATGCCATGATTATCATTGATTGTATGTATGATTGACTGTGTGGATCTAAAAATAATTTTTATAACATAATATTTCCATAAAAATCATTTTCTCATTTTGGTTAATTCAAAACCTTGCTTTGGGGTTTGCACTACCAGTCCCTGATTTCAAGGCGGTGCCTTCACCCAAAGATTGTATTCTCATTCTAGCACTATTATAACTCTCCAAAATCATAAAATAATTATTTTATAAAATATGTTCCTATTTTATATGCATGTCCTTTTCAGAGGCCAAAAATGATATTTCTGAGTGGAAAATTATTTTTCTACCTCTGAAAAATCTGAGAAAATTTGGAGATCCTTAGAGGACATATATTGTCCATACATAAGATTTTTCAAACCTTTGAAAACCTATTCTGTCAGTTTTGACCTTTTGAAATATTTCCAAAGGAAATATTCTCTATAAATTCCCAAGAAATTCTAGAATGTTCCCCAAGCTATATTGGGTGATCTTGCCAAATTTCACCTCATTCCAAGGTGGTTTGGTTCACCAAATAACCCTAAAACCCTTCCTATCCAGATTCAAAATGAAGCAACTCTACATAGCAAAGTTTGTCCAAATGGCATAAAACTTTGCACGGGTGCTCAATACCCCAAATGAAGAGACCCTGCCACAAATTGGATTGGTGGGGACTAATTTGCACACATTTTCTTTTAATAAGGCAGAACTGTCCATTTGGGGGTGTGTTTGAGTTTGCGCTGCCAAACTTGTCCAATGGAGCTCAAATTTGGTATGGCATCCTAATCTTGCGTAAACATCAATCCTGTTAACTTTCAGCCTCATTGGGAAAGGTTAATTGCCCCATACCCAGATCAAAAACCTTCCGCCAGATTGGTCAAACAACATCTAGCACCCACTACACCCACACCCTTCTCTCCAAACTCCTAGCACAAACCGCTAGCACCACTCCTCAACTGCAGACGAGTGACCCCTCCTTGGTTCAAAGTATGTAAGCCAAAAAAACCAATTTAGCTCCTGGTTCTCTCAGTTACTAGCAACCAAAGGGCATCTAAGCCACCCCACAGACACTACAGACAACGCCAAAGCATGCCAGAGTGCGCCAGCATGCCGTGGCATGCCAAAGCTGCGCTCTGGACGCGCTACACAGCACACCCGAGGCTAGGGAGGCCAGCCCCGGCTGGTTCTCACCTACCCTCGATGTCGCTCCTCGCCCCGGACAAGGACCCGACTCAGCGCAGCCTTAGGCCCCCTTCTCTTCCCTCTCCACTGACCCAGGCGACGCGTGCCTGCGCACGCCCTATTCGGTCAGGATGGAGCGGACCCACAACACGCCTGCACAACCCCCGCTCCTCTCGTTGCATCCGCGGAAGTCCTAAACCACGTGTGCAAATCGTGGTTTCGGCCCCGAGCCCTCTCTCCCTCTCCTGCAGTTGTGGGAAAGAACCATCGGCGCTCCCTCACTCGGTGCCCCATCACTATCCTATAAATAGGCCCCCCCATCGTTCTAGCACCTCACACCTCTCCTCCCAACCTCCAATCGATCCCCAAGCATCCCCACACTTGAGCAAGGAGAGCCCCGGTGCTCGAGATCGACCGAGGTGGCACCGCGTTGGAGCTCCGTCTATCTCGGGCTATAGGCTCACTCTCGAGCACCTCTCGCCTTCCTAGTGACGGCAGTGAGCTCAGGTACCTTCTCCACCACTCCCCCGAGCTTCTCTCTGCTCTGAACACCCTCCTCCACCACAACTCGAAGCCCCTCCTTCGTGGTCTTGTCATCGGCGGTGACGCATGCCCTCCCCGTCGGTCCCTTGACCCCTACCAGGTAGGCGGAGTTGCCATGAGCTCGCTTCTGTGCTCAGTTGGCCACGAGGACATCGGAGCCTCCGCTAGTGTGCCTCCCCTCCTCTCTATTTGGAGGTGGAAACTGACCCCGACAAGGGGGTCCCACCTGTTGGTGGCCAGTCTCTCCCCCTCTCTCCCCTCTCTGTCGCTGACCGCAGGGGCCCGTGCGTCAGGTTTAAACCTTACGGCACACACGCGTGGGCTAGTTGGTTGGCTGACTCGCCGGTTGGCCAGTTGGATCGGCCCAGCTCCGAGCCGAGCCATGCCAGGGGCTGAGCCCCTTTTCCTTTTCTTTTAAACCTGATTTTAGATTATTTCCACAGGATAAAATATTTACTCAAATTTAAATATTTTTCCACCATAGTTCTTCTAAAAATATGTATAATATATTAATGTTATTGTACAAATTTTATAAAAGGCATTTATGCACAGCTTTAATTAAATACCTAGTTTGGGTATTTTTAGCTTTTCTTAATAAGACTTTAAAAATACCTTTTTTACTTCAGAAACAGAAACAAACATTTTTAAAACTATGGCTAGAATTTCTCACAATAGGTTAACCTTTTTAAAATTTGTGTGTGCTCTATTTTGGAGTGTGCTTCTTATAATAATTATTATTACAACGATAGATCACGCGTTTGACAAAGGATTTGGACTGGAAGACCTCGAAGACCCTGGATACCTAGCTGATGAAGGCAAGCAGCCCTTTGACCATGTCTGAGCAAATGTTTTATGCATGACCTATTGATTACTTTATTTTGATGCATATAGTTAGAATTAATCGGCACAACCCGGTATGGTGTCACCGATGGCTCCTGTGGAGCACTTGCATTTGAGCATGACCTTACAACCTATGAAGGTCATGTTGATAAATGTTGACAAGTGGACAATAGTGCTACGCCTAGGATGAACATATGCATGATGATGGTAACACAAAGGTGATATCAAAGGTTTTACAAAAACCTCGTCGGGTGCCACTAATGCCCGAGGGTGATGGTGTTGAGTTGGATGACCACTTGAGAAAGAGGTGGTGTATCGAAAAGGTTTCGTGTGAATGGTTTTGGAAATCAGATTAGATTTATGATGTGTCTACCATCCCAATCATACATGTGCGACCACGATACCCCTTTATGGGACGGGGCTTTGTTGATTACTTTGGCCGTTCCTAGCAAAGAGCCCGCATTACTAGTGGCATGAGTGATATGGTCACTCTCGTGACGGGGTCGTAGCAGGTAGGTCGACTATGCCGTTTTTACTTGTTCCGGGCACACCGTTGGTCCCCGCATGGATGATACGGTCTAGAGTTGGTGCTCGTAAGACGTACATCAAGTGGGTTGGGTACCAATCGAGTGGACTCTTTGTCTAGTGTCGTGAGGTGAAAGACAATGATCGGGTACTTACCTCGGGTATGTTATATACCACGAGTCGTGGATGACACAGAACTGTCCCGGATCTCGTGGGTACAACATACAACCTCTGCAGAGTGTCAAACTATCTGAATATCTGTGTCCATGGTCAAGGACAGTTGGGTAATCCTGCTTAAACCACGTCCAGTCGTTTCCACATAAACCAAGTGTGTGTGTGTGTATGGTTGAGAAAGATGATATTGTCAAGTCCGGTGACTTGGGATATAGGGTGAACCTAAGATGTTCAACCCTCAGCAGATATGTTGATATCTATAACATGTTCTTATGATTACCATCTAGCTTATCATGCATATCCATACAAGTAATTGACCATGCTCGTTTTTAATTAGAACTTGCTTTCCGCAAAGGCTGCATATTACTTTATTATCGTACCAACTGCATTATCCATATCATCGGCTGTTTGTGAGTACATTCAACGTACTCATTGGCTTGCCACTGGTTATTTTATTGACCAGACATGGAGGAACCATAGTATGCATAAGAATTCATCGTCGGAGATGGACACACGAACTAGGACACTTCCGAGTCAGAATGCATGTTGGTTAAGGCTGATGGCACGGGTTCCCGTTTACTACCAAGTATTTCGCTACTAGTTGTGTTGGTGTGATTAGCCTTCTAGGCTCTATCTATGTAAGACTTGACAATGATGGTCCTTTATTGTGTGAGACGTTAATTTAGGATGTAAGACTCTTGTCATTCAGTATCTGTGTGTTCAGTGAGCATTGATCTCTGGGGTCACTATACACGTGCATTCGGCGATCTCGACACGTAAGTAGGGGTCCCCACATCATAGTTATGTGATATTCACAACAATGATCATGTATATATAGGCATCACGTTCATAAGCAGATAGGCTGACTCCTGCATGCGCCTATTACTATTACTCCACCCATTGTCCGGTATCCAACATGCATCTAGAGTATTAAGTCAAACAAAGTAATGCTTGGAGAACAATGACATGATGTAGACAAAGAGAACTCAATCAATATTAATTAACCCCTTCGTCTCATCCTTAATGGCAACGATACAAACACGTGTCCATGTCACTTTGTGTCACTTGGATATAGAACTCCTCCACACTGAACCCAATACTACGCACCCCTCTCACTAAAGAAATATCAATTTGGTTGGCCAAACTATTTCAATAGGTTGGAGAGATTACGAAGCTATAATAATCATGAGAATAAGAATCATAGCAGAATTCAAAGACTCAAATTGAAAGGATCGATATGGTTGACTAGAGAGGGGGTGAATAGGCAACTAACAAAATTTGAACTTTTCTTTTAACAAATTAAGTTTAGCAAAAAATATGTTGTCTAGAAATGAAACTAAGGGAACATCCTGTAAGATGCTAACAACAACAATAGTAAGCTAGAAATAAATACAAGTAAAGGTAGGATATAACCACAAGTGGAACTGATGAAGACAAGGATGTGTTTCCGAAGTTCCTTTCCTTTAGGGGAAGTATGTCTCCGTTCGAGAGGTATGGAGGCACAATGCTCCCTAAGATGCCACTAAGGCCACCGTATTCTCCTCACGCCTTCAAAATATGCGAGGCATCATGATTGAACTAAGTGTTGCCCTTGAAGGCGGCGACCGAACCTTTACAAACAAGGTTGGGGCGATCTCCACAACTTAATTGGAGGCTCCCGACAAGACCACGAAGTTTCAGCACAATAGAATATGGCTCCAAGGTAACCTCAACCGTCTAGGGTGCTCAAACACCCAAGAGTAACAAGATCCGCGAGGGATTACTAGGGGGAATTAAATTTCTCTTGGTGGAAGTGTAGATCAAGGCCCTCTCAACCAAACCCTAGAATATCAAGATGTTTTGTTGGCTAGGGAGAGATATCGGGCACAAATGGAGTTTGGAGCAACAATGGAGCATGGGGACGAAAAAGGTGAAGTTCTCACGGAAGAAGAACCCCTTTATATAGTGGGTGTAAGAATCTGCCCGTTACCCACCACATGTGCCCGAGCCAGAGCCGTACTACCGCTCCTGGGAGCGGTACTACCAATGATAACAGGTAGTACCACTCCAAAGTGAGCTAAACTACCACTCAGGTAGAGGGACTCCGAAGTGAGAGGGGCCAGGGCTGATAGTACCGCCAGGAGCGGTAGTACCACCCTATGGGCGGTACTACCGCCCAACACTACCGCAAAGTCCGACAAAGAAATGTGTCGAACTTATGGGCACCGGTACTAGCCAGCGGTACCAACTGGCCCACTACCGCCATGGAGCGGTACTACCGCCGGCCCGGGCGGTACTATTGATGATAAGATGTAGTTCTGCTCAAGCAAGCGGTACTACCTCTTGGGACTTCCTTGGCAGAGATTTGGTAGAGAAGAAAACTCAATTAAAGCGGAAAAGAGGGTGAGAGGAAAGTGTACGTGATGATTCCACCCAGACTTTTCAGAAGTGGATCCCTTCTTAATAATATGGCTTTTCCTATGACTCAAGTCCACCGAAAACGAAACGTAAGAGAGAAAAACATCTTCATATCACTATACCGAGGGGCATGAACCGTCTTTGTGCAAACAGAGGAAGTACCTGAAAGGCTTATTGCACACAATTAGTCCACAAATGTATTGCCATCAATCACCAAAAATACGGGGGTGGAAATATGCCCTTACAATCTCCCCCTTTTAGGTGGATTGATGAAAACACGGGATTTACATAGAGGATGAAATCAAGATAGAATGCAACCCCACTCTCTACAAAATATAAACAAGCTCCCTCTAGGCGTGTGCACTATTTAAGTATGCTTTTGGAATGCAAAGTGCACACACTAGGATCAACACTCCCCCTATATTTTATAGATAGCCACTACTTGCACAAAGGGAACAACTACAAGTAATATAAGCATCTCATGAAATTTAACACAGATGATAAAACAACAGTAACATATGTCTCACACCATATGACATAGTATCACAAGAGCCTCACGCACTTAATACACGAATCAACATAAGTTTCACAACACATGATTTAGTCTTTAAACAAGGCAAATGATAAAAGAGTTCTTGAGTGAAAAGATGGGCCACGAAAGAACACTCGTGACTCTCGCAAATCTAAACATTCTTCCCCTTTGGCAACAAGATGCCAAAAAGGACAAAAAAACAGTGAGGATCCAGGAGGGTGGTAATGCTGACACATCTATATTCGCCAGACTCGGAGCTGTGGTGAACGGTGCCAAGAGGAGCAGGAGAGCTAGGCAACTCAGCATCGGAATCCCATGGGCATTGGCGACAAATCCAGGTGTCCTCATCAGCGAGTGTGTCCTCAGAACCGCTCTCAATCATTAAGCCAATGTGCCTTCCAAGAGCTTTGTGATGACTGATAGCCGCCTTTTCACCCGTGTGAGCCCTGTTCCGACCCTTAGCCTACAAACAAAATAGATTCTTCATCTTCTCCTTGAACTTCTTAGCCCAAGAAGGTTCTCAAGTGGGGAACAGCAGGGGAAGTAGTGTCCTCGTCACCCACAAAATCCTCATCAGCCTCTTCATCAGTAGAATCCTCATCCATGTCTTCAAGCACATCTTGTTCAGGGGCAGTGTGAGTAGCCCACTTGTCCTTCTGCCGAATCTGCACAACCTTGTGGGATACCAGTTCCCCAGCTTCAAACAACTCACCAAGAAAGGTGTCTGCCCAAGTCTTCTCAATCAGAAGCATCATAAAGGGGCCATAGATGGGGCACTTATGCTTAGACACCGCAGAACGGAGCTTAGACCACATAACATGAGAAATATCCAGTGGCTTCACATGAACCTTGAAATTATGAAACTCACAGTAAACAAGCATGTCTACCAGGTAAGAGTGGACTTGATCCAGATTGTGAACACGGGGGAACAAGGTGTGGCAGAAGATGCGGCGCATGATATCTAAGAATGGTTCCAGCACCCAAGTGGACTTGCCTGTAGTAGAGGAGATCTTCTGAGTGTTGTACTTGTACAAGGCTTGCTTGTGGGTAGCAGCAATCTCATGGTGGGGACGGTAACCCACAGGGTTCTCGAGTCCCTGATTCTCAGTGCTAAGGAGCTGCAGTATTCAAGATCAATAGATTTGACATGAGGAACAAACAACTTCTCCCTTTGCTTCAGAATGTCATTATAGATGGATAGTTGCTTCCGTTTCGAGAAGAGTAGTTTGCACATCGGTGGATCCTGGGGTTCCACATAGGGATCGGTCTTGTCGGACATCCAAAAGTCCTTAGACTTCAGAGTGGCCATGGATTGGGACTTCGAGGGCCTAACAGCAGGGCGCTTCCCCTAGGATATGGAAGCAGACTCACTCAAATTCTCGGCGGGAATATTCTCATGTGGTTGACTTGAGATATCGTCCTCAGATGAACGGTACATCTTCGTGCTACCATAGCTGGGGTTCATCCTACGCTCCTAAGAAGCAGAGCTGCCACCTCCTGAGATCCAAAAACACAACCAGAAGAAAGCAGGAGAGAAAAACAATGAGTATGAGATACCAAGACACCAAGATGGGAGAAAGAGCTAATGAACAAGGAGGAATATCATGCAAAGCCTATCGCAGAACGGTAGTACCGCTGCCAGGAGCGGTACTACCACTTATGAGTGGTAGTACGCCCGGACGAGCGGTAGTATCGCTCAAGGTAGGGATCGTGGGGTGAAGACCACCACCGGTTAGATCCAGTACTATCGGGGATGCATTGACGACAAAATTCTTAAAAGAACATCATGTCTAAACTCTAGCCATCATCCACACCCTTCACATGCGACAAATCGAAACCAAAAAGACCTAGATACATCTCATATTGTCCAAGGCCTAGATCTATAAAAGAGACCAAGTGAGGAGAAGAACGGGGACACTATTAGTATCCATGGCAAGAGGAGGGGGTGGCGAACGATTGCACCGGTTGAAATCGCGAACAAGTGGTCAAAAACGGAGATCGGCGACAGCCACCAGAGCCTTGGAGTGGCCTGGAGAGAGACAACCACGAGGAGGAGTGGGGATGAATGGGTATGGGGAGAAAAAACTGCACGTGCCCGTCCCCATAACCCCCTCACGAACGAGTCTAAGAGGTAGTACCACTCCCGGATGACCCAAAAATACACAAAAATAAAAACTTCAAACCACCCTGAGGCAGAAAAACATAAATACACATCATGGGGATGAGACCACTCCAAGTTGTGTAAAAACATAAGTAGAGAGAGGACAACTTGGAGTGACATAGACAAAAATAGGATATTCTTGAGAGACAAGTGTTGTGAGGAGGAGGGCAGTGGCCGAGGCCACCTATGTTTGAGTTAGAAGTTATGGCACCGCGAAGATTTTAACCTTCGGTCCAAGATCATAACTCGTCGTTGAAGCACAAGTGTCACCAATGATGACTAATGTGAACTACCCGATCGTTTTATGCATAATAAGGGGAGTGAGAGTTCATTGAGAGAACAACACTCCCCCTAAATCCATGCCTACACCTAAATAAGATAAAATGATGAGAGTGGTGGGGTGTGTCAAATTTCTGCCTTAAATCGTGAAATCTTGCTTCATTCAGTGGCTTCGTTAAAATATCTGCAAGCTGATCATTAGTATTGAGGTAAATGAGATCAATCTCCCCACACTTGATATGATCCCCGATGAAGTGGTAACAAATACTAATGTGCTTCGTCTTGCAGTGTTGAACCGGGTTGTTGGAGATTGAGATAGCACTTATATTATCACAGTAAAGACGCACTTTGTCACCTGTCCCATCGTAATCCTTTAAAGTATGCCTCATCGAAAATAACTGAGCACAGCAACTTCCAGCAACGATGTACTCGGCCTCGATGGACGAGAGCGAAACAGAGTTTTGTTTCTTGGAAGACCAACTCACCAGAGAGCGACCAAGAAATTAGCAACCTCCACATGTTGACTTCCTCTCCACACGTTTTCCTTCCCAATCCGAATCCGAGTAGCCTATAAGATCAAATGATGCGCCCTTGGGATACCATAAGGCAAAGTTTGGGGTATGGGCCAAATATTGAAAGATTCGCTTGACAGCCACATATTGACTTTCCTTAGGTGCAGATTCAAATCATGCACAAATTCCCACACTCAACATAATATCTGGTCTAGATGCACAAAGGTAAAGCAAGGAGCCAATCCTAGATCGATATACCTTTTTATCCATAGCTTCACCATTGGGATCGAGATCAAGATGGTAGTTGAGAGGCATGGGTGTGTTTTCCTTGGTTGGTTTGAGATAATTCATATTTAACCTCTTGAGCATGTCTTGATTATATTTGGGTTGATTGATGAAGTTTCCTTGACTTCGTTGCTTGACTTCGAATCCAAGGAAAAACTTCAAATCTCCCATCATAGACATCTCAAACTCTTTAGTCATTAGCGTGGAAAATTACTCATTAAAAGCTTTGTTAGGAGTACCAAAGATAATATCATCAACATATAGTTGGCATATGAACAAACTCCCCTTGACCTTTTTAGTGAAAAGAGTGGGGTCAATTTTCCCAACTTCAAATCCACAATCATGTAACATCTCGGTAAGGTACTCATACCACGCACGTGGAGAACATAAACATGATTGGCGAACTTGGGATCCTCGAACCCTCGGGCTTGATTGACGTATACCAACTCCTTAAGGGGACCATTAAGAAATGCACTCTTCACATCCATTTGATATAATTTGAAGTTGTGTTGTGAAGCAAATGCAAGCAACATGCGAATAGATTCAAGGCGAGCAAAAGGAGAAAATGTTTCACCACAGCCGATACCCTCGACTTGAGAGTATCCTTTTGCTACCAGTATTGCCTTGTTACGAGTGACGACACCGTTTGCATATTGGTTTTTCTTAAAGATCCACTTTTTCAATGACATTGTGGTTCTCCTTCGGTCTTGGAACCAATCGCCACACTTTTGTGTGCTCGAAGTTCTTGAGTTATTCATGAATGGTTTACAACAAGTCCATGTCTTTGAGAGCCTCTTGTGCCTTTTGGGGTTCAATGTAAGAAACAAACGCATGATGGACACTAAAGTTTGTTAAATGACAACGAGTGGTTATCCCTCTCTTTAAGCTGTCGTACACATTCTCTAACACACGACAATTCTTGATGAGCTTGGTAGCTTCCTTAGCGGCACGTCTTTCTCGAATATCATTTGGAGTAAGCTGAGGAGGAACCTTTTTGTGACCTTTACCGCCTTTTCGAGCTTGCCCTTGATCTTGAGGTTGGTCTTGACCTTGTGCTTGGTCTTGGTCTTGAGTTTGCTCTTGATCATGAACTTGGTCTTAATCATGAGCATCCTTAGAGGGATGAGTATGATCAAGGACATTACTTGGTCCTGCACCATCATGTGGTTGATCTTCTCCTACATAATGATTACAGGGTTGAGGGTCTTCAGATTGTTCTACGGAAGTGTGTGGGTCTTGTGTCGATGATGGTTTCACTTGAGTAGAACATTGTCCTTCTCCTTCTGCCACAAGGGGTTCCTCAACGTGCAGGAATTGTCCCACTCGGAAGTACTTGAGGATGGGCTTGTTACCGGTAAGAATTTCATATGGAGTCTTGTTCAAGTCTTTGCAGAGGTAGAGCCGATTGGATGCATGACATGCGGTGTTGATGGCTTCGGGCCAAAAGTTATACGGAGTTTTAAACTCCGCCATCATGGTTCTTGCCTTGTCCATCAATGTCTGGTTCTTCCTTTTCGTAAAACCATATTGTTGAGGGGTATAAGGTGCAGAGTATTGATGCTTGATTCCTTCATCACTCAGAAGTTCATTTAAGGTGTAATTGTTGAACTCGGTGCCATTGTCACTTCTAGTCATCGATACCTTTGCATCATATTGTCGTTCAGCTTCATTGGCAAAGTCGGTGATGGTTTATTGAGTCTCACTCTTTCTATTGAATAAATATACCCAAGTATATCTTGAGTAATCATCCACTATCACCAAGCAATACTTTCTTCCCCCAAGGCTATCATAATATGGGGGCCCAAAGATATCCATGTGGAGGATCTCCACGGTCCTCTTTGAGTAGATGGTAGTCGTGGGGCGGTGAGCTGTCTCATGTATCTTTCCTTCAATACATGCACTTCAAGCACGGTCTCTGGCGAAACTCACATTTGTTAGTCCAAGAACGTGATCCCCTTTGAGGAGACTTTGCAAAGATCTCATATTGACATCGGCTAACCGGCGATGCCAAATCCATCCCACATCAACCTTAGCCAGTAAGCAAGTCGCAGTCTTAGTGGGTCGCTTCAAAAAGTTAACCACATAGAGACCGTTCTCGACATGCCCAACAAAAGCTACTTTAAGAGTCTTGCTGCACAAAAGGGTCATGGAGTCAATGCCAAAGAATATACTAAAACCCATAAGTGCAAGTTGATGAACAGAAACTAAATTGTATGCGAGGGTCTCTCGACAAGCATGACCTTTTCAATGGTCAGTTCCGGAGAAATTACCACCTTGTCGAGACCCAATAACTTTGACATCGCATCATCACCAAAGGAGACTTGGGCGCCAAATCATGGGTCGGGATGAACATCCACCACAAAGTCACTGCTTCCGGTCATATGATTTGTTGCTCCACTATCAAGCAACCATGACACCCCACCGGAAGAAAACTCCTACATAAGATCAATGCTTGGATTTAGGTATCCATTCTTTAATGGGTCCTTTTAGCTTAGTAACAAGAGTCTTAGGAACCCAAATAGGCCATTCAATGTACTCATTAGGAGAACCAACAAACTTAGCAAAAACATTCCCATCACTGGCACGACATAAAACATAAGAGGGGTTAAAGTCACCGGTTGTGTTGGGAAAGAGGGTTTTGCCCTTCTTGGCATTACCACCCTTAGCTTGGTCCTTCTTCTTTACATGAGTACCCTCCCCGGTGTTAACAAAGGTTTCCATAAGCTGGGAAGGTTGCTTGGTCTTCCACTTCATGTTCTTCTTGGACTTGGGTGCAAACCAACTCCTTCCTTTGCAACCACTTCCTTTTGATTGCTCAAAAGGCCATTAAGATTTTTTTCACCTTGGATGCATGCCACAAGGCCTTTCTCAAGCTGCTCTTTTAATTTCACATTCTCTTACACAATATGTGCATGCTTATTGGATGCCTTGGCCATAGGGCACTTGGCAATGTGGTTCTCGTTTGGGCGTTAAAGAGGGACACCTTGCTTGGAGAAGAGGATGCAATGGCCACGGTGGCCATCCCCATCAAATCACCTCTTACGTCATCACCCTCATCCTCATCGGAGAGGTACTCCTCTTGATCCACCACACCTTTTGGGGCTTGTTCTTGAAGAAGTTATTCTGGTTGGGGAAGGGCTTGGCCTTGTCTTTGCGAATAAGTTTTCCACCATTGTCTTCCCTCTACTCGTAAGGATAATCAGCCACAAAGTGACTCACGTTACCAAAGTTGTAGCAAGCCCTCACATGTTAATTGACTTTGGGCCCATTTGAGTTGTTCTTGTAGAAATTCGCCTTTGAGTTTCTCTTGTTGCCCCAAAACCGCCTTTACGCAAGAGCCATATGCTCATGGTAAGCATACTTGGTGTCTTCGGGGCACAATTCCTCTTCTTCTTCTTTATCTTGCTCCAATAAAGCCTTGGCCTTCAAAGCAAGGTTGGGAGAGTCTTTTCTTGACCGTTGAACACGAGCTAGAGCATTGTCAGCTGGTTTGTTCAATATGTTCATGGCAATGAACTCATCCAACACATCACTTTAGGACATGGAGTGAAAGTCTAGACTCTGAGGGATGACAGAGGACATGGATTTGTTGAAGGGCATAATCGACTTGATAAACTTAGGCTTGATCCAATTGTCATCCACATCCTTGCTTCTATGATCTTGAAGAGGAACAACAAGAGTTGTCACCCTTCAGTAGAGCTCACGAGGATCTTCATCCTCGGTCATAACAAATTCGTTGGCCTCATCTAGTATCACTTCATATTTGACCGTTGAATACTAGAGATTCCCTTGTACATCAAAATGATATGCTCCCAACAATGTTTGGCATGAGTTAAGGGATTCAAATGAGAAATATCTTCAATAGGAACAGTTGTTTGAAGGATGAATAAGGCCGAATGGTTGAGCTGATTGTTAACCTCTTCTGTTGGAGTGAGGTTTCTTGGATCATGTTGGTAGTAGCCTTGCTCGATGATTCTCCAAAGTTGTGTTGAACTGTGATTCAAATGAGTCTTTATACGAAAACCCAGTTAGCAAAATCATTCTTAACAAGCTTAGGTGGAGCACCGAGGTTAATAATATGCGGTGGGTGAACCGGTCATCCATAGACCACGGGGGGAGGAACCGAGGCAACGGTATTTGCCCCGCTCGATCCCTGAGGCAACTTATCTCTTTCACTACTTGCATTTTACTTTTCAGAAGTGGTCCCCGTATCCGAAGTTGTGTGATTAAGCACATGCAACAGTTCAGTAGACAATTTTAAATTATCAAGGAAATATTTAAGCATGTTCTTGACCTCGATAGCCACTGAGGATCTAAATGTGCATGTGGCCTCATTTATGTCCTCTCGGGAAACCGAGTTTGCACCAGCTGCCTCGGGCATCTCCACTGGTCTAACCTCGCCGTCAACCATAGTCTTTGGATGGTGAAACCGTTAATAAAGAGACGAGGTTCTGATACCACTTGAAAGGGTCGATATGGTTGACTAGAGGGGGTGAATAAGCAACTAACACAGTTTAAACTTTTCTTTTAACAAATTAAGTTTAGCAACAAATAGGTTGTTTAGATATGCAACTAAGTGAACAACCTATAAGATGCTAACAAAAACAATAGTAAGCTAGATGTAAATACAAGTAAAGGTAAGAAATAACAACAAGTAGAACCGATGAAGACAAGGATGTGTTTTCGAAGTTCCTTCCCTTTAAGAGGAAGTGCGTCTCCGTTGGAGCGGTGTGGAGTCACAATGCTTGCCAAGATGCCACTAAGGCCATAGTATTCTCCTCACACCCTCACACGATGCAAGGTGCCGTGATTCTACTAAGTGGTTTCCTCAAAGGAGGTGACCGAACCTTTACAAACAAGGTTGGTTCAATCTCCACAACTTAATTGGAGGCTCCCAACAAGACCACTAAGCTTCACCACAATGGAATATGGCTCCGAGGTGACCTCAATCGTCAAGGGTACTCAAACCCCCAAGAGTAACAAAACCCGTGATGGATTAGTTGGGCGAATCAAATTTATCGTGGTGGAAGTGTAGACCAAAGCCGTCTCAACCAAACCCTAGAATATCAACAAATTTTGTTAGCTAGGGAGAGAGATCGTGCGAAAATGGAGTTTGGAGCAACAATGGAGCTTGGGGATGAAAAAGGTGAAGTTCTCACAAAAGAAGAACCCCTTTATACAGTGGGGGAAAGAATCTGCCCATTACGCACCACATCTGCCCGAGCCACAACTGTACTACCGCTCATCGGGAGCCGTAGTACCGATGATAAGGGGTAGTACCTCTCCAGAGTGAGCGGTACTACCTCTTAGGCAAAGGGAGGCCGAACTGAGAGGAGGCAGGGTCGATAGTACCACCAGGAGTAGTAGTAACAACACTACCGCAAGTCCGACCAAAGAAGGTGTCGAACTTATGGGCAGCGGTACTCGCCAACGGTACGAGCTGGCCCACTACCACCCTTGAGCGGTACTACCACTGGACCGGGTGGTACTATCAATGATAAGAGGTAGTATCGCTCTAGGTAGCGGTAGTACCACTTGGGACTTTCTCGGCAGAGATTTGGCAGAGAAGAAATCTCCATTGAAGACGAAAAGAGGGTGAGAAGAAAGTGTATGTGATGATTCCACCTAGAATTTTACGAAGTGGAGCCCCTCTTAGTAGTACGGCTTTTCCTACGAATCAAGTCAACCGACGATGAAATGTAAGAGACAAAACCGTCTACATCTCAATACACCGAGGGGAAAATCGTCTTTGTGCAAATAGAGCAAGTACCTGAAAGGCTTATTGCGCCAAATTAGTTCGCACATTTATTGTCATCAATCACCAAAACTAGCGGGGTGGAAATATGCCCTTACACAAATCTTTATCATGAATAATCTAAAGATAAACCCACAATTCATCGGATCTCAATAAATGCACCGCACAAAAGAATTACATCGAATAAATCAAAGAAAAGATGCGATGATCATTGCATTGAAGATCGACAAAGAGAGGGAGCCATCTAGGTACTAACTACGGACCCGTAGGTCTGTGATAAACTACTCACACATCACCATGGGATAGGCAATGTTGATGTAGAGTCCCTCCATGATTTATCCCTCTTCCGGCAAGGCACCGGAACATGGCTCCACATGGGCACACGATGGAACAGATATTTCCTGTAGCATAAAAATTGTTTTTGGTTGCTCTCGTAAAGTTTTGGGATATTTTAGAATAAATACGCCATAGAGGTACATCGAGGGCCACGCGAGGGGGTAGCATACATCAGGGCACGACCGCCCCCTGGACACACCCTGCCGTGTGCTCCTTCTCTCGTGCAGCGTATGGTCTTGTCCCGAAGCTTCCGAGTCTTCTTTTGGTCAAGAAAAAACATAAAAAAGTTTTGCGGCAATTAGACTCTGTTTGGTAGTGTAAACCTGAAAAGCCAAAAACATATAGAAAACAACAACTCGCACTAGGCTCTTGGTTAATAGGTTTGTGCTAAAAAATAATATTAATTTTTATGAACACCCTAAAAGCATCCTAGAATAATAACATTATAGAATGGAACTATAAAAATTAGAGATACGTTGTAGACGTATCACTGTCTAGTTTGGGGAGTCTTAGTTGTAGAGTGCCTATTCTCAGTGGGGAGTTCTATAGTCAATGGAAAGACAAAATGCTTGATCTATTTGATGAATTCCATTTGAGAAAGTATGCTAAAAATCCCTATGTGCCCATTATTGATCCCTAATATCTTTATCATGAAGAAGAAATTGGTATGCCTCGTAATCTTAGAACTGTTAATCTTATCATTAGTGGATTACCAAGAATTGTGTTTGATCAAATGAAAAACTTCGAGTGTGATTATACTTTGTGAAAATATTTGCAAAAAAGATATCCAAACTACTCTTTGAAAGATCATGATGTCATTCTCCGTAAAACTATTGCCTTTCAGAAAATGAAGCCTAGCGATCCCAACTTTGACAAACATTTGTTTGAGCATCATGACCTCTCATGACCCACAAGTATAGGGGATCAATCGTAGTCCTTTCGATAAGTAAGAGTGTCGAACCCAACGAGGATAAGAAGGCTTTGATAAACGGTTTTCAGCAAGGTAATAACTGCAAGCACTGAAAGTAGCGGTGACAAGTGATGGTGTCGTAAGGTGAAACGTAGAAAGCGAAAAGTAACAAGTAACAAGTAGTAGCAACGGTGCAGCAAAGTGCCTCAATCCATTTTGTAGCAAGGGACAAGCCTGAGCAAAGTCTTATAAGAGGAAAAACGCTCCCGAGGACACACGGGAATTTCTGTCATGCTAGTTTCATCATGTTCATATGATTCGCGTTCGTGACTTTGATAGTTTGATATGTGGGTGGACCGGCGCTTGGGTACTGCCCTTACTTGGACAAGCATCCCACTTATGATTAACCCCTCTCGCAAGCATCCGCAACTACGAAAGAAGAATTAAGACAACGACTAACCATAGCATTAAACTAGTGGATCCAAATCAGCCCCTTACGAAGCAACGCATAGACTGGGGTTTAAGCTTCTGTCACTCTAGCAACCCATCATCTACTTACTACTCCCCAATCCTTCCTCTAGGCCGGAAGATGGTGAAGTGTTATGTAGTCGACGGTCACATAACATCACTAGATGAAAAACAACATACAACATATCAAAATACCGAACGAATACCAAATTCACATGACTATTATTAGCATGACTTATCCCATGTCCTCAGGAACAAAAGTAACTACTCACAAAGCATAATCATAATCATGATCAGAGGTGTAATGAATAGCATCAAGGATATGAACATAAACTCTTCCACCAAGTAATTCAACTAGCATCAACTACAAAGAGTAATCAACACTACTAGCAACCTTACAAGTACCAATCGGAGTCGCGAGATGGAGATTGGTTACAAGAGATGAACTAGGGTTTGGAGAGGAGATGGTGCTGATGATGATTTTGATGGAGATGACTCCCCTCCGACGAGAGGAGTGTTGGTGATGACGATGGCGACGATTTCCACCTCCGGGAGGGAAGTTTCCCCGGCAGGATCGTCCTGCCGGAGCCCTAGATTGGTTCTGCTCAAGTTCCGCCTCCTGGCGGCGGCGAATCCACAAAAAAGCTCCACCTTGATTTTTTCCCGGATGAAACCATTCATATAGCAAAAGAGGGGGCAGTGGGCCCCCAGGGTGCCCACAAGCCCTGTTGCCGCGGCCGCGGGGTGGTCCGCGGCAACCAGGCTTGTAGGCCCGTGGCAGCTCCCCTCTAACACTTCTTTCGCCCAGTATTTTTTATATATTCCCAAAAAATTCCACGTTTATTTTCATGGCATTTGGAGTTGCGCTTAATAGAGGACTCGGACTTGCTCCTTTTCCAGTCCAGAATTCCAGCTGCCGGTATTCTCCCTCTTCAAATAAACCTTGCAAAATAAGAGAGAAAAGACATAAGTATGGTAACACAAAGTATAATAACAGTCCATAAAGCGATAAATAGGAACATGAAAGCATGATGCAAAATGGACGTATCAACTCCCCCAAGCTTAGACCTCGCTTGTCCTCAAGCGAAAACCAAGACCCAAAACATGTCCACATGTTTAGGGATGAAGGTGTCGATAAAACATAATACGGACATGAGGGCATCATGATCACACATCGAACAACAATACATCATAGAGATTTTGTGGGAAAGTAACAATTCCTTCACAAAGCAAAGTATGAAACAAAAACCATACCGAGAAGTAGCCAACAACAGTCCATAGTCATTGAAGCAATTGCACTTTATCATAATATCAGAAAGAGTCAAATAATAGCTTGTAAGGCAAATCCACATACTCAATCATCTCTTTTGTTTTCCACAATTGTTACAACTCACGTGGTACTCATGATATCAAAGTTTCAGTTGGACACAGAGAAAGATAGGGTCTTATAATTTTGCCTCCCAACCATTTACCTCAAGGGTAAAGTCAACAATAATAAAGCATAAGTACTCAGCTCCAAGTTGATATATGAATATAGATCTTTCCCAAGCATATGACGTTCACCAAGAAAAAGGCTAAATAAGGAATTGGTGAAGATCACCATGACTCTTACAAGGGCATAAAGTAAAGGTACAAGATAGGCCCTTCGCATAGGGAAGCAGAGGTTGTCATGCGCTTTTGAGGTTTGGATGCGTGTCCTCTTAGTGCAGAGGAACGTCACTTTATATTGCCCCCTGTGATAAAGAACTTTATTATGCAGTTTGTCGCTTTTATGTCTTCCTCATCACAGGTTCGTATAAAGCTTATTTTCCACACACTAATAGATAATACATATTAGAGAGCAATTTTTATTGCTTGCACCGATGACAACTTACTTGAGGTATCTTATTCAATCCAAAGGTAGGGATGGTGGACACTCATGGCAAAACTGGGTTGAAGTTTTATGGATGTACAAGTAGTATCTCTACTTGGTGTGGGAGTTTTGGCTAATATGAGGTGGAAGCAATTGTCACATGCTAAGGGATCTCTAATCATATAACATTGTTTGGCACTAAGCAAACACAATTCATTATGTTGTCTTCCTTGTCCAACATCTACTTCTAAGCATGTAATAGTTTGGTGAGTGCTCACAATTATAGAAAGTGTCTAAGATGATATATTTATATGTGAACCTCTCTTTCCTTATTACTTCTTATTAATTACAACAATGACTGAGGTCTATGTTGGTCTATTCTCAACAGGTTTCACTCATCATACTTGATATATGTGAAGCTATCACTTTCCATAAGATCATCTCATGATCTTTCATGCTATCGTTCTTTTCATACTTTTGATCACAGCACAAAACAAAGCCCTTGACTAAGATACTCTTTATTATATAGCTCACAAGCTCGAATACATCGGGGGAGACACAAGGCAAAAGACTCAAACTAAAACACTGAAGACTTATTCCACTAAGAGAAGAAATAAAAACTGAAAAGGAAAGAACTAAAACAAAGGTAAAAGCAAAAGATATAAAGGTGATATGATATCAGGGCAACTCCCCCAAGCTTGGCATAAGCCAAGGGAGTTGCCCATACCAATGCTTAGTTGTCTTCCTTTGGTGGTGATGATGGTGAACTTGCAACATGAGTTTGATCCTCCGTATTCCAAGGCATAGGTGCTCCATCATGGCAGGATGAACGAGTCGCCGGAATCCTCAAATCTGCAGCCAACCGTATTGATTTAAATCTATACTCATACTCACAGTTTTGGTTCTACAGGTCATAGATCTAGCCCTGGAGTTGATCAACCCTGTCATAGAGCCTGGAGAGGTGCTTCCCAATGTCAATGGAATCCATCTTGTGATTGTTGGTGAACTCCGTGATCATCATGTCGTTGGCGTTGAGTCCACGCTCCACCATCCCTTGGCACTTGAAGACTTGTTGCTCCATTGCTTCGAGCCTCGTCTCCATGCTTCCAGTCTTCTTAGGCCCCTCAACATCACGGATGTGCAACATACCCTCGCTCATCTTGATAGATTGGGGGTGCTGCAATACTTCCGTGAGGTAGGGATTGATGATCTTCTCGAAGATCTTGTCCTTAGGAACTTTAGGGGAAGTCACAACAATCTAGATCTGCAACAAAAACAGGCTCGAAATGAAAACAGAGGAAAACTGCGTGATAAGGAGATCAAAACCCTCAGGCGTATATATAATGATTTTTTCTGGACCAGAAGGAGTGCTCCGCAAGAAAACGGAGTCCGGGAGGCACACGAGGTGCCCACAAGCCCTGTTGCCGCGGCCAGGGGGGAGTCCGCGGCAACCAAGCTTGTGGCTGCCTCGTGCGCTCTCCGGACTGCTTTTTATTTTTCTAATTTTCCATAAATTCCAAAACGGAAACAAATTCCTATTGGAAAAGTTTCGGAGTCCAATTACTTACCGAAACAAATACCTCTTCATTTTCCGGGCCTGAAACAGGCTGATAAACATCCCTTATGTACTCCTCTGGAGTTATGATATTGATGATATTGGTCTCAACATTTATGGGAGTATTAGAGATGTAATGCTTGATTCTTTGCCCATTTACCACTCTAGGAAAATTACATTCCGTGTTATTTATTTTGATGGCACCGGAACGATATACTTCCTCGACAACGTAGGGACCTTCCCATTTAGAGAGAAGCTTGCCTGCGAAGAATCTTAAACGAGAATTGTATAGCAGGACATAATCACCTAAATTGAACTCTCGTTTTTGTATTCTTTTATCGTGCTATCTCTTAACCTTTTCCTTGAATAACTTGGCATTCTCATATTCCTGGGCACTCCATTCATCTAATGAGCTGATATCAAACAACCGCTTTTCACTGGCAAGTTTGAAATCGAAGTTGAGCTCTTTGATTGCCCAATAAGCTTTGTGTTCCAGCTCAAGAGATAAATGACAGGCCTTACCGTAAACCATTTTATACGGCGACATGCCCATGGGATTCTTATAAGCACTCCTATAAGCCCATATTGCATCGTCAAGTTTGCTAGACCAATTCTTTCAAGATCTATTAACAGTCTTTTGTAAGATCAATTTGATCTCCCTATTACTCAACTCCACTTGACCACTAGACTAAGGATGATAAGGAGATGCAACTCTATGGTTGACATCATACTTAGCGAGCATCTTGCGGAAAACACCATGAATGAAGTATGAACCGCCATCAGTCATCAGATATTGAGGGACTCCAAATCTTGGGAAAATGACTTCTTTAAGCATCTTAATAGAGGTGTGGTGATCAACATTTCTAGTGGGGATAGCTTCTACCCACTTAGTGACATAATCCACAGCAACTAAGATGTGAGTATACCCATTGGAACTCGGGAAAGGACCCATATAATCCAAGCCCAGACATCAAATGTTTCAATGACAAGTGAATAGTTCATAGGCATTTCCTGACGCTTACTGATATTCCCTATTCTTTGGCATTCGTCACAAGACAAGACAAACTTACGGGCATCCTTGAAGAGAGTGGGCCAATAGAAACCTGATTGTAATACCTTATGAGCAGTTCTGTCTCCAGCATGGTGTCCTCCCTAGGCTTCGGAATGACACTTCTGCAGGATCTGTCCCTGTTCATGTTCTGGCACACAATGTCTAATAACAACATCTACACCATCCTTATAAAGGTGAGGATCATCCCAAAAGTAGTGTCTCAAATCAAAGAAGAATTTCTTCTTTTGCTGGTAGGTGAAACTGGGTGGTATGTATTTGGCTACGATATAGTTTGCGTAATCAGCATACCATGGTGCACTATGTGAAGTGCGGATGGCATTCAGTTGCTCATCAGGAAAGCTGTCATCAATAGGTCGTGGGTCATCAAAGACATTCTCTAGCCTAGACAAGTTATCTGCTACACGGTTATCAGCACCCTTTCGGTCAACAACGTGCAGATCAAATTCCTGTAGCAGGAGAACCCATCTGATTACCCTAGGCTTAGTGTCCTTCTTCTCCATAAGGTACTTAATAGCAGCATGATCAGAGTGAATAGTGCCTTTGGAGTCAACTATATAAGATTTGAACTTTCACATGAAAACACGACTGCAAAAAACTCCTTCTCCGTAGTGGCATAGTTTCTTTGGGCATTGTGTAGAGATTTACTAGCGTAGTGAATGACATTCAACTTCTTGTCAACTCTTTGTCCTAGAACAGCCCTAACAGCATAATCACTAGCATCGCACATGATTTCAAAGGGCAAGTTCCAATCAGGTGGTTGAACAATAGGTGCGGTTATCAAGGCCTTCTTAAGTATTTCGAAAGCTTCCTCACAATCCTCATCGAAAAGAAAAGGAACATCCTTCTGCAAGAGGTTGGTAAGAGGCCTAGAAATCTTAGAGAAGTCTTTAATGAACCTTCTATAGAAACCAGCATGACCTAGGAAACTTCGTATACCTCTGATATCTATGGGGCAAGGCATTTTCTCAATTGCATCTACCTTAGCCTTATCAACTTCAATGCCTTTATCAGAGATTTTGTGTCCTAAGACGATGCCTTCATTAACCATGAAGTGGCACTTCTCCCAGTTCAAGACGAGGTTGGTATCTTTGCATCTCTATAAGACTCGATCAAGGTTGCTGATGCAATTATCAAAGGAAGAACCGTAAACGGAGAAATCATCCATGAAAACCTCAACAATCTTTTCACAGAAGTCAGAGAATATAGCCATCATACATCTTTGAAAGGTGGCAGGTGCATTGCACAAGCCAAAAGGCATACGTCTATAAGAAAAGGTACCGAAGGGGCAGGTGAAAGTGGTTCTCTCCTGATCAGATTGTGCAACTGGTATTTGCGAGAAACCGGCATAACTGTCTAGAAAGCATAAGTGTGTGTGTTTAGATAGCCTTTCTAGCATTTGGTCGATAAACGGCAAAGGATATAGGTCTTTCCTGGTTGCCTTGTTCAGTTTCCGGAAGTCTATCACCATCCTATAGCCAGTAATAATCCTCTGTGGGATTAGTTCATTCTTATCATTAGGAACGACGGTGATACCTCCCATCTTAGGTACGCAATGTACTGGACTTACCCAATCACTATGAGCAACAGGATAAATGATTCCTGCTTCTAGAAGCTTTAATATTTCTTTTTTCACGACCTCTTTCATCCTCGGATTTAATCTCCGTTGATGATCAGCAACTGGCTTAGAATCAGGATCGGTTTTAATCTTGTGCTGACATAGAGTGGGACTAATACCCTTAAGATCATCAAGAGTATATCCAATAGCAGCACGATGCTTCCTCAAAGTTTTTAATAACTTCTTCTCTTCGTGATTCGAGAAGTGAGCACTAATAATAACAGGATATATCTCCTTCTCATCAAGATAGGCATACTTAAGAGTATCTAGTAACTATTTTAGCTCGAACACAGGATCACCCTTTGGTGGGGGAGGATCCCCAAGCAGTTCAACAGGCAAATTATTCTTGAGAATAGGATATTGTTCTAAAACAATTTTATCTATCTCATCTCTTTCATCCATATGCATATCATTTTCATGCTCAAGCAGATATTGCTCTAAAGGGTCCGTAGGAGGTACAACAATAGAGGCAAGAGCAATGATTTCATCCCTACCAGACGACTCTTTTTCATGGGGTTGTCTTCAAAACTTGGAGAAGTTAAATTCGTGAGACACACCCTCGAAACTAACAGTAAGAGTCTATTTAATGCAATCAATATGAGCACTGACAGTGTTGAGGAAGGGTCTACCAAATATGATGAGACAAAAGCTATCTTGTGAAGTAGCAAGGACGAGGAAATCAGTAAGATACTTCATCTTACCACACAGGACTTCTACGTCTCTCACAATTCCCACAGGGCAGATAGTGTCTCTATTAGCTAGCGTGATAGTGACATCAATGGGTTCTAACTCAGCAGGTGCAATCTCATCTTTTATTTCATCATATCAGGACCGGGGTATTGCACTAACACTAGCACCCATATCACATAAACCATGATAACGATGATCTCCTATCTTGACAGAAACAATGGGCAGGCCAACTACAAGTCTGTATTTGTCTTTCACGTGAGGTTTAGCAATTCCAGTGGAGTCCTCATAGAATTTGATAACATGCCCGTCTATGTCTTCGGCTAAGAGTACTTTGATAATAGCAACACTAGGTTCAACTCTAATTTCCTCAGGGGGTGCAAGTGGTCTAATGTAACCCCTACGTATCACAGTTGGAGCTTTAGAATAATCCTTTTTCCTAGGAGGGTAAGGTGGTTTCTCAGCGTAGGCACAAGGAACAATAGGATCACTAAAGGCAATGACTTTCTCTTCAACTAGATTGGGTTTAACTATGTTGACTTCTACAGGCGGATGATACTTAAACCACTTCTCTTTGGGAAGATCAACGTGAGCAACAAAAGATTCACATAGAGAAGCTACTATCTCAGATTCAAGTCCATACTTAGCGCTAAAATCTCTAGAAGTGTTTGTTTCAACAAAAGATTTAACGCAATCAAACTGTAAATTCATACCTGACTCCTTACCTTCTTCAAGCTCCCAATCTTCAGAGTTATGTTTGATTCTTTCCAATAAATTCCACTTGTGGTCAATATCCTTCTTCATAAAGGAACCGGTACAAGAAGTGTCAAGCATGGTACGATCTTCGTGAGAAAGCCGAGCATAAAAGTTTTGAGTGATAATTTCTCTCGAGAGCTCATGATTGGGGCATGAATATAGCATTGATTTAAGCCTCCCCAAAGCTTGAGCTATGCTTTCCCTGTCACGAGGCCAAAAGTTATAAATATAATTCCGATCACGATGTACTAAATGCATAGGATAAAACTTTTGATGAAATTCCAATTTCAACCGACTGTAGTCCCATGATCCATTATCATCACATAGCCTATACCATGTCAACGCCTTATCCTTCAAAGATAAAGGAAAGACTTTCTTCTTTACCTCATCCTCGTTAAAACCTGCAAGCTTAAATAAATGACAAACTTCATCTACATAGATTAGATGAAAGTCTGGATGTGATGATCCATCTCCTGTAAAAGGATTAGCTAGCAGTTTCTCAAGCATACCCGAAGGAATTTCATAAAAGATATTTTCAGTACGTACCTCAGGTTGAGGAGCAAAAACTCGTGCTTCCGTTCATGGTGAAGATACCCCGAACAAATTCCTCAAAGGAACAGTTTCCATAGTGACAAGTGACAATAAATTTCAGCACAGTATATAAATGTTTCCTTACCAAATTCCACTTACCAAAGGCGCGGCCAACTCCCCGGCAACGGCGCCAGAAAAGAGTCTTGATGACCCACAAGTATAGGGGATCAATCGTAGCCCTTTCGATAAGTAAGAGTGTCGAACCCAACGGTGAGAAGAAGGCTCTGATAAATGGTTTTCAGCAAGGTAATAACTGCAAGCACTGAAAGTAGCGGTGACAAGTGATGGTGTCGTAAGGTGAAACGTAGCAAGCGAAAAGTAACAAGTAGTAGCAACGGTGCAGCAAAGTGGCCCAATCCCTTTTGTAGCAAGGGACAAGCCTGAGAAAAGTCTTATAAGAGGAAAAACGCTCCCGAGGACACACGGGAATTTCTGTCATGCTAGTTTCATCATGTTCATATGATTCACGCTCGTTACTTTGATAGTTTGATATGTGGGTGGACCGGCGCTTGGGTACTGCCCTTACTTGGACAAGCATGCCACTTATGATTAACCCCTCTCGCAAGCATCCGCAACTATGAAAGAAGAATTAAGACAACGTCTAACCATAGCATTAAACTAGTGTATCCAAATGAGCCCCTTACGAAGCAACGCATAGACTGGGGTTTAAGCTTCTATTACTCTAGCAACCCATCATCTACTTACTACTCCCCAATGCCTTCCTCTAGGCCGAAAGATGGTGAAGTGTTATGTAGTCGACGTTCACATAACACCACTAGAGGAAAAACAACATACAGCATATCAAAATACCGAACGAATACAAAATTCACATGACTACCATTAGCATGACTTATCCCATGTCCTCAGGAACAAAAGTAACTACTCACAAAGCATAATCCTAATCATGATCAGATGTGTAATGAATAGCATCAAGGATCTGAACATAAAATCTTCCACCAAGTAATCCAACTAGCATCAACTACAAAGAGTAATCAACACTACTAGCAACCTTACAAGTACCAATCGGAGTCGCGAGACGGAGATTGGTTACAAGAGATGAACTAGGGTTTGGAGAGGAGATGGTGGTGATGAAGATGTTGATGGATATGACTCCCCTCCGATGAGAGGAGTGTTGGTGATGACGATGGCGACGATTTCCCCCTCCGGGAGGGAAGTTTCCCCGATAGGATCGTCCTACCGGAGCCCTAGATTGGTTCTGCTCAAGTTCCGCCTCGTGGCGGCGGCGAATCCACAAAAAAGGTCCACCTTGGTTATTATTTTCTCGGACGAAACCCTTCATATAGAAAAAGAGGGGGGGCAGTGGGCCACCAGGGTGCCCACAAGCCCTGTTACCGCGGCCAGGGGGGTAGGCCATGGCAACCAGGCTTGTGGGCCCCTGGCAGCTCCCCTCTGACACTTCTTTCCCCAGTATTTTTTATATATTCCCAAAAAATTCCACATTGATTTTCAGGGCATTCGGAGTTGCGCAGAATAGAGGACTCAGACTTGCTCCTTTTCCAGTCCAGAATTCTAGGTGTCGGTATTCTCCCTCTTCAAATAAACCTTGCAAAATAAGAGAGAAAAGGCATAAGTATGGTACCACAAAGTATAATAACAGTCCCTAAAGCGATAAATATCAACATGAAAGCATGATGCAAAATGGACGTATCAACCTCATGCGTGCTAAAGGGGATGTCATGAATATCAATAACACTGTTGTTGAAGCCATTCACATTCATAAACTTGAACATTGTTATGGTCACAATTCTAAGGAATCTCTTGATTTTTGTGATGAGGCGATTCCACTTGACGATGACGATGTGGAACATGAATACTACGGTGAAGATGAGATCATTCAAATTGAATGTGAGAAGACTATGAAGAGTCTAAGTCTCATGGCAAACTTCAAAGACTACATATGAGGACGAAGGGACTGGATTGTCGGTAGTGGATGCACCGATCACATGACTTGAGATAGAGACATGTTTCACGAGATCACGCCAAACCATGGACCATGGAGGTATGTGACTTTTGGGGACAGCTCCAATGGTAAGGTACTAGGTCCTGATATGGTGGCCATATCTCATGGTAGTTCCATTCAAAAATCATGCTTGTTGAATCCCTTGGGTACAATCATCTTTCTGTATCTAGACTAGCCGACTTTGGTTTCAATGTGCTATTCACTAAAGTAGATTGACATTGTTTCATCAAGACAATCATAACATCGTCTTTATTGGTTTTCGTATAGGTGATCCATACATTGTCGATTTTACTAAAAAAGTCCAACCTCGTACTTGTCTTATTACAAAATCATCTAAAGGTTGGCTATGGCGTAGAAGGCTAGGACATTTTGGTACGCGTAATATAGGTAATCTTATTGAAGGTTATCATATACTTGGTGTTAAAGATGTTATATTTGACAAAGATAGGTATTGTAGTGCTTTTCAAGCAGGGAAACAAGTGGGTGGAAGTCATCACGTAAAGAACATCATGACCACTAGGAGACCACTCGAGCTGCTTCACATGGATCTCTTTGGTCTCAATGCTTACAAGAGCCTCGGTGGAAATTTTCTTGGTCTAGTTATAGTTTATGATTTTCCAGATTTACGTGGGTATTCTTTCTTGAGGACAAGTAATAGGTACAAAAGACTTCAAGAACTTCACCCGCAAAGCCCAAAATCAATTTGAAGCGAAGATCAAGAATGTTTGGAGCGATAATGGATCAAACTTCAAGAACACTAATGTGGATACTTTTCTATATGAAGAAGGTATCTCATATGAGTTCTGGCTACGTACACACCTCAATAAAATGGAGTTCTTGAGAGGAAGAACCAAACTCTCATAGAGATGGCTAGAACGATGCTCAACAAATCCATGATGCCAAGACACTTTTGGGCAGACGTCGTGGAAACAAGTTGTCATGCAACAAATGGACTCTACCTACACAAGCTTCTTGGTAAAATGACATACGAGCTACTCACCCGTAACAAACCCCAAGTTCAATACTTTCGGGTATTCATCTCAAAGTGCTGCATTCCTAAATCTCATGAAGGTTTCCTACTTAGTTGCGGATTAAACTCTTCCTCTTACTGTTTCTACAATAAGTTCACTCGAAAAGTTGAATAGACGGTAGATGTGAAGTTCGATGAGTCTAATGGTTCATAATTTGAACAATTGCCAAATGATGTAGGAGACAAGGAACCTTCGGAAGCCATTCAATACTTGTCCATCGGCAAGATACGTCCCAAGGAGGTGAAGGAAAATACTTCATCAACACAAGTGGAAGCTCATACATCGCATCCAAGCGAACCACAAAACGACATGGAGGCATCCACAAGCGGTACATGACAAGATGAAGAGGAGGAAGAAGTACATCATGATGATACACTTCAACCTCCTTCACCACCACCTTAAGGAGATAGCACCTTAAAAATGAAGAAGAATATGATGATGTAGAAGCTCCACCGTCTAACAAGAAAAATCTACCATGAGTTTGAGCAAGACTTAACAAGAATCATCCCCTAGATCAAATCTTCGGTGACATACAAACCGGGAGAATTAGTCGCTCTAAAACTTGTTTAGATAACTTTTGCGAGTATTACTCACTTATCTCTAGTACTGAGCCTATGAAGGTAGAAGAAGCACTTGAAGACCTGGATTGGGTGAACGCCATGCACGAAGATCTCCACAACTTCGAGAGGAATGAAGCGTGGACTCTAGTGTAGAAGCGCAAGGATGAGAACAACATCATTGGTACGAAATGGGTCTTTCGGAACAAGAAAGATGAAGATGGCCAAGTGGTACGCAACAAGGCACGTCTCATAGCTAGAGGTTACACTCAAGTCAAAGATATGTACTGCGGTGAGTATTATGCCCCCGTTGCTACACTTGAGGCCATTTGTATATTTCTTGTTTATGTCAATCACCATGATATTACTATTTACCAAATGAATATGAAAAATGCTTTTCGAAATATTGAAATTGAGGAGGAAGTTTATGGTAAACAACCTCTCGCCTTTGTGAACACTAAGAAACCTAATCATGTTTATAAACTTCGTAACACTCTACATGGTCTTAAATAAGCCCCTCGAGCTTGGTACAAATGCCTAACGAAGTTTCTCATTGAAAATGATTTTTAGATTTGTAAAATTGACGCAACCTTGTTCACTAAAAGAGTTAATGGTAAATTATTTGTGTGCCAAATTTATGTGGATGATATTATATTTGGACCCAAATTTTAGTGAGAAATTTGGAAGATTGATGTGCGAGAAATATGAGATGTCCATGATGTGTGAGCTGAAATTGTGGGGACCTTCAACTGGTAAGTCGAGATCGCCGTGCCCAGTGATCCCAAGGATCAATGCTCACTGAACACAGATACTCAATAATAGAGTCTTACATCCATACATACCGTTTGATACAATAAATGACCACTTCGGTCAAGTCTTACATATATAGGGCCTTAAAGGCCAAAGCACCAAACTAGACCAATAGCGGAATTATTGGTTGAAAGCGTGAACCCATGCCATCAGCCTTAACCTACAGGCATTCTGACTGGGAAGCATCCTAGCTCGCAAGAATGTCACCGAGTTAATCTTCACCATATCATGTCTTCCACACCTGGTCAATGAAATAATCAGTGGCAAGCCAATGAGTACTTTGAATGTACTCGCAAACAGCCCATGATATGAACATTGATAGTGAAGAATAACAGTAACATGTATCTTTGGTGGAATGCAATTTGGTGGAATGATCAGGTATATGCAACAAGTTAAAGAACTACTCTTGAAGAACAGGTTATAGATATCGACGTATCTGACAAGGGTTGAACACACCGGGTTCACCCTATATGCCAAGTCACCGAACTTGGTCATATCAATTCCTCAAGTAACTCCGGTTATTAACACCATTCACCGAACTCACACACACACACTTGGTTTATGCGAAAACGCTGGACGTAGTTTAAGCAGCACCACCCAACTGTCCTTGACCGTGGACACGACTATTCGAATAGTTTACACTCTGCAGAGGTAGTACGCTGGACCCACGAGAAACGGGAAACTTCCGTGTCATCCACGACTCGCAGTATATCACATATACCCAAGGTAAGTACCCGATGATCATCTTTCCCCTGACGATACTAGACAAAGAGGTCCACTCGATTGGTACACAGCCCACATGTTGTACGTCTTACGAGCATCGACTCTGGACTGTATCAACCATGCAGGGACCAACGGTGTGCCTCAAACTCATAATAATGGCATAGTCGTCCTACCTGGCACGACCCCATCACGAGAGTGACACCGATCACTCCCTTCACTAGTAATGTGGCTCTTTGCTAGTACCGACCAGAGTAATCAACAAAGCCCCATCCCATAAAGGGGTACCGTGGTCGTACTGGTAAGGTTGGGACGGTCGACACATGATAAATCTAATCCCATTTCCGAAACCACACACGCAAAATACCCGGTGCATCACTTCACCAAAAGTGATCACCAACTCATCATCACCCTCGGGCATTAGTGGCACCCGACGGGGTTTTCATAAACTGTTTATTTAACTCATCATCATGCTCATGATAATATGCTTCTATCTTTACTTGTCAACATGTATCAACATGACCCTCAAGGGGTAGGGTCAAGCTCAATGCAATGATCTTACTGTACTAGTCAACATGACAGTAGCATGATCCTCATAGATGGTAGGGTCAAGCTCATCATGCTTGTGCTCCGAGGAGCCATATGAATAACATCACTACCATGCAAGTGCTTTGAAGAAGCCTTCGGTACCATCACCACATTGATGAACCGGCATCGTGATCACATGCAACGGGAAAATACCAACTATACTAGCATGCAACAATGTTTATGATCAAGTCAGGGTCAAAGGCTGATTGCCTTGATCACATAAGTCCTCGGGGTCTTCGACGTCTTCCCCTCCAACTCCGAGCACTCCGTCTACCGTCAACTATCGTCGGAAACAACCATAGTAAGCCACACATCAAGCAGAATAAAAGTGTTCTATAAATAGGAGTTTTATTTTTCTTGGACCTCTCTGGTCATAACAAAAATACCTGAAGCTTCTCACAGGAGATTTGAATCATCAAGGATTTTGAATAGGTGAAAGGAGCAATAGGTGGCCATTGAATAAGCCAACAGAAATCATTCTGTTAAAAATGAGTGGAGGCACCCATTTAACAGAGAATGATTTTAGAAATATTTAGGGAGTGGTTTCACTGGATTTGGAGATGGTATGAATATTCTAGAGATTTTACAAGGTGGAATAAATAGCAATAGGAGCTACTTATATATTGCAACAGAAGTGAGTCACACAAAAATGTTGACCAGGGTTCTAAAAATAGAGAAGGATTTTATAAGACTCTGGGAGTTTGAATCACTCCACTTGGAGTTGATTTGCATCCTAGGGAAATTTCCAAAGTGGAATCAAATATGGACAGATCTGGATTTTAAGTGAAATGCCAAAGAAAGTGGGTAGGGAAAAATGTGCAAAGCACTTATTTGGGTAGGCCTGATTTTTAGGATCCTGCAGAAATTTGAATCAATGAAATTGGAGTTAGTATGAATTTATGGGAGATTTTGGAAGGTTAAGAAATATGGAAAAAGATAAAAGGGCTCAGCTTTGGGGGGGCTATCCTGCACACTAGGCGTCAGCTAGGCCTTCGGGTCGGCCCACTGGCTTGGCTTGGCCAGCCGAGCCACGCAGGAGGCGCCCTAGCGCGAAGTGCGCTTCCCGCGCAGGAAGACGGCACCCCACCGAGGCGCAGCCAATTAAGTGGCGCGGCCCCACCTGGCGGCCTAGCCAGCCGGCTGACGAGCGGGGCCCGTGGCCTTCTTCAACCTCCTGCCACGGGAGAGAGCAGGGGAGGCCGACGGCAGCTGCCGGAGCTACAGGGCATGGCTCCCAGCGCTCCGACCATCGAAGACCTCAGAGAGGCGAGCCGCACCCATTCCCATGCCTAGCGCGAGCTGGAAGGGGCCGAGGTGGCGGCGCCTCAGACGACCGCGGAGGTGGCTGTCGGAAGTCACGGCCTCGAGCTCTTGGTGCCCCCGGGGGGAAATGAGGGCTGACCGAAGGTTCTACACGGTGGTGCCATGGCGCCGGAGGGGTTCAAGGGAGAGGGGAGGCTTGGAGGACCTCGAATTTGAGAGGAGGCCGAGGCGGCTCCGCGGTGGCCATTAGAGGATTGGGGAGCTCGGGAGCTTATGCGGCTCGGTCCAGGGGTTCCTGGCGAGAGAGGGGAGTGGATCTGAGGCTCTGGTGCACGGGGAGGCCCTAAGTGGGGAAGGAGGAACCGAGAAGGACCTCAGAGCTCTTTGGTGCACCCAGGGCACGGCGGCCACGCGTCCGTGAGCCCTCTTGGAGCCTTGCTAGCGTCCTGGAGGGAGTCAAAGGATGCTCTGGGGCGCGCTGGGACATTCTGGGGCAACCTGCTTCGCCAAGAAACGGTCGGGAGGGGAGAAAGTAGGTGCAGAGCACCCGGTTTGCACGCCAGGGTGGTGGTCACCATGGCCACCCACGCCCACAGGTTTGCAATAACCAGCCAAAGCTGTCCGGGTGGTAGGGCATGCTATCAGGAAGAGAACTCTGGAATTTGGAGGCTAGTGGAGTCGGTTTGAACTAGTTTTGATTGTTGTAAAGTTTCTAACAACAAACTTAGAGCTGACAAAACTGGGTCTTAGGAGGGGATCCTTGGAGAGAAATTATGTCTGGCAGTGCTAGGCATGGAAGGACTTTAATACTGCAAAGTTTTAGTTCAAACAAAGGAGGATAGCTACTACTTACTGTTCAAAGCCATGATTCAGCCAGAAATCTATTTGAAGAAGTGCTCCTCATTTCTCCCACATTAGCATGCCATAACTTGGTTCTAAATGAAGCCTTGGCATATAATAGATCCTCTGGAAAGAGTTGGGGTGATAGCTTAAGCAGTATAATGGAAAGAAGGGTAAAACAGTGCTGCCCAGGGTGAAAATGAGAGAAACTTACAAAGGGTCCTTCCCCAATAATTGACCAGTGGCCATGGGAAAGTTACTGGAGATAAAATGTGACTATGTGAGGCTGTGGTAGAAAGTTGAGCTCAAGGAATAAAGTGGAAGTTGCAAAAGAAACCAAATTAGTGAGTGCACACAAGGTGTTTGATCTGTGGTTGGGCCACCAGATGAATTCCAATGGCTATGAAACTTAACAGGGTCAAATAATATATGAAAATAGGCTTGCACACCAAATTTGGGATTTGCTGGAGGAGTTTTCCAATGTAGACTTGAAAACCCCTAGAAATAGGCAGAAATGGGTTTCTTCTTAGAACCCAATTCAAATGAATTCCCACAAATCCAATATTTGGTGTAGGGGCATTATTTGAGCATTAAGGCATGCACAAAAAGTTTGAGGTCAATTGGACAAACATTATAATGTAAAGTTTGTCAAAGTCAAAAATCAACAGAGAGGGTTTTGAGGGTCTTAGGACAAGTTCCTCTATTCTCCTTGGTGTACCACTTGGTGTGGATGCCTCATTGGAGTACTGGAACATTTCCACCAAATTTGAGCACAATTGGAGACACTTCACAATGTAGAGTTGCTCAAATTTGATTCTGGACAGATAGGGTTTTAGAGTGATTAGGGGAGTCAAATCAACTTGGATTGAAATGAAACTTGGCAAGATAATCAAGAATATCATAGATGACATGCTAGAATTTTACTGGAATTTATTGAGAATAGTTCTTAGAGAAATATTCCAAAAGCTTGAAATAGGCAGGAATGGTTTTGGAGGGGTTTGCCCCATATTTTGAACATGACCATGTGTTGAAACTCATAAATATGGAGTAAATATATCCACTAAGTTTCCCTAAATTTTCTTAAGTATTTTGAAAGCAATAAAAATAACTTTCCTTCATAGGAGACCATTTCTGGCCTCACAAAAATGCTTTTAAACAAAATAATAAACTAACTTTTAAAATAATAATATGGTGGTTTTTGAAATTATTTTTGATAATGGTTTTAAATAAAACAATTGGTGCAAAAGAAACTCCCTAATTTGAGGACTTGTAGTACAAACCTCATCTCAGGGGTTTGAAAGTTTAATTCAAAGAAAAGCTTTTTGGTGAAAATAATATTTGGTAAAAATAGATATTATTCCTAAACACATGGCATTATCATTAGGCAGGAGATCATGGAGTGAGGAGGTGATTAGGAGGATGGCAATAATTAATGGGGATCAATCACATGCAATTAAACAAACAGGCAAACAATAGTCACTCCAAGCATCACAAGCATTCACAAAAAAAATTAATTGGTCCTAAATTTTGAAATAAGTTACTTAATCAGGAAGGCCAAAAACTGGGGTGTGACAGAAATTCTTCCTTGGTTTGCAAATCAAGCAAACGACAGAAGGAACATTCATCTCTCAAGCCAAGTATACCTAGGACTTGATCAAGAAGTTCAACATTTAAGAGTGTAAAGGTATGAAAAAACCTATGCCTACTAGTGGACATGTTGACCTCACAAAGGAGGACAAACCGGTTGATCTAAAGGTTTATCGATCAACGATCGGTTCATTGCTATATTTATGTGCCTCTCGTCCCGATATCATGTTGAGTGTGTGCATGTGTGCCCGATATCAAGAGGCATCCAAAGAGTGTCATCTTAAGGCCGCAAAAATAATTGTGAGATACTTGACACATACACCAAACTTTGGCATTTGGTATCCCAAGGGATCTTCTTTTAACCTTGTTGGCTATTCCGACTCGGACTATGCCGGAGACAAGGTTGATAGAAAATCCACCTTGGGTACTTGTCAATTTCTTGGGAGATCTCTTGTATCTTGGTCATCTAAGAAACAAAACTCGGTGTCTCTATCCACCGCCGAAGCAGAATACATTGCCGTCGAACATGTTGTGTGCAATTGGTATGGATGACACAAACTCTTAAGGATTATGGCATACATGTGAAACATGTTCCATTTCTTTGTAACAATGAAAGTGCTATAAATATTGCTCATAATCACGTGCAACTATCTCAAAGTAAACATATTCAAGTTCGTCATCATTTCATTCGTGATCATGTTGCCAAAGGAGATATTAATGTCAAGCATGTTTGTACTAACAAAAAATTGGCCAACATATTTACAAAGCCATTTGATGAGAAAGCATTTTGTCACTTGAGGAGTGAGTTCAACATCATTGATGCTTCAAGCATGAGCTAGACTCACTCGGTTGCATGCGGGAGCATTCTCTTACTTGATTATTCCTTGATAATTTTGATATGACACTATCTTATACCTTGGAAATCTATGATCCCTTGTATTGCATTTAACCTTTTGAAGGTACTTGGATAAACCTTACTACACAAGATTGCCGTCAACTCATATCACAAGCATTCTTGTCATGGCCAAGTATCAACAACCCCTCTTTGATGATGGAGGAAGAAGACAACACAAACTATATCCTTGACACATATTTGAAGAACACCTCACTATTGACACAAACTATTATACAACCCATCTATTCTCCTAATATTAGCAGAATAGTTATTCTGCACACACTTTCCAACTACACGCTCAACGTTATTGCACTGTATCCCTTTCAAACGAAACACTCCAATGTCACTAGCAAAAACTGCACGCGCTTTTCCGACACCATTTTGGCTTCAGTATTTAAACTGTTTGTCGGAATGAGGCCTATAATATACCATTGGATTGCTATGGATAATACCCAACTCCGTCATGTTGAACATTTTTCGCGATTCCTCGCGGCTTGGGAGCAGTTTCAAAAATGGTGGGCGCTTGATGGGCTGCAGCGAGCGTATTTTCATGATTTTTTTGAAACCAATCGTCAGAATGAAGCAAACGATATGACATTGGATAGATATAGTCGATCCGCATCTTTTTCATGTAGATTACTCTCTCTAATTACTTATGGTTTGAGTGTAATTTCAAATTAACTAAGAAACGGAATTCTCTTTTTTGAATTTTTTTGGACTGTTTTCGCTGCAGTTTTTAAACCGTTACTCGGAATGAGGCGTGTGATACGGAGTTGTAAAGCGGTGGAATAGGCGCACCTTTCATACGTTGGTCATTTGTTAAGATTTCTCACAACTTAAAATGAATTTGGAAAACGGTGCCGCTGTCTACTAGTCGCAGCGAGCATATTTTCGTACTTTTTCAAACCGCTCTTCGGAACGAAGCAAACAATAGTGCGTTGGAAAGATATCAACGAGGCACATGTTTTTCATGTACAACACTCTCTCTAAGTCCTTACGGTTTAAGAGCAGCTTCGAAATTACCAAAATGCGGATGATACGTCTCCGTCGTATCTACTTTTCCGAACTCTTTTGCCCTTGTTTTGGAGTCTAATTTGCATGATTTGAATGGAACTATCCCGGACTGACGTTGTTTTCAATAGAATTGCCATGGTGTTGTTTTTGTGCAGAAATAAAAGTTCTCGGAACGTCCTGAAAATTTATGGAGATTTTTTCTGGAATAATAGAAACATACCTGCGCAAAGATTAACCGGAGGGGGCGTGGGAGTGGGCCACAAGCCCACGGGCCGTGGCCACCCCCCCTGGTCGCGTCGTGCAGGCTTGTGGGGCCCACATAGCACCACTGCACCCAATTTCAGCTCTATATCTTCCGTTTCGCCTGGACAAAAATCAGACAAAAGGTTTCATCGCGTTTTGCGATACGGAGGCGCCGCCACATCCTGTTCTTCATCTGGAGGGCAGATCTGGAGTCCATTTCGGGCTCTGGAGAGGGGAAATCATCGCCATCGTAATCATCAACTTTTCTCCATCGACAATTCCATGATGCTCTTCATCGTTCCTGAGTAATCTCATCGTAGGCTTGCTGGAAGGTGACGAGTTGGATGAGATCTATCATGTAATCGAGTTAGTTCTTGACGGGGATTGATCCCTAGTATCCACTATGTTCTAGATTGATGTTGCTACTACTTGGCTATGCTTAATGCTGGTCACTAGGGCCCGAGTGCCATGATTTCAGATCTGAACCTATTATGTTGTCGCTAATATATGTGTGTTTTAGATCCTATCTTGCAAGTTGTAGTCACCTAGTATGTGTTATGACCCGGCAACCCCGGAGTGACAATAGCCGGAGCCACTCCCGGAGATGACCATAGTATGAGGAGTTCATGTATTCACCGCGTGTTAATGCGTTGGTCCGGTTCTTTATTAAAAGGAGAACCTTAATATCCCGTAGTTTCCATTAGGATCCCGCTGCCACGGGAGGGATGGACAATAGATGTCATGCAAGTTCTTTTCCCTAAGCACGTATGACTACATACGGAATACATGCCTACATTAGATTGACGAACGGGAGCTAGTTACATATCTCTCTGTGCTATAGCTGTTACATGATGAATCACATTCGTAATACTCATCCATCACCGATCCACTGCCTACGAGTCTTTTCTACAGGTTCTTGCTACGTTACTTTGCCTAGGCTTGTCCCTTGCTACAAAAGGGATTGGGCCACTTTGTTATTGTTATCACTATTGTTGTTACTTGTTACTTTGCAGCTGCTGCTACTGATGTTCCTTACTACTCCATTGTTACTTGTTGCAAGACTTTGTTGGAGCCATAGCCGGGGAAGTATTCTTCTCAAGAATAATCCCCCGTCGATGTGCTGGCGCCATTGATACAACTGTCAGGAATAGTCTGCCGTGTCAAGACATCATTTCTGGCACAGTTGCTATCATAAAACCTTGCTACTGATACTTTGCTTGCAGACACTAATCTTTCAGGTGTGGTTAAATCTGACACATTCAGCTACTAATAATTGAGAATATTCTTTCGCTTCCTGTCTTGGCGAATCAATAAATTTGGGTTGAATACTCTACCCTCAAAAACTGTTGCGATCCCATACGCTTGTGGGACATCAAGGCTTTTTCTGGCACCGTTGCCGGGGAAGCACATCTATATTCTCTGAGTCACGTGGGATTGATGTCTGCTGATCACTATGAGGAATCCAAAAGATCCAAGAACTAAAGTCCTACCTTCCACTACGAGGAGAGGTAAGGAACTGCCATCTAGCTCTGCACTTGATTCACCTTTAGTTTTGAGTAAGTTTGCGACTTCGCCTCGTGCTAGAAATCCTGATATGTCGCATGTGCTTGATGATGCTACTTCTGCGACCCATGATGCTTATGATGCTATGCTTGATACTATGCCTGCTACGCCTGATACTGCTTTGCCACTAGGTGCCCTTGATGCACATATTGCTAGAGTGTCGGGACCCCGATCCTAAGCATAGGAATCCAGCCTGTAACACATCGCATCCCTTTGTGGTCTCACGCACGGTTAACTCCACGGCTGCAGCCTTACCTTAGCCGGGACCGTTTGCGTCTTTTGACTCACGTATGCGATAGTGTCGCTAGCAATCCAATGTCAAAGAACCCGAATCGACATGTCTAGTCATAAACCAAAGTGGCAGTTCCGCACAAGGACAGGCATACATGACCCAACAAAGCAGGTGTCAGTCATCAGCGAACGTAGACGAGTCGTAGCAAGCTACAAGGACTCCGTTACGTCGCGTGACATTTCCCCAAAGGGGACAGACACAGCAGCTAAGAAGGACACATGTCGGTCAACCAATGTGTCCGGAGCAGTAGCGAACTACCAAGGCTCGTTGGATCACAAAGGGGCATTTCCTTGTAAGGAGTGCTACTAAAGATCACGACTAGGTAATCGAACCCCATACATATCAAGCATGACACACGTACGCATGGCATACCCATATGTATAGATACATCGATGGCATCACAACATAACCACAAACATACAAACTTTATTTAAGAGGCTCGGAAGAGCCACACACATAATATTACACATTAAGGGTCTCACGACCCATAATAGCAGTCATACAATTACAAGCCAGCGGAAGAGTTATAAACTGTCTGGGTACAGACAGTGCAACTAGAAGGCACATGGCCTGACTATACTATAGAGCCGGCGTAGGGCCAGATCGTAGCTGGGACACCAGCTACTCGTCGTCGTCGATGTCTACGAAGAACCCTCCATTAGGGTCATTAGCAACCTCTGCAACATTTTTTAAGCAAACATGAGTACGAAGGTACTCAGCAAGACTTTAGGAGAACTAACTACTCATGCAAGGTATCAAAAGGTATTGTGGGGTTTCATGCGGGAAGCCAGCATTTGACTCGTGTCTAGACAACTTGCATTTTGAAATTAGTTTTGACAACTTGATTTCTCGCACACGAGTCCACTAACACCACAACAATACACTATCGTGGAATCATTCCGTCTCCATACGGAAATGCCGTCCACGACACTCACACTTATCTTGACAATTTTTATGAGTAGCCATTGAAGTTATCTATGAACAACATATGTCTCCAAGTAGTCCATATCCGCGGACGCGGCTATTCGAATAGATCATAACCCTGCAGGGGTGTACTTCGTCACACACGCTCTCGCCACTTATCGCCATGTGCACGTCATGCACCTCGGCAACCTTCAAGCGGAAGCCCAGCGAGGGAGTCGGCCACGACCGTTAACCACACTAGTACCTGGTCCAGGTTTATCGCCTATCTGAGAGTAACCCGTACGGATGTCCGGCCGAGGTTTCCGCCACGGCCTCAAACGATGTGCGCAGGGTTCCCAAGCCCACCATCCGGGTGCCACTTGGTACACCGTACCACTGCCTACCGCATCACGGTCCACCTCTCAGGTCAGCACCATGCACGACCTCCAGCATTACTATAAACACCAGAAACTACTTGCAACTCCTGGACCGAGTACTACGCGATTAATAGGCCGAGCGGGGTCATATTTCAGGGCCCAGCATGTGGTAGTATCTAGTCTTGGATTACATACACGGAACTCAGTTCCTAAGGACGGTTCCAATGAAACAACCCACCATGTACTCCTACACGGCCTTTCACCGGTACCTTTACCAACTCAGGTTCAACACACAACCTTTGCTCACCAAACACGTTCCACAATTCTGTTCATCTCCCAGATGACAGACCATACACAACTCTAAGCATAGCATGCATAGCAGGATAAGGCACATCACAGCTCAATCAACTACTAGGTATGCTAGCTTGCAAGGTTTGGCTATTTACTGTGACAAGGTTAAGTCATGCAAAGGAAGTGGGTTCAACTATCATGGCAAAAGCAGTTGAAGCATTTGATCCTAATGCAATAAATAAGTGCAGGAGCAGGAACATGGGAATTATCGGGATGATCAAAGGGGTTGCTTTCCTTGTTGCTCAGAGGAGGAACGATATCCGTCAAACGGATATTCGGTGGAATCCGGGGGTGCGGAGCCTACCGAAACGAATGGAAACATTCAATAACAATCATATGCAATCAAAATGATGCATGAGCATGGCATGAGAATGCAAGGTGATAAGTTATTGTCTTCAACATGGATTAGGTTTAAAGTTGATTTGAACCACATTCGAATATCAATTCAAACGGGGTATTCACGGTTACCGTTTAATTGATTTGACCTGATGCTCAGATCAACTTGATCTTAGCATGCATGAAATGTCATGTTAGGTACTGATTTGTAATTAGGGCAGTGTGTGATCATTGCAAAAATAATGAAATTTGAATACTTTTGCAAATTCCATTTAAAAAGTGATTATAAGAATTGAATTATTCCTTATTCCACTATTTAGGGTTCTGTAACTTTTTCAATCATGGTTGAAAATACCATAATCATAATCCTTGAATTTTTCTGATACTTTTTCATATATAAATTATTTTCATTGGAGTTACAGATTAATTTCTATGATTTTTCCAATTTTTAGCAATTTCCTGAATTAGTTTTATACTGGAAATTCTATTTATTGCATCAGGCTGACGTCAGCAGGTCAGCCGACCTGTTCAGGTCAAACCTGACAGGGGGGCCCCACTTGTCAGCCTCTCTGGGACTAATCCCGCGCTGACCAGCCCCTAATTGGGGTTTGACCAGGCGTGGGGCCCTCTGGCAGCGACTGAGGGGAGGGCGATTACGCCCTGATGGTTGGCCACGTCGACGCCCACCAGAGGGTGATCGCCGGCGACCAGACCTGCGGCGGAGGGCTCGCCAGAGGCGACCTAGACGGGGCTGCACAGCACCAAAACACACGCGGTTGGCAGCTACAGCATGCTCGCGAACTGGCCGATCTGGCAGGACCAACTAGGGAGGCTAGGGCCGCCGGAAGAGGCGTCGGCGACGAGCAGGAGCGGCGGCCGAAGCTCGGGCGTCCTCGGGGTCTTTGGATCAGGGGGATCTACGCTTGGTTCTTAGTTGCTACGGCATCTACACGTCGTCCTGGAGCTGCTGGTGCCCTCGGAGGGACGAGCTGATCATCGGAGGGCTACCGGCGACGAGCAGCAGCGGCGGTCCTCGTCGGGCTCCGGCGAAACTAGAGCTAGAGGAGGGATCGACGGGGAAAACTTAGGGGAAACGACCGCATGCTCACGGGGGGGTGCAGAGCAGAGCTCAGACGGCTCGGGGAAGGCCTGGAGGCGACGAATCGACGGGAGAGGTCCGGCGGCCGGAGGTGGAAGACGACGGTGTTGCGGGCGTTGCAGGGCTCGAAGAAGCTTCGGCTTCTGCAGAGATGACCAGGGCGACGAGGCGGAGCTAATGGCGTGCTCGGGGAGGGAAACCTATGGCCAGGGGCACGGGCAGCTCGAGCTCGAGCTCGGCTCTAATGGCGGCAGCAAGGAGGAGGAGGAGATCCGGGAGGAGGAGGAGAACCGAGGCGGGGAATGGATAGGGAAGGTTCTGGGGAGCTTAGCCCCGTCGTCGCCAGCGTGAGGCGGCGGCCAGGCAGGCACGCAGGTGCGTGGCCGCGCCGGAGGGGGCGGCGGCCACCTCCTGCTGCCTACTAGCGCGAGGGAGGGGACGAGCGGGGAGATGGGCCGGGCCAGGCTTAGGCGACAGGTAAGGTTTTTCCTTTTTCTTCTGTTTTTGTTTTTTTCTATTTTTTTAACTATTGCTTTTCTATTTATTTCAGCTCCAAAAAGGTGGTAAAAATTATTTTAGACCTCCTGAAATATTTGTTATAATATCCCCAACCATTTCCAAGCTTTTCAACGTTTTTGGAAATTTATAGCTTCTGATTTCAAATTTAAAATTTGAAACAAGTGGCTTTTTGTAAGAATTTAAAATGCTTATAGTGTCAAGAAAATAGTTTTCTCCAATGCTCATTTACTCTCATGAATTATCAATAAGTTTGAACATTTCTTGAGGCCATTTTGGGTTCATTGATTTTGAACTAGTTTGAGATTTCCTTTAATTGAAATGGTGACTAGGGTTTTGAGTTTTTCCTTTGCCACTTTGTTGTTTTTGTTGAAACTTCTTAGATGCAAATGCAAAGAAGACATGAGCACAATGCTATCTTGCTTAAGGGTTAGGGATGTGACAACTCACCCCCACTCAAAAGAATCTCGTCCCGAGATTTAGAAGTCGTCGGGAATAACGCAGGGTATTCAACTCGGAGACGATCCTCTCTTTCCCAAGTTGCCTCCTTTTCAGAATGATTTGACCATTGAACTTTAAGAAACTTGAGGTTTCGACATCGAGTGGTACGCTCAGCTTGATCAAGAATACGCACGGGGTATTCTCGGTATGAAAGGTTATCTTGTAGATCAAGCGTTTCATGGTCCACTTCACGGATAGGATCCGAAAAGCAACGCCTGAGTTGCGAGACGTGGAAAACATCATGAACCTTGGAAAGATGCGGAGGAAGTTCCAACTGGTAGGCAACTTCTCCTCGTTTGGCAAGAATGCGAAAAGGTCCAATGTAACGAGGAGCCAACTTGCCCTTGATACCGAAACGATGGGTACCCTTCAAAGGTGTAACCCGAAGGTAAGCCTTCTCGTCAACTTCAAAGGTCACAGCCTTTTGATGACGATCATATTGGCTCTTTTGACGAGACTGGGCTGTTTTCAACTTTTCACGAATAATGCTAACCTGCTCTTCTGCATCCTGGATCATATCCGGGCCAAAGAGTTGCCTCTCTCCGGTTTCTGACCAATTAAGAGGGGTTCGACATCTTCGTCCATAGAGAACTTCAAAAGGGGCTTTGCCCAAGCTTGATTGATAACTATTGTTATAAGCGAATTCGGCGAATGGAAGGCACTTTTCCCAATTCATACCGAACTATATAACACAAGCTCGGAGAATATCTTCTAGGATTTGATTCACTCTTTCTACTTGACCACTTGATTGAGGATGGAAAGCAGTGCTAAAAGATAAGTGAGTCCCCATGGCATTTTGAAAACTTTCCCAGAAGCGAGAAGTAAAGATACTGCCACGGTCCGAGTTAATTTCCAGGGGAACACCATGAAGAGACACTATTCGAGAGATATATAACTCTGCTAGCTGGCTAGCTGTTATACTCTCACGAACAGGAAGAAAATGAGCCACTTTGGAAAGACGGTCAATGACCACAAAGATAGCATTATTTCCTTTCTTGGTCTTGGGAAATCCGGTAATGAAATCCATGCTAAATTTATCCCATTTCCATTCAGGAATAGCTAGAGGTTGAAGGGTGCCAGCAGGCCTTTGATGTTCTGCCTTAACTCGACGACAAACGTCGCAGTTAGCAACGAACTCAGGAATTTCTCTCTTCATCCTAGTCCACCAGAACCTCTGGCGTAGGTCCTGATACATCTTAGTACTACCGGGATGAATGGTGAGAGGAGAATCATGAGCCTCCTTAAGGATTAACTTCCTTAGATGTGGGTTCTTAGGAACCACTAAACGATTCTGGAAGAACACAACACCTTGATCATTCATGGAAAATTCTTTAGCGTTTCCGCTAAAAATATTCTCCTTGATCCGTGATATACCCTTGTCACCCTTTTGGCCAGCTATAATTTGATCCTTAAGAGTAGGCTTCGCCACCAGGGTAAAAAGGAATCCTTGAGGAACAATATGAAGATTCAACTTCTGAAAGTCCTCATGGAGATGTGGTTGACCTTGTTGTAGCATCAAATTGTTACAATAAGATTTACGACTTAGTGCATCGGCCATAACATTGGCCTTCCCCGGGGTGTAAGTTATCCCTAAGTCGTAATCCGAGATCAACTCAACCCACCGTATTTGCCTGAGATTCAAATCCGGCTGGGTGAAGATATATTTCAGACTTTGGTGATCAGTGAATATTTCGCAACGATTACCCAAAAGATAGTGTCGCCAGGTTTTTAGTGCATGGACCACAGCTGCAAGCTCAAGGTCATGTGTGGGATAATTATCCTCATGTGGACGCAACTGTCGGGATGTGTATGCAATCACATGACGATCTTGCATGAGAATGCAACCTAATCCTTGTCGCGAGGCGTCGCAATAGATAACAAAGTCCTTAGAAAAATCTGGTGGTAGCAACACAGGTGCGGAAGTCAGGCGTCTTTTCAGTTCCTGAAAACTATGTTCACACTGTGGTGTCCACTCGAACTTTTTATCCTTCTTGAGGAGTTCAGTTAGAGGCTTTGCAACCTTGGAGAAATTCTCGACGAAGCGGTGACAATAGCTCGCTAGACCAAGAAAACTCCTAACTTGCTTAACCGATTCAGGTTGAGTCCAATCAAGGACAGCTTGAACTCTCTCGGGATTGACAGCAATACCCTTACCAGAGATTACGTGTCCTAGATAGCTCACTTCTGGTAACCAGAATTCACATTTTGAAAATTTGGCATAAAGGTGATGCTCTCGAAGTTTCATCAATACCAGCCTTAGATGCTCGGCATGTTCTTGTTCATTCTTCGAGTAGATGAGAATATCATCGAGATATACCACGACGAATTTATCCAAATACTCCATGAAGATTGAGTTCATCAGCCGAGAGAAAGTGGCTGGGGCATTGGTTAAACCGAAGGACATAACGGTGTACTCGTATTGGCCATAACGAGTAACAAAAGCCGTTTTTGGGATGTCCCCGTTCTTGATCTTGATTTGATGGTATCCCAACCTCAAATCCATTTTGGAGAAGACTGAGGATCCAGCGAGCTGATCGTACAGATCGTTGATCCTGGGGAGCGGATACTTGTTCTTAATGGTGACCAGATTAACTGGTCGGTAATCTACAACCATCCGATCCGTTCCGTCTTTCTTCTTGACGAAGAGGACGGGACAAGCCCAAGGAGAAGAGCTAGGTCGAATGAAACCTTTGTTCAAGGCCTCATCTAATTGCTTCTTAAGTTCGGCTAGCTCTAGGGGTGCCATCTTATAAGGTCTTCTGGCTATTGGGACAGTTCCCGGAACAAGATCTATCACAAACTCTACATCTCTGTCAGGTCGAATTCCTGGCAGTTCCTCTCAAAAAACATCCGGAAAGTCACGGACTACCGGAATGTCTTCAAGTTCTGGAAGAGGGTTAGCATTTAGGGAATAGAGTTGGCATTTGGCAACTCGAGTAGAGACATTTACTATCTCACCCGAGGGATGGGTAAGCTGGACATTTCTAGAATGAGTATCAATCTTGGCATAGTGAGCTGACATCCATTCCATGCCCAAGATGATATTAATATCCGAAGATTTCAATGCTATCAATGAGGCTAGAAAAACTAGCCTGTCTACTAGAATTTCATTGCCATAGGTTATCCTAGAGGTTTGCCATTTACTACCAGGGGTTTGGACAACCAATGGGATTGGCATATCACAAAATGACATGTTATGCAACTGTGCATAACTTTCTGAAATGAAGGAATGAGAAGACCCAGTGTCAAAGAGAACGGACGCTGGTGATGATTAACAAGAAGCGTACCCAGCATGACGTCGGGATCCTCTGCAGCAGCTTCTGCTGACACATAGTTCACACGGCCACGTGCAGGAGTTGGCTTCACATAGTATGCTTTGCCCGACTTGGCCTGCCCGACGGTCTTTCCGGGTTGCTTGGCACCCACATTCTGAGGACACTCACGGGAATAATGCCCTGGTTCTCCACACTTGTAGCATATCACTTGGTTGGCACGTGGTGCAACATTGCTAGCTGGACCACCATAAGCTTTTGCTGGAGGGTTGGCCTGATTCGTCTGAGGCGCCACGTAGGATGGCCTCGGAGTGTATCTTGGCGGCAGAGAACTGTTTGGAACCCACAGCCTGCGTTTTGGAAACGCGGAACCAGAAGATGAGCCAAAGTCACGGGAGTGCTTCCTTGTGGCTTCGAAGTCACTATGACCAGTCTCCGCACTGATCGCTTTGTTGACCAGGGCTTGAAAACTTGCACACTCATGGAGGCGCAGGTCTCGACGAAGCTCAGGGCTCAGACCCTTACGGAATCTTGCTTGCTTCTTGGCGTCAGTAGACACCTCCTCTGTTGCATATCGGGCGAGGTTACCGAACTCGCGGCTATAGGCATCCAGAGACTACTTGCCCTGAGTGAATATGGTGCAGACGAAAAGCTGCACTGAAGTCTGCCCATGTGGCCGCTGGTTCAGCGGGACGCATAGCTTCAAAATTCTCCCACCACAGATTGGCGGGTCCTTCCAGGAAATACACCGCAAAGGTCACCTTGTCGGCCTCAGACACATTCGCAGAGCGAATCTTGCGTGAGATGCTGCACAACCAGTCATCAGCGTCGAGGGGATCGACGGAATGATGAAACTTTGGAGGATTCAGCTTCACAAAGTCATTGAGGGACACTGCAGCATTCCTAGGCTGATGAGCCGTATTCTGCTCAATACGCTCTAGCAGTCGGTTGGTCTCCCTTTTGTTTTTTTCTGCCTCAAGCATCACTTCTACCAGAGAAGGTGGGTGAGGCAGGTCTTCCTGCGACGCTTGACTACCCTCACCTTGCTCATGAGCAGGGGCACGGTTCAACCTGGTGAACACCATCCTGACAAACAAACTCATAGCTTAGACCAAAATCATATCAATACTAGCTATGGATTAAGAATGTACTGAACACACGGAATGCGGAAATGAATATCCGAACAACATGGTAACAAGCAACTGCTATATATACACCATGGTTCATACACACCCTTACATAGTTCAGTACAAACTTACCCGAAGAGCAAACTACTGAAATGGTGGAACTACTCATCAGAGGCTTACAAGCTTCCTATACATTATTTATCTAGGCCTCCGGAATTCGTTTCACATTACTAACATACTTCACAAGTCACGCAGGACTGTGAACGTACGGCTACTACCATACTCTCCTTCCGCTCATAGCTCAGGCATCCGCATAGAACATCTCATAGAGATTACCTCCATGACCTGGAAGCTCAACCTGCGGATCAGGAAACACTCTAGCCTGAGATCCCTGGGATCCATAAGGACACGGATGTGGCCTTGGTCCCCTGACTGGTGGTAAGAGGGGTCCCCGAAGAGGTGTGACTCCTCCTATAGCTGGCCAGTCAACGTGAGCCGGAAGATGGGTCCTAACAGGGTTCAGCATCTCCACCTCTCCATACCCTGTTTCGACTACCAGTGCCAGCTGCGTCAAAGCTGTCCACACACGGGCATGGGTAGCATAAAGCTCCATGCGGAGAGCACGAGCATCCCTGTCTCTGTTCTCTAGCATCTCAACAGTGGACTGCAGAAGTGGATCCTCCATAGAAGAATCAAAATAGACTCCACTGAGGTATCCCTCTTCACCAGACTGAGAGGCCGGAACATAGCAGAACTCTGAATTCTGCAGCAGTGCATGTCTTGCTCTCATAATAGTCAGCATTGAATAGGCAGCATCCTGTACTGCCATGTCAACGGTGACCCCCAACCCATAGGACCAATGGATTGGCTTCTCAGCTCCAGGGTAGTCTGGAAATACCCTAACAGTGCAGATGTACTGGCTCTGGTTGAAGTCTCGGTACTGTTCCTCCACTGTGTACTCGGGGTACCAGCGGTAACCGCACACCGACATCACCCTGACCAGCATGGCCGTATGACCCGGTACATCAATGCACCTGGTCAGACGTACCACCTGACGAGAAGGACGGCCAGGCATCTGTAATAGAGAATAATGCAAAAGCATTAGAGCTCTGAATGCAAAATTGGGCAGCATAACGGCTGTAAATGCTCAAAAACAAATTTTGAGACAACCCAAAATGGAATAGCGTAACCACTCAACTATCAAGTTCAACTCTCTGATCATCAAACTTACTTCCTGCTTCCTAGGAATAAAAGAAACCCAATATCTCTCGACCCGTAGTCCTGTAATCTACCAATCCGAACACGAGCGTAGAAGAAGATGAGTAACCTAGGCCTTAATTCCCGCAGAAAAGACGAGGATGACCAGAATAGAATAACTTGAGAAGAGAACAAGAATCTTACGTTCCCTTCCACAAACAATTCCCTTATATATAGCTAAAGAAATTCTAGACTCAACTTCGACCAGTTTGGCTTAGTAATCCTACAGTCAGTCAGGCTCTGATACCAACGCTGTCGGGACCCCATCCTAAGCCATAGGAATCCAGCCTGTAACACATCGCATCCCTTTGTGGTCTCACGTACGGTTAACTCCACGGCTGTAGCCTTACCTTAGCCGGGACCGTTTGCGTCTTTTGACTCACGTATGCGATAGTGTCGCTAGCAATCCAATGTCAAAGAACCCGGATCAACATGTCTAGTCATAAACCAAAGTGGCAGTTCCGCACAAGGACAGGCATACATGACCCAACAAAGCAGGTGTCGGTCATCAGCGAACGTAGACGAGTCGTAGCAAGCTACAAGGACTCCGTTACGTCGCGTGACATTTCCCCAAAGGGGACAGACACAGCAGCTAAGAAGGACACATGCCGGTCAACCAATGTGTCCGGAGCAGTAGAGAACTACCAAGGCTCGTTGGATCACAAAGGGGCATTTCCTTGTAAGGAGTGCTACTAAAGATCACGACTAGGTAATCGAACCCCATACATATCAAGCATGACACACGTACGCATGGCATACCCATATGTATAGATACATCGATGGCATCACAACATAACCACAAACATACAAACTTTATTTAAGAGGCTCGGAAGAGCCACACACATAATATTACACATTAAGGGTCTCAGGACCCATAATAGCAGTCATACAAATACAAGCCAGCGGAAGAGTTATAAACTGTCTGGGTACAGACAGTGCAACTAGAAGGCACATGGCCTGACTATACTACAGAGCCGGCGTAGGTCCAGATCGTAGCTGGGACACCAGCTACTCGTCGTCGTCGATGTCTACGAAGAACCCTCCATTAGGGTCATTAGCAACCTCTGCAACATTTTTTAAGCAAACATGAGTACGAAGGTACTCAGCAAGACTTTAGGAGAACTAACTACTCATGCAAGGTATCAAAAGGTATTGTGGGGTTTCATGCGGGAAGCCAGCATTTGACTCGTGTCTAGACAACTTGCATTTTGAAATTAGTTTTGACAACTTGATTTCTCACACACGAGTCCACTAATACCACAACAATACACTATCGTGGAATCATTCCGTCTCCATACGGAAATGCCGTCCACGACACTCACGCTTATCTTGACAATTTTTATGAGTAGCCATTGAAGTTATCTATGAACAACATATGTCTCCAAGTAGTCCATATCCGCGGACGCGGCTATTCGAATAGATCATAACCCTGCAGGGGTGTACTTCGTCACACACGCTCTCGCCACTTATCGCCATGTGCACGTCATGCACCTCGGCAACCTTCAAGCGGAAGCCCAGCGAGGGAGTCGGCCACGACCGTTAACCACACTAGTACCTGGTCCAGGTTTATCGCCTATCTGAGAGTAACCCGTACGGAAGTCCGGCCGAGGTTTCCGCCACGGCCTCAAACGATGTGCGCAGGGTTCCCAAGCCCACCATCCGGGTGCCACTTGGTACACCGTACCACTGCCTACCGCATCACGGTCCACCTCTCAGGTCAGCACCATGCACGGCCTCCAGCATTACTAAAAACACCAGAAACTACTTGCAACTCCTGGACCGAGTACTACGCGATTAATAGGCCGAGCGGGGTCATATTTCAGGGCCCAGCATGTGGTAGTATCTAGTCTTGGATTACATACACGGAACTCAGTTCCTAAGGACGGTTCCAATGAAACAACCCACCATGTACTCCTACACGGCCTTTCACCGGTACCTTTACCAACTCAGGTTCAACACACAACCTTTGCTCACCAAACATGTTCCACAATTCTGTTCATCTCCCAGATGACAGACCATACACAACTCTAAGCATAGCATGCATAGCAGGATAAGGCACATCACAGCTCAATCAACTACCAGGTATGCTAGGTTGCAAGGTTTGGCTATTTACTGTGACAAGGTTAAGTCATGCAAAGGAAATGGGTTCAACTATCATGGCAAAAGCAGTTGAAGCATTTGATCCTAATGCAATAAATAAGTGCAGGAGCAGGAACATGGGAATTATCGGGATGATCAAAGGGGTTGCTTGCCTTGTTGCTCAGAGGAGGAACGATATCCGTCAGACGGATATTCGGTGGAATCCGGGGGTGCGGAGCCTACCGAAACGAATGGCAACATTCAATAACAATCATATGCAATCAAAATGATGCATGAGCATGGCATGAGAATGCAAGGTGATAAGTTATTGTCTTCAACATGGATTAGGTTTAAAGTTGATTTGAACCACATTCGAATATCAATTCAAACGGGTATTCACGGTTACCGTTTAATTGATTTGACCTGATGCTCAGATCAACTTGATCTTAGCATGCATGAAATTTCATGTTAGGTACTGATTTGTAATTAGGGCAGTGTGTGATCATTGCAAAAATAATGAAATTTGAATACTTTTGCAAATTCCATTTAAAAAGTGATTATAAGAATTGAATTATTCCTTATTCCACAATTTAGGGTTCTGTAACTTTTTCAATCATGGTTGAAAATAGCATAATCAGAATCCTTGAATTTTTCTGACACTTTTTCATATATAAATTATTTTCATTGGAGTTACAGATTAATTTCTATGATTTTTCCAATTTTTAGCAATTTCCTGAATTAGTTTTATACTGGAAATTCTATTTATTGCATCAGGCTGACGTCAGCAGGTCAGCCGACCTGTTCAGGTCAAACCTGACAGGGGGGGCCCCACTGCTCAGCCTCTCTGGGACTAATCCCGCGCTGACCAGCCCCTAATTGGGGTTTGACCAGGCGTGGAGCCCTCTGGCAGCGACTGAGGGGAGGGCAATTACGCCCTGATGGTCGGCCACGTCGACGCCCACCGGAGGGTGGTCGCCGGCGACCAGACCCGCAGCAGAGGGCTCGCCGGAGGCGACCTAGGCGGCGCTGCACAGCACCAAAACGCACGCGGTTGGCAGCTACAGCATGCTCGCGAAGTGGCCGATCTGGCAGGACCAACTGGGGAGGCTAGAGCCGCCGGAAGAGGCGTCGGCGACGAGCCGGAGCGGCGGCCGAAGCTCGGGCGTCCTCGGGGTCTTTGGATCAGGGGGATCTACGCTTGGTTCTTAGTTGCTACGGCATCTACACGTCGTCCTGGAGCTGCTGGTGCCCTTGGAGGGACGAGCTGATCATCGGAGGGCTACCGGCGACAAGCAGCAGCGGCGGTCCTCGCCGGGCTCCGGCGAAACTAGAGCTAGAGGAGGGAATCGACAGGCAAAACTTAGGGGAAACGACCGCATGCTCACGGGGGGGTGCAGAGCAGAGCTCAGACGGCTCGGAGAAGGCCTGGAGGCGACGAATCGACGGGAGAGGTCCGGCGGCCGGAGGTGGAAGACGACGGCGTTGCGGGCGTTGCAGGGCTCGAGGAAGCTTCGGCTTCTGCAGAGATGACCAGGGCGACGAGGCGGAGCTAATGGTGTGCTCGGGGAGGGAAACCTATGGCCAGGGGCACGAGCAGCTCGAGCTCGAGCTCGGCTCTAATGGCGGCAGCAAGGAGGAGGAGGAGATCCGGGAGGAGGAGGAGAACCGAGGCGGGGAATGGATAGGGGAGGCTGTGGGGAGCTTATCCCCGTTGTCGCCAGCGCGAGGCGGCGGCCAGGCAGGCACGCAGGTGCGTGGCCGCGCCGGAGGGGGCGGCGGCCACCTCCTGCTGCCTACTGGCACGAGGGAGGGGACGAGCGGGGAGATGGGCCGGGCTAGGCTTAGGCGACAGGTAAGGTTTTTCCTTTTTCTTTTGTTTTTGCTTTTTTCTGTTTTGCTAACTATTGTTTTGCTATTTATTTCAGCTCCAAAAAGGTGGTAAAAATTATTTTAGACCTCCTGAAATATTTGTTATAATATCCCCAACCATTTCCAAGCTTTTCAACATTTTTGGAAATTTATAGCTTGTGATTTCAAATTTAAAATTTGAAACCAGTGGCTTTTTGTAAGAATTTAAAATGCTTATAGTGTCAAGAAAATAGTTTTCTCCAATGCTCATTTACTCTCATGAATTATCAGAAAGGTTGAACATTTCTTGAGGCCATTTTGGGTTCATTGATTTTGAACTAGTTTGAGATTTCCTTTAATTGAAATGGTGACTAGGGTTTTGAGTTTTTCCTTTGCCCCTTTGTTGTTTTTGTTGAAACTTCTTAGATGCAAATGCAAATAAGACATGAGCACAATGCTATCTTGCTTAAGGGTTAGGGATGTGACATAGAGTTGCTGCTAGATGTGATGATACTTCTGAAACTGCTGATAATATTGAAGTAGAAACTGCTATTATGCCAGAATTGCCTGTTATGCCTGATACGTGCTATGTTATGGAAGGAGAGATAGCTGAGGACTTCCTTGCGTGTAAGGATAGCTATGATGTTGAGAAACTTCTGCGCAAGTGGAAAGAAAAATCTCTGAACGCTAGGATTAAATACAACCCGAAGTTTGCTACTTCGCCTATATTTTTGAACGATAAGGATTATGAATTCTCTATCAACCCTGAGTTAATCACTCTGTTCGAATCTGATCCTTTTCACGGTTATGAGTCTGAAACGGTTGTAGCCCATCTTACCAAACTGCATGATATAGCCACCCTATTCACTAGTGAGGAAAAGATCCGCCACTACTACATGCTCAAGTTGTTTCCTTTCTCGCTAAAGGATGATGCTAAGACCTGGTTCACTTCTCTTGCTCCTGGTTGCTCCCCCAAAGGATATGGTCTACTACTTCTCTGAAAAATATTTTCCTGCCCATTAGAAGCAAGTTGCCTTGCAGGAAATATACAACTTTACTCAAGCTGAAGAAGAGAGTCTCCCACAAGCTTGGGGGAGGCTCATCCAACTACTAAATGCTTTGCCAGATCACCCTCTTGAGAAGAACGAGATACTTGATATCTTCTATAATGGACTTACCGATGCTTCAAAAGACCACCTAGATAGTTGTGCCGGTAGTGTTTTTAGGGAACGAACCGTAGAACAAGCTGAGATTCTGCTGAATAACATCTTGTGCAATGAGAATGCTTGGACTATTCCCGAACCACCTCCTAAGCCAACTCCAAAGAAAAGAGGTATTCTATTCCTCAGTCCTGAAGATATGCAAGAAGCCAAGAAATCTATGCGAGAGAAAGGCATTAAATCTGAAGATGTCAAAAATATACCACCTATCGAAGAGATCCATGGTCTCGATAACCCGATACAGGTAGTAGAAGTAAATTCTCTGCATAGGTTTGATGAGAGTGATATTCCTTTTGATAAACCTGCTAGCTTATGCATGGATGAATTTGATAACTTTGTTGTCAAACAACAAAGTTTCAATGATTATGTTAGCAGACAATTGGAAAAGAATGCTCGTATGCTTAGTCATTTAAGTGCTTGTGTGGACAGAAATGTCAATGATCTTAAGCTTCTGAGTAAGCATGCCTCTATGGTTACTACTCAGGTAGAATAAGTACTTAAAGCTCAGAATGACTTGCTCAACGAGTTGAATGACAGTGTCGTGAGAGTCGTTACTAGAGGTGGTAGAATGACCCAGGAACCTCTGTATCCTAAGGGTCATCCGAAGAGAATTGAACAAGATTCTCAAGGAGTTAGCACTGATGCACCTAGTCATCCTAGAAAGAAGAAGAAAGATGATAGGAACATGCACGCTAGCAGCCCTGTTGCTGCTACCCCTGAGAGTCCAAACGATGCCTCTATCTCTGATGCTGAAACACAATTTGGTGATGAACATGAGCCTAATGATAATATCAATAGTGATGTTCATGAAGATGCTCAACCTAGCAACGATAAGGATGTGGAGATTGAACCTGTTGATCTTGATAACCCACAACCTAAGACTAGGAGATACGATAAGAATGACTATGCTGCTAGGAAGCACGGTAAAGAAAGGGAACCATGGGTTCAGAAACCTATGCCCTTTCCTCCCAAACCATCCAAGAAAAAGGATGATGAGGATTTTGAGCGATTCGTTGAAATGATCAGACCTGTCTTTCTGGAGATGCGTTTGACAGATATACTCAAGATGTCTCCGTATGCTAAGTACATGAAAGATATTGTGACTAATAAGAGGAGGATACCTGAGGTTGAGATTTCTGCCATGCTTGCTAATTATACCTTCAAGGGTGGAACTCCTAAGAAACTAGGTGATCCTGGTGTGCCCACTATACCTTGCTCCATGAAAGGCAACTACGTTAGAACTGCGTTGTGCGACCTTGGAGCCGGTGTTAGTGTTATGCCTCTCTCTCTCTTTATCATAGACTTGAACTAGATAAGTTGACACCCACTGAAATCTCTCTGCAAATGGCCGACAAATCAACTGCTTTCCCTATTGGCATTTGCGAGGATCTGCCTATTGTGGTTGCTAACACCACTATCTTAACAGACTTTGTTATCTTGGATATTCCTAAGGATGATGCCATGGTTGTCATCCTCGGAAGACCCTTTTTAAACACTGTAGGGGCTGTTATAGATTGCAACAAAGGCAATGTCACTTTCCATGTCAACGGTAATGAGCATACGGTGCACTTCCGAAGAAACAATATCGAGTACATTGCATCAATGCTATCGAAAAAACTTCATCGATTCTTATTTGGAGCTTTGAATGCCCTATTCCTCGTGTCAAGATGAAGTATGATTTGCTTGTTGGGGAGATACACATCCCCATTGAGGTGACCTAGTGACTATTCAAAAATTCTCCGTTCTCTTTTGCAATTCGAGAAAGTTTTGTCGAGGGGATTTGATCAACCCCATTGACGGATTTCTTTCGATGATCATGAGATGGATGAATCAACGAGTCACAAACCTCTGTTCCAAGCTTTCACTTCACGCTGCTTAGAAGAAAAATTATAGGTTTAGTTTAGTTTTCCCTGTTTCTGTCTTAGAGTCCCATGGAAAAATACCCCGAAAATAAAAGTTCTCCGAACGCTGTGAAAATCTAGTATGATTTTTTCTGGAATATTTGAAAAATACTAGGACAAAGAGTCTGTCTGGGGGCCACACCAGTGGGCCACAAGCCCTAGGTGCGCGGGCACCCCCCTGGCCGCGCCACCCAGGCTTGTGGGGCCCACAGGCACCCCCTCCACTCGTTCTTGCTCTCATCTGCTTCTCCTACCTCTAGAAAAAATCGTTTCGCAGCTCAAACCCGTGTTCTTGCTCCTCTTGCTGGGATTTTTGATCTCTTTCCTCAAATCACCGTTCTCCGAACTGTTTTACGGAAATTACTCCTTGTTAAGTGACTCCTCCATTGGTCCAATTAGTTTTTTCTCTAGTGCCTTATACTCCGCGTATTTTTGCTGCCTTGGTGACCATGTTCTTGAGCTTTGTATGCTTATTCTAGCTGGTCCCAAGTAGTTTTGATGCGTAATATGGCCTCTAGGCACTTGTGGGAGTAGTTTCTATGAGTTTCATTGAGCCTTATTCACTTTTCCTTAGAATCACTAAAAAATTTATAAATTTTCAGAGATAGAAAAGGGAAAAGATGAGGAGGTTCTTGAGAGGCTCGTCAAGCCGTGACCCCAAGGATGATGGGAGCAAGAAGAAGCCCAAGTATCCGGTCCCTCGAGTCACGGAAGTTCGAGCGTGCGAGTGGCCAAGCGACGTGTTCTTACGTGCCACGGGAATTTATGAGGACTTTTATAACTTGGTGGAGAACGCAGGCCTTACCTCCTTCATTGAAGTTAAGTGTTCGCAATACATCCTCCTCACTAAGATCTTCATACAAAGCTTTTACTTCTATCCGAGGAAGAATCCTCCTATGGTTGAGTTCAAACTTTATGATATCCTCCAGCGCATGTCACTCGAGGATTTTTGCAATGTTTGCAAATTACCTTATGTTGGGGATATTCATGAACCTCGTCCACAGGACTTGGAAGCTTCCATCGGTACAATTGCTGTAGGAGAGGAGAGAGAGTGTCTTGCGCTAGAGCTGCTAGCATTCATTTTCCCGTGCTTCGGTACTTCTCATTATTTGTGGGAAATGTTTGATTGGCCGTGGGAAGGCTGGGTCACTTAGTTCCCCAGATCTTTCGGTCTTGAGCGAAGCCCTTTATAACAATAAAACTTAAAGCTTGGGCACTATAGTAGCTCAACGGTTGAACCTGAACCGTTCTAAAGGTGTTGTCTATGGAGGTATCTATGCTACCCGTCTTGCCAGACACTTTGAGATACCCATTAGACTGGAGGAGGAAGAAGAGGTTCTTCTTCCCGAGAGATATCTAGATTATGATAGCATGGTTCGCCATTACTTTCTTGATAGAGATATATGTGGAAGGATGATTTATAACCTGGTATTTAGTCAGGGTACTCGTGAGACTATTACTTTGCCTGCTCCTTCTTTGTTCAATTTTCATACAGGCAGGTACACTATTATGCCCTCGGACATCTACGCATATTGGGCTTGGCCCAACCACAGGTGCCCATGACCGAGCCGCCAGTCGAGTACCAGACGCCAGCTTATCAGTGGGAGCCAGAGGAACTCACACAGCAGTGGCATCCTCAGTCCACTCCGGAGTACCCCGGATCTGGTTATTTCCCTCCACGGGAGTAGACCAAGTTAGGCCAAAAGCCTAAGCTTGGGGGAGTACGTGTTTTAACCGACTTTACATTCTTTATTATGATTTCACTTTGTTAGCCGGTGTTCACACTTTGCCACTGTATCACCCATGCTAGTTTATTTTCTTTTTCTCGTTTTCTTTTCGTGTGTCTGTCTAGTTTGAGAAAAACCAAAAAGATTTTCTTTGTCTTCTTTTGCTTGTTGGGAGCTTTCCCGTGTAGATGGTTTTCTTTTTCTTTGGGTCAAGGTAGAAGATATTGGTTACAATGTTTAGTGGCTCTTGCATGCATACCTGTTTAGCTTTCAAAGAGCCACGTTACTTTGTCTTCTCCTTTGTGTTTGCCTGCAGATTCCAGCTTTAGTCCAATGCACGAGCACGCTTATTATTTTTCACATCGTTCGGTCGTGCAAGTGAGAGGCAATAATGACGATATATGATGAAGTGACTGAGCCTGGAAAAGCTGGTATGAACTCATCTATTTTGTTTTTGTAAATATGACTACCTCATCATGCTTGATTCAGCTTTGTTGTGAGAGAAACATGTTTGCAATGACAACTTAGAGATCATAGTTGCTTATGTCATGCTTACTTAGCTAGGAGCTTATAATGGTTTGTCTTGTATGCCCACATGAATGTTGAGATGACTATGATGTAGTATGATAGGATGGTATCCTCCTTTGAATGATTCAAGTGGCTTGACCTGGTGCATGTTCATGCATGTTGTTGAAACAAATCAACATAGCCTCTATGATATTCATGTTCATGGTGATTTATGTCCTACTCATGCTTGCACTGAATGTTAGTTAATCGCAATGCATTCTGATGACTGTTGTCGCTCTCTAGTTGGTCGATTCCCAGTATTTTGCTAGCCTTCACTTGCACTAAGCGGGAATACTGCTTTTGCATCCACTCCCATAAACCCAAAGTTGTGCCATATGTGTCCACCATACCTACCTATGTGCGGTATCTACCTGCCGTTCCAAGTAAATTTGCATGTGCCATTCTCTAAACCTTCAAGAAATAATCTGTTTTGCATGCCCGAACCGCTCATGTGGTGACAGGGGGCTATTGGTATCTTCCATGCTAGGCGGGTTATCCTCGATATGTGTTTATTCACTACCATTCACGAGAAAGGGGTCGGTAATTGGAATTCCCAGTTCCATGCTCAAATCGAAAAGATAATTGCAAACAAAACTCCCCCAGGATTGTTGTTGGTATGGACGGTACCCGAGGATTCAGCTAGCCGTGGAGTGTGATTGATTGGTGGTGGGGGAGTCAAAACTTTACTTTTCTGTTTGGGAACCGCCTATAGCATGAGTAGCTTGGAAGATATTGAGAACTCTTAGTCATTGCGTTGAGAATGAAAGCATGCCACCCAAAATTACTATCTCGGTTTTCAAAGCTTAAGCTCTGGCACCTCTACAAATCAATGCTTCCCTCTGTGAAGGACCTGTCTATTTATGTTCCTATTGAGTCATCCTCCTCTTACAAAAGCACCAATTAGAGAGCACCGCTATCATTTTTATGCTTTGCTTTTAACTGTGTAGAGTATGACTATGACTGAATCTTCATTGCCTTGAATTACAATATTTAGTCAGCCCTTGGTCTTTGAAGGTGCTCTGCATTTATGTTTTGCAGTCTTAGAAAGAGCTAGCGAGATCCCATCTACTCGTACTGCTTCATGTTGATTTGATTGAAGTGTTGACGTTTGAGACTTATTATTATTTTCTCACTAGTTGATTATGCCTTTGATATGAGTTTACCGTGAGACCTAGATGTCATTTGCTTATGTGGTTTGATTGTGATCTTCCAGAAATTCTGGTTGTGAGTTAGACATAGTTGCAACAACAAGATCAAATAGAGTTCGTCAAAGTTTTTCTTTTGTCTATCTCAATTTGTCAACTGAGTTGCTTGAGGACAAGCAAGGCTTTAAGCTTGGGGTAGTTGATATGTCTCCGTCGTATCTACTTTTCCGAACTCTTTTGCCCTTGTTTTGGACTCTAATTTGCATGATTTGAATGGAACTAACCCGGACTATAGCTATTTTCAGCAGAATTGCCATGGTGTTGTTTTTGTGTAGAAAAAAAAGTTCTCGAAACATCCTGAAAATTTACGAAGATTTTTTCTGGAATAAAAGAAAAATACGTGCGCAAAGATCCACCGGAGAGGGCGTGCCAGTGGGCCACAAGCCCACAGACCGCGGCCACCCCCCTGGCCGCGCCGTGCAGGCTTGTGGGGCCGACGTGGCACCACCGCCCCCAATTTCAGCTCTATATCTTCCGTTTCGCCTGGAAAAAAATCAGAGAGAAGGTTTCATCGCGTTTTGCGATATGGAGGCGCCGCCACATCTAGTTCTTCATCTGGAGGAAAGATCTGGAGTCCATTTCGGGCTCCGGAGAGGGGAAATCGTCGCCATCGTCATCATCAACCTTTCTCCATCTACAATTCCATGATGCTCTTCATCGTTCGTGAGTAATCTCATCATAGGCTTGCTGAACGGTGATGAGTTGGATGAGATCTATCATGTAATCGAATTAGTTCTGGACGGGAATTGATCCCTAGTAGCCCCTATGTTCTAGATTGATGTTGCTACTACTTGGCTATGCTTAATGCTGGACACTAGGGCCCGAGTGCCATGGTTTCAGATCTGAACCTATTATGTTGTCGCCAATATATGTGTGTTTTAGATCCTATCTTGCAAGTTGTAGTCACCTACTATGTGTTATGACCCGGCAACCCCGGAGTGACAATAGCCGGAACCACTCCCGGAGATGACCATAGTATGAGGAGTTCATGTATTCACCGCGTGTTAATGCGTTGGTCCGGTTCTTTATTAAAAGGAGAACCTTAATATCTCGTAGTTTCCATTAGGACCCCGCTGCCACGGGAGGGATGGATAATAGATGTCGTGCAAGTTCTTTTCCCTAAGCACGTATGACTACATACGGAAAAAATGCCTACATTAGATTGACGAACAGGAGCTAGTTATATATCTCGCCGTGTTATAGCTCTTACATGATGAATCACATCCATAATACTCATCCATCACCGATCCATTTCCTACAAGTCTTTTACTACTGGTTCTCACTACGTTACTTTGCATAGGCTTGTCCCTTGCTACAAAAGGGATTGGGCCACTTTGCTGCTGCTGTCACTACTGTTGTTACTTGTTACTTTGCTGCTGCTGCTAGTGCTGTTCCTTACTACTCTGTTGTTACTTGTTGCAAGACTTTGTTGGAGCCGTAGCCGGGGAAGCATTCTTCTCAAGAATAATCCCCCGTCGACGTGCTGGCGCCATTGATACAACTGTTAGGAATAGTCTGTCGTGTCAACAGCTCGTTTCTGGCACCGTTGCTATCATACTACCTTGCTACTGATACTTTGCTTGCAGACACTAATCTTTCAGGTGTGGTTGAATCTGACACATTCAGCTGCTAATACTTGAGAATATTCTTTCGCTTCCCGTCCTGGCGAAACAATAAAATGGGGTTGAATACTGAAAAGAATATCGGCATGATGCACACCGAAAAGAATATCGGAGAGGCTATTTTTGGTACATTGTTCGACATTGATGGGAAGACAAAGGATAATACTAAGGCTAGAGTCAATCAAGAGACACTATGTCATAGACCGTTACAAAACATGCGAGATGGCAAAGGAAAGCAGAAGTGGTCGAATCCAAAGGCCTGGTTCAATCTTGGAAGGCCAGCTATGAGAGAAATTATCTTGTGGGTCAAAATGCACTTGATGTTCCCCGATGGGTATGCAGCGAATCTAAAGAGGGGAGCGAGTCTTGAAAAATTAAAAATATTTGGTCTCAAGAGTCATGATTGGCACATATGGCTAGAGCGGGTAATGTCGGTGATGTTACGTGGCTTTATTCCTGAGGATGAATGGCTAGTACTGGCGGAGCTGAGCTATTTCTTCTGTGTTCTTTGTGCGAAAGAATTGTCGCCTGGCGTGGTAGAAGACATGGAGGAGTTTGCACCGGAGTTGTTGTGCAAGTTAGAGAAGATCTTTCCACCGGGCTTCTTTAATCCAATGCAGCATTTGATTTTACATCTACCGACCGAGGCAAGATTGGGTGGGCCCGTGCAAGATCGTTGGTGCTATGCAACTGAGAGGATGCAGAAGACCCTTCGAGCTAAATGTAAAAATAAGCATAGAATTGAAGCATCGATGGCTGAGGCATTCATTACTGAGGAGGTGGCAAACTTTGTGACAGCACACTACGAAGCCAAAAATCATCATTTGCATAATCCGAAGCCTCGACACAATGATGCAGACCCTAAAAAGGTGGGTCCAACCTCAGCCTATTCAAAGGGAAGCTCGCACCAGCCGGTGCTTCGAAACCAATAATGTTGGATGTCGAAGAACGGCAACATTTCGTTGTATATCTTCAACAACCTAAGAGAAGTGCGGCCGTACATCGAGTGAGTTCTCGGCACATTTTCCCATAACTTCTAATTCATTTGAACTGCTCTTATTCTCGGATATTTCATACAGCCGTTACGTCGCCAAATTCTCGGATGGAGCGGTGATCGAAAATGATTCCGTCGAAGAGTATGAGCTTCTGTCAAAGACAGGAGGCGGCTATCCTGGTTTCATCTCTTGGTTCAAACAAACGGTAATTATCAATAATGGACCGTTTCATTTCTTGGTCTAACTTGCGGCTAATGCAACAATCGTTTTGTATTAAACTTGTAGGCTAATTCAGAGTCTATGGATGCCGAATTAAGACAAGTCGCTAATGGTTTTGACTATGAGGTCCGTTCATTTGAGAAATACAACATCAACTCGTATCTCTTTCGTACCTTTGGCAAAGAGCTATCTATGCCCGACCGGAAATCTACAAATTGTGGTGTCTCTGCTATCGGCCAAGGTGTTATCGAGTATTATGGAAGAGTTGAAGCAATTTATGAACTTCAATTCTATGGTGAAAACCCACCGAACGTCGTAGTCTTCAAATGTTATTGGTTCCAGCCGAAGAAGACTAGAAGGACTCATGAACATATAGGACTAGTCAAAATCAATCCAAACACCCATTTAGATGTTCCCGGTGTCTATATTATGGCTCAACAGGCGACCCAAGTTTTCTATCTACCGTGGGCATGCCAAACTAGAAGGTTGCTATGTTGTTTATGAAGTGCCGCCACATGTCAGACCACCTCTCCCAAATGAACAGGATTATGAACCTCACATATTAACCCAGGCACATATGATGGAGAATTCTTCCAAGAAACACGTATTTCCAAGATATGTTTTAAGAAATGTCGTGCTTCACCCAAGAACATGGAAGTAGACAACGACAATGAATCCGACTCCAGCCGTGAGCCAGAACCAGAAGACCTGGAACTCGTAGAGGTTACTGATGCGGATGACCTATCAATGCTTCAACGATTAAAGGAAGGCCTTTCACAACTTCACGCCGTTGAACCCGATGAGCACGTCCTTCATGAAGACATGCGTGATAGTGATGATGATGATGCATTTATATATGATGATTATTAGTTTGTAAGATTCACAACTTAAATTATATATATTTTAATCTTTATTATTCATGTACATATTATTATTCATGTCAGTTATTCAAATTTTTTATGTTGTACTAATTTCTTTTCATCTTTATCATGGCAGGTCACCAGGTGTGGAAAGATGGTGGGCGCTGGTCCAGATCGCTCGACGGGTTCTTCCCACGCACCCCGCACGAGGGGTGGATCTTCCCTTCCACCCCTATCTCTCCGTAGAGCCTTGGCAGACAGTCTGTCAACACCACCCGTGGGTTCTTCTTCGTCGGAGGCATTGCCCACTGGGAGAGGTGTTGGTCGGGTAGGGAAGAAGGGGAAGGGTACAGGGAGAGGTGGTGGCCGAGGAAGATCCAGGAGGACTGTTGAGCCGTCCTCGCCACCACCACCAGCTCAGTCACCCGAGCATAGGACTACTATGGTCGACCCGTTTGCGGAGGAGGCTATGGGGACTCCATTCCAGGAACCTGGAGTTGACGGGCATTCGTCCCATGAGACTCCGGTCCACGAGCAGCCTCGGGTGGAGGTGCATTCGGCCCATGAGACTACGGTTCCGGAGGCTTCACCCGACGTGGAGAGGCCCGGATGGGAGACCTGGCCGGATTGGACCGAGTTGCCGGATTGGACCGAGGGTATGGGAGGCTCAGGGGGCGGGGATGGCGGGGATGAGCTTACGGATAGTGAGGGCGATGTGTAGGTGGACGGGGCCACCGTGTACAAGCGTGGTAGTACACGTCCCCCGGTCGTGCCGGCTACCCGCGAGCAGAGGCCGGTGATTAAACCTGAAGGAGATAGGTAAGTACATTTACTCTTTTTTTAGCTTTAGCCTTCAAGTTTGTTCAAATATCTAATGCGTTGACCTTATCATACTGCAGGGGATGGGTACACCCTCTCGGAGTCCACAGGCCGAACTCCGTCCTTGGTGTGCTTTGCCGGACAAATTTCCCGGGGTTTGTCACGTTGCCTCGTGAGGGTCAGGTTCCTACACTAGGATTTTCCTGGGAGCACTACTAGGCTGCGCAGGCCCCGCCGGAGAAGATTATAGATGGTGTCTTGTGCCACACGAGGGCCGAGATGGTGATCAAGAGCTTTTGGGTAAATTATCCTTTTACAGAATCTAAAATTAACAATATAGCTAATTATTGTACTAATCGGTGTTTTCACGTTTGATTGCAGACCTTCTATAGGTGTGAGGATGGATATGAGGAGGAGGCGGCCAGGGTTCTCGAGGCCGAGTGTAGGCGGTTACTACAGAACTTACACCACGAGGCTCGGCCGCAGGCTATTCGAGATTACTACGCCACGCGTGGTATTAAGAAGTAGAAGAAGGATTGCCGCGGAAAGTTTCTGAAGAAGGAGCAATACATGAAGGTAATTATCTATTCTTAAGTCCTTCTACGTAGTTTTCTTGATTTCATTCGTAGGCATAGCGCTCAAAATTCTTTCTAATAACTTACAGGTGCCCCCGAGATGCTGTGCGGATAAGATGGATTGTTGGGAGGCATTGGTTGATGAGTGGTGCACAGCCAGCTGGCGAGCCGTCCATGAGAATGCGAAGGATCGGCGTAGCCAAATGGTTGGTGTGCCACACCATCAAGGTAGCGCCAACTTACTTCAGTTTGGACGAAACTGGGTATGTGATTTGCTTCATGATTCATGTAATTCATTCTTCATGCTAATATTTTGTTCCTCTCTTTTAGGCGCATCACAATAAGACGGAGATGCCACACTTGTACGACCTTTATGTCATGGCCCATACTGCCTCGTACAAGAAGGCGAAGGCATTCTCTGAGTCTGACCTGGATGATCCCAATAACTTCACCAACATATCATCCCACCAGAAGCTCGTGGCATACAGGGATGCGGGGAAGGCTACGAAAGGGGATGACTTTAACCCTAGCGAGGAACCTTTGGATCCAGAGCTAGTGATGATATCTGGTGGCGGGAGGCCCCATGGCTCGATATCCATTGGAGATGGTATAATACGTTATCCACTCACTCTCCCGGAGATCAAGGCGCACCAGTCGAGCAGCTGTCCTGAGATAATGCGTCGTCCACTGCCAATCGATCTTGCCATCGAGGTTAGTTGTACGGACTAAGAACACTTTCATCCATTTCATTATGTGTGTCACCATAGATCATTACTGTGGTAACGAGGAATGGTGTTTCAGGCTGCTCTTAGGAAAGAGAGATTGGCAAACCAGGCTGCTCTTGAGAAAGAGAGATTGGCAAGCCAGGCTGCTCTTGAGACTACTCTTGAGAAAGAGAGATTGGCATGTAAGGCTGCTCTTGATGAGAAGGACCAGACCACGGCACGATTGATTGAGGAGGAGAGGTCCCGGAATGAGGCGGGTCAACGGGCCTTGTACGAGCTTTTTGTGGTAACTTTTTTTTCACATTAGCCAAATCATGTGTGTAATGTCTGTTTCATTACTAACTAATACGACCCACTCTTTAGGGTCTGTGCGAGAAGAGCGGTCAAGTCCCTCCGTCGATGCCCGTCTTCTCTTCGATTGGCACGGTGAGTTTCATTATAAACTAGTATTAATAATTGAGTGTCATCATGATAACTGAGACATTCCAAAATATCTATTCTACAGAATAACTCCCGAGCGGCATCGCACGACCCTTCTCCAGGTGTTTCTCCTCCTTGATGACCACTACAGTAAGTTTCTCTTCTCCTCTTTCATATTCTTCTTGCCTTAATTTCCCCAACAATGACATAATTAGTCCATTTAGCTCCAAAAAGACATAGTTAGCTAATTTAGCTCCAAGAAGAGTATAAGAGGAGAAGAAATAGGAAAAATGAAAAGAAAGAAGAAGAAGAAGAAGAGACGAAGTAGGAGGAGGAGGAGGGGGAGGAGCAGGAGAAGGAGGAGAAGGCCAAGGACCTTCTAGTCCTTCTCCTCCTCCTCCTTCTCCTCCTTCTTCTTTATTTCTTCTTCTTATCCTCCTCCTCTTCTTTCTCCTCCTCTTTCATATTCTCCTTGCCTTAATTTCCCCAACAATGACATAATTAGCCCATTTAGCTCCAAAATGCCATAATAAGCTCAAAATGGCATAAGAACCTTGGTTAGCTCATTAATATTATATACTTAGCTTGTTTTCCTCTAAAATTAGATAATTAGCCAATTTAGCTCCAAAAAGACATAGTTAGCTAATTTATCTCCAAGAAGAGGAGAAGAGAATAAGAAATAGGAAAAATGAAAAGAAAGAAGAAGAATAAGAAGAGAAGAAGGAGAAGGAGGAGGAGGAGGAGGAGGAGAAGGAGGAGAAAGCCAAGGACCTTCTAGTCCTTCTCCTCCTCCTCCTCCTCCTTCTCCTCCTTCTTATTTATTTCTTTCTCTTCTTCTCCTCCTCATATTTCTTCTCCCATTTCATATTCTCCTCGCCTTAATTTCCCCAACAATGACATAATTAGCCCATTTAGCTCCAAAATGCCATAATAACCTCAAAATGGCATAAGAACCTTGGTTAGCTCATTAATATTATATACTTAGCTTGTTTTCCTCTAAAATGGGATAATTAGCCCATTTAGCTCCAAAAAGACATAGTTAGCTAATTTAGCTCCAAGAAGAGGAGAAATGAAAAGGAAGAACAAAAAGAAGAAGAGAAAGAGAAGAGAAGGAGAAGGAGAAGGAGGAGGAGGAGAAGAAGGAGAAGGAGGAGGAGGAGAAGGTGGAGGAAGAGGAGGAGAAGGAGGAGAAGGCCAAGGAACTTCTAGTCCTTATCCTCCTCCTCCTCCTTCTCCTCCTTCTTCTTTATTTCTTCTTCTCCTCCTCCTCCTCCTCTTTCTTCTCCTCTTTCATATTCTCCTTGCCTTAATTTCCCCAACAATGAAATAATTAGCCCATTTAGCTTCAAAATGCCATAATAAGCTCAAAATGGCATAAGAACCTTGGTTAGATCATTAATATTATAAACTTAGCTTGTTTTCCTCTAAAATGAGATAATTAGCCTATTTAGCTCCAAAAAGACATAGTTAGATAATTTAGCTCCAAGAAGAGGAGAAGAGGAGAAGAAATAGGAAAAATGAAAAGAAAGAAGAAGAAGAAGAAGGAGAAGAAGAAGAGAAGAAGGAGATGGAGGAGGAGGAGGAGAAGGCCAAGGACCTTCTAGTCCTTCTCCTCCTCCTCCTCCTTCTACTCCTTCTTCTTTATTTCTTCTTCTTCTCCTCCTCCTCCTCCTTCTTCTCCTATTTCATATTCTCCTTGCCTTAATTCTCCTATTTCATATTCTCCTTGCCTTAATTTCCCCAACAATGACATAATTAGCCCATTTAGCTCCAAAATGCCATAATAATCTCAAAATGGCATAAGAACCTTGGTTAGCTCATTAATATTATATACTTAGCTTGTTTTCCTCTAAAATGGGATAATTAGCCCATTTAGCTCCAAAAAGACATAGTTAGCTAGCTCTAAGAAGAGGAGAACAGGAGAAATCAAAAGGAAGAACAAAAAGAAGAAGAGAAAGAGAAGAGAAGGAGGAGGAGGAGAAGAAGGAGAAGGAGGAGGAGAAGTCCAAGGACCTTCTAGTCCTTCTCCTCCTCCTCCTCCTCCTTCTCCTTCTTCTTTATTTCTTCTTCTCCTCCTCCTCCTCCTCTTTATTCTCCTTTTTCATATTATCCTTGCCTTAATTTCCCCAACAATGACATAATTAGCCCATTTAGCTCCAAAATGCCATAATAACCTCAAAATGGCATAAGAACCTTGGTTAGCTCATTAATATTATATACTTAGCTTGTTTTCCTCTAAAATTGGATAATTAGCCCATTTAGCTCCAAAAAGACATAGTTAGCTAATTTAGATCCAAGAAGAGGAGAAGAGGAGAAGAAATAGGAAAAATGAAAAGAAAGAATAAGAAGAAGAAGAGAAGAGGGAGGAGGAGGAGGAGGAGGAGAAGGAGGAGGAGAAGGCCAAGGACCTTCTAGTCCTTCTCCTCCTCCTCCTCCTTCTCCTCCTTCTTCTTTATTTATTCTTCTTCTCCTCCTCCTCCTCTTTCTTCTCCTCTTTCATATTATCCTTGCCTTAATTTCCCCAACAATGACATAATTGGCCAATTTAGCTCCTAAAAGACATTATAAGCTCAAAATGGCATAAGAACCTTCGTTAGCTCATAAATATTATATACTTAGCTTGTTTTCCTCTATAATGACATAATTAGCCCATTTAGCCCCAAAAAGACATAGTTAGTTAATTTAGCTCCAAGAAGAGGAGAAGAGGAGAAATGAAAAGAAGGAAGAAGAAGAAGAAGAAGAAGAAGAAGAGAAGACGAATCGAAGGAGAAGGAGAAGGAGAACAAGAAGAAGGAGGAGGAGAAGAAGATAAGGAGAAGGAGAAGGAGGAGAAGAAGGAGAAGGAGCCCTCTTTCTCCTCCTTCTTCTTCTCTCCTCCTTCTTCTCCTCCTTCTTCTCCTTATCCTTCTCTTCTTTTTTCTTCTTCTCCTCCTCCTTCTCCTTCTCCTTCCCCTTCCCCTCCTCCTCCTCCTCCTCCTCCTTGTTTTTCTTCTCCTTGTTCTCTTCTTCCTTCTTCTCTTTCTTATTAAATTTAGCTCATTTGTCATGTATATGTTGTTGTTGTTCTTCTTCTGACTTTCATATTCCCATTTTGCAGATTGGATGTACTACATGCATGGAAGCTGGCATTGGAGTGCTTTAGTTTCCGTTTTTATTTGAGTTGATGAACAATGTGGAACTATATGTATATGTATATATGGATGAATAATATATGTGCAACTATATGTATGTATATATGGATGAAACTTTGTATGTGTTGGTTCTTTTGATATATGGGATGTATGTTGATGAACAACTGGCATTGATGAGCTTTATATGTATATCATATATGTGTTGTGACCTATTTATCATATATGTGCTATGAATTATATGTATATGTGATGTGAAATAAAAAAATAAAAAAAATGTGACAATATAGGCTCTTTGTCGTCTGCCTGCTGATGGCAAAGGCCTTTGCCGGCAACTGGCCGACGGCAAAGGTGCCACGTGGCGCCCAGCTGTGCAACCTGGGAAGTAGCAGCTGGTCATATAGTATCTTTGTCGTCTGCTTCCAGGGGGCAGACGGCAAAGAAGAGGGCATAGAGGAGGGGTGGAGGAGGTGGAGGATGACGGCAAAGAAGAGGAGAGGGGAGGCAGACGTCATAGAACAGGGGGGAGGCAGACGGTAAAGAAGAGGGGGGAGGCTGACGGCAAAGAAGAGGGGGGAGGCAGACGGCAAAGCCTCCGTTAGCCCCTAACGGAGGCAACGCCTGTCGGCTGCCGTCTCGACCACTTTGTCGACTGCTCCTATGAAAAGCGGACGGCAAAGAGCTTTGCCGTCCGCTTGGGGGAGACAGACAGCAAAGAAGCTACGATGCCGTCGTAAGCTGACGCAGAAATTTTGCCGGACGTGAGATTCTTTGCCATCTGTGATATTCTCTTTGCCTTCTGGGATTTACTCTTTGCCGTCTGTGATGGCAGACGGCAAAGAATCTAATTCCTATAGTGTATATCGCTGATGATTTGTTTGCAAATCCAATTTAATTAGGTAGCAATGGGCAGGAATAGAGAAACAAAATTGCAAATGCTTTGACTCATCTTTTACCGCAAAAGAAAGAAATCTAAAACTAAACCTAAAATACATCTAAAACTAAAATACATCTAAAACTAAATTTGCAAAAGCTTTGACTCATATTTGACTCATCCAATTGAATATGAAATCTAAAACTAAAATACATCTAAAACTAGCAATTTAATTAGGTAGTGGACGAGCTCACCGGGGCCGATGGGCTTGGGGCGGCGACAACGACGGGCTCGGGGCACGACGACGAGGACGACGGGCTTGGGGGGCGACGACGACGACGACGGGCTCGGGGCGACGGCAACGGGCTCGAGGGCGACAACGACGGGCTCGGGGGCGACGATGACGGGCTCTGGGCGACGGCGACGGGCTCAGGGGCGACGACGCGAGCTCGAGAAGGCGAGGGCGACGTGCTCGGGGACGGCGACGACGACGAGGAGGACTAGATCGGGGGCGGTGGTGACTACCAGGAGGAGGACGGTCTCGGGTCGGCGGTGACGACGAGGAGGACGATGGGCTTGGGACGGCGGCGACGACGAGGAGGACGGGTTCGGGGCAAATGGGAGAGTTTGGGGGAAATTTCGACAACTCCTGTCTATATGCGAAAACCTTTGGTCCCGATTGGAGGCACAAACCGGGACCAATGCCACCCTTTCTTCCCGGTTGGTGCTGCAAACCGGGACTAAAGGTCAATTTTTAGCATCCCAAAGGACGGGAAGAAGAGACGTTTAGTCCTGGTTTGTGCCACCAACCGACATGAAAGGGCGTCATTGGTCCTGGTTGGTGCCACCAACAGACATGAAAGGCTTGTACGTGCCACAGCCGCGGTGCGGTTGGATGTTTAGTCCCACCTTGCTAGCCGAGAGAGCTCGGGAGTGATTTATAAGCACTCGTGCACAGACCGTGTCGAGCTCCTCTCAACTGCAGGCTTCCGGGCCTAATCTGTCACTACCTGTGGGCCTATTGGGCCTTCTACGGGCCTGAATCCTTGCCCAACTCTGTGGTCGGGTTTCTAGTCATATTTAGGCCGTGGTGGCCTAGTAGGTGGCATTTTTTTAAAGAAAAATCCAAAAAAAATTTGTTTTTTACTTAATTTATTTTATTTTCTGAATAACTTTAGTAAAAATAAATTTTTGACTGATTATTTTTCCTGCTATTTAATATTAATGTGTTTTATCTTTATATTCAATTTGGTAGGTTTTAGGTTATTTTAAATGTGTGTTTTAATCAAAAACAGATCTGTTACAAAAGGGATTTCATTTTTTTCAACTTATTTAAACTCCAGACTTTTTGTGTGTTCAAAATGCACCATTCAGGGCCACATCATCAATTGTCAATACTTTCTGAGTTCATTTGGTATTTTTCATGCATTTCTGATTTGTATTTGAGCTAAATGACCCAGAAAATGAAATGCACTACAAATGAACTCTGAATAGGTTGAAAGTTGGCATGGTATCATCATTTCACCCACATAGGATGTGCTAAAGAGTTGAGAGGGTTGCGGCAAAAATTAGATGCACTTCGTGTACAAATCGGACAATCTCTTTCGAAGTATCACAGTTTCTTACGAAAACTCATCTCTTATAAAAGGGATTTTATTTTTAAAAACTTATTTGAACTCCATACTTTTTGTGTGTTCAAAATGCACAATTCAAGGCCACAACATCAATTTTCAATACTTTCTGAGTGCATTTGGTATTTTTCAAGCATTTACTGATATTTTTAGCTAAATGACCCAGAAATTGAAAATTACTAAAAATGACCTCTGAATAGGTTGAAAGTTGGCATGGTATCATCATTTCACCCACATAGCATGTGCTAAAAAGTTGAGGGGGTTGCGACAAAAACTGGATGCACTTCATGTACAAATCGGACAATCTCTTTCGATGTATCAGGGTTTCTTACGAAAACTCATGTGTTACAAAAGGGGTATCATTTTTTTGAACTTATTTGAACTCCAGACTTTCTGTTTGTTCAAAATGAACCATTCAAGGCCACATCATCAATTTTCAACACTTTCTGACTTCATTTGGTATTTTTGATGCATTACTAAATTTTTTGAGCTAAATGACCCAGAAATTGAAAAGCACTACAAATGAACTCTGAATAGGTTGAAAGTTGGCATGGTATCATCATTTCACCCACATAGCATCACTACTGGAATTGATAAATTTGCCGTCCGTCGTGCCTTTGCCGTCTGCTGACGCATGGCAAAGATGCTCTTTGCCGTCAGCTGGCACAAAGCAGACGGCAAAGAGGTTGCTGATGGCAAAGGTTTTATTTCCCGTCGGCCACCTCTTTGCCGTCTGCCAGCGGACGGCAAAGATGCGCAAGGCAGACGGCAAAGATTGTTGTCGTCAGCTCCATCTTTGCCGTGTGCCTCTCCCTCTTTGCCGTCTGCTAGCAGACGACAAAGGGGATGGCCACATAACGGCAGCTCTCGGTCCCTCCCACCCCATCTACCCACCTCTCTCTCCCCCACTCCCGACCTCTATCTCTCTCCCACACTCCCCACCTCTCTGTCTCTCCCACGCCGCCCGCACCACCACCACCGCACCGCCCCCTCCCTTCCTCCCCCTCGCTCACCCTGGGGTCTCCCCGTGCCTCTGGGCCGCGCTCCAGCTCCGACGCCTGGACCCAGCCGCCGCGGTCACCCTCATGCCCCGGTACGCGCCCCACCTTTGCAGCCTCCGCCTCGCCGGTCGTGCCCTTACTTCGCACCGCCGGCCTCAGCTCGCTCCGCCTCTCTGGCTTCCGCGACCTCACTGACGCCGCGCTCGCCGTCCTCGCCGTGCGCCACGGGGCCCTCGCCGAGCTCCACATCAGCCCCGACCTGCTCGACCGAATCTCCAGCGACGCCCTCCGCAGCGTCGCCCTCTGCTGCCCGCGCCTCCGCTGCCTCCGCCTCTCTAGCCTCGCCGAGCTCCACATCATCCCCGACCCGCTCGACCGAAGACTATTTGGATTCTTCTGCCTTCACAACTGCACTTACCCTCTCTTTTGATTCACTAATTTATTTATTTTCAATTTGGATTTAAAGGCTAATGGAGTGGTTGCATCTGGTGGTGTCGATTTTGCAGAAATTCCTGATATTAGGGGCAGCAAACCAATCATTTGATATTTGAGGGACATCAATCAGTAGGCTTTTTCAGGAAGCATTGGTGTTGGCAAATAAAAGGATGCTTCAGGTATACTCTATTTTACATTGTTCAATTGGTTCGATGACATCCGTATGTGACTGACTGATTAATTAAGAATGGAAATATTCCTTTCTATTAGAAATTTGTATAGTAGGTTGTGCCTACTGATTCCTAATTTGTTCTAGCTTACTAACTATAACCTATAGTGTACTTCCACGGTATAGCAGTAAAGGATGAATTACTGGCTATGGATGATTACTATGAGCGGGTCTGATATTATGAGTTGTAGGTTTCTTAAGCTACATGTCTTGTGATGGTTAAGTTGTTTAGGCAATAGAAATACTAGATCAGTTTAATTCTGTAGCAATGCAACTAAGCAGGGGTACAGTAATGTAGATAAGCAAGGGCTGGAATGCGTCACTCTTTGTTATGAACAAAAGGCCTAGGTAGCAGCGATGTTGTTACTGGCTTGTATTTGATCTGAGTGAAGTGTAGCCAATTGAAGGTAATTTGAAGATCCTACATTAGAGTATATTCCGTTTTCATTAACCCACAACAGAATATGTATAGGGAAGCATATACTTTTGTGAACCGTTTAATGCTCGCATCAATTACTGTGCTGTATTAGGCTGTTCATGTTCTAATTTTTCAGCATTTTGTTCACATGAAAGGTGCTTCCTATAATACCATCATTGAATCTTGACTATTTAAAGGAAGAAAACACAAACTTATCTACACTACAAATTCAGCCTTCTACATTTCATTTGTGTTGAACTATCACCATTTGGTCCATATGTACATTTCCATGCTCAAAGAATGCAGGATATGACGTGGTTGCTTGAAATAATGTAATTTATGGGACACAAAGGCCACACGAACTTGTGTTAGTTCAAGTAACACTCTTCTTATGCTTCCTACTTGTGTTGTACTTCTTCGGTGTCCATAGATTGCGTCAATATTTCCTACTTCTCTTACAAAATTTGTTGAAGTTCAGATATGTAAACCATTATATTTCTTGCATAAGCTTGATTGTGTTTTTAGTGATAATTATGATAGGATGGATGATCTCACATCGACTATGTACTGCAGGGTCTGCCCTTTGCTGTTCGTGCTACTTTGGCTTGCATTGGATCGATTGTCACATGTACTTCCATAAGGTTGCAAACAATGGTTTAGTACGACCACTTCCTTCCTAATTTTACTTATCTGTCCACATTATATAGGATGGACCTAATAACTAACATGAGGTAAATTGTAATGAATGTGGACTATATATATAGTGTCGTATTTCATAAAAATATTGTATGATGTTTATAACTTGGCCATTCTTCTTCAATTTTTGGTTCAGTTAGATGTATTTCACAATGCTCCTGCACCATCAGATTCTTGAGTCACATTCGCAAGCTCTTAGCTTGTCCACCATCTGCCTTTAATGCGCCTGGCTTGTTAGTTCCTATTAGCTCCTAGCATGTTCACCATGTGCGGCATTTGTAGTTTCGTACTGCTATTGTGAAGCATTTTGTTTGTTTGTGTACATGGTTCAGAAATAGATGTGATGTCAATTTGCCATGGCTATTCAAATGGTAGAAACGGCCAAGTTGACGCTGGAGAGGAGTAGCAGCAACTTCCCGCCATCGCTGTTGAGGAGCAGCAGCCACTTCCAACCGCAACGCCATCGGCCGTCGCCCCCACATCAATCCCCTTCCGATTTGTAAGTTTGATGGATGAGGATCTCTGGATCTGGCTGATTAAATTAGCAAATAAATGACATATGATTTGTCTTTGAATTCTAGCTGATTTTTTGACAACCAACCATATCAAAGTCCGAATAAGCTCCTTATCAGAAAAAAGGTCTGAAGAATATCAACATGATCACATAGTGAATCAAGTAGAAGTATAGGATGAATTTATCCTACAACTATGCATGGTTTTCGTACAGGGAGAATGACTCCATCTTTTTTTTTCTACTACTCTATCGAATGACTATATGGATAAACATATAGACTCATGTGCACATTTATTGCAAAAGAGGATCAACAATATGCACATTTTTATTTTATAGTTTTATAAGAGCCAAATCAAGTTGTTATATTTTTATTTTACTTTTTAACACAACATTAGCTGAGAACAAAAAGGAAAAAGGAGAAAAAAATAACAAACTGGCTGAAAATGTTCCACAACAGAACCTATAGTTTGAACGGGCTCTAGGATTATACTACATAATATACTTTCATGCTCCAGGTTAGATTTGGAAGCAATATAGCTGCACAAAGATGACTCGTCGTTCACACTGTGAATCCTGATTATAGCTGCAGGAGAAGAATATGATACCTTGTCAGCCATATAAAACAGAGCTAATTACTAGAGCTTCTAAAATAAGGGATCATTTGGAAGAGAACACATGGGAAGATATTCTCATCTCAATAGTTATCTAAAATATGAACATATCACAGTCTTTCTACTTTTGTATTTGTTTTGATATAGGTATGAACTGAACATTTGGGGTGATGCGACCTAGTCCTCGAGCGTTCTTTGTTGTTTTGGCCATTTTTCTTTTTCTAAATCCTATATTGTACTTTATCCATCTAAAAATGTACATTATCAATCAAACCTAGAGCTACATAATGTCCTTTCTCCCTTGTTTCAATTGCAGAGACTCCTGCTTTGAGAGTTTTTTTTCTAGGGTTGATTGCTAAGGTTCTTATTTTTTTCCAGTTCATTATAGCTTGTGCCAAGGGAGCAACGAGCATTGAAGATCTTGCAGAGAAGTTCCCTGATAAGATTGTTAAGGTCATCTATTTCTTCAACTAGATTTTGGATCAATGCATATATATCTTGAGTAGCAGCTTCACTTGTCATAAGAGAGATACAACACTACATTTAGTTTGCATCGATTTCATAATCTGTTGGGTAGTCGTATTTCATTGATTGTATGTTGAAAGTAGATGTAATCTTATTGATTTTCACATTAGATGCCTCTTGTAATGTTAGTATTTTTTTGTCAGGCCTTAACAAGTTGTCTACATATAAGTAATGAACATTCCCGCATATATGCACCTTCTACCTCTTCTTCTTCTTTTACTTATTATTCTTTTAGTATTTTTTCTTCTTCTACTTCTTCTAACTTTTTAAATTACTCTCCTTTTTGCAGATTTGATTAATTTCATGGAAGCAGGCATTGATGGACTGTTAGTGTTTAGTTTTTTCATTTGTATTGACAAACGATGTAAAACTTATGTATGTATATATATGGATGAACTATGTGAAACTACGTATTGTGCTAGCCTTTGTGTTCTCTAGCTTGTTAAATATTTCATGATGATGTTGGAAATATATATGCTGTGAAATATATGTGTTGAAGATGTCTAAAACTATATATGCTATGAAATATGTATATAGATATAGTATAATGTGCTAGCCTATGTGTTCTCTAGCATGTTAAATATTTGATGATGATGTTGGAAATATATATGCTGTGAAATATATGTGTTGAAGATGTCTAAAACTATATATGCTGTGAAATATGTATATAGATATAGTATAAAAATGTAGGGAAATAAAAAAGACAGACAAAAAAGGAGCAATACAGGCTCTTTGCCATCTGCCAGCCCTTTGTCGTGAGCCCCCTCATGGCAAAGGGGGAAGGGCAGACGGCAAAGAGGGGAGAGAGAGGGGTTGTGTGCCCCCTTTGCCGTCATCCCCCTCATGGCAAAGGGGGGAGGGCAGACGGCAAAGAGGGGACGCCTGCCGTTAACACTTAACGGGGCCGTTGCAGTATATGACGTCCCATTTAATTTGCCGTCTGCCCCCTCATGGCAAAGATTCTTTGCCGTCCTCTTTGAAAAAGCAGACGGCAAAGAACCTCTTCACCGGATTTTTTTTTGCCGTCTAATTTGCCGTCTGCTGACCGACGGCAAAGGCTTTGCTGTCCGTGGTTCCCACCTTTGCCGTCCGCCATGGCGGACGGCAAATTCTTAGATTCCTGTAGTGCATGTGCTAAAAAGTTGATAGGGTTGTGGCAAAAACTGGATGCACTTCGTGTACAAACCAACCAATCACTTTCGAAGTATCGGGGTTTCTTACAAAAACTCATCTGCTACAAAAGGGATTTCATTTTTTGAACTTATTTGAACTCCAGACTTTTCATGTGTTCAAAATGAACCATTCAAGGCCACATCATCAGTGTTCAACACTTTCTGACTTTATTTGGTATTTTTCATGCGTTTACTGTTTTTTTAGCTAAATGGCCTAGAAATTGAAAAGCACTACAAATGAACTCTGAATACCATGCATGTGGTCAAAATGAAGCGTGCTATATATATGTGGTCGAAATGCATGATACCAAGAAAAGTAGCAAATGAAGTTAGAAAGAGCTAAACCATTCAAATTTTGAAACTATAATGGCACAAACAGAAACTAGACATATATAAATTGGTCCAAGCAGTACATAATAATACTCGTCCAACCAGTACATAATAATAGCTAGCACAAATATATATATACAAGTGTTCGCCGTTGTGAACACTACTCGTCTGAATCAGAATGTCCCCAAGCTGGTGTGAGGTGATGCTGGCCATGGTTCATGATTCGAATCTTGCGGTACAACTCGTATGAAACGTATGCATCTTTTACTGCATACTCGTTGTTGATAGGGTCAAGTGGGGTCCTCTCCCACTGTTTGTGCTCATGCTTTGGGAATTTGCTCTTCATATCAGCGTACTCCTCATCGATCAACGTGACTACCACATGAGCCATCGAAGTCCTGTCATGTTCAAGCCTAAATTTCTCTTCGATATTAATGTGTCAGTCAGCTGGTATCTCAATACCGAAGTTGTGCCTGATCTTCAGCTTGTCGTTCCTTATGTCAACGCTAGCAAAACGTATGCCGCTGCGAAGGAAGTCCATGAGTTTTGGACAATGCTTGTCACTACTGCAACAACAACAAATTAAAATGGAATAAATTTTACATACTGCTACAACAAAGAAAAATGTTTCACTTCAACTAGAGAGAAATTTATCTTTAGGATTCAAATGGAACATATTGCTATCCTATGCAATTTTCATAACCTATGAATTTATCAAGAAATCGTAAATTAACTATGACATATATATATTCTCCCACGGTTTTGCAAATATGCAACAAGGAATTTTTTTTCACTACAACTAAAGAGAAATTGATCTTTATAGGATTCCAATGGAACATATTGCTATCCTATGCAAGAAACCCTCAATTAACTATCCAATGGAACATATATAGAAACTGCATAATGATATCCAATGGAACCTAGAGAGATCACTATATGCAATTTTCATAACCTTGATCAAAGAACGCCACGGAAAATTGTTTCACTACAACTAAAGAGAAATTGATCTTTATAGGATTCCGATGGAACATATCACTATCCTATGCAATTTTCATATCTTATGAATTGATCAAGAAACCCTCAATTAACTATCCAATGGAATATATATAGAAACTGCATATTGCTATCCAATGGAACCTAGAGAGATCACTATATGCAATTTTCATAACCTTGGATCAAAGAATGTTGCGAAAAATTGTTTCACTACAACTAAATAGAAAATGACCTTTATAGGATTCCAATGGAACATATTGCTATCCTATGCAATTTTCATATCCTATGAATTGATCGAGAAACCCTCAATTAACTATCCAATATATAGAAGTTGCATATTGCTATCCAATGGAACCTAGAGAGATCACTATATGGAGTTTTCATAACCTTGGATCAAAGAACGCCGCAGAAAATTGTTTCGCTACAACTAAAGAGAAATTTTTTCTTTATAGGATTCCAATGGAACGTATTGCTATCCTATGCAATTTTCATATCCTATGAATTGATCAAGAAACCCTCAATTAACTATCCAATGGGACATATATAGAAACTGCATATTACTATCCAATGGGACCTAGAGAGATCACTATATGCAATTTTCATAACCTTCGATCAAAGAACGCCGAGGAAAATCGTTTCACTACAACTAAAGAGAAATTGATCTTTATAGGATTCCAATGGAACATATTGCTGTCCTATGCAATTTTCATATGCTATGAATTGATCAAAAACCATCAATTACCTATCCAATGGAACATATATAGAAACTGCATATTGCTATCCAATGGAACCAAGAGAGACCACTATATGCAATTTCATAACCTTGGATCAAAGAAAGCCTCAAAACATACCTCTCCCATTGGAAGATCAAGACATGGATTTTGAAACATAGTTGGATTACGGCAACACCTTGTTGATTGGTCGTGCACTCCAGATCAAGCCTCAAGAAATTCCCATGCTCCTCCGCGGTGTCAAGCCATCCCTGCATCTATCCAGGAAAATGAGGCACCTCCCTGCTGTCGTTCATGTACACGACATCGAGTTTGGTCGTGCCATGTGCGAGCACCTCTCTGAAGCGAGTTGTTGGCATGGTGGAAGAAGAGAAGGGAAGAAGAGAGGGGAAGAAAATAGGAACAAAAGAGGAGAGCGAGAGAGGAAAAGAATAGAGAATGGCGAGAGACTCTGCTTCGGTTGTGCTTTTCATCACTGGAACGACGTGGGAGGCGAACCGTTTGGACCTTTAGTCCCGGGTTAAGCCAACAACCGGGACTAAAGGGTGATACAAACGGTTTCCACCACCACTTAGTCCCGGTTTGATCCACCAACTGGGACTAAAGGGTGATACGAATGGTTGCCGGCCTATTGGTTTCGGTTCGTGTATGGAACCGAGACCAAAGGGGTGACACAAACCGGGACCAATGGCCCACGATGCCCGACCGGCACCCTGGCCTCACGAACCAAGACCGATGCCCCCATGGGTCCCGGTTCATGAGTGAACCGGGCCTAATAGGATTTCAGGACCTGGACCAAAGCCTTCTTTTCTACTAGTGTAATAAAGAGCTAATGGGTTGACCCATTATTGTTAATACTAATTACAGATGCACGCATCTCAATGTAATTCAACGGTTTCTAGGCAAGGTGCCCAAACACCTAGGTGCCCCCACACGGGTATAGGGATTGACTATTCATCACCCTAGGCGAGGAATATTTATTCTTCACCCCCTCTATTTTCATATCAATGTACATAATTTTATGTTTCATAAATTTTGTCTGATTCAGTACATAAAAAATGTAAGAAAGTATATAATGGCAGCAATATTAATATATATATATATATATAAGTTCTTGCTTGCATGACTAACCTGTGTAGGTAAGAAACGAACCAAAACAAGAAGGATTGTTACCAACTCAAGATGAACTTCATCAACTTTGAGCATCCACAACAAGTTCACCTACATGCCATTTCATCAACATCATTCAAAGCTATGTTCTCCTATCCTTGAAAAAGCTTAACTCCAAGTCACGAGATAAGGCAAGTCAAGTGATATGAAGGCATGAAAATGCTTAACAAAAACTGGTAACCCCATTTTGAGCTTAACAATGAGTATGACCTATGATCAAGCAATCTTTAATGGCTCCTTTAGTCTATATACTCTAATATAGGTGAATGAGTCACCACCCAACATCTCGATATAATAATTCAATGGATAATTTCCCTTTTGTTGCCTACCTTGACACTTCCATTCAACTCTAACCTAGATGGAAATTCCTTGCAAATCTTATTAAAATTCCTTGGAAATCTTTTGAAAATTCCTTGCAAATCTTTTGAAATTTTCTTGCAAATATTTTGAAAATTCCTTCCAAATATTTTGGAATATTCTTTGAAAATCTTATGAAAATTCCTTGCAAAACTGTTTAAAACTTTCTCGCAAAATGTGTCAAGTCTTTCTGAAATTTTGTTCAACAAAATGGCCAAGAATGACTTTGGCAAAAAAAATTGCAACTCGGATCGTCCGGATCAGGGAAATCGACTTCACCGACATATCAAATATATTGCCAAGAACCCCTTCGGTACAACCGACACGGGACATTTCGGCATTACCGATTTCTCCGTAAGCCCTAAGGTCATTTTCGGTTCTACCTACAAGTTTTGCCTTTGAGTCTCTGACTTTTGATATTACTGGATTTCATTGCCATACTCCTGAGATTTATTGACAAAGTTCTCAATGAACCTTCCTCTCAAGGATCCCTCACCCTATGACCCTCTTTGGAAATTAATGCCAAAGGGGGAGAAATATTCACGGGGAAAAATATTAAGTAACACAACATTAACGGGGTGGGGGTAGAGATCAAATCTACTATCCATCTTTAAAGGAGAGAGAAAGTGTCTTTTAGATTGCCTAAGTGTTAGAATTATCTCACCCTACCTACTCTCAATATATGCATGCTAAGATTGAGGGGGGAGGAAGACTTACAAATTCATACTCAGGGGAGAAAGTTCTAAATGTTCTTGGAGATTGCTAAGGCGACAGACACCTTCTGTCGTGTCTTGAGCTTGCGTTGGTTTTTCCCTTGAAGAGGAAAGGGCGATGCAACACAGGAGCAGTAAGTATTTCCCTCAGTTTGAGAACCAAGGTATCAATCCAGTAGGAGAATCACATCAAGTCCGGAGTACCTGCACAAACACAAAGAGCTTGCACCCAACGCTATAAAGGGGTTGTCAATCCCTTCAAGATTGATTGCAAAGTGAGATATGAAGGCGGAAAGTGCAACGAAGTAAAAGTGTAAGGCTGAAAATATAGTGTGGAGTAGACCCGGGGGCCATAGTGTTCACTAGAGGCTTCTCACAAAATAGCAAATATTACGGTTGGTGAACAAATTACTATCGAGCAATTGATAGAACCGCGCAAAGTCATGACGATATCTAAGGCAATGATCATACATATAGGTATCACGTCCGAGACAAGTAGACCGATACTTTCTGCATCTACTACTATTACTCCACACATCGACCGCTATCCAACATGCATCTAGTGTATTGAGTTCATGACGAACAGAGTAACGCCTTAAGCAAGATGACATGATGTAGAGGGATAATCTCAAACCAATGATGAAAACCCCATCTTTTTACCCTTGATGGCAACAACATGATGCGTGCCTCGCTACCCCTTCTATCACTGGGTGAGGTCACCGCACGGTATGAACCCAAAACCAAACACTTCTCCAATTGCAAGAATCATAGATCAAGCTGGCCAAACAAAACCCACAATTCGATGAGAATTACAAGGGTACGAAATCATGCATAAGAGAGATCGGAAGAAACTGAAATACGATTCATAGATAATCTGATCATAAATCTACAATTCATCGGATCTCGACAAACACACCGCAAAAGAAGATTACATCGGATAGATCTCCATGAAGATCATGGAGAACTTTGTATAGAAGATCCAAGAGAGAGAAGAAGCCATCTAGCTACTAGCTATGGACCCGTAGGTCTATGGTGAACTACTCACGCATCATCGGAGAGGTCATGGTGTTGATGAAGAAGCCCTCCGTATCCGAATCCCCCCTCTGGCAGGGCACCATAACATGCCCCAGATGGGATCTTGCGGAGACAGAAGCTTGCGGCGGCGAAAAAGTACTTTCGATGATCTCCTGATTTTTTCTGGGATTTTAGGGAATATATAGGCGAAGGACCTAGGGCAGGGGAGCCACGGGGAGCTAACAAGCCTGCTAGCCCCCCCCCCTAGGCCGGGCCTGGTAGGCTTGTGACCTCCTCCGAGGTTCCCTGCCTTGGTTCTGAAGTCTCCTGCGCGTCTTCTATTATGGAAAAAATCATTCCGCGGGTTTTATTCCGTTTGGACTCCATTTAAAATCCTCCTCTGAAAGGGGTCAAAAACACGGAAAAAACAGGAACTGGCACTTGGCACTGAGTAAATAAGTTAGTCCAAAAATGTATATATAAGGCATACAAAACATCCAAAGTTTGACAAGATAATAGCATGAAAACATCAAAATTATAGATACGTTGGAGACATATCAAGCATCCTCAAGCGTAACTCCTGCTTGTCCTCGAGTAGGGAAGTGATAAAGACTGAATTTTTGTTGTGGAATTCTACCTAGCATAGTTGTCCTTTGTAACTTCTTTCATGTGACATGAATGTTCAGATCCGTAAGACTCAAAACAATAGTTTGCTATTGACATGAAAAAAATAATACTTCAGGCAAACTTGCAAAGTAATCATGAACATTCAAAATAACAAGGCCAAAGAAAGTTATCCCTTCAAAATCATATAGTCTGGCCATGCTCCATCATCCTCACACAACTAATTTAATTGATGCACAACCACGGTATTGGCCAAGTAACTGTTTTCGCACTCTTACTTTCACAAACTTTTTATAAATATCATGCAATACATGAGTGTGAGCCATGTATATATCACTATAGGTGGAATAGAGTGTGGTGGTGGTTCTGGAACAAAAAAGGAGGAGATGGTCACGTTGACTCGGTGTATCAAAGGGCTATGGAGATGCCCATTAATAGATATCAATGTGAATGAGTAGGGATTGCCATACAAAGGATGCACTAGAGCTTTAAGTACGTGAAAGCTCAAAAGGAGAACTAGTGGGTGTGCATCCAACTTGCTTGCTCACGAAGACCTAGGGCAAGTTTGAGGAAGCCCATCATTGGAATATACAAGCCAAGTTATATAATAAAGATTCCCACTAGCATATGGTAGTGACGAAACGAGAGGCTCTCAATCATGAAGAACATGGTGCTATTATGAAGCACAAGTGTGGAAAAAGATAGTAGCATTGTCCCTTCTCTCTTCTTCTCTCTTCTCTCTTTTTTTATTTGGGCTCTTGGCCTCTTATTTTTTTGGCTCTTTGGCCTATTTTTCTTTATTATTTATTTATTTACTCACATGGGACAATGCTCCAATAATGATGATCATCACACTTTTATTTACTCACAGCTCGAAGCTTAGCATGATGATGACTCTATAGGAAATGCTTCCGGCAGTGTACCGGGATGTGCAACGACCAAGCTTGGCGTATGACGTTGAAACATCTTGCTAGCTATCTTACGATCATGCAATGGCAATATGAGAGTGACGGCACAAGTCATGAGACGGAACGGTGGGAGTTGCATGGCAATATATCTCGGAATGGCTATGAAAATGCCATAGTAGGTAGGTATGGTGGCTGTTTTGAGGAAGGTATATGGTGGGTTTGTGCACCGGCGAGAATTCCGCGGTACTTAGAGAGGATAGAAATGGTGGAAGGTGAAAGTGCATCTATACCATGCACTCACATTAGTCATGAAGAACTCACATACTTGTTGCAAAAGTTTTTATTAGTAATCGAAACAAAGTGCTAAACGCATACTCCTAGGGGAAGGGTTGGTAGGTGTTAACCATCGCGCGATACCGACCTCAACACAAAGGATGACAATCAATAGATCAATTATGCTGTGACTTCCTAACATAGCGGTTCACCTACGGGATTCACTAACTTCAACACAAGTATTTCTAGATTCACAACACCCTACTAACATAACTCTTAATATTACCAAATCCATGTCTCAAAACTAATTGAGAGGAATCAAGACTTCTCTTTCTACTCAATGCACATGAAGATAGAGGTTTTTGTATGCTCTTTGGGTAACTATCACCTTTGGGACTACTTTCATAGCATAAGCCAACTACCAAGTCACTCACCGCCGTACTCTAAAAGATATAAGTGAAGCACATAGAGCAAAATTATCTAGCTCAAAAGATATAAGTGAAGCACGATTAGCATTCTAGCAAAATCACGATGAGTGCATGTATCTCTCAAAAGGTGTGCAGCAAGGATGATTGTGACACAATGTAACATCCCAAATTTTGGAATGTTAACATAATAATTAGATTGTTTGTTTGTTTGCTTGAGTGATTGAAACTTGTGTGAAATTTGAAACTTTTCAAAACTTTTGAATGAGAGGGAATAAAATGACTTTCCCCTTCTCCGATGAATTCAAATTCAATAATTTAAAAACAAAGAGAGAAGATGACATGACTTCTTCAACTATAAAGAATTTGAACGGAGTTTGCATTCGAATCCTTTCAAAAAATTTGCCCTTGCTTTTCTATATTTTTCTTCCCCGAGAAAATGCCCCGACAAAATTCTTGCACGCAAGAAAGAGCGGAGGAAAATGACCCTCCAAAAATGTGAGGCATCTCTGAAATATTTGGCCAAGAAAGCCAAGGTTTTATCGCGAAAATATTTGCAAAAACAAAATAAAGCATTTAGGGGATTTTCTGAAAAACATTTTTTAAAAGTGTTTATTTTTGCCTTGGAAAAATGTTAATCGAGTAGAGGATATTTTTCTGAAAATTTTGGTATATAATACCCTATATTAATTATTTTATTTTGTTTCCTTTTTATTCCTTTTAGTTTCTGTTTTATTAAAAATCAAAAAAATCGGGAAGGTTTTTTTTTAATTAGGAAAGCGCCTCGGGCTCTTTATAGCCGAATCGGCCCGTATCTTTTGGCCCGGGACCGAATCCCTTACGATCCGGTCGACCGAGCCTGCGCGCCACCCCCTCTCTCTCTCTGCCCAGTGGGGCCCGCGTCTGACCCACTCCCCCGACCGACCCCTTCTTCCTCCTTCCTTCTCTCCCTCCTCTCTCTTTCCTTCCCACGCCAGATCCCCTGCCATCCACGCCGGCCGGCCGATCTCGCCTCGGATCCCCCTCCTCCTACCATCCCGAGCACCCCTCCCCCTATTTAAGCCGGCCCCGAACCCCTCTCCTCGCCCTGTTCCCCCTCCTCGCCGCACCTGCCCAAGCTCCACCGCCCCGCCACCACCTCGCCGGAGACGAAGCTCCGGGAGCCCCTACAGCTAGCCGCCGCACCTCCCCGCGCCCCCTGCCGCCACCAGAGAAACCGCCGCCCCCTCCGCACTCCATTCCCCTTCCCAAAACCCCGAGCCCTCCACCCAGCCGCCTCTGCAATCACCTCGCCGGAGCCCGACCTCCACCCGAAGGCCCTGAGCTCGAGGAGCTCGCCCTCGTCGCCCACGCGCCCTGCCGAGAGTGCCAACGGACGCAGGAGGAGCTCCGCCATCTTCCTGGACCTTCGAACGCCGCCGGAGATCGCTGGAGAGCCCACCCCGACCTCCGCCACTCCTCTGCCTCGCCGGAACAGGGCCATCGCCGGCAGCCCCTGTGAGCACCCCATCAGCCCCTCCCGTAGCCGTTGGATCTCAAATATACGCGTTAGATTAGATTGCAGATACCCCTTCGGTTTTAGTTAAAAGACTGAGGCGGTTTTTCTTTACTTATTAGTTAGCCGGAGTTTTTAGTTAAATAGCGGCCGTTTGTTAGTTTTCCCTGCAGCACTCACCCCTTAGCCAATCAGGGACTGCCACGTATTCGGTTAGAATCTGTTTTCTTTATCTGTTTAGTTCCAAAAACAGAAAAGTTTCAAGTTTGTTTGGATCATAGATTTTGATCCCGAAGTCCAATGAGGTTGATTCTTTTCCAGTAGATCAAAAAATTTCTGTAGTTTTTAAAAAACATATAATTTGTCTATGTTTGAAATTTTTCAAATTTGAATTAGATCAGATTTAGTTTAAACCTTGTTTTGCTTATTCCAGGAGTTTAAAAATAGCTTTTAAAATGATTCCTTTTGCTACTGATCACTAGTGATTTTAGTTATCAGTGGTAAAAATTTCAGATTTATTTGAGTATTTTAGCTCATTGTTTCTTGTCAAACAAATTCTGTTTCACCTCTTTTAGGATTATGACTATTTCCTTTTCTATAATTGTTTTTAAATTATTTTCTTTTATATTTCAGAAAGATTATGTTTCGTTTCTGTTAGTTAACAGTAGGTTTGCAACAAGTTTTGATTTTTATTTCTATATGTTATCATGAAATCAATTCTAGTTCCCTAATAACTTGCAATTGGTTTCTCCACTATTTCAAATCCCGTTTGGAAATACTTTCAAATAGTTTTGTGAAAAATACTTTATTTTATCTTAATTAAATTTATATCTTAGTTCCCTATTATTATTTTCCGTTGGACAAAAACTATTTAGTGTCTGATGTAGTAGAAGACTCCCTAGACTTATTTGAAGTTTCTTTCGGATTCTTATTCGCTCTCTCTTTTGTTTTGATTGCTAGAATGATTGCTAGTATGAGTGCTTATGTGAAGGATATATTTGTTTTATAGATTTCATCGGAGAGTGACGAGTAGTCTATCAAGTTATTTCTCGAGAAATTTCTTCTTCGTCAACATTACCAGGCATGTCACTTTGATCATACTATCACCTATGTTTTATGCATCGTAGTTCTACCATCCTATGCCCAATTGCATGCCGAGTAGGTACTTGGAAATTTTAGTATAGATTGTAGTATCATGTGGTAGGCACAAAACAACCCCGATAGTTGGCTTCGGGGCGACAAGTTTCATATTGCATTGCTTGAGTAGACGGGATTTCGGTTGAGTGCATAACACGAGTGATGCAAGGTTGATTAAATAATCAAGACCGGTTAAGACAAGATTTTCAAGACCTCATGACGCAATGCAACTCTGGGTGAAGGACGGTTGATCGGCTCCTTGGAGAACCCAGTGGATGACCCGGGATGCTGGGGACGGCCATGACATCCTGCGGAAAGCTTCACCCAGGCTCAAAGAGACGGACGGATATTTTCAAGACCCAAGGCTTACCTGCACAGCCACAAGTCATTATGGGCTCTGGCTTGGTTGGACAACACGGCGACTCTGGACAGGCGGTGCTAGCAGATGTAGAAGAACTGTAGGAATGGATGGGCACCGACAGGGATTCAGAGGGACCCGTTAAAAGACCATGTTTTGATCATCCGGTCTTCAAACACCCTGAAGTGCGAGGACATACACGGAGGCGATGAAATCTTGTGGGGAACGTGTGCAAAGCTCTGCAGAGTACTCAAACCTAATCGATTAGCCGTGTCCACGATCATGCACAAATTGAGCCAAAGGAACTGAAGTTATCTGAAATTCTCAACACAAATAATAATATTGATGTGGTTATTATTGACAACATGGGTACGAGAATTGGTTGGCGGAACCATCTCGTTAACAACAAACAACGTAGTAACATTTTGCTTTTAGCCCTCTCTTGATGTAGGAGAAAACTTGCTTTTCGCTAAAAACTCATAGCCCCACCTGCCATATATGCATATAGTATAGATGATTACTTTTCACCCCTCTCTCATGTGACTTGCCGGCATATTCAATATGCTGACCTACACGGCTGCAACGTCTTATGTTGCAGATATTTTTCTTCGACGAGTAAGAGTACGATTCAGGGTTACGGTCTACACTCTCAACTTGCAGTTGGTGTTTATTGGGACTCCACTCCCTTGACTGCTTCCGCTGAAATATTTAAGGTATATATCAGTTTTACGCTATTTACATGTGATTGCACTTTGATATATACATTGATGTACTGTGTGTGCCAGCATACTGATCCAGGGATGGCACAGAAACACACAGGCTTGACTCGTTTTGAGTCGGGTCGCTACAGAAATGGTATCAGAGCACATGTTGACTGTAGGACGTGACCCTAGAAACTGGAAACTTCTTAGGATAGGATCTCTTGAAAAAAATTATTTTCAACAACACCTTTTACTTCTCATCTCTTCTGATTTCATCGAAGGTTCCCTCTCATCTCAAATAGTTAGACAATACCCTTACCCCTTTGACCACATGAAGGATCAACTGAGTCCCACTTCAAAGTAAAGAGGATTTCATCATGCATTGAAGAATTGAAGCTGCACCAATTGAAGACTCTCCAGACCCGAAGAATTCAAAGACCCTGAAGCGTTCCAATAATTATATGATCATTAGAAGTCCAAACCCCTTTTATATACTCACGTTAGATACGATGATTTGTGAGCCATCATTGGTGTGTGTTTTCCGACGGCCACAAATAAAACCTATTCTCAAAAAAATATTGTTTGCATTGTGTGTATCTCCCTCCCTCTCTTACCCGTCTCATCCCCAAAACCTCAACCCTACCTGATGGAGTATGAAGCTGGACTTGTAGTCTCTGGACCAATGACCCAGCTAGAGGCTGAAATATGGATTCAGAACATGGAGAACCACTTCGGGAGCAACTTGATCTCAAGGAAGTATGAAGTGGAACACGCTCTCCAGTACTTTACCCAAAGTGATGCTATCTGGCGGAAAATGCACCATGCCATACCAGGATTTAGTGTTGCAGAAACTCGGGACGAATTCAAGGACACTCTATTAAGATCCCGACTTATTCAGAAGTGCTATGATAATCCGAAGGAGAAGACTTGTGCATGCAAGATCTATGGAGAAACAGGACACACCCAGGAAGAACACAAGGATGGATGCACTCATTGAAGACGAAAGAGGGGATGCCTTCCCGGGCATCCCCAAGCTTAGGCTTTTTGGTGTCCTTGAATTTGGCTTGGTATGCCTTGGGCATCCCTAAGCTTGAGATCTTTCCACTCTTTACCTTTTTTCCATGAGAACATCACCCAAAACTTGAAAACTTCACAACACAAAACTTAAACAGAAACTCGTGATATCATTAGCACCAGAAAACAAACTACCACCACTTTAGGTACTGTAGCAAACTTGAGTTCTATCTATATTGGAGTAAGATTACTGTATTCTCACTTTGCCATGGCTAGTACCCCCCCCCCCCCCCCCCCCCCGATACTATCCACAGTTTCATCAAAACAAGAAACCAACTCAACAACAACAAAATCTGTCAAAAACAGACTAGTCTGTAGCAATCTGTATACTTCGTATTCTTATGGTATCTCAAAAATTCTGAAACATTACGAATGCCTGTGAAAAAGGCATATCAACCAGCAGCAAAAAGAATCAACTCAAAATCTCTTTCTTAATAAAAATGAAAAATCATCTCGTGAGCGAAAACTTTCTGTCTTTTTCCAGCAAGATTAAACAACCATCATCAAGACTAGTCATAAAGGTTTTGCTTGGCTCAAACACAAAAGGAAACACAAAATACACAACCATAACAGAATTATCATGGTGTGGATGAAACAAAATAGAAATAAAAAGAAATAAATTCATTGGGTTGCCTCCCAACAAGCGCTATTGTTTAACGCCCTTAGCTAGGCATAAAGCGATAGAATCACGTATCGTCGTCTTTGGTGCTCAAACCATAAGTAGCGTGATCACTCATCATCTTAAGGTCTTCATCTTTCTTACTAGAAGATTCACCACTATTTTTAGGAACAAAAATAGACTTGGTGACCTTATTGTGGGCAAAATTTGGAGTATTCTGCACAAGGGCAAAAGCGGAAGCCAAGTTGGTTATAACATCCTCTAGTTTCCCAATCCTAGCGGAATCATGACCTAGTTTCTCGTTAACTGTGGGTTCCTTCTCCTTTAAGTTTTTCAAAACCATTCCCACCTTGGATCCGTACTCGGTGATTTGATTGTGGATCTTTTTATCCAAATACTCAATAAGTTCGATCGTAGCAACTTTATTTTCAATGACATCCAGCCTACGCATCACATGTTCGAGAGTTAAGGTAGTTCCATTAACCATGAGTGGGGGTGAGCCTACCAAATTTATTACAGCTTCGTAAGAATCAACGATATGGCTACCCAAGAAATTTCCACCTACGATGGTGTCAAGAATATACCTATTCTAAGGAGAAATACCCACATAAAAACTGTGAAGCAGGACGGTAGTAGATTGCTTATGAGTAGATCTACTCTCAGCATTGCAAACCCTATACCAAGCGTCCTTTAAGTTTTCTCCCTCAGTTTGTTTGAAATTGAGAACTTCGTTCTCGGGAGTATCGTTCGAAGTGGTGGATCTAGCCATGAGGACAGGTAGACTATCCCACATCAACGAACAAAAAGCAAGCGGGAGAAAAGGGCGAACAAAAAACGCAAATGAAAAAGGCAAATATTTTTGTAATTTTTTGTTTTTCAGAAGTGGGGGAGAGGAAAACGAGAGGTAAAAAAGTAAATGCAAGAGATGAGTTTGCGACACTTCCTTGGATGAGTTCTTGACTTGATCCTCCCCGGCAACGGCACCAGAAATCCTTCTGCTACGGCACAGAAACCTTTTGTCGTATCTTGATCTTGCATTGGTTTTTCCCTTGAAGAGGAAAGGGCGATGCAGCACAAGAGCAGTAAGTATTTCCCTCAGTTTGAGAACCAAGGTATCAATCCAGTAGGAGAATTGCGTCAAGTCCGGAGTACTTGCACAAACACAAAGAGCTTGCACCCAACGCTATAAAGGGGTTGTCAATCCCTTCAAGATTGATTGCAAAGTGAGATCTGAAGGCGGAAAGTGCAACAAAGTAAAAGTGTAAGGCTGAAAATATAGTGTGGAGTAGACCCGGGGGCCATAATGTTCACTAGAGGCTTCTCTCAAAATAGCAAATATTACGGTGGGTGAACACATTACTGTCGAGCAATTGATAGAACCGCGCAAAGTCATGGTGATATCTAAGGCAATGATCATACATATAGGCATCACGTCCGAGACAAGTAGACCGATACTTTTTGCATATACTACTATTACTCCACACATCGACCGCTATCCAGCATGCATCTAGTGTATTAAGTTCATGACGAACAGAGTAACGCCTTAAGCAAGATGACATGATGTAGAGGGATAATCTCAAACCAATGATGAAAACCCCATCTTTTTACCCTTGATGGCAACAACACGATGCGTGCCTCGCTGCCCCTTCTGTCACTGGGTGTGGTCACCGCACGGTATGAACCCAAAATCAAGCACTTCTCCCATTGCAAGAATCATAGATCAAGCTGGCCAAACAAAACCCACAACTCTAAGAGAATTACAAGGATATGAAATCATGCATAAGAGAGATCAGAAGAAACTCAAATAAGATTCATAGATAATCTGATCATAAATCCACAATTCATCGGATCTCGACAAACACACCGCAAAGTAGATTATATCGGATAGATCTCCATGAAGATCATGGAGAACTTTGTATTGAAGATCCAAGAGAGAGAATAAGCCATCTAGCTACTAGCTATGAACCCGTAGGTCTATGGTGAACTACTCACGCATCATCGGAGAGCTCATGGTGTTGATGAAGAAGCCCTCCGTATCCGAATCCCCCCTCCGACAGGGCACCAGAACGTGCTCCAGATGGGATCTTGCGGAGACAGAAGCTTCCGGCGGCGGAAAAGTTCTTCCGATGATCTCCTGATTTTTTCTAGAATTTTAGGGAATATATAGGCGAAGGACCTAGGGCAGGGGAGCCACGGGGAGCTCACAAGCCTGCTAGGCCCGCCTACCCCCCCTAGGCCGGGCCTGGTGGGCTTGTGACCTCCTCCGAGGTTCCCTTCCTTGGTTCTCAAGTCTCCTGCGCGTCTTCTATTATGGAAAAAAATCATTCCGTAGGTTTTCTTCCGTTTGGAGTCCGTTTAAAATCCTCCTCTGAAAGGGGTCAAAAACACAGGAAAAATAGGAAGTGGCACTTGGCACTGAGTTAATAAGTTATTCCCAAAAAAGATATAAAAGGCATACAAAATATCCAAAGTTTGACAATATAATAGCATGAAACCATCAAAAATTATAGATACATTGGAGACGTATCAGAGACATATCAATCTTAAGAAATAATAGTTCCTATATGTCTTCTATACCTTGGTAAATTTGGATTGTTTTTCATTTGGATGAGAAGAATACTCTTGTGTTATCTAACATTGTTTTTTCAAGTGTGTTCCTACTGTTAAAATGCTCAAGAACTTCAAGGTAAGTATATGCATCATATCCCTGGTCAGGATGATTTGTTGTTTCTTGCACATATTGTTTGCAAGAGTGAGTCCTGAACATGGGGACACCTTATTCACATACATTTGACGCATATATCCAAGGTACGCATGACCCATCATGTCCTCTCTACTATGTGTGTGTCCATGCATTCCAAAGCAAGTGTACTTTCAAAAGGATTGCACACATTTAGGGGAGCTTATCCTAGTCATGTGCCTTTCAAAGCTATCACATACTCATGCATATCTTAAATTGAAGCTTTGGTTGTATGTTGTCATCAATTACCAAAAGGGGGGAGATTGAAAGCACATATGCCCCCTTGGTGGTTTTGATAATTCATGACAACATACATTGTCTCTTGGACTAATAGTTTTATCTAGTTTATTTCAAATGGAGTCCATGGAGAGAATTGGCTGGAATGTGAGGAGAAGCCCCAAGGAAGGTGAACAATAGGATTGTCCAAGCTTCAAGACTCTACATTTTGCATTTTGTAAGAAATCACATTAGAGTCCATAGGAAAGCCAATACAGTTAAAAGGGTATGGGGTATTTATGATGATATGGTTTCTAAAGTGCTTAGAGTTAGCCACCAAAAACCCTCATGAAATTCTCCCACATAAACATTCTATCCAAACCCCATTGTCCAAATTCCGCGCCACCAATACTTCCAAGTCGACCCTACCAAGTTTGATCCTAGATAGAATCTAGAGCCAACCCTAGCATCCTGGTGCCACCAAGTTTGATTTCGGTGCAACCGAAAAACACTAACCAACTACTTCGTGTCCATTTGCTATAAATAAAAAATTTTGATTTTTTCAAACCGATGCCACCGAGTTTGGGTAACTGCCTAGGACAGCCAAATCGGACTCACCAAGAATTATATATCGGTATCATCGAAATGCCAAAAGTTGCCACATTTTGCACTAGCCGGTGCAACCGAGATTTTGCTTCAGTTTCACCGAGTTGGGCAATAATGTTGTGATTGTTGGATTTTTGAAGATGCCTATATATATACCCCTGCAGGTGCCTTTCATTCGTGGAGGAAGCACCCACAACAAGCCAACACTAGCCCCATTCATGTTCTAAGAGAGAACCACCTACTCATGTTTTGAGATCAAGATATTCCACTCCTACCATATGAATCTTGATTTCTAGCCTCCCCAAGTTGCTTTCCATCCAATCAATCTATTCTACAAGCCAAATCTATGAGAGAGTGATTGAGTGTTGAGGAGACTATCTTTTGAAGCACAAGAGCAATGAGTTCATCATACATGCCACATCTATTACCTTTTAGAGAGTGGTGGATCCTAGATTGGTTAGGTGTCACTTGGAAGCGTCCGACTCCGTGTGGAGTTGAACCAAGAAGTTTATAAGGGTAATGAGATAGTCTACTTCGTGAAGATCTACCACGAGTGAGGCTAATTATTCGTGGACCTAAGTCAGGATGGCATAGACAAGATTGCTTCTTTGTGGACCCCTCGTGGGTGGAGTCCTCCATGGAATCGCGGAGCCTTTACATGCACGGGTTGAAGTCTCTATCAGTATGAACGTACGATAGCACCACCTACCGGAACCACGGGAAAAATCTTTGAGTCCCCGTCGCATTTGATCTTCCAATCCCTATACTCTACTTATATGTGAATGTATTTACTTTTCCGCTGATATACTCATAGACTTGTATGTGTAAAGTGTGCTTGACTTGGTATAGTCGCCAAAACTTGTCAACTATAAAAATTGAGAAAATGCTAAGTTTTTATTTGGTCAAGTAGTGTAATTACCCCCTAATGACCCACAAGTGTAGGGGATCTATTGTAGCCTTTTCGATAAGTAAGAGTGTCAAACCCAATGAGGAGAAGAAGGTACTGACAAGCGATCTTGAGCAAGGAATAACCGCAAGCACTGAAAGGTAACATTTTATGGGTTTTATGGTATAAGCAACAAGGAAATAAATGCAGGGGAAATAAATGGTGCCGAGGTAAAGCAAGTGGCCCAATTCTTTTGAACACAAAGGATAAGCCGGGGGACTGAAATTATAAAGACTAAGGCATTCCTGAGGACACACGGGAGAGATAGCCAAGTGCTTTCGCCATATTCCGTCTAGTACTATGTTTTGTGTTGATAAGTGTTATGTGGGTGGATCTTTTCTAGTGCACCGTCTAGGCTAAGACAAGTACACTCTTATGGTTAAACCCTTGCAAGCATCCGCAAATACAAGACAGAAATTAAGGCAAAGCCTAACCATATAAATAAACTTTAGGATCCAACACCCCCTCGTGCAAAAGCATGTGAACTGGGGTTCGGGTTTCTGTCACTCCGGTGACCCACCATAAGCATTCTTTATACATGATGCATTCCCCTAGGTCCTTAAAAAGACGAAGTGTTATGTAGTCGACGTTCACATAACACCACTAGAAGAATAACACCACAACTTAAATATCAATCAACACATATTATTTCAACATCATATGACTACTACCAACTAGACTCCTCCCATGTCCTCAAGAACTAAATGAACTAATCACAAGACATAAAAGAGATCATGATCAGAGGGGATGAAAATATGATGAACAATCTGGTCATAACAATAATTCTCCAACAAAAACTCAATAGCACTCACCACAAAATAGTAATCAACACCGGTAGAGTAAAGGGGATGAATAGTGCAAGGTACAACTACGATTGTAATGGTAAAGTAAGATGGGGTGAAGATGGAGATGGTGCCGGTGATGAAGATGATGGTGATGATGATATCGATGATGCCCGTGACGGTGGTGACAATTATGAGGATGATTTCCCCCTCCGAGAGGAGTTCTCCCCGACGGATTCTTTCCGTCGGAAAGGTCTTTTCTTTTTTGTAGGTTTCTGCCTCGAAGCAGCGGCGGAACTTCGGAAAAAGTTATTTTCCTCAGGATTTTTAGGTCACAAGGGTCGTATAGGCCAAAGGGGCACCGGAGGGGGGACCCGCGCCTCCAGGGCGCCTGGGTTCCTGGGGGCCCCCCTCCAGCCCTTCTTGTGCCTGTCTTCGTGATTTGTTCGGAAACTTATTCCCCATAAATTTCAGCTCAGTTGGAGATGTTCTGATATGGCAACTCTTCATGCTCTTTTCTCCGCTGAATCCTGCATCTGCTGTTTCGGCACCGGAAAGTTGTAAACTATGTAAAATAAGCCAAAACACTATAAGAACAGCATCATATTGTGAAATATATAAATGAATAGAGAAAAATTATGATACAAAATAGTGATGCATTTTGGATGTATCAACTCCCCCAAGCTTAGACCTCGCTTGTCCCCAAGCGAATACTAAGCTCGATAAACCTGTCCACAAGTTTAAAGAGTGAAGTGTCGGTAAATAAGAATACACACAAGAAGCATCGTAATTTATGTACTAAACTCAACCATCCTCAACACCAATCTCAACTCATAAGGTTCATATGAAAGAGTAATATTAATTACAATCAAAAGCAGGGCTAAGGAAACTCATCAAACCATGGCAAACATATCCTTGGTCAAAGAACAACTAATAACTTTTAACTTTTACTCTTCCTCTTATATTTTGATGAGATCAATTGAAGCTTTTTGAAAGAACATGTTATTAGTCAAGAAGTGAAAATGCTAATACAAAGGAAGATGTTTGCTTTAGCTAGGCTTAACAAACAACTTACTTATATTAATGACAATGTCAACAAAGTTGTGACATGGAAATTCTCAATGAAACAATATAAATGCATGCATCTTTGTCAACATAAGGTGTCTCCTCTTTATAGGATAGAAAGAAGTAGGTTTACTGACTCAACATAAAATTAAAGGATTAGCCCTTCACAGAGGGAAGTAGGGAAAACTCATGTGCTAGAGCTTTTAGAGATTCTGAAATCAATAAGATTGTAAAACAAGCTTGTGGGAGGTGCATAATTCGTCAACAAATGCTAGCAGATAGCCCAATACTTCTCATGCTGGACAAGTTTGGAGGAACGGCTCCCAAAGTGGGGATGATCACATCCCCTTAGTCTCCTTTGTTTATCACTACCAAAGTTTTCTGATTTCTCATCAACAAAGCGTGAAGAAGGTTTTCTTTGCTGCTATTATCTTTTACGAGCTGGGCGCGGTCATGCCAGTCCCTCCTTGTATTAGGGGTTCGTAGATTAGACATGCAAACCCAGGATAAAGCTTGTCTAGTATGAGAAGATCATGAATTATCTACTACTTCCTCATGAGCTAAAAGAGAGGCACTGATGACGGGAAAATGGGGCGATAGACAAATACTAACTACGCGTCCACGTCATAGAGACAGATAGAATATAGTATTTAAAGTGCGCGAATGTAAACGAGACAAATATCAAGTATTGCGGGTACTTTATTTCCAGCACTCTTACATTTACATAAAAGAACTCTTAATTACATCTCCGAAGAGAAAACCCCTGATTAAGAATTCCAACATTTCTAATACAAAGGATTACATCACATATGACTATTACAAAAATATAAATAAAATGGAAGATCCTCCTCGCTGTCGTTGACGCCGGATGTTGGAAGGAGCATTTAATCTTCTTCAAATAATCATGATGTTTGGTAATATATACATGACATATTTTAACCATCATATTTACTTGATTTTACTCACATTAGTTTGATCATGCGAAATATTCCTAAGTGCATGCACGGGTTATTTAATATGTCTGATCAATTAATCAACCTTTATGTTTTTTTATCATAAGCAGATTGTACTTTTGATTATACTACATGGTTTTCCTTAATGATTAATTGTCGCATGCACTAAAGGGCTATAGGATCATGTTCGTGGTATTTCCTACATGCATGAGAATTTAAGCGATGCATGGTATGCTTGTCATACAATATTTTGTTTGAGTTAACATATTTACCTCGCGAGCTTCATTTATTTTACTACCAAAATATTTGGTGTGATAACATAGTTTTGGTTTAGCAAGGCATACTATTTGATTTCATCTTACTTTGCATCATAGGATAAATGACACATATGGAGGGTGCAACATGATTTAGTGATATACATTTGAAGTGACTTGGCTTATGTCAATATGACCAAACCAAGCACAATATTTATCTCTAGATACATTTAGAGTACACATTGGTTTGTGTCAATATGATCAAACCAAAGACATGATTTTATCAAGTTAAATAGTTTTAGTGCAACTAGGTTCATGTCAATGTGACCAAACCAAGAGGCCCAATTTAATGATATGTGAATTTAGAGATATTTAGATAATACCATCATGAACCAATAAATGTCAAATTTCAGGAATATATGTTCTTAGTGCCACTTGGTTTGTGTCAATATAACCAAACCAAGGGCCAATATTTTATCAAGATGTCAATTTTTAATAGCAACTTGGTTTGTGTCAATGTAACCAAACCAAAAGTTATGAGGAGAAAACTTCATGGTTGTGTCAATAAAACCAACCAAGAAGTAAGAATACATCTGGCAAATATGAAGAAAGATTCCCTAGTTTGTGTCAATGTAACCAAACTCGAGAATTATGAAATAAAACTCCATGGTTGTGTCAATATAACCAACCAAGAAGTAAAAATCATGTAGCCAATATGAAGAAATATTTCCTAGTTTGTGTCAATATGACCAAACTAGGGAATAGGAAAAGGAAGCTCCATGGTTGTGTCAATATAACCAACCAAAGAGCAAGAAAAGAACTACAATCCCATCTTCTTCAAGTCTTTTTTCTTTCACGTATGGAGTAGTGCAAGGGCAAAAGAAGTATGAGTTCAATTTGCCTTGTTTCTCACCTTGGCAGTAGAGTCGGACGAGCGGCCGGCGGTGATGTCGACGACGACGAGACGAACGGCCGACGACGACGGCGAGCGGATGACGATGACGGCAGCAAGCGAACGGCCGGTGGCGATGACGGTGAGCAGACGGCCGGCGGCAACGAAGCGATGGATGGATGATGTGCTTGACGATGGGCTGATGTGTATGAAAGCAGTGGCTGGATGGATGAAAGCAGCAATGGACTGAATGAACGTAAGATGGATCGGCGAGCAGCTCCTCTACGCTGAACGAGCAGCTATTTGTAACAAGCGGGCGAGCAGCGGGACACTGTGGCGCGTGCCCACGATCCTCGATCATGCGATCATGTGAGATCGTGGAGCTCGCTTCTCTTTCCTTCTTTCTTTTATTTCTTTAATTCATAATTGACCGGCAACGTCCCATCATCTGACATGGGCTAAATTAAGTTGTGGTCTTTTTTTCTTGTGGGCGCGCTCCTGTGGTGCTCACCTGTGGGCCTTTGATATAATTGGAGCCTGATCCATGCATGCACGCCTAAGCATGGGAGGAGGACGTCCATTTCGTATGATGTTGCTATATGGGTGTATGCGTTTGGGCATGGGCTAGATAATTACTTCATTAGTTCCTAATCTAGCCACATAATTAATCCATGTATAATACATGCATGCACGTAGCTTGTACTTGCACCATATATGTACGTAGCCATTTGTATGATTGGGCTAGCTAGGACAAATTAGTTGTTGTGACATGGAAAAGCATTTCTTCTACTGATAATTATATGACGGTTTGATATTTACCCTCATACATCATTGCATGCTATATTATTTTATACGGACATTATTGTGCCAATATTTGTTTTAGCGGTGACAGAATAATGTTCATAAATAACATTTTGGTGATATTTGCATTTGGGTCAACGTTGGAATTTAGCCGCTGATGATGGCGTATGTATATGAAAGTCATATGTCATGTAGTTTATACGACAATATGTCTCTTTTTTAGTTTTTGTTATTTTATATTGAGACGCGCGGCGAAATTTAATAATTGTATCCTTTTTTTCGTGTATTCGGTGATTCACTATCTTGTTTGATTATTTTATGTAAATGATTTTATTTGCATAATATCTAAGCACTATGTTTTACTACGGCCGAAATCGGTGTCAACAGGCACAAAACAGGGAATAATATTTTGAAGGTTTAAAGATAGCACATGAGTAATATACTTTAGGAGTGGTGGTGAAATACCATATATAGGGAAGGTATGGTGGACTCTTGGGAAGGCTGAGGTTTCAAGGTATGGGTGCACAAGCAGTATTCCCACTTAGTACAAGGGTTGTCTAGCAAAGGCTTTTGAAAGCAGACAAATGATGTTGACTTGGATGCAAAACAATATAAAGTTTAACATAAAGAATTGGCATGAAACATCATGTTGTCTTCCTTGTCAACATAACACTTCAAGCATAAGAACATTAAGGTTTAGGCTATGTCCCTACTAAAAACCTCATGCTTGTTTTTATGACCAATGTTATGTTTGCCAAGATTAAATAAAGTTTTCAAAGCCATACTTGATATATAAGATCAATACTCTCATAAGAATCAACATATAAGGTCGATTGAATGAAGAGAATATCAGGTGCAGCGAAGAAACCAATAGACTTCTCATTAATATTCCATTATAGACAACTGCACACTCACCGATACAAGACTCTCCACAAAGGAGTGATAGACCTCAATGCAAACACCTAATTCATAATATAACTTCCCTAGACATGATACGACACTAGACTTGACCATAAAAGATAAACGATAAAGATAAAGATACCGAGCACTCCCCCAAGCTTGCAACAAGCTAAGGGGATGCCATTACCCATGAAGATTTCACTCTTCATCCTTGTTCTTGTTCCTCGGGTAATCCTTAGCGAAAAGATTCCATGGCAAAGGTTCTCCCTCCACACAGGATTCTTCATTCTCCGGGATCCTGCTTTCGGCAGATAAGCCCATGCGCAAAAACTTTAGTTCATACTCACATTTCTGGTTTTGGAGGTCATAGATGTGCCCTTGAAGTTCAAACACTTTGGTTTCCAGTGAGTATATGCTTCATCACACTTCCTTCATCTCCTCCTCATGTTGCTTCTTCAGCTCGGCGATGATATCGAAGTTGGCCTCGACACCATGCTCGATCATCAACTTGTACTTGAAGACTTCTGGCTCCACTTCTTCCATCGTGGCCTTGGTGCTCCCCTCTTTGATATGTCCCTTCAGATCTTCTTTGTGGAGGACACCATCCTCCACCCAAAGTGTTTAAGGGTGTCTCTTTACCTCTGCGGGGTAAGGGTTGATGACGTTGATGAAGAACTTGTCCTTGGGGGACTTTCGGGAAGCCATGGCACCTAGGTTTGCTGAAAGTTCTCCTCGCATAAACAGATCAAAAAGAAAACACACAAAATCGCAAGATACAAACCGGGACGATCCGGGAAAATATATAGAAAAAATTGTTGCACCGAAAGGAAGGAAACAAGCCAAAGTGGGGTCGGAGACGGACTCCTGGTAGCCCAAGCAGGCTCCCTGCGGCCAGGAGGCAGGCCATGCCACCAGGTCGCCTGGAGCCCCGGGAGCTCCTTTCGGGCTCCACTTCGGCTCGGAATTTTCCTAATTTTGCAAAAACACATAATACAGAACTTCTATTGATGATCGTGAAGTTTCCTTACCGTATTACATACCTATTCTTGTTCTGCTTATGGTGGTGTCTGACACAGTATTGCAATATGTTCTTCGTGAGTGGCTATCTGTATCACATCCACCTCTACATATACGGGGTCTCCTTCCATGTAATGCTTGAGTCTTTGCCCATTCACAACTTGTGATTTGGTGCCTTCAAAATTGTTAATCTTGATTGCACCGGAGCGGTAGACTTCTTCGATATGGTATGGTCCTTCCCACTTGCAAAGTAATTTACCTGGAGAAAACCTGAAACGAGATCTATACAACAAAACTTTATCACCAACATTAAATTCACGTTTAAAAATTCTCTTGTCATGCTACTTCTATACCTTTTCTTTGAACATTTTTGCACTCTCGTAAGCTTCACTTCTCCACTCATCTAGAGAAGTCAAGTTCATGAGACGCTTTTCACCAGCAAGCTTTGGGTCAACATTAAGCTCTCTAACAGCCCAAAAAGCTTTGTGCTCTAACTCTAAAGGTAGATGGCATGCCTTGCCATAGACTATCTTATACGGAGACATTCCCATGGGATTTTTGTAAGCAGTTCTATACGCCCACAAGGCATCTCCTAACTTTTTGGACCAGTCCTTTCTAGAACTGTTCACTATCTTTTGCAAGATCAACTTGATCTCTCTATTTGTGAGCTCAACTTGCCCACTTGTTTGAGGATGGTAAGGTGAAGCAATTCTATGATTAACATCATATTTGGCTAGAGCTTTTCTAAAAGCACCATGTGTAAAATGTGATCCTCCGTCGGTCATGGGGTACCTAGGTACACCAAACCTAGGGAAGATTACATCCTTGAGCATTTTCAAAGATGTCTTGTGATCAACACTTTCAGTGGGGATTGATTCAACCCACTTGGTCACATAATCAACAGCCACTAAGATGTGAGTGTACTTGTGTGAAGGAGGAAAATGACCCATAAAATCAAAACCCCAGCAATCAAAAGGCTCAATGACTAGAGAATAATTCATAGGCATCTCATTTCTCCTACTAATATTACCAACTCTCTGACACTTATCACAAGATAAAACATAGTTTCTAGCGTCTTTAAAGAGAGTAGGCCAATAAAAACCTGACTGGAGAACCTTGTGTGCGGTCCTCTCACCGGCATGATGTCATCCATAAGGACTGTCATGACATTGTATCAAGATATCCTTCTGCTCATGCTCCGGTATGCATCTCCTCACGATCCCATCTGCACCTTCTCTAAAAAGATGTGGGTCATCCCAAAAGTAATACCTCAAGTCGTGGAAGAATTTCTTCCTTTGCTCGAATGTTAAACCTGGAGGCAAAAACTTTGCAACAATAAAGTTAGCATAATCTGCAAACCATGGATTGGAATTAGATTGTACCCTCAAAATAGCTAACTGTTCATCAGGAAAACTATCGTTGACCGGAATAGGATCGTGTGATGTGTCCTACATCCTGGAAAGGTTGTCTGCTATAGGGTTGTCTGCTCCCTTCCTAACAACAATCTGCAAATCAAATTCTTGAAGAAGAAGGACCCATCTGATAAGCCTTGGTTTGGGATCCTTCTTTTCCATAAGATACTTAATAGCAGCATGATCAGTATGAATGATGACTTTGGAATCAACAATGTAAGGCCTAAACTTATCACAAGCAAACACTACCGCTAAAAGCTCTTTCTCGGGTAGTAGCATAAATATTTTGAGCACTATCAAGGGTTTTGCTAGCATAATGTATAGCATTCAATTTCTTATCAACCCTTTGTCCAAACACAGCTCCAACAGCAAAATCACTAGCATCATACATGATTTCAAAAGGCAAATTCCAATCAGGTTGTTGGACTATAGGGGCAGTTAGCAAAGCTTTCTTAAGAACTTCGAAGGCTTCCTTACAATCTTCATCAAACATAAAAGGAATATCCTACTCGAGAAGATTAGTGAGGGGTTTTGAAGTCTTAGAAAGTCTTTAATAAATCTTCTATAGAAACCAGCATGAACGAGGAAACTATGAATACCTCTGATGTCCTTTGGATAAGGCATCCTCTCGATTGCTTCGACCTTTTCCCTATCCACCTCGATTCCCGTTTCAGAAATCTTGTGGCGAAGAACAATTCCCTCATTGACCATGAAGTGGCACTTCTCCCAGTTGAGTACCAAGTTTGTCTCCTCACATCTCTGCAAAACTTTATTAAGGTTGTGGAGACAATGGTCAAAAGAGGTTCCATAGACAGAGAAATCGTCCATAAAACCTCCACAATTTCCTCACAAAAACCATGAAATATAGCAAAAATACACCTTTGGAAAGTAGCAGGAGCATTGCATAAACCAAAAGGCATACGTCTATAAGCATAAGTAACAAAGGGACAAGTAAAAGTGGTCTTCTCTTGATCGGAAGTGTTAACATGAATTTGAGAGAAGCCAGAATACCCATCAAGATAGCAAAAGTGAATGTTTTTGGATAACCTTTCAAGCAGTTGGTCGATGAACGGCAACGGGTAGTGGTCCTTCCTGGTTGCTTTGTTCAGCTTCCTATAATCAATACACATTATATATCCAATAATAATTCTTTGAGGTATTAGTTCATTCTTATCAGTAGGAACCACAGTCGTACCTCCTTTCTTGGGAACACAATGTACCGGACTTACCCACTTACTATCAGCTATGTGGTAGATAATACATGCGGCTAGAAGCTTGAGGATTACGGTCCTCACAACATCCTTCATCTTCGGGTTCAACCATCATTGATGATCAACAACCGGTTTAGCATCAGGCTCAAGATTGATAGTATGCTGACAAATAGATGGACTAATCCCCTTAAGATCATCAATGGTATAGCCAATAGCGCCTCAGTGTTTATGAAGGACTTCCAATAATCGCTCTTCTTCATATACCGAAAGGTTAGCATTGATAATAACAGGATATACTTTATTTTCATCAAAATAAGCATACTTGAGCGTATTGGGAAGAGGTTTAAGATCAAACACTGGGTCTTTTGTTGGTTTCGATAGAATTCCCAAAGGCTCAATCGGAAGGTTGTGCTTTAGGATAGCAGGTTGTCTCAAGAATATGTCGTCTAGCTCATTCCCTTCGTGCATATGCATATCAATTTCGTGGTCCTCCATAAATTGGTGCAAAGGATCGTTAGGAGGAGTAGCAATAGAAGTAATCTATTCAATAATGTTATCATTACTAGGCAAATGAGTACCACGAGTTTGCTTTGAGAATTTAGAAAAGTTAAATTCGTATGGCTCACCATTTAATTCAACAGATATTTTTCCTTTCCTGCAATCTATAATAGCTCCACAAGTTTTGAGAAAAGGCCTACCAAAGATAATAGGGCAAAAACTATCTTGCAATGAACCGAGTACTAGAAAGTCGGTAGGATATTTTACCTTTCCACATAGGACTTCAACATCTCGTACAATTCCAATAGGAGAGATAGTTTCTTTGTTTGCAAGATGAATAGTAACATCAACGTCTTCAATTTCACATGGTAGAATATCATGCATGATCTCTTGATAAAGTGAAAAAGGAATAGCACTAGCACTGGATCTCAAATCACATAGCCCGTAATAATTATGATCTCCTATTTTAACAGATGCAACTGGAGTACCTGAAATTAGGCCTTTATTCTTGGCTGTAACAAGGTTAGTAGAAACAACACAAAAATTTATATTGGAATCCTCAATAATACTAGTAACAAGATCCTTGACTAATGCAACTTGAGGATTAAACTTAATCAGGTCCTCATGCTCATCAGACGTTCTTTCACTTTTATTCAGTATGCCTGTGACAAAAGAATGCTCCCTCATCCTTGTGGGGAAAGGGGGCTTTTCATATAAATCTGTAGGCAAGATAGGGTCAGCAATATTGATATCAACAGGTAATTCCTTAAAATGTTTATGGTGCTGATCCTCCTTCTTAGAGGAATCAATATGAGAGGCAAAGTCTTTGCAAAAATCAATTATAAGCTGGGAATCAAGACCAATCATAGCACAAAAGGTATTGAAGTAATCAATTTTCACATAGCTCTCAATGTAATCATGCTCATAATTTATAATGGTTCAATACCTTTATCAATCTCCCAATCTTTAGTGTTCTTCTCGATCCTTTCAATCAGATCCCACCTAGCTTCGGTGCTTTTGTTTGAGAATGCCCTACTAGAGGAGGCATCAAGCATCTCTTTATCTTGACGAGAAAGCCTTGCATAAAAATTTGTAAGAATGATTTCCTTGGGGAGCATATGATTGAGACATTTGAGCATTAGGGACTCCAATCTCCCCCAAGCTTGAGCGATGCTTTCTCCGTCACAAGACCAAAAGATATAAATATAGTTCCTGTCTCGATGTATTTCATGAAGAGGATAAAACTTTGCATAAAAGAGAGGCATAAGATCTTGCCAATTTAGCAAATGAGATTTATCAAGAAGCCTATACCAATCCAAAGCCTTATCTTTTAATGATAGAGAGAATAGCTTTCTCATAACAAAAGCCATCGATATACCTGCAAGCTTAAATAAGGAGCATATAGTTGTGAAAGATATAGCAAGTGTTCGCCTGGATGTCTATCTCCTGCATATCGATTAGCCAAGACACAATCAATAATACTAGTTGGTATTTTAAAGTGCACGATTTTCGTAGGTGGGGGAGGCTTCTCCACCACAATAGCGGTGGTTCGGTTCCCCACAAGAAACAAACCAAGAGAAGAGTTGTCCATGGGGACAAGAAGCGGAAATAGTAAAATAAAAACAGCATGTACAGCGTAAAGGTTTCCTTACCAATTTCACTTACCAATAGCGCTACACTCCCCAGCAACGGCGCCAGAAAATGGTCCTGATGATCCACAAGTGTAGGGGATCATCGTAGCCTTTTTGATAAGTAAGAGTGTCGAACCCAACAAGGAGCAGAAGGTACTAACAAGCGATCTTGAGCAAGTAATAACTGCAAGCACTCAAAGGTAACTTTTTATGGGTTTTCTGGTATAAGAAACAAGGAAATAAATGCACAGAAAGTAAATGGTGCCGAGGTGCAGCAAGTGGCCCAATCCTTTTGAACACAAAGGATAAGCCGGGGGACTAAACTTACAAAGACTAAGGCGTTACTCAGGACACACGGGAGAGATAGTCAAGTGCTTTCGCCAAATTCCGTCTAGTACTATGTTTTGTGTTGATAAGTGTTATGTGGGGGATCTTTGCTAGTGCACCGTCTAGGCTAAGACAAGTACACTCTTCTGGTTAAACCCCTTTCAAGCATCCACAAATACAAGAGAGAAATTAAGGCAAAGTCTAACCATAGAAATAAACTTTAGGATCCAACACTCCCTCGTGCAAAACTTGCAAACTGGGGTTCAGGTTTCTGTCACTTCGGCAACCCACCATAAGCATTCTTTATACACGATGCATTCCTCTAGGTCCTTAAAAAGGCGAAGTTTTATGTAGTCTACATTAACATAACACCACTAGAAGAATAACACCACAAATTAAATATCAATCAACACATATTACTTCAACATCATATGACTACTACCAACTAGACTTCTCCCATGTCCTCAAGAACTAAATGAACTACTCACAAGGCATAAAAGAGATCATGATCGGAGGGGATGAAAATATGATGAACAACCTAGTCATAACAATAATTCTCCAACAAAACTCAATAGCATTCACCACAAAAGAGTAATCAACACTGGTAGAGTAAAGGGGATGAATAGTGCAAGGTACAACTCCGTTTGCAATGGTAAAGTGAGATGGGGTGAAGATGGAGATGGTGTTGGTGATGAAGATGATGGTGATGATGCCCCTGACGATGGTGATGACGATGAGGACGATCTACCACTCCGAGAGGAGTTCTCCCCGGCGGAATCTACCCTTCGGAAAGGTCTTTTCTTCTTTGTAGGTTTTCATCGCGGAGCGGCTATGGAACTCCGGAAAAACTTCTTTTCCTCGGCATTTTTAGGTCACGAGGGTAATATAGGCCAAAGGAGGGCACCGGAGGTGGGACCCACCGCCTAGGCGGCCACCTAGCGTGGCCTAGGGGGGACCCGCGCCACCAGGGCGTCTGGGTGCCTTGTGGCCCCCTCCGGCCCTTCTTCGGCCTGTCTTCATGATTTGTTCGGAAACTTCTTTTCCGTAAATTTCATCTCAGTTGGAGATGTTCTGATATGGCAACTCTTCATGCTCTTTTCTCCGCTAAATCCTGCGTCTGCTGCTTCGGCACCGAAAAGTTGTAAAATGTGTAAAATAAGCCAAAACACTATAAGAACAGCATCATATTGTGAAATATATCAATGAATAGAGATAAATTATGATACAAAATAGTGATGCATTTTGTACGTATCACCCCCCTCTAGACATTTCTTCACGATCCCACATATTGCATTTTAACTGCGAATTTGGCGTGCAGCCAAATAATGAAATTGAAAGGTTAGAGATAGCAATCCGGTTCCAACCTTTCAATGAAGAGTTCATAAGTAGTGTCAATATATAGTGTTCTATGGAAAGTTGATGGTTTATGCAACTTTCTCTACTCTAAGAGATCATTCAAACACATGCTTTGTTGGTGGGACATGGCATCAATTACATACTTCTATCATGTAGTGTATGTATCCCAAAATTTACTTTAACCATAACTTGGACCAACCAGTGCATTATATGTGATAAAAATCTTTCTATTAAACTTGTATTTAAATGAAGTTTTCGATGTTATAATTTTAAGATCCCAAAAAGATATATTATTTATTTTATTTAGGATCAAAGTTTAATTTCAAAAAATGTGCATCACTTGTTTAGGGCCTACTTGGTTCGTCATTTTGGACCCAAAAACACATGTAAAATATACCCATGTGAAAAAAATACGGATGGGCCTCGCACAGGTAATTGGTATATATGTTGTTTTCGGGCTGTAATTTTTATGTTGGTTTTCTCGTTTACACCCGTAAGACGCCGGTATCCCATACATACCATCTCCCATCGTTTTCCCCCATTGTCTCTCTCAAAACCATATCCACCTCTCGTCTTGTGCGCCGCAGGGGGGCGCTGGCGCCGGTGTCCGCAAGGGGGTGAAGCAAAGGTGAGGCGGCGAGGCGCGACGACAGTGAAGCGGCAAGGTGCAACGACAGCGAGGCGGTGAGGCGCGTCAAGAACGAAGCGGCGAGGCGGGGAGGCACGACGAGAACTAGGAGGTGAGGCGGCGAGGCGTGACGACAGCGAGGCAGTGAGGCGCGGCGACAACGAGGCGGCGAGATAGCGATCCCTCCTCCTCCTCAACGGCCTCTGATATGTCCCAAACGTATCTATAATTTCTGCTTGTTCCATGATCTTTTGGGTGACATTGTTATATGTTTTCCTATACTATTATATCATTTTACACATATTTGGACTAACCTACTAACTTAATGCACCCAGTGCAAGTTTTTGTCTGTGGATGTCTTTTTTGAAGGGGATTTTGCCCAATTTTCCGAAGCCCGAAAAAATCCAGAAAAATATATAAAAAATCAGCAAAACAGAAGCTTCGGAATCACCGAAGGAGGGCCAGGGGCCTCCCAGGCGGCCTGCTAGCGCGCCCTGGCCCTAGGCCACGCCAGGAGGTCGCCTGGGTGGGCCCCACCTCCTCCGGTGCCCTCCTTTGGCCCTTATTTAGTGTTTCGTGAGGAAACCCTCGGAGACTTTCTGGAATCGCGAATTTCTCCATCGTTCCGTCGCCGCAGCGCTTCCGAGATCGAGAGCGTCCGGAGACCTCTTCCCGGCACCCTGTCAGAGGGAGGATTGACCTCCGGGAGCTTCTCCACCACCATGGACGCCTCCCGGATGTGTCGTGAGTAGTTTCCCCTGGACCATGAGTCCATGACCAGTAGCTATGTGGTCTCTTCTCTCCAATCTTGTGCTTCAATGGTTAGTCCTTGTGAGCTTCCCTACATGATCAAGGCATCTTTGTAATTCTCTTGCTATTGCTATGCTCGGTTTGTTGGGATCCGATGGATTATGAGATTATGTTCAGATTTTTATGAGTTATATATTTTATTATCCTTTTATATTATGTTCCTTAGTGATTCTTGCATGTTCTATGTTGCTTTTTATTGCTTTGGCCAAGTAGTAGATTGTAACTCCAAGAGGGAGCGTTATGCATGATTGTGGGTTCGGGGCCCTCGATGTCTAGCTTGAGTGACAGAAACATGAGACTAGGGGGTGTGCTTGTTGCCACCAGGGAGAAAACAACGGTGTTTGTGACCACGGTTGCAAGGATTGTTTACCTTACACATAGTTCGTTAATGCAGTTGTCCGTTGCTTTGAGTTTACACTTTGGGTGGGGCTCACAACTTAATACCGGAGAGATGTTCTAGATAGATATCTCAAGGTGGATGATCAGTAAGTAGATGTTGATGAATAAACGGTCTACTTGTCTCGGTGTATTTCCCATTACTATTGAACCTCTAACTATCAAGGAACATAATTCTGTCATTTGCCCAACTGTGATTTGTTTACACTAGCATAGTTGTTTATCGTCTTTTGGGAGAGAGACATCACTAGTGAACGTTATCTGACTCTGGCCCATATCACCATCATTGTTTACACCTCCATCATTTACCACTTTCTTTACTTTGCCGTTGCAATCACTATTACCTTCTCACTTGTGTTTTGATCGTTTGCAAACCACAAGGCCGGAGAGATTGACAACATCTCTGTACTCGTTGGGAGAAAAGTTATTTGTTGTGTGTGTAGGTCTGCGTCTTCTGCTAGCGCCAGGGTGGAAGACACCTACTTGTTGAACCTAGGAGTCCTCCTGGATCGATAAACCTTACAGTTTCCGTGTAAGGTAAATTCGCTGCTGACTACATCTCCACCTTCCACTTGGGGTATCCAACGAGGGGTGAGAAGTATATACATCAACTCGTCATCAAGCGAATTTCTGCCGCCGTTGTCGGGGAGTCCACTCTTCAAGATAGGGGAGTTGCACACTATCTTTTACCTTTGCTTCTTAGTCTTGTTAGTTTGCTTTCTAGTTTTTGCTTTAGAGTCCTATACAAAAAACCACAAAAATATTAGTTAATTTGCTTTAGTTTTCAAGCATGTTAAGGTTTGATTCCTGGAAGGAATCTGAGGTCCTAGACTTCCATCAAAGGAATGGAGAAAATATAAACGAAGCATGGGATAGAATTTCTGAAGCACACAAAAGAATTATGCCTTGGATACCCATCAAAATTGTGCTTAGAATTTTTTATCATGGTCTCTTTATATGGTGCAAACACTCTCTTGATATTATAGCTAAATGAGATTTCTTAGAGTGTGATGAGGCAAGAGCTCTTGATATTATACATGGTCTATCTAATAATCTTGTTTATAATCATGGTTATGACACTATTATATATAGACTTGCTACTATTGAAGGAAAAATATATGCTCTAGACTTAAGAGAAAGAGAGAAACACATGGTTGATAAGGAGCATATTTTGAAAATAAATGATGACTGGGAGCCTTTCGATAGAATTAGCATCTCTAACCAATACTTCCTTGCTTATTGTGATATTGGATCCATGGTTTCTACTATGCCAAAAGTTGTTTATGATTCTCTCTGGTTAGACATGGAAACTTTTTCATCTTATCATGAACATGATAATGGTGATATTTCTGAGATCTAGGGAAAGGTAAAAGATGTCCAAGTTACATTCTCTAAAAGGAGTGCAACAATTGATTTCTTCATCATGGAGCCAACAAAGGGAATATAGTGCTTGGAAGGGACTTCCTCCAAGCCATGCGAGGCTTCATTTATTTAGGTAAAGGACACATACGCTTACGAGGGAAAGTGAAAGGTATGTACCTATTCCCTAGGAAAAATGAGGATGAACTTGTTGAGGCTCCATTTGAAGGTCTTTATAATTCTAACAACTTTGAAGAACTTTGATCCTCCTTCTTGCATTATGCCTAGCTCAAAGGCATAAAAGAAAGCGCTTGTTGGGAGGCAACCCAATATGTTTTTACTTTCTTTTTTAGTGGTATTGATGTGTGTTACTATTGTAGCAACATCATTGTATCTTTATTTTTAAGTTTTGTGCCAAGTTATATCCTCCGATTGCAAGGAAGATCAAGAATCGTGACATGTTGTCCACAAACATATTTTGTCTGCTTGACGGAACAAATCGCCAAAAATCACCAGATCATCTTTTTGATCTGAATTTTTTTGAAAGAATGCTCTATATAATTGTCTTTCTCGCATCTGTTCTGAGTTTTTTTAATTCAAGTTGCATAAGTGCCCCGAACAAATTATTTACTACCTATTGTTCTGTCTTTCACAGATTCTTCCATGTTTTGTGTTTTCATTGTTTTGCGAATCCTAAGCGTGTACTTTATTTGCAAAAATCTTTTGGCATTCATGAGAAGCAGTAGCTTTTCATGATAACCTTTATTTCCAGCAGGTATTGAATTATTTTATTAAGGGAACTAACTACTCTAATCAGCTTATGATGAGTTTTGTGTGAAGGGAGTTTTCAAGTATTGCGATGGGAGAGATGATGAAAGAAGATAAAGGAGTGTCAAACGCTCAAGATTGGGGATGCCCCCATGCATACCAAGAAATATTCAAAGGAGACTCTAGCGTCTAAGCTTGGGGATGCCCCCGTGCATCCCCTTCTCTATCAACAATCTTCAGGTCGTCCGTCTCCATACTATATTTTTATCACTTCATATGATATGTGCCATGCCTGGAGCGTCCTGCTATTTAATTTTTAGTTTGTTTTAGTTTTTCTTGCTTTTCATAACAAATCATAACCTAGCCTACCTTGTTTGGGAGAGAGACACGCTCCATTCCACTTTAGAACACAACATAGTTTCATGCTTATTCTTTTTGTGTGTTCTTCATCTTTTCGTAGCTACCGTCGTGCTTAGCTCTTAGCTTTCATGCTTATCTTCTTAATAGATTTTATTTAGGTTGATTTTGGAACTCTCTTGAGTTATCATTCTTATCTTTTTTAGAGAGTTCGCTTGTTGCACCGAGTTGTGTGTCTTGCATGAGTAGGTAACTGAGGTTGCTATTTAAGTATAGTAGTAACTTGCAATAGTTTTGAGGTATTGATTTGAGTAATGTTTGGACAATTGGTGCCAAGAGCTTGAGCCTATTAGTGATAGGTGTCGTATTTTGGGAAATCCGTGTGTTTTTCAAAAACTAAAAATTAGTTGAGAACTCTAGCTACTAAATTGATCGCTAACCTGTGGAGGGGTTGGAATATATAGAGTACCCTCACGTTACCATGAGTCGAGGATGCGCAAGGATAACCAAACCCCCAAACATTCCTCCTCAATGTACTTGTCTCTTTGTGAATTTCCTGACTAGATAGAGAGTTACCAATAATAAGTGTATGAGTTCTTCGGACTAATGTGAGTATTTGATTGTTGTCACTTCCGCCATCCATATTTTGCTAGACTCTTCGGTACCGTGCATTGCCCTTCCTCACATTGAGAGTTGGTGCAAATTCCGCCGGTGCATCCAAACCCATGACATAATACGCTCTGTCATACATAAGCCTCATTATATCTTTCCTCAAAACAGCCACCATACCTACCTATTAAGGCATTTCCATAGCCTTTCCGAGATACATTGCCATGTAACATCCATCATCTCATGACTTGATCTTCATGTCATACATGATTTTGCTTGATCATAGAGCCGCATGCTAGTTGGGCCTTTCCCTCATTACTGCTACATGACGCGCTAGTATCATTGCATATCCTGCTACACTGGCAGAGGCATACATTTGCATACATCATGATAGTTTTCACTTGTCTTTATGTTGAGTACTTATTATAAGGTGTAATGATTTTTCTTTCTATTCATGTAAAATATAGAGTGTTGCCCTTAAGAGAGGAAAAGATCCCAAAGAGGACAAACAAAAGATCCCAAAGAGGACAAATGAGAGATAAAAAGAAAGAGCCAAAGAGGACACAAAAAAATAAAAATAAAAGAGAAAAGAAAAAAAAGAAATAAAAAGAGAGAAGGGGGCAACACTACTATTCCTTTTGAAAGATCCACACTCGTACTCCATTACTATATTGGTACTAGATAGAGATTATCATTCATGCATAACTATGTGGGGATCCTTACACTATAGAACTTGGTTTGCATATTTCAATGATGAGCCTCCTGAAATGAGCTCTAGGTCTTCATGATCAAACAAGTTGGATGCACCCCCGCTAGTTCAATTGGAGAGCTTACCTTGGCTCATATGTGCATCCGTTACATGGCAATCCCTACTCCTCACATCATATCTATCATTTGGCTTTCTCTCGCCTATGGTTGTCCTCGTTGGTGTGAGCCTTTCACACATTTTTGTCTTCCTTCCCCATCATTATTCTATTTGCCATCCTAAGTGCCAACATATCTTGCTTACTCTCATCCATTGCATGAGTGCTCAAAATCGAAAGGGAAAGGATCATCTTGACTTGTGCCTGACAAGTGGTCTGGGGATGAGTCAAAATAAGATTCCAAAGGAGACTAAGTGTGAGGTTTAGTAGATTGTGTTCTCAATTAAAAAATATTTTATCTCTGAACCCATCTCTCACTTCCTGCATGCAAACACCATTTGGAGACATTCGAGTCACGGATAGCGAGAGCTCTTGCACCTTTATGTTCTTACTTTGCTAAATTCAATACTAGATATAGACTCTTGCTTGTTATTGTCTTGACTTGAATTGCATATCTCATTTGCTTTACTTTGAAGTTCTTATATGTGTGTTAGCATGTTACTACAGAAATTAATGTGTTATCATTTATCTACTCGAGGACGAGCAGAAATCAAGCTTGGGGATGTTGATACGTCCCAAACGTATCTATAATTTCTGCTTGTTCCATGATCTTTTAGGTGACATTGTTATATGTTTTGCTACACTTTTATATCATTTTACACATATTTGTACTAACCTACTAACTCAGTGCACCCAGTGCCAGTTTCTGTCTGCTGATATGTTTCTTGCACGGGCTTTTACCCAATTTTCCGAAGCCCGAAAAAATCCAGAAAAATATATATAAAAAATCAGCGAAACAGAAGCTTCGAGATCACCGAAGGAGGGGGCAGGGGCCTACCAGGCGGACTGCTGGCACGGCCTGGCCCAAGGCCGCGCCAAGAGGTCGCCTGGGTGGGCCCCACCTCTTCCGGTGCCCTCATTTGGCCTATATTTAGTGTTTTGTGAGGAAACCCTCGGAGACTTTCTGGAATCGCGAATTTCTCCATCGTTCCGCCGCCGTAGCGCTTCCGAGATCGGGAGCATCAGGAGACCTCCGGGAGCTTCTCCACCATCATGGACGCCTCTCGGATGTGCTGTGAGTAGTTTCCCTTGGACCATGAGTCCATGACTACTAGCTATGTGATGTCTTCTCTCCAATCTTGTGCTTCAATGGTTAGTCCTTGTGAGCTGCCCTACACGATCAAGGCATCTATGTAAGTCTCTTGCTATTGCTATGCTCGTTTTGGTGGGATCCGATTGATTATGAGATTATGTTCAGATCGTTATGAGTTAAATATTTAATTATCCTTTTATATTATGTTTCTTAGTGATTCTTGCATGTTCTCCATTGCTTTTTATTGCTTTGGCCAAGTAGTAGATTGTAACTCCAAGAGGGAGCGTTACGCATGATTGTGGGTTCGAGCCCCTCGATGTCTAGCTTGAGTGACAGAAACATGAGACTAGGGGATGTGCTTGTTGCCACCAGGGAGAAAACAATGGTGCTTGTGACCAAAGTTGCAAGGATTGTTTCCCTTACGCATAGCTCGTTAATGTAGTTGTCCGTTGCTTTGAGTTTACACTTTGGGTGGGGCTCACAACTTAATACCGGAGAGATGTTCTAGATAGATATCTCAAGGTGGATGATTAGTAAGTAGATGCTGATGAATAAACGGTCTACTTGTCTCAGCATATTGCCCATTACTCTAACTATCAAGGAGCATAATTAGCATTGCGGTGCGATCATAATTCTGTCAATTGCCCAACTGTGATTTGTTTACCCTAGCATAGTTGTTTATCGTATTTTAGGAGAGAGACATCACTAGTGAACGTCATGTGACTCCGGTCCATATCACGATCATTGTTTACACCTCCATCATTTACCGCTTTCTTTACTTTGTCGTTGCAATCACTATTACCTTCCCGCTTGTGTTTTGATCCTTTAAAAACTACAAGACCGGAGAGATTGACAACCTCCATGTACTCGTTGGGAGCAAAGTTATTTGTTGTGTGTGTAGGTCCACGTCTTTTGCTAGCGCCAGGGTGGAAGACACCTACTTGTTGAGCCTAGGAGTCCTCCTGGTTCGATAAACCTTATAGTCTTCGTGTAAGGGAAATTTGATGCTGACTACATCTCCACCTTCCACTTGGGGTATCCAACGAGGGGCGAGAAGTATATACATCAACTCGTCATTATCCTCCTTTCCTCCATTGAAGGTATCTTCCTTCCTTTTCTGCCCTTCATCGACGATGATGCTTTTAGTAGGTTGGTAGATTAGTTCTTGGGCAATGTTCTTGTTGTTTCATGTATCGGGAGTGGATCTGGTTGGATGGAATGCATCTGGTTCTGTTGCCTGTGATTTGTCCATGTCAATCTGAATGAAACTACTTTTTTGTTGATCTGACAGTAATTCATCAATGCTTTGTGAATTCACGATTCCTCTTGTCCATCTGGTTTGGATGGAATGCAATCTAGTTGCTTTTGGTACTTGTTGCTGCCTTTCATTTGTGAACGCTAATATGAGTGAAACGCAAGTGCTAACTTTGTCCTAATTTGACGAATGAATCTGCTGCCAAGATGAATGTTTCACATGTTCAGCTGCTTGATTCTTTCGCGTGACAGTGCAAAATCCCCTTCGTGGATGGATTCGGTCCAAGTTCCACCGAAGAATTAGTAGCACAAATTTATTTACTTGCGCATGTAATTGATTTGGTGCAGATCACTCTTATTGACCGACTCACTGTTGCTGATTGGTGTGTCTAACATATTATTTGTTGAAATGCTAATTCGATTAAATTGTTGCACTAACTACTGCTTCAGCAGACATCAGATGTTCAACTTCTGTTCATATGTTACTGGTTATATATACTAGATATCTAGTTATCTAACTTCTGTCCATTTTTGCATTTTGATACATCTATCGAATATAAGATATATAATTGAGGCACCTATTGTTGCTACTATTTATTTTGTAATCTCTTCTCGCTAGATGATGGATACGAGTAACCATGATGATGGTTATGAGTCATGTACTGATTCTGAAGAAGAGGAGGAGGAGGAGATGATGTTTCTTGTCTTCCCAACATTATATTGTATATCTTCTAGGAGAGAAAAAAATCCAGTGAACACATCCATTCTTACGGGAGCTAAGTATATCCGAGAAATATTGGATGGCCACCCTCAACGGTGCCTTGATATTCTTATGATGGAATCCCACATATTCCAAGCTCTATGCGGCCATCTTAGATCTAGAAAGCTTCTATGAAATTCAAAAGGAGTCAGAATTGAAGAGCAACTAGGTATGTTTATGTACATGCTTTCCAGGAATGCGAGCTATCGTATGCTGACTCATAGATTTCAGCACAGTCCGGAAATGGTGCATAAACATATCAATGGATGCTTCAACGCTATGAGTTTGTTGGCATTTGACTTTATGAAGAATGGTTTGCTACATACTCATTGGAAAATATCAACAAATCCCCAGTTTTAGCCTTTCTTTGAGGTACACGCCATTCCTTGGTATGCACTTTAGGAATTTATATCATCCATTAGCATCACATATAGTAACCATAACTTGTTTAATGCAGAACTACCTAAGGGCAATAGACGGGACTCACGTTCCCATGACCATAGCATCCAATGAGGTTGCTCCATACAGGAATAGAAAGGGGGCCCTCTTCCAAAATGTGATGGTCACCTGTGACTTCGATCTCAACTTTGTTTATGTGTCAGCTGGTTGGGAGGGGTCTGCCTCAGATGTTGGAGTACTAAAATCCGCCATTCAATCTAGTTTTCATGTACCTCCGGGCAATTACTATTTGGTTGAGAGAGGCTATGCAAACACACCACAGTTTCTAGCTCCGTACCGTGGAGTCCGTTATCATCTACAACATTTTGGTAGAGGTGATCCTCGTCTAAAGAACCCGAAAGAACTTTTCAATCTAAGGCATGCCCGCCTACGGAACTGCATAGAGCGCACGATTGGTGTCTAGAAAATGTGATTTCCTATTTTAAAAGTTGGCACGCATTACCCACTTGACACTCAATTCAAAATTCCTATGGCGGCAGTAGTATTTCACAACATAATCCGGAGTCCCAGAGGTTATGAAAAATGGCTAGATACACAACAAATGCAAATTGATCCTCTTTTATTTGTCACTCTTCTTGATGGAGATGACAAACCTCGACATGTGACTACATCCTCAAGCAATCAAAGGGACCTTGGTAATTCCATGAGAGAAGAAATTGCCAACAGGATGTGGGCGGACTATCAAGGAATTCTAAGAGAAAGATCGTCACAGAGATCTGTTGGCTAATACTTTTAGTTTTTATTTCTATCAAAGTAATTTATTGTAATGTTGTGGAATTTGAGATATAATATGACATTTGAGTTATGTTATTAGGATCGGTCTTATATATTAGCGGCGTTTGAGTTATGTTAATGTTTCATTTCATATTACTTGATGTCGTCTTGCATTTTCAGATTGTTATATTTCTTAATGTGATGTGGGATTTTGAATATGTTCAGATTCTTGTGTTATGTTGCTTGATGTGATCAGATTCTTTCTCATATCTTATTTTAATATTACCCTATTGAGTTATGTTAACGTTTGAGTTATGTTGCTTAATGTGATCAGATTCTCGTGTTGATTTATTGCTAAAGTTACATTGTCATAGTTTCAGTATGACGCAAAATAGGGCTAAGTGGACAGCAAGATATGAGAAAGGTCTTGTGGAGATACTTACAGAGTACAATCTATCTCATTACCGTGGCCAAAATGGGTGGACTACTGAAGGATGGAATCAAGTTTTTAAAGAATTGAATAATTTATATCCAGAGGCAAGGTTTACCAAGGATCAGGTCCAGGATAAGGAAGCTCAATTGAAGAAGTACTACAAAAATATCAAGTCCATAGTCAACCGTTCTGGAATATCGTGGAATGATGGTGCATGTGTGATTAACACAACACCTGAAAAATGGGAGGAGATCATTGCGGTAAGTTTTTATTCCTTGTAGTGCATGAACTTTTGTTTGCATATGAATGATTTGCTTAACATTTCTATTGATTATATAGGAGGATTCAAAGCTCAAAATGTACGAAGGAAAAAGTTTCCCCTTGTATGAGGCATTGGATGTGCTCTATGAAGGGCACAATGCTCAAGGAAGGCATTGTCTCACATCAAGGAAGCCTCCGATTGTCACAAATTCAGGTAGCAACTTTGGAGCAAAGGAGAAGATGGTTGCGAGCACCACCAAGAAAAATACAAGAGATCAAAGCGATGATAGCATGAGGACTCCTTCGATAATTAACATCAATGATGCTCCTGCATTGGATGATGTGGATGAAAGAGAAAACACGGTTCGTGACGAGGAAGAATTTGGCAGTGAAGATGCTGATGGAGATCAACCACAAATAAGTGAATCAAGTGCCAAAGGGAGGAAACCCAAAAACAGAAAAGTGCCACATTTGTACAACGCCTTGAAGATTCAATGATGCCGTATGTGAATTTCAAGAAAGAGCAAACTGCGAAGAAGGAGAGAGTGTCACAACAAGGAAAACAACCCTCAATTATACAATGATTGGAGATCTTGCATGACATGGAAGATGTGCCCGACGAGGTGAAAATCTTTGCCTCTGATATTTTCAAAGACGTAGCAAACCGTGAGATTTTCCTGGGTTACAACTCAAGACTGTGGGGTATGTGGTTAAAGAAGGAAGTCGACAAGATTAGTCCTGAGCCTCCTCCTTGCAAGTCCCATAAATCTTGGTTTTCTGTATTTATTCTCCCAACTAAAGATAAGTTTGCAAGGCTTATTTGAGCGAGTATTCCTTTGCAGCTCGGTTTTCACCTGGCGATATTCCTTCAATCAATGTGGTGCTCTGATCATAGGTATTGTCCTTGCTCCCTCTCCTCTCAAAGATTCATTACAACATCTCACTAGCTAGCTCATCATCGTGTATATAATTTTTTTCTCCTTGAGTTCTTGCTGGAAACAAAATCAAGATAAAATATAAGTTTGCTGCAAACAGAAGTTCATGGATAGATGGCACTAGATTGGAAATCCTGTATTACTAGGTTGAGTGGTTGTAACGTCATTTGTGCATAGACCTCATCTGTCTCTCCATCAGCGCGAAGGGAAAAAATACAGCAACGTTTATGAGACAATGCTAATGTCGGTGCTACTTGGGTCTTGAAACAGATTCATTATATCGATCCGAACTTACGTGCATATGCAATTGGCATTAGTTAGTTCGTCTATATATGATCTCTAGTTAGTTCATCTAGGCATTAGTTCACCTAGGGAGACTTATGTTTAAGTTCAGTTCGGTCAGATTAGTTTGCTACTGCTAGTATATATGTATGTGCAGACAACTTTTGGATGACTACATCTATCTAAAGTAATGTTGATCTGCATCTTAGTAGTGGGATGGATGAATCGAATCGAATCAAATTGCAGCATGTGTAGTGAATGTCGAAATTGAGATTTTAATCTAGGCATCTGAATCGAATCTAGGCTTTGCTATAATCATATTTGTTCAGCAAGCAGCTCAATAACCGCGCTTCCTACATGCATGTTAGTTATCCCATGGATTGTTGATCATCGAAACAGAATGCTTTATAGTTAGTTTATTAATATGCACACTTATGACTTAATTTTAGTCCGGTCAGAGCAGTTTGCTGCTGCTAGTATCTGCATTTAATTAGTTTCTAGGTGGCTCCTAATATCCTTGTAATGCTAATTTACATGTTACTGGTTGTACAACCAGATTGAATCAAATTGCAGCACGCAACAGATGCCAAATTTGCGATTTTGGGCATGCTATGTTTTATCATGTTCTGTCATTTCATTTGCTCTAGTCTTATGATTGATAGCTATCTTGAATCATGACAAGCCTGCTCTTGATAAGTCTCCTCTTGTTACTTATGCACATGTTGCTCCTATTACTTATCCAGATGCTCTTTGCTAGCCTGATCAGATATGTCTTGTTTTCAAGGATTACTCTTCTGCCCTGATGCTGCCTCACTACTTGAACAATTGTCGAGGATTAATTTTCATGAAATACTTTATGTCTAAATGCACAATGATTCAACAATTACCGAGTCCTAACTTTGGTTATGTAGCAGGGGACGAGACGAGACAAGTATGCCTCAATAAATTTGTAATTTAAATTGTTGATTTTGAGCACTATGAGTTATCAGAACTATGTTCAAATGGATGAATGCAAAAATATTATCTTTTTTTATGTTGTGGTACGGTTACATAAATAAAATAATTAGTTCATTTATACCTTTGCAATATGTGTGGAAGCGCATTGTGTGTTGTTTTCAAGTCTGTATATGTGTATTTGAAAATTTATGTTGTTAAAAGTGCACTCTGTGTTGTTGAAAGTCTGTTGTTGTTGAAAGTTTGTGTTTCTGAAAGTCTGGACTATGGCAACCTGGTTACAAGGGGAGAAAAACATCATTTCAAGCGGAGGCTGGGAAGCGGAATGGAAATACAATCCTGTGGCATGTATTTCGTTGTAGGCTGATATAATACAAGTGTAAAATGTTAAAAGGGTGGTAGAAAAACAACGGTCAAAACTCAGCCTTATTTTGAACGGAAGAAGTATATCACTCGTATGACTTGTTGATTTCAAAAACTACCTCCCCGAACAGTCACCTCGCACAATGGCCACCCGGCACGCCACCTGCTGAGCTGTACTAGGAGCGTATCTGGTCAAGGCCTAGACCGCAGTAGCGGACATAGGCCTAGCAGGTTGGCTGACCGGACGGACGGACGGACAGTCAATGCTCTCAGCGGCCTCCGTATCAGCGACGACCGCGATGACGCTCCTGGAGCCGGACGGAGGAATCGGATCTGCTTCGCCTTTCCTCCCCACCAAGAAACCGGGCCAGCTCCTCTTCCTCGTTCCTTGTTGGAGCTGATCGTCTCGCACCCAACCCACCAAAGCACCAAGGCTCTGGTCCATGGTCAAGCCAAGGGCTTGCCTTTTCCACAACTGATCGTCTAATCCACGACCAAGTTTGACCACTCTTCAGTCCTACCTCTGCGTACACTTGGCAACCACCGCCAATTACTGCATCTACTGGAGTAGTACTATCATCGTCTCATCCACGCCCAGCTTCTTCTTGAGTCTTCATGCGCGCAACCGTCAAAAACAAACCAACCTCACCGGCTCAGCTCAACTTCAAATCTTCAAACCCAACGTAAAACCATGAAACCACTCCCACCACCGGCCACGGCACTGATGGATCTCTCACCAGCCAGCGCGGGCGCCTATGGCGGAAAGGCGGCGGACGCGTACCGGATGGCGCTCAGCTCAGCGGCCTCGGCGGCCGCGTACGCCGTACTGGCGCGGAGCATGGCGCGTGAACTCCTCCCGGACGAGCTGCGCGCCGCCGTGCGCTGGGGCGCGTCCATGCTCCGCGCGCGCCTCGGCTGGGGCGCCAAGGAGCGCCGGACGTTCGTCATCCGGAGCCACACCAGCGGCGGCGGTCGCGAGGAGAATCTTCTCTTCGACGCAGCGCGGACGTACCTGTCCTCCAGGCTCGACCCGCGCGCCATGCGCCGTCTCGAGCTCAAGCTGTGCGCCACCAGGGACGATGGCGGCCTCAGAAGCTGGACCAAGCGCCTCTTCATTGAGCCTGGGGACTCCACCATCGATGTCTTCGACGGCGTCGAGTTCATGTGGTCGTCCGTCCACAAGACAAACGGCAGCGTGGGAGGAAGCAAGAAGTCCAAGAACGGGGAGTCCGGTACCACCGAGTTCCTGCTGAAGCTCAGCTTCGACGCCAAGCACACGGACATGGCGATGGAGAGGTACGTGCCCTTCGTCATGGGGGCGGCCGAGGAGACGAGGCTGCGGGAGCGCTCGCTCATGATATGCATGAACGAGGGCCGAACATGGTTCAGGCTGAATCACCACCACCCCGCCACCTTCGACACGCTCGCCATGGACCCGGTGCTCAAGCACTCCATCGTCGCCGACCTCGACCTGTTCGCCAACAGGAGGGACCACTACCGCCGGATTGGCAAGGCGTGGAAGCGCGGGTACCTTCTGTACGGCCCGCCCGGCACCGGCAAGTCCAGCCTGGTGGCGGCCATGGCCAACCACCTCCGGTACAACATCTACGACCTCGACCTCAACCACGTGCAAAACACAACGCTGCAGTGGCTGCTCGTCACCATGTCCGACAAGTCCATTCTTGTCATCGAAGACATCGATTGCTGCTGCGATGCCATGCTAAGGGAAGTGGACAGCAAGGAGAAGAAGACGCAAGGGCGGACTCGCAAAGAAGACGGCGGCGGCTCATCAGAAATTTCGTACAGTACGCTGTCGCCGAAGCGCAAATCGGAGGTAACTACTGACGTTTCCCCTGTATCTGCATTGCTGTGTGAACATATTACTACCACTACCTATCTTGATGTCCATATGTTCACTTCTGCGTACGGCGAACTCAGATCACGCTTTCGGGTCTGCTCAACTTCATCGACGGGCTCTGGTCGACCAGTGGCGAGGAGCGCCTCATCGTCTTCACCACCAACTACAAGGACCGCCTTGACCCGGCGCTGCTGCGGCCGGGGCGCATGGACATGCACGTCTACATGGGCTACTGCTGCTGGGAGGCATTCAAGACTCTGGCCCGGAACTACTTCCTCGTCGACGACCACCCCCTCTTCCCGGAGATACAGGAACTGCTTATGGCGGTGCAGGTGACCCCGGCGGAGGTGTCCGAGATGCTGTTGAGGACCAATGAGCCAGACGTTGCGCTCCGGGGTCTCACGGAGTTCCTCAAAGAGAAGAAGCAGGGACAGAGTAAGATGGAGGACGTGCATGAAGGGAACTAAACAGGGAGAGTATGATCCAGGGAACTCAGCACGGAGAGTATGATCCAGGGACGTAGCTCGATTACAGCTCACATCAAGAACTTGCTAGCTAGTCTTGGAATAAGCCGATTGAACTAATGCATTTGTTTTGCAAATGTCTCGTGATCGAACACATTGCTGCAACTAGTCTTTAGATCAATGTATAGCATCATTGGTGCACATGATCTTTAGATCAATGTTATGCTGGTACTATGTAATCATTGGTGCAAATAGCTTGATGCATGATTTAGTACTCCTTCCATTCCAAAATAAATGTCTCAATTTTAATATAATTTTATACTAGAACCAGTATAAAGTTAAGACAGTTATTTTGGGATGGAGGAAGTATTTGGTATTCGAAGAAGCAATTCAAATAGATCCTTAGCGGGTCTTCTTTTTAGTTGGGTTAGACTGGGCCTGGCCATGAGTGAGATGACTGATTTAAGAGCATCTCCAATATAAGATGTAAAAATAAAAATAACTAACTTTTACATTACAAAGGCTTAAAAACGCAGGTTCAATAGATAATGTAGATGTACAAGAATTTACATCACCTCCTCCAAATGATCTAAAATACTCTTTCTATTTAGTTTTTGAACCAGGCTAACCTCCTTTCCATTACTTGAACAAAAATACACCAGTCTTAGAAACATTCCGGGGAACGGGAAAGAGAGTAAGGAGTGAGGGAGTCCTCCATTAAGGAATCCTCGGGCGGTCGGCTTATTCATTATGGGCCGTCTCATGGAATAACAGATTGTCTAACAACTTTATGATCAAGATGAAATGCTCCGAAGACTCACGTGTACTCCAAATCAAGAAGACCAGGTCGTCCCATCTGTCCCCGGCTGAGGTCGGTAATATGTAACCCTAGAAACCCTCGTGTCTATATAAACGAGAGGTTTTTATGCGTACACGCAAGTTATCTTATCTAGGGTTTAGCTCATACGATCTTGAGGTACATTGACTCTTTAATCATCGTTCCCCATCAATATAATCAAGCAGGACGTAGGGTTTTACCTCCTCAAGAGGGCCCGAACCTGGGTAAATATTGTCTCCCCTTTACTCCTGCAATGCATCGATCCAAGGTCCGCATTTCAGGACCCCCCTACCCGAGATCTGCCGGTTTTGACACCGACACTGATGCTTTCAATGAGAGTTCCGTCGTTGGATCACCGGAAGGATCGATGGCTCGCCTGATCATCAGCGATCGAATCAGCAATGGGGGCATCTTCGCCCCTGGACGGGTCCTCACGCTCGGCAGCGTCACGCTATGCGCGGACCCAACTGGCCTCCCCAGCCAGATCGGAGGCTTCGTCCCCAGTCAGCAAATAAGTTTTGGGATTCCGAATTCTCTCCCGACTCCTGCGAAAATCTGTTCCCCACCAAAATCACGGCCTCGACCGATGAAAGTCAAAATCCCGAAGCCTTGACTCCAGGTCTCTTGTCCGGCCACGGCCTCGATTCCCTCTTTGTCGAAAAGTCAACTTTGGGCTCGGACCCAACCACTACGCCCGGACAATAGCGAATGCCTATTGCCGAACGTGCATCCCTGCGGAAGCCACAGAGATCAACTCCAAAAATCATGAAGATATTGATCAGGACAACCTCTCGATGTTAAATGAGATGCTCGACCACATCCAATCGCTTCAAATCTCAGCTAGCCATAGCTCGACCTATGCACAGTGCGGCTCAGAGGCGGATTATGAGGACTTTTATGGCCCACCCACCACCCACTTGGTAGCCACCGTCGAAGACTTAACCGACGCGTCGGACTACGCCTCCGAGGAGCTCGAGGACATGGATGACGAGGCCGATTACCCCACCCCGTAAATACTGCACGGTGGACCTCAACGTCCACCTACGACGTTTACATGGTAGACTCGTTCCATGACACAGGCGACGTTACACCCAAACAAAACGACGATAAGTCGAGCCCACAAAGCGTTGAAAGCCGCATAAACATGCCAAGGAAAAATAAGGGAACGGGCTCCATACAAGCTACGGGGGAAAACATAACCCCACAGGACCACAACAACCCCGAAGCTCCTCAGCAACTATGAGAGTACCCGAACAAGCCCGATCCCGACGACCTCAATAATTCGGACGACGACGATTACCTCCCCCCTCTCGATGAAGAAGATGGCTTATAGGCCGAAGACCTCGTAATCCTTGAGGACCTTGAAGGTCAGGAAAAGTTCCGTCAGTAGCTTATAGCTACCGCTCAGAGCCCAAAATCGAAGCAATGACATCTCCAGGACGAACAAGACATTTTTAACAGCAGATGGACCAAAATCCTGGTCGTCGAAGAAGGATACAACACCGAGTGTCCGGATCAAAATAAAAGCTACCCGTGTCGGCGCCTACTACCTGAGTTCAACGACGAGGCCCTAGAGCATGCATCCACCAGGTGCATGGACTATGAACAGCCTGATCGCCCGCCCCGAGGGCGCGACAGAACGACCAAAGAGGCCGAGTATAGACCCGAGCCTCCCCGCAGAAAAGGCAAAGAACATGTGCACCGTAAGGACAAACATGACATATGATACGACTTGGACATCAGAACAGGTCACAACATATCAATCTACGGATCTAGGAGGTACTACCCCACTCGATGGGACAAAGAACCACCACGGGTTGCCTACAAGAACAGAGGCCGGGAACCGTACCGGGCTCAACCCGGAGCTGATCTCCGGCATAATATAGCCTGGATAAGAGACACCGCTCACCCGCTGTGCTTTAGAGATGAGGTCATGCACCACCAATTCCCGGAAGGGTTTAAACCCATGAACATAGAACAATAGGAAGGGACGACAGACCCCGCCGTGTGGATAGAAGATTTCCTTCTCCACATCCATATGACCAGGGGAGACGTTCTCCACGCCATAAAATACTTAACCTTAAAACTGAAAGGACCGACACAGTGATAACCCACAAGTATAGGGATCGCAACAATTTTCGAGGGTAGAGTATTCAACCCAAATTTATTGATTCGACACAAGGGGAAGCCAAAGAATATTCTCAAGTATTAGAAGTTGAGTTGTCAATTCAACCACACCTAAAAGACTTAGTATCTGCAGAAAAGTATCAGTAGCAAGGTAGTGTGATAGCAACAGTAGCAACAGTAGTAGCGGCAAAGTGACAGCAGTAGCAACAGAGTAACAGTAGCAGTAGTGACAGCAGTAGCGGCAAAGTAACATAGCAAGGACCAGTAGGAAAAACTCGTAGGCATTGGATCGGTGATGGTTGATTGTGCCGGATGGTATTCATCGTGCAACAGTTATAACACGGAGAGATAAGTAACTAGCTCCAGTTCGTCAATGTAATGTAGTCATGTATTCCGTCTGTAGTCATACGTGCTTAGGGAAAAGAACTTGCATGACATCTATTGTCCATCCCTCCCGTGGCAGCGGGGTCCTAATGGAAACTACGGGATATTAAGATTCTCCTTTTAATAGAGAACCGTACCAACGCATTAACACTTAGTGAATACATGAACTCCTCATACTATGGTCATCTCCGGGAGTGGTTCCGGCTATTGTCACTCCGGGGTTGCCGGGTTATAACACATAGTAGGTAACTACAACTTGCAAGATAGGATCAAGAACACACATATATTGGTGACAACATAATAAGTTCAGATCTGAAATCATGGCACTCGGGCCCTAGTGACAAGCATTAAGCATGGCAAAGTAGTAGCAACATCAATCTCAGAACATAGTGGATACTAGGGATCAATCCCCGTCAAAACTAACTCGATTACATGATAGATCTCATCCAACCCATCACGTCTAGCAAGCCTACGATGATATTACTCACGAACGGTGAAGAGCATCATGGAATTGGCGATGAAGGAATGTTGGTGATGATGATGGCGACGATATTCCCTCTCCGGAGCCCAGAATGGACTCCAGATCTGCCCTCCACAGGAAGAGCAGGAGGTGGCGGCGCCTTCGTATTGTAAAACGCGATGAACTCTTCTCCTTGATTTTTTTCCGGACAAAAGGGACTAAATAGAGCTGGAATTGGAGGCGGTGTAGCTTCGTGGGCCCCAAAAGCCTGTCACGCGCGTCCAATGGGGGGCCACGCCTGGTGGCCTTGTGGGCTCCACGCTCCACTTCTTCGGTTGATTCTTGCACCAGTATTTTTTATATATTCCAAAAAAATCCTCGTAAATTTCCAGGTCATTCCGAGAACTTTTATTTCTGCACAAAAACAACACCATGGCAATTTTGCTGAAAACAGCGTTAGTCCGGGTTAGTTCCATTCAAATCATGCAAATTAGAGTCCAAAATAAGGGCAAAAGAGTTTCGAAAAGTAGATACGACAGAGACGTATCAACTCCCCCAAGTTTAAAGCCTTGCTTGTCCTCAAGCAATTCAGTTGACAAACTAAAAGAGATAAAAGAAAAACTTTTAGGAACTCTGTTTGATCTTGTTGTTGCAACTATGTCTAACTCATATCCAGAATTTCAGCAAGATCATAAGCAAACCACAAAAGCAAATGACATCTAGGTCTCATGGTAAACTCATGTCAATGGCATAATCAACTAGCAAGCAATAATTATAAGTTTCAAACGTCAACACTTCAATCAAAACAATCATGAAGCAGTGTGAACAGATGGTATCTCGCTAGCTCTTTGTGAGACCGCAAAACAAAAATGCAGAGCACCTTCAAAGACCAAGGGCTGACTAAACATTGTAATTCAAGGCAAAGAAGATCCAGTCACAGTCATACTCAACATCAGTCAAAAGCAAAGCATAAAAATGACGGAGGTGCTCTCTAATTGGTGCTTTTAAAAGAAGAGGATGACTCAACAGAAACATAAATAAACAGGCCCTTCGCAGAGGGAAGCATTGGTTTGCAGAGGTGCCAGAGCTCAAGCTTTGAAAACAGAGATAATAATTTTGGGTGGCATGCTTTCATTGTCAACGCAATGACCAAGAGTTTTCATCATCTTCCATGCTACACATACTATAGGCGGTTCCCAAATAGAAAAGTAAAGTTTTGACTCCCCACCACCGATCAATCACACTCCACGACTAGCCGAATACTCGGGTGTCGTCCATACCAACAACAATCGAGGGGGAGTTTTGTTTGCAATTATCTTTTCGATTTGAGCATGGAACTGGGCATTCCAATTACCGGACCCTATCTGGTGAATGATAGTGAATAAACACATATCGAGGATAACACGCCTAGCATGGAAGATACTGATCGCCCCTTGTCACCACATGAGCTTTTAGGGCATGCAAAACAGATTATTTCTTGAAGATTTAGAGAGTGGCACATGCAAATTTACTTGGAACGGCAGGTAGATACCGCATATAGGTAGGTATGGTGGACTCATATGGAACAACTTTGGGTTTATGGAAGTGGATGCACAAGCAGTATTCCCGCTTAGTACAAATGAAGGCTAGCAAAAGACTGGGAAGCGACCAACTAGAGAGCGACAACAGTCATCAAAATGCATTGAAATTAACCAACATTGAGTGCAAGCATGAGTAGGACATAATTCACCATGAACATGAATATCGTAGAGGCTATGTTGATTTTGTTTCAACTACACGCGTGAACATGTGCCAAGTCAAGCAACTTGAATCATTCAAAGGAGGATACCATCCTATCATACTACATCATAATCATCTCAAGATTCATGTTGGCATCCAAGACAAACCATTATAAGCTCCTAGCTAATTAAGCATGGCATCGGAAACTATGATCTCTAAGTTGTCATTGCAAACATGTTTCTCTCACAACAAAGCTGAATGAGGAATGATGAACTAGTCATATTTACAAAAACAAAATAGATCGAGTCCATACCAGCTTTTCCAGGCTCAATCACTTCATCATATATCGTCATTATTGCCTTTCACTTGCATGACCGAACGGTGTGAACAATAATAAGAGTGCTCGTGCATTGGACTAACCTGGAATCTGCAAGCAAACACAAAGGAGAAGACAGAGTAATATGGCTCTTTGACAAATAAACACATATGCATGCGAGAGCCACTAAACATTGTAATCATGGTCTTCTACCTTGACCCAAAGAAAAACAAAACTATTTACACGGTAAAGCTCCCAACAAGCAAAATAAGAACGAGAAATCTTTTTGGGTTTTCTCAAACTAGACAAACACACGAGAAGAAAATGAGAAAAAGAATAAACTAGCATGGATGATACAGTGGCAAAGTGTGAACACCGACTAACAAAGTGAAAGTGTGAGCATGAATATAAAGTCGGTGAGAAACACGTACTCCCCCAAGCTTAGGCTTTTTGGCCTAAGTTGGTCTACTCCCATGGCTGGTCCGGGCGATACCCAAAATCATAATGGGGGTTGTACGGGAGCGCTGCAGCTACTGCCTGAATAGCTGCCTCACGGAGGCGAGCAGCCTTTGCCTCCATCTCATACTCCTCTTCCTCTCCTTTGGTTATGTAATATCTCCGTTTTACCTGAAAGTCAAAGAAGGCAGGAGCGAGAAGGGTAATATGGAAAACACGCTCTCGGCTAAAAATTAACCGATATAGGAGGGATTAATTATCCCTCTCAAGGAACTGATAGCGTGCCAAAGCGGCGCGATCAAGGAAAGCTATATGGAGCGGGGGGTCTCCTTCACGGATGGGTATTCCAAGAAATTTTGCTATGCGAGTGGCATAGATCCCACTAAAGAAATCCCCTTCATTAGCATTATTATTCAGCCTCCTTGCTATTATAGCTCCCATGTTGAAACTTCTATCACTCGTTATTGCGCTCTTAAGAATACTAAGGTCGGGTGCGCAGAGGTGACAATGCTCAATCTTGTCGTTAATGCATCTACCTATGAAGAGGGCAAGGTAATGCAAGGCAGGAAAATGAATGCTCCACATGGTGGCATGCGTAATATCTCTAGTTTCTCCAACAGTTATACTAGAGAAAACAAAATCTCTAACCGAAGATTTAGGAGGATCATTGAGACTACCCCCAACCAGGTATCTTGCAAATTCTATTGAAATCCTCTAAATCCATGGTATACGATTTGTCATAGAGATCAAACAGTACTGATGTGTCACGGCCAGCTGAAAATTTGAATCTACGAACAAAAGAGGAAGTGAGAGTAACATATTGTTCACATTTATCGGAGATGAATTCTTCGAGTCCGACGTTGTGAACAAGTGTATCAAACTCGTTCTTGAAACCTGCCTCAATCATGAATTCATCAGAAGGCCATTCACATGGTTGTACCTGTGCGTTCCTCTGTTGGTAAGGATCGGGCTCCCGAATCGCGACACGGGGACCCTTCTTGCTTGAGGAACCACCATGATAGTTTCTCCTGAACATCTTCCTTTTTTTGAAATTTTCAGTGACTCAAAGGAAAAGTGAACAAGGCTCAACTAAACTCATAGCAACTACTCCCACAAGTGCCTAGAGGCCACATCACGCATCAAAAGTACTTGGGACCAGCTAAAATTATCATGCAAAGCTCAAGAACACGGTCACCAAGGCAGCAAAAATACGCGACGTATAGGGCACTAGAGAAAAAACTAATTGGACCAATGGAGGAGTCACATACCAAGGAGCAATTTCCCCAAAACAGTTTGGTGAATGGGGCTTTGCACAAGGAGATCGAAAATCGCAGCAAGAAGAGCAAGAACACGGGTTTGAGATGCGAAACGATTTTTTCTGGAGGTAGGAGAAGCGGATGGGATCTAGAATAAGTGGAGGGGGTACACGTGGGCCCCACAAGCTTGGTAGGCGCGGCATGGGGTGCCCGCTCCTCCAGGGCTTGTGGCCCACTGGTGCAGCCCCCTCACTAGCTCTCTGTCTCAGAATTTTTCAAAAATTCCAGAAAAAATCATACTTGATTTTCAGGACATTCGGAGAACTTTTATTTTCGAGGTACTTTTCTACGGGACGCAAAAAGCAGAAAACAGGGAAAACTAAAGCTAAATCTATCATTTTTCTTCTAAACAACCGAAAGTGAAAGCTTGGAACAGAGGTTTGTGACTTCTCGATTCATCCATCTCATGGTCATCAAAATAAATCCGTCAATGAGGTTGATCAAGTCTCCTTGACAAACTTTTTCGAATCGCAAAAGGAAACGGAGAATTTTCGAATAGTCACTAGGTTACCTCAATGGGTTTGTGCATATCCCCAACAAGCAAATCATACTTCATCTTAACAGTAGGTATAGGGCATTCGAAGCTCCCAATAAGAATCAATGAAGTTTTTTCGATAGCATTGATGCAATGTACTCGATATTGTTTCTTCGGAAAGTGCACCGTATGCTCATTACCGTTGATATGGAAAGTGACATTGCCTTTGTTGCAGTCAATAACAGCCCCTGCAGTGTTTAAGAAGGGTCTTCCAAGGATGACCGCCATGGCATCATGCATCCTCGGGAATATTCAGAATAACAAAGTCTGTTAAGATAGTGACGTTAGCAACCACAACAGGCACATCGTCGCAAATGCCGATAGGGAAAGCAGTTGATTTGTCGGCCATTTACAGAGAGATTTTAGTGGGTGTCAACTTATCCAGTTCAAGCCTACGATAAAGAGAGAGAGGCATCACACTAACACTGGCTCCAAGGTCGCATAAAGCAGTTCTAACGTAGTTTCCTTCAATGGAGCAAGGTATAGTGGGCACTCCGGGATCACCTAGTTTCTTAGGAGTTCCACCCTTGAAGGTGTAATTAGCGAGCATGGTGGAAATCTCAACCTCAGGTATCCTCCTCTTATTAGTCACAATATCCTTCATGTACTTAGCATACGGAGACATTTTGAGCATATCTGTCAAACGCATTTGCAGAAAAACAGGTCTAACCATTTCAACAAATCGTTCAAAATCCTCATCATCCTTTTTCTTGGATGGTTTGGGAGGAAAGGACATGGGTTTCTGAACCCATGGTTCCCTTTTATTTAACATGCTTCCTAGCAGCGAAGTCGTTCTTATCGTATCTCTTATTCTTAGGTTGTGGGTTATCAAGATCAACATGTTCAATCTCCACATCCTTATCGTTGCTAGGTTGAGCATCAACATGAACATCACTATCGATAGTATCATTAGGCTCATGTTCATCACCAGATTGTGTTTTGGCATCAGAAGCAGAGACATCGTTTGGACTCTAAGGTGTAACAGTAATAGGGTTGCTAGCGTGCAACTTCCTATCATCTTTCTTTCTTCCTAGGATGACTAGGTGCATCAGTGCTAACTCCTTGAGAATCTTGTTCAGTTCTCTTAGGATGACCCTCAGGATACAAAGGTTCCTGGGTCATTCTACCACCTCTAGTGACGACTCTGACAGAATTATCATTCAACTCATTGAGCAAGACATTTTGAGCCTTAAGTACTTGTTTTACTTGAGTAGTAACCATAGAGGCATGTTTACTCAAAAACTTAAGATCATTGACATTTCTGTCCACACAAGCACTTAAATGACTAAGCATACGAACATTATGTTCCAATTGTCTGCTAACATAATCATTGAAACTCTGTTGTTTGGCAACAAAGTTATCAAATTCATCCAGGCATAATCTAGCAGGTTTCTCAAAAGGAATATCACTCTCATTGAATCTACAAAGAGAATTTACCTCTACTACCTGTATTGGGTTATCAAGACCATGGATCTCTTCGATAGGTGGTAGATGTTTGACATCTTCAGATTTAATGCCTTTCTCTTTCATAGATTTCTTAACTTCTTGCATATCTTCAGGACTAAGGAATAAGATACCTCTTTTCTTGGGAGTTGGCTTTGGAGGTGGTTCGGGAATATTCCAAGCATTCTCATTGCACAAGATGTTATTCAATAGGATCTCAGCCTGTTCTACGGTTTGTTCCCTAAAAACACAACCATCTAGGTGGTCTCTCGAAGCATCGATTAGTCCATTATAGAAGATATCAAGTATTTCATTCTTCTCAAGAGGGTGATCAGGCAAAGCATTCAGTAGCTGGACCAGCCTCCCCCAAGCTTGTGGGAGACTCTCTTCTTCAACTTGCGCAAAGTTGTATATTTCCTGCAAGGCAGCTTGCTTCTTATGGGCAGGGAAATATTTCTCAGAGAAGTAGTAGATCATATCCTGGGGGCTACGCACACAACCAGGAGCAAGAGAAGTGAACCAAGTTTTAGCATCATCCTTTAGCGAGAAAGGAAACAACTTAAGGATATAGTAGTGGCGGAACTTTTCCTCACTCGTGAATAGGGTGGCTATATCGTGCAGTTTGGTAAGATGGGCTACAACTGTTTCAGACTCATAACCGTGAAAAGGATCAGATTCGACCAGAGTTATTAGCTCAGGGTCGACAGAGAATTCATAATCCTTATCGGTCACAAAGATAGGCGAAGTAGCAAACTTCGGGTCGTATTTCATCCTAGCGTTCACAGATTTGTCTTTCCACTTGCGCAGTAATTTCTCAACATCATAGATATCCTTACACGCAAGAAAGTCCTCAGTGATCTCCCCCTCCATAACATAACCCTCAGGCATATCAGGCAATTCATATCTAGGAGAGCTAGTTCTAACATGAAAAATAGCAGGTTCTACTTCAATAATCTCAGCGGTTTCATAAGTATCATCACATCTAGCAGCAACTCTAGCAATTTGTGCATCAAGGAATGTACCTAGTGGCAAAGGAGTATCAAGCATAGCATCATCACAAGCATCATGGATAACAGAAGTAGCATCATCAAGCACAGGCGACATATCAAAATTTCTAGCAGGAGGTGGTGTCGCAAACTTACTCATAACTGAAGGTGAATCAAGTGCAGAGCTGGATGGCAGTTCCTTACCTATCCTCGTAGTTGAGGGCAAGACTTTAGTTTTTGGATCTCTTGGATTCCTCATAGTGATCAGCAGACGTAAATCCCAAGTGACTCAGAGAATATAGCTATGCTTCCCCGGCAACGGCGCGAGAAAAAGGTCTTGATAACCCACAAGTATAGGGGATCGCAACAATTTTCGAGGGTAGAGTATTCAACCCAAATTTATTGATTCGACACAAGGAGAAGCCAAAGAATATTCTCAAGTATTAGCAGTTGAGTTGTCAATTCAACCACACTTGAAAGACTTAGTATCTGTAGAAAAGTACCAGTAGGAAGGTAGTGTGATAGCAATAGTAGCAACAATAGTAGTGGCAAAGTGACAACAGTAGCAACAGAGTAACAGTAGCAGAAGTGACAGCAGTAGCGGCAAAGTAACGTAGCAAGGACCAGTAGGAAAAACTCGTAGGCATTGGATCGGTGATGGATGATTGTGCCGGATGGTATTCATCATGCAACAGTTATAACACGGAGAGATAAGTAACTAGCTCCAGTTCGTCAATGTAATGTAGGCATGTATTCCGTATGTAGTCATACGTGCTTAGGGAAAAGAACTTGCATGACATCTATTGTCCATCCCTCCCGTGGCAGCGGGGTCCTAATGGAAACTACGGGATATTAAGGTTCTCCTTTTAATAGGGAACCGGACCAACGCATTAACACTTAGTGAATACATGAACTCCTCATACTATGGTCATCTCTGGGAGTAGTTCCGTCTATTGTCACTCTGGGGTTGCCGGGTCATAACACATAGTAGGTGATTACAATTTGCAAGCTAGGATCAAGAACACACATATATTGGCAACAAAATAATAGGTTCAAATCTGAAATCATGGCACTCGGGCCCTAGTGACAAGCATTAAGCATGGAAAAGTAGTAGCAACATCAATCTCAGAACATAGTGGATACTAGGGATCAATCCCCATCAAAATTAACCCGATTACATGATAGATCTCATCCAACCCATCACTGTCGAGCAAGCCTACGATGAGATTACTCACGAACGGCGAAAAGCATCATGGAATTGGCGATGAAGGAAGGTTGGTGATGACGATGGCGCCGATCTCCCCTCTCCGGAGCCCAGAACGGACTCCAGATTTGCCCTCCACAGGAAGAACAGGAGGTGGCGGCGCCTCCGTATCGTAAAACGCGATGAACTCTTCTCCTTGATTTTTTTCCGGACGAAAGGGACTAAATAGAGCTGGAATTGGAGGCGGTGGAGCTTCGTGGGTCCCACAAGCCTGCCAGGCGCTGCTAGGGGGCCCGCGCCTGGTGGGCTAGTGGGCTCCACACTCCACTTCTTTGGTTGATTCTTGCGCTAGTATTTTTTATATATTCCACAAAAATTCCTAATTTCCAGGTCATTCCGAGTACTTTTATTTCTGCGCAAAAACAACACCATGACAATTCTGTTGAAAACAGCGTTAGTCCGGGTTAGTTCCATTCAAATCATGCAAATTAGAGTCCAATACAAGGGAAAAAGATTTTGGAAAAGTAGATACGACGGAGACGTATCACACAACACTAGCTAAACAGCTTACCCAAAGACTCCATTGGGAGCTGGGAAGAGCTCGAGGAGGCTTTCATGTCTAACTTCCACGGAACCTATGTTCGGCCGACAGATTCATCCGACCTGAGCAACATCATTCACAAGACAAGTAAATCGGCCAGATAATTCTGGAATCGGTTCCTAACCAAGAAGAACCAAATCGTGGACTGTCCGGACATTGAAGCAATAGCCTCTTGCCGAGAACAATGTTCGCCCCCACTTCCCTCATGACCCGCTTTTGCGCGAGCGAAGATAATTGGCTAGCTCGGCGCGACCACAATACAGACGACCCGAAAACCTCTGAAGTTCGGGACAAAAATGGTAAGCGAAGAAAAAACAAGAACAAGCGCCGCCACCGTAGCGGAGACGTCGACGACACAACAGTAAATGTTGGATTCCGCAGCTCAAAACCTGGACAGTGGCAGAAACCCTTTAAAGGGAAGAAGGATGGGCCGACTCCATGGGAAAATATTATGGAATGGCTCTGCCGGATCCATGGCACCCAAGACAAGCCCGCCACCCACACCAACCGTAACTATTGGGTGTTCAAACAGGCCAGCAAGCTAGCCACCGAGGAACAGAGCAAGGGCCCACGAAGTGAAGATGACAAGGAGCCCCACGGCCCGAACACTAGGGGGCCAAAAATAGTTCCCTCCCGAGGTCAAAACTGTGAACATGATTTATGTCACTGACATACCAATAAAGGAGAGGAAGCGATCCCTTCGGGAGGTATACACCATAGACCCTGTAGCCCCGAAATATAATCCATGGTCGGCTTGCTCGATCACCTTCGACCACAGGGATCATCTGACCAGTATCCGTCATGGAGGTCGGCCACCCTCGTCCCAGATCTCATTGTAGATGGGTACCACCTCACTAGAGTCCTTATGGACGGAGGAAGTAGCCTTAACCTGACTTACTCAGATACGGTGAAAAGGATGGGCATATACCCATCAAGAATCAAACAAAGTAGCACTACCTTTAAAGGAGTGATTCGAGGCGTCGAAGGCCGCTGCTCCGGTACGGTTAATTCCTGCTCGTCCTCGAGTAGGTAAATGATAAAAAAGATACTTTTTGATGTGGAATGCTACCTAGCATAATCTTGATCATATAATTTAATCATGGCATGAATATTAAGACACGAGTGATTCAAAGCAATAGTCTATCATTTGACATTAAGACAATAATACTTCAAGCATACTAATAAAGCAATCATGTCTTCTCAAAATATCATGGCTAAATGAAATTTATCCCTACAAAATCATATAGTCTAGCTATGCTCCATCTTCATCACACAAAGTATTAAATCATGCACAAAACCCCGGTTTTAGCCAAAGCAATTGTTTCATACTTTAGTATTCTCAAACTTTTTCAACTTTCACACAATACATGAGCATGATCCATGGGTATAGCACTACAGGTGGAATAGAATATGGTGGAGGTTGTGGAGAAGACAAAAAGAAGGAGATAGTCTCACATCAACTAGGCGTATGAACGGGCTATGGAGATGCCCACCAATAGATATCAATGTGAGTGAGTAGGGATTGCCATGCAACGGATGCACTAGCGTTGTAAGTGTATGAAATCTCCAAAAAAAACTAAGTGGGTGTGCATCCAACTCGCTTGCTCACGAAGACCTAGGGAAATTTGAGGAAGCCCATCATTGTAATATACAAGCCAAGTTCTATAATGAATATTCCCACTAGTATATGAAAGTGACAATATAGGAGACTCTCTATCATGAAGATCATGGTGCTACTTTGAAGCAAAATTGTGGAAAAAGCAATAGTAGCATTTCCCTTCTCTCTTTTCTCTCATATTTATTTATTTATTCTCCTTTTTTCGTGGGCTTCTTTGGCCTTTCTTTTTTTGGGCTTTTTTGGCGTCTTCTATTTTTCATAAATTCTGGAGACTCATCCCAACTTGTGAGGGAATCATAGCTTCCATCATCCTTTCCTCACATGGGACAATGCTCTAATAATGATGATCATCACACTTTTGTTTACTTACAACTCAAGAATTACAACTCAATACTAAAACAAAATATGACTCTATATGAATGACTCCTGCAATGTACCGAGATGTGCAATGATCTAGCGTAGCAATGGCATCAAAAACATGAAAACATCATGCTAGCTATCTTACAATCATGCAAAGCAGTATGCAATGATGGTGCGTGTCATAATAAACGAAGCGATGGAAGTTGCATGACAATATATATCGGAATGGCTACGGAAATGGCATAATAGGTAGGTATGGTGGCTGTTTTTAGGAAGGTGCGTTTAATGCACCGGCAGGAGTTGCGCGGCACTAGAGAGGCTAGCAAATTTGGAAGGTTGAGAGTGCGTATAATCCATGGACTCAACATTAGTCATATAGAACTTACATACTTATTGCAAAAAAAAATTAGTTATCGAAGCAAGGTACTACACGCATGCTCCTAGGGGAAGGGTTGGTAGGAATTAACCATCGCGCGATCCCAACCTCCACACAAAGGATGAAAATCAATAAATAAATCATGCTCCGACTTCTTCACATAGCGGTTCACCATACGAGCATGCTACAAGAATCACAAACTTTAACACAAATATTTCTACCAATCCACAATTACTCACTAGCATTACTCTAATATCACCATCTTTATATCGAAAAACTATTGCAAGGAATCAGACATATCATATTTAGTGAGCTACAAGTTTTATGTAGGATTTTGTGACTAACCATGTGAATGACCAACTCCTGTTAACTCTCTAAATAGATATAAGTGAAACATGAGAGTTTAATTTTTCTACAAAAGATATGCCCACGCTCTAACAAATATAAGTGAAGAAAAAGAGAATTCTACAAATGAAGGTTTTGTATGTGTAGAGAAACAAGCAATCCAAACTTCAAATGATATAAGTGAAGCACATGAAGCCATACTCAAAAGATATAAGTGAGGTGCAAAGAGCCTTCTATAAATCAACCAAGGACTTTCTCATACCAGCATGGTGCGTTATTAAAATAAAAATAAAAAGCACACGACGCTCCAAGATTTACGCATATCATGTGAAGAATAAAAATATAGTTCCAAGATTTACGATGGTTGTTAGAAGAAAGAGGGGATGCCTTCCGTGGCATCCCCAAGCTTAGTTGGTTGGGAGTCCTTGAATATAACCTTGGGGTTCCACAGGGATCCCAAAACTTAGTCTCTTTCCACTCCTTATTCCTTCATCCATCGTGATCTCGCCCAAAACTTGAAAACTTCAATCACACAGAACTTAACAAAACCCTCGTGAGATCCGTTAGTAATAATAAAGCATATTACAACTTTAAGTATTGTTTCCAATCAATTCATATTTTGTTTTTGCATTTTATCTTCTGTAATATAACTTTTCCATGGCTTATACCAGCGATACAATCGATAGTTTCATCAAAACGAGCAAAACAATACATCAAAAGCAGAATGTGTCAAAAACAGGACAATTTGTAGTAATCTTTACATTCACCATACTTATGTGACTCTAAAAATTCTAACAAATTAGGACGAAATAAAAATTTTGCGTAGCAGTACTGTGTGTAAAAATTTCAGAAAGTTTTGACATACCAGTAAAGAATATAAATTCACGCACTATAGCCAAAGTTTCTGTTTTTGCACTGCACACACCAAACAAGCAATCTAATCATCCTAAAGGCAAATCTTGGCACATTATTTTTATAATGCAATGGATTTATACAAGGGGATAATTATTTTTGTTGAAAAGTTTCTGTATTAAGATTCACAAGGTTTCCATGGGCATGAACATAGTTCAAGGCATGCTCCCATTTTAGCAATGCTCGTCTCTCTCACTTTCACTTTTATTTTTGAAAAAGTTTTAGGTTCCCCTCTTTATTTTTATTTTGTTTTTTAAACAATATAAAATTACACAACATAATAAAATGACTCTCTAAAACTTCCGGGTTGTCTCCCCAGCATCGCTTTCTTTAAAGCCATTAAGCTAGGCATAAGGTGCTCAAGTAATTGATCCACCCGGATCCCAAGGTATATCAAAGCCGATTTTAATTAACAATGATTTGTAATTTAGTAGTGAGAACAATGTAACATATATCATGCAACAACGAAGTCTAACTCTCTTCCTATGCATCGGCATGTCATAAAGGAACAATTCATGCACACAAAGTAAAGGGCAATGCATAGTATAAACAATTTCTTGCAATTTTATCGTATTGGAAACATAGAGAGGCGGAGATGTAGTTCCTCTCTCATAATAATTGCAAGTAGGAGCAGCAAGCACATGCATATTATATCTATCAAAATCATCATGTGTAATAGTAAAAGGAAACCCATCTATATAATCCTTAATAAGTGCAAACTTCTCCAATATAGTGTAGTTGGGAGAATTCAAAAAGATAATAGGACTGTCATGTGTGGGTGAAATAGCAAAAATTTCATTCTTAATATAAGGAACTATAGCAAGTTCATATCCATAATCATCATTCATATTGGCATCATGGCCACAAGTATAGCAAGCATCAAGTTCATCAAAAATGGATATTTGAAATGAATCTAAGGGATTATAGCAATTATCATAGCATTCATCCTTCGGTAAGCACGAAGGGAAATTAAACAATGTATGAGTTGAAGAGTTACCCTCATTATAAGGTGGGCACGGGTAGCTAATCCGCTCTTCCTCCTTTTATTCTTCGCTCTCCTCCTCATCTTTTTCATCCAATGAGGTCAGAGTGTCATCAATTTCTTCTTCCATAGATTCCTGCAAAATATTAGTGTCCTCTTGGACAACGGAGGAGTCCTCAATATATGGCTTAACATAAGCATTAGAAGCATAGTTTTCATAGCAATATTTAAGTATGGCAAAACTTTAAGATTTGTAAAGAGTAGCATCATACTTTTCAATCAAGGAAGCAATTTCATAGGCACCCTTAAAAGCAACAAATTCTTAAATTTTCTCAATATCATAGTAAATATAAAGACCCTTGGCATAAGAAGATACGATTCCATTATCCTTAAACTCACATTGATAGGGAAGGTGTTTTTTAGGGTCTTCAGAACACCAAGTAAAATCATAAATTCCAAGCATAGCATTGCAAAGTATTAATATGATGCCACAGAAGTTTCCCTTTTTGATATAAGTGGTGCCACACATAATAAGGATGCTCATTTAATGATTTACCCTTAACTAAGCTAGTTGGGGTTTCAGCCCGAGCACAAATGGATCGAAGATGACCCAAATAATATTCTTCGGTGGTACGAAACACTAGTGGTTCCTCAACTTTTGGAGCAGAAAGTACATCTTTTTTTTGTATTTTACGTTTCCTACCCATATCTGAAGATAGAAAACAAGCTAAACAGCAAATAAAATCTACTTTGTGATAAAGCAAACAAGCACACACAAGAATATTCACCCCACGCTATTGCTCCCCGGCAACGGCACCAGAAAAAGGTCTTGATAACCCACAAGTATAGTGATCAATTGTAGCCTTTCTCAATAAATAAGAGTGTCAAACCCAACGTGGAGCTAAAGCTAGAACAAATATTCCCTCAAGTTCTATCGACCACCGACACAACTCTACGCACGCTTAACGTTTGCTTTACCTAGAATAAGTATGAAACTAGAAGTACTTTGTAGGCATGATAGGATAGGATTGCAAGAAAATAAAGAACATGTAAATAAAAACTAGGGGCAGGTAAGATAAAGAAACAAGTAAGTTGGTCTTAGTGGAGATATTTTTGTCACGGGAAGGCCCTAGGCAATCAATAACTAGACCAGTAATCGTTATTGCAATTTTATATGAGGGAGAGGCATAAGATAACATACTTTCTCTACTTGGATCATATGCACTTATGATTGGAACTCTAGCAAGCATCCGCAACTACTAAAGATCATTAAGGTAAAACCCAACCATAGCATTATAAGGTATCAAGTCCTCTGTACTCCCATATGCAACAACCCACCTACTCGGGTTTATGTTTCTGTCTCTCAAGCAACCCACCATAGGAAAAGCATGAACACATTGCAACACCCTACAACAGGGATCCCTCACGCTTGCGCGATACAGAGAGCACCATAGGACAACACCAATAATAAAACATGCAACTCAAACCAATCATGATCATCAATCAACCCATAGGACAAAACGGATCTACTCAAACATTATAGGGAAATAATATATAGCGTTGAGCACCATGTTTAAGTAGGAATTACAGCGGGGAGAAGGGGTGTTACACCGCTGCATAGAGGGGGGGAGTTGGTGATGGCGGCGGTGAAGTTGTTGGTGTAGATCGCCGTCATGATGATGGCCCCGGTGGCATTCCGTTGCCACCGGGAGAGAGGGGGAGAGAGACCCCCTCCTTCTGCTTCTTCCTTGTCCTTCCCCTTAGATGGGAGTAAGGTTTCCCCTCTGGTCCATGGCCTCCATGGCGGCGGAGGGGCGAGAGCCCCTCCAAGATTGGATCTCTATCTCTGTTTTTGCATTTTTCCGCGTTCCAGATTTTGGCGTTTCACAGTTTCTTATATTCCCGGAGATCCTAACTCCGATTGGGCTAAAAGTTTAACATTATTTTGATCCGGATATTAGCTTTATTGTGGTGAAAGAAGGGCACCAACCGCCTTACGGGGTGGCCACAAGAGAGCATGGCGCACCCTACCCCCAGGTCGTGCCCATGTGGCTTGTGGGCCCCTCGGGCACCGCCTTATGTTGATTCCACTTCCCAAAATTCACATATATTCCAAAAAAAGTCTCCGTAAGTTTTTATCCCGTTTGGACTTCATTTCATATGGGTTTTCTATGAAACAAAAAACAAGCAACAAACAGGAACTGACACTCGGCATTGGATCAATATGTTAGTCCCAAAAATAGTATAAAAAGATGCCAAAAGTATATGAAAGTTGTAGAATATTGGCATGAAATAATCAAAAATTATAGATACGATGGAGACGTACCAACGGTATAACTGGAGGTTGTGTTTGGCATACCCGACAACTTCTGCAGTGAAGACTTGATCTTCGACATCGTCCCCTTTCACAGCGGATACCACACACTACTCGACCACATAGCTTTTGCCCGCTTCAACAATGTGCCTCACTATGTCTATATGAAGCTCAAAATGCTCGGACCCAAGGGACTTATCACCGTCAACGGCAATACAGAGTGCTCTCTCTGGACTAAGGAACACATAGCCGCCCTGGCAGCTAAATGCTAACACGACAGCGAAGCATCAAGCCACACGCTGGTAACCAAGGCCCGACATGTAGGCAAGCGAGCCCGAGCTCAGCCAGATCTATCGGAGACTTCGTCGGCCCAGTGTAAATAGGGATACGCCTCCCACGACATGACCCGAACACCTTCAAGGTATGTCCTGCATAGACACAATTTCATTCTCAAAATACCATGGGCAGCCGTGGGAGCGAGCCACTAGGACCATGTGTTTGGCTAGACCGAGCTATGGTACAAACATCTCTATGGACAAAAGTGGAGCATCATGAAGAATTCCCCAAACATCAAGCTCCTTCGCATCATCATCAGCTTGCCAAGATCCTCTATTCAAGGTCCGACTACCGACAACAACTTCCTCTAAAGTATACTACCCCACCTCTAGAAAGAGTAATAGAAATAGTGCAGCCGAAAGCAGGGCAGACATCAAGCCACCCATGGAAGGCCACGGAGGAAATGTTGCTTTAAAAATATGTATCTCAAGAAGCAGTAGTTGCCTGTAACAGCTGCCTTGGTGCCACGAGTTATAAAAATTCCTCGCACACATTATCTATAGACTCTTTTACAGTATCTTTGTATGCACATGTTTGATACTCATCGGCGCTGACAGGTCGAAAGAATTTACACATGTTAAGTGCAATCGGCCAATAGAACGGGGGCTTGGATGATAATACCGCCCCGAGCACTACACCGTCACTACTTTTTTAAGTGTCCGATTTCTCAGTTTTTGCTTTATATGCATCTGTTTTGAATTATGTCTTGGGTCTATAGTTGGGTTGCCCCGCTCGTGTGCTTACCCCCTTACATTGCGCTAGTTCGGCTAAAGGAGTAAAGGGAGAACCACTGCTATTGTATTACCAGCTAGGTTGGCTAAAAATACCTGAGTGGAGAAAGTCGAAAATTGACCGTGATAATAAGTGAGAACTGGTCTCCAACCCGATCTCAAATACTAAAACCGCTGGTGGTTATTCCATGTTATACGAGGGGTTCGCACCTTTGCGGGCCATGTGGTAGCTATTTCGAGATTCGGTTTATCCTAGTGCCACAAATATCCAGAGGCTTTTGATTAGCCCCCAAACTAAAAGTCCTAAGGCTAAGTGAAAGTGATAAAGCCGCATAGTCTGATTGCCTCGTTTCCTTCCCACACTACCACCTTCGGGAAGCGACACATCGGCTAAGGGTAATAGTGCGGACGTTGAAACACCCCAAGTAGTCTCTACATGGGGGCTGAAGCCGACAACTCATAACTTTCTGATTGAACAACCAAAGTCAGGAGTCAAAATAAATCAAAAGTGCATCTCACTCAAGACTAGCATTATAAAAATAAATTGTTTGGAGGCACATGACAATACATTCACCCAAAGAGTACATCTTTTGAGCATTGAGGTTCTATAACCCGAGCACCCTCCGTTGCGAAGGGAAAATACAGCTCGGGATGTATGTGCTCCTTCCCAACAGGAGGAGGGGCAGTCCTCATAAGGGGCTTTACCCCCGACCAGTGCATCATCGTCCTTGCAAAGTCCATCCAAGCTCCTTCTATGCAGTCGGAGCATTCAGGATCTTGATCCGGGGCACAACATTGACCAATTTTTGCACCAAGCCGAAGTAGCTTCTCGGCAGAGGCTCGATAGGCCATAGCTAGACACCGAGATTCTTCATGGCCGGCTCCGCCATCCTATGCAACTCCATGAGTTGTTTCATCCGACATCTCAAATTGGGGTTAGGCTCGAGATTCCAAAATTGAGCCCTGAAAAGCCTCCACTCGACATCCCCATCATTGGTCGAGTAGTGCTTGATCGCTTCTGCCACACTCCACGGGAGGTCCGTGAAGGCGCTCGAGGAAAACCATATCCGCGTAAGAAAGCCAAACCTGTTTCCACCAAAGTAACATTGCAATAAGTATGGCTTACCATTTTCCATCAGCTTGGCTTGGCGCACCTCTTCTTCAAAGAATGTCCGGTCCACCCGCTCTGATTTGAGCTCGGTGGACAGCTTGGAGAGCTTGGTCATCTGTTCCTGGGATTTTTTCTCCAAGGCTTCACACTTAGAGCTGGCCTCCTGCAACTCCTGATGAATCTCCGCTACTCTGGCTTCATGCTTGCTACTATAAACCTTGAGGGTGTTCAGCTCGACAATCGCTTGTTCGGCCGCCACTTTGTGAGGAGCGGCCTCATGCTTGGCCTTCTCCAACTCGGCCTTTAGCTTTTTGAATTCTTGGTCCTGGGCTGCTCACCAAATAGAAATCATGGGATCAGACACTAAAGCCAGGATTGTCCTTCTCTATAAGGACAATAATAATTTTTATAGCACACATTAAAACTTACCATGCCTTTCATCGAGCCGATCACTTACACGGCTGAGCTCTTTGTCGAAAACTTTGAGTTTCCAGTTCAGCTCGGCAATCTCAAGAGCGTTGGTATCAACAAAGGAGGATGAGGCTTGCAAGACAAAATTATCAATTAAAAGGACTCTGAGTTATCAAAATGGGAGACACTCGGTCGAATTATTCCAGCGGACCGTTATAATTCAAAAGTCTTCGGATTATTTTTCTTTATGCCTAGGAGTTATTTTGAGCCACACATAAGCTTGTCAAACTTACCCATGGCTCGGGGGCTGTTATACCCATAAAGGCATATAAAACCTTATAAATAAACTTAAAACATTACATGGCTTACCTTAAAGCCCGCCAACAAGCCATTGAAGGATTCGTTAAGTCCGTTGTTAACGGACAAAATGCTTTGCAGAATCGACGATGGATGAGCCGGCCAAGGCATCCTCCATCATTGTCAGCCACCCAGCTGCAGCCTGCTCAATCACGGGCGATGCCGGAGGCGGCACCGAAGAGTCCGAAAGACTAGAGCTCACTGGAGCTATCTCAAGAGGAAGCTTAGAGGGAATTTGGTCCCCCTCTCCGTTTGTGGGGAAGGAACCAACCTCATGCGTCCTTGTTGCTGAGGCGTGGACCTCAGCCAGGACCTCCCGGTCTTCGTTGGCTGGTGTATCAACTTCGGCCCGGACTTCTCAGTCCTCGGTGCCCAATGTACCCACCTCGTCTCTCGCTCGCGAGGCTTGATGGGATACCACCTCGGCCACGTCATCCGAGGCATGGGGAAGGGTAGTGCAGGACGCATTCCCGCTCCCAGCTAGGTCGGCTGGCGGTAAACCCCCTCTAAGACCTGGTCCATCGAAAGGTCTCAGACAGGGCTCCAACAAGAATGGCTCGTTTCTCATTACTGACAAAGACCCGGTGTAATTCCGCTAAATAAAGGGAATACATACCTTTGGGCCGGGGGCTAGACCCAAGAGTTTCGTCGGGGAAACTTCTCAAAGGCTCCGAGCTCCTCGTTGGAATCAAGGCCACCACCAGGCAGGGCGATGCTATCCCATAGACAACAGCGCCAGAAATTGACACGTTGACAGAGGCTGGGCTTGCGTTGGTTTTTCCCTTGAAGAGGAAAGGGTGATGCAGCACAGGAGCAGTAAGTATTTCCCTCAGTTTGAGAACCAAGGTATCGATCCAGAAGGAGGGTCTCGTCAAGTCCATAGTACCTGCGCAAACACAAACAAGCTTGCACCCAACGCTTCAAAGGGGTTTTCAATCCCTTTAAGATTGTTTGCAAAGTGAGATCGGAAGGCGGAAAGTGCAACGAAGTAAAAAGTGTAAGTCTGAAAATATGGTGTGGAGTAGACCGTGGGGGCCATAGTGTTCACTAGAGGCTTCTCTCAAAATAGCAAGTATTACGGTGGGTGAACAAATTACTGTCGAGCAATTGATAGAACCGCACAAAGTCATGACGATATCTAAGGCAATGAACATACATATAGGCATCATGTCCGAGACAAGTGGACCGATACTTTCTGCATCTACTACTATTACTCCACACATCGACCGCTATCCAGCATGCATCTAGTTTATTGAGTTCATGACGAACAGAGTAACGCTTTAAGCAAGACGACATGATGTAGAGGGATAATCTCAAACCAATGATGAAAACCCCATCTTTTTACCCTTGATGGTAACAACACGATGTGTGCCTCACTACCCCTTTTGTCACTGGGTGAGGTCGTCGCATGGTATGAACCCAAAACCAAGCACTTCTCCTATTGCAAGAATCATAGATCTAGTTGGCCAGACAAAACCCAAAACTCAAAGAGAATTACAAGGATATGAAATCATGCATAAGAGAGATCAGAAGAAACTCAAATAAGCTTCATAGATAATCTGATCATAAATCCACAATTCATCGAATCTCGACAAACACACCGCAAAAGAAGATTACATCGGATAGATATCCATGAAGATCATGGAGAACATTGTATTGAAGATCCAAGAGAGAGAAGAAGCCATCTAGTTACTAGCTATGGACCCGTAGGTCTATGGTGAACTACTCACGCATCATTGGAGAGGTCATCGTGTTGATGAAGAAGCCCTCCGTGTCCGAATCCCCCCTCCAGCTGGGCACCAGAACATGCCCCAGATGGGATCTTGCGGAGACAGAAGCTTGCAACAGCGGAAAAGTACTTTCGATGATCTCCTCATTTTTTTAGAATTTTTAGGGAATATATAGGCGCAACCCCTAGGTCAGGGGACTCTCAGGGGGGCCACAAGCCTAGATGGCACGGCCTCCCCCCTGGCCGCGGGGTGGGGGCTTGTAGGGCCCCTGGGGAACCCGTGCCTTGGCTCCCAGGCTCCCCGATCTTCTTCCATTCCAGAAAAAATCTTTTCGGGGATTTTCTTCCGTTTGGACTCCGTTTCAAGATCTTCTCTGAAAGGGGTCAAAAACTTGGACAAAACAGGAACTCGCACTTGGCACTAAGTTAATAAGTTAGTCCCAAAAAATAAATAAAAGGCATGCAAAACATCCAAAGTTTGACAAGATAATAGCATGAAACTATCAAAAATTATAGATACGTTGGAGAGGTATCAATCATCCCCAAGCTGAACTCCTGCTCGTCCTCGAGTAGGGAAGTGATAAAGAATGAATTTTTGATGTGGAATGCTACCTAGCATAGTTGTCCTTTGCAACTTCTTTCACGTAGCATGAATGTTCAGATCCGTACGATTCAAAGCAATAGTTTGCTATTGACATGAAAACAGTAATAGTTCAAGCAAACTAGCAAAGTAATCATGATCTTTCAAAATAACAAGGCTAAAGAAAGTTATCCCTACAAAATCATATAGTCTGGCTATGATCCATCATCCTCACACAACTAGTGTAAATCATGCACAACCTCGGAATTGGCCAAGTAATTGTTTTCGCACTCTTACTTTCTCAAACTTTTTATAACTATCACACAATACATGAGCGCGAGCCATGGATATAGCACTATTGGTGGAATAGAGTGTGGTGGTGGTTGTGAGACAAAAAAGGAGGAGATGGTCACACTGACTCGGCGTATCAATAGGCTATGGAGATGCCCATTAATAGATATCAATGTCAATGAGTAGGGATTGCCATACAAAGTATGCATTAGAGCTAAAAGTATGTGAAAGCTCAAAAGGAAAACTAGTGGGTGTGCATCCAACTTGCTTGCTCACGAAGACCTAGGGCAATTTTGAGGAAGCCCATCATTGGAATATACAAGCCAAGTTAAAAAATGAAGATTCCCACTAGCATATGGTAGTGACAAAGCAAGAAGCTCTCAATCATGAGGAGCATGGTGCTAACATGAAGCACAAGTGTGGAAAAAGATAGTAGCAGTGTCCCTTCTCTCTTTTTCTCTCTTTTTTGATTTGGGCTCTTAGGCCTCTTTTTTCTCTTTTCTTTTCTGTTCTTTTTTTTGTTTTTGGGCTCTTTGGCCTCCCTTTTTTCCTCACATGGGACAATGCTCTAATAATGATGATCATCACACTTTTATTTACTCACAGCTCAAAGATCACAATGATGATGACTCCATAGGAAATGCCTCCCGCAGTGTACCGGGATGTGCAACGGTCTAGCATGGCGTATGACATTGAAACATCTCGCTAGCTATCTTACGATCATGCAGTGGCACTATGAGAGTGACGGCACAAGTCATGAGACGGAACACTGGGAGTTGCATGGCAATATATCTCGGAATGGCTATGAAAATGCCATAGAAGGTAGATATGTTGGCTGTTTTGAGGAAGGAATTTGGTGGGTTTGTGCACCGGCGAGAATTGCGTGGCACTAGAGAGGCTAGCAATGGTTGAAGGTGAAAGTGCATCTATACCATGGACTCACATTAGTCATGAAGAACTCAAATACTTATTGCAAAAGTTTTTATTAGTAATCGAAACAAAGTGCTAAATGCATACTCCGAGTGGAAGGGTTGGTAGGTGTAAACCATCGCGCGGTCCCGACCTCAACACAAAGGATGACAATCAATAGATCAATTATGCTCCGACTTCCTAACATAGAGGTTCACCATACGTGCATGCTACGGGAATCACTAACTCCAACACAAGTATTTCTAGATTCACAACACCCTACTAACATAACTCTTAATATTACCGAATCCATGTCTCAAAACTAATTGAGAGGAATCGAAACTTCTCTTTCTAGTCAATGCACATGAAGATGGAGGTTTTTGCATCCTCTTTGGGTACCTAGCACATTTGGGACTACTTTCATAGCATAAGACAACTACAAAATCACGCACCGCCTTGCTCTAAAAGATATAAGTGAAGCACAAGAGCAAAAGTATCTAGCTCAAAAGATTTAAGTGAAGCACTATAGCAAAAGTATCTAGTTCAAAAGATAGAAGTGAAGCACTATGAGCATTCTAGCAAAATCACGATGAGTGCATGTCTCTCTCTCTCTCAAAAAGGTGTGCAGCAAGGATGATTGTGACACAAAAAAAGACTCCTATGATACAAGACGCTCCAAGCAAAACACATATCATGTGGTGAATAAATATATAGCTCCAAGTAATGTTACCGATGGATTGAAGACAAAAGAGGGGATGCCTTCCCGGGGCATCCCCAAGCTTAGGCTTTTTGGTGTCCTTGAATTTGGCTTGGGGTGCCTAGGGCATCCCCAAGCTTGAGCTCTTTCCACTTCTTGTCTCTTTGTCCATGAGAACATCACCCAAAACTTGAAAACTTCACAACACAAAACTTAAACAGAAACTTGTGATAACATTAGTACAAGAAACCAAACTACCACTTCTTTTGGTACTGTAGCAACTTGAATTCTATCTATATTGGTGTTGGGCTACTGTATTCTCACTTTTCCATGGCTAGTACCCCCCTGATACTAACCATAGTTTCATCAAAACAAGCAACCAACTCAAGAAAAACAGAATCTATCAAAAACAGACCAGTGTGTAGCAATCTGTATACTTCGTATACTTCTGGTACCTCACAAAATCTTAAAAATTAGGACTGGCTGAGAAAAAGGCATATAAACCAGCAGCAAAAAGAATCAACTCAAAAGCTCTTTCTGAATAAAAATGCAAAATCATCTCGTGAGCGAGAAGTTTCTGTCTTTTTCCAGCATGATCAAACAACCATTACCAAGACTAGTCATAAAGGTTTTGCTTGGATCAAACACAAAAAGAAACACAAAAAACACAATCACAACACAATTATGAAAGTGTGGACGCAACAAAACAGAAAGAAAAAAGATAAATTCATTGGGTTGCCTCCCAACAAGCGCTATAGTTTAACGCCCTTAGCTAGGCATTGATAATTCAATGATGCTCACATGTAACACAAGAATTGAAGCACAACGAGAGAATCATAAAGCATGTGAAAATCACATCTAAGTCTAACATACTTCCTATGCATAGGCAATTTATAGGAAAACAGATTGTCAAGACAACCAATAGTTACCATATGCAAGGAAGAAGAAAGAGACAATAGCAATCTCAACATAACGAGAGGTGATTTAGTGATATGCAAGTTTCTACCACCATATTTTCCTCTCTCATAATAATTACATGTGGGATCATATTCGAATTCAACAATGTAACTATCACATAGGATATTCTTTTCATGATCCACATGCATGCAAAGTTGACGCTCTTCAAAAATAGTGGGATTATCAAACCCACTTTCAAAAATATTGCAAATATCATATTCATCATGAGTCTTAAACAAATTTTCAAGGTCATAAGAAAAATCATCGCCCCACTCATGATCATTGCAACAAGTAGTGGACATAGCAAAACTAGCATCCCCAAGCTTAGGGTTTTGCATATTCTTAGCATGATTGTCACTAATAGAATTTATAGTGAAACCATTGCAATCATGCTTTTCATCCAAAGAGCCCTCGTGAATCACTTCATAAATTTCTTCCTCACAATTTTCAGATTCACGCATCTCAAGCAAAACTCCATAAAGATAGTCAAGTGCACTCACCTCACTAGAAATTGGATCAACATAATTGGATCTCTTAAAGAGATTAGCAAGTGGGTGAGGATCCATATCACTAGATTTTCCGCAAGCGAAGATGCAAGCATATTGAAGGCACGTGGCGCACAAGCGAACAGAAAGCAATCGAGAGAAAAGGGCGAACAAAAAGGCGAACGAAAAAGGCAAACGAAAAAGGCAAATTGGGGAAGTGGGGGAGGGGAAAACGAGAGGCAACTCGCAAACAAAGTAAATGCAAGAGATGAGTTTGCGACACCTACTTGGATGAGTTCTTGACTTGATCTTCCTCCCTGGTAACGGCGCCCGAAATTCTTCTGCTATCCCACAGACAACAGCGCCAGAAATTGACACGTTGACAGAGGCTGGGCTTGCGTTGGTTTTTCCCTTGAAGAGGAAAGGGTGATGCAACACAGGAGTAGTAAGTATTTCCCTCAGTTTGAGAACCAAGGTATCGATCCAGAAGGAGGGTCTCGTCAAGTCCAGAGTACCTGCGCAAACACAAACAAGCTTGCACCCAACGCTTCAAAGGGGTTGTCAATCCCTTTAAGATTGTTTGCAAAGTGAGATCGGAAGGCGGAAAGTGCAACGAAGTAAAAAGTGTAAGGCTGAAAATATGGTGTGGAGTAGACCGTGGGGGCCATAGTGTTCACTAGAGGCTTCTCTCAAAATAGCAAGTATTACGGTGGGTGAACAAATTACTGTCGAGCAATTGATAGAACCGCACAAAGTCATGACGATATCTAAGGCAATGAACATACATATAGACATCATGTCCGAGACAAGTAGACCGATACTTTCTGCATCTACTACTATTATTCCACACATCGACCGCTATCCAGCATGCATCTAGTTTATTGAGTTCATGACGAAGAGTAACGCTTTAAGCAAGACGACATGATGGAGAGGGATAATCTCAAACCAATGATGAAAACCCCATCTTTCTACCCTTGATGGTAACAACACGATGCATGCCTCACTACCCCTTTTGTCACTAGGTGAGGTCATCGCACGGTATGAACCCAAAACCAAGCACTTCTCCTATTGCAAGAATCATAGATCTAGTTGGCCAGACAAAACCCTAAACTCGGAGAGATTTACAAGGATATGAAATCATGCATAAGAGAGATCGGAAGAAACTCAAATAAGCTTCATAGATAATCTGATCATAAATCCACAATTCATCGGATCTTGACAAACACACCGCAAAAGAAGATTACATCGGATAGATATCCATGAAGATCATGGAGAACTTTGTATTGAAGATCCAAGAGAGAGAAGAAGCCATCTAGTTACTAGCTATGGACTCGTAGGTCTATGGTGAACTACTCACGCATCACTGGAGACGTCATGGTGTTGATGAAGAAGCCCTCCGTGTCCGAATCCCCCCTCCGGAAGGGCACCAGAACGTGCCCCAGATGGGATCTTGCGGAGACAGAAGCTTGCGGCGGCGGAAAAGTACTTTCGATGATCTCCTGATTTTTTGGGGATTTTTAGGGAATATATAGGCGCAACCCCTAGGTTAGGGGACTCTCAAGGGGGCCACAAGCCTGGATGGCGCAGCCTCCCCCCTGGCCGCGGGGTGGGGGCTTGTAGGGCGCCTGGGGCTCCCCTGCCTTGGCTCCCAAGCTTCCCGATCTTCTTCCATTCCAGAAAAAATCTTTTCGGGGATTTTCTTCCGTTTGGACTCCGTTTTAAAATCTCCTCTGAAAGGGGTCAAAAACATGGAAAAAACAGGAACTCGCACTTGGCACTGAGTTAATAAGTTAGTCCAAAAAAATAAATAAAAGGCATGCAAAACATCCAAAGTTTGACAAGATAATAGCATGAAACCATCAAAAATTATAGATACGTTGGAGACGTATCAAGCATCCCCAAGCTGAACTCCTGCTCGTCGTCGAGTAGGGAAGTGATAAAGAATGAATTTTTGATGTGGAATGCTACCTAGCATAGTTGTCCTTTGCAACTTCTTTCACGTAGCATGAATGTTCAGATCCGTACGATTCAAAGCAATAGTTTGCTATTGACATGAAAACAGTAATAGTTCAAGCAAACTAGCAAAGTAATCATGATCTTTCAAAATAACAAGGCTAAAGAAAGTTATCCCTGCAAAATCATATAGTCTGGCTATGCTCCATCATCCTCACACAACTAATGTAAATCATGCACAACCCCGGAATTGGCCAAGTAATTGTTTTCGCACTCTTACTTTCTCAAACATTTTATAACTATCACGCAATACATGAGCGTGAGCCATGGATATAACATTATAGGTGGAATAGAGTGTGGTGGTGGTTGTGGTACAAAAAAGGAGGAGATGGTCACACTGACTCGGCGTATCAATAGGCTATGGAGATGCCCATTAATAGATATCAATGTCAATGAGTAGGGATTGCCATACAAAAGATGCACTAGAGCTAAAAGTATGTCAAAGCTCGAAAGGAAAACTAGTGGGTGTGCATCCAACTTGCTTGCTCACGAAGACCTAGGGCATTTTTGAGGAAGCCCATCATTGGAATATACAAGCCAAGTTATAAAATGAAGATTCCCACTAGCATATGGTAGTGACAAAGCAAGAAGCTCTCAATCATGAAGAGCATGGTGCTAACATGAAGCACAAGTGTGGAAAAAGATAGTAGCATTGTCCCTTCTCTCTTTTCTATCTTTTTTTATTTGGGCTATTAGGCCTCTTTTTTCTCTTTTATTTTCTGTTCTTTTTTTTTTTGGGCTCTTTGGCCTCTCTTTTTTCCTCACATGGGACAATGCTCTAATAATGATGATCATCACACTTTTATTTACTCATAGCTCAAAGATCACAATGATGATGACTCCATAGGAAATGCCTCCCGCAGTGTACTGGGATGTGCAACGGTCTAGCAAGGCGTATGACGTTGAAACATCTCGCTAGCTATCTTACGATCATGCAGTGGCACTATGAGAGTGACGGCACAAGTCATGAGACGGAACGGTGGGAGTAGCATGGAAATATATCTCAGAATGGCTATGAAAATGCCATAGTAGGTAGATATGGTGGCTGTTTTGAGGAAGGAATTTGGTGGGTTTGTGCATCAGCGAGAATTACGTGGCACTAGAGAGGCTAGCAATGGTTAAAGGTGAAAGTGCATCTATAGTATGGACTCACATTAGTCATGAAGAACTCAAATACTTATTGCAAAAGTTTTTATTAGTAATCAAAACAAAGTGCTAAACGCATACTCCGAGTGGAAGGGTTGGTAGGTGTAAACCATCGCGTGATCCCGACCTCAACACGAAGGATGACAATCAATAGATCAATTATGCTCCGACTACCTAACATAGAGGTTCACCATACGTGCATGCTACGGGAATCACTAACTCGAACACAAGTATTTCTAGATTCACAACACCCTACTAACATAACTCTTAATATTACCGAATCCATGTCTCAAAACTAATTGAGAGGAATCGAAACTTCTCTTTCTACTCAATGTACATGAAGATGGAGGTTTTTGCATCCTCTTTGGGTACCTAGCACATTTGGGACTACTTTCATAGCATAAGCCAACTACCAAATCACGCACCGCCGTGCTCTAAAAGATATAAGTGAAGCACAAGAGCAAAAGTATCTAGCTCAAAAGATTTAAGTGAAGCACTATAGCAAAAGTATCTAGCTCAAAAGATAGAAGTGAAGCACTATGAGCATTCTAGCAAAATCACGATGAGTGCATGTCTCTCTCTCTCTCTCAAAAAGGTGTGGATCAAGGATGATTGTGACACAAAAAAAAAGACTCCTATGATACAAGACGCTGCAAGGAAAACACATATCATGTGGTGAATAAAAATATAGCTCCAAGTAATGTTACCGATGGATTGAAGACGAAAGAGGGGATGCCTTCCCAGGGTATCCACAAGCTGGGCTTTTTGATGTCCTTGAATTTGGCTTGGGGTGCCTTGGGCATCCCCAAGCTTGTGCTCTTTCCACTCCTTGTCTCTTTGTCCATGAGAACATCACCCAAAACTTGAAAACTTCACAACACAAAACTTAAACAGAAACTTGTGATAACATTAGTACAAGAAAAGAAACTACCACTTCTTTTGGTACTGTAGCAACTTGAAGTCTATCTATAATGGTGTTGGGCTACTGTATTCTCACTTTTCCGTGGCTAGTACCCCCCGATACTAACCATAGTTTCATAAAAACAAGAAACCAACTCAACAAAAACATAATCTGTCAAAAACAGACCAGTCTGTAGCAATCTGTATACTTCGTATACTTGTGGTACCTCAAAAAATCTGAAAATTACGACTCCGTGGGAAAAAGGCATATAAACCAGCAGCAAAAAGAATCAACTCAAAAGCTCTTTCTGAATAAAAATGCAAAATCATCTCGTGAGCGAAAAGTTTTTGTATTTTTCCAGCAGGATCAAACAACCATTACCAAGACTAGTCATAAAGGTTTTGCTTGGATCAAACACAAAAAGAAACACAAAAAACACAATCACAACACAATTATGAAAGTGTGGACGCAACAAAACAGAAAGAAAAAAAGATAAATTCATTGGGTTGCCTCCCAACAAGCGCTATTGTTTAACGACCTTAGCTAGGCATTGATAATTCAATGATGCTCACATGAAACACAAGAATTGAAGCACAACGAGAGAATCATAAAGCATGTGAAAATCACATCTAAGTCTAACATACTTCCTATGCATAGGAATTTTATAGGAAAAAGATTGTCAAGACAACCAATAGTTACCATATGCAAGGAAGAAGAAAGAGACAATAGCAATCTCAACATAACGAGAGGTGATTTAGTGATATGCAAGTTTCTACCACCATATTTTCCTCTCTCATAAGAATTACATGTGGGATCATATTCGAATTCAACAATGTAACTATCACATAGGATATTCTTTTCATGATCCACATGCATGCAAAGTTGACGCTCTTCAAAAATAGTGGGATTATCAAACCCACTTTCAAAAATATTGCAAATATCATATTCATCATGAGGCTTAAACAAATTTTCAAGGTCATAAGAAAAATCATCGCCCCACTCATGATCATTGCAACAAGTAGTGGACATAGCAAAACTAGCATCCCCAAGCTTAGGGTTTTGCATATTCTTAGCATGATTGTCACTAATAGAATTTATAGTGAAACCATTGCAATCATGCTTTTCATCCGAAGAGCCCTCGTGAATCACTTCATAAATTTCTTCCTCACAATTTTCAGATTCACACATCTCAAGCAAAACTCCATAAAGATAGTCAAGTGCACTCACCTCACTAGAAATTGGATCAACATAATTGGATCTCTTAAAGAGATTAGCAAGTGGGTGAGGATCCATATCACTAGATTTTCCGCAAGCAAAGATGCAAGCATATTGAAGGCACGTGGCACACAAGCGAACAGAAAGCAAGCGAGAGAAAAGGGCGAACGAAAAGGCGAACGAAAAAGGCAAATTGGGGAAGTGGGGGAGAGGAAAACGAGAGGCAACTGGCAAACAAAGTAAATGCAAGAGATGAGTTTGCGACACCTACTTGGATGAGTTCTTGACTTGATCTTCCTCCCTGGCAACGGCACCAGAAATTCTTCTGCTATCCCACAGACAACAGCGCCAGAAATTGACACGTTGACAAAGGCTGGGCTTGCGTTGGTTTTTTCCTTGAAGAGGAAAGTGTGATGCAGCACATGATTAGTAAGTATTTCCCTCAGTTTGAGAACCAAGGTATCGATCCAGAAGGAGGGTCTCGTCAAGTCCAGAGTACCTGTGCAAACACAAACAAGCTTGCACCCAACGCTTCAAAGGGGTTGTCAATCCCTTTAAGATTGTTTGCAAAGTGAGATCGGAAGGCGGAAAGTGCAACGAAGTAAAAAGTGTAAGGCTGAAAATATGGTGTGGAGTAGACCGTGGGGGCCATAGTGTTCACTAGAGGCTTCTCTCAAAATAGCAAGTATTACGGTGGGTGAACAAATTACTGTCGAGCAATTGATAGAACCGCACAAAGTCATGACGATATCTAAGGCAATGAACATACATATAGGCATCATGTCCGAGACAAGTAGACCGATACTTTCTGCATCTACTACTATTACTCCACACATCGACCGCTATCCAGCATGCATCTAGTTTACTGAGTTCATGACGAAGAGTAACGCTTTAAGCAAGACGACATGATGTAGAGGGATAATCTCAAACCAATGATGAAAGCCCCATATTTTTACCCTTGATGGTAACAACATGATGAGTGCCTCGCTACCCCTTCTGTCACTGGGTGAGGTCACCGCATGGTATGAACCCAAAACCAAGCACTTCTCCCATTGAAAGAATCATAGATCTAGTTGGCCAGACAAAACACACAACTTGAAGAGAATTACAAGGATATGAAATCATGCATAAGAGAGATCAGAAGAAACTCAAATAAGATTCATAGATAATCCGATCATAAATCCACAATTCATCGGATATCGACAAACACACCGCAAAAGAAGATTACATCGGATAGATATCCATGAAGATCATGGAGAACTTTGTATTGAAGATCCAAGAGAGAGAAGAAGCCATCTAGTTACTAGCTATGGACCCGTAAGTCTATGGTGAACTACTCACGCATCATCGGAGAGGTCATGGTGTTGATGAAGAAGCCCTCCGTGTCTGAATCCCCCCTCCGGCAGGGCACGAAAATGTGCCCTAGATGGGATCTGGCGGAGACAGAATCTTGCGGCGGCGGAAAAGTACTTTCGATGCTCTCCTGATTTTTTTGGGATTTTTAGGGAATATATAGGCGCAACCCCTAGGTCAGGGGACTCTCAGGGGGCCCACAAGCCTGGATGGCGCGGCCTCCCCCCTGGCCGCGGTGTGGGGGCTTGTGGGGCCCCTAGGGCAACCCTGCCTTGGCTCCCAAGCTCCCCGATCTTCTTCCGTTCCAGAAAAAATCTTTTCGGTGATTTTCGTCCGTTTGGACTCCGTTTCAAAATCTCCTCTGAAAGGGGTTAAAAACATGGAAAAAACAGGAACTGGCACTTGGCACTTAGTTAATAAGTTAGTCCCAAAAAATAAATAAAAGGAATGCAAAACATCAAAAGTTTGACAAGATAATAGCATGAAACCATCAAAAATTATAGACACGTTGGAGACGTAACAGGCGGCCTTGCTCTTGTAAGGTCTCTTCGGAGCCCGAGGAGGTACCCCCTCCTCGGCCCCCTCTGGCGCCTCCATCTTACTCATTTGGAAAGAATCTTTTTCATCCTCATCTTCTGCATCGTCCCCCTAATGGTTGGAGGAGGCATGGGTGTCCCCGGACTTGGTATCCGGAGGACCCCTCGAACGGAGACCCCCGTGGGTCTTCTTCTTCTCCTTCTCTGGTGCCGTGTACGGTGCCGCTACTAGCATCGCGATCAGCAATGCTGACCGGGGTTCCTCGGGCAAGGGATCTAGGTTGTCTACGTTTTCGGCTTTGGCCAGCCAATTATGTAGGCATGGTAGGAGAAATGGTAAGACCCTCGATAAAAATTGGAGCTTTAAGTATGTATATGAGCTCAAACATACCTCCAAAGGGGGCTGGTCTTGGCATCCAAGTGAGTTTATTCCTCCTCGGTCGGCCACTCCTGCTGAGCCTTGAGCAACATCCGCCACAAGTTCTCATGGGTGGTGCCGTAGAACTCCTGCACCACCCGGCGTCGTTGGGCTTGTAGGACCACATAGGGTTATCTAGACGCTGGCATGGAAGGATGCGGCGATGGAGCATGACATGCACCATGTCGGTCAGATTGATGTTTGTCGCCACCATCTACTTGATGTGCTTCTGTAGCAGCTTCACATGTGGAGTCGAGCCCCAGTCTAGGCCTTTCTTAACTCATGAGGTTAGCCTCACGGGAGGTCAATATCTGAATGTGGCGGGCACTGTCCAGTTTGCTTCTCGTGGCTCCGTGATGTAGAACCACTCCTTCTGCCAACCCTAGATGGTGTCAATCAAGGTGTCCTCCGAGCACGCCACACAACAAATCTTGGTTATCACGGCCGCACCACAGTCAACGTGTTGACTATTGACCGACTTCGGCTTGACGTTGAAGGTTTTAAGCCAAAGGTTGAAATACTGATGAACCCGCGGGAAGGTCTCACAAACAATAATAAAGGTGGAGATGTGCATGACTGAATTCGGGGGAAGGTTGTGGAAATCTAACCCGTATTAGAACATCAAGCCCTTGACAAAGGGGTGGAGCGGGAAGTCGAGTCCCCGAATGAAGTTGGGTACGAACACCACCTTTCTCACCAGGACTTGGTGTAGGCACTACATAACCCTTCTCCGGTGCTTAGTGAGTGATGTCGGTTGGGAAATAGCCACGACACTTCAACTCTTGGATGTCCTCATCAGAGATGCTAGAGATCAGCTACTTGCCCACAGAGCCCGAGCCAGCCATTGTCGAGCTAGGAAAAGAAGCGGCTGGAAAGGATGGGAGATGAAATGGATCTGGGCACTCGAGTTTGGAAGAAAGGGGAGTCGAGTTTGGAATGCATGTGGTGGGCTTTGGATCTTTTTCCCTTTTTATTGGGAGGTCGTGAAACCAAGGGCTCCCGCTGATGTCTACGCACGCTTCTATTATTGCACACTATGTTGGTCCTCCAAGCGCAGAGGTTTGTAGGACAACAGCAATTTCCCTCAAGTGGATGACCTAAGGTTTATCGAACTCAGGGAAGTAGAGGTAAAATATGGTCTCTCTCAAGCAACCCTGCAATTAAGATACAAGAAGTCTCTTGTGTCCCCAACACACCTAATACAATTGTCAGTTGTATAGGTGCACTAGTTCGGCGAAGAGATGTTAAAAAGCAAGTGATATGGATGGCAAAACAAGGTATTGTAAATCTGAAATAAAAATGACAGCAAGCAAACACGAAACAAAACTGAAATTAAACAGTGTTCAATGGTGGAAAACAAGGCCCAGGCTTCATACTTTCACTAGTGGTAACTCCCAACAACATTAACATAATCTAATCACATGATATTTCCACTAAATAATGCAATGGAGACGTACTTGGAAGTCATTCCTTTTGTGATCAAGAGGGGACGAGAATTATGTAGGGGCTAGAAAAGCACACCTCAGAGTTCGTAGTTCTCATCTATGGATTTCCCAATCTCACCACGGCCATCCAAAGAGAGTACGACAATCACCACAACATATATCAAGGATAGTAAAAGACAAGCACCAAGAGACTCTCAATCTTCAATCAATTCACAAAAGAGGAAATCACTCATGAAAATATTCTTCTAATCCATGTCCAATAGACCGCTGTCACCATGGTCTTGGCGATTATACTAGATAAGATCAAGTAAGTACATCAATCCAATACATAGAAGAAGGGGAAACATCATGGGATCACCCTAGATTAACATAGCATATGATCACAATCAAGATCACATCATGGGAGAGAGAGATGACCACATAGCTACACGTAGAAGACCTCAGCCCCGAGGGAGACTACTCACACATGGCCATGGTGAGCAAGAGGTTGATGGAGAGGTGCAGCCCGGAGAGGAGACGGTGGCCGACGGCGGCCACGGCCCTTGGGGGCGGCGGCCCTTGGCCCCCCTTCTACCTTGGATATGTTGCTGGTATGGAGGTGGTTCTCCACCCCAAGGCGGCTGCCTGGGAGGAAGAAATCTCGTAGCTCTTGGTGGCCCTCCAGAAATCAGGTTTTCATCCTTGGCCCTCCGATGGATGCCCCTTTGATCCAAGGGCTCTTAGATACCTCTAGAACCTTCCTAGGAACCCCTCTCAGCCCTAATGAGGTCCCCAAGTCGTGGCTTGACCGAATCCATCTAATATGGTAAGAATTGGAATCAATCACGTCACCGATTCACGTAATCATGTAATCAAATATTTGTCCTCAAGTAAAACGGGCTTTCCTGGAGCGTCCGAACTCCAAAGGGGCCGAATGTTATGTCTCGAATTATCAGAATGAAAGTCCCCACATCTTTCACATATATTATTTTTCAATTTGAGGTCATCTTCGAAGTGGAAACAGACGATCTCTAAAATCTGTAGGGGGGACAGATTTCAGGAAAGTTAGAGTCCCACTCCGGCAAGGTTTCCTCTTCTATTTTTGATAGTTCCTACACATCAAAGTGTAAAACAAGAACATTGTGCACTTTTTCAACTATTAGTAGGTTAGTCCAAATAAACCATAAACTTAATATAAAAACAATTATCAAAAGAATAAAAGTAGCACGAAACCATAAAAAATATAGATACGTTTTGGCCGTATCAACATCCCGAAGCTTAGTTCCTACTCGTCCTCGAGTAGGTGAAACGATAAAAACAAAATAATTTTTGAGGTGACACGCTACCAACATAATCTTGATCATCATATTTGTAAAATCATTTGTAAGCCGAGATCATAGCACTCTAAACATAGGCATGATAGATATAATTGTAACAATGAAACTTAGCAACCATGTCGCAACATGAAAAGTAACACAAACAAAAGATCATGAATAATAATGAACTTGAAAGTTATACATTTGTTTCGACCATAAAGAAAACATAGCAAAGTGGTATTTCGCTTATCCTTAAGAGTGGGGAAACACATAAATGCCAGGACACCTTTGAAGTTCAAGTGGTGACTAGATACAAATAATTTGAGAACAAGTAATAACATAATCATGAATCAATCAATAATAAATTTTGGGACTATGCACAGTATACTCAGAATGACAACTATGCCCTCTTAATTGGTGCATAAAGTTAGAAGATGAAGACTCAACATAAAATTAAAAGAAAGGCCCTTCGCAGAGGGAAGCAGGGATTACTCATGTGCTAGAGCTTTTAGAGATTTTTGAAATCAATAATATTGTAAAACAAGCTTTTGGGAGGTGCATAATTCGTGAATGAATGCTAGGAGATATCCCAATACTTCTCATGCTCGACAAGTTTTGAGGAACGACTCCCAAAGTGGGGACGATTACATCCCCTTAGTCTCCTTTGTTTATCACTATTCTGATTTCTCATGAACAAATCATGAATGACGTTTTGTTTGTTGCTATTATCTTTTATGAGTTGGCTGCACTCATGCCAGTCCCTCCTCGTATTAGGGGTTCACAGGTTAGACATGCAAATCCAATATAAAGCTTGTCAAGTATGAGAAGATCATGAATTATCTACTACTTCCTCATGAGCTAAAACAGAGGCACAAAACAGGAATAATTTTGAAAGTTTTAAAGGTAGCACATGACAAATTTACTTGGAGTGGCGATTAAATACCACATGTAGGTAGGTATGGTGGACACATTTGGCAAACTTTGTTTTTTTGGGGGAGTTGGATGTACGAGTAGAGCTCATACTCAGTAAAGGTGGAGGCTAGCAAGAGACTGGGAGCGACCTGGAGCGTCCAAACTCCAAATGAGCCGAATTTTATGTCTAGAATTATCAGAATAAAATTTCCCACAACTTTGGAATATATTGTTTTTCCATTTGACATCATATTCGAGGCGGAAACATATGATCTCTAAAATTTGTAGGGGAGACATATTTCAGGAAAGTCAGAGTCCCACTCCAACAAGGTTTCCTCTTCTATTTTTGATAGTTCCTACACATCAAAGTGTAAAACAAGAACATTGTGCACATTTGAAACTATTAGTAGGTTAGTCCAAATAAATAATAAACTTGATATAAAAACAATTATCAAAAGCATAAAAGTAGCATGAAACCATCAAAAAATATAGATACGTTTTGGACGTATCACCCGCTTATTGCACCGCTGGCTCTGCCACTTACCAAAATGGCCACATTATTAAACGCACGTTGGCTAGTTCGGGTCATTATTCGAATTTCGTTAAATGCGGGGCACGATCTCGTCGTTGATAGCACGTGCCCAAGGGAAAGTGGCCTCGAGCCGTGGTTCGAGTTTTTCGTAATTGGTTGTCGCGACTTTTCATCAGAAGGGTCGCTAGATGAAGGACTATTCACCTCTGGGCTTTTAAGCCTTTAGATTTAATGGTGCTTATTTTTTAGAATGTGACATCATGAGAGCAACGAAATCGAAGCTAGTCGAATATAAAGTGAACTTGCCGCGCAAGCCGATTATTTTAAGTGTGCGGGTGTCGAACTTCATACACATCGGCGTTGGAGGCTAGCACGGGCGCTATTGAGGGAGTCCTGGTTTAAGGGGTCCTCGGGCGGTCGGTTTATCCCTTATGGGCCGACCATATGGGCCGCCTCATGGAAGACCGGATTGTCTGACAACTTTATGATCAAGATGGAATGCTCTGAAGACTGGCGTGTACTCCAAGTCAAGAAGACCAGGTCAGCCCAACTGTCCCCGGCTAAGGTCGGTAATATGTGACCCTAGAAACCCTGGTTTCTATATAATCTAGAGGTTCTCATGCGTATAGGAAAGTTATCTCATCTAGGGTTTAGCTCATACGATCTCGAGGTAGATCGACTATGTAATCATCGTTCCCCATCAACATGATCAAGTAGGACGTAGGGCATTACGTCCTCAATAGGGATGGAACCTGGTTAAATATTGTCTCCCCTTTTCTCTTGCAATCCACCGATCCAAGGTCCATAGTTCGGGACCCCCTACCCAAGATCTGTTGGTTTAGACACCAACAACGAGTCCAACGCACTACCAGGAAACCCATTACATTTGCCCGCCATCGAAACAAATGTCATGGGACAAAAACATGACAGCACAAAACAACTCCCTATCACCACTAGTAGAAAATGGGTCTTTCGGCCACAGCAGAAAAGACCATTAGTCCCGGTTCAAATTAAAACCGAGACCAATGCAAGGCATTGGTCCCGGTTCGAGTTGCCAGGGCAATAGTCCCGGTTCATTTCATTTCATTAGTCCCGGTTCGGAGCAAAAACCGGGACAAAAGATCGAGTGACTGCCACGTGGCGTGCCGCGGAGCATTAGTCCCGGTTTGTGGCCAGAACCGGGACTAATAGTTAGTCTTATATCCCGATTCTGGCTACAAACTGAAACCAAACAAATGTCTATATATATGTCCCTGCCCACCCTCTAGTCTGTTTTTTGCTTGTGTGAGGTGCGCATGCCATGCTCTTTCCACCCTTCTATATATGCATGCACATGAGGTGTTGGATGAAATGCCCGAGCCACACTACTTAAGCTTTCTCCTCTCCAAGCTCGACCTCCAAGCTCCATTTTCCTCAATATTTGTCTAGGTTTGGCGGTGCACCAACTACACAAGTGTTCTAAAAGGTTAGCTACTTCATCCTTTCATCTCTCACAGTTATTTTGATTTAAATGCAAAATTTGAACCCAAATTAACTTCTTAGAGTGTGCACATGTGTTGGTTGCCGTCCCATGCCCGTCCTCACCGTTGTCGATCACCCGCGCCGATCTCGTCGTGAGCACCACCGTGGTGAGCCTCTTGTTGTTATCTTCTTTTTAAAATAAATTTTTTTCTTACTTGTATGATTTAGATAGATACTTGTATAAATTACCTACTTTTATTATTTTTTGTTATTATATAATGCGATGGTTTTGGTATCCGCCTCCGTCGGCCCTCGTCCTGTCTATGATTCGGATGTGGTATATATTATCTTTTATAACTATTTGTTTTATTTAGTGTTTATGATAATTATGACGACCAATGTGACATTTATTTTTTAATCTAGGAGGTATGTGAACCGGAAATGCCAACCCACATAGAAATTCTTGTCGAGAAGTTAAATTTGGAAAAGAAAACAATTACTTGAAGAAAAAATTGGAAAAAATTGAGGAGAAGAATATAGAACTGGAGTTACATGTTGCCGATGTCATCGATGATCGCAAGATAAAGATGGATGCAATGCGGTTGAAGATGGATGCAATGCGCTTGAAGATGGATGAAATGCCCTTGAAGATTAGAATTATTAGAAAATATGCCATTGATAAAGAGGCTTGGTATCATTATGCTCTTGGGTCAATTGTTACCTTAGTTGCGATTTTGATCGCATTTGTTGTTGCATTTAAATGTTTTACATAGTTGTATGTTGTTCTATGAGAGAGCTTTATGTAATTATTTTTGCAATAATAACATTTAATCACTACTGTGCTTTGGTTTTACTGTGATGATGAACTTGTATTAATTTGGTCATTTCTCTATTCATGATGTTCTGCAATGGTTTTTTGATATACTGAATACAGATGAACCGCCAATGGATTTACGGTGACCGACGCACTTCGAAGTATATTACGAATGTCACATCCCAAGATTATAGCTTGTAGTTAGTTGCATCAGTGAGAATTCATGCATGCATTTAAATCCATTTAATTTGAATTGGGATGACCAAACCCTAGCATGAAAATAAAATAAAATTCAAATAGGTTCGACCAAAATTAATTTCAGTGGTTCCAAAATGCTTTAAAATGTTTCTCAGAATTTGGCAAGATAATTATTTCAAACCAAAATTTATGAACATTTCTAAGGAATATTTTGGCCCTGGAAATTAAATTAAGTTTGTTTTTAATTTTTGACATATATTCTTAATATATGGAATATATTTTCAAATGCCTTTGTCATATTTTGGTGTTGTTGGAATAGTCCAGAGAAGTACCAAAAATTTGTTCAAAATGTTTTGGCACTGGTTTGAATTTGGTTTTGATCTTAATTAGTGGAAAAAAGCATAAACAACAAAAAAGAAAAGAAAGAAAAGAACCTTACCTGTAGCCGGCCCAAATGCACACCTCAGCCCACCAGGCCCCTGTGGCTTTCTTCCACCTCTTGCCACTAGGCGGAGGCGTGGCGTGCTCCCGTGAGGCCGCGGCCACCTCCTGCTTCGTGCTGGCGCACGCACCCCCGGCCCTATCTCCTCGCCAGGAGACCCCCTGGAGCTCCCCCCCTCCCATTTCCCCATCTCGGGCCCCTCTCACCCCCTCCTCGAGCTCGCGTTCGTCTTCAGATCCGAGAGCCGCCGACATCAATTCGTCACCGTCACGGTCTCCCCGAGCAAGCCAAGCCTCCCATGGAGTTCCCAGTGAGATGTTCTTCATTTCCCCTCATTCCTCGCGCCCAATTTCTAGCTGTAGCTAGCCTCCCCGACATTGCCCGAAGCTTGCCGCCGCCGGCCATGGTGCCGTCGTGGCTAGAGCCACCTAGGGCCGCAGCCGAGCACCTCTCCACACTCGTCGTGCTCGCAGGAAGCCGTAGCCGCCTCCAACTCCTCCTCTCGTTGCCCCTGCCCTCAAGCCTGACCTAGCAAAGCTCCGGCCGCCACATAAGGTCGTCGTCGGCCTCACTCCGGCCACCCCTTGTCCCGTGGCTGGGTCGGGATGGATGCGGTCCAACCTGGGCTACGCCCTAGTGCCTTCGGCACCTCCACCCGATGTCGGAGGGCCATTCCGGCGAGTCTCCGCCGCCTCGGGTGGTCGCCGGCCAAACCTCGCATGCCTAGTTAATCACCCTCTTGGTCCATGACACGTGCGCCCAGAGCACCTAATTAATTCCATTTTTTAAAAACTAAATGCTAATTAGGGATGTGCCTATGACACATGGGCCCTACCTGTCAGGTTTGACCCTCACTAGGTCAGTTGACCTGTTGACTTCATACTATCGTCACGCTGACGTAATAAAGCTTTTCTGGAAATAAAATAAATAAAAAATGAATTATAAATTCCAGAAAATGCTGAAAACTTCTAAAAATCATAGAAAATAATCTCTAAGTCCAAAGAAAATAATTTATATATGAAAAATGATAAGAAAAATTCAAGGAATGTGATTATGGCATTTTTCATGCATGTTTGGGAAAGTTAACATCACCAGGTAGGCAAAATGATGATTAGGGTAAATTTAATAAATAGTTTGGAATTGGAATTTGGTATATATATTTGAATTCCACTTCAATTAATAAGACCAAACATTGAGCTAGGAAACTCAGTACTTCAATATGACATCTTCACGCATGATAAAACAAGTTATGTGTGAGCATCAGGTCGAATCAATTAAAAGGGTATCTAAAAAATACCTTGTTTGAAGTGATATTTGAATTTTGACTCAAACCAGCTTCAACTTAAGAAATCGTAGCTACATTAGCCATGCCACATTTCATTTTCATGTCATGATCATGCATCATAGTGTTGCATTTCCGTGAAGTAAATATTGTTCTTTCTTGTTTGCCGGTGTTGTTCCCTTTCGACAGACGATGGTTCCGACGATGTGATCATTGACGTTGATGAAGACTCATTGCTATCTTCACACGTGTCAGGCAAGCAAACCCCCATGAGCATATTGATATAAACCCACTCTCTCGCTCCTACTCTCTTTTATTGCATCAGGACAAACACGATTCAACTGTCACATGTTCTCGGTAGTTGCACCCATTCCTCTGCATGACCTATTTTTGTCACAGTAAATAGTTGAAACCACTTAGCATGAGTAGCAACTGCCTGAGCCTTGTTGTGCTTACTCATCCATGCTTGCTTACTGTGCCTCCTATGCTTAAAGTCGTGTCGGGTCTGATCCATCTGGTCGATGAATCGGAATTGTTGTGTTCATGTCCTACAGTGTGAGAGTAGAGGTGTGAATCTGATTTGGTAAAGGTAGAAATGAGAGGCCATGTAGGAGTACATGGTGGGTTGTCTCATTGGGACCGTCCTTAAGAACTGAGTTCTGTGTATGTTATCCAAGACAAGATACTACCATGCATTGGGCCCTGAAATATGACCCCGCTCAGCTTATTAATCGCCTAGATCTCTGTCCAGGAGTTGTAATTAGTTTTTGGTGTTTGTAGGAAAAGTGTTGGCGGCCATGTTTAGCTCTGCCCGACGGGGTAGGCTTCAGTGCGGTGGATACACAGTGGCACGATGTACCAACTGTCACCCGGATGGTGGGCTTGGTAACCCTACGCACATCATTTGGGGCCGTAGAGGAAACCTCGGCCGGACTTCCTTGCGGGTTCAGTCTCAAATAGGCGATAAACCTGGACTAGGGTCTTGTGTGGTTAACAGTCGTGGCCAACTCCCACATCGGTGCTTCCGCTTGAAGGTTGCCGAGATGCATGACGTGCATATGGTGCTAAGTGGTGAGAGCATGTGTGAAGAAGTATACCCCTGCAGGGTGAATCAATCTGTTCGAATAGCCGCGTCCTCGGATATGGACTACTTGGAAACATTACATGGTACATAGACAATTTAAATGGATACTCTAAAACATGCAAGATAAGTGTGAGTGCTATGGATGGCCTTATCGTAGGGAGATGAGAGTGGATCCATGGTGGTGTATTGATTGGTGAATATGTGGACTCGTGTGTGCTATCCCACCTCAAATAAAGAACTTGTAGTGGTAGTACAGGTTAGCCAAGAGTCATAGCTGGCTTAATGCAATCAAACCCCACAATCCTTTCATTGATACTGATGCATATGTAGATAGTTCAGATGTAAGTCTTGCTGAGTACCTTTGTACTCACGGTTGCTTTATTTATGTTTTTGTAGAGAAGATTTTTGTCTCATTAAAGGTTTATACGCGATGTGTTCGATGTTGACCGGAATAGCTTGGGAATCCCAGACAGAGGTCTGGTTCCTTTCGTAGGGTCGTTGTAGCTTTTCAGGCTCTTCCAGCCACTTTTAGTAGATGTCTGTACCCAGACATGTTGTGCTTCCTCTTGATGTTTGTATGAGTTGAGTGACGGGTCACGAGACCCCTGTTTGTAATATCATACTATGTTGACTCTTATGAGTCATAGAGTTATGTTGTGATGCCATGTTGTATCTACACATATCGTGCATATTGTGTGTATGTTATGAAATGCATTATATGTGTGGGATTCGACACCTAGTTGTGTGCCTTTAGTAGTACTCCTTACGGGGAAATGCCCCTTTGTGCTTCCACCGAGCTTTGGTAGCTTGCTACTGCTCCGGACACATTGATTGACTGGCATGCGTCCTTCTTTGCTGCTGGGTCTGTCCCTTCGGGGAAGTGTCACGCAGTGTAATGGAGTCCTTGTAGCTTGCTATGACTCGTCTACACACGTTGATGACCGACACCTGCTTTACTGGGTTATGTATGCATGCTCCTGTACGGATGTACCACTTGGGTTTATAACTAGTCATGTTGACCTGGGTTCTTTGTCGTTTGAATGCTAGCAACACATTCATATACGTGAGCCAAAAGATGCAAACGGTCCCGGCCAAGGTAAGGTGGCAGCCGTGGAGTTTACCATGCGTGAGGCCGCAAAGTGATGTGATGTGTTACAGGCTGGGTTCTTATGACTTAGGATCGGGGTCCCGACAACTTTGGTATCAGAGCTTGACTGCATGTAGGATAACCAAGCCAAACTGGTTGATGTTGAGTCTAGCAACTCTTTAGTTATATAAGGGAATTGCTTGTGGAAGGGAACGTAAGGCTCTTTTACTCCTTTCCTTGTGTCATTCTTATTCTGAGTCATCCTCTTCCTTATTCTACGGGGTTTAAGAATTAGGCTTTCTCATCTATTCATTAGGATGACGAGTTACTATGCTGGAGACTTATAGGAAAGTTTTTCGGGATCAGTGTCTCCATAAGAATTCAAATTTTTATGTTGTCAGTTTTCTTGCAGGTTGCCTCAGATTTCATGCCCGTACAACCATTATGATGTCTGAATTTTCCAAGGTTTCTGACAATCTGATGCAATTGCAAATTCCTTCCTCTTATTTCCAATGTCTTTTGGCCAGACAAAGCACACCAATTATTCTGTTGAGGTACTCTATTACCTCGACGTATTGTTGTACTACTAGGAAACATTTTACCTCGAAAACCACCCAATAGTCTAGATGTGTTCTATGTTTCTAGTGTGATAATTCTGGCCATCATTTTCGAAAACATCTCGTGATGTTATTTAGTTTGTAGGTATTCTATTTCTAGCTTCTTGAATCCAAGGGTCATTCTGCTCACCTCTGTTGATAGTGTCGCTAGTTCCTTTAGAATGATTAGTAACCTTGTTGTAGTTCCCAAGGTTCATGGTATATCATTCTTCCAACACCATGGACCATCTCTGGCGGAAGTTCTTCATGAACTAAAGATCATAACAAGAGTGCTCGTGATGAGTTCTCTACTCCATATTGTGATTCTGCCAGCTCCGCCCTTCTGCATGGGTTATCTGGAAGAATTATGTTGAACTCGTTCGACATGCTAATCTATGCATCCACAACTCAGAAAAATCATGTGCTCTTGAGTTGGCCCTCTTCAATTGTTTCTGACCTTCATCCATGAGAGGATAGTTAAGAGTAGTTGTGCATTCATGTCATTGATGTCTACTATTCATGTGGTCTGTCAAGTTGTTCTATTTCCGAATGACTGGGAGAAGCAAACTCCAGTACCTCATACATTTCATGGATTGGGTCAAAGTAGTTGTATTCCGCAGATCAAAATGCCAATCCAGCTTTTGTTCTGTTCTATCTTGGAGTATAACCCTCTTTTTGTCAAGAGTGTCGTGAGAATTGCACCAGCTCTTATGAGCTCTTGATGTAGTGATACTTCTCGCTATCATTATTCATCCCTCGGTTTCCGTGTTGGTTGTACCCGGAATATCGACAAGTGAACCATGATGTGTGAAATCAATACTCCTAGCAATTTTATTACTTGGTAGCTAATGGACAATAATTTCACTCTTATGGTGATGGTGATTGAATCGTCATCCTAAGATTGACCGTGCTACCTAGTCCATGTTTCATGGTGCACTTTTCGATCAATGGGTTAGGATTGTGTCAATCCTTCGCTCTTTGATTATATCATCTTGCCCTGAAAAGCGAGATTGTTCCCAAGCTTAATAACATATCGGTGGTTCGCGATTTTCCGAATATCTTCTCGGAGCTATTACCGGGTTGTTTCCTGATTGTTATGATAGAGCTCATGATCAAGTTGTTTTCCCTATAAGCCACCCTTCTCCAAGAATCCTTGTTGGATACCCCGAGCTAGTTGGTTAAGCTAAATAACAACTTGGAGAGTTGGAAGATAAAAGCTTCGCCTAAACTTAGTTCATTTTAAATGGATATCTTTACTGTTGTGTGAGTCTTGAAGAAAGATGATATTGTCATCGGTTGATTCATGTGATCAATTATTACATATATTATCTTGTCCAATTTTGATTTGAGTATGGGCTATTGTCAAATCAAACTGAGAACCAAAGATTTTCATAATGGTGTTTTACTCATGGATTTCCGTGAGCATACACCATTATATTTTTTGATCTCACCAATGCTATTATCTTGCTCACATAGTTGTGGAAATCCATTTATATGGATAGCTCGATGAATTGTTGTTGAGTCCATCAGCAACATTTTCATTTGATCCATGATTTATGTTGGACATTAAGCTAGTGTTGGAAACTTTGTAGACATTGTTTTCATGTATATTCATGAAGTATATGTTAGTTGTAAGAAGTGACTTCTTCTCCATTCACGTGGAATTGATGCAAGTTGCCATCGTAAATTCGAGAAAAGTTAATTTGTTTTCTTCGGAATCATCCCAAGTCAGTCACGCACGTGCGAAGTATTCTATGGTTTGATAGACTGATCATCTCCACTCATATGTAATTCCAAGCACACCAAGCCACTGATTGATTTGTTCAAGGTAAATAAGTTACGTGTTATTCCCGAAGGGCCCAGGCGGACTTGCACATGGCTTCGACATACACAATGATGATTCCCACCCAGAACTCGGTAGTGTTTTGTTGTAAGACTTTTCATGTGCTCATCATTGTCTTGGACAGTGTGTTCACGTGGGACTTGCAATCCATCTCATGTTTTGGAGTTGTCTTCCGTAGTTCATTTCCTGAGAATATCGCAACGTTATCTCGTCGAATTGTGTTGCAAACTTTCTTTTCACACATGTTGAGTCTGAAACATCATGTCACCAACCGGAGCTGAATCTCAAGCAGTTATAATGGTTGGAACTTTTTCCAAGAATTATAATATTGGTCTCTCTATAACCGGTAAAGTGATGTCATGGCTAACACACCTAGCCGGAAGACTTAATATTATAATATCTTGCATCAGCAACCTTGGCCATCTCCCCGTGAGGACCTTGTATGACTTATTTTGGAAGTTGTTCCTCATGGACCCCCTTTGAGCCCCGAAGTCCGACCTATACTTGATGTGCTAGATTTCAAGCATGATCTATAATTGGGTTGTGCTAGTACATCAAGGAGAACATTAGAAGCAGAGTGCTAAGTTCCTCTTGGTCGAATAACAAAATTTTGTTTCCTCGGCATCGCTAAGGTGAAATCTGAGCAAGTGTTGTCTTCCTTTGCGTCTGCATACTCCATCACTTTCATCATGATAGTATGATGTGTCAGCAAGATCTTGGCATGTATATTGGTAAATCTGTGATGAATATGGAAATGCTCAAGTTCTTGAGAGCATGCTCAGAAACTAGGTTATATCCTCGGTAATAATTGGAATGTGCCATCCGTTTGCCGGGTTGCCCTATAACTCTAGTTTCTTTTCAAACTGAGTATGCCATTCTTTCAAAGTCCCTCAAACGATCATTTGTGAATTGCCTTAACCTGCTATGAAGAGTTTAAATGATCTTTGGATCAAAAGTAATTCTTTTTGCCACTTAAAGGAATAACTCTGCGAGTCACCCTCCTAAGGTGCCCCGTTATGGTATGATGGGCACCTTAACTCCTCGCTACTTTGAAACCTCGTCTCCATCTATTTTAAGCGTGGAATTGTTGCCTACTAATTGAACCTTCGTCATATGTCTCATTTCCTCATTCCTTTAATGTGTTTTGTGTCTCAGATCAAGGGACGTTACTACGTCTCATTCTATGAGTTGATCATGAGTTGCTCGATCTTCGAGGAGATCGAATCTTGTAGAGTCTTCTTTTCTTTTTGTCGTCGAGTTAGATGAATACCTCAAAGACAAATATGTCAAGATCAGCATGATGCAATGAATCAACATCTTCGAGAACAGCAAATGGATTGTGATAGCTAGTGTCCCCTTTGTTCTCTTACCCTACGCCAGAATCTCGGGACAAGATTTTTGTTTAGTGGGGGTGAGTTGTCACAACCCTAGATTATAGCTTGTAGTTAGGTGCATCAGTGAGCATTCAGGCATGCATTTAAATCCATTTAATTTGAATTGGAGATGACCAAACCCTAGCACAAAAATAAAATAAAATTCAAATAGGTTCTACCAAAATTAATTTAAGTGGTTCCAAAATGCTTTAAAATGTTTCTGAGAATTTTGGCAAGATAATTATTTCAAACTAAAATTTAGGAACATTTCTAAGGAATATTTTGGCCCTGGATATTAAATTAAATTTGTTTTTGATTTTTGACATATATTCTTAATATATGGAATATATTTTCAAATGCCTTTGTCATATTTTGGTGTTGTTGGAATAGTCCAGAGAAGTACCACAAAATTGTTCAAAAAAATTTCACACTGGTTTGAATTTGGTTTGATCTTAATTAGTGAAAAAAACATAAACAACAGAAAAAAACTTACATGTAGCCGGCCCAAGTGCACAGCTCAGCCCACGAGGCCCTAGTCGCTTTATTCCACCTCTCGCCAGTAGGCGGAGGTGTGGCGTGCTCCCATGAGGCCGCGGCCACCTCCTGCTTTGTGCTGGCGCACGCACCCCCGACCCTATCTCCTTGCTAGGAGACCCACTGGAGCTCCCCCTCCCATTTTCCCCATCTCTTGGCCCTCTCACCCGTCCTCGAGCTCGCGTTCGTCCTCAGATCCGAGAGCCGCCGGCATCAATTCGTCACCATCACGGCCTCCCCGAGCAAGCCGAGCCTCCCATCGAGTTCCCAGTGAGATGTTCTTCATTTCCCTTCATTCCTCGCGCCCAATTTCTAGCTGTAGCTAGCCTCCCCGGTATTCCCCGAAGCTCGCCGCAGCCGGCCATGGCGCCGCCGTGGCTAGAGCCACCTAGGGCCACAGTCGAGCACCTCTCCACACTCGCCGCGCTCGCAGGAAGCCGTAGCCGCCTCCATCTCCCCCTGCCCTTGAGCCCAACCTAGCAGAACTCCAGCCGCTGCATAAAGTCGGCGGCGGCCTCACTCCGGCCACCCCTTGGCCCGTGGCTAGGTCGGGATGGATGCAGTCGAACCTGGGCTACGCCCTGGTGCCTTTGGCACCTCCAGCCGATGCCGAAGGGCCATTCCGGCGAGTCTCCGCCGCCTCGGGTAGTCGTTGCTGCCTCTTGAGCTTGCGTTGGTTTTTCCCTTGAAGAGGAAAGGGTGATGCAGCACAGGAGCACTAAGTATTTCCATCAGTTTGAAAACCAAGGTATCAATCCAGTAGGAGAAACGCGTCAAGTCCAGAGTACCTGCACAAACACAAAAGAGCTTGCACCCAACGCTATAAAGGGGTTGTCAATCCCTTCAAGATTGATTGCAAAGTGAGATCTGAAGGCGGAAAGTGCAACGAAGTAACAGAGTAAGGCTGAAAATATGGTGTAAAGTAGACCCGGGGGCCATAGTGTTCACTAGAGGCTTCTCTCAAAATAGCAAATATTACAGTGGGTGAACAAATTACTGTCGAGCAATTGATAGAGCCGCACAAAATCATGACGATATCTAAGGCAATGATCATACATATAGGCATCACGTCCGAGACAAGTAGACCGATACTTTCTGCATCTACTACTATTACTCCACACATCGACCGCTATCCAGCATGCATCTAGTGTATTGAGTTCATGACGAACAGAGTAACGCTTTAAGCAAGATGACATGATGTAGTGGGATAAACTCAAACCAATGATGAAAACCCCATCTTTTTACCCTTGATGGCAACAACACGATGAGGTCACCGCACAGTATGAACCCAAAACCAAGCACTTCTCCCATTGCAAGTATCATAGATCAAGTTGGCCAAACAAAAACCACAACTCGAAGAGAATTACAAGGATATGAAATCATACATATAAGAGATCAGAAGAAACTCAAATAAGATTCATAGATAATCTGATCATAAATCCACAATTCATCGGATCTCGACAAACACACCGCAAAGAAGATTACATCGGATAGATCTCCATGAAGATCATGGAGAACTTTGTATTGAAGATCCAAGAGAGAGAAGAAGCCATCTAGCTACTAGCTATGGACCCGAAGGTCTATGGAGAACTACTCACGCATCATCGGAGAGGTCGTGGTGTTGATGAAGAAGTTGTCCATATCCAAATCCCCCCTCCAAATGGGCACCAGAACGTGCCCCAGATGGGATCTTGCGAAGACAGAAGCTTGCGGCGGCGGAAAAGTATTTTCGTGGATCTCTCTCGCAGTTTTGGAATTTTTCTGGATTTATAGGCGGAAGAGGTAGGGTAGACATGCCACAGGGGGCCCACAAGCCTGCTAGGCATGGGGCCCCCTGGCCGCACCTAGGGGGCTTGTGGGGTCCCCTGCTCGCCCCTGCCTTGGTTCTCAAGTCTGGCGCGTATCTTCTGTTCCGGAAAAAATCTTTTCGGAAGTTTTATACCGTTTGGACACCGTTTAAAATCCTCCTCTGAAAACGGTCAAAAACACGGAAAAAACACGAACTGGCACTTGGCACTGAGCTAATAAGTTAGTCCCAAAAAAGATATAAAAGGCATACAAAACATCCGAAGTTTGACAGATAATAGCATGGAACCATTAAAAAATTATAGATACGTTGGAGACGTATCAGGCATCCCCAAGCTTAACTCCTTCTCGTCCTCGAGTAGGGAAGTGATAAAGACGAATTTTTGATGTGGAATGCTACCTAGCATAGTTGTCCTTTGTAACTTCTTTCATGTGACATGAATGTTCAGATCCGTAAGATTCAAAACAATAGTTTTCTATTGACCTGAAAACAATAATACTTCAAGCAAACTAGCAAGGTAATCATGAACTTCCGAAATAACAAGGCCAAAAAAGTTATCCCTACAAAATCATATAGTGTGGCTATGCTCCATCATCCCCACACAACTAATTTAAATCATGCACAACCCCGGTATTGCCCAAGTAATTGTTTTTGCACTCTTACTTTCTCAAACATTTTACAACTATCACACAATACATGAGCGTGAGCCACGGATATAGAACTCTAGGTGGAATAGAGTGTGGTGGTGGTTGTGAGACAAAAAAGGGGGAGATGGTCACATTGACTCGGCATATGAAAGGGCTATGGAGATGCCCATTAATAGATATCAATGTGAATGAGTAGGGATTGCCATACAAAGCATGCACTAGAGCTATAAGTATGTGAAAGCTCAAAAGGAGAACTAGTCGGTGTGCATCCAACTTGCTTGCTCACGAAGACCTAGGGCAATTTGAGGAAACCCATCCTTGGAATATACAAGCCAAGTTACATAGTAAAGATTCCCACTATTATATGGTGGTGGCAAAGCAAGAGGCTCTCAATCATGAAGAACATGGTGCTATTATGAAGCACAAGTGTGGAAAAAGATAGTAGCATTGTCCCTTTTCTCTTTTTCTCTTTTTTTATTTGGGCTCTTTGGCCTCTCTTTTTTCTATTTTTTTATTTGGGGTCTTTGGCCTCTTTTTTTATTTCCTCACATGGGACAATGCTCTAATAATGACGATCATCACAGTTTTATTTACTCACAGCTCAAAGTTTAGAACGATGATGACTCTATAGGAAATGCCTCCGACAGTGTACAGGGATGTGCAACGATCTGGCTTGGCGTATGAGGTTGAAACATATCGCTAGCTATCTTAAGATCATGCAATGGCAATATGAGAGTGACGGCACAAGTCATGAGACGGAACGGTGGGAGTTGTATGGCAATATATCTCGGAATGGCTATGAAAATGCCATAGTAGTTAGGCATGGTGGCTGTTTTGAGGAAGGCATATGGTGGGTTTGTGCACCAACGAAAATTGCGCGGCACTAGAGAGGCTAGAAATGGTGGAAGGTGAAAGTGCATCTATACCATAGACTCACATTAGTCATGAAGAACTCACATACTTGTTGCGAAAGTTTTTATTAGTAATCGAAACAAAGTGCTAAACGCATACTCCTAGGGGAAGGGTTGGTAGGTGTAAACCATCGCGCGATCCCGACCGCAACACAAAGGATGACAATCAATAGATCAATTATGCTCTGACTTCCTAACATAGAGGTTCAGCATACATGCATCTTACGTGAATCACTAACTTCAACACAAGTATTTCTAGATTCACAACACCCTACTAACATAACTCTTAATATTACCAAATCCACGCCTCAAAACAAATTGAGAGGAATCAAACTTCTCTTTCTACTCAACGCACATGAAGATGGAAGTTTTTGTATCCTCTTTGGGTACCTATCACCTTTGGGACTACTTTCATAGCACAAACCAACTACCAAGTCACGCACCGCCGTGCTCTAAGAAGATCAAAGTGAAGCACACAGAGCAAAAATTATCTAGCTCAAAAGATATAAGTGAAGCACGATGAGCATTCTAGCAAATTCACGATGAGTGCATGTCCCTCTCAAAAGGTGTGCAGAAAGGATGATTGTGATACAAAAAAAGGAAAATACTCCTACGATACAAGACGCTCCAAGCAAAACACATATCATGCGGTGACTAAAAATATAGCTCCAAGTAATGTTACCGATGGATTGAAGACGAAAGAGGGGATGCCTTCCTCGGGCATCCCCAAGCTTAGGCTTTTTGGTGTCCTTGAATTTGCCTTGGGATGCCTTAGGCATCCCCAAGCTTGAGCTCTTTCCACTCTTTATCCATTTGTCCACGAGAACATCACCCAAAACTTGAAAACTTCACAACACAAAACTTAAACAGAAACTCGTGATATCTTTAGCACAAGAAAACAAACTACCACCTCTTTAGGTACTATAGAAATCTTGATTCCTTTTTATATTGGTGGTAGATTAATGTATTCTCACTTTTCCATGGCTAGTACCCCCGATACTATCCATAGTTTCATCAAAACAAGCAACCAACTCAACAAAAAAACAGAATCTGTCAAAAACAGACCAGTCTGTAGCAATCTGTACACTTCGTATACTTCTGGTACCTCAGAAATTCTGTAAAATTACGACTGCCTGGGTAAAAGGCATATCAACCAGCAGCAGAACGAATGAACTCAAAAGCTCTTTCTGAATAAAAATGAAAAATAATCTCGTGAATGAAAAGTTTCTGTCTTTTTCCAGCAGGATCAAACAACCATCACCAAGACTAGTCATAAAGGTTTTGCTTGGCTCAAACACAAAAAGAAACATAAAAGACACAATCATAACAGAATTATGATGGTGTGGATGCAACAAAATATAAAGAAAAATATAAATTCATTGGGTTGCCTCCCAACAAGCGCTATTGTTTAACACCCTTAGCTAGGCATTGATAATTCAATGATGCTCACACAAAAGACAAGAATTGAAGCACAACGAGATCATCATAAAGCATGTGAAAATCACATCTAAGTCTAACATACTTCCTATGCATAGGAATTTTTATTGGAAAACAGATTGTCAAGACAACCAATAGCTACCATATGCAAGGAAGAAGAAAGAGACAATATCAATCTCAACATAACAAGAGGTAATTTGGTAACATGAAAGTTTCTACCACAATATTTTCCTCTCTCAAAACAATTACATGTGGGATCATATTCGAATTCAACAATGTAACTATCACATAGGATATTCTCTTCATGATCCACATGCATGCAAAGTTGACGCTCTTCAAAAATAGTGGGATTATCATCAAATAAAGTCATGACTTCTCCAATCCCACTTTCAATATTGTTGCAAATATCATACTCATCATGAGGCTTAAATTTTTTTCAAGATCATAAGAAAAATCATCACCCCAATCATGATCATTGCAACAAGTAGGGGACATAGCAAAACTAACATCCCCAAGCTTAGGGTTTTGCATATTTTTAGCATGATTGACACTAATAGGATTTATAGTGAAACCATTGCAATCATGCTTTTCATTCAAGGAGCCCTCGTGAATCACTTCATAAATTTCTTCATCACGGTTTTCAGATTCACGCATCTCAAGCAAAACTCCATAAAGATAATCAAGTGCACTCAACTCACTAGCAATTGGATCAACATAATTGGATCTCTTAAAGAGATTAGCAAGTGGATGAAGATCCATATCAATAGATTTTTAGCAAGCAAATATGCAAGCATATTGAAGGCACGTAGCACACAAGCAAAGGAAAGGCAAGCGAAAGAAAGGGCGAACGAAAAAGGAAAAAAATTGTAATTTTTTGTTTTTCAGAAGTGGGGGAGAGGAAAACGAGAGGCAAAAAAGTAAATGCAAGAGATGAGTTTCAGACACTTACTTGGATGAGTTCTAGACTTGATCCTCCCCGGCAACGGCGCCAGAAATTCTTCTGCTGCCTCTTGAGCTAGCGTTGGTTTTTTCCTTGAAGAGGAAAGGGTGATGCAGCATAGGAGCAGTAAGTATTTCCCTCAGTTTGAGAACCAAGGTATCAATCCAGTAGGAGAATCGCGTCAAGTCCAGAGTACCTGCACAAACACAAAAGAGCTTGCACCCAACGCTATAAAGGGGTTGTCAATCCCTTCAAGATTGATTGCAAAGTGAGATCTGAAGGCAGAAAGTGCAACGAAGTAAAAGAGTAAGGCTGAAAATATGGTGTAAAGTAGACCCGGGGGCCATAGTGTTCACTAGACGCTTCTCTCAAAATAGCAAATATTACGGTGGGTGAACAAATTACGGTCGAGCAATTGATAGAACCTCACAAAGGCAAGAAGATATCTAAGGCAATGCTCATACATTAAGGCGTCACGTCCGAGACAAGTAGACCGATACTTTCTGCATCTACTAGTATTACTCCACACATCGACCGCTATCCAGTATGCATCTAGTGTATTGAGTTCATGACGAACAGAGTAACGCTTTAAGCAAGATGACATGATGTAGAGGGATAAACTCAAACCAATGATGAAAACCCCATCTTTTTACCCTTGATGGCAACAACATGATGCGTGCCTCGCTACCCCTTCTGTCACTGGGTGAGGTCACCGCACGGTATGAACCCAAAACCAAGCACTTCTCCCATTGCAAGAATCATAGATCAAGTTGGCCAAACAAAACCCACAACTCAAAGAGAATTACAAGGATATGAAATCATGCATATAAGATATCAGAAGAAACTCAAATAAGATTCATAGATAATCTGATCATAAATCCACAATTCGTCGGATCTCGATAAACACACCGCAAAGAAGATTACATCGGATAGATCTCCATGAAGATCATGGAGAACTTTGTATTGAAGATCCAAGAGAGATAAGAAGCCATCTAGCTACTAGCTATGGATCCGAAGGTCTATGGTGAACTACTCATGCATCATCGGAGAGGTCATGGTGTTGATGAAGAAGCCCTCCATATCCGAATCCCTCCTCCGGCAGGGCACCAGAACGTTCCTCGGATGGGATCTTGCGGAGAGAGAAGCTTGCGGCGGCGGAAGAGTATTTTCGTGGATCTCTCTCACAGTTTTGGAAGTTTTCTGGATTTATAGGCGGAAGAGGTAGGGCAGACGTGCCACATGAGGGCCACAAGCCTGCTAGGCGCGGGCCCCCCTGGTCGTGCCTAGGGGGCTTGTGGGGTCCCCTGCTGGCCCCTGCCTTGGTTCTCAAGTCTCGCGCGTATCTTCTGTTCCGGAAAAAATCTTTTCGGAAGTTTTATTCCGTTTGGACATCGTTTAAAATCCTCCTCTGAAAAGGCTCAAAAACACGGAAAAAACAGGAACTGGCACTTGGCACCGAGTTAATAAGTTTGTCCCAAAAAAGATATAAAAGGCATACAAAACATCCAAAGTTTGACAAGATAATAGCATGGAACCATCAAAAACTGATAGATACGTTGGAGACGTATCAGTCGCCGGCGAGGAGCCATCGGCCAAACCTCCCCTGCCTAGTTAATCACCCTCTGGGTCCATGAGAGGTGGGCCGAGAGGACCTAATTAATTCCAATTTTTAAAACTAAATGCTAATTAGGGTTGTGCCTATGACACATGGGCCCTACGTGTCAGGTTTGACCCTGACCAGGTCAGTTGACCTGCTCACCTCATACTGACGTCAAGCTCACGCAGTAAAGATTTTCTAGAAATAAAATAAATCAAAAATGAATTATAAATTCTAGAAAATGCTGAAAACTTCTAAAAATCATAGAAAATAATCTGTAAGTCCAATGAAAATAATTTATATATGAAAAATGATCAGAAAAATTCAAGGAATCTGATTATTTCATTTTTCATGCATGTTTGGGAAAGTTAACATCACCAAGTAGGCAAATAATGATTAGGGTAAATTTAATAAATAGTTTGGAATTGGAATTTGGTATATATTTGAATTCCACTTCAATTAATAAGACCAAACATTGAGCTAGGAAACTCAGTATTTCAATATGCCATCTTCATGCATGATAAAACAAGTTATGCCTGAGCATCAGGTCGAATAATTAAAAGGGTATCTGAAAAATACCTTGTTTGAAGTGATATTTGAATTTTGATTCAAACGAGCTTCGACTTAAGAAATGGTAGCTACATTAGCCATGCCACATTTCATTTTCATGTCATGATCATGCATCATAGTGTTGCATTTCCGTGAAGTAAATATTGTTCTTTCTTGTTTGCCGGTGTTGTTCCCTATTGGTAGACGATGGTTTCGATGATGTGATCGTTGACGTTGATGAAGACTCATTACTATCATAGTGTTGCATTTCCGTTAAGTAAATACTGTGCCTGCTATGCTTAGAGTCGTGTCGGGTCTGATCCATCTGGTCAATGAATCGGAATGGTTGTGTTCATGTCCTACAGTGTGAGAGTAAAGGTGTGAATCTGACTTGGTAAAGGTAGCGATGAGTGGCCATGTAGGAGTATGCTACCTCTTGAGCTTGCGTTGGTTTTTCCCTTGAAGAGGAAAGGGTGATGTAGCGCAGTAGCAGTAAGTATTTCCTTCAGTTTGAGAACCAAGGCATCAATCCAGTAGGAGTATCAAGCCAAGTATCCACCGTACCTGCACAAAAACAGCAAACTTGCACCCAACGCTACAAAGGGGTTGTCAATCCCTTCACTATTGATTGCAAGGTGAGATCTGAAGGCGGAAAGTGCAACAAAGTAAAAGTGTAAGGCTGAAAATATGATGTGAAATAGACCCGGGGGCCATAGTGTTCACTAGAGGCTTCTCTCATGATAGCAAATATTATGGTGGGTGAACGAATTACTGTCGAGCAATTGGTAGAACTGCGCAAAGTCATGACGATATCTAAGGCAATGATCATACATATAGGCATCACGTCCGAGACAAGTAGACCGATACTTTCTGCATCTACTACTATTACTCCACACATCGACCGCTATCCAGCATGCATCTAGTGTATTGAGTTCATGACAAACAGAGTAACGCCTAATGACCCACAAGTGTAGGGGATCTATCGTAGTCCTTTCGATAAGTAGGAGTGTTGAACCCAACGAGGAGCAGAAGGATCTGACAAGTGGTTTTCACCAAGGTATTCTTTGCAAGCACTGAAATTATCGGTAACAAGTAGTTGTGTGATAAGATGATTCGTAGTAAATAGCAAGTAACAACGGTAACAAAGGTGAAGCAAAGTGACCCAATCCCTTTTGTAGCAAGGGACAAGCCTGGACAAACTTTTATAGGAGGTAAAGCGCTCCCGAGGACACTTGGGAATTTCTGTCAAGCTAGTTTTCATCATGTTCATATGATTCGCATTCGCTACTTTTGATAGTTTAATATGTGGGTGGACCGGTGCTTGGGTACTGCCCTTACTTGGACAAGCATCCCACTTATGATTAACCCCTCTCGCAAGCATCCGCAACTATGAAAGAAGAATTAAGACAAAGTCTAACCATAGCATTAAACTAGTGGATCCGAATCAGCCCCTTACGAAGCAACGCATAAACTAGTGTTTAAGCTTCTATCACTCTAGCAACCCATCATCTACTTACTACTTCCCAATGCCTTCCTCTAGGCCCAAATAATGGTGAAGTGTTATGTAGTCGACGTTCACATAACACCACTAGAGGGGAGACAACATACAACACATCAAAATATCGAACGAATACCAAATTGACATGACTACTTATAGCATGACTTATCCCATGTCCTTAGGAACAAAAGTAACTACTCACAAAGCATAATCATAATCATGACCAGAGAGGTAATGAGTAGCATCAAAGATCTGAACATATAATCTTCCACCAAGTAATCCAACTAGCATCAACTACAAAGAGTAATTACCACTACTAGCAACCTTACAAGTACCAATCGGAGTCGCGAGACGGAGATTTGTTACAAAATATGAACTAGGGTTTGGAGATGAGATGGTGCTGATGAAGATGTTGATGGTGATGAGTCCCCTTCGATGAGAGGAGTGTTGGTGATGATGATGGCAATGATTTCCTCCTCCGGGAGGGAAGTTTCCTCGGCAGGATCATCCTGCCGGAGCTCTAGATTGGTTTTGCTCAAGTTCCGCCTCGTGGCGGCGGCAATTCCTCCTGAAAGCCTCCTCTTGATTTTTTCTGGAAGAAACCCTTCTTGTAGCAAAAGAGGGGGGCCAGAGGGCCAGCTGGGAGCCCACAAGCCCCCTAGGCATGGCGAGGGGGGAGGCCGCGCCTAGCAGGCTTGTGGCTTCCTGCTGGCGCCCCTCTGGTATTTCTTCGGCTCAGTACTTTTTATAAATTCCAAAATAAATCCTGGTTGATTTTCACTGCTTTTGGAGTTGCGTAGAATAGGTATCTCAAACTTGCTCCTTTTTCAGGCCAGAATTCCAGCTGCAGGCATTCTCCCTCTTCATGTAAATCTTGCAAAATAAGATAGAAAAGGCATAAGTATTGTACCATGAAGTGTAATAACAGCCCATAAAGCGATAAATATCAATATGAAAGCATGATGCAAAATGGACGTATCAACTCCCCCAAGCTTAGACCTCGCTTGTCCTCAAGCGAAAGCCAAGATCAATAAATATGCCCACATGTTTAGAGAGAGCGGTGTCGACAAAACAAGATACGAACATGCAGGCATCATGATCATAGTTAGAACAGCAATATCATCATATCATATATTATGATAAAGTGATAATTCCTTCACAAAGTAAAGCATGGATCAAGAGCCTTACTGAGAATTAACAACCGATAGCCTTTAGTCATTGAAGTAATTGCAATTTATCACAACATTGGAAAGAGTCAAATAAGAGCTTGTAAAGAAAATCCACATACTCAATCATCCTTTTGTCTTCTACAATTGCTACAACTCATGTGGTACTCCTGAGATCAAAGTTTCAGTCGGACACAGAGAAAGATAGGGGCTTATAGTTTCGCCTCCCAACCATTTACCTCAAGGGTAATGTCAATAATAATAATTCATGAATACTTACTTCCAAGTTGACATATGAATATAGATCTTTCCCTAGCATATGACGTTAGCCAAGATAAAGGCGAAATAAGGAATTGGTGTAGATCACCATGACTCTTTCAAGGGCAAAAGGTAAAGGTACAAGATAGGCCCTTCGCAGAGGGAAGCAGAGGTTGTCATGCGCTTTTGAGGTTTGGATGTGTGTCCTCTTAGTGTGAAGGAACGTCACTTTATATTGCCTCGTGTGATAAAGAACTTTATTATGCAGACCGTCGCTTTTATGTCTTCCTCATCACAGGTTCGTACAAAGATTATTTTCCACACACTAATAGATCATACATAATTAGGGAGCATTTTTTATTGCTTGCACCGATGACAACTTACTTGAGGGATCTTACTCAATCCATAGGTAGGTATGGTGGACTCTCATGGAAAAACTGGGTTGAAGGTTTATGGATGCACAAGTAGTATCTCTACTTGGTGCGGAAGTTTTGGCTAATATGAGGTGGAAGCAATCGTCACATGCTAAGGGATCTCAAGTCATATAACATTGTTCAGACCCAAGCAAACACAATTCATTATGTTGTATTCCTTGTCCAACATCTACTTCTAAATATGTAATAGTTTAGTGAGTGTTCACAGTCATAGATGGTGTCCAAGATGATATATTTATATGTGAACCTCTCCTTCTTTATCACTTCCAATTAATTGCAACAATGACCAAGGTCTACGTTTGTCTACCCTCAACAAGTTTCAATCAACATTCTTTTCATATGTGAAGCCATCACTTCCCATAAGATCATTACATGATCTTTCTTGCTTTTGTTCTTTTCACATTCTTTTGATCATGTCATGAAGCAAGGCCCTTAACTAAAACTCTCTTTATTATATGGCTCACGAGCTCGAATGCATTGGGGGGTGACACAAAGCAAAACTCAAGCCTAAAACACTAAGAACTTTATTCTACTAGAGAAAGAGAAAACCAAAAAGGAACGAACTAAGAAAGGTAAAGGCAAAAGATGTGATGGTGATACGATACCGGGGCAACTCCCCCAAGTTTGGCACTAGCCAAGGGGATTGCCCATACCCATGCTTAGTTGTCTTCCTTTGGAGGTGATGGTGGTGGAGTTGTTGCAACATGGGTTTGATCCTCCGTCTTCCAAGGCATAGGTGCTCCATCATGGAACGATGATCGAGTCTCCGGAATCCTCAAATCTGCAGTCAACCGTATTGATTTAAATCTATACTCATACTCACAGTTTTGGTTCTGCAGGTCATAGATCTGGGCTTGGAGGTGATCAATTCTGTCATAGAGCCTGGAGAGGTGCTTCCCGATGTCATTGGCATCGATCTTGTGCTTGTTGGTGAAAGCCGTGATCATCATGTGGTTGGCGTTGAGTCCACGCTCCACCATCCCTTGGCACTTGAAGACTTGTTGCTCCATTGCTTCGAGCCTCGCCTCCATGCTTCCGGTCTTCTTCGGCCCCTCAACATCACGGATGTGCAGCATCCCCTCACGCATATCGATAGATTGAGGGTGTTGCAGCACTCCCGCGAGGTAGGGATTGATGACCTTCTCGAAGATCTTGTCCTTCAAAGCTTTTGGGGACGTCATAGCAGTCTAGATCTGCAGCAGAAACAGGCTCGAAACGAAAACAGAGGAAAATTGCGTGATATGAGGGTCAGGCCTTTCGGGAGAATATATAATGATTTTTTCGACCAGAAGGAGTACACTGCAAGAAAACGGAGTCCGGGAGGCACACGAGGTGGTCGCAAGCCCCCCAGGCACGGCCAGGGGGTGGCCCTCGCCTGGCAGGCTTGTCGCCTCCTCGTGCCCTTTCCGGACTATTTTAAATTTTTCTATTTTCAAAAATTCCAAAACGGAGAAAAATTCCTACTGGAAAAGTTTTGGAGTCTGTTTACTTACCGAATCACATACCTGTTCGTTTTCGGAGTCTAAAACTGGCTGATAAATATCCCTTAGGTACTCCTCCGGAGTTATGGTATTGATAATATTGTTTTCAACATTTATGGGAGTACCTGAGATATAATGCTTGATTCTCTGCCCATTTACCACTCTCACAAAATTACCTTCCGTGTTGTTGATCTTGATGGCACCGGAACGATATACTTCCTCAACAATGTAAGGACCTTCCCATTTAGAGAGAAGCTTGCCTGCAAAAAATCTTAAACGAGAATTATATAGCAAGACATAATCACCTACATTGAACTCACGTTTCTGTATCCTTTTATCATGCCACCTCTTAACCTTTTCTTTGAACAACTTGGCATTTTCATATGCCTGAGGTCTCCACTCATCAAGTGAGCTAATGTCAAATAACCTCTTCTCACCAGCAAGTTTGAAATGAAAGTTGAGCTCTTTGATTGCCCAATAAGCCTTATGCTCTAGCTCAAGAGGTAAATGACATGCTTTACCGTATACCATTTTGTACGGAGACATGCCCATGGGATTCTTATAGGAAGTTCTATAAGCCCACAGTGCATCATCGAGCTTCTTAGACCAATTCTTTCTAGACCTATTGACAGTCTTTTGCAGAATTAGTTTAATCTCTCTATTTCTTATCTCTACTTGACCACTGGACTGAGGGTGATAGGCAGAAGCAATTCTATGATTGACATCATACTTAGCAAGCGTTTTACGGAAAGCACCATGAATGAAATGTGAACCACCGTCGGTCATTAGATATCTAGAGACTCCAAATCTAGGGAATATAACTTCTTTAAGCATCCTGATAGAGGTGTTGTGATCAGCACTACTAGTTGGGGTAGCTTCTACCCACTTAGTGACGTAATCAACAGCAACTAGGATATGAGTATACCCGTTGGATTTTGGAAAAGTTCCCATATAATCAAAGCCCCAAACATCAAATGGTTCAATGACAAGTGAATAATTCATAGGCATTTAAAGACGTTTACCGATATTAACTATTCTTTGACATCGTCACAAGACAAGACAAACTTACGGGCATCCTTGAAGAGAGTGGGCCAATAGAAACCTCATTGCAATACCTTGTGTGCAGTTCTATCTCCCGCATGGTGTCCTCCATAGGCCTCGGAGTGACACTTATGTAGGATTTGTCCCTGTTCATGTTCAGGTAAACAACGTCTAATAACACCATCTACTCCTTCCTGATAAAGGTGAGGATCATCCCAAAAGTAATGTCTCAAATCAAAGAAGAATTTCTTCTTTTGCTGGTATGTGAAACTAGGTGGTATATATTTGGCAACAATATAATTTGCATAATTAGCATACCACGGTGCACTACGTGAAGCATTGATGACATTCAGTTTCTCATCAAGAAAGCTATCATCAATAGGTTGTGGGTCATCAAGAACATTCTCCAACCTAGACAAGTTATCTGCTACTGGGTTATCAGCACCCTTTCTGTTGACAACATGCAAATCAAATTCTTGTAGCAAGAGAACCCATCTGATAAGTCTAGGTTTAGCGTCTTTCTTTTCCATGAGGTACTTAATAGCATCGTGATCAGTGTGAATAGTGACTTTGGAATCTACTATGTAGGATCTGAACTTTTCACATGCAAACACGACTGCTAAAAATTCCTTTTCCGTAGTAGCATAGTTTCTTTGGGCACTGTCTAGAGTTTTACTAGCATAGTGAATAACATTCAACTTCCTATCAACTCTTTGTCCTAGGACATCACCAATAGCGTAATCACTGGCATCACACATGATTTCAAAAGGTAAGTTCCAATCAGGTGGTTGAACAATAGGTGCAGTTATCAAAGCCTTCTTAAGTATTTCGAAGGCTTCCTCACAATCATCGTCAAAAACAAAAGGAATATCCTTTTGCAAGAGATTGGTAAGAGGCCTAGAAATCTTAGAGAAGTCTTTAATGAACCTTCTATAGAAACCAGCATGACCAAGGAAACTTCTTATACCTTTGATATCTGTGGGGCATGGCATTTTTTCGATCGCATCAACCTTAGCCTTATCGACTTCAATACCTCTTTCAGAAATTTTATGTCCTAAGACGATGCCTTCATTAACCATAAAGTGGCACTTCTCCCAATTCAAGACAAGGTTGGTGCCTTTACATCTCTCCAAGACTCAATCAAGGTTGCTGATGCAATCATCGAAAGAAGACCTGTAAATGGAGAAGTCATCCATGAAAACCTCAAGAATCTTTTCACAAAAATTAGAGAATATAGCCATCATACATCTTTGAAAGGTAGCAGGTGCATTACATAAGCCAAAAGGCATACGTCTGTAAGCAAAGGTACCGAAAGGGCAGGTGAAAGTGGTTTTCTCCTCATCAGATTGTGCAACACGTATTTGGGAGAAACCATAATAACCATCTAGAAAGAAAAACTGTGTGTGTTTAGATAGTCTTTCTAGCATTTGGTTGATAAAAGGCAAAGGGTAATGATCTTTCCTAGTGGCCTTATTCAATTTCCTAAAATCGATCACCATCCTATAGTCAGTAATAATCCTCTGTGGGATCAATTCATCCTTATCATTAGGGACAACGGTAATCCCCCCTTCTTAGGGACACAATGCACCGGACTCACCCAATCACTATGAGCAACAGGATAGATAATACCTGCTTCTAGGTGCTTTAGTATTTCTTTTCTTACTACCTCTTTCATCTTAGGATTTAATCTCCGTCGATGATCAACAACTGGTTTGGAATCAGGATCAGTTTTAATCTTGTGCTAGCATAGAGTGGGACTAATGCCCTTAAGATCATGAAGAGTATATCCAATAGCAGCACGGTGCTTCCATAGAGTTTTTAGTAACTTCTTTTCTTCATGCTCTGAGAGGCTAGCACTAATAATAAGAGGATATATCTCTTTTTCATCAAGATAAGCATACTTAAGAGTATCAGGCAACTGTTTAAACTCGAACACAGGATCACCCTTTGGTGGGCGTGGATCTCCAAGTAATTCGACAGGCAAATTATTCTGAAGGATAGGATATTGTTCTAAGACAACTCTATCTATCTCATCCCTTTCATTCATATGCATATCATTTTCAAGCTCAAGCAGGTATTGCTCTAAAGGATCAGTAGGAGGCACAGCAATAGAAGCTAAGGCAATAGTTTCATCCTTACTAGGCAACTCTTTTTCATGAGGTTGTCTACCAAACTTGGAGAAATTGAACTCATGTGACACACCTTCAAAACCAACAGTGACAGTTTGCTTCTCACAGTCAATATGAGCATTGACGGTATTGAGGAAGGGTCTGCCAAATATGATGGGACAAAAGATATCTTGGGTGGTAGCAAGAACGAGGAAATCAGCAGGATGCTTCGTTTTACCACACAAGACTTCAACATCCCTAACAATTCCCACACGGCAGATAGTATCTCTATTGGCAAGCTGAATAGTGACATCAATAGGCTCCATCTCAACAGGTGCAATCTCGTCTTTAATTTCATCATATACGGATTGAGGTATTGCACTAACACTAGCGCCCACATCACATAAACGATCATAACAATGATCTCCTATCTTAACAGAAACAACAGGCATGCCAACAACATTCCTATGTTTGTCTCTAGCATGTGGTTTAGCAATTCTAGCAGCATCTTCATAGAAGTGAATATCATGGCCATCAACATTGTCGGACAGGAGATCTTTGATAATAGCAATGCTAGGTTCAACTCTAATTTTCTCAGGGGGGTGTAGGTGTTCTAATGTAGCCCCTATGTATCACAGTTGAAGCTTTAGAATGACCCTTTATCCTACCAGGGAAAGGTGATTTCTTAATGTAAGCACTGGGAACAATAGGATCATTATAGACAATGACTCTCTCTTCAACTGGATTGGGTTTAACTACATTGACTTCTAAGGGAGGATGATATTTAAACCACTTCTCTTTGGGGAGATCAATATGAGCAACAAATGATTCACACAAAGAAGCTACTATCTCAGAGTCAAGTCCATACTTAGCGCTAAAATCACAAAATCTATTCGTTTCAACAAAGGATTTAACGCAATCAAACTTGAAATTCATACCTGACTCCTTACCTTCATCAAGCTCCCAATCTTCAGAGTTGTGTTTAATTCTTTCCAATAAATTCCATCTGAAGTCAATATCTCTCTTCATAAAAGAACCGGTACAAGAAGTGTCAAGCATGGTGCGATCATCATGAGAAAGCCGAGCATAGAAGTTCTAAATATAACATTGATTTAAGCCTCCCCCAAGATTGACCAATGCTTTCTCTGTCACGAGGCCAAAAATTATAAATATAATTCCGATCACGATGTACTAGATGCATAGGATAAAACATTTGATGAAATTCCAATTTCAACCAATTGAAGTTCCATGATCGAGTATCATCACATAGCATATACCATGTCAATGTTTTATGCCTCAAAGATAAGGGAAAGACCTTCTTCTTGACCTCATCCTCGGGCAAACCTGCAAGCTTAAATAAACCACAAACTTCATCTACACATATTAGATGCAAGTATGGATGTGATGTTCCATCTCATGTAAAAGGATTAGCTAGCAGTTTCTCAGGCAGACCCGAAGGAAATTCAGAGCAAATATTTTCAGTAGGTGCAGCAGGTTGAGGAGCAACTCTTTGTGCTTCCGTTCAAGGTGAAGATACCCCGAACAAGCCCCTCAAAGGATTAGTTTCCATAGTGACAAGTGACAATAAATTTCAGCACACTATACAATGTTTCCTTACCAAATTCCACTTACCAAAGGCGCTTCACTCCCCGGAAACGGCGCCAGAAAAGAGTCTTGATGACCCACAAGTGTAGGGGATCTATCGTAGTCCTTTCGATAAGTAAGAGTGTCGAACCCAACGAGGAGCAGTAGGATCTGACAAGTGGTTTTCAGCAAGCTATTCTCTGCAAGCACTGAAATTATCGGTAACAAGTAGTTGTATGATAAGATGATTCATAGCAAGTAGCAAGTAACAATGGTAACAAAGGTGCAACAAAGTGTCCCAATCCCTTTTGTAGCAAGGGACAAGCCTGGACAAACTCTTATAGGAGGTAAAGCGCTCCCGAGGACACATGGGAATTTCTGTCAAGCTAGTTTTCATCATGTTCATATGATTCGCGTTCGCTACTTTGATAGTTTGATGTGTGGGTGGACCGGTTCTTGGGTACTGCCCTTACTTGGACAAGCATCCCACTTATGATTAACCCCTCTCGCAAGCATCCGCAACTATGAAAGAAGAATTAAGACAAAGTCTAACCATAGCATTAAACTAGTGGATCCAAATCAGCCCCTTACAAAGCAACGCATAAACTAGGGTTTAAGCTTCTGACACTCTAGCAACCCATCATCTACTTACTACTTCCCAATGGCTTCCTCTAGGCCCAAATAATGGTGAAGTGTTATGTAGTCGACGTTCACATAACACCACTAGAGGGGAGACAACATACAACACATCAAAATATCGAACGAATACCAAATTCACATGACTACTTATAGCATGACTTATCCCATGTCCTCAGGAACAAAAGTAACTACTCACAAAGCATAATCATAATCATGAACAGAGAGGTAATGAGTAGCATCATAGATCTGAACATATAATCTTCCACCAAGTAATCCAACTAGCATCAACTACAAAGAGTAATTAACACTACTAGCTACCTTAGAAGTACCAATCAGAGTCGCGAGACGGAGATTGGTTACAAGAGATGAACTAGGGTTTGGAGATGAGATGGTGCTGATGAATATGTTGATGGTGATGAGTCCCCTCCGATGAGAGAAGTGTTGGTGATGACGATGGCGACGATTTCCCCCTCCGGGAGGGAAGTTTCCCCGGCATGATTGTCCTGCCGGAGCTCTAGATTGGTTCTGCTCAAGTTCCGCCTCGTGGCGGCGGCGATTCCTCCCGAAAGCCTCCTCTTGATTTTTTTTGGAACGAAACCCACCTTGTAGCAAAAGAGGGGGGCAAAGGGCCAACTAGGAGCCCGCAAGCCCCCTAGGCGCGGCCAGGGGGAGGCCGCGCCTAGCAGGCTTGTGGCTTGATGCTGGCGCCCCTCTGGTACTTCTTCGGCCTAGTATTTTTTCTAAATTCCAAAATAAATCCTCGTTGATTTTCACGGCTTTTGGAGTTGCACAGAATAGGTATCTCAAACTTTCTCCTTTTTCAGAACGGAATTCCAGCTGCGAGCATTCTCCCTCTTCATGTAAACCTTGCAAAATAAGAGAGAAAAGGCATAAGTATTGTACGTGAAGTGTAATAACAGCCCATAAAGCGATAAATATCAACATGAAAGCATGATGCAAAATGGACGTATCAACGCCTTAAGCAAGATGACATGATGTAGAGGGATAAATTCACGCAATAGATATAAACCCCATCCTTTTACCCTTGATGGCAACAACATGATGCGTGCCTCGCTACCCCTTCTGTCACTGGGTGAGGTCACCGCACGGTATGAACCCAAAACCAAGCACTTCTCCCATTGAAAGAACTGTAGATCAAGTTGGCCAAACGAAACCCACAACTCGAAGAGAATTACAAGGACATGAAATCATGAATATAAGAGATCAGAAGAAACTCAAATAAGATTCATAGATAATCTGATCATAAATCCACAATTCATCGGATCTCGACAAATACACCGCAGAAGAAGATTACATCGGATAGATCTCCATGAAATCATGGAGAACTTTGTATTGAAGATCCAAGAGAGAGAAGAAGCCATCTAGCTTTAAGCTATGGACCCGAAGGTCCATGGTGAACTACTCACGCATCATCGGAGAGGCAATGGTGTTGATGAAGAAGCCCTCCGTGTCAGAATCCCCCCTCCGGTAGGGCACCAGAACGTCCCCCAGATGGGATCTTGCGGTGGCAGAAAAGTATTTTCATGGCTCTCTCCCATGGTTTTGGATTTTTTTTGGGGGATTTATAAGCGGAAGAAGTAGGGTAGAGGATCCACAGGGGGCCCACAAGCCTGCTAGGCGCGAGCCCCCCAGGCTGCGGCTTGAGGGCTTGTGGCCTCCCCTGGTACCCTCTGCGTTGGTTCTCAAGCTCCTTGCGTATCTTCTGTTCCGGAAAAAAATCTTTTTGGAGGTTTTATTCCGTTTAGACTCCGTTTAATATTCTCCTCTGAAGAAGGTCAAAAACATGGAAAAAAAAGGAACTGGCACTTGGCACTGAGTTAATAAGTTAGTCCCAAAAAAGGTATAAAAGGCATACAAAACATCCAAAGTTTGACAAGATAATAGCATGGAACCATCAAAAATTATAGATACGTTGGAGACGTATCAAGCATCCCCAAGCTTAACTCCTGCTCGTCCTCGAGTAGGGAAGTGATAAAGAATGAATTTTTGATGTGGAATGCTACCTAGCATATTTGTCCTTTGTAACTTCTTTCATGTGACATGAATGTTCAGATCCGTAATATTCAAAACAATAGTTTGCTATTGACATGAAAACAATAATACTTCAAGCAAACTAGCAAGGTAATCATGAACTTTCGAAATAACAAGGCCAAAGAAAGTTATCCCTACAAAATCATATAGTGTGGCTATGCTCCATCGTCCCCACACAACTAATTTAAATCATGCACAACTCCAGTATTTGCCAAGTAATTGTTTTTGCACTCTTACTTTCTCAAACCTTTTTCAACTCTCACACAATACATGAGCGTGAGCCATGGATATAGCACTTATAGGTGGAATAGAGTGTGGTGAAGGTTGTGAGGCAAAAAGGAGGAGATGGTCACATTGACTTGGCGTATCAAAGGGCTATGGAGATGCCCAACAATAGATATCAATGTGAAAGAGTAGGGATTACCATGCAATGGATGCACTTAGAGCTATACGTGTGTGAAAGCTCAAAAGGAGAACTAGTGGGTGTGCATCCAACTTGCTTGCTCACGAAGACCTAGGGCAATTTTGAGGAAGCCCATCATTGGAATATACAAGCCAAGTTATATAATGAAGATTCCAACTAGTATATGGTGGTGACAAAACAAGAGACTCTCAATCATGAAGAACATGGTGCTATTATGAAGCACAAGTGTGGAAAAAGATAGTAGCATTGTCCCTTCTCTCTTTTTCTCTCTTTTTTTGGGCTCTTTGGCCTCTTTCCATATATATATGTGTGTGTGTGTATATATATATATATTGTGTGGGGGCAACTTTGGCCTCTTTTTATTTCCTCACATGGGACAATGCTCTAATAATGATGATCATCACACTTCCATTTACTCACAGCTCAATGCTTAGAACGATGATGACTCTATAGGAAATGCCTCCGGCAGTCTACCGGGATGTGCAACGATCTAGCTTGGCGTATGACGTTGAAACATCTCGCTGGCTATCCTACGATCATGCAATGGCAATATGTAAGTGACGGCACAAGTCATTAGATGGAACGGTGGGAGTTGCATGGCAATATATCTCGGAATGGCTATGAAAAGGGCATGATAGGTAGGTATGGTGGCTGTTTTGAGGAAGGTCTATGGTGGTTTTGTGTACCGGCGAAAGTTGCGCGGCACTAGAGAGTCTAGCAATGGTTGAAGGTGAAAGTGCATCTATACCATGGACTCACATTAGTCATGAAGAACTCACATACTTATTGCGAAAGTTTGTATTAGTAATCGAAACAAAGTGATAAACGCATACTCCTAGGGGAAGGGCTGGTAGGTGTTAACCATCACGCGATCTCGACCGCAACACAAAGGATGACAATCAATAAATCAATTATGCTCCGACTTCCTAACATAGCGATTCACCATACGTGCATGTTACGGGAATCACTAACTTCAACACAAGTATTTCTAGATTCACAACATCCTACTAACATGTCTCTTAATATTACCAAATCCAAGTCTCAAAACTAATTGAGAGGAATCAAACTTCTCTTTCTAATCAATGCACAACAAATTGGAAGTTTTATTGTATCCTCTTTGGACGCCTATCATCTTTAGGACTACTTTTATAGCACAAGCCAACTACCAAGTTACTCAGAGAGAGCTCTCTCAAAAAGATATAAGTGGAGATCGAGAGTTCTTATTTCTCAAAAATATGACACCATCGTGCTCTAAAAGATCTAAGTGAAGCACTTAGGGCAAAGTTATCTATCTCAAAAGATATAAGTGAAGCACATGTGAGCTAAATTGCCTAACTCAAAAGATATAAGCGAAGCTCAATGAGTATTCTAGCAAATTCATGATGAGTGCATGTCTCTCTTGAAAGGTGTGCAGCAAGGATGATTGTGACACAACAAAAATAAAAGACTCCTATAATACACGACGCTCCAAGCAAAAAACACATATCATGTGGTCAATAAAAATATAGTTCCAAGTAATGTTACCGATGGATTGAAGACGAAAGAGGGGATGCCTTCCCGGGGCATCCCCAAGCTTAGGCTTTTTGGTGTCCTTGAATTTGGCTTGGGATGCCTTGGGCATCCCCAAGCTTGATCTCTTTCCACTCTTTATCCCTTTGTCCATGAGAACATCACCCAAAACTTGAAAACTTCACAACACAAAACTTAAAGAGAAACTCGTGATAACATTAGCACAAGAAAACAAACTACCACCTCTTTAGGTACTGTATCAAACTTGATTTCTATTTATGTTGGTGTTAGATTACTGTATTCTCACTTTTCCATGGCTAGTAACCCCCGATACTATCCATAGTTTCCTCAAAATAAGCAATCAACACAATAAAAACAGAATCTGTCAAAAACAGACCAGTCTATAGCAATCTGTATACTTCGTATACTTCTGGTATCCCACAAATTCAGAAAAATTACGGCAATTTGGAAAATTGGCATATCAACCAGCAGAAAAAATAATCAACTCAAAATCTCTTTGTGCATAAACATGAAAAATAATTTCGTGAGCGAAAAGTTTCTGTCTTTTTCCAGCATGATCAAACAACCATCACCAAAACTAGTCATAAAGGTTTTACTTGGCTCAAACACAAAAAGAAACACAAAAAACACAATCATAACAGAATTATGATGGTGTGGACACAACAAAACAGAAAGCAAAAGAGCAAAGATAAATTCATTGGGTGGCCTCCCAACAAGCGTTATTGTTTAGCGCCCTTTTAGCTAGGCATTGATAATTCAATGATGCTCACATAAAAGATAGCAATAGGACACAAAGAGAGCATCATGAAACATGTGACAAACATATCTAAGTCTAACATTCTCCCTATGCATAGGCATTTTATAGGAATACAAATTGTCAAGACAACCAATAGTTACCATAAGCACGGAAGAAGAAAGAGACAATAGCAATCTCAACATAACTAGAGGTGATTTAGTAACATGAAAGTTTCTACCACAATATTTTCCTCTTTCATAGCAATTACATGTGGGATCATAATCAAATTCAACAATATAGCTATCACAAAGGATATTCTTTTCATGATCCACATGCATGCAAAGTTGACGCTCTTCAAAAATAGTGGGATTATCATCAACTAAAGTCATGACTTCTCCAAACCCATTTTCGATATTATTGCAAATATCATGTTCATCATGAGGCTTAAACAAATTTTCAAGATCATAAGAAAAATCATTACCCCAATCATGATCATTACAACAAGTAGTCGACAAAGAAAAACTAGCATCCCCAAGCTTAGGGTTTTGCATATTTTTAGCATAATTGACACTAATAGGATTTATAGTGAAACCATTGCAATCATGCTTTTCATTCAAGGAGCCCTCGTGAATCACTTCATAAATTTCTTCATCATGATTTTCAGATTCATGCATCTCAAGCAAAACTCCATAAAGATAGTCAAGTGCACTCAACTCACTAGCAATTGGGTGAGGATCCATATAACTAGATTTTTAACAAGCGAAGATGCAAGCATATTGAAGGCACATAGCCCACAAGCAAAGGAAAGGCAAACGAAAAAGGCAAATATTTTTGTAAATTTTTGTTTTCCAGAAGTGGGGGAGAGGAAAACGAGAGGCAAAAAAGTAAATGCAAGAGATGAGTTTGCGACGGTTACTTGGATAAGCTTCATTTGATGCTCCCCGGCAACAGCGCCAGAAATTGGCACGTTGAGGGGAGACTATTCTTGACTTGATCCTCCTCGGCAACGGCGCCAGAAATTCTTCTTGCTACCTCTTGAGCTTGCATTTGTTTTTCCCTTGAAGAGGAAAGGGTGATGCAGCACAGTAGTAGTAAGTATTTCCCTCAGTTTGAGAACCAAGGTATCAATCGAGTAGGAGTATCAAGCCAAGTCTCCACCATACCTGCGCAAAAACAACAAACTTGCACCCAACGCTACAAAGGGGTTGTCAATCCCTTCACGATTGATTGCAAGGTGAGATCTGAAGGCGGAAAGTGCAACAAAGTAAAAGTGTAAGGCTGAAAATATGATGTCAAATAGACCCCGGGGCCATAGTGTTCACTATAGACTTCTCTCATGATAGCAAATAGTACGATGGATGAACGAATTACTGTCGAGCAATTGAAAGAACCACGCAAAGTCATGCGTTATCTAAGGCAGTGATCATACATATAGGCATCACGTCCGAGACAAGTAGACCGATACTTTCTGCATCTACTACTATTACTCCACACATCGACCGATATCCAGCATGCATCTAGTGTATTGAGTTCATGACAAACAGAGTAACGCCTTAAGCAAGATGACATGATGTTGAGGGATAAATTCATGCAATAGATATAAACCCCATCTTTTTACCCTTGATGGCAACAACACGATGCGTGCCTCGCTACCCCTTCTGTCACTTGGTGAGGTCACTGCACGGTATGAACCCAAAACCAAGCACTTCTCCCATTGCATGAACTGTAGATCAAGTTGGCCAAACAAAACCCACAACTCGAAAAGAATTACAAGGATATGAAATCATGCATATAAGAGATCACAAGAAACTCAATAATATTCATAGATAATATGATCATAAATCCACAATTCATCGGATCTCGACAAACACACCGCAAAAGAAGATTACATCCGATAGATCTCCATGAAGATCATGGAGAACTTTGTATTGAAGATCCAAGAGAGAGAGAAGAAGCCATCTAGCTACTAGCTATGGACCCGAAGGTCTATGGTGAACTACTCACGCATCATCGGAGAGGCAACGGTATTTATGAAGAAGCCCTCCATGTCCGAATCCCCCTCCGACAGGGCACCAGAACGTGCCAAGATGGGATCTTGCGGAGACAGAAGCTTGCGGCGGCGGAAAAGTATTTTCGTGGCTCTCTCCTGTGATTTTGGATTTTTCGGGGATTTATAGGCAGAAGAAGTAGGGCACAGGAGCCACAGGGGGCCCACAAGCCTGCTAGGCGCCCCCAGGCCGCGGCTAGGGGGATTGTGGCCTCCCCTGGTGCACTCTGCCTTGGTTCTCAAGCTCCGTGCGTATCTTCTGTTCCGGGAAAAAATCTTTTCAGAGGTTTTATTCCGTTTGGACTCCGTTTAATATTCTCCTCTGAAAAATGTCAAAAACACGGAAAAAACAGTAACTCGCACTTGGCACTGAGTTAATAAGTTAGTACCAAAAAAGATATAAAAGGCATAGAAAACATCCAAAGTTTGACAAGATAATAGCATGGAACCATCAAAAATTATAGATACATTGGAGACGTATTAGAGTACATGGTGGGTTGTCTCATTGGGACCATCCTTAAGAACTGAGTTCTGTGTATGTTATCCAAGACAAGATACTACCATGCATTGGGCCCTGAAATATGACCCCGCTCGCCTTATTAGTCTCCTAGATCTCTGTCGAGGAGTTGCAATTGGTTTCTGGTGTTTGTAGGAAAAGTGTTGGCGGCTATGTTTAGCTCTGCCCGACGGGGTAGGCTTTAGTGTGGTAGATACACAGTGGCACGGTGTACCAAGTGTCACCCGGATGGTAGGCTTTGGAACCTTGCGCACATCGTTTGGGGCCGTAGAGGAAACCTCGGCCGAACTTCCTTGCAGGTTCAGTCTCAAATAGGCGATAAACCTGGACTAGGGTCTTGTGTGGTTAACGGTCGTGGCCGACACCCACACCAGTGCTTCTGCCTGAAGGTTGCCGAGATGCATGACGTGCATATGGTGCTAAGTGGTGAGAGCATGTGTGAAGAAGAATACCCCTGCAGGGTGAATCAATCTGTTCGAATAGCCGCGTCCTCGGATATGGACTACTTGGAAACATTACGTGGTACATAGACAATTTAAATGGATACTCTAAACATGCAAGATAAGTGTGAGAGCTATGGATGGCCTTCTCGTAGGGAGACGATAGTGGATCCATGGTGGTGTATTGATTGGTGAATATGTGGACTCGTGTGCACTATCCCACATCAAACAAAGAATTCGTAGTCGTAGTACAGGTTAGCCAAGAGTCAAAGCTGGCTTGCTGCAATCAAACCCCACAATCCTTTCATTGATACTGATGCATATGTAGATAGTTCAGATGTAAGTCTTGTTGAGTACCTTTGTACTCACGGTTGCTTTATTTATGTTTTTGCAGAGAAGATTTTAGTCTCATTAAAGGTTTCTACGCGATGTGTTCGATGTTGACCGGAATAGCTTGGAAATCCCAAACAAAGGACTGGTTCCTTTGGTAGGGTCGTTGTAGCTTTTCAGGCTCTTCCAGCCACTTTTAGTAGATGTATGTACCCAGACATGTCGTGCTTCCGCTTGATGTTTGTATGACTTGACTGACGGGTCACGAGACCCTTGTTTGTAATATCATACTATGTTGACTCTTATGAGTCTTTAATAAAAGCTTGAGTCATAGAGTTATGTTATGATGCCATGTTGTATCTACGCATATCGTGCATATTGTGTGTATGTTATGAAATGCATTATATGTGTGGGATTCGACAACTAGTTGTGTGCCTTTAGTAGTACTCTTTACGGGGAAGTGCCTCTTTGTGCTTCCACCGAGCTTTGGTAGCTTGCTACTGCTCCAGACACATTGATTGACCGGCATGTATCCTTCTTTGTTGTCCGTTCGGGGAATGTCACGCGGTGTAATGGAGTCCTTGTAGCTTGCTACGACTCATCTACACACGCTGATGACCGACACCTGCTTTGCTGGGTTATGTATGCATGTTCCTGTATGGATGTACCACTTGGGTTTATAACTAGTCATGTCGACCCGGGTTCTTTGTCGTTTGAATGCTAGCGACACATTCATATACGTGAGCCAAAAGACGCAAACGGTCCCGGCCAAGGTAAGCTGGCAGCCGTGGAGTTTAGCGTGCGTGAGGCCGCAAAGTGATGTGATGTGTTACACGCTGGATTCTTATGACTTAGGATCGGGGTCCCGACAACGAATAGGACTAATGCCCGAGTCACACTTAAGTTCACACAAAATGGTATCCTCGGCCAAGGTTAGTAACCTTACCCTTTTCATCTGTAATTGATACAAAAATATTGCATGTGTCCATGTACGATGGTCATTTCACTATTCATGTATGATGCAAATCGATGCATGGAAGCGATGGATGTACAGCGAACGACACGGTTCCGTATTTATTGCACGCCTGCATAAATTTATCGATGTGGTTTAGGCAAACAAAGTGGATAATTTTATGCCTTGTCCATGTGTTGACTGTCAAAACGTGAAGGAGTACTCTAGCTCGAAAACCATTCAAGGCCATGTGCTTCGGAGAGGTTTCATGCCCACATATTATTGTTGGACCATGCACGGAGAAAGAGGGGTTATGATGGAAGAAAATGATGAAGAAGATGATGATGAAAACTATCCTATGGTCACTAAAGAATACAGTGATATTGCAATGGAAGACAATGAAGAAGAAGGAGGTGAAGAACAACTGGCATCAGATGAGCCCGCTGATGGTCTTGGTCGGGTCATTTCTGATGCAAAGAGACAATGCGATACAAACAAGGAGAAGCTGAAGTTGGAGGCCATGCTAAAGGATCATAAAAAGTTGTTGTACCCAAATTGCGAAGATGGCAGCACAAAGCTCGGTAACAGACTGGAAGTGTTGAAATGGAAGGCAGAAACTGGTTTATCTGACAAGGGATTTGAGAAGCTACTGCAAATATTGAAGCCCAAGCTTCCAAAGGATAAACAATTGCCCGAGACTACATACGAAGCAAAGAAGTCTATCCGCCCTCTTGGATTAGATGTGTAGAAGATACATGCATGCATTAGTGACTGCATCCTGTACCGCGGTGAGAAGTATGAGAATATGGACAAATGCCCGTTATGTAGTGCATGTCGGTACAAGATCAAATAGGATGACCCTGGTGATGTTGAGGGCGATGACGAGCCCCCCCCCCCCCAGGAAGAAGGTTCCTGCTAAGGTTATGTGGTATGCTCCTATAATACCACGGTTGAAACGTCTGTTCAGAAACAATGAGCATGCCAAGTTGATGTGATGGCACAAAGACGAGCGTAAGAAAGACGGGAAGTTGAGACACCTCGTAGATGGGTCGCAGTGCAGGAAAATCGAGAGGGAGTGGCTGGACTTTGCAGATGACCCAAGGAACTTATGGGTTGGTCTAGGTACATATGGCATGGATCCTTTTGGGGAGCAGAGTTGCAATCACATCACCTAGCTTGTGACTCCATGTATCTACAACTTTCCTCCTTGGTTATGCATGAAGCGGAAGTTCATTATGATGCCAGTGCTCATCCAAGGACCGAAGCAACCAGGCAACGACATTGATGTGTACCTAAGTGAAAGGACGTGGATGTCGCCGAGAGGGGGGTGAATAGGCGCTTTAAAATAATTACAGTTTAGGCTTGAACAAATGCGGAATAAAACTAACGTTTAATTTGTCAAGCACAAAACCTAAAACAACTAGGCTCACCTATGTGCACCAACAACTTATGCTAAGCAAGATAAACAACTAAGTGATAGCAAGATATATGACAATAAACAATATGGCTATCACAAAGTAAAGTGCATAATTAAAGGGTTCGGGTAAGAGATAACCGAGGCACGCGGAGTCGATGATGTATCCCGAAGTTCACACCCTTGCGGATGCTAATCTCTGTTGGAGCGGTGTGGAGGAACAATGCTCCCCAAGATGCCACTAAGGCCACTGTAATCTCCTCACGCACTTGCACAATGCAAGATGCCATGATTCCACAAAGGGACCCTTGAGGGCGGTCACCGAACCCGTACAAACAAGGTTGGGGCAACCTCCACAACTTAATTGGAGGCTCCCAACAACACCACGAAGCTTCACCAAAATGGCATATGGCTTCGAGGTGACCAGAAATGCTCGGGGCAATCTCCACAACTTAATTGGAGACCCCGATACTTGCCCGGAGCTTTACACCACAATGATTGAACTCTGAGGCACCACTAAGCTTCTAGGGGTACCAAGTACCCAAGGGTAATAAGCTTCTCAAACTTCACTTCCACGTATCACCGTGGAGAACTCAAACCTATGCACGAAATGCAATGGCAAGAACATTTGAAGTGGACAAGTCCCTCACAATCAAATCCCCCCACAACAACAAAAGCAATGGAGAAATACGAGAGGAAGAACAAGGAGCTCACAAGAAGTCCAAGATCAAGATCCAAGGGGTTCCCCTCACATAGAGGAGAAAGTGATTGGTGGAGATGTGGATCTAGATCTCCTCTCTCTTTTCCCTCAAGAACTAGCAAGAATCATTAGAGGGATTGAGAGTTAGAAAGCTCTAAGAAGGTTAACAGTGGGGGAAGAACACGAGCTCAATGGATAGATGAGTCCAAGGGGGAAGAAGACCCCCTTTATATAGTGGGGGGAGGAATCAGACCGTTACCCCCACTTACAGCCCGCGCACAGCGGTACTACCGCTGGCGAGGCGCGGTACTACCGCTGGCGAGGAGAGCTACTACTGCTTGGCGCAAGCGGTACCACCGCTAGGCAAGGAGCGGTACTACCGCACATCCACGGTAGTAAAGATATTACTGTTGGGCCTACCACCACTTGGAAAAGTATTCGCAAAAAGGTCCGATGAAGTACAACCGCTCAGAGAGAGGTACTATCGCCCTGAAGCGGTACTACCGTCCACCCGGTGCGGTACTAACGCTAGGGAGTGGTACTACCGCTTGGCACAAGCGGTACTACCGCTCGCCACTGAAACAACCACAACTTTCGCATACGAGCTCCGAGTCGAGCAAACCCAAGCTTGTTGGATTCAGGACGACAAGATCTATCAACCTTAAGAACATGCACATATGAAAAAGCCAATGATATAGAGATGTGGATCTCTGAAAAATGAAGAACCGGCAAAAACTCCAACATCGAAAACATCATAGAAGATGCATTTGGACTCCGTTTTCGATGAACTCAAGCTTCTCATGAAGGTGAACATAAGCTATAAAACTCACCAAGAGAAACACCAAACAAGAACCAAGGAGTATGATGCAAGGATGCAAATGGTTTGATCTCTCAACAAACTATATGATCAAGCTACTCACTTGAGAGCCCCCCCTGATAGTACGGCAATCTATCCTACAACAGAAAACCTATCAAGGGCAAACATATACCTTGCACCTCGTCCTCTCGAGCTAGATGACGATGATCTCGGCTTCTTCAAGATGGACCACCTTTATTGATTGTGTTGGCTTGATGCAGACTAGTTGATTGCTCCCCCATACACAATATGGGTGAGCCGCTCTTCAGCATATCTTCACAAGTCCATTGCCACCACAATCGACGACAAGTTTCAAGCAAGATATCTTCGTGCTGATCCACTTGAACTTGCACACCGCAATGTTGATGACGATAACCACTTGACGTCATCCTCCATGGGTTGTATGAGATCTTCCTCTTGAGGCAAGCCCATGCAAACACACCTAACCCCACATAGAACTCTCATGAAGACCATGGGTTAGTAAACAAACACGTAATGGACAATGCTTACCTACCACGGGATCACTTGATCCCTCTCGGTACATCTTGTACGCTTTGTGTGTTGATCATCTTGATTTACTATTTGTCTGACGATCTTGATGAACCTTGTGACTCTATGACCATTCTTTGGATAATACCTTGAATACCACCTTGGTCATCATATAAACTCCTTGAACCCAACAGATGGACTTCAAGAAGTGCCTATGGACAAATCCTATAAATATAACTTAAGGCAACCATTAGTCCATAGGAATTGTCATCAATTACCAAAACCACATATGGAGAGATATGCTCTAACACTAAGGCCATTAGTTGATGAAATTTTGCAGTTGTGGGCCAAACCAGGTGCACGTGTGTGGGATGAGCCCAAACAGCGGGAATTTGACCTACAAGCATTGCTGTTCGTAACCATCAATGATTGGTCTGCTCTTAGTAACGTTTCAGGACAGTCAAACAAGGGATACAATGCATGCACGCACTATTTAGATAAGACTAAAGGTACATATTTGTAAAAATCTAAGAAGATTGTCTTCCTGGGTGTCGTCAATTTTTTCCGACCAATCATCCCGTAAGAAAGAAAGGCAAGCAATTCAACGGTGAGGCAGGTCATTGGAAGAAGCCTAATCTCCCTACTGGTGATGAGTTATTGGCTATGGTCAAGGATTTGGATCAAATAGTAATCTTTGGAAAGGGTCCTGGCAGTCAATCTGTTCTGAAAGACGACGTTACCGGACACGTGCCCATGTGGAAAAACAAATCTTTATTTTAGGAGCTGCCCTATTGGAAACACCTAGAGGTCCGGTCTTCAATCGACGTGATGCACGTGATGAAGAATCTTTGCGTGAACCTGCTAGGCTTCCTGGGCATGTATGGGAAGACAAAAGATACAACAGAAGCACGGGAGGAGGAGCAACGTATGAAAGACCCATATGACATGAAGAGTAATAAAGGGCGTCAATACTTAAGCAGCTACGCTCTTACCAAAGCAAAGAAGGAAATCTTTTTCGAATGCCTGAGTAGTATGAAGGTCCCCGCTGGCTTCTCGTCTAATATAAAGGGAATAATAAATATGGCGGAGAAAAAATTCCAGAACCTGAAGTCTCATGATTGCCACGTGATTATGACGCAGTTTCTTCTGGTTGCATTGAGGGGGCTTCTACCGGAAAATGTTCGATTACCCATTGTGAAGCTATGTGCATTCCTCAATGCAATATCTGAGAAGGTAATCGATGGAGAACGTCTAGAAAGGCTACAGAAGGATGCAGTCCAATGTCTTGTTAGTTTTGAGTTGGTGTTCCCCCCGTCCTTCTTCAATATTATGACGCATCTCCTGGTTCACCTAGTCAACGAGATTTCCATTCTCGGTCCTATATTTCTACACAATATGTTCCCCTTCGAGAGGTTCGTGGGAGTCTTAAAGAAATATGTTCATAACCGTGCTAGTCCAGAAGGAAGCATCTCCAAGGGCTATGGAACAGAGGAGGTCAATGGGTTCTGTGTAGACTTTATTCCTAACCTTAAGTCGATTGGTGTTCCTGAATCGCTGCATGAGGGGAGACTGAGTGGAAAAGGCACGTTAGAAAAGAAAGCAGTGATATTTAGGGACGGGCATTCTTTCACTCAAGCACACTACACAGTTATAAAAATTTCCACCTTCATGGCTTCGTATATCGAGGAACACAAGAATTTTGTACGCTCTGAGTTCCCGGGGAAGGTTATCTCCTGTATTGAAGAAAAACACATGGATACTTTTGGCAGTTGGTTGCGAGCATGTCTCATGAATGACAACACTGTTGGAGATCAATTCTACTTGTTCGTCACGTCACCTTCTTCGACCGTATCACATTTCCAAGGGTACGAGATAAACATGAATACATTTTACACGACCGCCCAAGATAAAAAGAGCACCAACCAAAACAGTGGTGTCCGCTATGATGCGACAGACGAGAATGGGAAAAAGGACACATACTATGGTTACATAGAGGAGATATGGGAATTTGACTATGGACCTACTTTTAAGGTCCCTTTGTTTAGGTGTAGTTGGGTCAACATGAATGGAGAAGGGGTAAAGGTAGACCAGTTGTACGGAATGACAACAGTTGATCTCAAGAATCTTGGTTACACAGACGAGCCATTCGTCCTAGACAATAATGTGGCTCAGGTTTTCTATGTGAAATACATGTCCTCCAAACCGAAAAAAGAAAAAATAAGAAAATGAATACATTGGACGATGAGCCAAAGCATCACATAGTTCTTTCAGGGAAAAGAAACATCGTCGGAATCGAGGACAAGACAGACATGTGAGCATATTATAATAAGTTTGATGAAATTCTGCCCTTGATAGTGAGAATTGACCCAAGCATCCCGTTAAATAATGAATATTCTCCATGGTTACGGCCAAAGCGATCATAGGCAAGGGATCGAAATATGAATCTATGTAATGTATACAATAGGCATGGTTTGCATGTCTCAAACGATACAAAAATGAGTGAGTCCGAAGATCCATCTGCATGGAACTTCTTCATGCGTTTTATACAAATATGACTTAAGTGGAAGTGCCACACGTAAGTGGTACTAACATTACTACTTTGTATCTTTTGGCATCAATATTATGAATATGTGTATCACTACAATCGAGATTCAATAAACCATTCATTTTAGGTGCAAGACCATTGAAGGTATTATTCAATTAAACAGAATAACCATTATTCTATTTAGTTGAATAATCGTATTGCAATAAACACAATCCAATCTTGTTCATGCTCAACGAAAACACCAAAAAACATTTAGGTTCAACACTAATCTCGAAAGTAGAGGGAGCGTGTGATGGTGATCACATCAACCTTGGAAGCACTTCCAACATGCATCGTCACCTTGCCTTTACCTAGTCTCCGTTTATTCCATAGCTTTTATTTTGAGTTACTAACACTTAGGAACTGAACCGGTATCTAATACCCTGGTGCTACTAGTAGCACTAGAAAAGTACACATCAATATCATGTATATCCAATATACTTTTGTCGACTTTGCCAGCCTTCTCATTGTGACACCCTGGTAAATTAAGCTATAGTAAACCTATGCTAATGGTGACACGTCACAGGGATTACTATTGCTAATCTCGCATAGCTTCAAACCATTCAAATTCAAGTTTGAAATAAAATCAAAACAATAAGAGTTTTCGGATCTTAAGATTAAAACAATGTCGGGAGAGATATAAAGATTCCCTAATGATTTATAAAGTGAACAGGGCATTTATAAAATTATTGCAGTCCCTATATAATTAAAATAGAAAGAATAAATAAATATATCATAGTATTAAAAAACAAAAGAAAAACCCCTAGCCCAACTGGGCCTAGTGGCCCAGCCGGCCAGGCCTCCAGCCGCCGCGTTGGGAACCCTAGCGGCGCCCCTGCGCACTCTACCCGCCGCCACCAGGATTCCCTCGCTATCATCCCCCCTCCCCATTGCTACCCTTCCACTAACCGCACCCCCACCTACCCCCCCCCCTCGATCCATTCCATCCCCACCAAGAGATCCTCTCCTTTCGGTCTCCCTTCTCCCCCTCGAGCCCACCTAACCCCCACGACTCCCTCCCGATCCCTTCTCCCCCACGAGGCCGAGGCCTCTCCTCTCGGTCCTCCCACTCCCCACCGACAGCTCCAACCAACCCCACCGAGAGAGCCCCCCAGCTCGCTGCACCTCCCCTCGGGCTCTCTCTCTCTCTCCCCGAGTACCACCCCCTCGAGACACCCAGCCGCCCACCTAACCCCCGCACCGAACCTCCCTCCACTCCCTCGCCCACATCCCTCTCTCTCCCGTCGCTTGCCCTGCACCCCCACCTCGCCTCTATTCCCGTCCCTGACCGAGGCCAACCTTCCCACCCACCTCGGCACCCCGCTGCAACCCCATCCATCGGCCGACCCCCTCCCCAACCCGGCGAGTCCTCCCCCCTCACCGGCCCGATCTCACCACCCCGCCGCCCGAGCTCCCTGCCTCCCGCACCGGCGCCCCCCACCCGAGCGCCGCACCTCCGGGCCGGATCCGGCCAACCCCCCCCCCCCCCCCCCGTCACCCCGACCGGCCTCATTGCTGCCAGATCCGCCCCATCTCGGAGCTTCATCGACGCCGTCGCCGATCTCCATCCAGCCTCCCCTGAGCCCGTTTTTGCACGTCTACAAGGCTTGGTGAGAACACCCTTCCCTTCCTTTTTCCGCTCCGGATCCGTTCCGGCAAACACCGCCGCATTCCGGCACCATTAGGTTCCTATAGGTGGAGGTGGAGGTTGTCTCCTCCCTCTTTCTGTTGAGATGAGAAGGTTCTGTGAGAGGATGTATGTTAGCAGAGCGGTAGAGAAAGAGTTAGAGAGAAAACAAAAAAAATGATATTTGTATAGAGCATGTATGTATGTATGTATTATTATGTATGTATGCATGTATGTAAGAAAATACATTATGTATGATTGGGTGTACGTGTGTTTTGTATGTATGTGGCCTATGCCACTTACCGGTGGGGCCAACCCACCCCGCTGTCTATGACACGGAGGCCCCACACCCTCTTTTAAGAAAAGTGAAAATTAAAATATAAAAATAAAAATATGTTTTATGAAATAAATAAATAGATATATTATTTAATTAATTAGTTATTTAATTAATTGGGTAATTAGAATAATTAGAGTATAACACGTGGGTCCCCCACTAAATTAATGTGATTAATTACTATTTAATCTTAATTAAAAACTTGTGTCTATGACGCTCGGGACCCACTAGTTAGTTGACTAGTCAACTGTTGATGTCAGCGTGACGTCATGCTGATGCCATAATAGCATTTAATGAAATTAATTAAATCTGTTTTAATTCCTAAACGGTAAATAAAACTTTAAAAATTAATATAAAATAATCCGTATGTCAGATCAAAATATTTTCAACATGAAAGTTGATCAGCAGAACGAGACGAACCCGGATACACGGTCCATTCGTCTGTCACGCGTCCCTAGCATAGCAAACATGGAACTTTTCCATCGTTTTCCATTTGTCCGGTAGTAGCCAAGACTCGGAAAATATCGTCAGATATTCTTCCGACCCATCTATGACGGATGTTGCTGCGTTAGCTCTTGTCTAGCTTGCATCTTGCCGTGTCATGCATTGTGTTGCACCGCTGCTATTATTTATTGTTTCTTCCCCCCTCTTCTTATCGGTAGACCCCGATACTGACGCTGCTGTCGGGTACATCTACGACCCTGCCGATCAGTCCTTTGCCGCAGAGCAGCAAGACAAACAAACCTCCCTTTATCATTCCTATATCGCCTATGTCTTTCTTCCTACTGCTTGCATTAGTATTTTGCTACTGTTGTAGTTAGCTCCTATATCTGATGCATAGCATGTTTTTGATGAACTGCTACTTTCAGCATTGTACTTTAAAGCTGCTTAGTATAGGTGGAGCAGTCATCCCCTCTGACCCCGTAGTCCAGTTGCCCCGCTTGTTTTCATATCTCGATCCCTGATCGACGAGCCAGACCCGACATAGCACATACACCCCCCCCCTTAGTTGTATGACGCTACAAAGATACTATCGGGTACCGAGGGTGACACCTCGCTAAGTACTCATGATGATATCTCTGTAGTATAGCTAGTCGGTCGTGGTTATCGAGGGTGATTCCTCTTTCACCATTCCCGACGATGCCTCTGTCGTGCAACCCCTCAAGTGTGGGACCCCCGAGGGTGATTCCTCTAAGCCCACCTTGACGGATACATCATTCGGAATCCAACGAGGGTAATACCTCGGATTCCCCCTGATGTTACAACCACACAGTTACTCGACCATGTTACTGGGTTCATTGGTGATTAGTTGTTAAGACGGGTGGATTCCCGCGAGATTGTGTCGGGGGCCTAATTAAAATGAAAACGGATTTGGGTATTTGATCTGGGTTGGTCAGAGACCTTTTTGCACTAACCGTCTGCGTGGGAAGAATTATGGGTACTCGACATCGCGGTATCAGCCGAAGCTCTTCAGACGTCAGCGATGTAGCGGTGCGCGCCTGAGTGGTCCCGAGATGCATCGCGCTTGTGATTAAGGGGTGCTAGGACTGATGTCGGCCACCCTCGCATCATGCAGGAGCACGGAGGGGAACTAGGCCCATGAACCATTTGCGCTTAGGATTTAGACCGGCGGGCTGTCCTCTCTGCTGAGCTTAGGTGGGGTTGCGACGTGTTGATATTCTGAGGCCGGGCAGGACCCAGAAAAATGTGTCCGGCCAGAGTGTTATCGAGCGCGTCGGGACATGTGGTGCACCCCTGCACGGATGAAAATTAACTATTCGAATAGTCGTGCCCACGGTTACAGGACGACCTGGAGTTGTGCCCTGATCTTATACAACTACAATTGTTACTTAAGTGGAATTAGTTGCCTCGGGATTGCTTCCTCGCAGGGAGTCAAGGGAGGATCTCTGGGCGTGACCTCACTTTAATATTGCTGCAACAATATGACTATTAATTGTGTTACCTTGTTCTACTCTCGTCTTTTGCTGCAAGACCCTGGAGATGCTAGTCTTCGATAGGACTAGGCCTTCTCTCTATTCTTGCATTGCTGAAGTCAGTCCACATATAAAATCCCTTCTTTGATACTGGTGCATACTTAGCATAGTTCTGATGTAAGTCTTGCGATTACTTTGGATGAGTACTCACCGTTGCTTTGCTCCCCCCTTTTCCCCTTGATCCGTGCTGCGACCAGATGATGGATCCCAGAAGTGGAGTTTCCTATTGATGTCAGCCATCCTGATTGTGTCTTCTCCATGGAGGCCGCTGAAGACCAGGAGTAGTTTAGGAGGTTCCCAGGCAGGAGGCCTCGCCTCGTTCGATCGTTTTTATTTTGTGCTAGCCTTCTGTAAGGCACCCCATGTTTTATGTCTATACTCAGATATTTGTTGCTTCCGCTGACTCGTGTGCTTATCGAGCTTCTGTATTCTAGCCCTCGAGGCCCCTGGCTTGTAATATGAAGCTTGTATTATTTTATTTGTGTCTAGAGTTGTGTTGTGATATCTTCCCGTGAGTCCTTGGGTTTGATCATACGCATTTGCGTGTATGATTAGTGTATGTTTAAACTGAGGACATCACAAGTTGGTATCAGAGTCGACTGCCTGTAGGTAGCCCCCTTTCCAACTCCTTGGCTGAAGTAGAGTCTAGTGTTTGAAAAACTTTACTAACACTGATGTTGTGGCTTATGGCCCACATCTCAATCGGGTGGTATTAGTATCTTTTACTCATTTCCTATACTCCGGGCTCTACTCTCTCTTCTCTTTCGGGATAAAGATTTTGCTAACTCTAACATTAGGTTCTCATAAATACTTCCTCCAGGAGAGCCCCGTATTCTAGACGATGGCTTTATCCGTCAGAAGAACTGCAGTTACTTTTCGATGTTCTCTTGAGATCTTGTGCTCATTGCTTCTGCAATTTTCCCTTCCTCCATCAACCATTATGGATGACTACATACAAATGTCATTCATACTTTCTTTTCCAATTGCTCTTGTTTTACGAGATGCAACGACTTATCTTATCGGGGATTCGTCCATTATCAGTTGTCCTGGGTTTCGAGAGTTCTTTGAATTACTACTTGATCTTTCGGAATCCCCTGTAGCCTATTGCTCTTGACTTTTCTCCTCTGCTTGCATTATGGTTAAATCCATATGTCTAGCAGCATTCATTAAAATCCTTTGTGATTTTCCTCTGATCTTATTGATTCAACCTCTGTGTGAATGAACACAATCATCTGATGATACTTATAAATTATCTTTCCGACTCAGACTTCCTTTCAAACAGAGCTGGTTCTCGACAAATCAATTTTGATTGATTGTCCATCTATATCTATTCAACTTACTTGTATTTGATTGGAGCATCTGAATCTGATACACCAATCTGGAAATCTTAATTCCTTTGGAAATTAAGTATCGATTTTTTTATGTTCTATAACCCGATACATTGCATCCTATCTCCCTCTGATTGAGCACCGATACTCATATCAGATCATTTGTGGACTATCAGACTCATTCTGGGTTGTTATCCGACGGCATCCTTTGCTTTCGAAAATTCTTGTGATATGTTCCCTTGATACATAATGCCATTAGTAAATTTTGTCTTCTCCCTCTGATAAATTCTATCCTATTCTTTTGTCGGCCATGCGCTGTTGTCAAGCATGTGTTAATTACTCTTGGAGTGTATGGTATATGTTCCTAAGATGCCCCGACGGGTTGAACCTATGCCTTCCTAAATCAATATGACTCGAATAGTTTTCACGAGTCTTGCTCTTCTGGTGTTTTGTCGGATATTCTTTGTAAGCTACAACCTCATCAGAGGCGAGGAGTAAATGGCAGGTGATGCATTGATGAAGTGGGAGTCGACCTTGAACTTTGTGTTCATGCCCATGGAAACGACATTGATCTTACCATAGAAGCTTCTCGTATCAATAATCATTCATTCTGTGGTTTAAATCTGGTATCTTTGATCTTGACCTTTGCAATCGTTGTCCTACCTTCATTTCATTCTCAGACGAGTTAAAGTACTTGTCTTCTTCGGATCAATACATCGGTCCAAGCCTTAATGTTGATCTACCTCTGAGTATTATTCCTTGTAGCTCGAGGATATCACGGAGCTATATGACTTCTTGTGAATTTCTCATCAACTATGATATTTTCATTAATCCCAGTTTCCTCATGTTTGAGATGTTGGACACGCGAGTACATCGATAACTGAATCGGGTATGCATTGCGATTCAACAACTTTTAGCAATCTTCCTTGTTTACGAGTTTGTACTCGATCATGTCATTCCAAGCTGTTAAGCTACAACATCATCGTCATGTTGGAGCTCGACCATGCTCTCTATACCCTTCATCCCTGGAACACAATTCCAACTGTGCGTTAAGCTTGCATCGAGTTTTCCACATCATGTTGGTTGTCCTGAAAGGCAATCTCAATTCTAAGCTAGCAGTCTTATCTGTGATTTCGACAACCTCTTGCTTCATCATTCCCTTGCTTGATATCGTCGCTAAACGATTACATCTTTGTGAAGCTTCTTGACAAATGTGTCGTGATCACCATCCGCATTCTGAGGTCTTGCAGGTTATCGATCTAATGCATGATGAGAAACGCCATCCTTGCCCCTCGATGATTTGTGTTTTCATCAACAACCTTTTTGCCTCCCCGCCAACACAAACATGTTCGTGTTTGGTGTTGTCCCTTAAGTTCCTTGCTTTTCAGCTTATGTTATCTTCTACCTTGAACTATTACTAGCTTTTCTGTTAAGAATGTCGTGAGGATTGCACGCCTCTTAAGAATTCTTGATAAAGCAATATTTCTCGCCATCACCATTCATTTCTTGGTTTTGTATTGTTTCAAACCGGAATACCAACAAGTGAACTCTGATGTGTGATTCCAATATTTCTGGCAACCCCGTTGCCTTGAGTTTAACAACTGATTGTTTCATTCTTAGTGTGTTGGGTGTTGACTCATCATTTTAGCATTAGTCATGCTACTCACTCAGTATTTCCGAGTGCACCCTTTTACCAATGTTTAATTGTTGTTGTTCCCTTGAGCATACGACAAATGCTATCTCTTTGATGTTATAATTTTGGAAATTCATCCCTGTCAAAATCTTGAGGGATTGTTGTTGAGGCCATCAGATACACCCTCAACTTCTCCATGTCCCACGATGAAGCTCTTGAAGGCATTGTCCTTGTGTCTAGCTCATGAAGAATAGGTTGGGTAGAAGAAGTGTATTGCCCAAAGTTCATATGCACTCTTTCCGCCGTGAATAAGTGAAAGTTTTGTTTCGCTTCCTCTCGGGAAATACCAAATGATTCACGCATGCGTGAAGTTATATATGTTTTGAAGAATTGTTATCTTCACTTCATATAACTTCTCTTAGCACGCGAAGTCACTGACTGATTTGATCATGGAAAAGAAGTTCCTTTATAAGAGCTAATCGAGGATTACTCAAGGACCTCGATACCCTCGATGAGGATTCTCAAATCAGAACTCAGTTGCATTTTGACGTAAGAATTCTATGTGGGCACGAATGTCTTGACATTGTGTTCATATGTCTTACAATCGAACTCATGGTTCAAGAATTGCGTGTGTAGCTCATATCATGAGAATCTTGCATCTTCATCTTTTCTTCTCAGGCATCTTGAGTCTGAGGTATCTTAACACCAACCAGATCTGGATCTCGGGCAGATATGATGGTTGGAACATTTCCCAATAATTATAACTTTGGTCTTATGTAACCCGGTGGGGTGATGTCTTGTTTGGCACACCGGGCCGCAGGATCTATTGTTATATTATCCTCCTTGGTAAGGTTAACCGTTCTTCCATGGGGAAATTGTATGATTTATTTTATAAGTAATTCCTGATGGATCCTTTGTATACCCATAAGTCCAACCTTTATCTGATGACCAGGTCGATGCTACCCCGCATCACGGATGTGGTACTTCAAATTTCAACAGGAACATTGGAAGCGCAATGCTAAATTGTTCCTGATCAATTATCCAAACCGTATGGTATGGGTAAACATTATGATTCTTCTTGCCTCCTATCTAAAGGGTTATGTACTTGATGACCTATCATGTATACCATACTCTGTGTTTCCTCGGGAATGGTATACTCTAATACTTGTGTGTGTGAACACATTTTTCCCTTCCTATTGGTATGTTTGACCTTTCTTGTGGCATTACTTATATAAGCAGTGTTAATTCCCTGCTTAGGTAAAATTCTCGTTATACGACTCTGTCAGTAAGACCCTGTTACTATTGTGGATAACATTCCGGTAGCCGCCGGTGGACGAGAACTTTGCCTACTGGTCCGCCTCATTTTCAACGAGCAGGAAAATGGTTCTATTCGTCCCCCGCACTTGGTACTAACTTTGTTGCCAACATAACTGACAGGTTGTCCTATGACATGTCTTGCTACCAAGAACATATAATATGTCACCCCTCTACCTACTCTCGGCCCACTTGGTGGACCCATAACCCAAAGTTCCACACGATTGAAACCTGACTCTCCTGTACATCATTTGACTCCAAGGTATCCTTTACAATTGGCTTCGTATGTAATTCTCGAGCAACCGTTCAATGGACCGATCACTCTTCGGTCCGGATATTATCCAACATGCAGAAGATCAAGTACGCATTATTCATGAGAATCTGAAGGCTTCTCAGTCTCGTTACCTTCGTGTCACATCAATGAGAGGTGCACATAGTTTTGGGATCAATGGCAAGTTAGCTCCTCGCTATATTGGTCCTTTCACTGTTCTTGGAAGGCGTGGAAGAGTGGCTTATCAATTGGAACTGCCGGTGGACCTTTCTCAGGTTCACGATGTCTTCCATGTGTCTCAGCTCCGTCGCTGCCTCAAGGATCCTATTCGAGGAGTGGATCATGATATGCTTGAGCTGCAACAAGACCTCTCTTATAAAGAGCATCCGGTCCGCATTCTCGACCAAGCTGAACGTCAGACTCGTCGCAAAGTCACCAAGTTCCTTAAAGTGCAGTGGTCAAATCATTCTGAAGATGGAACCACTTGGGAACGCGAGGATCATCTTCGTGATGAATACCCCGAGCTTTCTCCTGCTACCTCTTAATTCTCGGGACGAGAATTCTTGTTAGTAGGGGAGAGTTGTGACGCCCCGGTAAATTAAGCTATAGTAAACCTATGCTAATGGTGACACATCACCGAGATTACTATTGGTAATCTTGCATAGCTTCAAACGATTCAAATTCAAGTTTGAAATAAAATTAAAACAATAAGAGTTTTTGGATCTTAAGATAAAATAAAATTGTGAGGAGAGATATAAAGATTCCCTAATGATTTATAAAGTGAACAAGGCATTTATAAAATTATTGCACTCCCCATATAATTAAAACATAAAACTATTTAAAAATAATAACAAATAAATATATTATAGTATTAAAAAACAAAAGAAAAACCCCTGGCCCAATTGGGCCTAGTGGCCCAGCCGGTCAGGCCTCCAGCCGCCGCGTTTGGAACCCTAGCAGCGCCCCTGCGCACTCTGCCCGCCTCCAAGAGGATTCCCTCGCTAGCATCCCCCCTCCCCCTTGCTACCCTTCCACCAACCGCGCCCCCCATCTACCCCCCGCCCTCGATCCATTCCATCCCCACTGAGAGATCCTCTCCTCTCGGTCTCCCTTCTTCCCCTCGAGCCCACCTAACCCCCATGACTCCCTCCCGATCCCTTCTCCCCCACGAGGTCGAGGCCTCTCCTCTCGGTCCTCCCACTCCCCACCGACAGCTCCCACCAACCCCACTGGGAGAGCCCCCCAGCTCGCCACACCTCCCCTTAGGCTTTCTCTCTCCCCCGAGTCCCACCCCCTCGAGACACCCAGCCGCCCCACCTAACCCCCGCACCGAGCCTCCCTCCACTCCCTCGCCCAGATCCCTCTCTCTCCCGTCGCTTGCCCTGCACCCCCACCTCGCCTCTCTTCCCGTCCTTGACCGAGGCCAACCTTCCCCCCCCCCCCCACCTCGGCACCCCGCTGCAACCCCATGCATCGGCCGACCCCCTCCCCCACCTGGCGAGCCCTTCCCCCCCCCCACCGGCCCGAGCTCACCACCCCACTGGCCGAGCTCCCTGCCTCCCGCACCGGCGCCCCCCCCCCCCACCCGGGCGCCGCACCTCTGGGCCGGATCCGGCCGGCCCCGGCCCCCCATCACCCCGACTGGCCTCACTGCCATCGGATCCGCCCCGTCCCGGAGCTTCCTCGACGCCTTCGCCGATCTCCATCGAGCCTCCCCCGAGCCCTTTTTTGCACATCTACAAGGCTCGGTGAGAACACCCTTCCCTTCCTTTTTCCGCTCCGGATCCGTTCCGGCGAACACCGCCGCGTTCCGGCACCATTAGGTTTGTATAGGTGGAGGTGGAGGTTGTCTCCTCCCTCTTTCTGTTGAGATGAGAAGGTTCTGTGAGAGGATGTATGTTAGCAGAGAGGTAGAGAAAGAGTTAGAGAGAGAAAAATGATATTTGTATAAAGCATGTATGTATGTATGTATTATTATGTATGTATGCATGTATGTAAGAAAATACATTTTGTATGATTGGGTGTATGTGTGTTTTGTATGTATGTGGCCTATGCCACTTGCCGGTGGGGCCAACCCACATCGCTGTCTATGATAGGGAGGCCCCACACCCTCTTTTTAGAAAAGTAAAAATTAAAATATAAAAATAAAAATATGTTTTATTAAATAAATAAATAGATATATTATTTAATTAATTAGTTATTTAATTAATTGGGTAATTAGAATAATTAGAGTATAACACGTGGGCCCCCCACTAAATTAATCTGATTAATTACTATTTAATCTTAATTAAAAACTTGTGTCTATGACGCTGGGGACCCACTCGTCAGTTGACTAGTCAACTGTTGATGTCAGCATGACGTCATACTGATGTCATAATAGCATTTAATTAATTAATTAAATCTGTTTTTAATTCCTAAACGGTTAATAAAACTTTAAAAATTAATATAAAATAATCCGTAAGTCAGATCAAAATATTTTCAACATGAAAGTTGATCAGCACAACGAGACGAACCTGGATACACGGTCCATTCGTCTGCCACGCGTCCCATTGAATATCCCTATGCGCCTCCCATTGACCCCATACATCCTTCTCATGATGATGAAGTTAACATGCTTGGCAATCTCAACACCGTCAATCTTATCACTAGAGGTTTACCAAGAAACGTGATTAATCAGTTGCAAAACTTTGAGTGTGCTCATACTTTGTGGAAAGACTTAGAGGAAAGATATCCAAATTATTGCTTGAGAAACTGTGATATCATTGTTCACAAATACATTGCTTTCCATAAACTGAAGCCAACCGATCCGAACTTTGATAAATGCTTATTTGAGCTTCGTGACCTCATGTGTCCCAAAGGAAATGTCATTACCATCAACAACATCATTATTGAAGCCATTCGAATGCATAAAATTGAATACTGAAATAGTCAAATTTCTGATGAAACATTTGTCTCTTACGAGGAAACTTCATACGATGATGACTATGCGGAACGTGGCTACTACGATGATGATGAGGACTTCGACATCGAGTATGAGAAGACCATGAAGAATCTCATTCTTATGGATAACCTTAAAGACTACATGGTAGGTGGAAAAGAGTGGGTTCTCGATAGTGGATGCACTGATCACATGACCGGAGATAAATACATGTTCCATGAAATCACACCGAATCATGGACCTCGAAGGTATGTAAATTTTGGAGACAATTCCAAAGGTAAGGTACTTGGTCTCGGTAAGGTGGATGTATCTCATGATAGTTCTATTCAGAATGTTATGCTAGTAGAATATCTTGGCTACAATCTACTTTTCGTATCTAGTTAGCAGATTTCGGTTTCGATGTGCTATTTACGAAAGTTGAATACCGAGTATTTTGTAACGACAATCATAACATCGTCTTTACTGGTTTCTGTAGAGGTGATCTATACATTGTTGATTTCTCTAAGATATCCAAACCCCGTACATGCCTTGTTGCAAAATCTTCTAAAGGTTGGTTATGGCATAGAAGGCTTGGACATGTTGGTATGCGTAATCTTGACAAACTTATCAAAGGTGATCATATTATTGGTGTTAAAGATGTTATCATTGACAAAGATAGACTTTGTAGTGCCTGTCAAGCAGGAAAACAAGTTGGTGGAATTCATATCATGAAGAACATCATGACCACAAGAAGACCCCTCGAGCTGCTTCACATGGATCTCTTTGGCCCCAATGCTTACAAGAGCTTTGGTGGAAATGCTTATGGTCTAGTTATTGTTGATGATTTTTCCAGTTTTACGTGGGTGTTATTTCTCAATGATAAGTCACAGGTACAAATTATCTTCAAGAACTTCGCTCGAAAAGCTCGAAACCAGTTTGAAGTGAAGATCAAGAAGGTTCGGAGCCACAACTGAATGGAGTTCAAGAACACTAATGTGGATACTTTTCTTGACGAAGAAGGTATCTCACATGAATTCTCGACGACGTACACACCTCAACAAAATGGAGTTATTGAGAGGAAGAACCAGACGCTCATAGAGATGATGAGAACGATGCTTGATGAATACAAGACTCCAAGAAAATTTTGGGCAGAAGCCGTCGAAACAGCTTGCCATGCCATAAACCGACTCTACCTGCACAAGCTTCTCGGTAAAACGGCATACGAGATACTCACCGTTAACAAACCCCAAGTTGGATACTTTCGAGTATTCGTCTCTAAGTGCTATATTCTTGATAAGCATCGTCGATCTAAATTTGCACCTAAATCTTATGAAGGTTTCCTTCTTGGTTACGGATCAAACTCTCACGCCTACCGTGTCTACAACAACTTCACTCGAAAAGTTGAAGAGACGGTATATGTGAAGTTTGATGAGACTAATGGTTCACAAGTCGAACAATTGCCAATTGATATAGGAGATAAGGAACCTTCGGAAGCTATCAAAGATTTGTCCATTGGCAAGATACGTCCCATGGAGGTGAAGGAAAGCACTTCATCAACTCAAGTGGAAGCTCCTACTTCGCGTCAAGGTGAATCGCAAAATGACATGGAAGCATCCACAAGCGGAACACGACATGATGAAGAAGAGGAAGAAGTACATCATGATGATCCACCTCAACCTTCCTCACCACCACCTCAAGGAGAAGATGACGCCAACGACAATTCTCAAGATGATGGTGAAAAAGAAGAAGCTCCTCCACCAAACAAGAAGAAGCTGTCAAGAGTTAGAGCAAGAGTGGACAGAGATCATTCGCTGAAACAAGTCTATAGCGACATAAACACGGGAGAATCACTCGCTCTAAATCTCGATTAGCTAACTTTTGTGAGCTTTATTCTTTCATATCTAGCATTGAACCCTTGAAGGTAGAAGAAGTTCTCCAAGATCCAGATTGGGTGAATTCCATGCATGAAGAGCTACACAACTTTGAGAGGAACCAAGTTTGGACACTTGTTGAAAAACCAGAAGGCAAGCAGAATATCATTGGTACAAGATGGGTGTTTAGGAACAAGCAAGATGAAGACGGACAAGTTGTACGCAACAAAGCATGTCTCATAGCCCAAGGATACACGCAAGTCGAAGGTATGGACTATGGTGAGACTTATGCTCCTGTTGCTATACTTGAAGACATTCGTATTCTTCTAGCTTATGAGAATCAACATGATATAACTCTCTACCACATGGATATTAAAAGTGCCTTTCTCAATGGAGAAATTGAAGAGGAAGTTTATGTTAAACAACCTCCTGGTTTTGTGAACCGTAGGAAACCTGATCATGTTTACAAACTTCGCTAAGCTTTATATGGCCTTAAACAAGCACCTGGAGCTTGGTACAAATGCCTAACGAAGTTTCTCATTGAAAAAGGTTTTGAGATTAGCAAAATTGATGCAACGTTATTCACTAAAAGAGTAAATGGTGAACTATTTGTTTTTCAAATATATGTGGATGATATTATCTTTGGTTCTACTAACCCACATTTTAGTGAAAAGTTTGGAAAGATGATGTCCGAGAAGTACAAGATGTCCATGATGAGTGAACTGAAGTTCTTCCTTAGATTAAAAATCAAACAGTTGGGAGAAGGTACATTCATCTATCAAACCAAGTACACCAAGGACTTTATCAAGAAGTCCAACATGTAAGAATGCAAAGGTATGAGAACCCCCATGCCTACTAGTGTACATCTTGACCTCACTAAGGATGATGCACCCGTTGATCAAAAGGTTTATTGATCAATGATAGGATCATTGTTATATCTATGTGCCTCTCGTCCTGTTATCATGCTAAGTGTTTGCATGTGTGCCCGCTATCAAGCAGCACCTAAAGAATGCCATCTATTGTGAGTGAAAAAGGATAGTGAGATATCTTATACATACACCAAACTTTGGCATATGGTATCCCAAGGGATCTTCTTTTGATCTTGTTGGCTATTCCGACTCGGATTATGCTGGAGATGAGGTTGATAGAAAATCCACCTGGGGTACATGTCAATTTCTTGGGAGATCTCTTGTCTCTTGGACATCGAAGAAACAAAACTCGGTATCCTTATCAACTGTCGAAGCTGAATACATTGCCGCTGGATCATGATGTGCTCAATTACTATGGATGTCTCAAACGCTTAAGGATTATGGCATTCATGTTAGAAAAGTCTTATTGTTGTGTGACAATGAAAGTGCTATTAAGATTGCATGTAATCATGTGCAACATTCTAGAACTAAGCACATCCAAGTGCGACATCATTTCATCCGTGATCATGTTGCCAAAGGAGATATTGATCTCATGCATGTTCGTACTGACAAACAACCGACTGACATTTTCACCCAACCACTTGATGAGAAAATGTTCTATCATTTCAGGAGTGAGTTGAACATCATTGATGCTTCAAACTTGAGATAGACTCACTCGGATGCATGCAAGGGCATGAGCTTGACTCACTATTCCTTGATGCCATTGATATGACCAACTTATGTCTTGGAAACTATGCTCCCTTGTATTGTATATAACCTTTTGTAGGTACTTGGATGAAATACACTCCACAAGATTGCAACCAACTCCAAACAAAAGCAATCTTGACATGGTCAAGTATCAGCAACCTAATTCTTCAGAGATGAAGGAAGAAGACAACAAAATCATATCCTTGACAACACTATGATTATGAATTTCACTCATGTCATTTGGATATACTATGTTCTTCCTTTCATGACTAACCATTGTAGGTGAAAAGTGAACCAAAACGACATGGATTTATCCCAACACAAGATGATCTTCATCAACCTTGAGCATCCACAACAAGTTCACCTACATGCTACGTCAACAACATCATTCGAAGGTATGTACTCATATCCTTGATAAAGCTCTACACCAATTAATGGAGTAAAACAACTCAAGTGATATGAAGACATCGAAATGCTTCATAGAAAAATGGTAACCCCATTTCGAGATTAACGATGAGTATGACCTATGATCAAGCATCCTTGCTTGACTCCTCAAGTCAAATACTCTAATATAGGTGATCTAGTCACCGCCCCACATCTAGATGGAGAATATCGTATGGTTCACATTTAATCTTTCACATTCTTAAAATCATCCCTCTCTCATCTATATGTGTGTATTTTCAAAAAAAAAATTCTATTCTTTTTTTGTTTAACTGACTCAATTGAAATTATCATTCTTTTTACACTGGACTTTTGAAACAATACGTTCGATCAACCTAGTTTCTGTTAAAGAGGACTATCATTGCAACTCGGTTTCACCAGATTGGGAAACTTGGTCCAACAGATTTCTCCCAGAGGCCCAAATAGTAATCTCGGTTCTACCAAATCATTATGCCTCAGTGACTCCAATTTTTCTGACTTTGTTTCTCTGATAAATTTCTTCCGGACTATTGTCTTATGTGGAGACAACTTCTCTTGGGGGAGAAAAATCTTAGTGATCCCATGCAATATAAGAGGGAGAATTATCAAGGATCCCTACCATAGGGGGAGATCATTCAAGTACCTCTTATCCATACCTAAGGGGAGAACATTCGATGAGCCCTACAAAATATCTAAGGGGGAGAAAAACTAAATTCAAGGAACCCTTACAAAAGAGAGAAGTATCCAGGATCCCTATCTCTCAATGAGCCCTTACCCTCTGCCTTTATTTTTGGTAATTATGCCAAAGGGGGAGAAATATCATCAAAGCTTACATTCAATGAACCTACTTATAAGGGAGACATATCATCAAGAAGCTTGTACAAAAAGAGGGAGAAACAACATTAAGCGGGAGAGAGATAAACGTGGTTTTGTTGGTTTGAACTTATTTTCCCTGCCTACTCCCAATATCTACATGCTATGATTCAGGGGGAGAGGAAACTTTACATATTTATCTTTAGGGGATAAAAATTTGTGTTCCTTGGAGACATATTCTTTCATCAAATCCTATCTTCAACATGTCTTCAATTTCTTGGTATCCTTGAAGTTCTTTGCATCTTTACAACAGGGTACTCTTGTGTTATCTAACATTTGTTTTCCCAAGTGTACTTCTATGTCAAGATGCTTAAGATTCTCAATGTAAGTATATGCATCATATCCCCGTTCACAATAACCTCTTGTTTCTTGCACATATTGTTTGCAAGAGGGAGTCTTGAACATGGAAGTCCTTGATTCACATATGTTTGATGCATATAGACTAGATCCATATAACTTGTCTTGTCCTTCTACCTTGTGTGTGCCCATGCATTCCAAATAAAATATCCTTTAAAGGGATCACACACATTTAGGGGGAGCTTGTACTAGTCATATGTCTATCAAAGTTGTCATATCCTTATGAGTATCTTTATTTGAAGCTTTGATTGTATGTTGTCATCAATTACCAAAAAGGAAGATATTGAAAGCACATATGCTCCCTTGGTGATTTTGATAATTCATGACAACATACATTGCCTCTTAGACCAACACTTTTACCTAGGAATTTCAGGTTTAGTCCATGAAGAGCTATGGCTTAAGGTTTATGTGGAGATGCCCCTGGATGCAAGAAAGGAATAATATTGGCTCAAGCTTCAAGCTAGAAGACTCTTCATTTTATATTTGTGAGAAATCACTTTTAAGTCCATAGGAAAGCCAATACTATTAAAAGGAGGGTGAGGTAGTAAAATGAACAGATTGCTCAAATGCTCAAAGTTAGCCACAAAAACAATCAGTCTTTTTTCCCACATATCCACTCTGTCAAGTTCCATATTCACAAATTCGGTGTCACCAACATTGCCACATCGAACCCACCGAGTTTGAACCTAAGACATAACCCTAGTCATTCCCACCAAATCTATGCAACCGAAACTGCATCGGTGCTACCGAGTTCAGTGTGACCAACATTCTGTTGCTAAGATACACAAAATCGGAATTTCTGAGTTTGAGTATCGGTGCCACCAAATTTGGCCATCTGACCGTTAGTCACCTTATCGGTGCCACCGAGTTCTATATATCGGTCTCACCGAGATTCAGAAGTTCACACTTTTAGTACTAGTCGGTACCACCGAGTTGTCCACTTTGGTGTCACCGAGTTTGCACTTCTGTGTGTAACGATTGGATTTTGGTTGTTGCCTATATATACCCCTTCACCCACCTCTTATTTGTGGGAGAAGCACTCAGAACACACACACTTCATTTCCAGATCCATTTTCTGAGAGAGAACCACCTACTCATGTGTTGAGACCAAGATATTCCAATCCAATCATTTGAATCTTGATCTCTAGCCTTCCCAACCTGCTTTCCACCAAATCAACCTCTCCTACCTATGCATATTCTGTGAGAGAGAGCTTTGTGTTGAGGAGACTATCTTTAGAAGAACAAGAGCAAGGAGTTCATTGATCTACCCCATCTATTACCTTTTGGACGGTGGTGCCTCCTAGATTGGTTAGGTGTCCCTTGGGAGTCTCCTACTTCGTGTTGTGGAGTTGAACCAATATGTTTGTAAGGGCAAAGAGATCGCCTACTTCGTGAAGATCTACCATGAGTAAGGCTAGTCCTCCGTGGACGGAAGCCGTGGTGGGATAGACAAGGCCGCTTCTTTGTGGACCCTCCATGGGTGGAGTCCTCCGTGGACTCTCGCAGTCGTTACCCTCCGTGGGTTGAAGTCTCCACTAACATGGACGTATGATAGCGCCACCTATCGGAACCATGCCAAAAATCGTTGTGTCAACCCCTTGTGTTTGATCTCCTAAACTCTACTGCTTTACATGTGCAAAGTCTTTACTTTTCCGTTGTCATATATGTTGACTAGCATGTGTAGGATTCTCTAGACTTATTAGAACTGCTAAATTTCTGCCCTCCTAGAAACTCGGTTAGGCTAGAAATTTTCTCTTGATAAGTAGTCTATTCAGCCCCCCCCCCCTCTAAACACATCTTCTATCGATTCCTCAAAAAAGAAGTTAGACGTCCTCTAATTTGTTGTTGCACGTTTTACGTGGCTCCTATTGGTATCTAGTATGATCACATCTTACTCAAGCAAAACACAAAGGTGATATGCAAGTTGCTAATTAACCTTCTGCAAGGACCGCCTCGATCAAATTAGATTCAACTAAAGTTGAAGAAACAGACACCCGCCACTCATTCATACGTCTCCAACGTATCTATATTTTTTGCTTGTTTCATGCTATCATATTATCATTCTTGGATGTTTTACAATCAATTTACTACAACTTTATATCATTTTTTGGGACTAACATATTAATAGTTGCAAAATTGCATAAGTTCTTGTTTCACACTTTTATTTGTAGGAATTAATTAAAAATTGTCAAAAAAAGAAAAAAGCAGCCTTGTTGGAGGAGGACTGTGACTCTTCAAATCTGTCCACAAACTGTTTTTAGAGATCGTCAGTTTTACCCCCGAGGACGGCGTCAACTGGAAAAGGCTAAAACAAGGAAAGTGTGGGGACTTTTATGGCAATAATTATGGACTAAAAATTCGTCCAAAACGGTGTTCATATGCGATTTGGAGACCCGTTTTACTAAAGGAAAATATTTGATTACAGGATCACGAGAATTGTTGACATGATTGAGTCAATCTCTTAACATATTTGATATATTCGACCAAGCCACGACTTTGGAATCTCATGAAGGCTTTGAGGAGCCCCTAGGAAGGTTCTAGAGGTGCCCGAGAGCCATTGGGTCAAGGGTTCATCCATCGGAGGGCCATAGAGCACCAGAGAGGCACATACAAGTAGAAAAAATCCTAATTTTGGTGGAACCACCAAGAGCCACCAAGAGACACGAATTTGCCTCTCCCTTGGCAGCCGCCAAGAAGTGGAGAGGCTCCTCCATTGCAGCACCAAGACCAAGGAATAAGGAGGGTCAAGGGGCCGCCGCCCGTCGCTGGTGTCGTGGCCGCCATCGCCTCTATCTCTTGGGGGTTGCACCTCTCCATCAATAAATCTCTCTTTCTCACCATGATAATATGTGAGTAATTCTCCTCGGGGCTGAGGGTATGTACTAGTAGATATGTGTTCAATCTCTCTCTATCGTCTTCTTGAGATGGCACGATCTTGATGTATCGCGAGCTTTATTAATATAGATGAATCATATGGAGTTTTTCCCTCTCTATCTTCTTGTGATGAATTGAGTTTTCTCTTTGAAGTTTTCTTATCGGATTGAGTCTTTAAGGATTCGAGAACACTTGATGTATGTCTTGCGATGGGATATCTGTGGTGACAATGGGATGTTCTATTGATCCACTTGATGTAGGTTCTGGTGATCAAGTTGCGGGTTCCGTGACCTTGGGAATTTATGCATAGGGGTTGGCATATGTTTTCGTCTTGATTTCCGGGTAGAAACTTTGGGGCACTCTTTGAAGTTCTTTGTGTTGGATTGAACATGATGAATCTGAAATTATGTGATGCATATCGTATAATCATGTCCATGGGTACTTGTGGTAATATTTAAATATCTAGGTGACATTAGGGTTTTGGTTGATGTGTATCTTAAGGTGTTATTTCAGTACGAACTCTAGGGCTGTTCGTGACACTTAGAGGGATAGCTCATAAAATTGATCAGAAAAGATAACTTTGAGGTGGTTTTGTACCCTACAATAATTTGTTCGTTTGTTATCCGCTATTTGTGACTTTGGAGTGAACTCTTTGTCCCACGCGAGGGATTTATATATGATTCAAGTATGTTAGTATTGTTGAGAGAACTTGCACTAGTGAAAGTATGGACCCTAGGCCTTCTTTCCAAGCATTTATACAACATTTTGCTCACTGTTTACTATTTTTTACCTTGTTGTTTTTATATTTTCATATTAAAAAAATATATATCTACCATCCATATTACAGTTGTATCACCATCTCTTCGCCGAACCAGTGCACCTATAAAATTTACCATTGTATTGGGTGTGTTGGGGACACAAGAGACTCTTTGTTATTTGATTGCAGGGTTGCTTGAGAGAGACCATCTTCATCCTACGCCTCCCATGGATTGATAAACCTTAGGTCATCGACATGAGGAAAACTTGTTATTGTCCTACAAAACTTTGCGCTTGGAGGCCCAACACGAGTCTATAAGAATAAGGTTGTGTAGTAGACATCAAGCTCTTTTCTGGCGCCATTGCCGGGGAGGTTCGGTAAGCGACACTCACATCCCGTCAACGAAGTTCTTTTCTGGTGCCGTTGCCGAGGAGGTGAGTGCTTGAAGGTATATCTTTAGATCTTGCAATTAAATCTTTTTGTTTGTTGTTTTTCACTAGTTTGGTTTTATAAAATAAAACTACAAAAAAATGGAATTGAGGTTGCCTCATATGATTCATATTTTCAATGTCTTTCGTGAAAATGATAGAAAGGAAAATTGTGCTCAAGTGTTAGAATAAGAAGTTATTAAAATGTTTGGTACTAAATCTTTGTATGATGAGCATGATTGCAATGTTGATAGTATGAATTCCTTGAATATTCATGATGCTAATGATATTCAAAGCCACAAGCTTGGGGATGCTATGTTTTATGAAGATGATATGTTTAGTCCCCCAAGTTTTGATGAGAAAATTATTATGATGAAAGCATGCCTCCTATTTATGATGATTATTGTGATGACATGTATGCTATAAAGAATAATGATAACCATGAAACTTGTCATCATGATTTTAATTTTCAATTGGATTATGCTTCACATGATAGTTCTTTTGTTGAGTTTGCTCGCACTACTATTGATGTGAATAAATTTGCTTATGTGGTGAGTAGTAAAATTACTATGCTTGTAGATCATGAAAATAATGCTTTATCTGCTGGTTATATTGTGGAATTCCTTCATTATGCTACTCAAAATTATTATGAGGGAGGACCATATGCTTGTAGGAATTGCAATAATATCAAGTTTCCTCTCTATGTGTTCAAAGTTTTGAAGTTATGCTTGTTTTGCCTTCCTATGCTAGTTGATTCTTGCTCACATAAATTGTTTATTCACAAAATCCCTATGCATAGGAAATGGTTTAGACTTAAATGTGCTTGTCATGAGATTCATGATGCTCTTTTGCATGTTATAATAGTTATTTCTATGTGAGCATCATTGAAACCATCATGTCAAACTAAAAGGCTTTAAAGAAAAGCGCTTGTTGGGAGACAACCCAACACTTTTACTTTCTGTTTTGATGTGTTCACATGATTAAGCTACTATATTAATCATGTTTTATAGCTTTTTTTTAATAAAGTGCCAAGTAAAGCCTTTGGGATAGTGTGGATGATAGTTGAGTTGATTCTGTGCAAACACAGAAACTTTTTCTCTCAGTCCAGGAATTTTGTAAATTCACTGGAACGTGCTTTTAATCTGAATTTTTTACACATGATTTATATAAATTTCCTGGATTTTCCAAAATTTTCAGAATGTTTAGAAATAGGGAAGTATGGTTACACTAGAGATCTTCACAAACTATTCTGTTTTTGACAGATTCTGTTTTGCATGCATAGTTTTCTTGTTTTGTGTTCCCAAAGCTTATATTTAGTAATATAAATTATGGGAATAGTATAATACAGTAGTTATCATGTGGGAACAATTATGAATCTTGTCTTGACAGTACCTAAGTGAATGATCATTATTTATTATACTAACCCATCTCACGAAGTTCCGTTAAGTTTTGTGTGATTGAAGTTTTCAAGTTTTGCGTGAGACACCGATATGAGGAGAGTAAGTAGTGACAAGAACCTAAGCTTGGGTATGCACAAGGCACCCCCAAGGTAATATCGAAGGAAGACTCAAGCGCCTAATCTTGGGGATGCCCCGGAAAGCATCCCCTCTTTCGTCTACAACATTATGAGTATATCTTACTTGGAGCTATATTTTATTCGTCACATAATATGAGTTTTGATAGGAGCATCATTTTATTTTGTTGTTGTATGTTAGATGTTATTTATAATCTTGTTTTTCAATAAAAAGTTTCAGGAATTGCATTAGGATGCTTGCATTGCATGCTTTGATTGGTGTTGTGTAAAAACAGAAACTGGTGTTTTAGTGTTTGAATTTTCATATTTTACTGGAACGTGGAAAGTTTCTGACATTTTTTCACAGGGTTTTCATATAAATTTTATAGCATGTCCTAAATTTTTATAATTTGTTGAGTTACATAATTACAATGTTTTCATAATTTTTTACAGACTATTCTGTTTGGACAAGTTGTTGTCATAGTTTTGTTATCTACTTATCCTATAGTTTCCATATCCTATATTGATAGATATAAATTGTGTAAATGATAGTAAATAGTAGATGATGTTTGCAATTATTATTCAACTTGTCTTGGCAGTACATAAAGAGTTGATTTATTATTTTGTGCACTAACCTATCTCACGAGTTCTTTTCAAGTTTTGTCTGGATGAAGTTTTTGAGAATAGGTGAAACCACGATATGAGAGGATTGAACGAGATACAAAAGATCAAGCTTGTGGATGCCCAAGGCACCCCAAGTAGATATTTCAAGAAGTCTCAAGCATCTAAGCTTGGGGATGCTAAGCATTCCACCTCTCTTCGTCAACTATCGGTTAGCCTGTGTTGAGCCTAAATTTTTATTCGTTCACATGATGCGTCCTATTCTTGGAGTGCTATTTTTCTTTTGTTTGTTGTTTAAATAAAATACTCATATCTGGATATATATATTTTGAGGGAGAGAGAGTCCTCACATAGCTCCTTAATTGTTTGACTACTCATTGATCTACACTTATATCTTTTGTGGATAACTTGTCATTTCCTCTAATGCTTCACTTATACCTTTTTGAGGGATGAAATATTTATGCTCTTGTGCTTCCTTTAAATTTGTTTGTGCATGTCGAAAGGGAAATAGAAATATATGAAAATAGTCCCAAAGTAATAGATATCCAAGAGGTATATAATAAAAACTTTCATGAAGATCATGGGACAAATTAAACTTGATTTGTTGTAATAGTTTTGAAACATGACGATAGTAATATGTGAGTCATGTTAGTGAGTAATTATGCTTTAAGTAGGAATATTAGTGTTAAGGTTTGTGATCCCCTATGCATGCACGAAAGTCAATAGTTATGCAATGAAGTTATATCCTATTGTGGTGCATTGTTCGGTGTTAGTTATGACTCAATGCTCACTTATGTGAATTTTTGTTTCTTGATTTGATTACTTCCCAATCTATTTGATAGCCTTCATTTGTACTAAGTAGCAATACTACTTGTGCATCCAAAATCCTTAAACCAAGTTTTGTCTCATGAGTCCACCATACGTACCTATATGCGGTATTTCCATGCCATTCCAAGCAAATTTGTACATGTCATCTCTAAATTTTCAAAATAAAATTTTCTCTTTTGTGTGCCCGTACCGCTCATGAAACGTTGGGGAGTATCCAATATTATTCCATGCTAGGTGGGTTATTCTCACAATATATTTTGATTCACTATCATTCACGAGAAAGTGGTTGGCATTCAGGATGTCCAATTACATGCTCAAAAATCAAATCAAATATAAGGAAACAAAACTCCACCAAGAATGTTGTTGGTATGGATGGTACCTGTGGATTCAGCTTGTCGTGGAGTGTGATTGATTGTGGAGGAGGAGTAAAAACTTTACCATTCTGTTTGGGAACCACCTATAATCTGTTTAGCATGGAAAGTATTGTGAGCTACTTTGTCGTTTTCGTTGACAGGAAAAGCATGCTACTCAAAATAATTTTTCTCTCTCAATTTAAACCTTGAGCTCCGGCACCTATACAAATCTCTACTTCCCTCTGCGAAGGGACTATCTATTTACTTTATGCAATTTTTATTTTTGCTTTGAGTCTCCATCTTCTCTTATAAGCACCAACTAGGGAACACTGTGATCGTACCTGAGCATTGGGCATAGCTAATATTTGAGTGTGTTTCATGAATGGATCAATGATTGAGCATGATGGGCTAGGGATAATTTTCTTTAGTGTTGATATTTTGAAAGACACGGTTGCTTGTTGACATGCTTGAGTATTGAAGTCATTATGTTAAAACTAGACTATTGATTTGAATCACTTACAAGTCCAAATGTTCATGCTATACAAAGAAGAAAAGAATTTGATGAACATGTTATGCAGCATTCCACATCAAAAGTTCTGCTTTTTATCATTTACATACTCGAGGACGAGCAGGAATTAAGCTTGGGGATGCTGATACGTCTCCAATGTATCTATAATTTTTGCTTGTTCTATGTTGTTATGTTATCATTCTTGAATGTTTATAATCATTTTACTACAAATTTATATTATTTTTTGGGACTGGCCTACTAATGGTTGAAAAATTGCACAAGTTCTTGTTTCATACTTTGATTTGTAGGAATTAATTAGAAATTGTTGAAAAAAACGCGAAAGGAGCCTTGTTGGAGGAGGACTCCGACTCTCCTGAAATCTTTCCACAAACAGTTTTTAGAGATCGTCAGTTTTCCCCCCAATACGGCGTCAAACGGAAAAGGCTAAACTAGGAATGTGTGGGGAATTTTATGTCAATGATTCTGGACTAGAAGTTCATCCAAAACGGAGTTCATATGCAATCTGGAGATCTGTTTTACTTAAGGAAAAAAAATCTGATTACGGGATCACGAGAATTGTTGACGTGATTGAGTCCAACTCTTAACATATCTGATATATTCTTCCAAGCCACGACTTTGGAGACTCGTGAGGGCTATGAGGAGCCACTAGGAAGGTTCTAGAGGTGCCCGAGAGCCATTCGATCAAGGGTCCATCCATCGGAGGGCCATAGAGCACCACAGAGGCACATACAAGGAGAGAAAATCCCTAATTTTGGTAGAACCACCAAGAGCCATGAATTTGCCTCTGCCTTGGCAGCCGCCAAGAAGGGGAGAGGCTCCTCCATTTCAGCACCGAGATCAAGGAAGAAGGAGGGGCAAGGGGCCGCCGCCCGTCGCCGGTGCCGTGGCCGCCATCGCCTCCACCTCTTCGGGGCTGCACCTCTCCATCAACAAATCTCTCTTTCTCACCATGATAATGTGTGAGTAATCCTCCTCGGGACTGAGGGTATGTACTAGTAGCTATGTATTCAATCTCTCTCTCTCTTGTTCTTGAGATGGCACGATCTTGATGTATTGTGAGCTTTATTAATATAGATGATTCATATGGAGTTTCCCCTCTCTATCTTCTTGTGATGAATTGAGTTTCCCTTTGAAGTTTTCTTACCGGATTGAGTCTTTAAGGACTTGAGAACACTTGATGTATGTCTTGCGATGGGATATCTGTGGTGATAATGGGATGTTCTATTGATCCACTTGATATATGTTTTGGTGATCAACTTGTGGGTTCTGTGACCTTGGGAATCTATGCATAGGGGTTGGCACATGTTTTCAGCTTGACTTTCCGGTAGAAACTTTGGGGCACTCTTTGAAGTTCTTTGTGTTGGATTGAACGTGATAAATCTGAAATTATGTGATGCATATAGAATAATCATGCCCATGGTTACTTGTGGTGACACTAGAGTATCTAGGTGACATTAGGGTTTGGTGATGTGCATCTTAAGGTGTTATTCTATTACAAACTCTAAGGTTGTTTGTGACACTTATAGGGATAGCTCATAAGATTGATCAAAAAAGATAACTTTGAGGTAGTTTCGTACCCTACAATAATTTCTTCGTTTGTTCTCCGGTATTTGTGACTTTGGAGTGAACTCTTTGTCGCACGTGAGGGATCTATATATGATTCAACTATGTTAGTATTGTTGAGAGAACTTGCACTAGTGAAAGTATGGACTCTAGGCATTGTTTCCAAGCATTTATACAACGTTTTGCTCGCTGTTTACTATTTGTTACCTTGCTGTTTTTATATTTTCATATTACAAAAACCTATATCTACCATCCATATTAGACTTGTATCACCATCTCTTCGCCGAACTAGTGCACGTATACAATTTACCATTGTATTGGGTGTGTTGGGGACACAAGAGACTCTTTGTTATTTGATTGTAGGGTTGCTTGAGACATACCATCTTCATCCTTCGCCTCCCATGGATTGATAAACCTTAGGTCATCCACTTGAGGGAAATTTGCTACTATCCTACAAAACTCTGCACTTGGAGGCCGAACACGAGTCTACAAGAAGAAGGTTGTGTAGTAGACATCAGTCATCTTGATCTAACAAGTTGCATGTTAGTCGATGGAACCGGTCTCTCGTAACCGTACGAGTAATGTTGGTCCGGGCCGCTTCAATCCAACAATACCGCCGAATTAAGAAAAGACTAAGGAGGGCAGCAAATTGAACATCAAGTCCCACAAACTCTTTTGTGTTCTACTCGAGATATCTTAACGCATGAACTTAGCTCTGATACCACTGTTGGGGAATGTTGCATGGGAAAGGAAAAAAACATCCTACGCACACGCAATACCTATCCATCGTGGTGATCATCTACGACAGGGGAGAGTGAATCTACATACCTGTCGTGGGTATAAGCCTGACAGTAGATGTGTAGGGTATGAAAGGGATGGGCAGAGCCTTAGCTACGGCGAGGTTGTATGAGTTCAGGCCCCTCTGCGGTGGAGGTAATAGCCCTACGTCTCAGTGCTCAGGGAGCTTGTTGCCGAGTGGAAATATGGAATACAATGAGTTGCTAACCCTTGCACTAGTGGGGAAGGGTGGCCTATATAGAGTGCGCTGCCCTTCACAACGGTCGGTGCGCAGGGGTGGAATAATGGTGAATAAACACCTACGTTACAGGTAACGTACGGCCTAAATGCTAATAAAAGCGTGAGGAAACGTACGACCGTTTCCCTCCTGGGGGGTTACGATGTACAGAGTGGAATCCAGTCGGCCCGATCGATACGCTCCGAATGCTCGCCTTCGACTGGATGGTCGGATGTCTGTTACCGACTGGATGATGGGAATTCCTTAGTTCAGTCGGAACTGACAAAGGGCTTTGTCCCTTATGAAGGGTAGTCCTTGGGTAGGACCTATAAGGTAGGCTTATGACCCTACCCTAGGACTATAACCCCATCATTAGTCCCCGAATGGATTGAGGTTGAAACGACGAAGTGATGCCTGTGGTTTCGATCCGACTGGCGCGGACGTGACTTTGGCGTTGCTTGCCTCGGTCCATTTTATCTTTTCTGATCGACAATCCGAGTGAAAGTACTCGCGAAACAGACTGTCGGAATCCGAGTGCTCTGCGGCATCTTCTGACGCGGCCGATCAACTGACAGCGGCGGATTTTCCGGGATCCTCAAATTTTGGTTTCCGCGCGCTCAGCGGGGATGACCCCATCGCGCTCGAGTAGCGCCTGACGCCTCGATTCCCGCGCTTCAACCTCTCCACTAATATCGCCGCGGTGGGTCGGGGGATAAGGTTTCGGGGCCACCTGCCAGCGACCCAGTCGGAACCCTACTTAAATCTCGGCGGCGAACCTTCTTCGTTACGCTCGCCGAATGATGGGGTCATAGTCCTAGGGTAGGGTCATAGGCCTGCCCTACATGTCCTACCCAAGGACTGCCCCACACAAAGGACAGGACCTTAAGTCTACCCCGACTGAATTAAGGAGTCCCCATCATCCAGTCAGTAACAGACCCAGAATTATCCAGTCGGAGACTAGCATTCGGAGGGCACCAGGCCAACCGACTGGATACACTCGGTACATCGTAACCTCTGTGGAGAGAAACTGCCGTACGTTTTCGGGTGTGTTTATTAGCATTTAGAGCGTACGTTACCTGTAACGTATGCATTCAATCGCCACTACTCCACCCCTGAGTCAGAACTGTTGTGGAGGGCAGCGCACTCTATATAAGCCGCCCTCCCCCATTGGTCAAGGGGTTAGCAAATCATTGTATTCCATATTACACTCGGTAACAAGCTCCGAGAGCACTGAGACGTAGGGCTGTTACCTCCACCGCAGAGGGGCCTGAACTCATACAACCTCGCCGTAGCTAGGACTCTGCCCATCTCATTCGTACCCTACACATCTACTGTCACGCTTATACCCACGACAGTTGGCGCCCACCGTGGGGCAGGCGTCTAAGCGACTTCCGGCGAGTTTGCGACTACTTCCTTTCGTCATGTCGTCTGGTGGAGGTTCGAGCATGGATCACCAGATCCTCTTCGGCGTTCTCTCCTTCACCATCGACGACTCGGCGTGGCTTCGGGAGGCGCCTCTCGATGTCGAGGCGCTTCCCCATCGCGGGGCCACACACTTCCGTGCTGACGCTCGCGGCGTTCTTCTTCTCCAACAATCGGCTCCATTATCGGCTTGCACCCCCGTCATGCACCGCAACAAGCGGTCTCGCAGTCCGCGTCTCCAACGTTGGGTGCAGCATGCCCGAGCGCGTCAGATCGCGTCCTCTCAAGTGGCAGTTCTGGAATCTGTTGTGGTTCCCCCGCGTTCCCAGTGCTCGGGCTCGGTTCCGACTGAGCTTCCTTCCGAGTACGCGGGTCGTGGACCTGCAGCAGAAGTACACATGGCCAACTCCCATGAAGATCCCCGTCAAGCCGGCCAGGGCTAGCACGAAATCGGCGAAGCATCCGGTGCACGTCGTCCACCTCATCGTTCTGCCAGTCGGCACACTCGGCGGAGCAACGTGGAGTTGTTCCGCACACCTCTCCTCAACTTGGTTGCGGCCGCCCAGATTGCCGATTCCCTCCAGCGGACTGATTCAGAGGCAGGAAGGGGAATCGAGCAGATCCGAGCTCTGTTGCGCACGGCGCAGCAGCAGAATTCGGCAGTCTCCCAGTCACACAATCGGATCTACAATAGTTCCATCCATGCAAACACGCATCGATCGGTTCACAGCCCTGGTTCCCATCAGCATCACAGGGGGGGCAGCCGTTCCATGATCCGTGAAGATCGCCGCTGCTCACGCACCCCTCCGCGGGGTGGGCCCTATGGGTCCCGACATCATGATGATCGGCGTTCGGTCGATGACACTTATGACCCAAGACCCGACGCGAGAGGGCGAATCGCCCAGCGAAGAGTCGACAGGGCTCGAGCCCACCGCAATGGTCGCGATATGGATCGTCCGAGTGGAAGCAGGACCATCGTGTCCGGCCCCGAGTGTTTTAGTCGAGCCATCCGCTCGGCTGACATCCCACCAAACTTCCGATTGGCAGCGGGAATCGGTAAATTTACAAGGGAGTCCAAGCCTGAAACATGGCTAGACGACTACCGAGTGGCAGTCCAGATCGGAGGAGGGGACGACCATGTCGCTATGAAGCACCTCCCTCTTATGCTCGACGGCTCGGCTCGAGCTTGGCTGAACCAGTTGGCCCCCTCAAGCATTTACAGTTGGGCAGATCTGGCCCAAGTGTTCATCAGAACCTTCGAAGGGACATGCAAACGCCCCGCAGGCCTCGTGGAGCTTCAGCATTGTGTCCAGAAGCCGAATGAGCCCTTGCGCGACTTCATCCAGCGATGGACAACTCTCTACCACACGGTGGAGAACGTCACCGAGCATCAAGCGGTCTGTGCATTCAAGGCAGGCGTACGGTACAGAGAGCTGTACTTAAAGTTAGGTCGAACGGGTGACATCTCCATGAGCAAGATGATGGAGATAGCGGCTCGCTATGCAAATGGCGAAGAAGAGGACCGCATCCGGAGCGGCAAACACAAGACAGTCGGCGATGCCGATGGAGGTAACACTCGGAAGCAAAAACAGAAAGTTCCGCCCACACCGCAGGAAGAAGCTGCAGCTGTGACCAACGCCAAGTTCAAGGGCAAAGGGAAAGCGCAGTCTGCCCCCAAGAAGAAGCCGTTCAACAACCCCATCCTGGACCAGCCTTGTCCGGTTCACACGAAGATGGACGAAGAAGGCAACCCCATATACGCGAAGCACACCACTCGGCAGTGTCGTCTCCTGATCCAGGGATTCAGCGAAGGGCAACCGAGTGAGCAGAATCCCGAACAGAATGAGGAGGACAAGGAGGATCCGTTCCCCCAAGTCCATGCAACCCTCATGATTTTTGCTGACATCGAAAGCAAGAGTCGACTGAAGTTGGTGAACAGAGAGGTCAACATGGCCGTTCCGACTGCTCCCAAGTTCCTTAAATGGTCTCAGACTGCGATCACCTTTGATCAGTCGGATCATCCAACGCATGTCCCCACCCCAGGAAGACAGGCTCTGGTCGTCGACCCGGTGGTGGAAGGAGTCCGACTGCGCAAAGTCCTCATGGACGGTGGTAGCGGACTGGACATCATGTATGCTGACACTCTCAAGGGAATGGGCATTCCGAAGTCCAAACTCAGCGAGAGCAATATGCAGTTCCACGGAGTCGTCCCTGGACGGAAGGCCAAGTCACTCGGCCAGATCGCATTGGAAGTCATCTTCGGCTCTGGCAAGAACTTCCGCAAGGAGAAGCTCACATTTGAGGTAGTAGATTTCCAGAGTGCTTACCACGCAATTTTGGGCCGACCGGCGTACGTGAGTTTCATGGCGCGTCCATGCTATGTGTACTTGAAGCTCAAGATGCCCGGTCCAAAAGGCGTTATCACCATCACAGGCAACCGCCAGCGTGCCGAGGAGTGTCTGCAGGAGGGACCAAGAATCGCTGACCAGCAGATGGCGGTACTCGAGCTCGACGAGTACAAGAAGACAGTCGACCCTGCCGACCTGATGCGCTCAAAGAAACCAGCTTCTGAGTCCGCGTTCCAGTTGGCGGGAGAGACGAAGAAGGTCAGCATCCACCCGACGGACGACTCAGCCGCCCCGACGAACATCTCCACCACCCTCGATCCTAAATAGGAAGCCGAGCTCACCCAATTCCTCCGTGAGAACTGGGACATCTTCGCATGGAAACCATCTGACATGCCGGGTGTACCCAGGGAGTTGGCTGAGCACCGACTGCATGTGGATCCCGCCGCTCGGCCTGTCCGAGAGCGCCTGCGCCGGTCCGCCGCGCACAAGAGGAAGACAATCGGAGAAGAGGTGGCCAAGCTACTAGCTGCCAACTTCATTCGTGAGGTTCACCACTCCGAGTGGCTCGCAAATGTCGTCATGGTGCCCAAGAAGGACAAGTCACTCCGAATGTGCATTGACTTCAAGCGCCTCAATAAGGTCTGCCCGAAAGACCATTTTCCGCTCCCCCGCATAGATCAAATTGTCGATTCGACTGCGGGATGCGAGCGTTTGTCATTTCTTGATGCCTATTCGGGCTATCATCAGATCCGTCTGTATGGTCCCGATGAGTTGAAAACAGCCTTCATCACCCCGTTTGGGTGCTTGTGCTACATCACTATGCCTTTCGGTCTGAAGAATGCAGGAGCTACCTTTATGCGCATGATCCAAAAATGTCTCCTCGACCAGATCGGTCGAAATGTGGAGGCATTCATGGATGATATCGTAGTCAAGTCACACAAAGGTTCCGACCTGCTGACTGACTTGGCACAAACATTTGCCAACCTTCGTAGGTGGGATATCAAACTCAACCTAGCCAAATGTTCATTCGGTGTTCCCAGCGGAAAGTTACTCGGTTTCTTCGTTTCCGAACGAGGGATCGACGTTAACCCCGAAAAGATCGGGACCATCGTCCGAATGGAGAGGCCGGTCAGAATACACGATGTTCAACGGCTCACAGGTTGCCTAGCGGCTTTGAGCAGGTTCATCAGTTGACTCGGCGAAAAAGCACTTCCTCTGTACCGACTCATGAAGAAGTCAGATACCTTCGAGTGGACAGACGAAGCACAAGTCGCATTCGACGACCTCAAAGTCCTACTTTCCACCCAGCCGGTTCTTACTGCTCCGCTCAGTAAAGAGCCCCTTCTTCTATATATCGCGGCTACAAATCAAGTCGTCAGTACTGTTCTTACAGTCGAGCGAGAAGAAGAAGGCAAAGCATACAAGGTTCAGCGGCCAGTGTATTACGTCTCCTAAGTCCTGACCCCTTCCAAGCAGAGGTATCCCCATTGTCAGAAACTTATCTATGGGATTTATATGACTGCGAAGAAGGTGGCCCATTATTTCCAAGACCACTCGGTATCTGTCGTTTCTGATGCTCCGTTGTCGGAAATTCTCCACAATCGTGACGCATCAGGCCGAGTGGTGAAGTGGGCAATGGAGATGTTGTACTGTGACATCAAGTTCGAGGCCAAGAAAGCTATTAAGTCTCAAGCCCTGGCTGACTTTATAGCAGAATGGGTAGAACAACAGCAACCGACCCACATCTACTCGGCTCATTGGACAATGTTCTTCGATGGGTCTAAGATGTTGAACGGCTCTGGCGCTGGCGTTGTGATCATATCACCCAAAGGCGACAAGCTCAAGTACGTGCTTCACATACACTTTGATTCCTCCAACAACGAGGCGGAGTATGAAGCTCTCCTCTACGGATTGCGCATGGCCATCTCACTCGGCGTCCGTCGCCTGATGGTCTACGGCGATTCGGATTTGGTGGTCAACCAAGTGATGAAAGAGTGGGACGTAAGGAACCCCACCATGATAGTGTACTGCAATGCAGTGAGGAAGCTGGAGAAGAAGTTTGATGGTCTAGAGCTCCATCATGTTCCGAGACTGAAGAACCAAGCGGCTGATGAGTTGGCGAAACTCGGATCCACCCGGACACCAGTCCCGAGTGATGTCTGCCTCGAGCACCTCCATCTTCCCTCAGTCAAAGAAGATCCCTTCACAGAAGAACCGATACAACCCAAGAGCGCAACAGGTCCGACTGAAGCCGATGTACCTGATGTGGTTGATTTGGTCACGGAGATTCTGGTTGTCACTCCCGATTGGACTGTGCCGATCATCGCATATATCCTAAGGCAAGAACTTTTAGAAGATGAAGTCCAAGCCAGGCAAATAGTTCGCAGGTCGAAGGCATTCACTGTCATTGGCGGTCAATTATACAAGGAGAGTGTTTCGGGCGTTCTTCAACGCTGCATTTCCCCTGAGGAAGGGCAGTTGATCTTAGAAGATATTCACTCGGGAACCTGCGGTCATCACGTTTCTTCAAGAGCGATTGTCGCCAAGGCATTCAGAGCCGGTTTCTTTTGGCTGCAGGCCAACGAGATGGCTAAAGATATGGTCGACCGATGTGAAGGTTGTCAATTCTACTCCAACAAGTCCCACAAGCCAACATCTGCGTTAAAGACAATCCCACTTGTGTGGCCATTTGCAGTTTGGGGTTTAGACACGGTCGGACCATTCAAGACAGGCCAAGGAGGCTACACACATCTGTTGGTGGCAGTCGACAAGTTTACAAAATGGATAGAAGCCAAGCCCATCAAGAAACTCGATGCCTCAACAGCTGTCAAGTTTGTCAGGGACATCATTTCCAGATTCGGGGTGCCTCACAACATAATCACAGACAATGGGACAAACTTCGACTCGGACAGATTCAAAGGCTTCTGTGCGAGTCAGGGTATCCGAGTGGATTTTGCTTCCGTAGCACATCCGCAATCCAACGGACAAGCTGAGCGCGCGAACGGACTTATCCTTCAAGGTTTGAAGCCCCGACTCTTGCAAGAGGTAGGACATGCTACTAGTGCATGGGTCACCGAGTTACCTTCAGTGCTTTGGGGCCTCCGCACCACTCCGAATAGATCAACGGGGCGATCACCGTTCTTCCTCATTTATGGAGCAGAAGCGGTCCTTCCGAGTGACCTGCTTCACAATGCCCCGCGAGTCGAACTCTTCTCCGAAGCCGAAGCAGAACAAGCAAGGCAAGATGGAGTCGACCTTCTAGAGGAGGAGCGCGAGATGGCGCTTACTCGCTCAACAATTTACCAGCAAGATCTGCGACGCTTTCACGCACGTCACGTCAGGAGTCGCACATTCCAAGCTGGTGATTTGGTGCTCCGAGTGGATCAACAAAGACCACACAAGTTGGCTCCGGCCTGGGAAGGGCCTTTCATCATCTCCAAGGTGCTGAACAACGGAGCATACAGACTCTACAACATTCAGAGGGAGACAGACGAGCCGCGCGCATGGAACGGAGATCTCCTCAAGCGTTTCTATACGTGATCGTCGACTGAAGCAATGTAACGAACAAGTTTTGACGAAATAATATATCCAACAGATTCAGTTTTTTGCAGATTCAGAGTTCTCCCACGGTCACAGACTCCGGTCACAAAAAAAAAACTTAGCCGCGATCCTAAATCGCCTAAGTACTCGCTTCCTCCGAGTGTGCACTATACGTCGCACTCGGAGACTTAGCTGCGATCAAGAATCACCTATGTACTAACCTCCTCCGAGTGTGCACTATACGTCGCACTCGGAGACTTAGCTGCGATCCTGAATCGCCTAAGTACTCGCCTCCTCTGAGTGTGCACTATACCTCGCACTCGGGGACTTAGCTGTGATCAAGCATCACCTAAGTAATAACTTCCTCCGAGGGTGCACTATACGTCGCACTCGGAGACTTAGCTGCGATCCTGAATCGCCTAAGTACTAACCTCCTCCGAGTGTGCACTATACGTCGCACTCGGACACTTAGCTGTGATCAAGAATCACCTAAGTAATAACTTCTTCCGAGTGTGCACTTTACGTCGCACTCGGAGCCTTAGCTGCGATCCTGAATCGCCTAAGTACTAACCCCCTCCGAGCGTGCACTATACGTCGCACTCGGAGACTTAGCTGTGATCAAGAATCACCTAAGTACTAACCTCCTCCGAGTGTGCACTATACGTCGCACTCGGAGACTTAGCTGCGATCCTGAATCGCCTAAGTACTCGCCTCCTCTGAGTGTGCACTATACGTCGCACTCGGGGACTTAGCTGTGATCAAGCATCACCTAAGTAATAACTTCCTCCGAGGGTGCACTATACGTCGCACTCGGAGACTTACCTGCGATCCTGAATCGCCTAAGTACTAACCTCCTCCAAGTGTGCACTATACGTCGCACTCGAAGACTTAGCTGTGATCAAGAATCACCTAAGTAATAACTTCCTCCGAGGGTGCACTATACGTCGCACTCGGGGACTTAGCTGTGATCAAGAATCACCTAAGTAATCACCTCCTCCGAGTGTGCACTACACGTCGCACTCGGAGACTTAGACGTGATCAAGAATCACCTAAGTACCAACTTCCTCCCAGCGTGCACTATACGCCGCACTCGGGGACTTAGACGTGATCAAGAATCACCTAAGTAATAACTTCCTCCGAGTGTGCACTACATGTCGCACTCGGAGACTTAGACGCGACCAAGAATCACCTAAGTACTAACCTCCTCCGAGTGTGCACTATACGTCACACTCGGGGACTTAGCTATGATCAAGAATCACCTAAGTACTAACTTCCTCCCAGTGTGCACTACACGTCGCACTCGGGGACTCAGCTGCGATCCTGAATCGCCTAAGTAATAACTTCCTCCGAGTGTGCACTACACGTCGCACTCGGAGACTTAGCTGTGATCAAGAATCACCTAAGTAATCACCTCCTCCGAGTGTGCACTACACGTCGCACTCGGAGACTTAGACGTGATCAAGAATCACCTAAGTACCAACTTCCTCCCAGTGTGCACTACACGCCGCATTCGGGGACTTAAACGTGATCAAGAATCACCTAAGTAATAACTTCCTCCGAGTGTGCACTACACGTCGCACTCGGAGACTTAGACGCGACCAAGAATCACCTAAGTCTTAATCTTCTCCGAGTACGCACTAAGTGTTGCACTCGAAACAGCATTCAAACAAAAGACTAAATGTTTTCTTTCCGATTCCAAAAGTCTAGAAACGCTGACTCGGTGCGGATCAAGCTTACCCGCACCGATTTAAAAGTATGACGGCCAACAGAAGTGGCAAGAGTACCTTACAGGTAAACACTCGGCATACCGAGGATTAAGTTTTTTCACTCGTCAACTAGGCCGGCGCCAGGACTGGAGGGCTCCACGAAAGTGTCCAAGTCGATTCCATCGGCGATGCGGGTAGCAGTCTCAAGGAACGTCTCCATGAAGTCTTCGAATCGAATCTTCTTCGTGTTGGCGACCTTCAATGTCTTCAGCTTATCTTCCCGCACCTCCTTGCAATGGACACGGACCAAGGACAGGGCAACATCAGCACCACAATGCGCTGTTGACTTCTTCCACGATTGCACTCGGTCAGGAATCCTCTCCAGTCGCGCCATCAAGGATTCCATCTCCTGCCGCGACTCGTCTTCCGGCCAAAGTTCCTTGTCAATTCGGCCAACGACCTCTCTCAGTCGACCGATGAAAGGACTCACTTTGCCTACACGGATATGCGCCCGGAGCAGATCCCGGTCGGCGTCCTCGCCGAGTGGCACGTTGTCTTTAATGGACCACTCCACAGCCGCTGCTTCAGCTTCAGCGTCAATGCAACAGTCTGCAACAAGCGGACAAACATACAGTAAAGACCGAGTGTAAAACACACGGTACAAACACTCGACAAAGCATAAGACTTACCAGCCAGACGAGTCATCATCTGCGCAGCCCAGTCGGTGACATACTTCTCTTGAGCTATGAATTGTTTGTTCCGAACGGCCATCTGATTGTGCATCTCAGTCCGCTGTTTCTTCATCCTCTCCACCTCTGCCGTCAACACCCTGTTTGCCTCCAGAGCCTCCTCCAAGGACTTCTCTCGTACTTCCAGAGCATCCTTCATGCCGGCCATGGCGAGCATCGCAGCTTCAAGTTCACCAGCATACTGGTTCCTCTCCGCTCTCAGGGCTTCATAAGCCGTTCCCATTTCACAAGTTTTCTGCACCAAGAAACAAAGGGTAATCAGCAAGTTCATCAATTCACAGGCTAAGTTCTTCAGACCCCTGCCGACGCAAGCAGTCGACAGCGGTCTCAGGGACTACACCCAGTGGGTTCACTAAGAGTGACCCCGCTGGCATGCACCTCAAACAGGCCTGCCCTATTGAGGTGCACGTTTTCACCTACGCCTCCGAGGCCAATACTACTCGACCTGCGTGCAACTTACTCTCGGAGACTCTTACCGCAAGAGCGCTCCGACTGCAATAAGTACTCGCACTCGGAAATCCTGTCTACGGACACAACCAAACAAAAGACAAAATGTATAAAGACAACTGTCGGTGCAAGCACTCGACAGAAGTCTCGGGGACTACACCCACTGGGTTCACTCGGAGTGAACCCATTGCAAAAATCAATACCACCCAGTGGGTTACAGGAGAAAAGTAAATACTTACTAGACTACTTACTCGGATATCGTCGCGCAGCTCCAAGCTCCGCTGGTACAAGGCCGCAACGGAGTCGTAAGCCCTCTTGGCTTCTCCAGCCATCAACTCCGCCTGCACCATGGCCCCCTTGGCCGCTCCCACCTGCTCCTCTGGGACACGCCGGATGCTGAATTCAGCATTCAACGAACCGGGAATCGTGGGAGGTTCCTGGGGAATCCCAAGGTTCGCCCCAGTCGGTTCCTCCCCCACGGGCACCGGTTCAGTCGGTGGAGGTGCTTCGGTCGGTGGAGCGTCAGCGGCAGGGGTGGCGGCGGGAGGACCAGCCTCAGGGTCAGGCTCCAGGACAGGCTCCACGGCGGGGTCGGCTCTCCCCTGGTCGTCCTCGTCCAGGCAAATCGCTCCTGACAAGCCGAATGACACGACGTCTCAGAAAAAGAAAGAATGGCGCAGTCCGCAGGAATAAAACACCCAACTCTCCTACAACACACCTGGCTGGGACGAAACGACGTTGTCCGTGTCCATGGGGTCGTCCCCTTGGCGGGCCGGAGAGGTTGCAGAAGTGGCGACCCTGTCGAGTGAAGTCCATTCGACTTGTAAAGCAGGAGTTCACTCGGATAACAGAAAGAGCCGAAAGTTAGATTCACTTACGTGGATGTGACGGGGATAGCAACCCTCATTCGCGGCAGAGCCTTCCGAGGTTTGGGCCCACTCGGCTTGGGCGCCCTGGAAGACTGACCTGACGGCTCAACGGCTGCGTCCCTGGCCCTTTTGGTGCCTCGAACACTCGGGACCACCGGAGCGGCAGGCGGAGCACTCGACGACGCAGGAGGAGCTGAAGGGACGACGAGCTCGTGTCGACGCTTACTCCGATGCTCCGGCCGTGGAGGTGGCGAGTCTTGCTCTTCGTCCTCTTCCTCTTCCTCGCTGTCCTCCTCCTCCGACTCCCCGCTGTCGGAGACGTATTCGGCGCTCTCCACGTCCCTTCCTGGCTGCCTTCCTCCTCTTCCTCCTCCGGATTCTCATTCGAGACAGGGGAGAACCAGTTGGTCCACGCCTGCATGGAGTTCAGTCGGAAACATTAGGCATCACACGGAGATATAATCAAGCGACTGGAATTAAGACAGTACAATGCACTCGGCTCATGTCACTCACCTGATTCGGTGGAGGGTGGTCCGCGCTGTAAGGCTTCACTCGGCGAGCTCCTTTGGGGTTCTCACAGGGGCCCGTGATTTGGAGCACCCACGAGGTCACTCTCTCCTCGGGTACGCCCACCACGTTGGTCCGAGTGGAATCCTCGGGCCCTGTGTAGTGCCACATAGCGTGGTCGCGAGCCTGCAACGGCTGGATCCGCCGACCAAGGAAGGTTTCCAGCAGGTCTATGCCGGTGACCCCCCTCCTGACGACATCCACGAGTGCCTCGACCAAAGGCTGGATGTCGTTCTTCTCGGCCTTCGAGAGCGCGAGTTGCTTGGGCGGAGCAGGCCGGTCTAGACTAAACGAAGGCAGCCCAGTTGATGCATTCGGAGAGGCGATGTCCTAGCAGTAGACGCACGTCGACTGCCAGTTCCTAACCGACTCGCTCAACTGGACAGCAGGATAGCTGCTCCGACTCTTCTTCTGGAACCCTAAACCCCCGCAGAGCTGGAGGAGGTGCGTCTTATCGTCCGACTGACTAAGACGTTTGATGGTTTGAGAGCGGGCGGAGAAGATGTGTTTGAACAGACCCCAATGGGGGGGGCAACCGATAAAGCACTCGCACAAAATGATAAAGGCAGAAAGATGGGCGATGGCATTCGGAGGAAAGTGATGGAGTTGAGCACCAAAGTGATTCATGATGCCTTTGAAGAAGGGATGCGGAGGCAAAGAAAAACCTCTGTGAACATGGCTGAGGAGCAAGACGCGCTCCCCCTCCCGTGGCGCCGGCTCGACCTCGTCGTCCGCCGGCAGCCTCCAGGACTTATGCACAAGCATTCCGTGCTCCACCAGCTCCAGCAGATCTCCCTCCGTCACCGTGGAGGGAAGGAAGTCTCCTTGGATCCACCCCGCCGGCAACGGCCGCTGCCGCCGTTGAGCAGCCGCCGCCTTGTTCTTCTTCTTCCTCGCCTCCATCTTGCTGGTCTGACCTTTGGTCATGGAGGCGACGGTGAGCCCTCGAGGAGGAGGAGAAGGAAGGAGTGTATGAGCGCAGGGGGTGGCGAGGAAGACGGAGCAGGCAAGAGCAGAAGATTCGGCGAGCGTAACCGAGGAGTCTCGTCGCCCAGAGTTAAATAGAGCGCCGACTGGGTCGCTGACGAGCGGACCCGAAATCTTATCCGCCCGACCGTCCGCGGCGATATCAGTGGAGGAGTTGAAGGCGCAAGGATCGAGGAGTCAGGCGCTACTCAGGCGCGCTAACGTCGTCCCCGCTGAGCGCGCGGAACCCGAAATTTGAGATCCCGGAAAATCCGCTGCTGTCAGTTGACCGGTCACGTCAAAGGATGTCGCGGAAGCACTCGATTCCCGACAGTCTGTTTCGCAAGCACCTCCACTCCGAGCGCTGGTCAGGAGAGATAAAATGGATAGAGGCAAGCAACGCCCAAGCCGAACCTAGTCCAGTCAAATCTGAACCTCAAGCACTGCTTAGGCGTTTCAACCCCAATCCATTCGGGGACTAATGATGGGGTCATAGTCCTAGGGTAGGGTCATAGGCCTTCCCTACATGTCCTACCCAAGGACTACCCCACACAAAGGACAGGACCTTAAGTTTGCCCCGACTGAATTAAGGAGTCCCCATCATCCAGTCGGTAACAAACCCAGAATCATCTAGTCGGAGACTAGCATTCGGAGGGCACCAGGCCAACCGACTGGATACACTCGGTACATCGTAACCTCTCTGGAGGGAAACTGCCGTATGTTTCCGGGTGCGTTTATTAGCATTTAGAGCGTACGTTACCTATAACGTATGCATTCAATCGCCACTACTCCACCCCTGAGTCAGAACCGTTGTGGAGGGCAGCGCACTCTATATAAGCCGCCCTCCCCCACTGGTCAAGGGGTTAGCAAATCATTGTATTCCATATTACACTTGGTAACAAGCTCCGAGAGCACTGAGACGTAGGGCTGTTACCTCCACCGCAGAGGGGCCTGAACTCATACAACCTCGCCGTAGCTAGGACTCTGCCCATCTCATTCGTACCCTACACATCTACTGTCAGGCTCATACCCACGACACTGAATCTCTCGCTTTCGCCTGCTCCGTCCTTCTCACCACCTCCAGCGCTTCTACACTCCTTCCTCCCAAGGGTTCACAGTTGCCGGCATGACCAAGGGTCAGACCAGCAAGATGGAGGCGAGGAAGAAGAAGGGGAAAGGCGGCGGCTACTGCTCAGCGGCGGCCGCGGCCGCTGCCGGCGGGGTGGATTCAAGGCGATTTCCTCCCCTCCATGGTGACGGAGGGGGATCTGCTGCAGCTGGTGGAGCACGAGATGATCGTGCACAAGTCCTGGAGGCTGCCGGCGGAGAACGAGGTCGAGCCGGCACCCCGGGAGGGGGAGCGCGTCTTGCTGCTCAGCCACGTCCATCGAGGTTTCTCCTTGCCCCCGCATCCTTTCTTCAAGGGCATCATGAATCACTTCGGGGAACAACTTCACCACTTTCCCCCGAATGCCATTGCCCATCTCTCTGCTTTTATAGTTCTGTGCGAGTGTTTCATCGGCTGCCCTCCCCATTGGGGGCTGTTCAAGCACATATTTTCTGCTAGATCCCAAACCATCAAACGACTCAGCCAGTCGGATGATAAGACACATCTTCTCCAGCTCTGCGGGGGCTTAGGTTTCCAGAAAAAGAGTCGGAGTAGTTACCCTGCTCTTCAGTTAAGTGAGTCGGTCAGGAACTGGCAGTCGACGTGGTTCTACTGCCAGGATATCGCCTGCCCGAATGCAGCGACAGGGCTGCCTCCCTTTAGCTTAGATCGGCCCGCCCCGCCTAAGCAGCTCGCGCTCAGGAAGGCGGAGAAGAACGACATCCAGCCTCTGGTTGAGGCACTCGTAGATGTCGTCAGGAGGGGGTCACCGGCATAGACTTGCTGGAGGTCTTCCTCGGTCGGCGTATCCAACCTCTGTAGGCTCGCGACCACGCCATGTGGCATTATACGGGGCCCGAGGATTCTACTCGGACCAACGTTGTGGGCGTGACTGAGGAGAAGGTGACCTCGTGGGTGCTCCAGATCACAGGCCCCTGCGAGAATCCCAAAGGATCTCGGCGAGTGAAGCCTTTCTGCAAGGATCATCCTCCTCCGAATCAGGTAAGTAACACTTGTCGAGTGCGCTTAACTGTCTCAATCTTATCGTTTGTTTGAATCTCTCCGTGACGTCTGATGTTGCCGACTGAAATTTATGCAGAAGTGGACCAACTGGTTTTCCCCCGTCTCGAACGGGAACCCGGTCGAGGAGGAGGAGGAAGGCAGCCAGGAGGGCAGCGTGGAGAGCGCTGAGTATGTCTCCGACAGCGGGGAATCGGAGGAGGAGACTACCGAGGAGGAGGAGGAAGACGAAGAGCAGGACTCGCCGCCTCCGCAATTAGAGCATCGGACCAAGCACCGACACGAGCCTTCCGTTCCCTCGGCTCCTCCAGCGTCTTCGAGTGCTCCGCCCACTGTCCTGGTGGTCCCGAGTGCTCGGAGCGCCAAGAGGGCCAGGGATGCCGCCGCTGAGCCTGCGAGTCAGTCTTCTAAGGCGGCCAAACCGAGTGGGCCTAAGCCTCGGAAGGCTCTGCCGCGAATGAGGGTTGCTGTCCCCGTCACCTCCACGTAAGTGTATCGATCTTCTAATTTCTTCTGATATCCGAGTGAACTCCAGTTTAATGGTCGAATGGATTTCACTCGATAGAGTCGCTACTTCTGCCACCTCTCCGGCGTGCCAGGAAGATGACCCCATGGACACGGACAACGTCATCTCGTCCCAGCCAGGTGCGTTGTAGTGACCCCGAGTGCTTTATACTATCGCGTCTCGAATTCTATCATAGGTCCTGCTTCTTTCTTTTTCTGAGATCTCGCGCCATTCGGTCTATCAGGGGCGATTTGCATGGACGAGGGCGACCAGGGGAGAGCCGAACCAGCTGCGGAGCCTGTTCTTGAGGCTGCTCCACCTGCTGCTGCTCTCGCCACCGACGTGCTGCTGACTAAGGCGCTACCACCGACTGAACCGGTGCTGGTGGTTGAGGAGCCGACTGGAGCAGACCTTGGGATGCCTCGGGAACTTCCGACGATGCCAGGCTCGTCGAATGTCGAGTTCAACATCCAGCGTCTCCCGGAGGAGCAGGTGGGAGCGGCCAAGGGAGCCATGGTGCAGGCGGAGCTGATGGCTGGAGAAGCCAAGAGGGCCTACGACTCCGTCGCATCCTTGTACCAGCGGAGCTTGGAGCTGCGGGATGATATCCGAGTAAGTGGGCTAGTAAGTATTTACTTTTCTCTTGTAACCCACTGGGTGTTCTAGGATGGCATCTGTTGTTTGCAATGGGTTCACTCTGAGTGAACCCAGTGGGTGTAGTCCCCGAGACTTCTGTCGAGTGCTTGCACCGGCAGTTGTCTTTATACATATTGTCTTTGCTTTGGTCAGGTCTGTAAACAATATGACCGACTGCGAGCAGTTGTGGCACTCAGAGTGCACTTACTGTAAGAGTCCCCGAGAGTAACTTGTACTCAGGTCGGGTAGTATTGGCCTCGTAGGCGTACGTGGTAACATGCATCTCAATAGGGCGGGCCTGCTTGAGTTGCATGCCAGTGGGGTCACTCTTAGTGAACCCACTGGGTGTAGTCCCCGAGACCGCTGTCGACTGCTTGCTTCGGCAGGGGTCTGAAGAACTTAAACTTTTATTGTTGAATTTGTTGATTGTCCCTTGGTGTTTGCTAGCAGAAAACTTGTGAAATGGGAACAGCCTATGAGACTCTCAGGGCGGAGAGGAATCAGTTCACTGTTGAGATGGAGGCGGCGCATCTTGCAATGGCTGGCATGAAGGATGCTCTGGAGGGACGAGAGAAGTCGTTGGAGCAGGCTCGTGAAGCAAACAAGGTGTTGACTCAGGAAGTTGAGAAGATGGGAAAACAGAGGACTGCTCTGATGGGGCAGATGGACGTGCTGAACAAACGATGCATAGCTCACGAGAAATACATCAGCGACTAGGCTCGGCAGATGATGACGCGTCTGGCTGGTAAGTCCTATTTTTTGCCGAGTGCTTGTACTGTGTACGTCACACTCGGCGCTTATTGTTTGCTTGTCCTTCTGTTGCAGATTTTTGCATTGATGCTGAAGTTGAAGCAGCGGACGTGGAGCGATCGATTCGCGACAACGTGCCACTCGGCGAGGAAGCCAATCGGGATTTGCTCCGGGCGCACATCCGCGTGGGCAAAGTTGGCCCTTTCATCAGTCGACTAAGAGAAGTCGTCGGCCGAATCGACAAGGAGCTTTGGCCAGAAGATGAGTCGCGGCAGGAGATGGAGAACTTGATGGCTCGACTGGAGGAGATACCGAACCGAGTGCGGTCGTGGAAGAAATCTGCAGCTCGTTGTGGTGCAGATGTTGCTCTGTCCCTGGTCCGAGTCCATTGCAAGGAGGTGCGCGAGGAGAAGCTGAAGACATTGAAGGTCGCCAACACGAAGAAGCTTCGATTCGAAGACTTCATGGAAACTTTCCCTGAGAGCGCTACCCGCATCGCCGACGGTATTGATCTGGACACGTTCGTAGAGCCCTCCAGTCCTGGCGTTAATCCAGATGATGCATAAAAACACTTTTATCCTCGGTATGCCGAGTGTTTATCTGTAAGTTACTTTGGCCACTGTTGTTGGCCGTCACGTTCTTAGATCGGTGCGGGTAAGCTTGATCCGCACCGAATGAACTATCTTTGCTAGAACTTTTGAATCGGAATCAAAGCGTTTGCTCTTGTGTTGCAATGTTGTTTCGAGTGCGACGTTTAGTGCATACTCGGAAGAAGTTAATACTTAGGTGATTCTTAATCACAGCTAAGTCTCCGAGTGCGACGTTTAGCGCACACTCGTAGAAGGTTATTATTTAGGTGATTCTTGATCACAGCTAAGTCCCCGAGTGCGACGTTTAGTGCACGCTCAGAGAAATTTATTACTTAGGTGATTCTTGACACAGCTAAGTCCCCGAGTGCGACGTTTAGTGCACAGTCGGAGAAAGTTATTACTTAGGTGATTCTTGATCACAGCTAAATCTCCGAGTGCGACGTTTAGTGCACACCCGGAGAAAGTTATTACTTAGGTGATTCTTGATCACAGCTAAGTCCCCGAGTGCGACGCTTAGTGCACACTCGGAGAAAGTTATTACTTAGGTGATTCTTGATCACAGCTAAGTCCCCGAGTGCGATGTTTAGTGCACACTCGAAGAAAGTGATTACTTAGGTGATTCTTGATCACAGCTAAGTCCTCGAGTGCGACGTTTAGTGCACACTCGGAGAAAGTTATTACTTAGGTGATTCTTGACCACAGCTAAGTCCCCGAGTGCGACGTTTAGCGCACACTCGGAGAAAGTTATTACTTAGGTGATTCTTGATCACAGCTAAGTCCCCGAGTGCGACGTTTAGTGCACACTCGGAGGAAGTTATTACTTAGGTGATTCTTGATCACAGCTAAGTCCCCGAGTGCGACGTTTAGTGCACACTTGGAGAAATTTAGAACTTAGGCGATTCTGGATCGCAACTAAGTTTTTTTTGTGTGTGACCGGAGTCTGCGACCGTGGAAGAACTCTGAATCTGCAAAAACTGAATCTGCTTTATATTATTTCATCAATACTTGTTCTTTACACTACTTCAGTCGACGATCACGTATAGAAGCGCTTCAGGAGGTCTCCGTTCCATGCACGCGGCTCGTCTGTCTCCCTCTCGATGTTGTAGAGTATGTATGCTCCGTTGTTCAGCACCTTGGAGATGATGAAGGGTCCTTCCCAGGCCGGAGCCAACTTGTGAGGTCTTTGCTTATCCACTCGGAGCACCAGGTCGCTTGCTTAGAACGTGCGACTCCTGACGTGGCGTGCATGAAACCGCCGTAGATCTTGTTGATAAATGGTTGAACGAGTCAGTGCCATCTCACGCTCCTCCTCCAGAAGGTCCACTCCATCTTGCCTTGCTTGTTCTGCTTCAGCTTCGGAGAAGAGTTCGACTCGTGGCGCATTGTGAAGCAAGTCACTCGGAAGGACCGCTTCTGCTCCATAAACGAGGAAGAACGGTGATCGTCATGTAGATCTGTTCGGGGTTGTGCGGAGACCCCAAAGTACTGAAGGTAACTCGGTGACCCATGCCCAGCGGCGTGTCCCACCTCTCGCAGGAGTCGGGGCTTCAAACCTTGAAGAATAAGTCCATTCGCCCGCTCTGCTTGTCTATTGGATTGAGGATGTGCTACAAAAGCAAAATCTACTCGGATACCTTGGCTTGCACAGAAACCTTTGAATCTGTCCGAGTCAAAGTTTGTCGCGTTGTCCGTGATTATGCTGTGAGGTACACCGAATCTCGAGATGATGTCCCTGACAAACTTGACGGCTGTTGAGGCGTCGAGTTTCTTGATGGGCTTGGCTTCGATCCATTTCGTGAACTTGTCGACTGCCACCAACAGATGTGTGTATCCTCCCTGGCCTGTCTTGAATGGTCTGACTGTGTCTAATCCCCAAACTGCAAACGGCCACACAAGCGGGATTGTCTTCAACGCAGATGTCGGCTTGTGGGACTTGTTGGAGTAGAACTGACAGCCCTCACATCGGTCGACCATATCTTTAGCCATCTCGATCGCCTGCAGCCAGAAAAAACCAGCCATGAATGCCTTGGCAACGATTGCTCTCGAAGAGGCGTGATGACCGCAGGTCCCCGAGTGAATATCTTCCAGGATCAGTTGCCCCTCCTCTGGGGAGATGCATCATTGGAGAATGCCTGAATAGCTCTCTTTGTACAATTGACCATCAATGACAGTGAATGACTTCGACCTGCGGACTATCTGCCTGGCCTGGACTTCATCCTCTGGTAGTTCCTGTCTCAGGATATATGCAATGATCGGCACAGTCCAATCGGGGATGACAGCAAGAATCTCCATGACCAGATCAACCACAGCAGGCACATCGACTTCAGTCAGATCTATTGAACTCTTTGGTTGTACTGGTTCTTCTGTAAAAGGATCTTCTTTGACTGAAGGGAGGTGAAGGTGCTCGAGGCAGACATCACTCGGGACTGGTCTCCGAGTGGATCCGAGTTTTGCCAACTCATCAGCTGCTTGGTTCTTCAGTCTCGGAACATGACGAAGTTCTAGACCTTTGAACTACTTCTCAAGCTTTCTCACTGCGTTGCAATATGTGGTCATGGTGGGGTTCCTGACATCCCACTCTTTCATCACTTGATTGACTACCAAATCTGAGTCGTCGTAGACCATCAAGCGAAGGATGCCGAGTTAGATGGCCATGCGCAATCCGTAGAGGAGAGCTTCATACTCTGCCTCGTTGTTGGAGGAATCGAAGTGTATCTCCAGCACGTACTTGAGTTTGTCGCCCTTTGGCGATATGATCACGACGCCGGCGCCGGAGCCATTCAACATCTTGGACCCATCAAAGAACATTGTCCAATGGGCCGAGTAGATGTGGGTCGGTTGCTGTTGTTCTACCCATTCTGCTATGAAGTCAGCCAGAGCTTGAGACTTAATAGCTTTCTTGGCCTCTAACTTGATATCGCAGTACAGCATCTCCATTGCCCACTTCGCCACTCGGCCTGACGCGTCTCGATTGTGGAGAATTTCCGACAACGGAGCATCAGAAACGACAGACACCGAGTGGTCTTGGAAATAATGGGCCACCTTCTTCGCAGTCATGTAAATCCCGTAGATAAGTTTTTGATAGTGGGGATACCTCTGCTTGGAAGGAGTCAGGACCTCGGAGACGTAGTACACTGGCCGCTGAACTTTGTATGCTTTACCTTCTTCTTCTCGTTCGACTGGAAGAACAGTACTGACGACTTGATTTGTAGCCGCGATATACAGAAGAAGGGGCTCTTTACTGAGCGGAGCAGTAAGAACCGGCTGGGTGGAAAGTAGGACTTTGAGGTCGTCGAATGCGACTTGCGCTTCGTCTGTCCACTCGAAAGTATCTGATTTCTTCATGAGTCGGTACAGAGGAAGTGCTTTCTCGCCGAGTCGACTGATGAACCTACTCAAAGCCGCTAGGCAACCTGTGAGCCGTTGGACATCATGTATTCTAACCGGCCTCTCCATTCGAACGATGGTCCCGATCTTTTCGGGGTTGACGCCGATCCCTCGTTCGGAAACGAAGAAACCGAGTAACTTTCCGCTGGGAACGCCGAATGAACATTTGGCGGGGTTGAGCTTGATATCGTACCTACGAAGGTTGGCGAATGTTTCTGCCAAGTCAGTCAGCAGGTCCGAACCTTTGGGTGACTTGACTACAACATCATCCATATATGCCTCCACATTTCGACCAATCTAGTCGAGAAGGCATTTTTGGATCATGCGCATAAAGGTAGCTCCTGCATTCTTCAAACCAAATGGCATAGTGATGTAGCAGAAGCACCCAAATGGGGTGATAAAGGCTGTCTTTAATTCATCGGGGCCATACAGACGGATCTGATGATAGCCCGAGTAGGCATCAAGAAATGACAAACGCTCGCACCCCGTAGTCGAATCGACAATTTGATCTATGCGGGGGAGCGGAAAATGGTCCTTCGGGAAGACCTTATTGAGGTGTTTGAAGTCGATGCACATTCGGAGCGACTTGTCCTTCTTGGGCACCATGACAACATTGGCGAGCCACTCGGAGTGGTGAATCTCGCGAATGAAGTTGGCTGCCAGCAGCTTGGCTACCTCCTCCCCGATTGCTTTCCTCTTGTGCGCGGCGGACCGGTGCAAGCACTCTCGGACGGGCCGAGCAACGGGGTCCACATGCAGTCGGTGCTCAGCCAACTCCCTGGGTACACCTGGCATGTCAGAGGGTTTCCATGCGAAGATGTCCCAGTTCTCACGGAGGAATTGGGTGAGCTCGGCTTCCTATTTAAGATCGAGGGTGGTGGAGATGTTCGTCGGGGCAGCAGTGTCGTCCGTCGGGTGAATGTTGACCTTCTTCGTCTCTCCCGCCGACTGGAATGCGGATTCTGAAGCTGGCTTCTTCGAGCGCATCAGTCGGCGGGGTCGACTGTTTTCTTGTACTCGTCGAGCTCGAGGACGGCCATCTGCTGGTCGGCGATTCTTGATCCCTGCTGCAGGCACTCTTCGGCTCGCTGTCGATTGCCCGTGATGGTGATCACGCCTTTTGGGCCTGGCATCTTCTGCTTCAAGTATACGTAACATGGTCGGGCCATGAAACTCACATACGCTGGGCGGCCTAGAATTGTGTGGTAAGCGCTCTGGAAATCCACCACCTCAAATGTGAGCTTTTCCTTGCGAAAGTTCTTGTCGGAGCCGAAAACGACGTCCAACGCGATCTGGCCGAGTGACTTGGCCTTCCGTCCAGGGATGACTCCATGGAGCTGCATGCTGCTCTCGCTGAGTTTGGACATCGGAATGCCCATCCCCTTGAGAGTGTCGGCGTACATGATGTTCAAACCACTGCCGCCGTCCATGAGGACTTTGCGCAGTCGGACTCCTTCTACCACCGGGTCGACGACCAGAGCTTGTCTTCCTGGGGTGGGAACATGCACTGGATGATCCGACTGGTCAAAGGTGATCGCAGTCTGAGACCATTTGAGGAACTTGGGGCTGGTAGGAGTGGTCATGTTCACCTCCCTGTTCACTAGCTTCAGTCGACTCTTGCTTTCGACGTCAGCAAAAATCATGAGTGTCGCATGGACTTGGGGGAACGGATCCTCCTTATCCTCCTCATCTTGTTCATTGACCTTCTCACTCGGTTGCCCTTCGCCAAACCCCTGGATCAGGAGGCGACACTGTCGAGTGGTATGCTTTGGATATATGGGGTTGCCCTATTCGTCCATCTTCGTATGAACCGGGCATGGCTGGTCTGGGATGGGATTATTGAACTGCTTCTTCTTGGGGGTAAACTGCGCCTTCCCTTTGCCCTTGAACTTGGCATTGGTCACGACTGCAGCTTCTGCCTGCGGGGTGGATGGAGCTTTTTGCTTTTGCTTCCGAGTGTTGCTTCCATCTCCGTCGCCGACTGTCTTGTGCTTGCCGCTTCGGATGCGGTCCTCTTCTTCGCCATTTGCGGGCGCCAATTGCCGTGGGTATAAGCCTGACAGTAGATGTGTAGGGTACGAAAGGGATGGGCAGAGCCTTAGCTACGGCGAGGTTGTATGAGTTCAGGCCCCTCTGCGGTGGAGGTAATAGCCCTACATCTCAGTGCTCAGGGAGCTTGTTGTCGAGTGGAAATATGGAATACAATGAGTTGCTAACCCTTGCACCAGTGGGGAAGGGTGGCTTATATAGAGTGCGCTGCCCTTCACAACGGTCGGTGCGCAGGGGTGGAATAATGGTGAATAAACACCTACGTTACAGGTAACGTACGGCCTAAATGCTAATAAAAGCGTGAGGAAACGTACGACCGTTTCCCTCCTGGGGGGTTACGATGTACAGAGTGGAATCCAGTCGGCCCGATCGATACGCTCCGAATGCTCGCCTTCGACTGGATGGTCGGATGTCTGTTACCGACTGGATGATGGGAATTCCTTAGTTCAGTCGGAACTGACAAAGGGCTTTGTCCCTTATGAAGGGTAGTCCTTAGGTAGGACCTATAAGGTAGGCTTATGACCCTACCCTAGGACTATAACCCCATCATTACCCTTGTAGATTGCTAAGCGGAAGCGTATATAACGCGGTTGATGTAGTGGAACATCTTCGCAATCCCATAATGATCCGTCCCGCAATCCCATCACGATCCATTCCGATCTAGTGCCGAATGGATGGTACCTCCGTGTTCAGCACACGTAATGCTCGATGACGATCCCCGCCTTATTGATCCAGTAAGAGGGGTGGAGAGGTAGATGAGTTCTCCAACACGACAGCGTGTAGGTAGTGTAGAGGTAGATGTGAACTAATCCAGCAGGGCTTCGCCTAAGCACCGCCGAACTAGACTAGAGGAAGAACTACGATCTAAAGGAAGAGGGAGCACGTGGCTGATTTCTATGTCCCACTTCGAAACTCTTTCCACCTTGTGTTTTTTACTTCTCAAACCGCATGTGCCTTAGTGGGGCTGGTTTGTCTCCTCCCACAACTCCCGGTACACTACCGAAGTACCCGAAACTTTTTCGGTGACCAAAACAAGACTTCCTATATATCAATCTTTACCTCCGGACCATTCCAGAGCTCCTTGTGACATCCAGGATCTCATCCGGGACTCTGAACAACTTTCGGTTACCAACACACATTACTCAATAATACCAAAACGTCACCGAACATTAAGTGTGCAGACCCTGCGGGTTCGAGAACTATGTAGACATGACATGAGACATTCTCCAGTCAATAACCAATAGCGACACCTGGATGACCATATTGGCTCCTACATATTCTACGAAGATCTCTATCGGTTGAACCTCTATGTCAAGGATTCAGTTAATCATGTATGATGTTCCCTTTGTCCTTTGGTATGTTACTTGCCCGAGATTCGATCGTCGGTATCTCCATACCTAGTTCAATCTCGTTACCAGAAAGTCTCTTTACTCGTTCCATAATACAAGATCCCGTGACTAACTCCTTAGTCACATTGCTTGTAAGGCTTGTACTGATGTTGTATTACCGAGTGGATCGTCGGTATCTCCATACCTAGTTCAATCTCGTTACCGGAAAGTCTCTTTACTCGTTCCATAATACAAGATCCCGTGACTAACTCCTTAGTCACATTGCTTGTAAGGCTTGTACTGATGTTGTATTACCGAGTGGGCCCCGAGATACCTCTCCGTCATACGGAGGGACAAATCCCAGTCTTAATCCATGCCAACCCAACAGACACCTTCGGAGATACCTGTAGAGCACCTTTATAGTCACCCAGTTACTTTACGATGTTTGATACACACAAGGTATTCCTTCGGTGTCCGGGAGTTGCATGATCTCATGGTCATAGGAACAGATACATTGACATGCAGAAAACAATAGCAATAAACTGACACAATCATATGCTACGTTCATAATTTGGGTCTTGTTCATCACATCATTCTCCTAATGATGTGATCCCATTATCAAGTGACAACACTTGTCTATGGCCAGGAAACCTTGACCATCTTTGATCAACAAGCTAACAAGCTAGTCAACTAGAGGCTCACGAGGGACAGTGTGTTGTCTATGTATCCACATATGTATTCGAGTTTCCAATCAATACAATTCGAGCATTATAATAAACGATTATCATGAACAAGGAAATATAAAAATAACCAATTTATTATTGCCTCTAGGGCATATTTCCAACAATCTTCTCCTAGTACCTTACTGGCGGTAGGTTCATTGGTTGATTTCTTCTTTCGCTTTTTTCCCTTTTTACAACGCTGAGGTGAGGGGTCCGTAGAAGATGGTTCTCCATAATGGATTTCATGGGTTTGCTAAAATTTAGTGTGCAATTATGAGTCATGATGCATAAAAAATGAAAGAAAAATTCCTACATGACCTTTGCTAAAAAGATGACATAACGAGTGCGAGAAATTTGGTGAAACAAAAATGAATTGACGTTTCGCCAAAAAAATGGCACTCATGTCGATACCTGGAAATATAAGTCAATGATACTACAATGGATCCTAGTTGAAAAATAAAAGAAAAATCCGACATAAGCTTTGCTAACAAGAGGACATAACGAGTGCCAGAAATTTGATGAAACGGAAATGAATCAACATTTCACCAAAACATTGACATTCATGTGGATACCTGCAAATATAAGCCAATGATACTACAATGGATCCTAGTTTAAAAATTAAAGAGCATATAAACGGCCGAGGGAGTGGGAACCGCCACAGACCGACCTAAAAAAACAAAACCGTAGCCGCACCGTCCCCGAATCTACATCTACAAAACAATGTTCAGGTTCGATATCATCCCCCATAGGTACACCTTCTCCTGTTAGAGGTGGAGTGGATGAGCCACACGTGAAGCTGATGCCGCCAGATGAGATGAAGAAATCAATGCGACCGCCAAGATCCAAGCTATCAGCATGGCGAATGTGCGAGCAACAATAAAACAAGTCCTCACCGCTGCACTCAGGGTATTGACCATAAAACTCATCCTTTGACCGGTGAATTTCAAAAGGATGAGAAAATATTATAAAATTGAAAAAGTACGTGAATAGAAAATGAGTTCACAAATTTGATATTTTCCCATCTCAATTTTTTCATTAAGTTGAAATAGTTCACGAATTTCAAAAAGTTCATTGCTTTGAAGAAACAGTTCACAAAACTAGAAAAGGGATTTACTTCATACCTTAGAAAAAATTCCATGTTTTTGAAAAATATCCATGAATTTGATAAAGCTCGCATTTTTTTCTAAAACACGAATTTCAAAAAGTTTATCCATTTTATTTTTACATGAAATTGAAAATCAAATTCACACATTAGAAAATGCCATGGATTCTTTTTGTGATTTTCCAATAGTTCACATTTTTTTGAAAAAATGAATTTCATAAATATTCATGATTTTTCTTTAAGAAATTTGGAAAAAATTCACGCATTGATAATTTTCCATGAATTGTTTCAAAAAATTGGTGCATTATTTCTTGAAATTTGAAATTTGTTGCACATTTCAAATAGTTTGTGAATTTGAAAAAATCTTCGCCAATTGAAGAAATTCCACAATATAAAAAGTCACAAATTTTAAAAAGAACATGTATTTCAATAAACAAACAGAAGAAGATGGAAAAACATAAAAAGGAAAGCTAAAGTTGCGAAAAGAAAAACTACTCTTATGTGCGGCTTATAGGCGGCAGTCAGTTCACCATAAAATTGTAATACCCGTGCGGCACGCGTCAATGACCACTCTTATTTGCGGCTTATAGGCGGCAAGTAGTGGTGGCTTCGTTGAGAGAGCGTTCCTCCTTTGGCCCGGCCAATGTAGGGCGTTGTTTCGTTTATTTTTTTATTTCCTTTTTTATTCTTATATTTTTTCATTACTTTTCTTTTTCTTATATATTATATGAAAAGTTCATTGTGTATGAGGAAAATGTCATTGTATATTAAAAAATGTTCACCGTATCCTATATTCTTAAAATTTCATCCCAATTCTTTCAACATGTAAAGTGTTCACCTTAAATTTCCCACTAAATTATGCATTTAAGTGTTCTCTTCTATTAAGACATGTATTTAAGTCTGCCGCATAAGCAAACCACGCATTTCACTTATAATTTACAATTATTTTTTTGCATTAGTTTATACATGGGACTTTGTCATATCATACATGCAAGTTAGTCATCCTTCGCATTTTTGTTCAAAATGACATTTTTAATATTAATTCATAAGTTTTTTTATGTTTACATTTATTATTTTCTTTCAAACTTATATTTTATTATCTTTTGATTTAGTCTTTTTGGTAACTATTTTAAAGAAAATATTACTTCTACAACGCACGGGCATCATCTAGTATTAAGGAAAAGTTCACCGTGCATTATAAAAATATTCATCTTATACTAATAAATTATTAAGCGTATTCTACAAAAATGTTCAATGTATATTTTAAAAATGTTCAACATATACGAAAAATTTCAACCTACCTTAAAACATGTTCAGTGTGGATTTTGGAAAATATTTATTATATATTATCAAAATGTTACCAAAAACTATACAAAAAGGTGGGAAAATGAGAAGAAAACATGTACTCCTTCCGTCCCAAAATTCTTCTCTTAGATTTGTATTGATATGAATGTATCTAGTCATGTTTTGGTATTTAGATACATTTATTTTTAGACAAACATAAAATAAGAATTTTGGGAGGAAGGGAGTAGGAAAGAAAGTAAGATAAGCAACCTAAAAACAGTTCACTATGGTGAACTGACTGCTACAGTGCGAAGTGCGAGTACCAACTACAATGAATGCTACTAGGCCGACCCATTGGATACGCGCCTTGTGCGTCACTCACTGCATAAAGTGCATGCACTAGACACATGCGATGCGAACCTGAAGAATACCCTGTATTTGTGCTTGGTGGGTATGCGCCATTTGAACAAATGCATATGGGGTGAGGGGGTTCAAATAGGAATTGCCTTTAAAATTTGTGCGGGTTAATAATCCGATGCAACCCAGGCTGTCAAACAAACAAAGTTTGCATCTCAAGAGCATATATGGGTTGTACGGTGAAGTACAATTTCTATTCTAAGATGCTTTGAACGGACGAAATCATTAATTAAAAATACTCCTTTTAAAGATCAGTCTCATCTTCTCAAATTACGACAAGTGACGTACTGCATACGTATCAGTTGACGTAACCTATGAGTTTTCCTTTTTTTATAGATTCATATTTTTAAAACTTTTTATCATCTAAACCATGCGTCCAAATCTCGAGCCGTTTTCATCGTTGAATCCCTCGCGTCGAGATCTTTAAAACTAGATCCCATGTGAATAGGTTTTGACGAATTTTTTTATGAAAAAAACAAGACAAAAAAAATTCATGCCTCTCGCGATAGGAAAAAAAGTACAAAACACATTTTTTCGTGTTTTTTTCCTTTCCGAGAGGCACGACCATACCTCTCACGAGGTAAAATCGTGCCTCTCGCAGAAATAAAATCACGCCTCTCACGAAAAAAAACGCGTTATTTTTTCTTTATCGAGAGGCACATGCGTGCCTCTGACGAAGACAAAACCGTGCCTCTTACAAAAAAAAATGCGTTATTTTTTCCTTTTCCGAGACGTGCAGTCGTGCCTATCGCGAAAGAAAAACCGTGCATCTTATGAAAGCAAAATCGTGCCTCTCACGAAAATAAAACCGTGCTCTCACAAAAAAAATTAAATAACAATTTTTTCGTTTAGGAGAGGCACGGCCGTGCCTATCGCGAAAACATAATCGTACCTCTCTAAAAAATAGATAACACATTTTTTGCAAAAAAAAATTAGAAGGTAAGAAAGACCGAGAAAAAATGAAACACTAAAAAATCATAAAAATAATGTAAAAATCTAAAAACACGTACGAAAAATATAAAAAAATAATCTAAAAAAAGATTTCATAACTCGACATGTGCCGACGGCTGAGAACACACAACACGTGAAAGTGCTTGCTGCTAGTCTGTCCAAGAAGGACTAGCTAACTAGTGACTTCCTTGAATGAGTGCTCCTATACAATGCGCGGTGCGCTAGGGCCTCGCTCCACTTGTGCGCCTATTTAAGGGGTTGTTTGGTTCTCAGCCTAAGGTTGCCACGCCTAACCTTAGTCATGCCATAATATCTTAGGCATGTGTTTGGTTCATTGCCATATTTATGGCTTGCCACATTTTTCTAGTTATATGGTTCATATGTCATACACTCAATTTTTTGTCAAATCTTGTCACACTTGTGGTGTCCATTTGTTAGCCATACTTTTTGTGACAGCCACACTTTGCCTAAGGTTAGTTGTGGCAAAGTTAGTCATGAACCAAAGTTAGCCCATGAGCGGCGGTGCCACGCCCCCTATTTACTTGTTTGGATTCTTTTTTTGTTTTTGTTTTTTTCTCGTATTTTAGTAATTTAGGATTTTGAGACAGTTCAATTTTTTTTAAAAAAATGCTAATTTTAAATCAGTTCGTGAAACCAAAAAATGTCCTGAGATGGTCTCTTGCTTTTTTGGTTGCAGACTTTTGGTACTCCCTCCGTTCCTAAATATAAGTCTTTTAAGCAATTTAATTATGTGTCTACATGCGAAGCAAAATGATTGAATGTACATTCTAAAATATGTTTATATACATCCGTATATAGTCCATTAGTGAAATCTCTACAAAGACTTATATTTAGGAACGAAAGGAGTAATTAAAGTCCATTGGCAAGGAGAAAAGAGAGGGATGTGGATACGTGCACTGCTCACCAATGCGACAATATGGCACCAGGAAAGCCTGCGTTTGCTTTTTTTTTTCACAGTTTTAGGCTGCTGCTGCACGGCACAGTAGGTGCTGCACGGCACAGTAGGTCCATAGGCCTCTCGGCTCGTACAGCAGAGCAGAGCAGAAGATGACATGAACAAAAATGCTTTCCAGAGTTCCCTCCTGCTTTCCTCGGGCAGGGTCTGCAAACCATCATCAAACTGGAACTGTGCAAGGCCTGCAAACCATCATCTGAATCGAATCGCTGACGAGGCCAATCACCAAACTGGAACTGTGCAAGGCCTGCAAACCATCATCTGAATCGAATCGCTTCCCATTTTTAGTCACCTCTTGCTTTTACTGCCGAGCACCGTAAATTCAACGGTCAATGGAACAACGACACGACACCATAGTGGGCGGACGCACACCTCCGCGAGGAAATAACTTGTCGGCACAACACAAGGAGCTACGCCTACACTACACTACACTGTCTTGTCTTCTCTTGGCTCTTGGCTGCTCGGCGCCAATGGAGTTCCCGTCCGCGGCTTCCTCGCCCTCGATCTACAAGCTGGTGGACACGTACAAGAAGGCGGCGGCCACGGCGGCGTCCGTCACCGCGTACGCCGTGCTGGCGCGGGGCATGGCGCGGGAGCTCCTGCCGCCCGACCTGTGCGCCGCCGTCCGCTGGGGCGCCTCGCTCGTGCGCGGCCACCTCGAGCCCCGGCCTGCCGAGCGCCGCACCGTCGTCGTCAAGCGCATGGAAGGCTGCACCATAAACTGCGTCAAGTTCAACTCCTTGTACGACGATGTCAGCGAGTACCTCGCCACCAGGATCGACCCGCAGTCCATGCGCCGGCTCTGCCTCAGCGGCACCGGCGCCAGGAAGGTCATGTCCATGGACAGCGGCGACTCCATGACCGATGTCTTCGAGGGCGTCCAGTTCACGTGGACGTCTGTCTCGGGGGAAGGCCACAGAGGGCCGGAGTCGCTGGAGCTCACCTTCGACGCGCAACACACGGGCATGGCGCTGGGCAGGTACGTGCCCTCCATCACGGCCGCGGTGGAGCAGGTGCGCCGTCGGGACCGCGCGCTCAAGATCTTCATGAACGAGGGTTTGTCGTGGAGCGGGATCAGCCACGACCACCCGGCCACGTTCGACACGCTCGCCATGGACCCGCTCACCAAGCAGGCCGTCATCGCCGACCTGGACAGGTTCTTGAAGCGCAAGGAGTACTACCGGCGGATCGGCAAGGCATGGAAGCGCGGTTACCTTCTCTACGGCCCGCCGGGCACCGGCAAGTCCAGCCTGGTGGCCGCCGTGGCCAACTACCTCCGCTTCAACCTCTACGACCTCGACCTCTCCGAGGTGGGCTATGTTGGCATAATCCATGATGTATGGTTCCATGTCCGGCTCGGACTGAAGACTGAAAACAGTCACCGACTAGGTTTAGTATTAGGCTAGTTTGTTAATATATATACCTATGTAACCCCTGTGTATTGTATCTCAGATCAAAGCAATACCAATTCACAAGAACGACACGTCTCTGTTTGCAATCAACTCGCGTCAAGTGTGTTTTCTGCCTCGTGTATTACGGCGACTCGATCCGACTAGCTAGACTATCCATCCACCAGCTTGAGTGCTTGCTTGGTATTCTGACGACTTGATCCAAGCTAGCTAGGCTATCCATCCACCAGCTTGAGTGCTTGCTTGCTCTTTGTGGCTGCGGCGTACGAGATCGTCTCGACGAAAAGTACTCGTCGAGTCGGTCCTGTATCCAACAATTGGTATCTAGAGCTTGGTTTATTGGCGTGATCTTCGAAAAGCAATCGAAGGATCATGTCGACCCCCGGCAAGGAGATCGTTGTGGTAGGAGCGGGAGCACCGATGCGGATGGTGGGGGTGTTGCAATTCCCCCTGTTGGATCGAGAGGACTACGCACTATGGGCGATGAACATGGAGGTCGCGATGGAGGGAGCGGAGTTCTGGGAAGCTGTCGACCCCGACGGTGCCGAGTACGCGAAGGGCGCGGCGAAGTACCGAACGGATCGTCAGGCGTTAACGGCGATCTACTCCGCCATGCCGAAGGATGTGCTGCAGCACCTCGTCGGAAAGAAAACGGCGAAGGAGGCATGGGAGACCATCAAGATCCTGCACCAGGGTCATGACCGTGTCAAGGAAGCACATCTTCAGTCCCTGATGAGAAGCTACGAGTGCCTGAAGATGCAGGAAAGCGAGACGGTCGATCAGTTTGCCTCCCGTCTCAAGACGCTCGTCAACGGCATACGCGGCTACGGTTCAACCTTAGAAGAAGTTGCGATCGTTCGACGGTTCTTGCGCGCCGCGCCGGCGCGCTACATCCAGATCGTCACGTCGATCGAGCAATGTCTCGACCTAAAGACTCTAACGGTCGAGGATCTTGTCGGAAGGTTCAAAGCCCACGACGAGAGAATTCGTCTCAGTTTCGGCGACACGGAGGCGAGTGAGCACCTGATGATGACAAAGGCGCAATGGATTGCCCTGTCAAAAGAACAGCAGGGCGGATCCACGAGCAACAGCAAGAAGAAGGGGAAGGGGAAGCAGCGCTCGGCGAGAAAGAACTTCGCTGACTCGGATGACGAGGATGCGCCTGCACCACCGAGGAGGAAGTTTGACATCAGAAAAGTGAGATGTCATAAGTGTGGCCTCCTCGGTCACTTCAAGGCTGACTGCGAGGAAGCACCGAAGCAACAGGCGCTCATGGCTGAGGAAGAAGACGACGGGGATATGATTCTGATGTGCGAACTAGTGGACGAAGATGATCCAGATGATCATGATCTGGACATGAGTCCGGTGAGTGCACCCACATCAGTACACCCAGGTGAAGTCGTGTCACCAGAAGTCCATGACACAAGACGTGATGGTGTGGTCACGCAAGAAGGCGAAGACATGGCGCCTGAAGACCATGACACGGGGCGTGATGGTGTGGTCATGCTAGAAACAGGTGACGTTATGACGCCAGAATACCATAACATAAGGTGTGGCAGCGTGATCACGCTGGAAGACGGCGAAGATGTGTCGCCAGAAGAACACGGCGTGGGATGTGATGGAGTCGTCGCGGTAGAAGAACATGAAATGCGGCGACCTTCACTTAGCCCACACGAACTTGGCACATACGTGATGTTGGAAAATGCAACTCCGTGTTGTGCGGACATCCTGAGCACGGACGTATCTATTGCATTAGAAGATCGACCGGACGAGGAGAGCCCATGTGGACAGCATGCCCGAGCGCACGGAGCCGACGTTGTGCCGAACAAGCAAGTTGATACGACTATTGGTCGAGCATCGAACAGAGGTGGGAGCAACCCAAGTTGTGCAGGCACGAAAGCGGCTGATTTGCTCACTAGCTTGTGCTGCACAGTGGAGAAGCCAGATGGTGTTGGCCAGTACGAGCTGTATACAGCAGCTCCAGGGCTAGGGCTAGAAGGGAAGCAAATCTTAGAAATTTTGCAAGGGGCACTCAGCCTAGAAAGCAGCGTTGGAGGAGGGGCAAGTGTGTTCTCTGAAAGTCTTGAAACGCCAGAAATTAGAACTTTGGCAAGTTTAAAAGAATATGTGGCTTCTCCAATAGCACATGAACGACGCGTATTTAATCTCTATCCAGAGGAAGCGCTTCAAATAAATCCGGTGAAGATGAAAAGTAAAGGGCAACGATGCTTGCACATCGAGGAACCGGAAATTTTTGAAGAAGCAATTATGGAAGAGTGTTGGCGTCATGCTATGGATGAAGAGTTGAGGTCGATCGGAGACAACAAAGTATGTGAGCTCGTGGATCTTCCCAACGGACATAGTGCCATAGAGCTCAAGTGGGTGTACAAAGTCAAGAAGGATGCCAAAGGAAACTTGGTGAAGCATAAAGCAAGGCTCGTGGCTAAAGCAAACGTGCAAGAGCAAGGTGTGGAAATCAAAGAAGTGTTTTCTCCGGTTGCAAGGATGGACTCGGTGAGGCTACTTATTGCTCTCGCGGCTCAAGAATGTTGGACGATACATCACATGGATGTGAACTTCACGTTTTTGGCTGGGGAGTTAGAAGAAGAATTGTATCTGAAGCAACCACCGGGATATATCAAAGAAGGAGAGCAACACAAGGTATTGAAGCTACACAAGGCATTGTACGGGCTACGACAAGCTTATCAGGCATGAAGCATCAAGCTTGACAGTACATTGATTTCTCTAGGTTTCGAGAAGAGTCCACTCGAGCATACGATGTATAAGCGAGGTAATGGAAAGGATCGTCTCTTAGTGGGCATCTATGTGGATGATCTCTTGATAACTGGAGCTAATGAAGAGGTGATTGCAAACTTCAAGCTACAAATGAAGGAGCTATTCAAGATGACTGATCTAGGGCTCTTAAGTTACTACCTTGGGATCGAGGTACAACAAAAGCCGGACGAGATCACACTATGCCAGCAGGCATATACAAAGAAGATACTTGAAAGCAGTAGCATGGAAGATTGCAACCCAAGTTATGTTCCAATGAAGCCTCGTCTTATACTAAGCAAGAAAAGTGAAGCACCCGTGGTTGATGCAACGGAGTATAGAAGTGTGGTCCAAAAGTTGAGGTATCTCACGAATACAATACCAAACTTGGCCTATTCCGTTGACATAGTGAGTCACTTCATGGAAGCACCCACGACGAAATACTGGACAGCTGTGGAAAATATACTCAGGTACATCAAAGGGACAACAAACTTCGGTTGTGTCTATTTGAGAGAGAAGAAGAAGGAGATGCTGGAGCTATTGGGCTACAGTGATAGCAGCATGTCAGGAGATGTGGACGACCGTATAAGTACCTCGGACGTGGTATATTTCTTGGGAGGAAATATAGTGAGTTGGCTATTACAAAAGTTGAAAGTGGTCGCATTATCCTCACGTGAAGAAGAGTATATTGCAGCTGCAACCGTGGTGTTTCAAGGTGTGTGTCTAGGAAGGCTACTCGGTGACCTCACAGGTAAGGAACGAGTGGTGCACAACGTTGACGACAAGTCTACAATCTCTCTGTGGAAGAATCCAGTGCGTCATGATAGACGCACAGACATCGATACGAGGTATTGGTACCTACGGGAGTGCGTGGAAGAAAGCAAGATTGACGTCAACTACATTTGCACTGACGACCAGCTTGCAGATATCCTGACCAAGTCTTTGGGACGACAGAAATTCACGGAGATGCGGAGAAGGATAGGCGTCCAAGCTGTAAAGTGAGGACATCATGTTTAGGGGGGTGATTGTTGGCATAATCCATGATGTATGGTTCCATGTCCGGCTCGGACTGGAAACAGTCACCGACTAGGTTTAGTATTAGGCTAGTTTGCTAATATATATACCTATGTAACCCCTGTATATTGTATCTCAGATCAAAGCAATACCAATTCACAGGAACGACACGTCCCTGTTTGCAATCAACTCGCGTAAGTGTGTTTTCTGCCTCGTGTATTACGGCGACTCGATCCGACTAGCTAGACTATCCATCCACCAGCTTGAGTGCTTGCTTGGTATTCCGACGACTTGATCCAAGCTAGCTAGGCTATCCATCCACCAGCTTGAGTGCTTGCTTGCTCTTTGTGGCTGCGGCGTACGAGATCGTCTCGACGGAAAGTACTCGTCGAGTCGGTCCTGTATCCAACAGGCTACAACGCCGCGCTGCAGAAGCTGCTCATCGGCATGCCCAACAGGTCCATCCTTGTCATCGAGGACATCGACTGCTGCTTCAGCGCCACGTCCAGGGAAGATGACAAGGAGCGCAAGACGCTGCCGCGGGCCAACTATGGCCATGGCGACGATGACTCTGAGGACCGCTCAAACACGGTACGTTGCATTGCATAGGAACAAAAGAAGCATCGATCTTTCATAGTTTCATTGGTGAACAGGCACATTATCTTCTCATGAGTGTCTGAACAATACCAACATGGAATGCAGAGTATCACACTGTCGGGGCTACTCAACTTCATCGATGGGCTCTGGTCGACCAGCGGCAAGGAGCGCGTCATCATCTTCACCACCAACTACAAGGATCGCCTCGACCCGGCGCTGCTGCGTCCTGGGCGCATGGACATGCACATCTACATGGGCTACTGTGGCTGGGAGGCGTTCAGGACGCTGGCTCGGAACTACTTCGTCGTCGACGACCACTCTCTGTTCCCGGAGATACAGGAACTGCTTGCCGAGGTGGAGGTGACGCCAGCCGAGGTGTCTGAGATGCTGCTGCGGAACGAGGACGCCGACGTTGCGCTCCTCGGGCTAGTTGAGTTTCTCACAGCCAAGAAGCAGGGGGAGAAAGATTCAGTTAAGGCATGAAGAGGAGCATTCACAGACACCAAGTATCAGACAATGAAAGAAAGGGATCCATGCTCTCTGTTTTGCTAGTTGTTTGCAGTGTGGACGAATCTTGTCCTAATTTCTACAGTATGTTCTTATCAACTGTTAGTCCTAGTGATCTTTCTCCTGCTGACAAACATCGATACCTGCTGTGTTAACTGCTGTTCTGTCGTTCTCTACCCAGCAGCAGTTGTTTGTCTCCAAATGTTTGGGAACTGATTTGGATTTAAGTAGTGAATTGTTTGGGAGTGAAATGTGTTATTAGTCCATTAACTCAGGGTGCTTGCACATTTCAGGCTAAGAACTCGAGAGCTGATTAAATTTAGTTCATAAACTCGTTTATTTGTTCATCCAAGGCCAAAACAGAAAACTGATCAAATTAAATAATGTTTGCATGGACTATTTTGCAACATTATTCTAAATTAAACGAGTTAATTACATCAATGATACACAAACTTGTCCATGATGCTCGGTTTAGTCCATAATCTCGCAGCCGCCACAAGCGGCTACATGAACTTGCTTAGCACGCTCAGTCTAGCACATTTTTCTTTAAAGTTAGCAGGAGAGCTGCTAAGATTCTATTGCAGAAGGGATGTTATAGACAACAACAGAATTATACGGTGAAGGAAGGAAGAAGAGAACAAAGACGTTCGCCCCTCAGCTAAGCCTGCAGTGAGCTAGCCAAGAGAAGCTATCCGGTTTAAGCTTTGCTCCAACCGGCCCTACTGAATTGCACCTAGTGAGCCCGGGTCAATAGGGCACCCGTCAACTTTTAAATGGATGCTTCGTCTCTGAGCAGCACCATCACAACCGCGATCGTCTTTTCTTTCTTCTCAAAGATCCTCTTGTTGCGTTTTCGCCATATAGCCCAGCAGGTCAACATGGCCGCGGACTTTGGTGCAGGTCTTGTGTGTTTAGGCATCCTGTAAAAATTGAGTACGCGGAATGGGGCATGTTGGGATGTGTGATGACTTTATATTTGCAGAGAGGTCATCGCCTTCTCATCATTTTTAATTCGTAGTCACACTGTTCATCTCTCTCCTTTATTTCTAGACGAAAAGAATAATATGAGGACGACGCCATTCAATCCAACAATCGTCTACATTGATGCCACCCATGCGTCGTGAACTTGGCGAAGATCGTACTGACTACGTTGCGAAGATTAACTATTGCCAGCCTCGGCTCATGCCTTTAAACCTATAGGTCAAAAAGAGTTAAAAGCATCCTAAGTCCTACAACTTACGTAGAATGTGATGATTTGGTTCAAAACATACAAAACATGACCCAGCCGTCCCACAACTTGCACTACATGTGACATTTTAGTCCTGGGCCAATCGCAGTGTGCCAAGTGGCTGGACAGGTCCTGCCCCGCACTTTTGCAGAAACCCCCTGCCATTCTCCCTATTTCACCCACACTCTCCACCACGTGCACTTATCCACACCTGAATTAATTCTGTCGGGGGAGCCGGTGGAGCATTGCGGCCGGGAGGCGGCGGCTCCGGTTCCGGCGCCACCGCCACTGATGCCGATGCCAGAAGCGTCGCCATGGGACTTCTTCAACCCGTTCGACTCCTACAACCAGGAGCTTCCACATTACTCCAGCGAGGTGAGGGAAAGGGAAGGGATCCCGGAGCTGGAGGAGGAGACGGAACACGAGTCGTCCATGAGGGAGTCACTCAAGGCCTGGAAAGCGGTGGAGAGCACCGCGTCGAACCGGATCGACAATGTGGATGTCAGTGCCAAGGTGAAGGTGTCCTCTGGAGATGATGTTGCCAAGATCCTTGAGGTCGGGAGCATTCGGTACAGACCGCGGAGCAGGATCTTAAAATGTGAGTATACCCACTTCTCTTTTCATTTGATTGTACATACGTGTTCAATTGTTGTGATACTGAAAATGTACTCTGAATTCCTAGCAACACCAGACTCTTATGCAAGCTCAAGCCAACTTAGCTAACACGAGTAATAACTTAGCACTATTGTGTTTTTTTCCTAAGGTTGATATATCATATATGAGATATTGTTTTCCCCCCAAAATGGAGGTTAAACCTCTGGCCTATGCATCATTGTGATGCACATAGCCATTGTTAGTAATTATTAATCAGAGTACATAACATAACCTCTGGCCTCGGTATTTGGAGACTAAGAAATGAATTTTGTTTCCAGGGTCGATCTTGGAAAAGTCTGGATTGCGTGCTTGTGAAACTTTGAAGTTTTCTTCGTCAATGGGCTGTACTCTGCGATGCCACACATGAGGGAGTGCTGCGACAATTCGTCACTGAGCTTGACAAATACCGAGGGGAGCTTCTGCGCATCGCTTGGAGGAGTTTGCAAACCTGAGGTGGAGCAGTTTCATTTACCTTCTCGTCTGTAGTTTGCTGTGACTTTTACTGTGGTTGGAGTCTCGTTTACTTTTGGTTTTCCCCTGTAGTTTGGTGTCGTTCTAGAGGATGTTATGTCTGTACCTGGCGATTGACTTTGCTTCATTAATAAAGTGGAACAGGGGGAACCCCTTTTATTAAAAAAAAAAGAGTACATAACATAATGTGTGAGATATAGTATTATGTATTTTTCTTCTAATCATAATGATCTAACCACACAAGTTCTTCCACACTTTGTTTGCATTTTTCAGTGATATTTCTTAATAGGTTAGCTAACTTGGCCATTACCTTGACGCAGTGATAGTTTCACGGATGATGGGAACCTTTGCCTTGTTGTTCTCTGAACCTCCAGTGAAGAACGCAGAACAATCAGCTATTGGTTCATCCAGCAGAACTCAGAATTCAAGTTAAAGAATTGATAGTACCAGCGGTGTTGAGATCAATACCCTGTCTTCTATAATGGACAGATTGTATGTGTGGGAGAAAAGACTTCATAAGGTGATTATGGTATGCTCATTCAGGGGTATGTGAAGCCTAGTTCAACACTTTTATCCTATTGAGTTGATCTTGAAAGGATTGAGATTCCAAGCATTTATTATGATTAAAAAAATTAGGATGACATCCATTAGTTATATATATTTTTGCAGTTGAAAGGAACATTGTAGCCCTTGTTTAAACCACGCTATAATGTTTTACCATCATGTCCAATTTTGAATTATTAGTACTGAATGTTGCAACAGTTTTAATGGAATATTTTTTCCCATGAGAACCATCGCAGCATTACCTATGATTAGCTAATTTTAGTATGTGTTTATAATCACAGTTTATTTGAATAAAATTCTGATTGCACCACTAAACTAAGCTTCAGTCAGGACATCCTAAATTTTGGTTATCTTGTTTCGTTTTGGCAGGCACTTGTCATGCAAACAGATATGGCCTCTTATGTAACTTTCTTTAATAAAAAAAAGATTCCCTGGCAGATAGCTATTGCCTCAAACAGTATTTTTTGCTCATTTATTTATTGCAAAGAATTCTCGATCTCCCACTATATTGCAAGATAAGATTTTTCAGCGGACTGACCATAAATTGTTGTCATTATGGTGCAGGCATATTAGAATGTGGAAATTCATTCTTGAGTGCCACAGGAAGCAATTTCATTTCATACTTGAAACTAAATCTCATATTCTCGTTCCTAAGAATGGACCTGAAAGAAACTCCTCCAAGGTTACACTCGAACTAGAAATGGAACTTCTGAACTGGTGTTCCTGTTTCAGAAATTGGATAATTTTCCAAAAGGCGTATATCGAAACCCTCAATGGCTGCTTACCGAAATGGCTTCCTCCGAAAAAGGAGGAAATGTCTGACAGCATCGCGCCGTTCTCTCCTGGTAGACTTTGAGCTCCTGGCGTGTTCATCACAGCAAATGATTGGTGACAGACCATGAAAAGTATACCAGAAGGTGCTCTCGTGGATGCGATGGAGGCTTTCGCTGTTAATGTGCACATATTATGGGAGCGACAAGACGAAGCGCAGCAGCAGAAGATGAAAACTGACTATTTATCAAAGGGATTTCTCAAAGAGGCTCAAATCTCACCAAAAGGATCAAGTCTTGTCTGGGCATCCTAAAGCTGGTACGGCGGTTTTACCCAACAACGACAATGGCAGGGCGTTCGATAGTCGAATGGTAGCTTTGGATGTATTGCACACAAGATTGGATGAGAAGAGAGCTAGGCATGAGGAGACTGTGAGAGAAATCCAAGAGTTAAGTGCAACTGATCTGAAAGCAGGCCTGGCTCCAATATTTGAAGCGTTGGAGTCTTTTACTCAAGAGACACTAAAAGGTTATGAGAATGTAAGGGTTCCCAGACAGTGGTATAGTCTGATTTCAAGGTCTTCTCGCTTTGCTTCTGAATGATGGTCTGTACAATGTGAAGAAGAGATGATCTCAGGAGTCAATGGTAATAAGATATGCCAACCACAATACTGTACGTTGTACTGAACGTTATTCAGAAATGATTGCACATGATACTAAACGTTATTCAGAAATGATTGCAGATGATTCTCGCGTCCGTCCCCTTCCCTGTGCTCCCAGCTCACCGCCGCCGTCAACCTCGTCTGTCGCCATGGTCTCCCCGACAGTATTAATTCACGTGTGGATAAGTGCAGGTGAGGGATGTTGAACAAGTAATGCCCTAGCCCGACGTAGTAGATAGGTTAGCTTTCCCTTTCTTCAGTTAGCAGAATAAGCGGGATGATGACCGGCAGTAGTATAGGTTAGTTTGTTTTTTCAGTTCAGTTTCTGTTAGAGATTAGCTAGCTTTGCGCGCCCGTTTACTGAGCATGGGATGGCATGCAGTCGCAGCTGGCGGGCGCGATCCAGCCGCATCGCGAGGGTCGTGGGATGGCACGACCATTAGACTCGGGAAGTGGTTGATCACTCGTTGTAATTTTGTTTTCAAATAAGAGAAATAGAAGAGAGAAAAGCTGCAGTTTTGCACGCAGCACAAAACACTGTCTTCGTCTACCTTGAGCTCGGTCTGATCCACGAGAGAGAGAGAGCGAGCGAGAGCACTCCGTAGGCTTCGATTCCAACAAGTGGTATCAGAGCCGCGACGATTCCTGGAGACCATGGCCGGCTCGCGCTCCCCCAACGGCACACCCGCGACCGGCGACGCTGCAACGGCGAGGCGCACCGGGAGGACTGACGACGGGGTCGACGACGGCGCACGATCCGTAACTCCGACACGAGGTCGGAGCCTCACACGCAGGCGCGGGAAGGAGATCGTCGTGCACGAACGCACGGTCCAGGAGCGTCTCGTCCCGGCGGCTCCACGGTGTGGCCCATGCTCACCCCGACGAACTATTTTGAGTGGTCCATGCTGATGCAAATCAACATGGAAGCCAACTTGATGTGGGACGCCGTGGTGGGGAACCCGTCCAGCATCCCCAACAACAAGGCGGCGCTGGCGGCCATCCTACGGTCTACCTCACCGGAGTTGGTCGGGGCGATCGTGGTGAAGAAGACGACAAGGGAGGCATGGGAGACAATCAGGACCATGCGCATGGGCGTCGCGCGTGTACGAGAGGCCACGGCACAATGACTGCGCTCCGAGTTCAAGACGATTGCGTTCCGCGACGGCGAGACGCTCGACGCGTTTGGCATGCGGATCACCTCCCTCGTCAACCATCTACGATCCCTTGGTGACGCCATGGACGAGGTGAGAGTGGTTCAGAAGTTCCTCCGTGTTGTCCCCTCTCGGTACATGCAGATCGCCCTCGCTATCGAAACGATGCTCGATCTCAACACGCTCTCCGTTGAGGAGCTCGTCGATCGCCTTCGCTCCGCGGAGGAGCGCTACCTCACCAACGATCAAGGAGGAGGAGGCGGGGCTCAGCTGCTGCTGACGGGGGCACAGTGGCAGGCACGCAAGAACCAGCGCGCCCAAGGCCAGAACGGTGGCTAGGGCGGCGGACAAGGTGGTTCCGGGGGGCCAGGCGGCTCCGGCAGACAGGGCGGCGGTGGAAATCATCGCCGCGGCAAGCAGCAAAACCGTCGAGGCGGAGGCTCGGGCGGTGGAGGAAACGGTGGCCGTGACGGCGCGCCGAGCGGGGAACGCGTCATGTCTCAGGTGAAATGTTACAACTGCAACAAACTCGGGCACCACTTGATGCAGTGCATCGAGCCGCGTCGAGAGCGCAAGGATCAGGCGGACCTTGCGGTGGTACATGACCAGGATGACGAGGCTACTCTCCTCCTGGCCACGGTCACCAACCTCACCGTCACCACCGAGCGCTCGGTAGAGCGCGTTCTTCTGAACGAGGAACGCTCCCAGGCGCGCACCCAGGAGGACGGCATCTGCGACACCGCCTGGTATCTGGACACTGGTGCAAGCAACCACATGTCCGGCCGCCGCGAGATCTTCTCCAAGCTCGACGTGGGAGCACGGGGGATTGTGAAGCTCGGCGACGGCTCCAGCGTGCAGATCGAGGGCAGGGGAACGATCCTGTTCGAGTGCCGCAGCGGCGAGCACCTGACGCTCTCCGAGGTATACCACATACCTCGTCTCTGCAGTAACATTCTAAGCATCGGTCAGATGGATGAGCTCGGTTGCGAGACGACGATCCACGCTGGGGTCCTTCGTCTCCGCAACCCCGACGGGCGTCTCCTCGCCTGCGTGGAGCGCAACGCAAGGCGTCTCTACATCCTCCGTCTATCTCTCACCAAGCCTGTGTGCCTGCTGGCGAGCGGGGACGACAAGGCCTGGCTGTGGCACTCACGCTACGGCCATCTGAAATTCAGGTCGCTGCGCGATCTTGCGCGCCTGGAGATGGCAAACGGCGTACCCCTCGTCGACCGCGTGGATCAGTACTGCGATGGATGCGCGCTAGGGAAGCAGCATCGACTCCCGTTCCCGCAAGCCTCTGCGTACCGCGCCGAGCACGCGCCGGAGCTCGTCCACACGGACCTCTGCGGCCCGATCAAGCCCACGACAACTGGAGGTAACAGATACTTCCTGCTGGTTGTCGACGACCACTCACGCTATATGTGGTTGGAGGTGATCACATCCAAGGCAGAAGCATTCCAGCTTTCAAGAAGATCAAGGCTCTGGCTGAAGCAGAGTCCAGACGCAAGCTTTTGGCGTTCCGTTCTGATCGGGGCGGAGAGTTCAACTCCATCGAATTCCGCCTGTACTGCGAGGATGGAGGGATCACACACTACACCACTGCGCCGTACACGCCCCAGCAAAATGGCGTAGTTGAAAGGCGAAACCAGACCGTGGTGGAGATGGCACGATGTCTGCTCAAAAGCATGGCCGTGCCCCGCCACGTTCTGGGGAGACGCCGTCAAGACTGCGGTGTACCTGCTCAATCGGTCGCCCACTCACAGCGTCGACGGACAGACGCCGTACGAAGCTTGGCACAAGAAGAAGCCGACAGTTCATCATCTCCACACCTTTGGGTGCGTCGCCCACGTCAAGCGCGCCGACCCCGGCATCGACAAACTGGCTGACCGCTCAACGCCGATGATCTTTCTCGGGTATGCGGAGGGATCCAAGGCGTACAAGGTGTTTGATCCAGCCACGAACAAGATGCACGTCACACGCGATGTTGTATTCAAAGAGAAAAGGAAGTGGGACTGGACGCCAGCCCCAGGAGCAGTGGCGCTCCCATCGGACGAACACTTCGTGGTCGTCTACAGTGACGAGGAGACCGTCAACGTGCAAGCTCCCTCATCACCCGCAGCAGGAGCTCCCTCTCCACCATCCATGCTGGCTGGCTCCCCAATCGCGTCGTCATCATCACCATGCACTCCAGACTCTGTTAAAGACGGATGGGCTACGCCGCCAGGTGATGATTGGGAGCGGCACGACCTCGACCACACGCCGCCCCACTATCGCAAGATGGAGCACGTCCTTGCCGAGGTAGATGCAGTGGCAAGAGAAGAGCACGTCGGTCTCTGCCTTGTCGCTGCTGATGAACCCGACAACATCGACGTGGCCCTGGATGAGGCATGCTGGAGAAGTGCCATGGACGCCGAGCTGGCCGCGATCCGTGAAAATGGCACCTGGGAGCTCGCCATGCTGCTGGCCGGCCACCGTGCCATAGGACCGAAATGGGTCTTTAAGGTCAAAAGAGACCCCTCTGGCAAGATTCTGAAGCACAAGGCGCGCTTGGTGGCGAAGGGCTACGCACAGCGCCATGGGGTGGACTACGACGAGGTTTTCGCGCTTGTGGCTCGCATGGAGACAGTCCGTGTGCTGCTGGCTCTAGCGGCGCACAAGGGGTGGCAAGTCATCATATGGACGTCAAGTCTGCATTCTTGAACGGTGACTTGATCGAGGAGGTTTATGTTCATCAGCCCCCAGGCTTCGTCATCGCCGGCGAGGAAGGGAAAGTACTGCAACTTCGCAAGGCACTGTACGGCCTGAAGCAGGCGCCGCGAGCGTGGTATGCCAAGCTCGATGCTTCCCTTGCCTCGCTTGGATTCGAGCGTAGCCCTCTGGAGCATGCAGTATACAGAAGAACTACTGCAGCGGGAACACTGCTCATCGGGGTGTACGTGGATGACCTGATCATCACCGGCACCAGCATCGACGAGATCACTGCATTCAAGGAGCAAATGCAGAGGGTGTTCGACATGAGCGATCTTGGCCTCCTGAGCTACTACCTTGGGATTGAGGTTCGTCAGGGGAATGGGAGATCACGCTCTGTCAGAACGCCTATGCGAGGAAGATTCTCGATGATGCTGGGATGAGGGGGTGCAATCCCTCAGACACTCCAATGCAGAGCAGGCTCAAGCTGGGAAAGACGGGCGCCGGCGAGCTCGTTGACGCCACACGTTACAGAAGCGTCATCGGAAGCCTTCGATACCTCTGCAACACCAGGCCTGATATCTCGTTTTTGGTGGGGATGGTGAGCAGATACCTGGAGGCCCCTGCAGCAGCTCACTGGGCTGCCGTCAAGCAGATACTTTGCTACGTAAGTAGCACGTTAGACCACGGCTGGTGCTACAAGCATGGAGGCGCAGCAGCACCGGCAGTGATCGGCTACAGCGACATCGATCACGCCGGAGATGTTGATGATCGGCGTAGTACAACTGGGGTTGTGTTCTTCCTCAACTCCAGCCCGATCACATGGACTTCACACAAGAAGAAGGTTGTCGCCATATCGTCTTGCGAAGCTGAATATATGGCGGCGGCAACCGCAGCCTGTCAAGGTGTGTGGTTGTGCAGGCTCCTCGCCCAGCTCACCGGCAACACACCAACGAAGGCAAAGCTGCGCGTCGACAACAAGTCGGCGATTGCGTTGAGCAAGAACCTGGTGCACCACGACAGGAGTAAGCACATCGATATCCGCTACCATTTCATTCGTGAGTGCATCGACGACAGCAAGGTGGAAGTCGACCACACTGGCACTGACGGATAGCTTGCTGACTTCCTCACCAAGGCGCTGGGACGAATCAAGTTCATCGAAATGCGACAGAAGGTCGGCATCGCCATGGTGAGCCTCGGGCGTCGGGATTAGGGGGTGAATTGTTGAACAAGTAATGCCCTAGCCCGGCGTAGTAGATAGGTTAGCTTTCCCTTTCTTCAGTTAGCAGAATAAGCGGGACGATGACCGGCAGTAGTATAGGTTAGTTTGTTTTTTCAGTTCAGTTTCTGTTAGAGATTATCTAGCTTTGCGCGCCCGTTTACTGAGCATGGGATGGCATGCAGTCGCAGCTGGTGGGCGCGATCCAGCAGCATCGTGAGGGTCGTGGGATGGCACGACCATTAGACTCGGGAAGTGGTTGATCACTCGTTGTAATTCTGTTTTCAAATAAGAGAAATAGAAGAGAGAAAAGCTGCAGTTTTGCACGCAGCACAAAACACTGTCTTCGTCTACCTTGAGCTCGGTCTGATCCACGAGAGAGAGAGCGAGCGAGAGCACTCCGTAGGCTTCGGTTCCAACAAGGGAGAGTGTGGGTGAAATAGAGAGAACGGCAGGGGGTTTCTGCAAAAGTGTGGGGCAGGACCGGTCCAGTAACCTGGCTGCCACTTGGCACGCTGTGATTGGCCCAGGACTAAAATGTCACATGTAGTGCAATTTGTGGGATGGGTGGGTCATGTTTTGCAAGTTTTGAACCAAATCATCACATTCTGCGCAAGTTGTAGGACTTGGGGTGCTTTTAACTCGCATGCTACAACCATGGAATGCCAAGTCTTAACATGCTACAACCATGGGATGCCAAGTCGAAAAAGTGCTTTTACATATCTCGGCTTAGTATCGCTGGGTACTACCTGGTCAACGGTCAAGATCCTATGCCACTTGTAGACAACATCGGACTCGTACTTTAATTTGGTTGATATAATGGTGAACGCGTGCAATATGTCAACTCTACACTTTCGTCACTCCTCTCCTTCGTAAAGTGCGAATTGACTAATAAACTTGACTTTGAAAGAAAGTGGTCAACCGTGACAGACCCACACATTCATTCGCTGTTTGGGACCTTGTATGCTCCCCGAACAACAAATGAGGCCTCGGCTTCCTAAATCTTAAAATTCAAAACCAACCTCTCCTCTTGATGGTCATACACAAGTTGATAATCCCTAATTAATGCTACTCTGAAACAAATATGTGGCATCAATGAATCGTACGTTAGTCATACACATAAATCCATACGATCAATATTAGAGACTCATGAAAAGATATCACAACACAACTCTAGATACAAATTAAAGTCATACCATCTTCATATTACAATCCACGGGCCTCGAGGACACGAATACATAAGCTTGGATGCAAACGAGTCAGCGAAAGCAAATAATATCTAAGTACAAACATAAGTCACAATGATGGTCTCAGTGGATGTATCGTGGACGCCAACGAGGCGCTCGTGGCACCCGATAGCCGTCGTTGAGGCCAGTGCACGGGGCATGACCAAGGCAGCCCTTGACGATGCAATTGCAGGCGCGAGGAAGGGCTGCTCAACCTCCTTGTCGTTGAGGTCGACCACGAGCTCGGGATGGACGGTGGTGGCAACGTCATGGGATCCCACACTGGTAGTTTGACAGCGGGCATGGTGTCGTCGTCGCTAGAATTGGGACAAAATGGGAGAAATTTGAGGGGGAAGGGTGGTGCCTATCTCTGTATACCAGATGCTAGGTACTGATGATGGATCTCCTCCTCTTACTAGCAATAATTCACAAGACACGATCTAGTGTAGCAATTACAATTTGGATACAAGGAATGGAAAAACAGAGAAGAACTTGCATGAGAGGAAGAGAGAAAGGGAGCCGGAGGTAGGAGAAGGGTAGCCGCCGTGTGAGACGTGATCCACTCGATGAATCGTTCATTACATCTCCTCCTGGTACTTGTAGTCAATGGCAGTTGCTGGTTTATGGTCAGGCCCGACCCATGTACGAGTCCACTGACAAGCCCGTGTATTTGTAGGAACGGTTCCTAACAAAACCATTATAAACGGTTGTCACGCAAGAACCATCTGCGTTACGCGAATATCACAGATAGTTATAAGAATCGCTTGTGCCACCGCGAGTGTTAGTGACACATGCTTTTTGGTGGGAGTAACCGACATTGAACCATGTATCAAAACCGCCTTCAAAGCTTAAAACTTTGGGAAACGTTTGGAACTGGTGCGCCGGTCGAACCGTTCGGGCGGTCGCACGCGACCCGCGCGGATGGCTGGCCCAGTCATGCAACATTTTTCGTTTAGATTTGTTGCAACCAACTTTAAAATTTGCTATAAACGTTTCTTATTTGTTACAATTTGTTCATTAACAAGCCGCATCCACATTTGGTTGTAACCCGAGTTCGTCGAATTTTTTCGTTACAACCGGCGTTTGATTTTTTGTATAACCGGTGTTAATTTTTGCTACAATCGGTATCATTTTTTTACTACCATCGTTCACTAAAAAATTTGCATACACGTTCGTGAGAGTTGCAATCTGAGTTCACCGGATTGTTTTGCCACAACCCACATTTTTGTTTTGCTACCATGCATCATCAGTGTGGTTTTTTGCTACAACCATGTTGATATTTTTGCTACGACTGTATTTTTGTTGTATCTGTGGTCGAAATTTGCTACATCGCTGTTTATTTTTATTTCAATCGATAGTTTTTACTGCATGAATAAATCTGACGATCAAACCAAATTTGATCTGACGGATCAGACAGCTCGCGTGCAGTCGGCCAAAAGTTACGACTGATGCCTAAAATTTTGTCTAAAAAAAATATATCAATTAAAAGCTTGGAGCATCTTCAACAGGATGTGGGTCCGTCTCCCATCGTAGTCGGGCGCGAGAGACCGAGAGCCAGAGGGAGGGAGAGTGGTGAGGATGAGGTAAGTGAGGATCCGTGGAAGCGTTCATTCTCAATAACCAGAAAAAATTTGTTGGGGCGCTCCAATAAATGATGATTACGGTTTTCTTAATCGGTTGGAAATGTTCTTACAACACCCCCTTCAAAAAGGCTCTCTGCATTTGTCCTTGTTTTCTCTGAACACACAGACCATGTCTCTTCTCTGCTACTACCATGCTACGCATCGTGCTTGTCCTCCGGCTCTTTTACTGCCCCACTCCGTTCTTGGAGGAATTCCATCAGTACCTGTAGCGCAACATCGGCGTCCTCGCTCCGTAGCAGCATCTCAGACACCTCGGCGGGCGTTACCTCCACCACCGCAAGTAGTTCCTGTATCCCTGGGAACAGAGGGTGGCCGTCAATGAGGTGATAGTTCCAGGCCAGCTTCCTGAATGCCTCCCAGCAGCAGTAACCCATATATACATGCATGTCCATGCGCCCCGGCCGCAGCAGCGCCGGATCAAGGCGATCCTTATAGTTGGTCGTGAAGATCATGATGCGCTCCTCGCCGCTAGTCGACCACAACCCGTCGATGAAGTTGAGCAGCCCCGACAGTGTTATCTTGCGCTCACCTCCCGTACGGTAGTCTCGGCCGTCCTCCTCGTCCTCCAAGGAGTGGTCCTTGCGATCCTCTCTCGACATCGTGTCGAAACTGCAGTCAATATCTTCGATGACAAGGATGGACTTGTTGGACATGTCGATGAGAAGCCTCTGCAGTGATGAGTTGTCGTGCACACTCGAGAGATCGAGGTCGTAGAGATTGAAACGTAGGTAGTTGGCCATGGCAGCGACCAGGCTGGACTTGCCGGTGCCAGGGGGGCCGTAGAGCAGGTAGCCGCGTTTCCAAGCCTTCCCGATTCGCTGGTAGTACTCTTTCCTCTTCAGGAACCGGTCGAGGTCGTCCAGGACAGCCTGCTTCAGCCCTGGATCCATGGCGAGCGTTTCGAACGAGGCCGGGTGGTGGTGATTGATGCCTTGCCACGACCCGTAGCCGTAGTCGTTCATGAAGATCTTGAGCGCGCGGTCCTGCCGTCGCAGCTCCTCCGCTGTGGACATGATGAAGGGCACGTACTTGTCAAGCGCGGTGTCAGTCTGCTCTGCGTCGTAGCTGAGCTCTAGGATCTCGCCGCCACCCTTGACCCTATCGCCGTCGTCGCCGCCAGCCTCGATGAACATCCACCGGAACTCAACGCCGTCGAAGTGGTCTGTGATGGAGCCCCCATGCTCCATAGACAGGAGAGTGCTCGAGCTGCTGCTCCCGTCGGGCTCAGTGGTGAGGGAGCGCCCAAGGCAGAGGCGGGACATGGTGCGCGGATTGATCTTGGTGGCCAGGTACGTCCGCGCCGCGTCGAAGACGTCGTTCTGGCTGGACGCGTTGTCGTAGTGGCATTGGTTCTTGTCGACGGAGCGGCGGATGACGATGGTGTGGCGCTCCTTCTCGCGGGCGCCGAAGCGGGAGCACACGAAAGCCGCACCCCAGTGCACGGCCGCGCGCAACTCATCGGGGAGGAGCTCCCGCGCCATGCCGCGCGCAAGCATGGCGTACGCGGACACCGAGGCGGCGGTCGCGAGCGCCTTCTTGAATGCTTCCACCGCCCCCTCCGACGGCGCCGCCATACTCGTCATCGTCGGCAAAGAATTCTCCCGCAGGTAGGGTGCAAATGAATCAATGAACTGGATTGGTTTCTTGCTTCAATATCCGTCGCTTTGCCTTGCCGGCATACACCCCCCACCCCCGTGCATTTTATAGTACTATTGCAGGTTAGATCGCCGGGGTCCAACTCTTGCAGATTCTACTCAAAGTCCACCAGGAAACAGATGTTCTACTCGGTTTCGGATCTACAGGATAGTGAGTAGTTGGGTGAAACGTGTAACCTTTCCTTAGGCTGCTCATAATGGAGAGTAACCAGGAGTAGTAACATAATGTTGTTACTACTCTATGTTACTACCTTCATAGTGAGGAGTAACATACATGTGGTGTCATGCAAACTAGCATTTATTAGGTTATAGACACATAATGCATTGAAATATGTGATGTGATGGTAACTAGCTATGTTACTACCATCATCTCTCTCCGCATTAATTACTTGTCACGTCAGATTTTTTACCTACGTGACGTTGATGTTACTACTTAGTTACTTTCCACTATGGCTAGTCTTAGGGGTGAAGTACTTATTTAATGAGTGCTGATTTAGACATTAATTGCAGATCGGCACGACTTTCCTTCGGGGTGAAGCTAGCTCTAAAATCAGGCGTATCGCATGCAATTAATATCAATATTTCAGAATGCAATTAATATTCCACCTAATATACTCCCCCCTTTCTAAATATTTTTTTAAAGATTCAACAACCGACTACGTATAAAGGAAAATGAATGAACTTATATTTTAAATTATGTCTATGTACATCCGTATATAATCCATAATCCATAATGAGATCTTTAAAAAGACAAATATTTAGAAATAGAGGGAGTAATATTAATATCCAACCTAAAATTCAATGTGCATGCAATGCATTTATCTACTCTTAGACCTGTGTTGGTACTTCCCCCGTCACGGTTTAGAAGACGTGTTTGAAAATTCTCTGAATCCTAGATGGTTATTGATTGGTTATGAGATGGGTTTAAAAATAACATTCATACTATGCTTGCAGATAGGAATAATATAGCGGAGTACCAATTAGCTACTAAGAGTAAATATAATGCACCATAAACTTTATCTATTGTAAAAACACACGTATATTTAATCGTGGCTCATAAACTGTAACGGAGGGAGTAATATTTTTTGAACGGATATTAGGCAATATGTAATTGCATCACACACTACCATTTGGCATAATCTTGATTCCATGTGAATTTATTAGACTATTCATTGTGAAAGTAACATAGGTAGTACTCCTTAGGCCTTCCGTAATGCATTGTCTCTTAGCGCGGTATCCTAGGTAGTATACGATCGTTAGATACAACCATCCTAATGTATTGTATGTTAAGTGTCGTATCTTAGTAAGCATGTATTTAATGATTTTGGCCTCATACTAATATGTGATTGGTCTAACAAGTTATTTTGCCTATGATACCGTGCAAGAGCCGTATCCTAAATAAGATACAACAACCTCCTCTTTCCTCAATAAATATAGTGCCACGTCAGCATTTTGCTTATGATATTGTGCCAAGATACTACCATTACGGAAGGCCTTATGTCACAGCATAGACATTCTCAAAATGAAAGAGGTTTTAGAGTGTTGACATTTATTACTTAATTAATTAGGTGTGATAATACTAGTGGGAAAGCATACTACTAGTTTGCATTCATACTCCTAGTGGGAAAGCTGTGTGCCCCAATGACTTATGGTGGGGACGTGGAATAGAAAAGTTGAATGCAGAGTGTGAACGCGTTAGAAGTGCTGTTTATAGGTCGTGGGACACGCTAAGGCCGCGTTTGGAATGAATGTAAATAATTACAGGTGTATTTTTCTTCCAGATGTAAGTTACCGGTCGAGACTAATTTGCAAGCGGAAACAAAAACGACCGCAGCTGATCTGTATTCTTTACAAACGTATTCAATGCGAAAACGACGTGCCAAACAGGGCGTAAGCGTTAATTTTGTTTGAGATAAAAATTTACTCTCTTTAATTGATGCTTCTGCACATATAGATACAGGAAGGACGGCTCGTTTTGGGCGTCTGTACATGAACCGGCGCGACGGTTGTTGAAATAGCATCCGTCGGCGGTTAATACAGGCAGTGATTTTTCCTAATTAAGTATCTTAATGAATCTTTCATCATAAAAAAATATCTTAATAATCTTAACACTCCCCCTAATCCATGCTTGTATAGGTAGCATCATCATCTTGAAAGAGTCTTCACTAAAAACTCCGTGGAAAAAACATGAAGAGTATATTGATTGATATGTTGCCAAAAATCCTTCAAACTCAATGGAAAAAATAAGGAGAAAATGATGCAACATATAATGGTTATTATTCATTTTTAACTCAATAGGAGAAAACCCATAGAGTTCAAATGACAATAAATATGTCGTATATACTTTCCTAAAAACCCCGGTGGGAAAAACAGAAAGTATGACATATGATATTATGTTGATATTACCTCATTAAAGACCTTTATGAGAACCTGTAAAGTAAACTCTTGAAGGAAAAAAGAGTATAATATGATGCATTAAACATGAACAATTCAGGAAGATACTCCCCCTGATTCTTGCAAAATTCGAAGCCGTCACATACCAATTCCATGAACACATTTCTGGAACATAGAAGTTGGTAGATACCCGATGAACAAATCAGTCGCATGATTTGACTTGCAAGATATGCAATATAGTGATATTGCTTATTATGTAACCTGTTTGCATCCGGGCAACACAAGAAACATTATCGTTGAGATAATGGTTGGTGGATGTAGCCATGAGGTCTATTTCGAAGACTCTTCATGAGAGGTCTACCACACCTAGTAGGAACACTAAGTTTGTCTATGACCTGATATAGTGGGGATCTGGTCGATGTATCCAATGATATCGGTGTTCACATTTATGTGAAACTGAAAAACCAGGACAAGATGTTTGATGCCTTGGAGATATCGAAAGATATTCTTGAGTACCAACCAATTGTGTTTGGTGGATCCAATGACATTATGGAACGTTCAGTCCCAATATCTCATCTCCATCATCTCTTGGTCTAAATAGATCTTTCTCTACGTCTAGAGAATGAACTACCATGAGGGTTATGGATGGATAAGATTTGTCCACAATGAATTTCTCCAATATATTATGGATATAGACATCATAGTATACCATAATGTATGAATGAAGGTGCTCAAGTTGCAGTAACGAGCGGTATTTTGGTTTACCCAAATCCTTTATTTTATACTCCGTCATTTGGATGATTACATGTGTCGTCATTACAGACACACAAACATGGATAATCATCATTGTAGGAGTAATCCTTTTGTATAAGGATCTCACTATGTCGGTTGTACCATATGTACCGACAACAGTAAGTCTTATGATGACTTACTGATTTTTACAAAATGTATGTTGCATTTTGCATTTCGATTCAGAAGTGAGATTCCATTGGGAATCAATCATATATGTCTGAATCTAGTGATCCACATGGATATGTGATCACTACATCTATGAACTGCAGAGATAGATGATTTTGTACTACCAATGATATAAATTATCAGAAAGAGATTCCACCTCTAGAGAATAGTTGGGTATGTGCATGAACCCTTGTGCTACAATACTTGCTCTATGTTTCACCACCTTGTTGTTCTCAATTCTATTTCCAGAAGAAAATTGGTGTAGGTATTGCTTATGAATACCTTTTCATTATTGAGCAAGATTATTTCTACCTAGATTATAACCTTTGCTTGAGTTCAGTCCGAGTGTTGTTCACGCTATGCCATGGCCATGGTCTTTGGATCTGAATCATTTGAAAGGATTTTGCAATCTAGTTGAGAAATATGTGTCAACACTTGTTGACTTCCGGTTATATGTTTCTCCAGAATCTATATATCAATATATTGTTGATGGAAATATCATTACCCGTGGCGACTGCTCACGATTTCCCAATGCGATTGAGTTGGGTATTCCGATGTCCCGGTCATTGTGTGCACTATGACCTAGGTTGGTGGAGGTTTCCCATCCACTGGGTATGCTACTCATTAGGTGTCTGTCATCATGAAGTTGACTTGCATTTACTGATTCATAGGCCTTGATATCCTTGCTTGCAAGAAGCTTAATCGTGATGTTTTTTGCCATACATCTCCTCCCGTTGCATCGAACGGGGAGTGGAGTGGTTTTTGTTGGTACCTCCATTCTTTGAGGCACACTTTTATAGAATTGTAGGACTGGGTGACACCTTTATAGTCAGTAAATGAATCTGGCAGGTTATTGGCAATGTGATGCAAATCTTCTGAACGCATGGTTCAGATCTTTGAGTACGTGGATTTGAGGCAGAAATGTGTTGAACGTTCCACTAATTTCCTAGCATTCATTATGGTACTTGAATTCTCCCCCTAATGCCTGAAAATATTCCTCATTGAATCAGCATACTGGCCTTGAATAACTCCCCATGTGAGGGGCTTGGGGTATTGACGGAAATACAATTATTCTTCATATAGATCCCAACTATATGTTGAGGGGCCAATGATGTATGCCAGGTGGTGATATCAGTATGCAGCCGAATTACCGCAAATGGGAAATACTTGATAGATTTCCACGTATCAAAGATAGAGGGGAATAATATATGCAGTTCTGTCATGAGCATGTAAAACTGCATGACTCCAACATAAAGTTGGTAAGTTGCAATTCCAAAGTAAAGATAATGCAATGAGCTTAATTCTTTGGATAAAGGATTCTACCAAACCATTTGGAGTCTAACATTAGGAAAAAATTGCAAACTTCAATCCACAGACCATAGAGAAGGCAGTCAAGGTGAATTTGCAATGTTATCCATTCGATTTGCTTGAAATCGATGTGAGGATAATGAGCCAATGGTTTCATGTGGATAAATCACACTTGAGACAATCATATAGATATGTCTTTTAGAACCATGGAATAGCTGAATGGTCTAGTCAATGGATGGGAAGAGCCATGTACCTCGACTTGATGCATTCAAGGAGTCTGATTGGTTCAACATAGAATTTAAGGTGCGCGGGCCTTAAAATTAGCTTCCTTGTGTCACATGTAGTGCACACAAAATCCAAATACTGTTAGAATTTAGCATCATAATAATCATAAACTATTGGAATTGGTGATAGTTTCGATTTCAACCCAATGTCTCGATGACCAAGGCGAGAATGCCAAGTTTGTCATGTACAAGACACTCTGGAAAACTATCTCACACACAACATGTGGTACGGTTATGTCGTATGTGTAGTACAATCCAGATGATACATAGAAAATGTTCTTGCCATATCCGTTGCGTATGGCAAAGAGAAGTTATTTCTCTTTATTGTCATCATAAGTTTCGCTATGCAAACTATTTTGATGGATACCTCTATAGTTTAGTAGGGTACGAGTTAAACATGGGAAGCAATAAAGCATCCCGACGTTACTCGAAGGGATAGTAAATATGACTCAGGTTGAGCCAATAAATACCTCATCGCATCTAGCGATTTTAAAATATCTCCTTTCTCTCAACAAGAGTAGAAACATTGGACTTCCCTGAGTATAAAGTTCGTGGCGCATATGTCCACTAGACACAATTCATATTTGATCAGATTGACCCCTGTAGAAATCTATATATAGACATGATGATTCTCAAGAAAATCACCGCCAGATATATAGAATACATACAAATGTATTCGTACCAAGTGTTGATACAATATATTGGGATATACAATATATGATGATATCAATACTTATGCTGTTAATACAACATCATAAATGAACATAAATAAACATTGACCACTCAAGAGATTGAGAGACTACTCATAGTCTCCAAACATTGACCGCACGTTCTCCATGTCCATAGGATTCCGTCATCACTCGTGATGTCAGGTTGAAGGTTGAAGTGGGCTTCAAACCTTTGCCGTTGAGTTCATTGTATCCCAGGAATTGCTAATACATAATAAACATATGCTGGGATCTGAATCTAATGCCTTATGATATATAAGACACCATTTTTATGTTAACGGTGTGATCGTGACCAGAGATGAATCCTGGATTGCACACTTTATCCCACGAGAGACAAGAGCGATCATGATGTCCATGGCCCAGATAGGGCAGTGGTGGCCATTGAGGGCGAGTGCCTCAAATTCTATATCCATATTTTACCGCTATGGGTAAATCAGAGATAATCAATTTATAGTCAGTAAATTAAAGACCATTGTGGTTGATGTTATAATGAACTTAGCAAAATCAATGGGTATTTCAAGAAGTTATCTCGAAACCATTAGTGTGAATCTCAAATTGCTAAACATAACACCTTGAAGATAATCTCCAAAATGGAGTAGATCTCGCAGCACTAGAGAGTATAATCTGATGAAATCAGTAGATAGTCACTCGTCATGCCTTATGTCATGGCTTAGTAAAATGTGTGGGAGAGCACTTTGTAAAGAAACCATAATGTCAAAATGACAAAATGTAGGCTTTAATAGTAATGGTGGTAAGCTACAAGCAGTAGATCTACACACTACCTTGTGATCCCAAGCATCAACTTGAAAAAATCACTTTGAATTTTGCGTAAATATTTGCAAGAAATTGAAAATCTCAAGTGCAAATAGGTGTATTAATCTCGACATGTAGAGAAAGTGGAGATACATACATTCTGGAATACATTGTACTCAAACAGAAATACACTACTATTGTAATGAATAGTAATGATGTTGCAAACTTGATGTTCAAGTGAAAACTTGAATTGTATATACCTCAAATTGAATGAGATGGTATTATATCAAGTTGCAAGATAATTCAACAAAGTGAATTAATATTTTGCGAGAGAAAATTAATCTCAATCTCAATGAGATTGTTTTGCGAGAGAAGAAAATTCTCAATCACAAATCAGCACTCTAGAGGTACTGAATTTATCTTTGCAAGAGATTGAAAATCTCAAATGCAAATAGACGTAATTAATCTCGATACGTGACAAACATGGAAATATATTACATCACCTTAGGATCTGGAATACTTGGGTACTCAACAGAAAACAGTATTGAAATATATGTATTGAATTCAACAGGAATAACACATGAATAAAATCATTGTTATAACTATTGCTAAATGACTTATTTGCTGAAAATTCTGAAATATAGGAGTAGCTATGGTGCAAATCAGCAAAGGGCTGTTGATAGCCCAATAAGCATGCAGATGGGCCAAATTAGGCAGCCACGTCAAGCAATCGGATAAGGGAGAGGCGGAGAGCAAACCAGGGATAAAATTCCCCACACTTTCGATCCCCAATCCACATGCCCGAGACCAACACACGCGGAGCTCTCCATGGCCGGTCAGCCGCAATACTAGCGACGAGATGAACTCCAGCCGTGCTCTTCCTCGTCGAAGGAGTCGCCGAGTAGGCGGTTGCCAGGCACGACGCCATTGGAGAGGCCGCTTGCGAGCCCGAGCGCGTATGGGCTCCAAGTTCTCTCGCGGGCAGCGCGACTTTTTGACGGCAGACGATGGCTGCACGACACTACAAATGCGGAGGCCATGAGGCGCCAACGAGTGCATGTGTGCGGCGAGGGCTGCGTTTCGGGTGTCGAGCGCGGCGACAACAAGGATGAAGAGACGACGAGCGCTCTCCGCGCTGGCTCCAACGAAGGGACGGGGCGCCTCCCCACCAACCACGCTCGGTCCCCCGCCGTCTCTTGCGTGCGTCGTCGGTCCTGCGCTGAAGCTAGGGCCCGCTCTTCGGAAGGATTGGGCGACGACAACGCCATCGATGGCGTGCGGCACGACGCCTTGCATGGTCTGGTCTGGGCGCCGTGTCGGGGGGCCAAAGGATGTGGCCTCCCGTGCCGCCGCTCCACGATCAGCCGCGCCCAGGGCCACGGGCACCGCAACTCCACGCTGATGCAAGCCGAGGGTGTCAGCCCACTTCCTCTTCCGGGAACTCGCGAGAGGACGCAGAAGCGTCTCGCTCCGGGACAAGCTCCATAGCAGGTTGCTCGCCCCCTGCCATGCGCGCCACTGTCGCTGGATGCGCTCTGGAGGGCGCCGTCTCGATGCAGGGTGGGAAGCGCCGCGCCGTGGGCGTCTTCGCACATCGGCTGTTGGGGCGCCACAACAAACGCCGTTGCGCGCGCTTCAGAGGAAGGCGAAGGAGTAAGGACCTCTATCGCTCCATGGCCTTGCACTTACCGATCCTATTTCTTCTTCTTTCCCGTGATTTCTTCGGTTGATAGAGCATGCTCGCCCCATCCGCCGGAGGGAGTGGCTTGTCGCCGTATCAGCGTTGCCAACGAATGTCGCCATGAAATCGCTCCCCGAAGAGCGTGCTGATAACGTGTTTGAGATCAAAAATCTACTCTCTTTCATTGATGCTTCTGCATATATAGGTACAGGAAGGACGCCTCGTTTTAGAGAGACGTTTGTACATGAACCGGCGTGATGGTTGCTGAAATAGCATCCGCCAGCGGTTAATACAGGCAGTGATTTTTCCTAATTAAGTATCTTGATTAATCTTAACAAATTTCTCCTCTAATTAGGCGCAAGGTCCCAAAGTATTTTCCAACCCGCCCTTTAAACAATGATGGAGGTGAGTAAAATATATGTCAACTAAGTAAAAATGGCGCTGTGACGGCTAATTAACAAGGAAAGAGATAAATTAAATATTCCTATTGTCGTGGGTATAAGTCTGACAGTAGATGTGTAGGGTACAAAAGGATGGGCAGAGCCTTCGCTACGGCGAGGTTGTATGAGTTCAGGCCCCTCTACGGTGGAGGTAATAGCCCTACGTCTCAGTGCTCTGGGAGCTTGTTGTCGAGTGGAATATGGATTACAGTGAATTGCTAACCCTTGCACCAGTGGGGAAGGGCGGCTTATATAGAGTGCGCTGCCCTTCACAATGGTTCGGTGCACAGGGGTGGAGTAGTGGCGAATAAATGCCTACGTTACAGGTAACGTATGTCTTAAATGCTAATAATGGCACATGGAAACGTATGAACGTTGCCCTCCAGGGGGGTTACGATGTACAGAGTGGAATCCAATTGGTAAGTTTGGTACGCTCCGAATGCTCATCTCCGACTGGATGATGGAGGGATCATCACCGACTGGATGGTGGGAAGTCCTTAATTCAGTCGGAACTGACTAAGGGCCTTGTCTCTTATGAGGGGTAGTCCTTGGGTAGGACCTATAGGGCAGGCCTATGACCTTACCCTAGGACTATAACCCCATCATTAGTCCCCGAATGGATTGAGGTTGGAACGACGAAGCGATGCTTGGAGTACGGATCCGACTGGTACGGATGAGACTTTGGCGTTGTTTGCCTAGATCCATTTTATCTTCTTTGACCAATGATCCGAGTGGATGTATTTGAAACGTACCGTCAGGGACCGAGTGCTTCCGTGGTATCTTTTGACGTGACCAGTCAACTGACATCAGCGAATTTTCCGGGATCTCCAAATTTTGGTTGTCGCGCGCTCAGCGGGGATGACGACATCGCGATCGAGTAGTATGTGACGCCTTGATTCCCGCGCCTTCATCTTCTCCACTAATATCACAACAACCGGTCGGGGGATAAGATTTCGGGGCCACCTGCTAGTGACCTAGTCGGAACCTTATTTAAACCTGTGCGGCAAGGGTTTTTCGTTTCACTCGCCAGAAAACTTGCACTTGCCCCGCTTCTCTCACCGCCCCGTGCGCATCCCAAGCTCCTTCCTTCTCCTTCCCCCTCTTGGATCTGCAACCTCCGCCATGGCAAAGGGGCAGACTAGCAAGCTAGAGGCGCGGAAGAAGAAGGGGAAGGCGGCGGCCCCTGCTCAGCGGCGGCAGCGAGCGCTACCGGCGGGTTGGATCCAGGGGGATTTCCTCCCCTCCACGGTGACGGAGGAGAACCTGCTGGAGTTGGTGGAGCACGGGATGATTGCGCACAAGTCGTGGAGGTTGCCGGCAGAAGGCGAGACCGAGCCGGCGCCCCGGGAGGGGGAGCGCGTCTTGCTGCTGAGCCACGTGCACCGAGGTTTCTCTCTGCCTCCTCATCCCTTCTTCAAAGGTATAATGAACCACTTCGGGGCGGAGCTCCACCATTTTCCTCCCAATGCCATAGCTCATCTCTCTGTCTTTGTCGTGCTGTGCGAGTGTTTCATCGGCTGTCCTCCCCATTGGGGGCTTTTCAAACACATCTTCTCTGCTAGATCCCAAACCATCAAACGACTTAACCAGTCGGATGATAAAACTCACCTCCTCCAGCTCTGCGGAGGCTTAGGCTTCCAAAAGAAAAGTAAAAGTAGCTATCCTGCTCTCGAGCTGAGTGAATCTGTTAGGAACTGGCAGTCGACATGGTTCTACTGCCAGGACGTTGCTTGCCCGAATGCTACCACTGGAGTGCCTCCTTTTAGCTTAGACCGACTGGCTCCGCCTAGGCAGCTCGTGCTCACGAAGGCGGAGAAGACCCAGATCCAGCCTCTGGTCAATGCGCTTGTAGAGGTCGTCCGAAGGGGAGTCACCGGCATAGATTTGCTGGAGGTTTTCCTGGGTCGGCGTATCCAGCCTCTGCAAGCTCGACACCACGCCATGTGGCACTACACGGGGCCTGAGGACTCCACTCGGACCAACGTCGAGTGCGTGTCCCGGGAGACGGTGGCATCGTGGGTCCTCAACATCACAGGCGCCTGCGAAAACCCTAGAGGAGCCCGGCGAGTGAAGCCTTCCGCGCGGACAACCCTCCTCCGAATGAAGTGAGTATAACTTGTCGAGTGCACACAACTGTCTTAGATTTATCGCTTTCTTGAATCACTGTCTGACGTCTGATATTGTCGTCTGTATCTTGTGCAGGAGTGCACTAACTGGTTTTCTCCTATCTCGAACGGGAATCCGGCCGAGGAGGAGGAAGGCAGCCAGGAGGGCAGCGTGGAGAGCGTTGAGTACGTCTCCGACAGTGGGGAGACGGAGGAGGAGTCCGCAGAAGAAGAAGAGGCAGATGAGGAGCAGAACTCGCCACCTCCACCGCCAGAGCCTCGGACTAAGCGCCGTCATGAACCTGTGGCTCCTTCGGCTCCTCCAGCATCCTCGAGTGCGCCGCCATCTCCGCCAACTGCTCCTGTGGTACCCAGTGCTTCGCCAGCCGTTCCCGTGGCTCCGAGTGCTCGGAGCACAAAGAGGACCAGGGACTCTGCTGCTGAGCCTGCGGGTCAGCCCTCTAAGGTGGCTAAACCGAGTGGATCTAAGCCTCGGAAGACTTTGCCGCGGATGAGGGTCACAGTTCCTGTCACCTCAACATAAGTGCATGGTTCTTCTATCTTCTTTCAGTATTTGATCGAACTCTTGCTTATTGGTCGAATGAATTTTACTCGACAGAGTTGCCACCTCTGCCACCTCTCCGACACGCCAGGGGGATGATCCCATGGACATGGACAATGTTGTCACATCCCAGCCAGGTGCGTCGTGGCGATTCCGAGAGTTTACATTATTGCATCACGAATTCTGTCTTTGGTCTTGCCTTTTTCCTGCGGTCTCACGTCGTTCGGTCGGGTTTCCCTCACGGGTGATTTATGTGGAGGAGGGCGACCAGAGGAGGTTCGCGCAAGCTGCGGTGCCTGTCCTTGAGGCTGTTCCGCCGGTTACCACTCTCGCCATGGACGCGCCATCGACTGAGACGATGCCGTCGACTGAAACGGCGCTGATCGCAGCTGAACCGACTGGAGCAGGTCTTGGGATGCCCAAGGAGCCTCCTACGATGCCAGGCCCGTCGACTGTCGAGTACAACGTCCAGTGCCTCCCGGAAGATCAGCTGGGAGCTGCCAAGGGGGCCATGGTGCAGGCGGAGCTGATGGCGGGAGAGCCCAAGAAAGCGTACGACTCCATCGCATCCGTGTACAAGCGAAGCTTGGAACCGCGGGACGATATCCGAGTAAGTGGGCTAGTAAGTATTTACTTTCCTCTTGTAACCCAGTGGGTGTTTGAGCAATGCACTCGGATATTGTATGATTATTTTGCAGTGGGTTCACTCTTAGTGAACCCAGTGGGTGTAGTCCCCGAGACTTCTGTCGAGTGCTTGCACCGGCAGTTGTCTTTATACACATTTTCTTTAACTTGATCAGATCAAAAACTAATCTGTTCGAATGTTAGCAGTGAGGGCACTCCGAGTGCACCTACTGGATGAGTCCCCGAGAGTAATTTTACTCAGGTCGGGTAGTAGTAACCTCATAGGCTTGTTTGTTGTCATGTATCTCAATAGGGCGGACCTGTTTGAGCTTCATGCCAGTGGGGTCACTCTTAGTGAACCCACTGGGTGTAGTCCCCGAGACCGCTGTCGACTGCTTGCGTCGGCAGGGGTCTGAAGAACTTAGAATTTTTAGTGTTGTCCTTGCTGAATTTGTTTGATCGTCTCTTGGCGCTGACTTGCAGAAAACTTGCGAGATGGGAGCGGAGTACGAGACTCTGAGGGCTGAAAAGGTTCAGTTTGCTGGGGAACTGGATGCAGCAATGGTTGCCTTGGCTGGTATGAAGGATGTTCTGGCTGAACGAGAAAAGTCCTTGGAGGAGGCCCGTGAGGCAAACAAGGCATTGACTGCTGAAGTGGAGAAAATGGGGAAATAAAGGACCGAGCTGATGGGACAGATGAAAGTGTTGAACAGGCAGTGCATAACACAGGAAAATTACGTCAGTGACTGGGCCCGGAAGATGATAACGCTTCTCGGTGGTAAGTTCTGTTTTTCCGAGTGCTTGTGGACTATGCATTTCATTCTGCGCTTACTGTTTGCTCGTCCTGTCTTTGCAGATTTTTGCATGGACGCTGAGGTTGAAGCAGCTGATGTTGAGTGGTCGATTCTTGCGAACGTTCCACTCGGCGAGGACGCCAATCGAGATATGCTCCGAGCGCACATTCACCTGGGAAAAGTGGGACCTTTCATCGGTCGACTGAGAGAGGTCGTCGGCCGAATCGACAAGGAGCTTTGGCCTGAAGACGAATCTCGGCGCGAGATGGAAGGCTTGATGACTCGGCTGGAGGAGGTCCCGAACCGAGTGCAGGCGTGGAAGAAATCTGCGGCTCGCTGTGGTGCGGACGTCGCTTTGTCGCTTGTCCGAGTGCACTGCAAGGAGGCTCGCGAAGAGAAGCTGAAGGCGTTGCAGGTCGCCAACACGAAAAAGCTTCGATTCAAAGACTTCATGGAGACCTTCCTTGAGAGCGCCACTCGCATCGCCGACGGGATCGACCTCGACACATTCGTGGAGCCTGCCAGTCCCGGTGCCAGTCCTGACGATGTTTAAGAAATTTTTTTACCTCGGTATGCCGAGTGTTGGTTGTAAGAAACTTTGGCCACTGCTGTTGGCCATCACATTCGTGGTTCGGTGTGGATAAGCTTGATCTACACCGAGCCAACTATCCTTAGGCGAACTTTGAATTTGAATCGAATCTTTTTCTCTTCTTTTGCCAAAGAGTTGTTGATTCGATTTTGGGTCGTGGTTTTTGTTTGGCGTTTCTTGGTGAAGCCAATGGCAAACATGCGGAGCATGTAATTGTCAGTTGTCTGGACATCTGCATGAGCCTCACTGAGGGTCTGCGGAGTCTCCGAGTGAATCTGTAGGATACACTCGAAGGCAATTGAGTACTTAGGCGATTCGTGATCGCGGCTAAGTCTTCGAGTGCGACTGTAAGGTCGTATTCGGAGCGAGTTGCTACTCATGTAATTGTCAGTGGTCTTGACATCTACATGAGCCTCAATGAGGTTCTGCTACTCATGTAATTGTCAGTTGTCTTGACATCTACATGAGCCTCAGTGAGGGTCTGTTGAGTCCCCGAGTGTATCTGTAGGGTACACTCGAAGGCAATTGAGTACTTAGGCGATTCGTTATCGCGGCTAAGTCTTCGAGTGCGACTGAAAGGTCATGCTCGGAGCGAGTTGTTACTCATGTAATTGTCAGTGGTCTTGACATCTACATGAGCCTCAATGAGGTTCTGCTACTCATGTAATTGTTAGTGGTCTTGACATCTACATGAGCCTCAATGAGGGTCTGCTAAGCCTCCGAGTGGATCTGTGAGATACACTCGAAGGAAGCTTTCTATTTAAGCGATTCTTGATCGCAGACAAGTCCCCGAGTGTGACGTTAAGTGCGCACTCGGAGAAAGTGTGTAGTTAGGCGATTCGTGATCGCAGCTAAGTCCCCGAGTGCGACGGTTAGTGCACAGTCGGAGAAAATTTGTACTTAGGCGACTCTTGATCGCAACTAAGTCCCCGAGTGCGACGTTAAGTCCACACTCGGAGAAAGTTAATACTTAGGCGATTCTTGATCGCAGCTAAGTCCCCGAGTGCGACGTTTAGTGCACACTCGGAGATAGTTTGTACTTAGGCGATTCTTGATCGCACCTAAGTCCCCGAGTGCGACCTTAAGTACCACTCGGCGAAAGTTAATACTTAGGCGATTCTGGATCGCAGCTAAGTCCCCGAGTGCGACGTTTAGTGCACACTCGGAGAAAGTTAATACTTAGGCGATTCTGGATTGCAGCTAAGTCCCCGAGTGCGACGTTTAGTGCACACTCGGAGAAAGTTAATACTTAGGCGATTCTGGATCGCAGCTAAGTCCCCGAGTGCGACGTTTAGTGCACACTCGGAGAAAGTTAGTACTTAGGCGATTCTTGATCGCAGCTAAGTTTTTTTTGAGACCGGAGTCTGCGACCGCGGAAGAATTTTGAATCTGCAAAAACTCAATCTGCTTTGTATTATTTCACCGATACTTGTTCTTTACATTGCTTTAGTCGACGGTCACGTGTAGAAGCGCTTCAGGAGGTCTCCGTTCCATGCTCGCGGCTCGTCCGTTTCCCTATCGATATTGTAGAGTCGGTATGCTCCGTTGTTCAGCACCTTGTAGATGATGAAGGGTCCTTCCCAGACGGGAGCCAACTTGTGAGGTCTCTACTGATCCACTCGGAGCACCAGGTCGCCTGCTTGGAATGTACGACTCCTGACGTGTCGCGCGTGAAAGCGCCACAGATCTTGTTGATAAATGGTTGAGCGAGTTAGTGCCATCTCACGCTCCTCCTCTAGAAGATCCACTCCGTCTTGCCTTGCTTGTTATGCTTCAGCTGTTGTGTAACATCGCATGGGAAACAAAAATTTTCCTACGCGCACGAAGACCTATCATGGTGATGTCCATCTACGAGAGGGGATGAGTGATCTACGTACCCTTGTAGATCGTACAGCAGAAGCGTTAGAGAACGCGGTTGATGTAGTGGAACGTCCTCACGTCCCTCGATCCGCCCCGCGAACAATCCCGCGATCAGTCCCACGATCTAGTACCGAACGGACGGCACCTCCGCGTTCAGCACACGTACGGCTCGACGATGATCTCGGCCTTCTTGATCCAGCAAGAGAGACGGAGAGGTAGAGGAGTTCTCCGGCAGCGTGACGGCGCTCCGGAGGTTGGTGATGATCTTGTCTCAGCACGGCTCCGCCCGAGCTCCGCAGAAACACGATCTAGAGGAAAAACTATGGAGGTATGTGGTCGGGCAGCCGTGAGAAAGTCGTCTCAAATCAGCCCTAATTGCTCCATATATATAGGAGGAGGGAGGGGGACCTTGCCTTGGGGTCCAAGGGACCCTCAAGGGGTCGGCCGAGCCAAGGGGGGGAGGACTCCCCCCCAAACCGAGTTGGACTTGGTTTGGTGGGAGTAGTCCCCCTCCCTTCCCACTTCCTCCCTCTTTTTTTTTCTTTTCCTTTGATTTCTTTTTCTTGGCGCATAGGCCCCCTTGGGGCTGTCCCACCAGCCCATAAGGGCTGGTGTGTCTCCCCAAAGCCTATGGGCTTCCCCGGGGTGGGTTGCCCCCCCCGGGGTGAGTTCACCGGGGGGGGGGGGGCAACCCACCCCGGGGAAGCCCGTAGGCCATAAGGGTGGCGCACAAGCCCTTAGTGGGCTGGTGGGACAGCCCAAAAGGGCCCTATGTGCCAAGGATAAGAAATCAAAGGAAAAAGGAAAAAAAGGGAGGAGGTGGGAAGGGAGGGGGACTCCCTCCCACCAAACCTAGTCCAACTCGGTTTGGGGGGGGGAGAGTCCTCCCCCTTGGCTCGGCCGACCCCCTTGAGGGTCCTTGGACCCCAAGGCAAGGCCCCCTCCCTCCCACCTATATATACGGAGGTTTTAGGGCTGATTTGAGACGACTTTTCCACGGCAGCCCGACCACATACCTCCACGGTTTTTCCTCTAGATCGCGTTTCTGCGGAGCTCGGGCGGAGCCCTGCTGAGACAAGATCATCACCAACCTCCGGAGCGCCGTCACGCTGCCGGAGAACTATTCTACCTCTCCGTCTCTCTTGCTGGATCAAGAAGGCCGAGATCATCGTCGAGCTGTACGTGTGCTGAACGCGGAGGTGCCGTCCGTTCGGTACTAGATCGTGGGACTGATCGCGGGATTGTTCGCGGGGCGGATCGAGGGACGTGAGGACGTTTCACTACATCAACCGCGTTCTCTAATGCTTCTGATGTACGATCTACATGGGTACGTAGATCACCCATCCCCTCTCGTAGATGGACATCACCATGATAGGTCTTCGTGCGCGTAGGAAATTTTTTGTTTCCCATGCGACGTTCCCCAACAGTGGTATCAGAGCTAGGTTCATGCGTAGATGTCTTCTCGATTAGAACACAAAAGGTTTTGTGGGCGGTGATGTGCGCTTTGCTGCCCTCCTTAGTCTTTTCTTGATTCCGCAGTATTGTTGGATTGAAGCGGCTTGGACCGACATTACTTGTACGCTTACGAGAGACTGGTTTCATCGTTACGAGTAACCCCCTTTGCTCAAAGATGACTGGCAAGTGACGGTTTCTCCAACTTTAGTTGAATCGGATTTGACCGAGGAGGTCCTTGGATGAGGTTAAATAGCAACTCATAGATCTCCGTTGTGGTGTTTGCGTAAGTAAGATGCGATCCTACTAGATACCCTTGGTCACCACGTAAAACATGCAACAACAAAATTAGAGGACGTCTAACTTGTTTTTGCAGGGTATGATTGTGATGTGATATGGCCAACGATGTGATGTGATATATTGGATGTATGAGATGATCATGTTGTAATAGAAATATCGACTTGCATGTCGATGGTACGGCAACCGGCAGGAGCCATAGGGTTGTCTTTATACTAACGTTTGTGCTTGCAGATGCGTTTACTATTTTGCTAGGATGTAGCTTTAGTAGTAATAGCATAAGCAGCACGACAACCCCGATGGCAACACGTTGATGGATGATCATGGTGTGGCGCCAGTGACAAGAAGATCGTGCCGGTGCTTTGGTGATGGAGATCAAGAAGCACGTGATGATGGCCATATCATGTCACTTATAAATTGCATGTGATGTTAATCCTTTTATGCACCTTATTTTGCTTAGAACGACGGTAGCATTATGAGGTGATCTCTCACTAAAATTTCAAGACGAAATTGTGTTCTCCCCGACTGTGCACCGTTGCTACAGTTCGTCGTTTCGAGACACCACGTGATGATCGGGTGTGATAGACTCAACGTTCACATACAACGGGTGCAAAACAGTTGCGCACGCGGAACACTCGGGTTAAGCTTGACGAGCCTAGCATGTGCAGACATGGCCTCGGAACACATGAGACCGAAAGGTCGATCGTGAATCATATAGTTGATATGATTAGCATAGGGATGCTTACCACTGAAACTATACCCAACTCACGTGATGATCAGACTTGGGATAGTGTAAGTGGATCATGAACCACTCAAATGACTAGAGAGATGTACTTTTTGAGTGGGAGTTTAGCATATAATTTGATTAAGTTGAACTCTAATTATCTTGAACATAGTCTAAGTCCACTTTGAATATATTTGTGTTGTAGATCATGGCTCACGCGACAGTCATCCTGAATTTTAATACGTTCCTAGAGAAAGCTAAGTTGAAAGATGATGGAAGCAACTTTGTAGACTGGGCTCGTAATCTTACAATCTGGGAAGAAGGATTATGTCCTTAATGCTGCGCTAGGAGATGAACCACCCGCTACGGCTGATCAGGATGTTAAGAACGCTTGGTTAGCACGTAAGGAGGACTACTCAATAGTTCAATGTGCAGTCTTGTATGGCTTAGAACCGGGACTTCAACGTCGCTTTGAGCGTCATGGAGCATTTGAGATGTTCCAGGAGTTGGAGTTTATCTTTCAGAAGAACGCCCGGATCGAGAGGTATGAGACCTCCGATAAATTCTATGCTTGCAAGATGGAGGAAAACTCGTCTGTCAGTGAACATGTGCTCAAAATGTCTGGGTACTCAAACTGTCTAGCTGAACTAGGGATTGAACTCCTGCAAGAAGCTATCACTGACAGAATCCTTCAATCACTGCCGCCAAGCTATAAAGGCTTTGTGTTGAACTACAACATGCAAGGGATGAACAAATCTCCCGGTGAGTTGTTTGCGATGCTGAAAGTCGCAGAGTCTGAACTCCGTAAAGAGCATCAAGTGTTGATGGTGAGCAAGGCCACTAGTTTCAAGAGAAACGGCAAAGGCAAGAAGGGCAATTCGAAGAAGAGCGGCAAGCCTGTTGCCAATCCGCCGGAAAACCCAAGGCTGGACCTAAGCCTGAAACAGAGTGCTTCTATTGCAAGGGTATGGGTCACTGGAAGCGCAATTGCCCCAAGTATCTGGCAGATAAGAAGGCGGGCAAAGAAAAATCAGGTATATTTGATATACATGTTATTGATGTGTACTTAACCGGCTCTCGTAGTAGTGCCTGGGTATTCGATACCGGTTCTGTTGCTCACATTTGCAACTCGAAGCAGGAACTGCGGAATAGTTGAAGGCTGGCGAAAGACGAAGTGACAATGCGCGTGGGAAATGGTTCCAAGGTTGATGCAATCGCCGTCGGCACAGTGTCACTTCAGCTACCATCGGGATTAGTGATGAACTTAAATCATTGTTATTTAGTGCCTGCGTTGAGCATGAACATTATATCTGGATCTTGTTTATTGCGAGACGGTTACTCTTTTAAGTCTGAGAATAATGGTTGTTCTATTTCTATGAGTAACATCTTTTATGGTCATGCACCGAATGTGAGAGGATTGTTCATATTGAATCTTGATAGCGATACACATATACATAACATTGAGACCAAAAGAGTTAGAGTAAACAATGATAGCGCCATATTTTTGTGGCACTGCCACTTGGGTCATATTGGTGTAAAGCGCATGAAGAAACTCCATGCTGATGGACTTTTGGAGTCACTTGACTTTGATTCACTTGACACGTGCGAACCATGCCTCATGGGCAAGATGACTAAAACTCCGTTCTCCGGAACAATGGAGCGTGCAAGTGACTTGTTGGAAATCATACATACCGATGTGTGTGGTCCAATGAGCGTAGAGGCGCACGGCGGATATCGTTATTTTCTCACCTTCACTGACGATTTAAGTAGATATGGTTATGTCTACTTGATGAAGCACAAGTCTGAAACATTTGAAAAGTTCAAGCAATTTCAGAGTGAAGTGGAAAATCATCGTAACAAGAAGATCAAGTTCCTACGGTCTGATCGTGGGGGTGAATATCTGAGTTTTGAGTTTGGTGCTCACTTAAGACAATGTGGAATTGTTTCGCAGTTAACACCGCCTGGAACACCACAGCGTAATGGTGTGTCCGAACGTCGTAATCGTACTTTGTTAGAGATGGTGCGATCTATGATGTCTCTTACTGATTTGCCGTTATCATTTTGGGGTTATGCATTAGAAACAGCTGCATTCACTTTAAATAGGGCACCATCAAAATCCGTTGAGACGACACCATACGAATTGTGGTATGGCAAAAGGCCAAAGTTGTCGTTTCTTAAAGTTTGGGGATGTGATGCTTATGTCAAAAAGCTTCAGCCTGAAAAGCTGGAACCCAAAGCGGAAAAGTGCGTCTTCATAGGTTACCCAAAAGAGACAGTTGGGTACACCTTCTATCTCAAATCCAAGGGCAAAGTGTTTGTTGCTAAAAACGGAGCTTTTCTCGAGAAGGAGTTTCTCTCGAGAGAATTGAGTGGGAGGAAGATAGAACTTGACGAGGTTGTCGAACCTCTCATCCCTCTGGATGGTGGCGCAGGGCAAGGGGAAACCTCTGTCATTGCGACGCCGGTTGAGGAGGAAGTTAATGATGATGATCATGAAACTCCAGTTCAAGTTTCTGTTGAACCACGTAGGTCGACGAGATCACGCGCTGCTCCAGAGTGGTACGGTAATCCCGTCTTATCAATCATGTTGTTAGACAACAATGAACCTGCAAATTATGAAGAAGCAATGGTGGGCCCAGATTCCAACAAATGGCTAGAAGCCATGAAATCCGAGATAGGATCCATGTATGAGAACAAAGTGTGGACTTTGGAGATACTACCTGAGGGCCGCAAGGCTATTCAGAACAAATGGATCTTTAAGAAGAAGGCGGACGCTGACGGTAATGTGACCGTTTATAAAGCTCGACTTGTGGCAAAGGGTTTTTCACAAGTTCCAGGAGTTGACTACGATGAGACTTTCTCACCCGTAGCGATGCTTAAGTCCGTCAGAATCATGTTAGCAATAGCTGCATTTTTTGATTATGAAATCTGGCAGATGGATGTCAAAACGGCGTTCCTTAACGGTTTCCTTAAGGAAGAGTTGTGTATGATGCAACCCGAAGGTTTTATCGATCCTAAAAATGCTGACAAGGTGTGCAAGCTCCAGCGATCCATTTATGGACTGGTGCAAGAATCTCGGAGTTGGAACAAACGCTTTGATGAGGTGATCAAAGCATTTGGGTTTATACAAGTGGTTGGAGAATCTTGTATTTACAAGAAAGTGAGTGGGAGCTCTGTGGCGTTTCTAATATTATATGTGGATGACATATTACTGATTGGAAACAACGTAGAGCTTTTGGAGAGCATAAAAGGTTACTTGAATAAAAGTTTCTCTATGAAGGACCTAGGAGAAGCTGCTTATATTCTAGGCATTAAGATCTATAGGGATAGATCAAAACGCCTGATAGGACTTTCACAAAGCACATACCTTGATAAAGTTTTGAAGAGGTTCAAAATGGAACAGTCCAAGAAAGGGTTCTTGCCAGTTTTACAAGGTACGAGATTGAGTAAGACTCAGTGCCCAGCAACTGATGAAGATAGAGAGCATATGCGCTCCGTCCCCTATGCTTCAGCCATAGGTTCTATCATGTATGCGATGCTGTGCACTAGACCGGATGTTAGCCTAGCCATAAGTATGGCAGGTAGGTTTCAGAGTAATCCAGGAGTGGATCACTGGACAGCGGTCAAGAATATCCTGAAGTACCTGAAAAGGACTAAGGAGATGTTTCTCGTGTATGGAGGTGACGAAGAGCTCGCCGTAAAAGGTTACGTCGATGCAAGCTTTGACACAGATTCGGACGACTCTAAGTCGCAAACCGGATACGTATTTATTCTTAATGGGGGTGCAGTAAGCTGGTGCAGTTCCAAGCAAAGCGTCGTAGCAGATTCTACATGTGAAGCGGAGTACATGGCTGCCTCGGAGGCGGCTAAGGAGGGTGTCTGGATGAAGCAGTTCATGACGGATCTTGGAGTGGTGCCAAGCGCACTGAATCCAATAACCTTGTTCTGTGACAACACTGGTGCCATTGCCTTAGCAAAGGAACCACGGTTTCACAAGAAGACCAGACACATCAAACGACGCTTCAACCTCATCCGCGACTACGTCGAGGAAGAGGACGTAAATATATGCAAAGTGCACACGGATCTGAATGTAGCAGACCCGCCGACTAAACCTCTTCCACGGCCAAAACATGATCGACACCAGAACTGTATGGGTGTTAGATTTATTACAATGTAATTCACATGGTGATGTGAGGGCTAGATTATTGACTCTAGTGCAAGTGGGAGACTGTTGGAATTATGCCCTAGAGGCAATAATAAATATATAGTTATTATTATAATTCCTGTATCAAGATAATAGTTTATTATCCATGCTATAATTGTATTGAATGAAGACTCATTTACATGTGTGGATACATAGACAAAACACCGTCCCTAGCATGCCTCTAGTTGGCTAGTCAGTTGATCGATGATAGTCAGTGTCTTCTGATTATGAACAAGGTGTTGTTGCTTGATAACTGGATCACGTCATTGGGAGAATCACGTGATGGACTAGACCCAAACTAATAGACGTAGCATGTTGATCGTGTCATTTTGTTGCTACTGTTTTCTGCGTGTCAAGTATTTATTCCTATGACCATGAGATCATATAACTCACTGACACCGGAGGAATGCTTTGTGTGTATCAAACGTCGCAACGTAACTGGGTGACTATAAAGATGCTCTACAGGTATCTCCGAAGGTGTTAGTTGAGTTAGTATGGATCAAGACTGGGATTTGTCACTCCGTGTGACGGAGAGGTATCTCGGGGCCCACTCGGTAATACAACATCACACACAAGCCTTGCAAGCAATGTAACTTAGTGTAAGTTGCGGGATCTTGTATTACGGAACGAGTAAAGAGACTTGCCGGTAAACGAGATTGAAATAGGTATGCGGATACTGACGATCGAATCTCGGGCAAGTAACATACCGAAGGACAAAGGGAATGACATACGGGATTATACGAATCCTTGGCACTGAGGTTCAAACGATAAGATCTTCGTAGAATATGTAGGATCCAATATGGGCATCCAGGTCCCGCTATTGGATATTGACCGAGGAGTCTCTCGGGTCATGTCTACATAGTTCTCAAACCCGCAGGGTCTGCACACTTAAGGTTCGACGTTGTTTTATGCGTATTTGAGTTATATGGTTGGTTACCGAATGTTGTTCGGAGTCCCGGATGAGATCACGGACGTCACGAGGGTTTCCGGAATGGTCCGGAAACGAAGATTGATATATAGGATGACCTCATTTGATTACCGGAAGGTTTTCGGAGTTACCGGGAATGTACCGGGAATGACGAATGGGTTCCGGGAGTTCACCGGGGGGGGGGGGGCAACCCACCCCGGGGAAGCCCATAGGCCATAAGGGTGGCGCACCAGCCTTTAGTGGGCTGGTGGGACAGCCCAAAAGGGCCCTATGCGCCAAGGATAAGAAATCAAAGGAAAAAGGAAAAAAAGGGAGGAGGTGGGAAGGGAGGGGGACTCCCTCACACCAAACCTAGTCCAACTCGGTTTGGGGGGGGAGGGGGAGAGTCCTCCCCCTTGGCTCGGCCGACCCCCTTGAGGGTCCTTGGACCCCAAGGCAAGGCCCCCTCCCTCCCACCTATATATACGGAGGTTTTAGGGCTGATTTGAGACGACTTTTCCACGACAGCCCGACCACATACCTCCACGGTTTTTCCTCTAGATTGCGTTTCTGCGGAGCTCGGGCGGAGCCCTGCTGAGACAAGATCATCACCAACCTCCGGAGCGTCGTCACGCTGCAGGAGAACTCTTCTACCTCTCCGTCTCTCTTGCTGGATCAAGAAGGCCGAGATCATCGTCGAGCTGTACGTGTGCTGAACGCGGAGGTGTCGTCCGTTCGGTACTAGATCGTGGGACTGATCGCGGGATTGTTCGCGGGGCGGATCGAGGGACGTGAGGACGTTCCACTACATCAACCGCGTTCTCTAACGCTTCTGCTGTACGATCTACAAGGGTACGTAGATCACTCATCCCCTCTCGTAGATGGACATCACCATGATAGGTCTTCGTGCGCGTAGGAAATTTTTTGTTTCCCATGCGACGTTCCCCAACAGGTAGCTCGGTGACCCATGCACCAGCGGCATGTCCCACCTCTCGAAGGAGTCGAGGCTTCAAACCTTGTAGAATAAGTCCATTCGCCCGCTCTGCTTGTCCATTTGTTTGGGGATGCGCCACAGATGCAAAATCCACTCGGATACCTTGGCCTGTACAGAAACCTTTGAATCTGTCCGAGTCAAAGTTTGTTCCGTTGGTAGTGATTATGCTGTGGGGTACCCCGAATCTGGAGATGATGTCCCTGACAAACTTGATGGTTGTTAGGGCGTCGAGCTTCTTGATGGGCTTGGCTTCGATCCACTTTGTGAACTTGTCGACTGCCACCAACAGTTATGTGAATCCCCCTTGGCCTGTCCTAAATGGACCGACTGTATCTAATCCCCATACCGCAAACGGCCAAACAAGAGGGATTGTCTTCAACGCAGATGTTGGCTTGAATTTCTTCCAGGATTAACTGTCCCTCCTCAGGGGAGATGCATCGTTGAAGAATGCCTGAAACGCTTTCCTTGTACAACTGGCCATCAATGAAAGTGAACGACTTTGACCTGCGGACGATCTGTCTGCCTTGGACTTCATCTTCTCGTAATTCTTGCCTCAGGATGTATGCAATGATCGGCACAGTCCAATCGGGGATGACAGCGAGAATCTCCATGATCAAATCAACCACAGCAGGTACGTCGCTTCAGTCGGATCTGTCGAGCTCTTCGGTTGTACTGGTTCCTCTGTGAAAGGATCTTCTTTAACTGAGGGACGGTGGAGGTGCTCGAGGCAGACGTCACTCGGGACTGGTCTCCGAGTGGATCCGAGTTTTGCCAACTCATCAGCTGCTTGGTTCTTCAGTCGTGGAACATGGTGGAGTTCTAGACTTCGAACTTCATCTTGAGCTTCCTCACTACATTGCAGTATGTGGTCATGGTGGGGTTCCTGACGTCCCACTCCTTCATCACTTGATTAACCACCAAATCTGAATCGCCATAGACCATCAGGCGACGGACGCCGAGTGCGATGGCCATGCGCAGTCCATAAAGGAGAGCTTCATACTCTGCCTCATTGTTGGAGGAATCAAAGTGTATCTGCAGCACATACTTGAGTTTGTCGCCCTTTGGCGATACGATCACAACGCCAGCGCCGGAGCCATTCAACATCTTGGACCCATCGAAGAACATTGTCCAATGAGCCGAGTAGATGTGGGTCGGTTGCTGTTGTTCTACCCATTCTGCTATGAAGTCAGCCAGAGCTTGAGACTTTATAGCTTTCTTGGCCTCGAACTTGATGTCGTAGTATAACATCTCCATTGCCCACTTCGCCACTCGACCCGATGCGTCCCGATTGTGGAGGATTTCCGACAACGGAGCATCAGAAACGACAGACACCGAGTGGTCTTGGAAATAATGAGCCACCTTCTTCGCAGTCATGTAAATCCCGTAGATAAGTTTCTGATAGTGGGGATACCTCTGCTTGGAAGGAGTCAGGACTTCGGAGACATAATACACTGGCCGCTGAACTTTGTATGCTTTGCCTTCTTCTTCTCGTTCGACTGTGAGAACAGTGCCGACGACTTGATTTGTAGCCGCAATGTACAGAAGAAGGGGCTCTTTACTGAGCGGAGCAGTAAGAACCGGCTGGGTGGAAAGTAGGACTTTGAGGTCGTCAAATGCGACTTGAGCTTCGTCTGTCCACTCGAAAGTATCTGATTTCTTCATGAGTCGGTACAGAGGAAGCGCTTTCTCGCCGAGTCGACTGATGAACCTGCTCAAAGCCGCTAGGCAACCTGTGAGCCTTTGAACATTGTGTATTCTGACTGGCCGCTCCATTCGGACGATGGTCCCGATCTTTTCAGGGTTGACATCGATCCCTCGTTCGGAAACGAAGAAACCGAGTAACTTTCTGCTGGGAACACCGAATGAACACTTGGCCGGGTTGAGTTTGATATCATACCTACGAAGGTTGGCGAATGTTTTTGCCAAGTCGGTCAGCAGGTCGGAACCTTTGTGTGACTTGACTACGATATCATCCATATATGCCTCCACATTCCGACCGATCTGGTCGAGGAGGCATTTTTGGATCATGCGCATAAAGGTTGCTCCTGCATTCTTCAAACCAAATGGCATAGTGATGTAGCAGAAGCACCCGAATGGGGTGATGAAGGCTGTTTTTAATTCATCGGGGCCATACAGACGGATCTGATGATAGCCCGAGTAGGCATCAAGAAATGACAAGCGCTCGCAACCCGCAGTCGAATCGACAATTTGATTGATGCGGGGGAGCGGAAAATGGTCTTTCGGGCAGACCTTATTGAGATGCTTGAAGTCGATGCACATTCGGAGCGACTTGTCCTTCTTCGGCACCATGACAACATTGGTGAGCCACTCGGAGTGGTGTACCTCGCGAATGAAGTTGGCTGCCAAAAGTTTGGCCACCTCTTCTTCGATTGCCTTCCTCTTGTGCGCGACGGACCGACGCAGGCGTTCTCGGACAGGTCGAGCGGCGGGATCCACATGCAGTCGGTGCTCAGCCAACTCCCTGGGTACACCTGGCATGTTAGAGGGTTTCCATGCGAAGATGTCCCAGTTCTCATGGAGGAATTGGATGAGCTCGGCTTCCTATTTAGGATCGAGGGTGGTGGAGATGTTCGTCGGGGCAGCGGTGTCGTCCGTCGGATGGATGCTGACCTTCGTCGTCTCTCCCGCCGATTGGAATGCGGACTCCGAAGCTGGCTTCTTTGAACGCATCAAGTCAGCGGGGTCGACTGTCTTCTTGTACTCGTCAAGCTCAAGGACAGCCATCTGCTGATCGGCGATCCTCAATCCCTGCTGCAGACACTCCTCAGCCCGCTGCCGATTGCCCGTGATAGTGATCACACCTTTCGGGCCTAGCATCTTCAGCTTCAGGTACACGTAACATGGACGGGCCATGAAACGCGCATACGCCGGGCGGCCCAGAATTGCGTGGTACGCACTTTGGAAGTCCACCACTTCGAACGTCAGCTTTTCCTTGAGGAAGTTCTTGTCGGAGCCGAAGACGACGTCCAACGCGATCTGGCCGAGTGACTTGGCCTTTCGTCCAGGGACAACTCCATGGAACTGCATGCTGCTCTCGCTGAGTTTGGACATCAGAATGCCCATCCCCTTGAGAGTGTCGGCGTACATGATGTTCAAGCCACTACCGCCGTCCATGAGGACTTTGCGCAGTCGGACTCCTTCCACCACCGGGTCGATGACCAGAGCCTGCCTCCCTGGGGTGGGTACGTGTGCTGGATGATCTGACTGGTCAAAGGTGATCGCAGTCTGAGACCATTTGAGGAACGTGGGGTTGGTCGGCGTGGCCATGTTCACCTCCCTGTTCACCAGCTTCAGTCGACTCTTGCTCTCAACGTCAACAAAAATCATCAGTGTTGCATGGACTTGGGGGAACGGATCCTCCTTGTCCTCCTCATCTTGTTCATTGCCCTTTTCACTCGGTTGCCCTTCGCCGAACCCCTGGATCAGGAGGCGACATTGCCGAGTGGTATGCTTCGGACATATGGCGTTGCCCTCTTCATCCATCTTCGTGTGAATCGGACATGGCTGGTCCAGGATGGGGTTATTGAACTGCTTCTTCTTGGGGGTGAACTCAGCCTTCCCCTTGCCCTTGAACTTGGCATTGGTAACAGCTTCGGCTTCTGCCTGCGGAGTGGACGGAGCTTTCTGCTTCTGCTTCCGAGTGTTGTTCCCATCTCCATCGGCGACTGCTTTGTGCTTGCTGCTACGGATGCGGTCCTCTTCTTCACCATTTGCATAGCGTGCTTCTATCTCCATCATCTTTCTCATGGAGATGTCGCTTGTTCGATCGAACTTCAGGTACAAATCTCTGTACCGCACGCCTGCCTTGAAGGCGCAGACTGCTTGGTGCTCTGTGACATTCTCCACCATGTGGTGGAGGGTCGTCCAACGCTGAATGAAATCGCGCAGGGGCTCATTCTGCTTCTGGACGCAGTGCTGGAGTTCCACAAGGCCAGCATGGCGTTTGCACGTCCCTTCGAAGGTCCTGATGAATACTCAGGCCAGATCTGCCCAGCTGTAGATGCTTGAGGGAGCCAGCTGGTTCAGCCACGCTCGTGCCGAGCCATCGAGCATCAGAGGGAGGTGCTTCATGGTGACGTGGTCGTCCCCTCCTCCGATCTGGACTGCCACTCGGTAGTCGTCCAGCCACATTTCTGGCTTGGATTCTCCTGTAAACTTGCTGATCCCCGTCGCCAATCGGAAGTTGGGAGGGATGTCAGCCGACCGGATGGCTCGACTGAAACACTCGGGACCAGAGACGATGGTCCTGCTTCCACTCGGACGGTCGATATCGTGACCATCGCGGTGGGCTCGGCCCCTGTCGACCCTCCGCTGGGCGATATGCCCTCTCGCGTCGGGCCTTGGATCGTAAGTGTGACCGATTGAACGCCGATCATCATGATGTCGGGGCCCGTAGGGCCCACCCCGCGGAGGGGTGCGTGAACGGCGACGATCTTCGGGATTTACGAAACGGCTGCCTCCCTTGTGTCGCTGATGAGAACCAGGGCTGTGAACTGACCGATGCGTGTTCACATGAACAGAACTATTGTGGATCCTGTTGTGCGACTGGGAGATCGCCAAATTTTGTTGTTATGCCGTGTGCAGCAGGGCGCGGATTTGTTCGATCCCCCTGCCAGCCTCTGAATCCGTCAGCTGAATGGAATCGGCTATCTTGGCGGCGGCAGCCAGGTTGAGGATAGGTGTGCGGAACACCTCCATGTTGCTCCGCCGAGTGTGCCGACTGGTGGAACGGCGAGACGGACGGCGAGCGCCGGATGTTTCGCCGATCTCGTGCTCGTTCCGGCCAGTTTGGCGGGGACTTTCATGGGAGTTGGCCATGTGCACTTCTGCTGCAGGCCCGCGACCCAAGTACTCGGAAGGAAACTTAGTCGGAACCGAGTCCGAGCGTTGGGACGGCGGGGCAACCACAACCGACTCTAGGACCGCCACTTGGGAAGACGCGTTCTGACGCGCCTGGGCGTGTTGCACCCAACGCTGGAGCCGCGGACGGCGGGACCGCTTGTTGTGGTGCGCGACGGCGACGTAGGTCGACACCGGAGCCGACTGCTGGCGAAGAAGAATACCGCGGGCGCCGGCACGGAAGTGCGTAGCCCCACGATGGGGGAGCGCCTCAACGTCGAGAGGGGCGTCCCGAAGCCATGCCGAATCATCGACGATGAAGGAGAGAGCGCCGAAGAGGATCTCGTGACCCATGCTCAAATCTCCACCGGAAGACATGACGGAAAGATGTAGTCGCAAACTCGCCGGAAGTCGCTTAGACGCCTGCCCCACGGTGGGCGCCAACTGTCGTGGGTATAAGTCTGACAGTAGATGTGTAGGGTACGAAAGGATGGGCAGAGCCTTAGCTACGACGAGGTTGTATGAGTTCAGGCCCCTCTACGATGGAGGTAATAGCCCTACGTCTCAGTGCTCTGGGAGCTTGTTGTCGAGTGGAATATGGATTACAGTGAATTGCTAACCCTTGCACCAGTGGGGAAGGACGGCTTATATAGAGTGCGCTGCCCTTCACAACGGTTCGGTGCACAGGGGTGGAGTAGTGGCGAATAAATGCCTACGTTATAGGTAACGTATGTCTTAAATGCTAATAAAGGCACATGGAAACGTATGACCGTTCCCCTCCAGGGGGGTTACGATGTACAGAGTGGAATCCAGTCGGTAAGTTTGGTACGCTCCGAATGCTCATCTCCGACTGGATGATGGAGGGATCGTCATCGACTGGATGGTGGGAAGTCCTTAATTCAGTCGGAACTGACTAAGGGTCTTGTCCCTTATGAGGGGTAGTCCTTGGGTAGGACCTATAGGGCAGGCCTATGACCCTACCCTAGGACTATAACCCCATCACCTATGTTACTACATAGCTAGTTATTCATAATATAAATAACATATGAGTCTATATATTAATAAATGATAGCTTTTATGTTACTACTTCTATGTTAGTATTCACTGTGAAGGTAGTACATTAGACTGTAACATATGCATGTTAGTACTCTTTGTTATTTTCTATTGTGGGTAGTCTTAGGAGTACACATATAATTATTTGGTTGTCGATGACATTAATATTAATTGTGTCTAACTCTTAGACGTGTGTTCTTCAAACAGGTTTAGGCTTTTTTCAATCATATGTTGACATGTGTCATCATTTCACTAGTGCAGAAAAGCCTAGCTATAGCGTGCCAAAAAAGATTATGCTGGCGTGGATACCCGGCGCCATCAATATGACACCATGGTTAAAAATAATGATGGCATTGGGTCCCACGCCAGTGGTATTCTACATTCTGATGGCGTGCCACATAGGCAACACCACCACTATAATCGCTCACCTAGCGGTGCACAATGTACATTGCACGTCAGGAACGTATCGCGCAGCCAAAAAACCTCACGTAACATGATATTTAGCATTGCACACGAGGAATTAGCCCAATAGAACGATGCATTCGAGTTAACAGTAAGTGCCAATCCCACAAGAAGTACTAGCTAGAGCTAATAAGTAGCTATTGATTATAACGACAATCCTCACAAACATGGGTTCATTTTGCACAAGCAAACTAACATAGTTAAAGTATGTTGAAAACGATCATCATCCTCAAACTCATGGCGTGGGGTGTTTGTGATAGTGACAAGACGACCTGTACAACCCAGAGATATTTGCCAATGAGGAAGTTGCTCCATCCAGCCGCACTGAAGATAGTGCGCCCGTCCGTGTCCACTGCGTAAGCACATGTGATGACGGAGCCCCTTGTGGTAACGCATAGTCCAACAATGCCTTCTTCATCCGACTCGATGCCACAACTCTCACATAGCCTTTTAGGTAATTTCTGAAAAAAATATGATGAACACATTACTATAGATACTATAAGCATATCAGATGACCTCTTAGGTAATTTCTGGAAAGAAATCATGATGATCACGTTACTATACATACTATAAGCATATTATATTACTACAGTAATAAAAAACATACCATGACATGGCGGTTAACCATTGTCCGTGTCACGCGGGTCATGAATGGCATCCCGACGTAGGCCTCACGTGGCGGAAGCTTTTCCCACAGCGTGTCCGTTTCGTCTGGTCATTCTTTGGACAAAGACTACTTCATCAAGTGGATCGTCATCTTCTTCCTCATAGTTGAGATAGATAACAGCCAGCCTTGGAGTTTCTCTTTTGAACGAGAAGCTGATCAATTCACCTCAAGTGAGATGCATATGGGCGATGAAACAAACCCATTCATCTCCACTAATCTGGATTATGTTCCTTCTCTTATTGACCCCCTTAGTATAGGCCCCCCTCAGGACAGTCGAAGATGACAATGCCTCAAGTAATGAACTCATAGAAATCCAATCTCACATTGCAAGGGACTATCTGTGTAAGAAAAACCAAACACACAGACTGCATTAATGGAAATAGCAACAAAATCAAAAGAACAAACTATTAGAATGGTCATATAATTTGTTGCCGCTGCAGGAATAAAACACGGCTGCAAGTAAATGCCGAATAACGTGGCAGTTTGTAGGCTAGTTGCGCACCTTGACTTGCACACTCGACACGGTGTTGGTTGCGCCATTCTACACAAAACATATTGAAAACTAAGTATATAATCGGATTATAGACTAGTGAACCGACACAAGTGACATGTATAATTCTACATTAGTAACATGTATACACAAATAAAAAAAATCCATGGACGAAGACACAAATAAATAAATTCTACTCAAAATGCTACACAAAGCAAATTAAATTTCTACTCAAAATCCACTACTAAATCGGATTTTACATTGGATTATGACTAACATTCTACGCAAATATAATCGGATTCCAGACTACACTCCCACATTAAATTTCTGCTCAAAATACACTATTAAATCCGATTTTACATCAGATTATGACTAACATTTCTACAAATATATAATCATCAAATTAAATTTCTAGTCAAAATGCACTATTAAATCGGATTTTACATCGAATTATGACTAACATTTGTACACAGAGCAATCCTAAATCAACTTATAGATGAATCCCACATATGGATTGTGCATGGACACAGGAGGTGCATGGAGTGTCGAGGAAGGAGATGCAGAGGACGGAGATGATTGAACCTTGCCGGGCAGCGAGCGAAGGGGCGCGACGGAGCAACGACGGGGTGAAGGCTGGTCGAGGTGGGCGGGGGGGGGGGGGGGGGGGGGGGCGGTTGAAATGAAAGGGCGGCGACTAGGTCTTTTACTAAGGCATGACAGCTGATTCAGATGGGCCGTTGCTGGCGTTGTACTAAACTGCAACGCCATAGCTAATAACAACCCAAATAAAAAAAGACTAATTAAATTTAATGAAAGACTAAACATAATTAAATACTCAAAATTAAAACTCGTAGGAATAATGGTGTGAAAAATGTTTAAGTGAAAATATTATGTCTCGGTTTATTAATTTGACACGCCAGCACTAATTATTTAGCTATAGCATGCACGAAAATTCAATGCCATCACTATACTATTCCGAACGCTAAGCGTAATTGGGCCAATAAATTTGTGACGTGAATAATAAAAATTTACATCAGCACTAATTGTTTACAGCTAGCGTAACCCACGCCAGCATTACTTAAAGGGGCAAACCCAAAAATCGCTAGTATCCAAACGCGCTCACAAACGACACAGGCTCGTGGCCTTTCTCCGGAACAGCAAAAAAAAACCTATAGCTCACTTTCTTCTCGCCTCCTTTTTTTTTGCGAAAATTCTCCCCTCCTTTCCATCCAGTTCAAAATAAAAATAATACTGAACATAACTAAGAAAATTAGACAGGAAAATACAGTAAAAAAATGATTTCATATGTTATGTTCCATGCAAAAACAAACAAACAAGGTAGTACACATAGTTGCTGTTGTGAGTCCTCTACAAAATACCTGTGATAGAAAATGTACAATTTATTTTTGTTAGATTACCAGATCGGAAAAAAATACACATATGCAATGAACTGGCCTTGAAGAATTTATCTCTACAGTGTGCACTAGTTGCAGATTGAAAAACCGATACAGAAGATGCAAAAAGGCTAATTTCACCTCTACAAGGAGCACTTGGTGTGACAAAATTTCAAACTTGACCGACATGACACAACATGAAAAACGCTAAATATAAATTAAAATGAGCAATGGAATGCGATTAAACCCCTAAATAGCTGATAAAAAAGGCCATGCGATGCCATAAACAGATTACCAGGTAGAAATGATTGACACGTCTTCAAAATACCAATTCATAAAAAAAAAGAATAAGTTCCAATAGCTTGAAGAAAAATACATAATACACCACACACACTGAATTACATATTGTTCAACTGACACATCAAATATAGAAAAAATGGGTAACAAGTGTGCCCGGCTTCCTGTCTAAACTGTAGCAACTCTTAGATTTTGTTGATGATCATTATCATTTTGAACTCCTCGAATGCACTGTACTTGAAGGGTGATCAGTACAACATTAGAAACACTCAGGTCTTTCTCAGATAGAAACTCCACCACCCCTCCTAATTTGCCCCAGCCGTCCTTACAAGTCTTGAAATTACCTTCGGATGCAATTTGAAGACGGGAAACTACCACCAATGGTAACTTCAATCACAACATTTCTAACAGACCCCTTATATCACGAGTTCGCGAAAAACTCGTTTCACGGGCTCGCACGGGCTGCGGTCGAAGAGACTCCGCATGGCGAAACTGTAAAATAGAATATTCTATGAATATTTGTTTTACATTTTCGACCGCAGCCCGCGTCAGCGTGCAAAACACATCGTATTTTCTGAATTTGACACATATATCACATACTACACAAAATTATAAATTAAACATACGGTAAAATGCTAATATTATAATATAACAATGATCCAAATTACAATAATTATTCAAATCACCGAATTAAAGTAATAATTCAATACAAGAATTGCCCCCAATATAACAATGATACAAATCACACATGAATTAAATGAAATGAATGAAAAAATGGCAGGTTTTACAGTCGAAGCCTTTGTCAATGGTGCTCAATGAGATCCTCGTGAAGCTAATAGTGGGTGTTTGCGTCTTCAATCTGCTGGTACATCTGAAGGAATGCTTGTCTCCGGCCAGGGTCTCTAGTTGGCTTCACACGGCTACCGACATTGTCATAGAAGAACTTCTAGTTGACGTCCCTCTCATCTTTGATGATTATGTTGTGAAGAATCACACAACATGTCATGATGTTTTTTAGGGTTCGCTTGTTCCAAAAATGAGCAGGACGACGAAAAATGGCAAAACTTGATTGCAAAACCCCAATGGCCCTTTCAATATCTTTTCGGACAACCTCTTGTGCCTTTGCAAATTCAATATGCTTCCTAGTTTTGGGTTCTTTGATGCTCTTGTCAAATGTACACCAAGAAGGGTAAATTTCATCTGCAAGATAGTATCCCTTTATGTAATCATGCCCATTCACCATGTAGTTGCAAGCGGGAGCATCACCACTAGCAAGTCTAGCAAACAATGAGACCGTTGCAACACATTGATTGTTGGGGAATGAAGCATGGAAAAACATTCCTACGCACACCCAAGATCTATCAATGGAGATGCATAGTAACGAGAGGGGAGAGTGTGTCTACGTACCTTCGTATACTGCTAAGCGGAAGCGTATATTACACAATTGATGTAGTCATACTCTTCGCAATCCAATCCAATCCAACGTCGAATGGATGGCACCTCCGCGTTCGGCACATGTATGGCTCGATGATGTCTATGCCTCATTGATATAGCAATCGAGGGCGGAGAAGTAGATGGGATCTCGACCAACACGACGACATAGTGGAGATGGTGGTGGAGCGGTGCCAGCAGGGCTTTGCTGCGCGCTGCCGGAATTACGAATAGTGGGGCAACGGAGTAACTCATGGGGAACGTTGCATGGGAAACAAAAAAAAATTCCTACGCACACGCAAGATCTATCCATGGAGATGCATAGCTACGAGAGATGGGGTGTGTCTACATACCCTTGTAGATCGCTAAGCGGAAGTGTAAAAACCATGGTTGATGTAGTCGTACATCTTTACGATCCAATCGCGATCCGTCCTGATCAAGCGTCGAACGGAGGGCACCTCCGTGTTCAGCACACGTGCAACTCAATGAGGTATCCGCCTCCTCGATCTAGCGAGCGAGGTCAGAGTAGTAGATGAGTTCTCCGGCATCACGAGGTGTGGTGGCGATGGTGGTGGAGCAATCTTAGCAGGGCTTCGCCAAACGCTACTTCACGTGCGATCGGAGGAGAAAATGGGACAGGGAGAGAGGGAGGGCTGCGTCTAGAGCTCGAATGCGGGTTTCCTCTCCCTCACTATATATAGGGGCAAGGAAGGGGCCCAACCCCTGTAGGGTTTCCCCTAGGGGTGGGACGACTCCCTAGGGTGCTGCCTTGGCCCCCAGGCAAGGGGGCGACGTCCACCCTAGGGTTTCCTACCCTTGGCCACATGGGCCTTAGGGAGCTGGTGGCGCCCAACCCACCATGGGCTGGTGCACCAACACTCTCAGCCCTTGCCCCCCCGAGGCAGGTGGTCCTCCCTTGTGGAACCCCGGAACCCTTCTAGCATTCCCGACAAGAACTCATAAATCCCTCAACCTTTTCGGAACCCGAATACCTACTTTCCATATATGAATCTTTATCTCGGGACCATTTCGGAGGTCCTTGTCATGTCTGGGATCTGATTCGGGACTCCGAACAACAATCGGTCACCAACATACACAACCCAATAATACTATATCGTCATCAAACGTTAAGCGTGCGGACCTATGGGGTTCGAGAATCATGTAGACATGACCGAGACACCTCTCTGGTCAATAACCAATACGGGGACCTCGATTCCCATATTGGTTCCTACATATTCCACGAAGATCTTCATTGGTCGAAACACTACCAAGGATTCAATCAATCCCGTATGAAGTACCCTTTGTTCATCGGTATGTTATTTGCCCGTGATTGAATCGTGGTATCTCCATACCTAGTTCCATCTCGTTACCGACAAGTCTCTTTACTCGTTCCGTAATAAAAGACCTCATGACTAACTTCTTATCCACATTTCTTGCAAGCTTCTTGTGTTGTTGTATTACTGAGAGGGCCTGGAGATACCTCTAGGTCATACGGAGTGAAAAATCCTAGTCTTGATCCATGCCAATCAAATAGACACTCTCATATATGCATGTAGAATACCTTTATGATCACCGAGTTACGAAGTACGTTTTATACACACAAGGCATTCCTCCGGTGTGAGGGAGTTGCATGATATCATGGTCTTAGGAACAGATACTTGACATGAAGAAAGCAGTAGCAATATACTAAGTGACATGGTCGAATGATATGCTTACGGTTGGGTCTTGTCCATCACATCATTCTCATAATCATGTGATCCCGTTATGAAATGATAATTCATGTATATGGTTAGGAAACCTTAACCATATTTGATCAATGAGCTAGTCTAGTAGAGGCTCGCTAGGGGCACAATGTTGTTTATATATCCACACATGTATTTAAGTTTCTGGTCAATTCAGTTCTAGCATGGATAATAAACGATTATCATGAACAAGAAAATATGATAATAACCACTTTATTATTGCCTTTAGTGCATATTTCCAATAGTCTCCCACTTGCACTAGAGTCAATAATCTAGATTTACATTGTAATGAATCCAACACCCATAGAGTTCTGGGCTGATCTTGTTTCACCCATGAGAGAGGTTTAGTCAACGGGTGTGCAACATTCAAATCAGTATGTACTTTGCAAATGTCTATGTCCCCCTCCTTGATGTAACCGCGGATGGAGTTGAAGTGAGTCTTTATGTGTTTGATCTTCTTGTGAAACCTGGGCTTGTTGGCTAGAGCAATAGCACAAGTGTTTTCACAAAAAAGAGTCGTCGGATCCAATCCACTAGGCACAACTCCAAGGTCCATCATGAATTGTTTCATTTAGGCTCCTTCCTGTGTTGCTTCCGAAGCAACTATATATTCCGCCTCACATGTAGATGTTGCTACCACGCTTTCCTTCGAGCTACACAAGGTGACCGCTTCACCATTAAAAATAAATATGTATATGGTTTGAGACATAGAGTCATCCGGATCAGTGTCGAAGTATGACAGCCCGAGACCGACGCTTCAGAAGATTCCCCTCTTTTCCGTTGTCGCCGGGTTAATTATTGGTTGTCGCATTCATAACCGCATCATCTGCATTGCATCGGCACTCCGTTGCCGCTAGTTTTCAAAATCTGCATCCGTTATTAGTTTCTGGTTCTCTTCGTGTTCGCCGTTGACCGTGTTGGGCCCGACCACACACGCACGCGCCCGTGACATCGTCAAAACCTTGTTTTTAAAAGTGTGTATAAAACTTTCTCTGATTGGGTTGAAACTTGGCATGCAGTGTTATTTTAATTTAGGTAGGCCGCTTGCCAAATTTCGTCACAATCGGAGTCCGTGTGGTACCCGAACGGTCGACCGTAGCAACACAGTCTTCGGTTATTCGTCGGACGTGTTTTGGTATTTTAAATCGTGTTGCCACACCGCGCTATTTCCCTCTCATCTCCACCTAAGACAATCTACATGGCCTAACCTAACCCTAAGGCATTTCTGGAGTGTCCGATCGAGATCGGAGGGTCCGAAAACGCCCCATTTGATAAACCCGAGCCCCAATTGCCTATAAATGGACACCCACGTCCAAAAACGGCCTTCTCCCAGCCCTGCCTCATTTTCTGTGCCACCCCGAAATCCTAGCGTCCCTGCCTGCTCCCGCGTTCGGCCCAGCTTCGCCTCGCCAGGCCCAGCGCACCGTGGCCAGGAGCCAGCGCCTCCCTCAAGCATTAGCCCCGAGCCGGCCTGGCTCTGCATCGATCGGGCCAGGCCCAGTAGGTGAGGTTCCCCGCAGCCCTATCTCCCGCCCTAGGCGACATTTAGTATCCCGCGCCAACCATTGTTTAGGCGCGTTGCATTTCGGCCCGAGTAGATTTTTTCTATTTTCGATGATTTAATTCCATTTCAGAAAAATGCTAGATTTTCAAACGTCCGTATCTTTTTAGTCGTGCGTCGGATCAAGGCGAATTAAAGATGTAACTCATGTAGAATTTTGCGTAGATTATGATTTTTTAACTTGCATGGATGTTTGAAGTGGTTTTACCCGTCGTATGCCTAGATTTGCGTGCTGTCCTAATAGAGATTATTTCGTAGCTATTTTTATGCGTGTCCGGATTGTTCAAATACCATAGATAATATGTTCGTGTTGTTTGTGCCCCTTTCCCATGTATTTTAGAGTAGTTTTTTGCATTTTTGCATGTAGGTTCCGTCACTAGTTTGTTATGTCGTGATTATGACTTATTCTCGCATATACGTGTGGCGTTATTTGTATTTTGTAACCCCTCATATTATATATGTTTTCGGGGTAGAAAAATCCATAGAATTTAACTGTGCATTTAGTTTTAGCTTTTGAGCAAGTTAGTGCGCGTGATATTTTGCTATGTTGCCCTCTTGTCTATTTTGTGGGTTTTATTCCGTGCATGATATGAATGAGCTGTCAACTAGAGATATGCCCTTGGATGTGTAGACTAGCCTCTGGTAATTTTGGTTGCAATAGAAATCCATGTTTAGGTGTTGTTTGCTTGTGGTCAACATGCTAGAAAATAGTGCTGATTTGGAGATGCTGAAATATTTCTAAGTCTCAAATCTGTTATATTTTGTTGCTGTTTCGCCATGAGTGTTTCTGGTGTTCTATAGCTCTTTTGAGGTTGGTGCAATGGAGTTATTTGCAGTCCTTAAGTTTCTCTAGCATGATGTAAATTTTCATGCCATTTGGAACTCTGTAGCATATAGTTTAGCTGCTGTCAAGATGCCTTCAGATCGAAAACTACACTGTCAAAAACTGATATTTTCACAAAGTCTGAAACTGCGTGTGAGATGCCATTTTGTGAGTTCTTCTCCTAGTGATCCATGCTACCATGCTAGATGTTATTAGTAGGGTGTTGTAGTGCATCTTGACCACTCTTGCCTCATTTCTTGTTTGAGCATTTTAGATTTATGTAGATTGTTGTTTTGGGGTGTAGAAAATGCCATGTTGCTGTTTTGGGCAGATTGTAGCTATTTCTTGTGTAGCTTGTAGTTGTTGAATCGTTGCTCAATTTTGAACGTGTCCTACATGAAACTTGTTTAGAATCTTTTGTAGGTTCATGATATCTTGTTATTTGTATGTTTTGGGATGTCGTGGCTGCCATTTGCATACATATTGGATTCATGGCATCATATCTTGAGGTGATCATATCTTTTGAACCGTAGCTCCGTTGGAGATGTTCTCTCTGTGTATATTGTTTGGAACGACACGTAGAATCATGTGAAACTATTTATTTTGCTGTTTAACAAATATCAAACCATGTTAGTTCAGCTCTAGACATAATTCTAATTTAACGTATGAGGTCATTTCGGAGATGTTATATGTCGTTTCTGACCTCATTTAAAATGCCTAGATAGGTAGATTAATTACGTTTCACCTCTTGCCATGTTTAACCAACATTTAATATTGCCGTGTACATAATCGGGATAGAACTAAATAATTTGTATGTGGAGTTTTGTCAATATGCAACTCATTGCATATTGAACTTCACTTAATGCGTAGTGTTTGATTGTTGTGAATTGCCATGCCATGTCTTGAATATATTCAACTGATCATGCATCATATGTGGATTGCATCTTGTCGGGCATGTGCCGTGGTGGATATCTGTGTTGATGCTTGTTTCCGGTTTGCTTCGTCTCGATAGAGTTCCGCAAGCGTGTCAGAATGTGAGGACCCATTTGACTACATCGGTTCGTGTGCTTCACGGAGTCATTCTTCTTCCAAGCGGGATCTCAGGCAAGATGACCATTTCCCCAGATATCATTACTATCATTGCCATTCTAGTTGGTCGTTTCTGTCGCTATGTCTCGTTGCCTACCACCAGTTAAATATTAGCCTCTCAATATTGCCATGAAAACCTTCAACCTGTTCACAACCTAGCAAACCACTGATTGGCTATGTTACCGCTTGCTTAACCATGTGTTAGTGTTGATAGTTGCAGGTGCAGTTGATTCCATGTGATAACATGGGTTCCTTGTTATATCACCATATAATTGCTAATTAATTTAATGCACCTATATACTTGGTAAAAGGTGGAAGGCTCGACCTTTCTAGCCTGGTGTTTTGTTCCACCTTTGCTCCCTTAGTTTCGGCTACCCGTGTTATGTTCCATAAATGAGCGCTCCTTACATGCTTGGGGTTGTTATGGGGACCCCCTAGATTCTCGTTTTAGGGTAAAGCTTGTCTCGCAAGGCCCAACATTGGTACTATATTTGCCCAACATAATAATTCTGTTAATACTGAAAGCATAGGGAGTTAGCGCTACCCGAGGAGTAATTCAACATAATACCAGGGGGGCAGTGCTCATGGTGTTGGTCCCAAACAAGAGCACTGTGCGGGCTACCTAGGGCAACCCGGGACTTCAGTTATCGTACGCGTAGCTCATCCGTCGTGTTCTGAGAACGAGATACGCGGCTCCTATCGGGATCGTCGACACGCTGGGCGGCCTTGCTGGACTTGTTTTACCTTTCTAGAGCGTCTTGTGCAAGGGATTCCGAGGATGCTTTGAGCTAACTCGAGGTTGAGGTTTTCCAATTGGAATCCGAGGAGATCACGGGTTTCCCTGATCGAGGTCATTCTGTCGCAGCGTGTGGTAGTTTGTGATGGACTAGTTGGAGCACCCCTGCAGGGTTAAATCTTTCAGAGAGCCGTGCCCGTAGTTATGTGGCAACGTGGAAACTTTGTTTAACACTGGTTCTAGACAACTTGAAGTTAACTTAATTAAAATATGCCAACTGAGTGCGTAACCGGGACTGTCTCTTTCGCGAGCTCCTTCTCCGATCGAGGACACGGTGGGGTTATGTCTAACGTAGGTAGGTGTTCAGGATCATTCATTTGATCATCAGTAGTTCACGTCCGCTATGCGTAGATCATCCCCCTATTTATTCTTGTACTCGTAATTTAGCCACTAAATAAATGCTTAGTCGCTTACTGTAGACTCACCACTTAACCATACCTCACCCATAAGCTTTGCTAGTCTTTATACCTTTGGAAATGAGATTGCTGAGTCCCTTGTGGCTCACAGATTACTACAACACCAGTTGCAGGTACATGTAAAGGATATTAAGACGTGAGCACGATGATTGTTCATTTGAAGTTTCTTCTTCTTCCTCTTCGTCGATCAAGGATGGGTTCGAGGCCGACAACCTGGGATAGCAAGGATGGATGTCGTTTTCTTTTTCTCGTTTGTTTTCATCCATAGTCGGACCCTGCTCTTCTTCGTGATATTTATGTATTGTACTGATGTGACTCTGATGTAGCTTGTGGCGAGTGTAAGCGAATTCCATATACTATTCTCTTCAGTACATGTACTTGTAACGATATCGATTCTTGGGAAACAGCGAGATGCACTTCTATCCCTGTCGAGGCCCTCGCGCCAAAAATAAGGATAGGATCGCATATTGGGCGTTACAAGTTTGTATCAGAGCAGTACCGACCTAGGAGCCCCCTTGATTGATCGAACTTGGCTGAGTCGAGTCTAGTGAAAAACTACTTTGAGTCTAGTTATATATATCGGAGAGTAGGATTCTTTTTTCTCCTCTTGTATGCTCTGGTGAGGAATCTTGACGTAATAATTTTAATTCTACTTCTCTTCTCACTCAATTTTTTTTTAGGATCACGCGGATATTTTGGAATCTGTATGATGTCGATGTGATGGAGTTCTGTCTTGGTGCCTCCTGTTTGACTTGATTTCTTCCGGGGAGTTGAGTTCCAGGGGATTCTTGAGCACATCACTATCATTCAGATTTCTTAGTATCTCAGGAGGAAGGATGTTCGAAATTGCTTCAATACTAGTAGTGGCGAGAGGAGTCCGGCTTCCCCAGTACTGGTGGAGAGAGATCCGGATGTATCGCCACACTTAGTATCATTGTGATTACGAGGGTCTGAGATATATGAGTTTCTGAGATCTCTGGTTATGTTTTGACGGATGTGATACACTGGACGGGTTAGTATAGGAGTTGAGTGATATATTACTCCTTGTATCCGTGGACCAGATTGCATGACCAGAAATTTCGGGAGTTCTAAGGTGGGAATTCAAGTAGTTACTTATAGGACAATCTTCCAACAAATGCATGATGTTAGGTTGGGGTCCGACATCTAGTGGATTCGTTTGTTCACTCTCGTTTTACAGTGGTTCTCGTTGTTTCTTAAAGAGCTTTGTAGCTTGCTACGACTCGGGGACACTTCATATGTCATGTGCACTGCCTTGTACATGATGGCTACTATAGGATAGAGCCCATGTGAGCCTCATCCACGAAAATATCGGACGGAATCTCTCACATGAATTTGTTCCGGCTTGTTTCATAAGAATCACCCCTTTGTTTTGTTGGAGTATGGTAATTCAGGTTGCTTTTATGTCAAATGGCGATTTCATATCTTTTCCAAGAAGCTTTCTCATATTCATATGATAATGCCAATCCTTTTGCTTAATCAATTCTCTTGTAAATTCTTGGCAACCGGAGTTTTCTTGTCAACTCTTTTCCAACCGGTGTGCTTCTCTTCAGTGAATTCAATCCTCTCCAATATTTTCAAAATCAATCTCTCTTTTCTTTCCGGAGTTGTCTCATCTGTCCCAAGTTGTCTTTGTTTTTCCCGCCCTCCCACCCTTTTCCTCAGTGATTCAATTTTCATCCAATTGTCTTCCGCTATCTTTTCTTCTGTGTCCTACCCGGTGATTCATCATGAAGATTCTCAGGAGCTTCGTGTTCATCTTTATTCATTCTTGTCATCTTTTTCGGTGAATTCAATTCAGTTATCCGTGTCATCATATCTTTTTCATCCTTTAAATTCTTTCCCATGTTGAAAATTCTTATCAAGTCTTCTTGCTGTCATTTCTCTCTATTCTATCCGGAGCGTTAAAGTTATCTCAGAAGTTTCTCGTTCAATTCTTTTTAATTATTTTGAGGTTCTCAACATCATCAAGTTTTCATTATACCGGTGCATTCAATCTTTCTTTCAATCTTTTCAATGGTGGTTTCTTTGAGTGGGCCCATAACCCACAGGTTTTCCGAGGATCTTATTTGTCTCTTCTAATATTTTCCGGAGTTCTCTAATTCTTTTCAACTATGACGTAAGTATGAATTTCATCAGTCACATCCCTTCTCCAAGATCTATTCGAGTTAATTCTCATATTTGGCTCAACCTTTTCATTCTTCATTATTCCGGAGTGTCTCAGTTATTCTTGGTGGTGTTTTCCTCATCATTTTCAGCTTGGAAGACCGAAGGAGTGTTTCTCTCAAATCTTGGCCCATTCTCTTGAACATTCATCATTTCAGCTTTATGCCATCATCTTGAATTGTTCCCAATCATGAGAAATCCATTTCTTGCTATCCGATGCATTTCAGATTCGTTTCATTCTTGATCCTCCGAAGGACATCATTTCAGAAGATTTCTTCGTTTTCAGCTTTCATCCTCAAATTCTTCTCAATTGCTGTCTCTTCATTCGTCACTCAATTCATTCTGGTGCTTTGTTCAAGTTTTCTCTCAGGTGGCTCATGATCTCTTCATTCTCATGTATCCCCATTCATTCCAATTCTTACTCGTGTACCCTTCAAGACTTCTTCTAGTTTGTGCTCATATCTCCCCTAAATCTTTTTAAAAGAATATGTGGTATGCTAAACCCGTTGCTTGTCGTCAATTTAACTTGATGAATGATAAGGATAACATAAATCTTATTCTTGTTTCATAGTGATTTCAATTCTTCTTTCAGAATGGCTCATGATATCAATTCTTTTCTCAAGGCGTTCTTCAAGATTCTTGTTGAAGGATCTCAAATACTCTTTCTCTTGCATTTCCAAGTGCAATTCTCCCTCCTTTATCCTTTGAGGTGGTATTATAAAATTCTTGTTAGTGGAGTCTCGAAGAGATTTGTTTTAAGAATGAGGTAATTAAACCAACCATTCTTTGATCATGAGATATTTTCAACCCATGATATCTTCATTGAGCTATCTTGGTTAAGATTCACCTGAAGCTTTTCCTATGGATTGTTGCTACTATGGTGATTATCGATGATCCAAGTTCTCAATGTATCCTCTTGCTGAAAGAAGTTTCACTTCTCTTCTTCCTCCCAATCAATCTTTGTTTCTGTTAGTGGCTGGTTGTCAACTCATTGTTAGAGATGGTTTTCATAAGTCCACTACAAGCTTGTTCTTTTCGTTGTTGATTTCCAACAACTCTGTTCAATTCTTCTTGTTATGAGTCTCTTCAATTCAATTGTGGTAGTAGTTTTCATTTTTCTCTCCGTTCTTTTCTTCCTAGTGATATAGTTCCTATTCTCTTCTTTTGGAGTTGTTGTGGTGTTGCTCTCTTTCATTCATGATCTCGTCTTTTCAAGATCATAATCTTTACTTGCTTATCAATTTAGTTGGGTTGTCGTGAATCTTCTCAAGCTCTTTCCATCTTATTAAATTTTTTGTCATCAATTTCCTACCGAAGTGCTGCCGAAATTTTCTGTGAATTCTTGCTTCTTTCTCATATCATTCTTCATCTTTTTGCAACCTTCAAGATTCATTGGTTTCACTCATTTGTCAAAGAAGCGACTAAGTTTACCTATTGCTCTTGCTCTTTCTCTTCCCCTTTCGTTCTTGGATCTCGGGCCGAGATCCTCTTGTAGTGTAGGAGAGTTGTGACAGTCCGAGACCGACGCTTCAGAAGATTCCCCTCTTTTCCGTTGTTGCCGAGTTAATTATTAGTTGTCGCATTCATAATCGCATCATGCGCATCATCTGCATTGCATCAACACTCCGTTGCAGCCAGTTTTTGAAACCTGCATCCGTTATTAGTTGCCGGTTCTCTCCGTGTTCGTCGTTGACCGTGTTGGGCCCGACCACACACGCACGCGCCCGCGACATCATCAAAACCTTGTTTTTAGAAGTGTGTATAAAACTTTCTGTGATTGGGTTGAAACTTGGCTTGCGGTATTATTTTAATTTAGGTAGACCGCGTGCCAAATTTCGTCGCAATCGGAGTCCGTGTGGTACCCGAATGGTCGACCGTAGCGGCACCGTCTTCGGTTATTCATCGGACGTGTTTTGGTGTTTTAAATCGCGTTGCCATGCCGCGCTATTTCCCTCTCATCTCCGCCTATGCCACTCTACACGGCCTAACCTAACCCTAGGGCATTTCCGGAGCGTCCGAAAACGCCCCATTTTGCAAACCCTAGCCCCAATTGCCTATAAATGGACACGCCCACGTCCAGAAACGGCCTTCTCCCAGCCCTGCCTCGTTTTCCGTGCCACCCTGAAACCCTAGCGTCCCTGCCTCCTCCCCCGTTCGACCCAGCCTCGCCTCGCCAAGCCCAGCACGCCATGGCCTGGAGCCAGCGCCTCGGCCCAGCGCCTCCCTCAGGCATCAGCCCCGAGCCGGCCTGCCTCTCCATCGACCGGGCCAGGCCCACTAGGTGAGGTACCCCGCAGCCCTATCTCCTGCCCTGGGTGGCATTTAGTATCCCGCTCCCACCGTTGTTTAGGCCCGTTGCATTTCGGCCCGAGTAGATTTTTTCTATTTTCGGTGATTTAATTCCATTTTAGAAAAATGCTAGATTTTCAAACGTCCGTATCTTTTTATTCGTGCGTCGGATCGAGGCGAATTAAATATGTAACTCGTGTAGAATTTCACGTAGATTATGATTTTACAAGTTGCATGCATGTTTGAAGTGGTTTGACCCGCCGTATGGCTAGATTTGCGTGCTGTCCTAATAGTGAATTATTCCGTAGCTATTTTTGTGTGTCTCCGGATTGTTCAAACACCATAGATAAAATGTTCGTGTTGTTTGTGCCCCTTTCCCATGTATTTTAGAGTAGTTGTTTGCATTTTTTGCATGTAGGTTCCATCGCTAGTTTGTTATGTCGTGATTATGACTTATTCTCGCATATACGTGTGGCGTTATTTGTATTTTGCAACCCCTCATATTATATATCTTTTCGGGGTAGAAAAATCCATAAAATTTAACTGTGCATTTAGTTTTAGCTTTGGGAAAGTTAGTGCGCGTGATATTTTGCCATGTTGCCCTCTTGTCTATTTTGTGGGTTTTATTCCGTGCATGATATGAATGAGCTGTCAACTAGAGATATGCCCTTGGATGTGTAGACTAGCCTCTGGTAATTTTGGTTGCAATAGAAATCCATGTTTAGGTGTTGTTTGCTTGTGGTCAACATGCTAGAAAATAGTGCTGATTTGGAGATGCTGAAATATTTCGAAGTCTGAAATCTGTTATATTTTGTTGCTGTCTTGCCATATGTTTTTCTGGTGTTCTATAGCTTTTTTGAGGTTGGTGCAATGGAGTTATTTGTAGTCCTTAAGTTTATCTAGCATGTTGTAAATTTTCATGCCATTTGGATACATGTAGTATATAGTTTATCTGCTATCATGATGCCTTCAAATCGAAAACTGCACTGTCAAAAACTGATATTTGCACTAAGTCTCAAACTGTGTGTGAGATGCCATTTTGTGAGTTCTCTTCCTAGTGATCCATGATACCATGCTAGATGTTATTAGTAGGGTGTTGTAGTGCATCTTGACCACTCTTTCCTCATGTCTTGTTTGAGCATTTTGAATTTATGTAGATTGTTGTTTTGGGGTGTAGAAAATGCCATGTTGCTGTTTTGGGCAGATTGTAGCTATTTCTTGTGTAGCTTGTAGTTGTTGAACCGTTGCTCAATTTTGAACGTGTCCTACATGAAACTTGTTTAGAATATTTTGTAGGTTCAAAATATCTTGTTATTTGTAGGTTTTGGGATGTCGTGGCTGCCATTTGCATACATATTGTATTCATGGCATCATATCTTGCGGTGATCATATCTTTTGAACCATAGCTCCGTTGGAGATGTTCTCTGTGTGTAAATTGATTGGAACGACGCGTAGAATCGTGTGAACCTATTTATTTTGCTGTTTAACAAATATTAAACCATGTTAGTTCAGATCTGGACATAATTCTAATTTAACGTATGAGGTTAGTTCGGAGATGTTATATGTCGTTTCCGACCTCATTTAAAATGCCTAGATAGGTAGATTAATTATGTTTCACCTCTTGCCATGTTTAACCAACATTTAATATTGCCGTGTACCTAATCGGGATAGAACTAAATAATTCGTATGTGGAGTTTCGTCAATATGCAACTCGTTGCATATTGAACTTCACTTAATGTGTAGTGTTTGATTGTCGTGAATTGCCATGCCATGTCTTGCATATGGTGAACTGATCATGCATCATATGTGGATTGCATCTTGTCGTGCATGTGCCGTGGTGAATATCTGTGTTGATGCTTGTTTCCGGTTTGCTTCGTCTCGATAGAGTTCCGCAAGCGTGTTGGAATGTGAGGACCCGTTCGACTACATCGGTTCGTGTGCTTCACGGAGTTATTCTTCTTCCAAGTGGGATCTCAGGCAAGATGAGCATTTCCCCAGATATCATTACAATCATTGCCATGCTAGTTGTTGGTTTCTGTCGCTATGTCTTGTTGCCTACGACCTGTGAAATATCAGCCTCTCAACATTGCCATGAAAACCTTCAACCTGTTCACAACCTAGCAAACCACTGATTGGCTACATTACCGCTTGCTTAACCATGTGTTAGCATTGCTAGTTGCTGGTGTAGTTGCTTCCATGTGATAACATGGGTTCCTTGTTATATCACCATATAATTGCTAATTAATTTAATGCACCTATATACTTGGTAAAAGGTGGAAGGCTCGGCATTTCTAGCCTGGTGTTTTGTTCCACCTTTGCCCCCTTAGTTTCGGCTACCGGTGTTATGTTCCATAAATGAGCGCTCCTAACATGCTTGGGGTTGTTATGGGGACCCCCTAGATTCTCGTTTTAGGATAAAGCTTGTCTGGCAAGGCCCAACATTGGTACTATATTTGCCCAACATAATAATTTTGTTAATATTGAAAGCATAGGGAGTTAGCGCTACCCGAGAAGTAATTCAACATAATACAGGGGGGCAGTGCTGATGGTGTTGGTCCCAAACTAGAGCACTTTGCGGGCTACCTGGGGCAACCCGGGACTTCAGTTACCGTACGCGTAGCTCATCCATCGTGTCCTGAGAACGAGATACGCGGCTCCTATCGGGATCATCGACACGCCGGGCGGCCTTGCTGAACTTGTTTTACCTTTCTCGAGCGTCTTGTGCGAGGGATTCCGAGGATGCTTTGAGCTAACTCGAGGTTGAGGTTTTCCAATAGGAATCCAAGGAGATCACGGGTTTCCCTGATCGAGGTCATTCTGTCGCAGCGTGTAGTAGTTTGTGATGGACTAGTTGGAGCATCCCTGCAGGGTTAAATCTTTCGGAAAGCCGTGCCCGCGGTTATGTGGCAACGTGCAAACTTTGTTTAACACTGGTTCTAGACAACTTGAAGTTAACTTAATTAAAATATGCCAACTGAGTGCGTAACCGTGACTGTCTCTTTCGCGAGCTCCTTCTCCGACCGAGGACACGGTGGGGTTATGTCTGACGTAGGTAGGTGTTTAGGATCATTCATTTGATCATCAGTAGTTCACGTCCGCTATGCGTAGATCATCCCCCTCTTTATTCTTGTACTCGTAAGTTAGCCACTAAATAAATGCTTAGTCGCTTACTGCAGACTCACCACTTAACCATACCTCACGCATAAGCTTTGCTAGTCTTGATACCTTTGGAAATGAGATTGTTGAGTCCCCTGTGGCTCACAGATTACTACAACACCAGTTACATGTACATGTAAAGGATATTAAGACGCGAGCGCGTTGATTGTTCATTTGGAGTTTCTTCTTCTTCCTCTTCGTCGATCTAGGATGGTTTCCAGGCCGGCAGCCTGGGATAGAAAGGATGGACGTCGTTTTCTTTTTCTCGTTTGTTTTCGTCCGTAGTCGGACCGTGCTCTTCTTTGTGATATTTATGTATTGTACTGATGTGACTTTGATGTAGCTTGTGGCGAGTGTAAGCCAATTCCATACACTCTTCTCTTTAGTACATGTACTTGTAACGATATCCATTCTTGCGAAACAACGAGATACACTTCTATCCCTGTCGAGGCCCTCGTGCCAAAAATAAGGAAGGATCGCATCTTGGGCGTTACACAAAGCTAGCATTGAGGTAACCCTTTACGACGAGCTCTTGATCACCTCCATAAACGAGACACATTTCCTTAGTCCTCTTTAGTTAGTCTGGAATTTTTTACCGTTGTTTAGTGTCCTACTCCTGGATCACTTTCAAACCTTTCGGCCATACTTATGGCAAGGCTTACATCCGGTCTTGTGCACAACATTGCATACATGATAGAGCCTATGGTCGAGGCATAGGGTATGACACTCATATTTTTTCTATCTTCTGCAGTTGTTGGGTATTGAGTCCTACTCAACTTCACACCTTGTAAGACAGGCAAGAACCCCTTCTTGGACTAATCCATTTTGAACTTTTGCAAAACCTTATCAAGTCCTATTAAGCATATCGATGTATCTCTATAGACCTTGATGCCTAATATGTAAGCAGCTTCTCCGAGGTCTTTCATTGAAAAACTCTTGTTCAAATATATGTTCACTCTTTCCAAAACTTATGTATTGTTTCCAATCAGCAATATATCATCCACATATAATATTAGAAACGCTATAGATCTCGCACTCACTTTATTGTAAATACAAGCTTCTCCATGAACTTTTACGAACCCCAATTCTTTGGTCACATCATTAAAGCGAAGATTCCAACTCCGAGAAGCTTGCAGTAATCCATAAATGGATCACTAGAGCTTGCATACTTTGTCAACATTTTTAGGATCGAGAAAACCTCCCGGTTGCATCATATACAACTCTTCCTTAAGGAAACCATTAAGGAACACTATTTTGACATCCATCTGCTAGATTTCATAATCGAAAATGAAATTATCGCTAACATAATCCTAATGGAATTAAGCATCACTACATGTGAGAAAGTCTCATCATAGTGAACTCCTTGAACTTGTGAAAACCACTTCGCAACAAGTCGTGCTTCATAGATGGTAACATTACCGTCCGTGTCCGTCTTTTTCTTAAAGATCCATTTGTTCTGAATGGCCATATGACCATTTAGTAAGTTCTCCAAAGTCCATACTTTGTTTTCATACATTGATCCTATCTTGGATTTCATGGCCTCTACCCATCTATTGGAATCCGAGCCTGCTACTGCGACAACAGACCTTCCCTCGTACGGCGCCAGGAATCCTGCTACTACGGCTACGCCTTTAGGGACTTCCTTGGCAAATATGCAAAGGATTTCCCCGTGGCCTTGGAGCGTTGCGTTGGTGTTCCCTTGAAGAGGAAAGGGTGATGTCGCACAACAGCGGTAAGTATTTCCCTCAGTTTTGAGAACCAAGGTATCGAACCAGTGGAAGATCTCGTCAAGTCACAAGTACCTGCACAAACACAAAGAGCTTGCACCCAACACTATGAAGGGGTTGTCAATCCCTTATAGATTGTTTGCGAAGTGAGAACTAAAAGCAAAGAGTAAACAAGCAAAGTAAAAGTGAAAGTGGAAATGATAGTTGCGAATAGACCCGAGGGCCGTATTGTTCACTAGTGGCTTCTCTCATGAAAGCAAGTAGACGTTGGGTGAACGAATTACTGTTGAGAAATTGATAGAACCGCGCAAAGTCGTGACCTTATCTAAGACAATGATTATATCTATAGGAATCACGTCCAAAACAAGTAGACCGATACTTTCTGCATCTACTACTATTACTCCACACGTCGACCGCTATCCAGCATGCATCTAGTGTATTAAGTCCAAAAGAACAGAGTAACACCTTAAGCAAGATGACATAATGTAGATGGACAATCTCATATCTACGATAAAAGCCCATCTTGTTACCCTTGATGGCAACAACATGATGCATGCCTTGCTGCCCCTTCTGTCACTGGGAAAGGTCACCACACGGTATGAACCCAAAACCAAGCATTTCTCCCATTGCAAGAATCATAGATCTAGTTGGCCAAACAAAACCCAAGACTCGGAGAGACTTACAAGGATATCAAATCATGCATATAAGAAATCAGCAAAGACTCAAATATAATTCATAGATAATTTGATCACAAATCCACAATTCATCGGATCTCGACAAACACACCGCCAAACAGGATTACATCGGATAGATCTCCATGAAGAACATGGAGAACTTTGTATTGAAGATCCAAGAGAGAGAACAAGCCATCTAGCTACTAACTACGGACCCGTAGGTCTGAAGTGGACTACTCACGAGTCATTGGAGAGGCGATGATGTTGATGTAGAAGCCCTCCAACTCCAAATTCCCCTCCGGCAGGACACCGGGAAGGGTCTCCAGATGAGATCTCGCGGAAACGGAAGCTTGCGGCGGCGGAAAAGTGTTTTCGTGGATGCCCTAATTTTTTCTGGATTTTTAGGGAATTTATAGGCCAAAGACCTAGGGCAGGGGAGCGCCAGGGGGGCCACAAGCTTGGTTGCCGCGACCTCCCCCCTGGCCGCAGCAACAGGGCTTGTGGGCCCCCCTGTGGGCCCACTGCCTTGGCCCTCAAGGCTCCCGATCTTCTTCCGTTCTGGAAAAAAATATTTCGGGGATTTTATTCCGTGTGGACTTCGTTCCAAAATAAGATCTGAAAAGAGTCAAAAACACATAAAAAACAGGAACTGGCACTTGGCACTGGATTAATAAGTTAGTCCCAAAAAGATAAAAAAGGTAAACAAAACATCCAAAGTTGACAAGATAACAGCGTGAAACCATCAAAAATTATAGATACGTTTGAGATGTATCTGAGCCCACCACCACTTCTTCATAGCTCGTAGGTTCACCGTTGTATAATAGCATGACCTCCAAGACAATTTTACCGTACCACTCAGGGGTAGTACATGTCCTTGTCGACCTACGAGGTTCAGTAGTGACTCGATCTAAAGCTTCATGATCATCATCATTAGCTTCCTCTTCAATTGGTGTAGGCGTCACAGAAAGATCTTTATATGTCATGCTACTCTCTAACTGAAATGACGGATCAATAACCTCATGAAGTTATACCTTCCTCCCACTCAATTCTTTCGACAGACACACCTTCTCTAGAAAGGATCCATTCTTGGCAACAAAGACCTTGCCTTCAGATCTGAGATAGAAGGTGTACCCAATTGTTTCCTTAGGGTATCCTATGAAGACTCACTTCTCCGCTTTGGGTTCAAGCTTATCAGGCTGAAGCCTTTTTACATAAGTGTCGCATCCATAATTCATATGGTGTCGCCTCAATGGAGTTTGACGGTGCCCTATTTAAAGTGTATGCATAACCCCAAAATGATAGTGGTGAATCAATAAGAGATATCAGAGAATGCACCATATATAATAAAGTACGGTTATAATGTTCGAACACACCATTACGTTGTGGTATTCCTGGTGGCGTGAGTTGTGAAACGATACCACACTATCTCAAGTATGTGCCAAACTTGTAAGTAAGATATTCACCGCCACGATCAGATTGCAGAAATTTTATCTACTTGTTACGATGATACTTGGACTTTTCAAAATTTTCAGACTTGTGTTTCATCAAGTAAATATACCCATATGTATGTAAGTCATCAGTGAAGGTAAGAAAATAACAATATCCATCGTGCGCCTCAACACTCATTGGACCGCACACGTTAGTAAATATGATTTCTAACAAGTCACTTGCCCACTCTGTTCTACCAGAAAATGGGGGTTGGGCCATCTTGCCCATGAGGCATGGTTCACACGTATCAAGCGATTCAAAATCGAGTGATTCCAAAACTCCATCAACATGGAGTTTCTACATGCGCTTTACACCAATATGACCTAAGCGACAGTGCCACAAGCAAGTGGAACTATCTTGCATCTTTTGGCATCAATGTTATAAAAATGTGTATCACTACGATCGAGATTCAACAAGAATAAACCATTCACAATGGTTCATGACCATAGAAGATATTACTCATTTAAATAGAATGACCATTATTCTCTGAGTTAAATGAATAATCGTCTCGCAATAAACAAGATCCACATATAATGTTCATGCTCAACAGAGTAAAAAATAACTATTATTTCGGTTTAAAACTAATCTTGATGGTAACTGAAGAGCGAGCGTGCCGACGGCGATCACATCAACCTTGGAACCATTTCCGATGTGCATCGTTACCTCGTCCTTTTCCAGCCTTTGTTTATTCCCTAGTTCCTGTTTTTAGTTACAACTATGAGATCCAGTTAGGTACACACCAATAACATGTATACAAAACATACCTTTGTTGACGTTACCAGCCTTCTTATCAGCTAGGTGCTTGGGTTAGTTCTGCTTCCACTCGCCAGTCCCCTTGCAATAGAAGCACTTAGTCTCAGGCTTGGATCCGGCCTTGGGTTTATTCACACGAGCGGCAACTGGATTATCATTCTTTTGCAAGTTTCCCGTCTTGCCCTTGACTTTCTTGAAACCACTAGTCTTGTTCACCATCAACACTTTATGCTCCTTTTTTTATTTCTACTTCCACAAATTTAAGCATCGCAAATAATCCAGTGATCGTCTTCTCCATCCCTTGCATGTTATAGTTTATCACAAAGCTCTTGTAACGAGGTGGCAGTGACTGGAGAACTTTGTCAACCACTACCTCATCCTTCAGATTAACTCCCAATTGTCTTAAGCGGTTATAGTACCCAGAGATTCTGAGCACATGTTCCAGAGAGAGTTGTTCTCCTCCATCTTGGAGCTAAAGAACTTGTTAGAGGTTTCATGCCTCTCAACTTGGGCATGAGTCTGGAAAACCAGTTTCAGATCTTGGAACATCTCATATGCTCCATGGTTCTCAAAACATCTTTGGAGCCCCGGTTCTAAGTCGTACAACATGGAGCACTAAACTATAGAGTAGTCATCAGCCCGCGCGTGCCAGACATTCACAACATCCATAGACGACGCTGGAGGGGGTGGCGCACCAACCGGTGCATCAAGGACACACGATAGAAATCATCTTCTTTGCCACCTGCCATAGCGTACGGCAAAGGGGCTATTCACGGACGGCAAAGCCCTTTGTCGTCCATCTTCGGTCGGCAAAACTTCTACGACTACTTTTGTCGGTAAATACCCTTCTTTAACGTTTGTCTAGTGAAAGCGGACGAAAAAGGGCTTTGCCATCATCCTATTGTGGCATGCAGATGGCAAATCCCTTAGATGGCAGCCGACATGCAACTACTCCATTAGCTGGCTAACAGATTATTTTTCGTCTGCAATTTTTGATCGGTCTTTGTCGTTTGCCTTGCGGGGACCTTTGCCGTGTGCTGACCATCAATATGGGAAGCCATCTGCTTCTGCTAGGTGGTTGCTCTTTGCCGTTTGCCTCTTCGGCCCTTTGCCGTCTGCTGGCCGCGACAGTAGACGGCAAAGTGACCATATGGGTCAGCTGCCTGCTGCCCGAGGTTGCATAGGTGGGCGCCACATGTCCCCTTTGCTGTCCGCTAGCTTATGGCAAAGCCCTTTACAGTCCACTGGCAAACGACAAAGGGGACATATTGTCACTGTTTTGTTTGCTTTTATTTATTTTCCTGCATTTTCAAAATACATATAGTTTCACATATAGTTTCTAACAACATATAGTTTCAAACATCCACATATACTTTCAGACATCAAATAAGCACCTTAGGCCATGTATCGAACATCATATAAGAGCAAGAACATCGTATAGGCCATAGGCCATAGGCCATGTATCGAACATCATATAAGAAGCTCTTATCTCCATACATACACATAGTTTCATACTGTTCATCAATTCAAATCAAAACAAAAATTAAACAGTAGCATTCCATCAGTGCTGGCTTCCATGAATGCCAACTTCCATGAGTGAATGAAATCTGCAAAATGAGAATAAGGAAGTTAGACGAAGAAGAAGAATAAAGCGAGAAGAAGAAGAATAAAACTAGAAGAAGAAGGACAAGAAGAGGAAGAGGATGATTACAATACTTATCTTATTTTGAGCTTATTATGTCATTTAGGAGGAAGATACGCTAAGTTATGATCTAACCAAGGTTCTTGAGCTATTTTTCTTACGTAATTAAGATAATTATGTCATAAATGAACAAATAAGCTAATTATGTCATTTTGGAGGATAATTAGCTAAGTATGTCTTTCTTGGGGAAAATAAGCTAAGGAGAAGAAGAAAGAGGAGAAGACGAAGGAGAAGAAAAACAAGAAGAAGAAGAAGGAGGAGGAAGAGAAGGAGAAGAAGAAGAAGAAGGAGAAGAAGGAGAAGAAGAAGAATAAGAGGAATATGATGATTATAATACTTATCTTATTTTGAGCTTATTATGTTATTTAGGAGGAAGATACACTAAGTTATGAGCTAACCAAGTTTCTGGAGGTGTTGTTTACCTAATTAAGCTAATTATGTCATAAATGAAATAAATAATCAATTATGTCATTTTGGAGGATAATTAGCGAAGTATGTCTTTCTTGGGGAAAATAAGCTAAGGATAAGAAGAAATAGGAGAAGAAAGAGGAGAAGGAGAAGGAGAAAAAGAAGAAGAAGAAGGGGAAGAAGGAGAAGAAGAATAAGAAGGAGAAGAAGTAGAAGGAGGAGGATGGAAGATGAATAAGAAGAAGAAGAAGGAGAAAAAGAGGAAGAGGATGATTACATACTTTTCTTATTTTGAGCTTATTATGTCATTTAGGAGGAAGATACGCTAAGTTATGAGCTAACCAAGGTTCTTGAGATGTTTTTTTTCTAACTAAGCTAATTATGTCATAAATGAACTAAATAAGCTAATTATGTCATTTTGGAGGATAATTAGTTAAGTATGTCTTTCTTGGGGAAAATAAGCTAAGGAGAAGAAGAAAGAGGAGATGAATAAGGAGGAGGAGAAGAAGAAGAATAAGAAGAAGGAGAAGAAGGAGAAGGAGGAGGAGAAGAAGTAGAAGAATGAGGAGGGAAGAAGAAGAAGAAGAAGAGGAAGAATAAAGAGATGAAGATGAAGAGGATGATTACAATACTTTTCTTATTTTGAGCTTATTATGTCATTTAGGAGGAAGATACGCTAAGTTATGAGCTAACCAAGGTTCTTGTGTTTTTTTTACCTAACTAAGCTATGTCGGAAATGTGACCTAGAGGCAATAATAAAGTGGTTATTTTATATTTCCTAGTTCATGATAATTGTCTATTATTCATGATATAATTGTATTAACTAGAAATCGTAATACATGTGTGAATATATAGATCACAATGTGTCCCTAGTGAGCCTCTAGTTGGCTAGCTCGTTGATCAATAGATGATCATGGTTTTTTATTATGGACATTGGATGTCATTGATAACGGGATCACATCATTAGGGAATGATGTGATGGATAAGACCCAATCCTAAGCATACCACTAGATCATGTCGTTCGTCTGCTAAAGATTTTCTAATGTCAAGTATCATTTCTTTAGACCATGAGATTGTGCAACTCCCCGGATACTGTAGGAGTGTTTTGGGTGTACCAAATGTCACAACTTAACTGGGTGATTATAAAGGTGCACTACGGGTATCTCCGAAAGTGTCTATTGGGTTGTAGGAATCGAGACTGTGATTTGTCACTCCGTGTGACGGAGAGGTCTCTTTGGGCCCATGCTACTTCTTGAGCTTGCGTTGGTTTTTCCCTTGAAGAGGCAAGGGTGATGCAGATAAGTAGCGATAAGTATTTCCCTCAGTTTGAGAACCAAGGTATCAATCCAGTAGGAGTATCAAGATGAGGCACCAATGTTCCTGCGCAAAAACAAACAAACTTGCACCCAACGCTATAAAGGGGTTGTTGATCCCTTCACGATTATTTGCAAGGTGAGATATGAAGGTGAAAATTGCAACAAAGTAATTTTGTAGATCTGAAAATATGATGTGAAGTAGAACCGGGGGCCATAGTGTTCACTAGAGGCTTCTCTCATGATAGCAAGTATTATGGTGGGTGAACGAATTACTCTCGAGCAATTGATAGAATCGAGCAAAGTCATGACGATATCTAAGGCAATGATCATACATATAGGCATCACTTCCGAGACAAGTAGACTGATACTTTCTGCATGTACTACTATTACTCCAAACATCGACCGCTATCCAACATGCATCTAGTGTATTGAGTTCATAACAAATAGAGTAACACCTTAAGCAAGATGACATGATGTAGAGGGATAAGTGCACGTAATATGATATAAACCCCATCTTTTTACCCTTGATGGCAACAACACGATGCGTGCCTCACTACCCCTTTTGTCACTAGGTGAGGACACCGCATGATATGAACCCAAAACCAAGCACTTCTCCCATTGCAAGAATTATAGATCAAGTTGGCCAAACGAAACCCATAACTCGAAGAGAATTACAAGGATACGAAATCATGCATATAAGAGATCAGAGGAGACTCAAATGATATTCATAGATAATCTGAACATAAATCCACAATTCATCGGATCTCGACAAACACACCGCAAAAGAAAGTTACATCGGATAGATCTCCATGAAGATCATGGAGAACTTTGTATTGCAGATCCAAGTGAGAGAAGAAGCCATCTAGCTACTAGTTATGGACCCGAAGGTCTGTGGTGAACTACTCACGCATCATCGGAGAGGAAATGGTGTTGATGAAGAAGCCCTCCGTGTCCGAATCCCCCTCCGGCAGGGCACCCGAACGGTCCCCAGATGAGATCCTGCAGAGACAGAAGCTTGTGGCAGCGGAAAAGTATTTTCGTGGCTCTCTTCTTTGGTTTTGGAATTTTAGGGAATTTATAGGCGAAAGAGGTAGGGCAAAGGAGCCACGTGGGGCCCACAAGCCTGCTAGGCGCGTCCCCAGGCCGCGACTAGGGGGCTTGTGATCTCCCCCGAAGTCTCGTGCCTTGGTTCTCAAGTCCCCTGCGTGTCTTCTGTTATGGAAAAAATCACCCCGCAATTTTTATTCCGTTTGGACTCCGTTTAATATTCTTCTGTGAAAAAGGTCAAAAACACGGAAAAAACAGAAACTGACACTTGTCACTGAGTTAATATGTTAGTCCCAAAAAAGATATAAAATAGCATATTCATGCATACAAAACATTTAAAGTTGACAAGATAATAGCATGGAACCAACAAAAATTATAGATACGTTGGAGATGTATCAAGCATCCCCAAGCTTAACTCCTGCTCGTCCTCGAGTAGGGAAGTGATAAAGACCGAATTTTTGATGTGGAATGCTACCTAACATATTTGTCCTTTGTAACTTCTTTCTTGCGGCATGAATGTTCAGATCAGTAAGATTCAAAACAATAGTTTACTATTGACATGAAAACAATAATACTTCAAGCATACTAGCAAAGTAATCATGAATTTTTGAAATAACAAGGCCAAAGAAAGTTATCCCTACAAAATCATATAGTCTGGCTATGCTCCATCATCCCCACACAACGAATTGAAATCATGCACAACCCCAGTATTGGCCAAGTAATTGGTTTCACACTCTCAAACCTTTTCGACTCTCACGCAATACATGAGCGTGAGCCATGGATATATCACTATAGGTGGAATAGAGTGTGGTGGAGGTTGGGAGGCAAAAATGAGGAGATGGTCACATTGACTCGGCGTATCAATGGGATATGGAGATGCCCATTAATAGATATCAATGTGAAATGAGTAGGGATTGCCATGCAACGGATGCACTAGAGCTATAAATGTGTGAAAGCTCAAAAGAAAACTAGTGGCTGTGCACCCAACTTGCTTGCTCACGAAGACCTAGGGCATTTTGGAGGAAGCCCATCATTGGAATATACAAGCCAAGTTATATAATGAAAATTCCCACTAGTATATGAAAGTGAAGAAACGAGAGACTCTTTTTCATGAGGAACATGGTGCTATTTTGAAGAACAAGTGTGGAAAAAGATAGTAGCATTGTCCCTCCTCTCTTTTTCTCTTATTTTTTTGTTTTTTTGTTTTTGCTCTTTGGTCTTTTTTTTCATATTTTTGGTGGGCATCTTTGGCCTCTTTTTTTATTTCCTCACATGGGACAATGCTCTAATAATGATGATCATCACACTTTTATTTACTTACATCTCAATACTTAGAACAATGAGGACTCTATATGAAATGCCTTCGACAGTGTACCGGGATGTGCAATGATCTAGCTTAGCGTATGACGTTGAAACATCTCACTAGCTATCTTACGATCATGCAATGGCAATATGAAAGTGATGGCACATGTCATGAGACGGAACGGTGTGAGTTGCATGGCAATATATCTCGGAATGGCTATGAAAATGCCATAATAGGTAGGTATGGTGGCTGTTTTGAGGAAGGTATATGGTGGGTTTGTGCACCGGCGAAAGTTACACGGTACTAGAGAGGCTAGCAATGCTGGAAGGGTGAGAGTGCGTATAATCCATGGACTCACATTAGTCATGAAGAACTGATATACTTATTGCGAAAGTTTTTATTAGTAATCAAAACAAAGTGCTAAATGCATACTCCTAGGGGAAGGGTTGGTAGGTGTTAACCATCGCGCGATCCCGACCGCCACACAAAGGATGACAATCAAAAAATCAATTATGCTCCGACTTCCTAACATAGCGGTTCACCATACATGCATGCTATGGGAATCACTAACCTCAACACAAGTATTTCTAGATTCACAACACCCTACTAACATAACTCTAATATTACCATATCCATATCTCAAAACTAGTTGTGAGGAATCAAACTTATCTTACTAATCAATGCACTTGAATAGGGAAGTTTTTATTATATCCTCTTTGGATGCCTATCATATTTAGGACTAATTTCATAGCACACGCTAATTACCAAGTTACTTAGAGAGAGCACTCTCAAAAGGATATAAGTGAAGATCGAGAGTTTTTATTTCTTCAAAATATGACACCGACGTGCTCTACAATGATTTAAGTGAAGCACTAGAGCAAAATTATCTAGCTCAAAAGATATAAGTGAAGCTCATGCGAGCTAAATTGCCTAACTCAAAAGATATAAGTGATGCTCATTGAGTATTCTAACAATTTCACGATGAGTGCATGTCCCTCTCAAAAAGGTGTGCAGCAAGGATGATTGTGACAAAAAAAGCAAAGACTTCTATAATACACGACGCTCCAAGCAAAACACATATCATGTGGTGAATAAAAATATAGCTCCAAGTAACGTTACTGATGGATTGAAGACGAAAGACGGGATGCCTTCCCGGGGCATCCCCAAGCTTAGGATTTTTGATGTCCTTGAATTTGTCTTGGGATGTCTTAGGCATACCCAAGCTTAATCTCTTTCCACTCTTTATACCATTGTCCATGAGAACATCACCCAAAACTTGAAAACTTCAGAACACAAAACTTAAACAGAAACTCGTGATATCATTAGCATAAGAAAAGAAACCACCAACTCTTTAGGTACTCTAGTAAACTTGATTTCTATTTATATTGATGTTATATTACTGTATTATCACTTTTACATGGCTAGTACCTCCCTATACTAACCATAGTTTCATCAAAATAAGCAATCAACACAACAAAAACAGAATCTGTCAAAAACAGAACAGTCTGTAGCGATCTGTATATTTCATATACCTCTGGTATCCCAAAAATTCTGAAAAATTATGAAAATTAGGGAAATTTGCATGTCAATCATCAGCAAAAAGAATCAACTCAAAAGCTCTTTCTGGATAGGAATTTAAAATAACTTCGTGAGCACAAAGTTTCTGTCTTTTTCAGCATGATTAAACAACTATCACCAAAACTAATCATAAAGGTTCTACTTGGCACAAACACTAATTACAACATAAAAAACACAATCATAACAGAATCATTATGGTGTGGACTCAACAAAACAGAAAGTGAAAAGCAAAAATAAATTTATTCATTGGGTTGCCTCCCAACAAGCGCTTTTCTTTAAAGCCTTTTAGCTAGGCATTGATAATTCAATGATGCTCACGTAAAAGATAGCAATCGGACACGAAGAGAGCATCATGAAACATGTGACAAACATATCTAAGTCTAACATAATTCCTATGCATAGGCATTGTATAGGAAAACAAATTTTCAAGAAAAGCAATAACTACCATATGCAAGGAAGAAGAAAGAGAAAATAGCAATCTCACCATAATGAGAGGTGATTTAGTGATATGAAAATTTCTACAACCATATTTTCCTCTCTCATAATAATTACATGTGGGATTATATTCAAATTCAACAATATAAGTATCACATAGGATATTCTTTTCATGATCCACATGCATGCAAAGTTGACGCTCTTCAAAAATAGTGGGATTATCATCAACAAGTCATGACTTCTCCAAACCCACTTTCAATCTTATTGCAAACATTATTATCAATATCATATTCATCATGAGGCTTAAACAAATTTTCAAGATCGTAATAAAAATCATCACCCCAATCATGATCATTGCAACAAGTACTGGACATAGCAAAACTAGCATCCCCAAGCTTAGGGTTTTGCATATGTTTAGCAGGATTGTCATTAATAGAATTTATAGTGAAACCATTGCAATCATGCTTTTCATCCAAGAATCCCTCGTGAATCACTTCATAAATTTCTTCATCACAATTTTCAGATTCACGCATGATACGTCCATTTTGCATCATGCTTTCATGTTGATATATATCGCTTTTTGGGCTATTAGTACACTTCACGGTACAATACTTATGCCTTTTCTCTCTTATTTTGCAAGGTTTACATGAAGAGGGAGAAAGCCGGCAGCTGGAATTCTGGCCAGAGAAAGGAGCAAGTTTGAGATACCTATTCTGCGCAACTCCAAAAGCCGTGAAAATCAACGAGGAATTATTTTGGAATTTATAAAAAATACTGGGCCGAAGAAGTACCAGAGGGGAGCCACCAGGAGGCCACAAGCCTACTAGGCACGACCTACCCCCTGGCCGCTCCTAGGGGGCTTGTGGGCTCCCAGTTGGCCCTCTGGCTCCCCTCTTTTGCTATAAGGAGGTTTTCGTTCAAAAAAATAATTAGGAGGAGGCTTTTGGGAGGAATTGCCACCGCCATGAGGCGGAACTTGAGCAGAACCAATCTAGAGCTCCGGCAGGGTCGTCCTGTCGGGGAAACTTCCCTCCCGGAGGGGGAAATCGTCGCCATCATCATCACCAACACTCCTCTCATCGGAGGGGACTCATCACCATCAACATCTTGATCAGCACCATCTGATCTCCAAACGCTAGTTCATCTCTTGTAACCAATCTCCGTCTCGCGACTCCGATTGGTACTCGTAAGGTTGCGAGTAGTGTTAATTACTCTTTGTAGTTGATGCTAGTTGGATTACTCGGTGGAAGATTATATGTTCAGATCGTTGATGCTATTCAATACCTCTCTGGTAATGAATATTATTATGCTTTGTGAGTAGTCACTTTTGTTCCTCAGGACATGGGATAAGTCTTGCTATAAGTATTCATGTGAATTTGGTATTCGTTCGATATTTTGATGTGTTGTATGTTGTTTTTCCTTAGTGGTGTCATGTGAACGTCGAACACATAACACTTCACCATTATTTGGGCCTAGAGGAAGGCATTGGGAAGTAGTAAGTAGATGATGGGTTGCTATAGTAACAAAAGCTTAAACCCTAGTTTATGCGTTGCTTCGTAAGGGGCTGATTTGGATCCACTAGTTTAATGCTATGGTTAGACTTTGTCTTAATTCTTTTTTCGTAGTTGCGGATGCTTGCCAGAGGGGCTAATCATAAGTGGGATGTTTGTCCAAGCAAGGTCAGCACCCAAGCACCGGTCCACCCACATATCAAACTATCAAATTAGCGAACGCGAATCATATGAACATGATGAAAACTAGCTTGACAGAAATTCCCATGTGTCCTCGGGAGCGCTTTACCTCCTATAAGAGTTTGTGCAGGCTTGTCCCTTGCTACAAAAGGGATTGTTGCACTTTGCTGCAAATTTTGTTACTTGCTACTTGCTACGAATCATCTTTTCACACAACTTTCTGTTACCGATAATTTCAGTGCTTGCAAAGAATACCTTGCTGAAAACCACTTGTCAGATCCTTCTGCTCCTTGTTGGGTTCGACACTCTTACTTATCGAAAGGACTATGATAGATCCCCTACACTTGTGGGTCATCAAGACTCTTCTGTGACGCTGTTGCCGGGGAGTGAAGCGCCTTTGGCAAGTGGAATTTGGTAATTTATATAGTGTGCTGAAATTTATTGTCACTTGTCACTAGGGAAACTAATCCTTTGAGGAGCTTGTTTGAGGTATCTTTACCTCGAACGGAAGCACAAGGAGTTTCTCCTCAACCTATTGCACCTACTGAAAATATTTGCTATGAATTTCCTTCGGGTATGCTTGAGAAACTGTTGGCTAATCCTTCTACAGGAGATGGAACATCACATCCCGACTTGCATCTAATCTATGTAGATGAAGTTTGTGGTTTATTTAAGCTTGCAGGTTTGGCCGAGGATGAGGTCAAGAGGAAGGTCTTTCCCTTATCTTTGAGGGATAAAGCATTGACATGGTATAGTCTATGTGATGATACTGGATCATGGAGCTACAACCGATTGAAATTGGAATTTCATCAAAAGTTTTATGCTATGCATCTAGTACATCGTGATCGGAATTATATTTATAATTTTTGGCCTCGTGACAGGGAAAGCATCGCTCAGGCTTGGGGGTGGCTTAAATCAATGTTATATTCATGCCCCAACCATGATCTCTCGAGAGAAATTATCATTCAGAACTTCTATGCTCGGCTTTCTCATGATAATCGCACCATGCTTGACACTTCTTGTACCGGTTCTTTTATGAAGAGAGACATTGACTTCAAATGGAATTTATTGGAAAGAATTAAACGCAACTCTGAAGATTGGTAGTTTGATTAAGGTAAGGAGTCAGGTATGAATCTTAAGTTCGATTGCGTTAAATCCTTTGTTGAAACAAATACTTTTTGTGATTTTAGCGCTAAATATGGTCTTGACTCTGAGATAGTACCTTCATTGTGAGAATCATTTGCTGCTCATATTGATTTCCCTAAAGAGAAGTGGTTTAAATATCATCCTCCCTTAGAAGTCAACGTAGTTAAACCCAATCCAGTTGAAGAGAAAGTCATTGCTTTTAATGATCCTATTGTTCCCAGTGCTTACATTGAGAAACCACCTTTCCCTGTTAGGATAAAGGATCATTCTATAGTTTCAACTGTGATACCTAGGGGCTACATTAGAACACCTACACGCCCTGAGCACATTAGAGTTGAACCTAGCATTTCTATTATCAAAGATCTTCTGTCCGACAATGTTGACGGCCATGATATTCACTTCTGTGAAGATGCTGCTAGAATTGCTAAACATCATGCTAGAGACAAACATAGGCCTGTTGTTGGCACGCCTGTTGTTTCTATTAAGATAGGAGATCATTGTTATCATGGTTTATGTGACGTGGGTGCTAGTGTTAGTGCAATACCTCAATCTTTATATGTTGAAATTAAAGACGAGATTGCACCTGTTGAGATGGAACCTATTGATGTCACTATTCAGCTTGCTAATAGAGATACTATCTGCCCTTTGGGAATTGTTAGAGATGTTGAAGTCTTGTGTGGTAAAATGAAGTATCCTGCTGATTTTCTCGTTCTTGCTACCACACAAGATAGCTTTGGTCCCATCATATTTGGCAGACCTTTCCTCAATACTGTCAATGCTCATATTGACTGTGAGAAGCAAACTGTCACTGTTGGCTTTGAAGGTGTGTCACATGAGTTCAATTTCTCCAAGTTTGGTAGACAACCTCATGAAAAAGAGTTGCCTAGTAAGGATGAATTTATTGCTCTAGCTTCTATTGCTGTGCCTCCTACTGATCCTTTAGAGCAATACTTGCTTGAGCATGAAAATGATATGCATATGGATGAAAGGAATGAGATAAGTAGAGTTATCTTTGAACAACATCCTATCCTTAAGAATAATCTACCTGTTGAACTGCTTGGAGATCCACCCCCACCAAAGGGTGATCCTGTGTTCGAGCTTAAACAGTTGCCTGATACTCTTATGTCTGCTTATCTTGATGAAAAAGAGATATATCGTGTTATTATTAGTGCTAGCCTTTCAGAACATGAAGAAAAGAAGTTACTAAAAACTCTGAGGAAGCACCGTGCTGCTATTGGATATACTCTTGATGATCTCAAGGGCATTAGTCCCACTCTATGCCAGCACAAATTAAAATTGATCCTGATTCCAAACCAGTTGCTGATCATCGACGGAGAGTAATTCCTAAGATGAAAGAGGTAGTAAGAAAATAAATACTAAAGCTCCTGGAAGCAGGTATTATCTATCCTGTTGCTCATAGTGATTGGGTAAGTCCGGTACATTGCGTCCCTAAGAAGGGAGGTATTACCGTTGTCCCTAATGATAAGGATCAATTGACCCCACAGATGATTATTACTGGCTATAGGATAGTGATTGATTTTAGGAAATTGAATAAAGCCACTAGGAAAGATCATTACCCTTTGCCTTTTATCGACCAAATGCTAGAAACTGTCTAAACACACACACTTCTTCTTTCTACATGGTTATTCTGGTTTCTCCCAAATACCTGTTGCACAATCTGATCAGGAGAAATCCACTTTCACCTGCCCTTTCGGTACCTTTGCTTACAGACGTATGCCTCTTGGCTTATGTAATGCACCTGTTAGCTTTCAAAGATGTATGATGGCTATATTCTCTGACTTTTGTGAAAAGATTGTTGAGGTTTTCATGGATGACTTCTCTGTTTACGGGTCTTCTTTTGATGATTGCCTCAACAATCTTGATCGAGTCTTGCAGAGATGTAAAGATACCAACCTTGTCTTGAATTGGGAGAAGTGCCACTTTATGGTTAATGAAGGCATCATCTTAGGACATAAAATTTCTGAAAGAGGTATTGCAGTCGATAAGGCTAAGGTTGATCCGATCGAGAAAATGCCATGCCCTACATATATCAAAGGTATAAGAAGTTTCCTTGGTCATGCCAGTTTCTATAGAAGGTTCATTAAGGACTTTTCTATGATTTCTAGGCCTCTTACCAATGTCTTGCAAAAGGATATTCCTTTTTTTTGACGATGATTGTGAGGAAGCCTTCGAAATACTTAAAAAGGCCTTGATAACTGCACCTATTGTTCAACCACCAGATTGGAACTTACCTTTTGAAATCATGTGCGATGCTAGTGATTATGCTGTTGGCGCTGTTCTAGTACAAAGAGTTGATAAAAAGTTGAATGTTATTCACTATGCTAGTAAAACTCTAGACATTGCCCAAAGAAACTATGCTACTACTGAAAAGGAATTTTTAGCAGTCGTGTTTGCATGTGAAAAGTTCAGATCTTACATAGTTGATTCCAAAGTCACTATTCACACTGATCATGCCGCTATTAAGTACCTCATGGAGAAGAAGGATGCTAAACCTAGACTTATCAGATGGATTCTCTTGCTACAAGAATTTGATTTGCATGTTGTTGATAGGAGGGGTGCTGATAACCCCGTAGCAGATAACTTGTGTAGGTTGGAGAATGTTCTTGTTGACCCACAACCTATTAATGATAGCTTTCCTGATGAGCAATTGAATGTCATCAATGCTTCACGTAGTACACCGTGGTATGCTGATTATGCAAACTATATCATTGCAAATATATACCACCTAGTTTCACACACCAGCAAAAGAAGAAATTCTTCTTTGATTTGAGACATTACTTTTGGGATGATCATCACCTTTATAAAGAAGAAGTAGATGGTGTTATTAGACATTGTGTACCTAAGCATGAACATGGACAAAGCCTGCAGAAGTGTCACTCCGAGGCTTACGGAGGATACCATGCTGGAGATAGAACTGCACATAAGGTATTGCAATCAGGTTTCTATTGGCCCACTCTCTTCAAGGATGGCCGTAAGTTTGTATTGTCTTGTGACGAATGTCAAAGAATAGGTAATACCAGTAAACATCAGGAAATGCCTATGAATTATTCACTTGTCATTGAACCATTTGATGTTTGGGGCTTTGATTATATGGGACCTTTTCCAAAATCCAATGGGTATACTCATATCCTAGTTGTTGTTGATTACGTTACTCAGTGGGTAGAAGCTATCCGAACTAGTAGTGCTGATCACAGCACCTCTATCAGGATGCTTAAAGAAGTTATTTTCCCTAGATTTGGAGTCCCTAGATGTCTAATGACTGATGGTGGTTCACATTTCATTCATGGTGCTTTCCGTAAAACGCTTGCTAAGTATGATGTCAACCATAGAGTTGCATCTCCCTATCACCCTCAGTCCAGTGGTCAACTAGAGCTAATTAATAAAGAGATTAAACTAATTTTGCAAAAGACTGTCAATAGGTCTAGAAAGAATTGGTCTAAGAAGCTCGATGATGCACTGTGGGCTTATAGAACTGCTTATAAGAATCCCATGGGCATGTCTCCGTAAAAAATGGTTTATGGTAAAGCATGTCATTTACCTCTTGAGCTAGAGCATAAGGCTTATTGGGCAATCAAAGAGCTCAACTTTGATTTCAAACTTGTTGGTGAGAAGAGGTTATTTCATATTAGCTCACTTGAAGAATGGAGAGCTCAGGCATATGAAAATGCCAAGTTGTTCAAAGAAAAGGTTAAAAGGTGGCATGATAAAAGGATACAAAAACGTCAGGTCAATGTAGGTGATTATGTCTTGCTATATAATTATCGTTTAAGATTTTTTGCAGGCAAGCTTCTCTCTAAATGGGAAGGTCCTTACATTGTTGAGGAAGTATATCATTCTGGTGCCATCAAGATCAACAACACGGAAGGTAATTTTTCGAGAGTGGTAAATGGACAAAGAATCAAGCATTATATCTCAGGTACTCCCATAAATGTTGAAAGCAATATTATCAATACCATAACTCCGAAGAGTACATAAGGGATATTTATCAGCCTGTTTCAGACTCCGAAAACGAAGAGGTATGTGATTCGGTAAGTAAACCGACTCCAAAACTTTTCTAGTAGGAAATTTTCTCTGCTTTGGAATTTTTAGAAAAATAGAAAAATTTAAAGTAGTCCGGAAAGCGCATGAGGAGGTGACAAGCCTGCCAGGCGCGGGCCACCCGGACTCCATTTTCTTGCAGAGTACTCCTTCTGGTCGAAAAAAAATCATTATATATTCTCCCGAAAGGTCTCACCCTCGTATCATGCAAATATCCTGTGTTTTCGTTTCGAGCCTATTTCTGCCGCATATTTAGAGCAAGATGTCTTCTCAAGATTTAGAGGGGGAAAGCTATGTGACCCACTACCTTGCTAACCCCAAGGTCTACGGGGACTTGGATCATTATGGTTGGACCACTAATGAGGAAGAAGATTATGATCCCAAGGGGAAGGAAGGAACAAGTTCCGATGAAGAGGAGGCTCCTCTACCCCCACCTGGAGACACACATGTGGAGTTCAAGAAGTCGAGCCTCCCTGACTCAAGGAAGAAGCCTAAGATTTTGTTTATCCCTTCTCGTATTTTGCAGGAGAGAAAGCAAGAATTATGCCAAAGGGTGTTGAGGATTGAAGAGGAAATTAATGATCTCAAGGAGCATAATTTTATGCTCAAGAGGAAATTAAACAAGTTCAAGACCTCTGCAACAACTCCATCACCATCACCTCCAAAGGAAGAAAACTAAGCAAGGGTATGGGCAATCCCCTTGGCCTGTGCCAAGCTTGGGGGAGTTGCCCCGGTATCGTATCACCATCACATGTTTTGACTTTACCTTTTCTTAGTTCGATCCTTTTTGGTTTTATCTTTCTCTAGTAGAATAAAGTTCTTAGTGTTTTAGGCTTGAGTTTTGCTTTGTGTCACCCCCGATGTATTTGAGTTCGTGAGTCATATAGTAAAGAGTGTTTTAGTTGAGGCCTTGCTTCATGCCATGATCTAAAGAAAAAATGATGAAAGAACAAAAGCATGAAAGATCATATAATGATCTTATGGGAAGTGATGGCATCACATATAAAAAGAATGTTGATTGAAACTTGTTAAGGGTGGACAAACGTAGACCTTGGTCATTGTTGCAATTAATAGGAAGTGATAAAGAAGGAGAGGTTCACATATAAATATATCATCTTTGACACCATCTATGATTGTGAACACTCATTAAACTATTACATGCTTAGAAGTAGATGTTGGACAAGGAAGACAACATAATGAATTATGTTTGCTTGGTTTCGAACAATGTTATATGACTAGAGATCCCTTAGCATGTGACGCTTGCTTCCACCTCCTATCAGCCAAAACTTCCGCAGTAAGTAGAGATACTACTTGTGCATCCATAAACCTTCAACCCAGTTTTGCCATGAGAGTCCACCATACCTACCTATGGATTGAATAAGATCCCTCAAGTAAGTTGTCATCGGTGCAAGCAATAAGAATTGCTCCCTAAATATGTATGATCTATTAGTGTGTAGAAAATAAGATTTGTATGAACCTGTGATGAGGGAGACATAAAAGCGACAGACTGCATAATAAAGTTCTTTATCACATGAGGCAATATAAAGTGAAGTTCCTTCACACTAAGAGGACACATATCCAAACCTCAAAAGCGCATGACAACCTCTGCTTCCCTCTGCGAAGGGCCTATCTTGTACTTTTACTTTTTGCCCTTGAAAGAGTCATGGTGATCTACACCAATTCCTTATTTCGCCTCTATCTTGGCTAATGTCATATGCTAGGGAAAGATCTATATTCATATGTCAACTTGGAAGTAAGTGTTCATGAATTATTATTGTTGACATTACCCATGAGGTAAATAGTTGGGAGGCGAAACTATAAGCCCCTATCTTTCTCTGTGTCCGACTAAAACTTTGATCTCATGAGTACCACGTGAGTTGTAGCAATTGTAGAAGACGAAAAGATGATTGAGTATGTGGATTTTCTTTACAAGATCTTATTTGACTCTTTCCGATGTTATGATAAATTGCAATTGCTTCAATGACTATAGGCTATTGGTTGTTAATTCTCAATAAGGTTCTTGATCCATACTTTACTTTGTGAAGGAATTATCACTTTAGCATAAGAGTTTATATGATGATATTGTTGTTCTGATTATGATTATGATGCCTGCATGTCCGTATTTTGTTTTGTCGACACCTCTCTCTCTAAACATGTGGGCATATTTATTGATCTCGGCTTTGGCTTGAGGACAAGCGAGGTCTAAGCTTGGGGGAGTTGATACGTCCATTTTGCATCATGCTTTCATGTTGTTATTTATCGCTTTTTGGGCTGTTATTACACTTCACGGTACAATACTTATGCCTTTTCTCTCTTATTTTGCAAGGTTTACATGAAGAGGGAGAATGCCGGCAGCTGGAATTCTGGCCTGGAAAAGGAGCAAGTTTGAGATACCTATTCTGTGCAACTACAAAAGCCGTGAAAATCAGCGAGGAATTATTTTGGAATTTATAAAAAATACTGGGCATGCTAGGCACGGCCTACCCCCCTCGCCGCGCCTAGGGGGCTTGTGGGCTCCGAGTTGGCCCTCTGGCTCCCGTCTTTAGCTATAAGGAGTTTTTCGTTCCAGAAAAAATCAGGAGGAGGATTTCGTGAGGAATCGCCGCCGCCACGAGGCGGAACTTGAGCAGAACCAATCTAGAGCTCCGGTAGGGTCGTCCTGCCGGGGAAACTTCCCTCCCGGACGGGGAAATCATCTCTATCGTAATCAACAACACTCCTCTCCTCGGAGGGGACTCATCACCATCAACATCTTCATCAGCACCATCTCATCTCCAAACCCTAGTTCATCTCTTGTAACCAATCTCCGTCTCGCGACTCCGATTAGTACTCGTAAGGTTGCTAGTAGTGTTAATTACTCTTTGTAGTTGATGCTAGTTGGATTACTCGGTGGAAGATTATATCTTCAGATCCTTGATTCTATTCAATACCTCTCTGGTAATGAATATCATTATGCTTTGTGAGTAGTCACTTTTCTTCCTGAGGACATGGGATAAGTCATGCTATAAGTAGTCATGTGAATTTTGTCTTCGTTCGATATTTTGATGTGTTGTATGTTGTTTTTTCTCTAGTCGTGTTATGTGAACGTCGACTACATAACACTTCACCATTATTTGGGCCTAGAGGAAGGCATTGGGAAATAGTAAGTAGATGATGGGTTGCTAGAGTGACAAAAGCTTAAACCCTAGTTTATGCGTTGCTTCGTAAGGGATTGATTTGGATCCACTATTTTAATGCTATGGTTAGACTTTGTATTAATTCTTCTTTCGTAGTTGCGGATGCTTGCGAGAGGGATTAATCATAAGTGGGAGGTTTGTCCAAGTAAGGTCAGCACCCAAGCACCGGTCCACCCACATATCAAACTATCAAAGTAGCGAACGCGAATCATATGAACATGATGAAAACTAGTTTGACAGAAATTCCCATGTGTCCTCAGGAGCGCTTTAGCTCCTATAAGAGTTTGTCGAGGCTTGTCCCTTTCTATAAAAGGGATTGGGCCACTTTGCTGCACCATTGTTACTTACTACTTGCTACGAATCATCTTGCCACACAACTTTCTGTTACCTATAATTTCAGTGCTTGAAGAGAATACCTTGCTGAAAACCACTTGTCACATCCTTCTGCTCCTCGTTGGGTTCGACACTCTTACTTACCGAAAGGACTACAATAGATCCCCTACACTTGTGGGTAATCAACACATCTCAAGAAAAACTTCATAAAGATAATCTAGTGCACAAAACTCACTAGCAATTAGTTCAACATAGTTGGATCTCTTAAAGAGATGAGAAAATGGGTGAGGATCCATATCAATAGATTTTTAGCAAGCAAATATGCGAGCATATTTAAGGCACATATCACACAAGCAAAGGAAAGGCAAACGAAAAATGCAAATATTGTTGTAACATTTTTTTCTTCAGAAGTGGGGGAGAGGAAAACGAGAGGCAAAAGGCAAATAATGTAAATGCAAGAGATGAGTTTGCGTTAGTTACTTGGATATGCTTCACTTGAATACTCCCCGGCAACGGCGCTAGAAATTCTTCTTGCTACTTCTCAAGCTTGCATTGGTTTTTCCCTTGAAGAGGAAAGGGTGATGCAGCAAACTAGAGATAAGTATTTCCCTCAGTTTGAGAACCAAGGTATCAATCCAGTAGGAGTATCAAGATGAGGCACCAATGTTCCTGCGCAAAAAAAACAAACTTGCACCCAACGCTATAAAGGGGTTGTCAATCCCTTCACGATTATTTGCAAGGTGAGATCTGAAGGTGAAAAGTGCAACAAAGTAATTTTGTAGATCTGAAAACATGATGTGAAGTAGACCCAAGGGACATAGTGTTCACTAGAGGCTTCTCTCCTGATAGCAAGTATTACGGTGGGTGAACGAATTACTGTCGAGCAATTGATAGAATTGCGCAAAGTCATGACGATATCTAAGGCAATGATCATACATATAGGCATCACGTCCGATACAAGTAGATCGATACTTTATGCATCTACTACTATTACTCCAAACATCGACCGCTATCCAACATGCATCTAGTGTATTGAGTTCATAACAAATAGAGTAACGCCTTAAGCAAGATGACATGATGTAGAGGGATAAATTCATGCAATATGATATAAACCCCATCTTTTTACCCTTGATGGCAACAACATGATGCGTGCCTTGCTACCCCTTCTGTCACTAGGTGAGGACACCGCATGGTATGAACCCAAAACCAAGCACTTCTCCCATTGCAAGAATTATAGATCAAGTTGGCCAAACGAAACCCATAACTCGAAGAGAATTACAAGGATACGAAATCATGAATATAAGAGATTAGATGAGACTCAAATAATATTCATAGATAATCTGAACATAAATCCACAATTCATCGGATCTCGACAAACACACCGCAAAAGAAAGTTACATCGGATAGATCTCCATGAAGATCATGGAGAACTTTGTATTGAAGATCCAAGAGAGAGAAGAAGCCATCTAGCTACTAGTTATGGAACCGAAGGTCTGTGGTGAACTACTCACGCATCATCAGAGAGGCAATGGTGTTGATGAAGAAGCCCTCTGTGTCCGAATACCCCTCCGGCAGGGCACCAGAACTGTTCCCAAATGGGATCTTGCGGAGACAGAAGCTTGCAGCGGCGGAAAAGTATTTTCGTGGCTCTCTTCCTTGGTTTCGGGATTTTAGAGAATTTTTAAGCGAAAGAGGTAGGGCAAAGGAGCTTGTGATCTCCCCGAAGTCTCCTGCCTCGGTTCTCAAGTCCCCTGCGTATGTTATGTTATGGAAAAAATCACCCCACATGTTTTATTCTCTTTGGGCTCCGTTTAATATTCTTCTCTGAAAAAGGTCAAAAACACAGAAAATCAAAAACTGGCCCTTGGCACTGAGTTAATATGTTAGTCCCAAAAAAGATATAAAATAGTGTATTCATGCATACAAAACATCCAAAGTTGACAAGATAATAGCATGGAACCAACAAAAATTATAGATACGTTGGAGGTGTATCAGCCCACTCGGTAATTTCATCATCATATTGAGCTCAGTGTGACTAAGGAGTTAGCTATGGGATGATGTGTTACAGAATGAGTAAAGAGACTTGCTGGTAACGAGATTGAACAAGGTATGGGGATACCAACGATCGAATCTCAGGCAAATATCATACCGGTAGACAAAGGAAACTGCATACGGGATTGACTGAATCCTTGACATCGTGGTTCATCCGATGAGATGATCATGGAACATGTGGGAACTAACATGGATATACAGATCCCGCTGCTGGTTATTGGCCGGAGAGATGTCTCGGTCATGTCTGCATGTCTCCCGAACCCGTAGGGTCTACACACTTAAGGTTCGATGATGCTAGAGTTGTAAAGGGAATAGTATGTGGTAACCGAAGGTTGTTCGGACTCCCGGATGAGATACCGGACGTCACTAGGATCTTTGGAATGGTCTAGAGGTAAATATTGATATATAGGAAGTCCTATTTTGGTCATCGAAAAAGTTTCGGGCTCATCGATAGTGTATCGGGAGTGCCGGGAGGGTACCGGAGGACCCCCGGGAGGGGTGTGACGACCAAAGGAGTTCATGGCTGTTAGAGGAGGTGGACCAACCCTTATTGGGCTGGCCAAGGCCTTCCCTAAAGGCCCATGCGACTAGGGATAAGGAGATAAGGAAAAAGGAGTTTTAAAAGGAAGGGATCCACCTCCCTTGTGGGAGGTGGACTCCTCCCTAGCTCGGCCGAACCCCTCCTCCTTGGAGGAGGGGCCAAGGAAACCCTCCGCCTCCTTCCCCCTATATATACTTGAGGTTTTGGGATTTTTGATACATAATAATTCATCTCTCTCCCACGGCGCATCCCTACCTCTCTCTTCTTCCCCCTCCGCAGCGCTTGGCGAAGCCCTGCCAGAGAACCACATAGCTCCACCGCCACCACGCCGTCGTGCTGCTAGAGCTCTCCCTCAACTTATCCTCTCTCCTTGCTAGATCAAGAAGGAGGAGACGTCACCAGGCTGTACGTGTGTTGAACGTGGATGCACCGTCGTTTGGTGCATAGATCGGAATCTACCGCAATCTGAATCACTACAAGTACGACTCCATCAACCGCGTTCAAGCAACGTTTCCGCTTAGCGATCTTCAAGGTACGAAGATGCTCTACTACTTCACTCATTGTTGGTTTCTCCATAGATAGATCCTTGTATGGCGTAGGAATCTTTTTGAAATTACTACGATCTCCAACAGTGGCATCCGAGCCAAGGTTCTATGCGTAGATTCTATGCACGGGTAGAACACAAAAGTTGTGGGCGCGGATTTGTCAATTTGCTTGCCGGTACTAGTCTTATCTTGATTCGGCGGCACCGTGGGATGAAGCGGCGCGGACCGACTTTACACGTAATCTTACGTGAGACTGGTTCCACGGACCGACATGCACTTGATGCATCAGGTGGCTAGCGGGTGTCTGTCTCTCCCACTTTAGTCGGGTCAGATTCGATGAAGAGGGTCCTTATGAAGGGTAAATAGCATTAGCATATCAATGTTATGGCTGTCACGTAGGTAAGAAACGTTCTTGCTAGAAACCCTAACCAGCCACGTAAAAATTGCAACAACAACTAGAGGATGTCTAACTTGTTTTTGCACGGTATGCTATGTGATGTGATATGGCCAAAAGGATGTGATGTTACATATGTGATGTATGAGATTGATCATGTTCTTGTAATAGGATTCATGACTTGCATGTTGATGAGTATGACAACCGACAGGAGCCATAGGAGTTGTCTTAATTTATTGTATCAGATGCAACACCATGTTGATTAGTTTACTATATTGCAAACGGTTAGCTATAGTAGTAGAAGTAATAGTTGGCGTGACGACTTCACAGAGACACAATGATGGAGATCATGGTTCCATGCTAGTGATGATGATGATCATGGTGCCCCGAAGATGGTGATCAAAGGAGCAAGATGATATTGGCCATATCATGTCACTATATGATTGCATGTGACGTTTATCATGTTTTACATCTTATTGCTTAGAACGACGGTAGTAAAGACAAGATGATCCCTCATAAAATTTCGAGATATGTATTCCCGTAAGTGTGCACCGTTGCGACGGTTCGTTGTTTCGAAGCACCACATGATGATCGGGTGTGATAGATTCTAACATTCGCATACAACGGGTGTAAGCTAGTTTACAAACGCAGAACACTTAGGTTGACTCGACGAGCCTAGCATGTACAGACATGGCCTCAAATACGGGAGACCGAAAGGTCGAACATGAGTCGGATGGTTGATACGACCAGCATAGAGATGCTCACCATCGATGACTAGTGCGTCTCACATGATGATCGAACACGGGCTAGTCGACGTGGATCAAGTAACACTTGGATGACTAGAGGGATGTCGATCTGAGTGGGAGTTCATTAGTAATTTGACTAGATGAACTCAATTATCATGAACATAGTCAAAAGGTCTTTGCAAATTATGTTATAACTTGCGCTATAGTTCTAAGGGTTTTTGATATGTTCCTAGAGAAAACTTAGTTGAAAGATAGACGTAGCAATTATGCGGACTGGGTCCGTTAACTGAGGATTGTCCTCATTGCTGTGCAGAAGGCTTATGTCCTTAATGCACCACTCGGTGTGCTGAACTCCAAGCGTGGTCTATGGATGTTGCGAACATCTGACATACATGTTTTTGACAACTACATGATAGTTGAGTGCATATTGCTTAAACGGCTTAGAATTGAGGTGCTAAAGATGTTTCGAACATCGCGGGATATACGAGATGTTCCAAGAGATGAAATTGGGATTTCATGCTCGTGCCCTTGTTGAGAGGTATCAGACCTCTGACAAGATTATTTATCTACAAAGTAAGGGAGAAAAGCTTAATCGTTGAGCATGTGCTCAGATTGTCTCAGTGCAACAATCACTTGAATCAAGTGGGAGTTGATCTTCCAGATGAGATAGTGATAGTTCTCCAAAAGTCACTGCCACCAAGCTACTAGAGCTTCGTGTTGAACTATAACATATCAGGGATAGATATGATGATCCTTGAGCTATTCACGATGTTTGACACCGCGAAGGTACAAATCAAAAGGAGCATCAATTATTGATGGTTGGTAAAACTGCTAGTTTCAAAGAAGGGCAAAGGGCAAGAAGGGATACTTCATGAAATGACAAACCAGTTGCTGCTCTAGTGAAAAGACCCAAGGTTGAACCCAAGACCCGAGACTAAGTGCTCGTGTAATGAGGGGAACAGTCACTGAATTACCCTAGATACTTGGTAGATGAGAAGGCTCGCAAAGTCGACAATGGTATATTGGATATATATGATGTTGATGTCTACTTTAGTAGTACTCCTAGTATCACGAGGGTATTGGATACCGATTCAGTTGCTAAGTGTTAGTAACTCGAAATAAAAGCTACGGAGTGAACGAAGACTAGCTAAAGGCAAGGTGACGATGTGTGTCGGAAGTGTTTCCAAGGTTGATGTGATCAAACATCGCGCACTCCCTCTACCATCGGGATTAGTGTTAAACCTAAATAATTGTTATTTAGTGGTAGCGTTGAGCATAGACATGATTGGATTATGTTTATTTGAATATGTTTATTCATTTAAAAGAATAATGGTTGTTCTGATTACTTTAATAATACCTTCAATGGTTGCCCGCCCGTCGTTTAGGCCTGCTTCCTGCCCGAAAGAAGGCTAGCCGGACTAGTGGTAGGGGACCCGGTGTCTCGTCTCCCCATAAAATAGATAAGCCTGTAGTTGAGCACCTATCTGAAGGCCCAATCGGCATCAGTAGTTGCACGCAACTTCGATACTGGATTTTACCATAGTTCTAGTTCTAAAAAAGACTGTCAATTTCTTCTTAAAAATAGGGCTCATGTTTCCTTTGTTTCAAAACAATGTTAAAAAGGCGGAGGCGGCCGGCGGGCAAAGAAAGCGGGCGGGGCGTTTACTTTAAAATGACAACCGCCTGTTCCAGCAGCGGGGGCCTTGCACGAAAGCGGCTGCTGGCATGGAGTTAGCCGGGGCTTCTTCCTCGAGTCCTGTCATGATCGCGCACTCGACGAAAGAGCTTTACAAGCGGCATTGCCCTTCTTCACTCACGCGATATTGCTGGATCGGGCTTTCGCCCCAGCAAGAAAACAGATGCGAGTGCTTTAACGCGGCTGGCTTGATAGCTATCAAATCCCTTGCCCAACAGGAACAGGATCTCTTGCCCAGTTTGGTTCAATTCATTCGGCATTTCCATTTCCAATTGGTAAGTTATACGGATTGAAATAGGAGCCGGTTCGACAGGAAGCTTTTGAAAACGCAGTGCACCCCGGGGCGCCCGATTCGATCGACGAATTTGGCGGTACCCCCCTCTTTTTCTCTTGCGAACCTACGTTGAGCTTGGGACAACCCGCGACCTAAAATGAATGGTTTATTGAATCTCGATCGTAGTGATACACATGTTCATATTATTGTTGCCAAAAGGTACAAAGTAGTAATGATAGTACCACTTACTTGTGGCACTGGTGCTTGAGTCATATTGGTATAAAAATGCATGAAGAAGCTCCATGCTGATTGATCTTTGTACTCACTCAGTTTCGAAATGTTTGAGACATGCAAACCATACCTGTTGGTATGAACGCATGAAGAAACTCCATGCGGATGGATCGTTAGGACTCACTTGATTTTTGAATCACTTGAGACATGAAAATCATACCACATGGGCAAGATGACTAAAGACCTCACTTTCCAATGAGATGGAACAAGAAAGTAACCTGTTGGAAGTAATATATTTTGATGTGTGCATTCCAAGTGCTGAGGCACGCAATGGATATCATTATATTCTCACTTCACAGATGATTTGAGTAGATACTAGTGTATTTACTTGATGAAACACAAGTCTGTATTATTGAAAGGTTCAAGTAATTTCAATGTGAAGTTGAAGATCATCGTGACAGGAGGATAATATGTCTACGATGTGATCGTGGAGGTAAACATATATATCTGAGTTACGATTTTGGTAAAAGACAATGTGAAAAATTGTTTCACGTGAAAATTGTTTCACAACTCATGCCACCTGGAAAACCATAGTGTGATGGTGTGTCCGTATGTCATAGTAGTGCCCTATTAGATATAGTGCATACTATGATGTCTCTTATCAAACTACCACTATCGTTTATGGGTTAGGCATTAGAGACAACCGCATTCACTTTTAATAGGGCACCAACGTAATTCCTTTGAGATGACACCGTATGAACTATGGTTTTGAGAAACCTAAGCTGTCATTTCTTAAAAGTTTGGGGCTGCGATGCTTATGTGAAAAGTTTCAGCCTGATAAGTTCGAACCCAAAGCGGATAAATGCATCTTCATAGGACACCCAAAATAGTTGGGTATACCTCCTATCTTAGATCCAGAAGCAAAAGTGTTTGTTTCTAGAAACGGGTCCTTTCTCGAGGAAACGTTTCCCTCAAAAGAATTGAGTGGGAGTATGGTGGAAACTTGATGAGGTTATTGAACCATCACTTCAACCAGTGTGTGTAGCAGGGCAGAAGAAGTTGTTCCTGTGGCGCCTACACCAATTGAAGTGGAAGCTGATGATAGTGATCATGAAGCTTCAGATCAAGTCACTAGCGAACCTTGTAGGTCGACAAGGACGTGTACTACTCCAGAGTGGTACGGTAATCCTGTCTTGGAGATCATGTTGCTAGACAAAAATGAACCTACGGGCTATGGAGAAGTGATGGTGGGCCAGGATTCTGGCGAATGGCTGGAGGCCATGGAATCCGAGAGAGGATCCATGTATGAAAAAAGTATAGACTTTGGAAGAACTACTTGATGGTCGAAGACTGTTAACTACAGATGGATCTTTAAAAGGAAGACAAACGATGATGGTGAAAAGTCACCATTAAGAAAGCTTGACTTGGTGTAAAGATGTTTCCGACAAGTTCAAAGAGCTGACTACGATGAGACGTTCTCAATCGTAGCTATGCTGAAAAGACTGTTGGAATTATGTTAGCACTTACTGCATCATTTATGAAATCTTGCAGATAGGATGTCAAACATTGTTTCCTCGATGGTTTCATTGGGGAAAGGTTTTATGTGATACAACTAGAAGATTTTGTCGATCCTAAAGGATGCTAACAAGTATGCAAAGCTCCAGCTATCCTTCTAAAGACTGGAGCAAGCATCTCGGAGTTGGAACATATGCTTCGCTGAGATGATCTTAGTTTTTCGATTTATACAAGGTTTATGAGAAACTTGTATTTCCAAAGAAGTGAGTGGGAGCACTATAGAATTTCTGATGAATATATGTGGTGGACATATTGTTGATCGGAAATAATGCAGAATTTCTGGAAAGCATAAAGGGTTGTTTGAAAGGAGTTTTTAAAAAGGAAAACCTGGATTAAGCTACTTGAACATTGAGCATCAAGATCTATGGAGATAGATCAAAGTGCTTAATAAAACTTTCAAGCGAAATACATGCCTTGACAAGTTTTGAACGAGTTCAAAATAGATCGACAAAGGAGGAGTTCCTGGCTGTGTTGTAAGGTGTGAATTTGAGTAAGACTCCCAGATATCCGAGGAGTGCTTTGGGTGTAACAAACGTCACAACGTAACTGGGTGATTGTAAAGGTGCCCTACGGGTATCTCCGAAAGTGTGTGTTGGGTTGCACGAATCGAGACTCGGATTTGTCACTCCGTGGGACGGAGAGGTATCTCCAGGCCCACTCGGTAATTCATCATCATATTGAGCTCACTCTGACTAAGGAGTTAGCCACGGGATGATGTGTTATGGAACGAGTAAGGAGACTTGCCGGTAACGAGATTGAAAAAGGTATGGGGATACCGACGATCGAATCTCGGGCAAGTATCATACCTGTAGACAAAGGGAATTGCATACGGGATTGATTGAATCCTTGACATTGTGGTTCATCCAATGAGATCATCGTGGAACATGTGAAAACCAACATGGATATCCAGATCGCGCTGTTGGTTGCTACCTCTTGAGCTTGCGTTGGTTTTTCCCTTGAAGAGGAAAGGGTGATGCAGCACAGTAGCAGTAAGTATTTCCCTCAGTTAGAGAACCAAGGTATCAATCCAGTAGGAGTATCAAGCCAAGTCTCCGAAGTACCTGCGCAAAAACAACAAACTTGCACCCAACGCTACAAAGCGGTTGTCAATCCCTTCACGATTAATTGCAAGGTGAGATCTGAAGGCGGAAACAGCAACAAAGTAAAAGTGTAGGGCTGAAAATATGATGTGAAGTAGACCCGGGGGCCATAGTGTTCACTAGAGGCTTCTCTTATGAAAGCTAATATCACGGTGGGTGAACGACTTACTGTCGAGCAATTGATAGAACCGCGCAAAGTCGTGACGATATCTAAGGCAATGATCATACATATAAGCATCACGTCCGAGACAAGTAGACCGATACTTTCTGCATCTACTACTATTACTCCACACATCAACCACTATCCAGCATGCATCTAGTGTATTGAGTTCATAACAAACAGAGTAACGCCTTAAGCAAGATGACATGATGTAGAGGGATAAATTCATGCAATAGATATAAACTCCATCTTTTTACCCTTGATGGCAACAACATGATGCGTGCCTTGCTACCCCTTCTGTCACTGGGTGAGGTCATCGCACGGTATGAACCCAAAACCAAGCACTTCTCCCGTTGCAAGAATCATAGATAAAGTTGTCCAAACAAAACCCACAACTCGAAGAGAATTACAAGGATATGAAATCATGCATATAAGGGATCAGAAGAAACTCAAATAAGATTCATAGATAATTTGATCATAAATCCACAATTCATCGGATCTCGACAAACACACCACAAAAGAGGATTACATCGGATAGATCTCCATGAAGATCATGGAGAACTTTGTATTGGAGATCCAAGAGAGAGAAGAAGGCATCTAGCTACTAGCTATGGACCCGAAGGTCTGTGGTGAACTACTCACGCATCATCGGAGAGGCAATGGTGTTGATGAAGAAGCCCTCCGTGTCCGAATCCCCCCTCCGGCAGGGCACCAGAACGTGCCCCAGATGGGTTCTTGCGGAGACAGAAGCTTGCGGCGGCAGAAAAGTATTTTCGTGGCTCCCTCCCATGGTTTCAGATTTTTCCGGGATTTATAAGCGGAAGAAGTAGGGCAAAGGAGCCACGAGGGGCTCACAAGCCTACTAGGGACGCCCCCAGGCTGCGGCTAGGGTGCTTGTGCCCTCCCGAGGACCCTTTGCCTTGGTTCTCAAGCTTTCTGCGTATCTTCTGTTCCGGAAAAAAAATCTTTTCAGAGGTTTTATTCCGTTTGGACTCTGTTTGTTATTCTCCCCTGAAAAAGGTCAAAAACACGGAAAAAACAGGAACTGTCACTTGGCACTGAGTTAATAAGTTAGTCCCAAAAAAGATATAAAATGCATACAAAACATCCAAAGTTTGACAAGATAATAGCATGGAACCATAAAAAATTATAGATACGTTGGAGACGTATCAAGCATCCCCAAGCTTAACTCATGCTCGTCCTCGAGTAGGAAAGTGATAAAGACTAAAATTTTCATGTGGAATGCTACCTAACATATTTGTCCTTTGTAACTTCTTTCATGTGACATGAATGTTCAGATCCGTAAGATTCAAAACAATAGTTCTGTATTGACATGAAAACAATAATACTTCAAGTAAACTAGCAAGGTAATCATGAACTTTCAAAATAACAAGGCCAAAGAAAGTTATCCCTACAAAATTATATAGTCTCGCTATGCTCCATCATCCCCACACAACGAATTTAAATCATGCACAACCCCGGTATTGGCCAAGTAATTGTTTTCGCACTCTTACTTTCTCAAACCTTTTCAACTCTCACGCAATACATGAGCGTGAGCCATGGATATAGCACTATAGGTGAAATAGAGTGTGGTGGAGGTTGTGAGGCAAAAAGGAGGAGATGGTCACATCGACTCGGCGTATCAAAGGGCTATGGAGGTGCCAATTAATAGATATCAATGTGAATAAGTAGGGATTACCATGAAACGGATGCACTTAGAGCTATAAGTGTGTGAAAGCTCAAAAGAAGAACTAGTGGGTGTGCATCCAACTTGCTTGCTCATGAAGACCTAGGGCAATTTTGAGGAAGCCCATCATTGGAATATACAAGCCAAGTTATATAGTGAAGATTCCCACTAGTATATGGTGTCGACAAAACAAGAGACTCTTAATCATGAAGAACATGGTGCTATTTTGAAGCACAAGTGTGGAAAAAGATAGTAGCATTGTCCCTTCTCTCTTTTTCTCTCATTTTTTTGTTTGGGCTCTTTGGCCTCTTTTCATTTTTCCTCACATGGGACAATGCTGTAATAATGATGATCATCACACTTTTATCTACTCACAACTCAATACTTAGAGCAATGACGACTCTATAGGAAATGCCTTCGGCAGTGTACCGGGATGTGCAACGATCTAGCTTAGCGTATGGCGTTGAAACATCTTGCTAGCTATCTCGACAAACACACCACAAAAGAGGATTACATCGGATAGATCTCCATGAAGATCATGGAGAACTTTGTATTGAAGATCCAAGAGAGAGAAGAAGCCATCTAGCTACTAGCTATGGACCCGAAGGTCTGTGGTGAACTACTCGCGCATCATCGGAGATGCAATGGTGTTGATGAAGAAGCCTTCCGTGTCCGAATCCCCCCTCCGGCAGGGCACCAGAACGTGCCCCAAATGGGATCTTGCCGAGACAGAAGCTTGCGGCGGCGGAAAAGTATTTTCGTGGCTCCCTCCCATGGTTTCAGATTTTTTGGGGATTTATTGGCGGAAGAAGAAGGGCAAAGGAGCCACAGGGGGCCCACAAGCCTGCTAGGTGCGGCCCCCTCCCCAGGCCATGTCTAGGGGGCTTGTGGCCTCCCCCGGGACCCTTTGCCTTGGTTCTCAAGCTTCCTGCGTATCTTCTGTTTCGGAAAAACCTTTTCGGAGGTTTTATTCCGTTTGGACTCTGTTTGATATTCTCCCTTGAAAAAGGTCAAAAACATGGAAAAAACAGGAACTGACACTTGGCACTGAGTTAATAAGTTAGTCCCAAAAAAGATATAAAATGCATAAAAAACATCCAAAGTTTGACAAGATAATAGCATGGCACCATAAAAAATTATAGATACGTTGGAGACGTATCAGTGGTTATTGGCGTGAGAGATGTCTCGGTCATGTGTGCATGTCTCCCGAACCCGTAGGGTCTACACATTTAAGGTTCGATGACGCTAGAGTTGTAAAGGCAATAGTGTGTGGTTACTGAAGGTTGTTCGGACTCCCGGATGAGATCCCGGACGTCACTAGGAGGTCCGGAATGGTCCGGAGGTAAAGATTGATATATAGGAAGTCATGTTTTGGTCACCGGAAATTTTTTGGGATCATCGGTAGTGTACCAGGAGTGCCGGGAGGGTGCCGGAGGACCCCCGGGAGGGGTGTGATGACCAAAGGAGTTCATGGGCTGTTAGAGGAGGTGGACCATCCCTTATTGGGCTGGCCAAGGCCTTTACGAAAGGCCCATGTGGCTAGGAATAAGGAGATAAGGCAAAAGGAGTTTTAAAAGCAAGTGATCCACCTCCCTTGTGGGAGGCGGACTCCTCCCTAGCTCGACTGAATTCCTCCTCCTCTGAGGAGGGTCCAAGGAAGCCCTCCCTCTCCTTCCCCTATATATACTTGAGGTTTTGGGATTTTTGAGACATAATAATTCATCTCTCTCCCACGGTGCATCCCTACCTCTCTCTTCTCCCTCCTCCGCAGCACTTGGCGAAGCCGTGCCGGAGAACCACATAGCTCCACCGCCACCATGCCGTCGTGCTGCCGGAGCTCTCCCTCAACTTCTCCTCTCTCCTTGCTGGATCAAGAAGGAGGAGACGTCACCGAGTTGTACGTCTGTTGAACACGGAGGCACCATCATTTGGTGCATAGATCAGAATCTACCGTGATCTAAATCACTGCGAGTATGACCCCATCAACCGTGTTCAAGCAACGCTTCCACTTAGCGATCTTCAAAGCTATGAAGATGCTCTACTACTTCACTCGTTGTTGGTTTCTGCATAGATAGATGCTTGCATGGCGTAGGATTTTTTTTTGAAATTACTATGATCCCCAACAAGATAATTATTCCATAAATGAACTAAATAAGCTAATTATGTCATTTTGGTGGATAATTAGCTAAGTATGTCTTTCTTGTGGAAAATAAGCAAAGGAGAAGAATAAAGAGGAGAAGAAGAAGGAGAAGAAGAAGAAGAAGATGAAGAAGAAGAAGAAGAAGGAGCAGGAGGAGGAGGAGAAGAAGAAGAAGAAAAAGGAGAAGAAGGAGAAGAAGACGAATAAGAAGAAGAAGAAGAAGGAGAAGAAGAGGAAGAGGATGATTACAATACTTTTCTTATTTTGAGCTTATTATGTCATTTAGGAGGAAGATATGCTAAGTTAGGAGCTAACCAAGGTTCTTGTGCTGTTTTTTTACCTAACTAAGCTAATTATGTCATAAATGAACTAAAAAAGCTAATTATGTCATTTTGAGGGATAATTAGCTAAGTATGTCTTTCTTGGGGAAAATAAGCTAAGGAGAAGAAGAAAGAGGGGAAGAAAGAGGAGAAGGAGAAGAAAAAGAAGAAGAAGAAGAATGAGAAGAAGTAGCATAAGAAGGAGGAGAAGAAGGAGAAGGAGAAGAAGGAGAAGAAGAGGAAGATGATGATTACAATACTTTTCTTATTTTGAGCTTATTATGTCATTTAGGAGGAAGATACACTGAGTTATGAGCTAACCAAGCTTCTTGTGCTGTTTTTTACCTAACTAAGCTAATTATGTCATAAATGAACTAAATAAAATAATTATGTCATTTTGGAGGATAATTAGCTTAGTATGTATTTCTTGGGGAATATGAGCTAAGGAGAAGAAGAAAGAGGAGAAGAAAGAGGAGAAGAAGGAGAAGAAAAAGAAGAAGAAGAAGAAGAAGAAGAAGGAGGAGGAGGAGGAGGAGGAGGAGGAGGAGGAGGAGAAGAAGGAGAAGAAGGAGAAGAAGGAGAAGAAGAAGAAGAAGAAGAAGAAGAAGAAGAGAAGAGGAAGAGGGTGAGGATGATTACAACACTTTTCTTATTTCGAGCTTATTATGTCATTTAGGAGGAAGATACGCTAAGTTATGAGCTAACCAATGTTCTTGTGCTGTTTTTACCTAACTAAGCTAATTATGTTATTAATGAACTAAATAAGCTAATTATATAATTTTGGAGGATAATTAGCTAAGTATGTCTCTTGGGGAAAATAAGCTAAGGAGAAGAAGAAAGAGGAGAAGAAGAAGGAGAAGAAGAGGAAGAGGGTGATTACAATACTTTTCTTATTTTGAGCTTATTATGTCATTTAGGAGGAAGATACGCTACGTTATGAGCTAACCGAGGTTCTTGTGATATTTTGTACCTAACTAAGCTAATTATGTCATAAATGAAATATATAAGCTAATTATGTCATTCTGGAGGATAATTAGCTCAATATGTCTTTCTTGGGGAAAATACGCTAAGGAGAAGAAGAAAGAGGAGAATAAGAAGGAGACGAAGAAGAAGAATAAGAAGAAGAAGAAGAAGAAGAAGAAGGAGGAGGAGGAGGAGAAGGAGAAGAATAAGGAGAAAAAAGAGAAGAGGGAGGAGGAGAAGAAAGAGGAGAAGAAGAAGGAGAATAAGAGGAAGATGATGATTACAATACTTTTCTTATTTTGAGCTTATTATGTTATTTAGGAGTGTAAGTGCATCTAGTGCCCCTTAGTGATTTTGGTGGTTTGAAGACTTATAGGTTAAGTATCTAATGTGTTTATGAGTGTACACATGATCTATAAGTCATTGAGGAGTTTGAGATATTTGAAGAATATCGACCCCTAAAAATGTATATCTTCAGTTGAAGAAATTGGTCTGAAGCTGAAGAAATGAATCTTGAGGAATCTGCGATGAAATTGATATTCCTCGAGAAGACACTGATATTTAGAAGACCGGTGGTTCCTGAAGAAATCATTCTGAAGAAATTGAAGCGTGAAGATTTATGTTTTCTGTTTTACTTTCTTTGCATTTGATGAATAGGAACACCGTACTGTTAAAGGGGGTCAAAGTAACACTATGGAATGGATTTCCTCATGATGCTCAACCCAAGCCAAATCCTACCAAAAGCCTCAAGTGAGGAATATGAGTGACATGAGGACTCTCACAGTTGAGGGTCCCGACCGTTTCGATAACCACGCCAAGTCACTAGTCTTATCCACTCCAACGGTCATATTATTTAAGGGCATTAGTGTCAAATCATGTCGGGATGCTCCCAGGCTATAAATAGCCGCCCCCACAACCACTAGCTGGTTGGTTGCTCCGTTAGAAACTGACACTTGTCATAAGAGCAACCCAAATTCCTCAGAGCCTTCAAGAGTAATTCATCAGTGAGGAAATACACCACCCAGCCAAACCACAAACCAAACCTAGTGATTGAGCATCACTGAAGAAGTTGTTCCTGTGTGGGACTGAAGCCTTTTACCTTTGAGGACTGTGCATCCTCCAGACGGTTAGGCGTCATGGTCTAGAGCAATCCAGCAGTCAATTGTGGATCGCCGGGTGACCGAGTTTGTGAGGGTTTGGAAGTCTGCCCTGAAGACTTACCACGAGTGTTGGGCGAGGACTGTGTGTCCTTAGCTCAAGGAGAATACGGTAGGGACTGTGTGTCCCGGGACTGGGTATCCTTTGGTTTCAATACCAAGCCGCTCCAAACCAGATATACAACTGTCACAGCAGTTGGAACTGGGTCATCAACGACTGTCGTCTCTGAGAATCGGGTTCTAATTCCTCAACTCTTTACTTTCTCTGTATTATGTGTTGATGACTTTCACTGTGACTGTTTGAAGAATTTGCTGAAGACTTTCTCTGAATTTCCTCAACCCCAAATTCTTCACAATAGTTAATCATCATCTGTATTCTGCGTGCCTGCTTACTGTGCGATTTGTTTTCACCTTCTTCACTCTAAATTACTGCTGGTGTGAACGTTTGCACGTCTGATCCTTTACTGTTTCCGTTGTAAGTTAGTCATCAGTGAGGAATTTCCTCAAAAGGAATTTCCTCAGTGATGAAATTCTAAAAATCTCCTATTCACCCCCCCTCTAGTCGATATAACGCACTTTCAATTGGTATCAGAGCAAGGTACTCCCTTGTTCTGTGTGATTTTGGTTTAACCACCTGGAGTTTTAGTTATGTCGACTGCAGGCATGTTCAAGGTGACTGCACCATGTCCCACCTACGAAGGGAAGAACTTTCCTTTCTGGAAGAACAAAATGCAACTGCATCTACAAGCTATTGACAATGATCTCTGGTATATTGTGGAAAATGGCGTCCCCATCGTTTCTGCCAGTGTCACTGCAGCTGATGTGAAGAAATTCAAGCAACTCGATTCTCAAGCAAAGAACATCATCTGTGGCTATCTGAGCCCGGGCCAGTTTGGAAGGGTAAGTGCTTTGGGCTCTGCAACACTGATCTGGGAGAGACTGTGCAAGGTAAATGAAGGAGTATCAACCCAACGTGACTCTCGTATTGATATTCTTCGCAATCTCTTCAATCGCTTCAAGAGACATGACAATGAATGCTGCCAAGACACCTTTGATCGCCTCACTCATATATCAAATGAACTGCAAGCACTGGGAGCTCGAGACATCACTGATCACGAAGTTGTGAAGAAACTGCTGAGATCCTTGGATCCTTCATTTGACACTCTAGTTCTGATGATTCAAGAAAGACCAGACTACAAGATGCTAGATCCAGCTGATATTCTTGAAAGGCTAAATACTCATGAATTCCAGCAAGAAGAAAAGAGAGATCTATATGGACAAAGCTATTCCAGACCACGTGCACTGAAGGCTAGAGAAATTTCCTCATCTGAAGAAGAAACAGATGACAGCAATTGTGACCCTGAAGACTTTGTACAGGAGCTTGCAATGCTTGTGAGGAAATTCCAGAGATTTACACGCCGAGGCCAGTTCGGTAAATCATCAAGAAGAGACATGAGGAAATCAGAATCTGCATCTGAGGACTACAAGAAATGGACCTGTCACAAGTGCAAGAAATCAGGTCATTACATTGCTGATTGTCCCCGCTGGGGAAAGGAATCAAAGAAGAAGAAATACAAGGATGACAGTTCTGATGACTCGAAGAAGAAGAAGAAATCTTCAAAATCCTCATCTTCAAAGTCCTCTTCACACAAGAAGACTAGCTTCAGAAAGGCTCGGGCACTTATTGGCAAGGAAATGGATTCCGAGGCAGAATCAGAGGAATGTGATGAAGAAGAAGGCTCTGGAGAAGACTCCGAATCTGGAGAGGCTAGTCTTGCACTAGCAACCACTTTCGTCAGCAAGTCAATCTTCAATCTTGAAGAAAATGATTGCACCATCCATACTGATGACCATGCTGATGACATCGCTCCAACCTATTGCTTCATGGCAAAAGGTTCAAAGGTATCAAATGATGCCTCCTCCTCTGATTCAAGTGACTGTGAACATAATGATTATAAGAAACCTAGTTACAGTAAACTTGCTATCATTGCCACTAAACATCAAACTGCTATGGAAAAGCTTCAAAAACTGCTAGACAAAAGTGATGATCTGTTGAATGATGAAATGAATCTCAATCAAATCCTCGCTGATGACATGAAAAATCTTCAGTCTATATTTGATAATCTTCAGGATCGTTATGATACACTCCTCACTGATCATGAGAAGCTTTCCTATGAATTTCTTCAAAGGAAGCTTGATCTTGAGAAGCTGAGGATGTCTCATGATGATCTTCGCATGGAAAATGATTCATTACTAGCTCAACAGATCAGCGCTAGTCAAGTTGAATTTATTCCTCCATGTCTTAAATGCATTGAACGTGAAACTGCTAATTCCTCACCAGAATCATCAAATGCTACAAATTCTTCAACTGCACCTATTGTGTCTATTTCCTCACTTGAGGAAAACACAAATGTTACTGATGAAAATACAGGGTTGAAGGAATTGTACGTGACAAGCATGTACAAAAGTCTCAAAGGACACCAAACCCTTTGTGATGTGCACAAAAAGCAGATCTTGAACAGGAACCCGAGGAAAGAAGGAATAGCCTTTGAGAGGAAATTAAATGCTGATGGAACCTATTGGAAACCTGAGCAGCATCCCAAAACCTCATGCGTTGCTGCTACCGGGCCTCCTTTTGATCCATATAATCTAACTGGCTTCTCATGTGAATTATCCTATTCCTCGGATGAGTCATTTGACTCCAACTATAAACTGTTCAAAAATCAATCTGGTGAAGTATTTGCTCGATATGTTGGAACTAACTGCAGGAATGGCCCTCCTCTGAGGAAAATCTGGGTTCCCAAAAGTTGTCTTGAAAATCTTCAGGTGAATGTCCTCATGACACCACCTCTGAAGAATCTGAACCCCAGATCAAATTCCTCAGGAGCACCAAAGTCTTAAGAGGATCAAAATCCTCAACTGGTCAAAACTATGCTCGTACCCGTGCTTATGCGTCTAACATGCAGGGAAACTACAAGGAATATGATTATGAGGGCTACTCCTCAAATCATTATGTTCATAAATCCGCAAACCAGTTCTCTCCATACTCATATGAGTACTTTAACCCCCCCACTGTTAAGAGAAGTGCATTAGCTTCAATGCCACCATTCTCATATGGTGCTCGCAGGATGATGAATGCTTTGCCACCCCTTCATATCTGGGTGGTGAAGAAATCAAACTAATCACTTCTGCAGGTCAGGTCTCCAGATGAAAATCATCATCTGAAGAATTTTCTGGAGACCTGAGGAAATGCTTGATAGGACGCAAGCTAATGATTGATGAAATAGAAATATTTCACACGTCCTTACATTTCTGTTATGATGAAATTAGTATCATATTCTTCAAATCTGAAGCATATGAGATGGCAAGCTGTACTAATTCATCTGCAGGATGACAAACCCAAAAATACTGAGTGGGTTCTCGATAGTGGCTGCACACATCACATGACTGGTGATAAAAGCCTACTGATGAATATGCCACTAACTCCATCACCTCTGAAGCAAATCACATATGCTGACAAAGGTAAAAGCAAGGTATTGGTACTTGGCAAAGTAGCTATTTCCAAGGATAGGCATATGGACAAAGTGATGCTTGTTGAATCCCTTGGTTTTAACCTCATGTCAGTCTCAATGCTTTGTGAACTTGATATGGTTGTTATCTTTGGTAGATATAGATGTGTAGTCATCATGGAATCTAACAGATCCAAAGTCTTCGAAGGTGTAAGAAGAGGGGATTTGTACATTGTAGATTTGTCTACAGGTCCTCAACCAGCCACTTGCCTACTAGCAAAAACCTCAGAAGGATGGCTGTGGCACTGAAGACTAGGTCATGCAGGCATGAGGAATTTGCACACGCTTGCAAAGAAGAAGCATGTCATCGGCATCGAATCAGTCAAATTCCTCAAGGACCATCTCTGCGGTGCTTGTGAATCTGGGAAAATGACCAGATCCAAGCATCCCTCTAAAACCATCATGACTACTACACGTCCATTCGAATTGCTTCATATGGATTTATTTGGACCTACTCACTATGCCACACTAACCAATGCAGCATCTTTATATGGCTTCGTCATAGTTGATGATTATTCCAGATACACTTGGGTGCATATCATAGTGTATAAAACTGAAGTGCAGGAAATCTTCAAACGATTTTCTTCAAGGGCCTCGACGAACTTTGGCATCAAGATCAAACACATCAGGAGTGATAATGGAACCGAGTTCAAAAACACCGGTCTTGATGATTATCTTGATGAACTTGGTATTACTGACGAATTGTCTGCTCCTTATACTCCTCAGCAGAATGGTGTTGTCGAAAGGAAGAACAGGACTCTGGTTGAAATGGCAAGAACAATGCTTGAAGAATATCAGACTCCTCGTCGCTTCTGGCCTGAAGCAATCAATACTGCATGCCATATCATCAACACGGTATATCTTCACAAATTCCTCAAGAAAACCTCATATGAACTCCTCACTGACAAGAAACCCAATGTAAGTTATTTCAAAGTCTTCAGTGCAAAATGCTGGATTAGAGATCCTCACCATAACTCAAAATTTGCACCTAAGGCACATGAAGGTTTTATGCTCGGTTATGGAAAGGACTCGCACACCTACAGAGTCTTCAACAACTATCACAACAAAGTTGTTGAGACTGTAGATGTGCGGTTCGATGAAACTAACGGCTCGCAAAGAGATCAATTGCCTTCTGATCCAGATAAGCTGTCTCTTGAGGAAGCGATAAAGCTTAAGCCTACTGAAGACATTGTCCCTATTGAGTAAATTGGTGAAGAAATAATCCCCATCGCTGATAAAAACGAAGAAGATGCTCCTGAGGAAATTGCAACAGCACCACTTCCTCAGCCCAGACAAAATCCTCAACCAGCTCATCCGAGGATTGCAAATGAAGTAGAACTTGACAAAATCCTCAACGATATCAATGCGCCAGGTCTTCTCACTTGCTCAAAAGCTTCACACTTAGTTAACTTTTGTGGGCATTTTTCCTTTGTATCCATCACAGAACCCTCAAAAGTAGCCGAGGCTTTTCTGGAACCGGAGTGGATCCAAGCCATGCAAGACGAACTTCTTCAATTCAAGCTGAATGGCGTATGGGAGCTCGTCAAACGACCAGATCCTCGCAAGCATAACATCATCGGCACCAAGTGGATTTTCCAAAACAAGCAAGATGAGGACGGTCAAGTGGTGAGGAACAAGGCACGACTTGTAGCCCAAGGCTACATCCAGGTTGAAGGAATAGATTTCGATGAAACTTTTGCACTTGTTGCTAGACTTGAAGCTATTCGAATTCTACTTGCTTATGCTAATCATCATAACATCACCTTATATCAAATGGATGTGAAAAGTGCATTCCTCAATGGTAAGCTTGAGGAAGAAGTATATGTTGCTTAGCCCCCAGGTTTTGAGGATCCAAAGAATCCAAACAAAGTCTTCAGATTCAAAAAGGCTCTATATGGCCTCAAGCAAGCCCCTCGGGCATGGTATGATACATTGAAGGAATTCCTCATGAAGAAAGGCTTCAAACCTGGTTCACTCGATCCAACTCTTTTCACAAAATCTTATGATAATGAGCTGTTTGTATGTCAAATATATGTTGATGATATCATATTTGGCTGTACTGACAAAAGATACAGTGATGAATTTGCCTACATGACGAGTGAAGAATATCAGATGTCCATGATGGGGGAGCTGAAATTCTTCTTAGGTCTTCAAATTCGTCAACAAAGCTATGGAATCTTCATATCACAGGAGAAATACCTCAAGGATGTTCTGAGGAAATTCGACATGCACGAATGCAAAGGTGCCAAGACTCCAATGCCTACCAACGGTCACCTCGGCACTGATGAAAATGGTAAAGATTTCGATCAGCAGGTATACCGTTCTATGATTGGCTCTTTATTGTATCTATGTGCATCTAGGACAGATATAATGCTTAGTGTTTGCATGTGTGCACGCTTTCAAGCAAAACCGAAGGAATCACACCATAAGGCTGTGAAACATATTCTTCGATACTTAGCTCACACACCAACACTAGGATTATGGTATCCCAAGGGCTCCAATCTTCATCTGGTACGGTATTCTGATTCAGACTATGCTGGTGACCGTGTGGATCGCAAGTCAACTTCTGGCACATGCCATTTCCTCGGAAGATCACTAGTTTGCTGGTCCTCAAAGAAGCAGAACTGCGTATCACTCTCCACTGCCGAAGTTGAGTACATTGCTGCTGGTTCTTGCTGTGCTCAATTACTATGGATGAAGCAAACCCTCAAGGACCACGGCATCAACATGAAGAATGTGCCTCTCTACTGGGACAATGAGAGTGCTATCAAGATTGCATATAACCCAGTACAACACTCGAAGACCAAGCACATCCAGATTCGTCATCATTTTCTTCGGGACCATGTCCTCAAGGGCAATATCCTCATCGATCATGTGAAGACTGATGATCAACTGGCTGATATCTTCACTAAGCCCTTGGATGAGAAAAGGTTTTGCAAGTTGCGGTGTGAGCTAAATATCTTAGAGTCTTCAAATGTTTTGTAAAAACATGCACACATCCTAACACTTATGCAAAGTTGATGACTTAGATGTGCAACACATGATGAAACGATTTTCTTCAACTAATGAAGAAAGTCACTCTGAATGTGAAGAAATTAACGAAGAAATTGATTCTCAGGGCCCTACGACAATTGTACGCGGCGTCTGTAATCAACATTCTTATATGGTGGGTAACGCGACCACCCAATGTGAAATTCCTCAAGTTGATTTTCTTCAAAGATCAATTTCCTCACAATGCATTTTTCTTCAAAACAGTTGTTCTTCATTGTGATGATCTATTACAAATCTTCAAAAACACTTGATGACTTTCATTTTCCTAGGTAGAATATGATTTCTAGTCCTCAACAACATTCACTTATTGCTATTTCTTCAAGTTGATGTTTCTGCTAAGTGAATGTGATCGGACCCTACTTTCCCTCTATGCTATACTTATCCAGTCTATTCAATTCTTCATATGCATTCTACTTGAAACTTTGTTCAAAATCCTCACTGCTTCCTTGTGAGCTGATGATTTTGTAACGAAAATCCTCAAATCTTCAAAAATTGTTTCTTTAAAGGAACAGTAACAGAACCCCCACTTCCCACGATCGGATAACCACGATCTCCACTATCTCCACCGCATCGTACGGGAGCTACACGTGTCCTGCGGAGATGTAGAGGCAGGGGCTATTTGGTCCGAAACTTTCGCACCAAACAGTAACTTTCGGGCTATAAATATGTCCTTATCCCCCTCGTTATCGTCTTCTTCGCCTCATCGCTCTCCTACCACAGCACACTCCATCGAACCCTAGCACCACCGCTGGTAGTCTTGTCGCCGGTGAGGAAGAGCTTCACTGCCTCGACCTTTTCGTCGCCAGGATCACGCCGGAGTCGGATCATCTACGTCCGCCGCCGCCGTAGACGTCCTCTGCCGCCAAGTTAGGGTGCATTGGACACTCGACCGAAGAGCCTCTCCAATACCACTTTCTGTGCTCTTCGCTCGCACCTTCTAGGGTAAATATACCCCATTTTTACAGCAGATTAGATCTGAAATTTTACCTCTTCTATGTGAAATCAGTTTTTCCTCAAGATACGATGCGCACATGATTCCTCAAACACTACCTATCACCGCAATCACTGATGAACTAGCTAAGCATCTAAGATTTCATGAGATTCCTCAATTGTGCGAATTTTCGGATCTGTACAACTCTGGAACCCAAGAACAGTATGCTTAGACAAATTCCTCAACCACTCGTTATATTCCTCAAACTGTCAAACTTTTTCATTTTCTTCAAATCTGAGAACGCATATGACCTCTCCAAATTCCTCGCAACTATACTCTGTTCACAGGTACACACATGTCAGCTGATGAATCTCTCGGTTCTCATCACATTAACTCATTTGCAGCGTTTCTGGAAGAAACTCTTCAAGGCTCATCAGAATCCTCAAGAGTTCAAAATCATCAGCAAATTCCTCGACTGAAGAAAATGGAGGAAGAGAGGAAACAGAAGGGAGGAAAGAAACTGGAGCAGAACACAACTGCTGATATTCCTGCGGACATATACTTGGACTATTGTACGCCAGATGACGAACCTGAGACAATGGCCAAGAGAAAGATTAGGCTGCAGAAAATTGAACGCAGATGGGCAAAGGAGTGGAAGGAGTACATGTTTGTGACTCCAAAATATGTGAAGAAATTCGCTTTGAAGCCTCCTGGCAGAAGGGCCCCACTTGAGGATGATCAAGAAGCACATCCCTCTAGTCTTATGACAATTGATGACTACCCGGATGAGAAAGAAAAGCATCTGGCCAAGCTCAAGAGGCAAGCAGAAGCTGCAGTGAAGAAATTTAATGAATCCTCAGCTGCTGCCTCTAGTGCTGCTCATTCCTCAGCAGCAGAAACTTCAGGCTCAGTGATTCCTCAAATGCAGTCTGCGCCAACAAAGCCAAAGGCTCCAAAGCCTCAAGAGAAGTATGCACAGGCTTCTGTCACAAAACCCTCAGCTCCAAAACCCTCGGTTCCAAAACCGTCAACACCAAAACCATCAGCGCCAAAACCCTCAGCACCCATCTCCTCTACACCAAAATCCTCAGCTCCACCTCCAAAGCCAGTACAAAAGCATGTCGTGAAGCCTACGACCGCCAGCTCCAGCTCCTCACTCCGAGCTGCAACAAGCTCGGAGACAAAGTCTTCAACACCACTTGTGAAGACATTGACAACTGCTCAACCTGCACCTCTGCCCAGACCGAGCAAAATCATCGCAGTCCCGTCTGGATCAGAGGGAAGTGATGACTATGACAATGAAACCCTGCAAGCCATCATTAGAAACAAGCAAGAAAGGGTAGCACAAGCATCAGGCAGTGCTATTCCTCTGGCCATGGACCCCAAGGTCCTCCTCGACTTCATCAATATATGGTATGAGGACCCAAACACCCCCATTGATGATTTGAAACTTCCTCCTGGCATCAGCCACATGGTGGCCACCTTCATAAATGAAGCCAAGTGGAAGGAACAGAAGGCCAGTCAGGCAAGGGTTGCAAAGGCCAAAAAGGAGAAATTCCTCAGGCAAAATATCCTCAAGCTGACTCCTGTTGCACTGGTATCAACCCAGGCAGAGCTGCAAGTCTTGACTGACAAGTGTGAGAAACTGTCGGATCGCAAAAGCATCAAGCGCAGTTTCATCAAGCTAGCCACTAGTGCTGTTGATGAATACAACAAAAGAAACCCACCTCCAGCACCAACTCCTCAGCCCTTGGTTGAGCAGCCAGAAGATGCATCTCCTCATGAGGAGGAAACTCCTCAAGCTGAGGAACAACACCAAGAGCGCCGTGCTGATGAGCCGGCCATTGAAGAAATCATCACCGAGACCGCTACTGATGAAATTGCAACCTCTGATGCAACTGCTCCTGATCCAGCTGCTTCATCAAAGCAGGCTGATGACTCTGTTCCAGCTGGTTCCTCACTACCAGCTGAAGAATCTGCAGAAAGAACACCTTCACCAAAAGCTTCAAACGTGAAGAAGATAATCCCGTCTGCATCAGACGCGAAGAAGACAAGAGCTGCTGAGAAGGAAGCAAAGAAGAGAAAAGCTTCCTCAGCAGAAGAAAAGATAGAGGCAAAGCACCTGAAAGAAACTGAAGAGTCTGCCCCTCTAGACCCGGTGCCTCTAAATGTTGCACCTTCATATGAGATGGTCGTCATTGGTGACCAAACTACAAGGGCAGATGAGGAAATGAAGGATGTCGCCTCTGAGGAACATACTGATGAGGAAATCCAGATTGATGACAGTCCTCAACCTCATGTTCCTCAGATAGAGACTACTCAAGCTTCAGCTGCAGCAGCTGATGAAAATGCCTCTGCCACAAAGCCAGCTGAAGAAAAACAAGCTGAAGAAATTGCACACTCTGAACAGGCTGACCCAACTCCTCAAGCTGAGCAAGAAGCAGAAATCCCTCAGCCTGAAGCTCAGCCAGAGCAAGAAATACCAGATGATGAAATTCCTCAACCTGAGGAAAATGCTGAAGAAAATGTTCCCGCCCGTGACAATGACTTCATTGTGCTCAACCCAAAGACTGCCATGGTTGTTTCCCCTCCCATTCCTCAGCACAATATCAAGCCAGTTCAGCGCCAGCCATTCTCGAAGCGGCCAAAGTTTCAGAAAGAAAATTTCTTTGAGGAACGCATGTATTTCATCGGAGAGAATCCTTATGAAAAGCCTCAAATGAGGCATCTGAAGTTTTGGACAAGGACTCAGATGAACTACTATGCTTCTGTGCTCTGTGGATGCAACAAGATATTCCAGCACAGGCACATTCCTCATGTGGAGCTTGAATCAATACCCTGCCTGGAACCAGTCCTCAGTGTACTCCATGATGCAGGTTTGCTCCCCATGTGCTCAGACATATCAGATTGGAATAGTGAGCTTATTCTTCAATTCTATGCAACTCTGCACATCTCTGGCAACCCTGAAGACATCAACACTTGGGTGTTCGACTGGATGACCCAAAACACTCACTACAAGGCTCCCGCTTCTGAACTCCTCAGAGAACTGCCCGTACCAATTCCTTCAGACGGGGCAGTGAAGCTTTATGGTGAGCGTGAGCTGCCAAATGGAATGATGGATGTCCTCATGAAGCCTTTGGCTGCAGGAAAACCCTCAAGAACCACATTCCTCATCCATGAGCTCAAGTAAACACCACGGTCTGTCTACCACATTCTCTGCAGTGTGCTCGCGCCAATCAAAGGCCATGACGATGAGGAAGATGTTGTCGGCCTCATGAAGAATATCCTCTTCAACATCATTCACGGTATCCCTATGGATATCCATGATTTCTTCTTGAGGACTTTGGCCGACAATGCCATGTGCCCCTTTGATCACAAGATTTACGCCCCATGGATCATGAGATTCATCAGGACAAGGACATGCATCAACTTTCATGCTGATTGTCAAAACCATGTTGGGTATATGCCTCCTATCAGGGTCAACAAGAAGACTTTTGAGCCCATTGAAGGAAAATGAAAATCTGTGATTGAAGAAGGCAGCAGGCCCCTTGATGGTCAGTTCAGAGAGCCAGATGCATATTCTTCATGGGACGATACTGAGAGTCGTCCACCAAGCCCAGTTCCTCCTCGCGTGCTGACCACTAGAGAGCTTCTCCTCAGTGTTCATCAGAAGGTGGATCACAACCACAAATGGGTCAAACGCCAGTTTGGTGCCATTTTGAAAACCCTCACTGAAACCCAGAACTCTGTGAAGATTAATCATCACTATCTGCATGAGGTTTTCGGTCGCACCTGGGCTACACTTGCACATTTGAAGACCCAGACTGAGCTTGAAGAAATGAACTTTGAGCAGGACTTTGACTGGTCGTGGCCTCCCAAGAAGAAGTTCAGGCCCATTCCAGTGCCAGACCTTGAAGACAGCTCCTTCTCTTCATTCCGCACCGCAGAATCTGATGAGGAACAACTTGACACAGCAACCGGCCCAAGGAAGAAGACTACACCCAAGAAGCGTCAATGATCTTCATCAACCGCCAAGAAATGAAAGTCTTCACGGGCATTAGTCCTCAGTTTGTCCCTTTTTGTCACTTGATGACAAAGGGGGAGAAACTTAAGAGTTAGTCTTCAAGCGAGTTATTTTGGGGCTTATGAACTATATTTAAGTTACAATCTCTTGGCTCTTCTGAAGTTTTTATGTAATGAGTTGTAACTTAAGCCCGATGGTGCTCTGACGCTTTTGAACGTTTTTCTTCGCATGCTTATTCCTCAAGTTTGAATGCACGCATGCTGGAATTCATCAGATACCATTTGCCATCATGCATCTTCATTTTCTTCATATGATATGTTATATGTATGCATGATTTACAAGATTTAGGGGGAGATCTCCATGATATAAATCATCAATGTGCATCTGCTATAAAAGCAGAATCCTCAAGTCCTCTAGGCGTCATGGTCTAGAGCAATCCAGCAGTCAATTGTGGATCGCCGGGTGACCGAGTTTGTGAGGGTTTGGAAGTCTGCCCTGAAGACTTACCACGAGTGTTGGGCGAGGACTGTGTGTCCTTAGCTCAAGGAGAATACGGTAGGGACTGTGTGTCCCGGGACTGGGTGTCCTTTGGTTTCAATACCAAGCCGCTCCAAACCAGATGTACAACTGTCACAGCAGTTGGAACTGGGTAATCAACGACTGTCGTCTCTGAGAATCGGGTTCTAATTCCTCAAGTCTTTACTTTCTTTGTATTATGTGTCGATGACTTTCACTGTGACTGTTTGAAGAATTTGCTGAAGACTTTCTCTGAATTTCCTCAACCCCAAATTCTTCACAATAGTTAATCATCATCTGTATTCTGCGTGCTTGCTTACTGTGCGATCTGTTTTCACCTTCTTCACTCTGAAATACTGCTGGTGTGAACGTTTGCACGTATGATCCTTTACTTTTTCCACTGTAAGTTAGTCATCAGTGAGGAATTTCCTCAGTGATGAAATTCTAAAAATCTCCTATTCACCCCCCTCTAGTCGATATAACGCACTTTCAAGGAGGAAGATACGTTAAGTTATTAGCTAACCAAGGTTCTTGTGATGTTTTTACCTAACTAAGCTAATTATGTCATAAATGAACTAAATAAGCTAATTATGTCATTTTGGTGAATAATTAGCTAAGTATGTGTTTCTTGGGGAAAATAAGCTAAGAAGAAGAAGAAAGAGGAGAACAAGAAGGAGAAGAAAAAGAAGAAGAAGAAGAAGAAGAAGGAGGGAAGGATCAGAAGAAGGAGAAGAAGGAGGAGGAGGAGGAGAAGAAGAAGGAGAAAAGGAGGAAGAGGATCATTACAATACTTATCTTATTTTGAGCTTATTATGTCATTTAGGAGGAAGATACGCCAAGTTATGAGCTAACAAAGGTTCTTGTGATGTTTTTACCTAACTAAGCTAATTATGTCATAAATGAACTCAATAAGCTAATTATGTCATTTTGGAGGATAATTAGCTAACTATGTCTTTCTTGGGGAAATTAAGCTAAGGAGAAGAAGCTAAGTATGCCTTAGAACACTAGAGAAAACTTACCGTCGTGGTCATCAAGGAGGAGAAGCACCAGGGTTGCTTGGGGCGGGTTCATTTCGAGAAGGTTGCCCTGGAGAAGGGTTGTGTGTTGCCGCTCGGGAGTTATCCCGTCGAAAAGATATTTCGCAATGTCCCGTTAGCATGTTGACACTCAAATGTTAATACTTGTTAAAAATGACCATTCAAATGAAACTCACCTTTCCAACCGCAGAAATGACCGACATTGGCGGAGGGGTCTGTCCGGTCTTCTTGCACATAGACTGCACATTTGGTTTTGAAGATTCAGTCATATTAGTTAGTAATGAAAGAAACATTACACGCATGATTTGGCTAATGTGAAAAAGAAACTTACCACAAAGAGCTCGTACATGGCCAGGTGACCCGCCTTATTTCGTGCCCTCTCCTTGTCCAACAACCGAGCTGTGGTCTATGCCGCCGGCAGTTCCTTCTCCACCGCCACCCGGTCCCTCTCCTCCAGAATCACCTGAAGAGCAGCCTGGTTTGCCGCCCTCTCTTTCTGTAGAGCAGCCTGCAACACCACTCCTCATTAGCATTGTAATCATCGATGTCCACACACACAATGAAATGGAACAAAGTTTTCTGAGTCTGTACAACTAACCTTGATGGTGAGATCGAATGGCCCTAGACGAGGCCTTATCTCAGGACAAGAGCTCGACTGGCGCGCCTTGATCTCCAGGAGAGTGACTGGAGAACGTATTAGCCCATATCCAATGGATATTAAGCCATGGGGCCTCCTACCACCAGATATCATCACCAGCTCTGGATCCAAAGGTTCATGGCTCGGGTTAAAGTCCTCCCCTTTCCTTGCCTTCCCCTCATCCCTGTCCCTCACGAGCTTGTTGTGGGAGGAGATGTTGGTGAACTTCCTTGTATGATCTAGGTCAGACTCACAAAATGCTTTGGCCTTCTTGTAGGAGGTAGTATCGGCCATGCCATAAAGATCTTACAACTCTGGCACCTCCGATTTATTGTGATGTGCCTGAAAGAGAGGAATAAAGTATTAGTAAAGGGCTCAAGCTAGCATGAAGAATGAATCGCATGAATCATGAAGCAAACCACATACCCATTTCCGTCCGAACTAAATTAAGTTGGCGCTGCCTTGATGGTGTGGCACACGAACCATTTGGGCACACCGATCCTTTGCATTGTCGTGGATGGCTCGGCAGTTGCCTGTGCACCACTCATCGACCAACACTTCCCAACAATCAATCTTACCCGCAAACCATCGCGGGGGCACCTATAAGTTAGTAAAGAGATTTTTGAGCGCTACGCCTATGAATCAAATCAAGGAAACTACGTACAAGGCCTTAAGAATGGGTAATTACCTTCATGTACTACTCCTTCTTCAAATACTTTGCGCGACACTCCTTCTTCTGCTTCTTAACACCACGCGTGGCGTAGTAGTCTTGAATAGCCTGCGGCTGAGCCTCGTGGCGTAAGTTCTTTAATAGCCACCTGCACTCGGCCTCGAGAACCTTGGCCGCCACCTCCTCATATACCTCCTCACACCTGTAGAAGGTTTGCAATCAAACGAGATGACAACGATTAGTACAATAACTAGCTATATTGTTAATTTTAGATTGTGTAAAACGAGAATTTACCAAAAAGCTGTTGATCACCATCTCGGCCCTCGTGTGGCACAAGACATAATCAATAATCTCCTCCGACGGGGCCTGGGAAGCCTGGTAGTGCTCCAAGGTTGATCGTAATGGAGGAAACTGACTCTCACCGTGCAAGGTGACAAACACTGGGAAATTTGTCCGACAAAGCGCACCAAGGACGGTGTTCGGCTTGCGGACTCCAATGGGGTGTTTCCAACCCCTGCAGTGACAAGGTCAACGCATTATATATTTGAAGAAACTTGAAGGCAAAATGTAAAAAAGAGTAAATCACTTACCTCTCCCCTTCAGGGCTAATCACCGGCCTTTGCTCGCGGGTCACCGATACAACCGGGAGACGTGTACTACCACGCTTGTATACGGTGACCCCGTCCACCACCTCGCTTTAACGCCCCGGACACACCCACCGACGGCCGTTACTCCTGGCGGGATCTAGACTGGCCCCACATATCAATACTAGTCTTTTTTGCGCATTTTGTCCTCACTCATGCGCACCCGGGACCAACTTCCCGGTCGGTCACCCATCATAGAAGTACTCCAAGCCGAGCACGCTTAACCTAGGAGTTCTGTTCGAACGGGCTCCCGAAAAAGAAGGAATTACTTATTGATATGAGTAGTCTATCATCCCTAATAAGCGAGGCTATCACATACACCACCACTCAGAGGAAGCAACGTCCTCGTCGGGCCACAGGAGCGTTCCCTTTTGGCACAAACGTCTATGCATCCAGTACAATACATGTACCATGCCGTGTGCCACGACGGGTCACAAACGTCATGAACAACATGACCGCACACCTGTCCGCAAACATCCCGTGGGAGGGTCGGCTCTGATACCGACTTGTAACGCACTGGACACACCCGCCGACGGCCGTTACTCCTGGCGGGATCTAGACTGGCCCCACATATCAATACTAGTCTTTTCTGCGCACTTTGTCCTCACTCATGCGCACCCGGGACCAACTTCCCGGTCGGTCACCCATCATAGAAGTACTCCAAGCCGAGCACGCTTAACCTACGAGTTCTGTTCGAACGGGCTCCCGAAAAAGAAGGAATTCCTTATTGATATGAGTAGTCTATCATCCCTAATAAGCCAGGCTATCACACTCGCCCCCACTATCCGTAGACTCAACCCCGCCACCATCAGAATGGCCACCCAACCCCTCGGTTTGATCCGGCCCCTCGGTCTGATCTGACCCCTCGGTTCAATCCGGCCAGGCACCCCATCCGGACGTCTCCGCGTTGGCCGAAGCCTCTAGGGCGGGAGTCTCCTAGGACGTCGCCTGATGACCAACACGTGTAAGGGATCTATCGTAGTCCTTAAGATAAGTAAGAGTGTCGAACCCAACAAGGAGCAAAAGGAACTGACAAGTGGTTTTCAGTAAGGGATTCTGTGCAAGCACTGAAATTATCGGTAACAGATAGTTGTGTGATAAGATGATTTGTGGCAAGTAGCAATTAACAATAGTAACAAAGGTGCAGGAAGATGGACCAATCCCTTTTGTAGCAAGGGACAAGCCTGGACAAACTCTTATAGGAGGTGAGGCGCTCCCGAGGACACATGGGAGTTTCTGTCAAGCTAGTTTTCATCATGTTCATATGATTCACGTTAGCTACTTTGATAGTTTGATATGTGTGTGGAGCAGTGCTTGGGTGCTGCCCTTACTTGGACAAACATCCCACATATGATTAAGCCCTCTCGCAAGCATCTGCAACTACAAAAGAAGAATTAAGACGAAGTCTAACCATAGCATTAAACTAGTGGATCCAAATCAGCCCCTTACGAAGCAACGCATAAACTAGGGTTTAAGCTTCTCTCACTCTAGCAACACATCATCTACTTATTACTTCTCAATGCCTACCTCTAGGCCCAAATAATGGTGAATTGTTATGTAGTCGACGTTCACATAACACCACTACAGGAAAAACAACATACAACGCATCAAAATATCGAACGAATACCAAATTCACATGACTACTTATAGCAAGACTTATCCCATGTCCTTAGGAACAAAAGTGACTACTCACAAAGCATAATTATGTTCATGACTAGAGAGGTATTGAATAGCATCAAGGATCTGAACATATGATCTTCCACCGAGTAATCCAACTAGCATCAACCACAAATAGTAATTAACACTACTAGCAACCTTACAAGTACCAATCGAAGTCGCGAGACGGAGATTGGTTACAAGAGATGAACTAGGGTTTGGAGATGAGATGGTGCTGATGAAGATGTTGATGGTGATGAGTGCCCTCCGATGAGAGGAGTGTTGGTGATGACGATGGCGCAATTTTCCCCCTCCGGGAGGGAAGTTTCCCCGGTTGGACGGCCCTGCCGGAGCTCTAGATTGGCTCTGCTCAAGTTCCGCCTCGTGGCGGCGGCGATTCCTCCCGAAAGCCTCCTGCTGATTTTTTTTGGAATGAAACCCTCTTTATAGCAAAAGATGGGAGCCTGAGGGGCAACAGGGGGCCCACAAGCCACCTAGGCGCGACCAGGGGGGTAGGCCGCGCCTGGCAGGCTTGTGGCCTCCTGGTGGCTCCCTATGGTACTTCTTCCGTCCAGTATTTTTTATAAAATCCAAAATAATTCCTCGTTGATTTTCACGGCTTTTGGAGTTGCGCAGAATAGGTATCTCAAACTTGCTCCTTTTTCAGACCAGAATTCCAACTGCCGGCATTCTCCCTCTTCATGTAAACCTTATAAAATAAGAGAGAAGAGGCATAAGTATTGTACCGTGAAGTGTACTAACAGCCCATAAAGCGATAAATATCAACATAAAATCATGATGCAAAATGGACGTATCAACTCCCCCAAGCTTATACCTCGCTTGTCCTCAAGCGGAAGCCGAGATCAATAAATATGCCCACATGTTTAGAGACAGAGGTGTCGATAAAACAAAATACGGACATGCATGCATCATGATCATAATTAGAATAGCAATAGCGTCATATAAACTCTTATGCTAAAGAGACAATTCCTTCACAAATTAAAGTATGGGTCAAGAAACTTATTGAGAATTAACAACCAATAACCTTTAGTCATTGAAGCAATTGCAATTTATCATAACATCGGAAAGAGTCAAATAAGAGCTTGTAAAGCCAGTCCACATACTCAATCATCCTTTCGTCTTCTATAATTGCTAAAATTCATGTGGTACTCCTGAGGTCAAAGTTTCGGTTGGACATAGAGAAAGATAGAGGCTTATAGTTTCGCCTCCCAACTACTTACCTCAAGAGTAATGTCAACAATAATAATATAGATCTTTCCCTAGCACATCACGTTAGTCTAGATAAAGGCAAAATAAGGAATTGGTGTCGATCACCATGACTCTTTTAAGGACAACAAGTAAAGGTACAATATAGGCCCTTCGCATAGGGAAGCAGAGGTTGTCATGCGCTTTTGAGGTTTGTATGTGTGACCTCTTAGTGTGAAGGAACGTCACTTTATATTGCCTCCAGTGATAAAGAACTTTATTATGCAGTCTATCGCTTTTATGTCTTCCTCATCACAGGTTCGTACAAAGCTTATTTTCCATACACTAATAGATCATACATATTTAGGGAGCAATTTTTATTGCTTGCACCGATGACAACTTACTTGAGGGATCATATTCAATCCATAGGTATGTATGGTGGACTTTCAAGGCAAAACTGGGTTGAAGGTTTATATATGCACAAGTAGTATCTCTACTTAGTGCGGAAGTTTTGGTTGATAAGAGGTGGAAGCAAGCGTCGCATGCTAAGGGATCTGTAGTCATATAACATTGTTCGGGACCAAGAAAACATAATTCATTATGTTGTCTTCCTTGTCCAACATCTACTTCTAAGCATGTAATAGTTTAATGAGTGTTCAGAATCATAGACGGTGTCAGAGATGATATATTTATATGTGCACCTCTCTTTCTTTATTACTTCCTATTAATTGCAACAATGACCAAGGTCTACGTTTGTCCACCCACAACAAGTTTCAATCAACATTCTTTTTATATCTGAAGTCATCACTTCCCATAAGATCATTACATGATCTTTCATGCTTTTGTTCTTTTATTATTCTTTCTCAGATCATGGCATGAAGCAAGGCCCTTAACTAAAACACTCTTTATTATATGACTCACGAGCTCGAATACATTGGGGGTGACACAAAGCAAAACTCAAGCCTAGAACACTAAGAACTTTATTCTACTAGAAAAAGGTAAAACCGAAAATGATCAAACTAAGAAGAAAGTAAAGGCAAAAGATGTGATGATGATACAATACCGAGGCAACTCCCCCAAGCTTGGCACAAGCCAAGAGGAGTGCCCATACCCGTGCTTAATTGTCTTCCTTCGAAGGTGATGGTGGTGGAGTTTTTGCAACGTGGGTTTGATCCTCCGTCTTCCAAGGCATAGGTGCTCCATCATGGAAAGATGATCGAGTCTCCGGAATCCTCAAATCCGCAGCTGATGACCCACAAGTATAGGGGATAAATCGTAATCCTTTCGGTAAGTAAGAGTGTCGAACCCAACGAGGAGCAGAAGGATCTGACAAGTGGTTTTCAAAAAGGTAAAATCTGCAGGCACTGAAATTGTCGGTAACAAGCGATTGTGGGGTGAGACGATTCGTAGCAAGCAACAAGTAACAAAAGTAGCAACGGTGCAGCAAAGTGTCCCAATCACTTTTGTAGCAAGGGACAAGCCTAGACAAAGTCTTATAGGAGGAAAAGCGCTCCCGAGGACACATGGGAATTTCTGTCATGCTAGTTTTCATCATGTTCATATGATTCACGTTTGTTACTTTGATAGTTTGATATGTGGGTGGACCGGCGCTTGGGTAGTGCCCTTAATTGGACAAGCATCCTGGTTATGATTAACCCCTCTCGCAAGCATCCGCAACTACGAAAGAAGAATTAAGACAAAGTCTAACCATAGCATTAAACTAGTGGATCCAAATCAGCCCCTTACGAAGCAACGCATAAACTAGGGTTTAAGCTTCTGTCACTCTAGCAACCCATCATCTACTTACTACTTCCCAATGCCTTCCTCTAGTCCCAAATAATGGTGAAGTGTTATGTAGTCGACCTTCACATAACACCACTAGAGGAAAAACAACATACAACATATCAAATTACCGAACGAATACCAAATTCACATGACTACAATTAGCATGACTTATGCCATGTCCTCAGGAACAAAAGTAACTACTCACAAAGCATAATCATATTCATGACCAGAGAGGTAATGAGTAGCATCAAGGATCTGAACATAAACTCTCCCACCAAGTAATCCAACTAGCATCAACTACAAAGAGTAATCGTCACTACTAGCAACCTTACAAGTACCAATCGGAGTCGCGAGACGGAGATTGGTTACAAGTGATGAACTAGGGTTTGGAGATGACATGGTGCTGATGAAGATGTTGATGGTGATGAGTCCCCTCCGATGAGAGGAGTGTTGGTGATGACGATGGCGACGATTTCCCCCTCCGGGAGGGAAGTTTCCCCGGCAGGATCGTCTTGCCGGAGCTCTAGATTGGTTCTGCTCAAGATCCGCCTCGTGGCGGCGGCGAATCCACGAAAAAGCTCCTCCCTGATTTTTTCCTGGTCAAAACCCTTCATATAGCAGAAGAGGGGGGCCAGTGGGCCAGCAGGCTGCCCACAAGCCCCGTAGGCGCGACCAGGGGGTGGCCGCGGCTAGCAGGCTTGTGGCCACGTGTTGGCGCCCCTCTAGCGCTTCTTTGGCCCAGTATTTTTTTATAAATACGGAAAAAATCCTCGTTGATTTTTACGGCGTTTGGAGTTGCGTAGAATAGGTATCTCAACTTTGCTCCTTTTTCATGCCATAATTCCAGCTGCCGGCATTCTCCCTCTTCATGTAAACCTTGCAAAATAAGAGAGAAAGGGCATAAGAATTGTACCATGAATTGAAATAACAGCCCAAGAAGCGATAAATATCAACATGAAAACATGATGCAAAATGGACGTATCAACTCCCCCAAGCATAGTCCTCGCTTGTCCTCAAGCGAAAGCCTAGCTCAATAAATATGTCCACATGTATAGGGAGAGAGGTGTCGACAAAACAAGATACGAACATGCACGCATTATGATCAAGATCAGAACAACAATACCAACATATAATCTCTCATGCTAAAGTGATAATTCCTTCACAAAGCAAAGCCTCGATCAAGAACCTTACCGAGAAGTAACAACCGATAGCCTTTAGTCACTGAAGCAATTGCAATTTATCACAACATCAGAAAGAGTCAAATAAGAGCTTGTAAAGCAAATCCACATACTCAATCATCCTTTAGTTCTCTACAATTGCTACAACTCACGTGGTACTCATGAGATCAAAGTTTCAGCTGGACACTAAGAAAGATAAGGGCTTATAGTTTTGCATCCCAACGGCTTACCTCAAGGGTAATGTCAACAATAATAATTCATGAGTACTTACTCCCAAGTTGACATATGAATATAGATCTTTCCCAAGCATAGGACGTTAGCCAATAGAAAGGCGAAATAGGGAATTGGTGAAGATCACCATGACACTTTCAAGGGAAAAAAAGTAAAGGTACAAGATTGGCCCGTCGCAGAGGGAAGCAGAGGTTGTCATGCACTTTCGAGGTTTGGATGCGTGTCCTCTTTGTGCGGAGGAACGTCACTTTATATTACCTCATGTGATAAAGAACTTTATTATGCAGTCTGTCGCTTTTATGTCTTCCTCATCACAGGTTCGTACAAAGCTTATTTTACACACACTAATAGATCATACATATTAGGGAGCAATTTTTATTGCTTGCACCGATGACAACATACTTGAGGGATCTTATTCAATCCATAGGTAGGTATGGTGGACTGTCATGGCAAAACTGGTTTGAATGTTTGTGGATGCACAAGTAGTATCTATACTTGGTGCGGGAGGTTTGGCTAATATGAGGTGGAAGCACTCGTCACATGCTAAGGGATCTCTAGTCATATAACATTGTTCGGAACCAAGCAAACACAATTCATTATGTTGTCTTCCTTGTCCAACATCTACTTCTAGGCATGTAATAGTTTAGTGAGTGTTCACAATCATAGATCGTGTCAGAGATGATATATTTATATGTGAACCTCTCCTTCTTTATCACTTCCTATTAATTGCAACCATGACCAAGGTCTATGTTTGCCTACCTTCAACAAGTTTCAATCCTCATTGTTTTTATATGTGAAGCCATCACTTCCCATAAGATCATTACATGACCTTTCATGCTTTTGTTCTTTTCTCACTCTTTTGATCATGGCAAGAGGCAAAGCCCTTCAACTAATACACTCTTTATTATATGGCTCACGAGATCGAATACATCGGGGGTGACACAAAGCAAAACTCAAGACTAAAACACTAAGACTTTTAATCTACTAGAGAAAGGGAAAACTGAAAAGGAAAACTAAAACAAAGGTAAAGGAAAAAGATGTGATGGTGATATGATACCGGGGCAACTCCCCCAAGCTTGGCACAAGCCAAGGGGATTTCCCATACCCATGTTTAGTTGTATTCCTTTGGAGGTGATGGTGGTGGAGTTGTTGCAATCTTTGACTCCAAGAGGGCCATTAATGTTTGATTTATACCTTGGAGATCTGCGATATGTTTTTCCAGCAAAACAACTTCATGAGTGAGACAAGTATTGCGAGCACGAGTTGTTTCACAAAACCTCAAGAGTTCAATCAAGGATGGAGATAGTAGGTTGAGGTAGGGTTAGAGGAAATGCACTTCTTCAACTTCTTCCTTGTTGAGCACAGATTGCACTTCGTCCCACGCCTGATTCCTCTCCTTGGTTTTGCCCTTGGTTTCTTTAGTTAGTCTTTCCTTAGCCTCCACGACCTCCATCCTTTTCAGATCAGCACTTACTTCTCCATAAACTTGAGGGAGATTGTTCTCCCCCACAGATTCCTGAGACGACATCTTGCTCTAAATCTGCGGCAGAAAACAGGCTCGAAACGAAAAACAGAAGAAATCTGCGTGATACAGGGGTCAGACTAAACGGGAGAATATATATTGATTTTTTCCAGACCAAAACGAGTACTCCGCACGAAAACAAAGTCCGGGAGGCGCACGAGGAGGCCACAAGCCCCCAGGCGCAGCCAGGGGTGGGCCCGCGTCGGGCAGGCTTGTCGCCTCCTCGCGCACTTTCCGGACTACTTCCAATTTTTTTATTTTTTCGAATATTCCAAAACGGAGAAAATTTCCTATTGGAAAAGTTTTGGACTCTGTTTTCTTACGAATCACATACCTCTTCGTTTTCGGAGTCTGAAACAGGATGATAAATATTCCTTAGGTATTCTTCCAGAGTTATGGTATTGATAATATTGCTTTCAACATTTATGGGAGTACCTGAGATATAATGCTTGATTCTCTGCCCATTTACAATTCTCGGACAATTACCTTCCGTGTTGTTGATCTTGATAGCACCAGAACGATATACTTCCTCAACAAGATAGGGACCTTCCCATTTAGAGAGAAGCTTTCCTGCAAAGAATCTTAAACGAGAGTTATATAGCAAGACATAATCACCTACATTGAACTCACACTTTTGTATCCTCTTATCATGCCACCTCTTAACCTTTTCTTTGAACAACTTGGCATTCTCATATGCCTGAGTTCTCCATTCATCAAGAGAGCTAATATCAAATAACCTCTTCTCACTGGCAAGTTTGAAATCAAAGTTGAGCTCTTTGATTGCCCAATAAGCTTTATGCTCTAGATCAAGAGGTAAATGACATGCTTTACCGTACACCATTTTGTACGGAGATATGCCCATGGGATTCTTATAGGCAGTTCTATAAGCCCACAGTGCATCATCGAGCTTCTTAGACCAATTCTTTCTAGACCTATTGACAATCTTTTGTAGAATTAGTTTAATCTCTCTGTTGCTTAGCTCTACTTGACCACTGGACTGAGGGTGATAGGGAGACGCAATTCTATGGTGGACGTCGTACTTAGCAAGCATTTTACGGAAAGCACCATGAATGAAATGTGAACCATCGTTGGTCATTAGATATCTAGGGACTCCAAATCTAGGGAAAATAACTTCTTTAAGCATCCTGATAGAAGTGTTGTGATCAGCACTACTAGTGGGGATAGCTTCTACCCACTTAGTGACATAATCAACAACAACTAGGATATGAGTATACCCATTTGATTTGGGAAAAGGTCCCATATAATCAAAGCCCCAAACATCAAACGGTTCAATGACAAGTGAATAGTTCATAGGCATTTCCTGACATTTGCTAATATTACCTATTCTTTGACATTCATCACAAGACAAGACAAACTTACGGGCATCGTTGAAGAGAGTGGGCCAATAGAAACCTGATTGCAATACCTTGTGTGCAGTTCTATCTCCCGCATGGTGTCCTCCGTAGGCCTCGGGGTGACACTTCTATAGGATCTGTCCCTGTTCATGTTCAGGTACACAACATCAAATAACACCATGTACTCCATCCTTATAAAGGTGAGGATCATCCCAAAAGTAGAGTCTCAAGTCAAAGAAGAATTTCTTCTTTGGCTGGTACGTGAAACTAGGTGGTACGTATTTGGCAACGATATAGTTTGCATAATCAGCATACCACGGGGCATTACGTGAAGCATTGATGAAATTCAATTGCTCATCAGGAAAGCTATCATCAATAGGTTGTGGGTCATCAAGAACGTTCTCCAACCTAGACAAGTTATCTGCTACTGGGTTATCAGCACCCTTCCTATCAACAACGTGCAAATCAAATTCTTGTAGCAAGAGAACCCATCTGATAAGTCTAGGTTTAGCGTACTTCTTCTCCATGAGGTACTTAATAGCAGCATGATCAGTGTGAATAGTGACTTTGGAATCAACTATGTAAGACCTGAACTTTTCACATGCAAACACGATTACTAAAAATTCCTTCTCCGTAGTAGCATAGTTTCTCTGGGCACTGCCTAGAGTTTTACTAGCATAGTGAATAACATTCAACTTCTTATCAACTCTTTGCCTTAGAACAACACCAACAGCATAATCACTAGCATCACACATGATTTCAAAAGGTAAGTTCCAACCAGGTGGTTGAATAATAGGCGTAGTTATCAAAGCCCTCTTAAGTATTTCGAAGGCTTCCTCACAATCATTGTCAAAAACAAAAGGAATATCCTTTTGCAAGAGATTGGTAAGAGGCCTAGAAATCTTGGAGAAGTCTTTAATGAACCTTCTATAGAAACCAGCATGACCAAGGAAACTTCTTATACCTTTGATATCTATGGGGTATGGCATTTTCTCGATTGCATCAACCTTAACCTTATCGACTTCAATACCTCTTTCAGAAATTTTATGTCCTAAGACGATGCCTTCATTAACCATAAAGTGGCACTTCTCCCAATTCAAGACAAGATTGGTGTCTTTACATCTCTGTAAGACTCGATCAAGGTTGCTGAGGCAATCATCAAAAGAAGACCCGTAAATGGAAAAGTCATCCATGAAAACCTCGACAATCGTTTCACAAAAGTCAGAGAATATATCCATCATACATATTTGAAAGGTGGCAGGTGCATTACATAAGCCAAAAGGCATACGTCTATAAGAAAAGGTACCGAAAGGGCAGGTGAAAGTGGTTTTCTCTTGATCAGATTGTGCAACTAGTATTTGGGAGAAACCAGAATAACCGTCTAGAAAGCAAAAGTGTGTGTATTTAGACAGCCTTTCTAGCATTTGGTCGATAAAAGGCAGAAGGTAATGATCTTTCCTAGTTTCCTAAAATCGATCACCATCCTATAGCCAGTAATAATCCTCTGTGGGATCAATTCATCCTAATCATTAGGGACAACGGTAATGCATCCCTTCTTAGGGGTGCAATGCACCGGACTCACCCAAGCGCTATGAGCAACAAGATAGATAATACCCGCTTCCAGGAGCTTTAGTATTTCTTTTCTTACTACTTCTTTCATCTTAGGATTTAATCTCCTTTGATGATCAGCAACTGGTTTGAAATCAGGATCAGTTTTGATCTTGTGCTGGCATACAATGGGACTAAGGCCCTTAAGATCATCAAGAGTATATCCAATAGCAGCACGGTGCTTCCTTAGAGTTCTTAGTAACTTCTTTTCTTCATGCTCTGAGAGGCTAGCACTAATAATAACATGATATATCTCTTTTTGATCCAGATAAGCATACATAAGAGTATCTGGCAACTGTTTAAGCTCGAACACAGGATCACCCTTTGGTGGGGGTGGATCCCCAAGCAGTTCAACAGGCAAGTTATTCTTAAGAACAGGATATTGTTCTAAGACAACTCTATCTATTTCATCCCTTTCATCCATATGCATATCATTTTCATGCTCAAGCAAGTATTGCTCTAAGGGATCAGTAGGAGGCACGGCAATAGAGGCTAAGGCAATAGTTTCATCCTTACTAGGCAACTCTTTTTCATGAGGTTGTCTACCAAACTGGGAGAAATTGAACTCATGTGACACACCTTCAAAGCCAACAACGACAGTTTAAATCTCACAGTCAATATGAGCATTGACAGTATTGAGAAAAGGTGTACCAAATATGATGGCACAAAAGCTATCTTGTGCGGTAGCAAGAACGAGGAAATCAGCAGGATACTTCGTTTTACCACACAAGACTTCAACATCCCTAACAAGTCCCACAAGGCAGATGGTATCTCTATTGGCAAGCTAAATAGTGACATCAATACGCTCTATCTCAAAAGGTGCAATCTCATCTTTGATTTCATCATATAAGGATTGAGGTATTGCACTAACACTAGCACCCACGTCGCATAAACCATGATAACAATGATGTCCTATCTTAACAGAAACCACATGCGTGCCAACAACAAGCCCATGTTTGTCTCTAACGTGAGGTTTAGCAATTCTAGCAGCATCTTCACAGAAGTGAATATTATGTCGCTCAACATCGTCGGACAGAAGATCTTTGATGATAGCAATGCTAGGTTCAACTCTTGCTCAGGGGGTGTAGGTGTTCTAATATAGCCTCTACGAATCACAGTTGAAGCTTTAGAATGATCCTTTATCCTAACAGGGAAAGGTGGTTTCTCAATGTAAGCACTGGGAACAACATGATCATTATAGGCAATGGCTCTCTCTTCAGCTGGATTGGGTTTAACTACATTGACTTCTAAAGGAGGATGATATCTAAACCACTTCTCTTTGGGGAGATCAATATGAGCAGCAAAGGATTCACACACTGAAGCTACTATCTTAGAGTCAAGTCCATACTTAGCGCTAATGTCACAAAAGGTATTTGTTTAAACAAAGGATTTAACGCAATCAAACTTGAAATTCATACCTGACTCCTTACCTTCTTCAAGATCCCAATCTTCAAAGTTGCGTTTAATTCTGTCCAATAAATTCCATTTGAAGTCAATATCTCTCTTCATAAAAGAACCGGTACAAGAAGTGTCAAGCATGGTGCGATCATCATGAGAAAGCCGAGCATAGAAGTTCTGAATGATAATTTCTCTCGAGAGCTCATGATTGGGGCATGAATATAACATTGATATAAGACTCCCCCAAGCTTGAGCGATGCTTTCTCTGTCACGAGGCCAAAAATTATAAATATAATTCCGATCACGATGTACTAAATGCATAGGATAAAACTTTTGATGAAATTCCAATTTCAACCGATTGTAGTCCAATGATCCAGTATCATCACATAGCCTATACCATGTCAACACCTTATCCTTCAAATATAAAGGAAAGACCTTTTTCTTCACCTCATCCTCGGGCAAACCTGCAAGCTTTAATAAACCACAAACTTCATCTACATAGATTAGCTGCAAGGCTGGATGTGATGTTCCATCTCCTGTAAAAGGATTGGCCAGCAGTTTCTCAAGCATACCCGAAGGAAATTCAAAGAAAATATTTTCAGTAGGTGCAGAAGGTTAAGGAGCAACTCTTTGTGCTTCCGTTCGAGGTGAAGATACCCTGAACCAGCCCCTCAAAGGATTAGTATCCATAGTGACAAGTGACAATAAATTTTAGCACACTATATGAATGTTTCCTTACCAAGTTCCACTTACCAAAGGCGCGTCACTTCCCGATTACGGCGCCAGAAAAGAGTCTTGATGACCCACAAGTATGGGGAATCAATCATAGTCCTTTCTGTAAGTAAGAGAGTCGAACCCAACGAGGACTAGAAGGATCTGACAAGTGGTTTTCAGCAAGGTAAAATCTGCACGCACTGAAATTGTCGGTAACAAGTGATTGTGTGGTGAGACGATTCGTAGCAAGCAGCAAGTAACGAAATTAGCAACGGTGCAGCAAAGTGGCCCAATCCCTTTTGTATAAAGGGACAAGCCTGGACAAAGTCTTATAGGAGGAAAAGCACTCCCGAGGACACACGGGAATTACTATCATGCTAGTTTTCATCATGTTCATATGATTCGCGTTTGTTACTTTGATAGTTTGATATGTGGGTGGACTGGCGCTAGGGTACTGCCCTTACTTGGAGAAGCATCCCACTTATGATTAACCCCTCTCACAAGCATACGCAACTACGAAAGAAGAATTAAGACAAAGTCTAACCATAGCATTAAACTAGTGGATCCCAATCATCCCCTTACGAAGCAACGCATAAACTAGGGTTTAAGCTTCTGTCACTCTAGCAACCCATCATCTACTTACTACTTCCCAATGCCTTCCTCTAGTCCCAAATAATGGTGAAGTGTTATTAGTCGACGTTCACATAACACCACTAGAGGAAAAACAACATACAACATATCAAATTATCGAACGAATACCAAATTCACATGACTATTATTAGCATGACTTATCCCATGTCCACAGGAACAAAAGTAACTACTCACAAAGAATAATCATATCTATGACCAGAGAGGTAATGAGTAGCATCAAGGATCTGAAAATAAACTCTTCCACCAAGTAATCCAACTAGCATCAACTACAAAGAGTAATCAACACTACTAGCAACCTTACAAGTACCAATCGGAGTCGCGAGACGGAGATTGGTTACAAGTGATGAACTAGGGTTTGGAGATGAGATGGTGCCGATGAAGATGTTGATGGTGATGAGTTCCCTCCGATGAGAGGGGTGTTGGTGATGACGATGGCGATGATTTCCTCCTCCGGGAGGGAAGTTTCCCCGGCAAGATCGTCCTGTCGGAGCTCTAGATTGGTTCTGCTAAGGTTCCGCCTCGTGGCGGCTGCGAATCCACGAAAAAGCTCCTCCCTGATTTTTTCCTCGACGAAACCCGTATATAGAAGAAGAGGGGGGCCAGTGGGCGAGCAGGCTGCCCACAAGCCCCCTAGGCGCGACCAGGGGGTGGCCGCGCCTAGCAGGCTTGTGACCACCTGCTCGCGCCCCTCTGGCGCTTCTTCGGCCGTGTATTTTTTATAAATACAGGAAAAAATACTCGTTGATTTTTACGGCGTTTGGAGTTGCGCAGAATAGGTATCTCAACTTTGCTCCTTTTTCAGGCCAGAACTCCAGCTACCGGCATTCTTGTTGGAAATATGCCCTAGAGGCAATAATAAATTAGTTATTATTATATTTCTTAGTTCATGATAATCGCTTATTATCCATGCTATAATTGTATTGATTGGAAACACAATACTTGTGTGGATACATAGACAAAACACTGTCCCTAGTAAGCCTCTAGTTGACTAGCTCGTTGATCAAAGATGGTTAAGGTTTCCTGGCCATAGGCAAGTGTTGTCACTTGATAACGGGATCACATCATTAGGAGAATCATGTGATGGACTAGACCCAAACTAATAGACGTAGCATGTTGATCGTGTCATTTTGTTGCTACTGTTTTCTGAATGTCAAGTATTTGTTCCTATGACCATGAGATCATATAACTCACTGACACCGGAGGAATGCTTTGTGTGTATCAAACTTCGCAACGTAACTGGGTGACTATAAAGATGCTCTACAGGTATCTCCGAAGGTGTTAGTTGAGTTAGTATGGATCAAGACTGGGATTTGTCACTCCGTGTGAACGGAGAGGTATCTCGGAGCCCACTCGGTAATACAACATCACACACAAGCCTTGCAAGCAATGTAACTTAGTGTAAGTTGCGGGATCTTGTATTACGGAACGAGTAAAGAGACTTGACTGTAAACGAGATTGAAATAGGTATACAGATACTGACGATCGATCTCGGGCAAGTAACATACCGAAGGACAAAGGGAATGACATACGGGATTATATGAATCCTTGGCACTGAGGTTCAAACGATAAGATCTTCGTAGAATATGTAGGATCCAATATGGGCATCCAGGTACCGCTATTGGATATTGACCGAGGAGTCTCTCGGGTCATGTCTACATAGTTCTCGAACCCGCAGGGTCTTCACACTTAAGGTTCGACGTTGTTTTATGCGTATTTGAGTTATATGGTTGGTTACCGAATGTTGTTCGGAGTCCCGGATGAGATCACGGACGTCACGAGGGTTTCCGGAATAGTCCGGAAACGAAGATTGATATATAGGATGACCTCATTTGATTACCGGAAGGTTTTCGGAGTTACCGGGAATGTACCGGGAATGACGAATGGGTTCCGGGAGTTCACCGGGGGGGGGGGGGGGGGGGGGCAACCCATCCCGGGAAGCCCATAGGCCTTGGGGGAGACACACCAGCCCTTAGTGGGTTGATGGTACAGCCCACAAGTGCCCTATGCGCCAAGGAGAAGAAAATCAAGAGAGAAAGAAAAAAAAGGAGGAGGTGGGAAGGAAGGGGGACTCCCTCCCACCAAACCTAGTCCAACTCGGTTTGGGGGGGGAGAGTCCTCCCCCTTGGACTCGGCCGACCCCCTTGGGGCTCCTTGAGCCCCAAGGCAAGGCCCCCTCCCTCCCACCTATATATACGGAGGTTTTAGGGCTGATTTGAGATGACTTTTCCACGGCAGCCCGACCACATACCTCCACGGTTTTTCCTCTAGATCGCGTTTCTGCGGAGCTCGGGCGGAGCCCTGCTGAGACAAGGTCATCACCAACCTCCGGAGCGCCGTCACGCTGCCGGAGAACTCTTCTACCTCTCCGTCTCTCTTGCTGGATCAAGAAGGCCGAGATCATCGTCGAGCTGTACGTGTGCTGAACGCGGAGGTGCCGTCCGTTCAGTACTAGATCGTGGGACTGATCGCGGGATTGTTCGCGGGCGGATCGAGGGACGTGAGGACGTTCCACTACATCAACCGCGTTCTCTAACGCTTCTTCTGTACGATCTACAAGGGTACGTAGATCGCTCATCCCCTCTCGTAGATGGACATCACCATGATAGGTCTTCGTGCGCGTAGGAAAATTTTTGTTTCCCATGCGACGTTCCCCAACAGTGGCATCATGAGCTAGGTTCATGCGTAGATGTCTTCTCGAGTAGAACACAAAAGTTTTTGTGGGCGGTGATGTGCGTTTTTCTGCCCTCCTTAGTCTTTTCTTGATTCCGCGGTATTGTTGGATCGAAGCGGCTTGGACCGACATTACTCGTACGCTTACGAGAGACTGGTTTCATCGTTACGAGTAACCCCCTTTGCTCAAAGATGACTGGCAAGTGTCAGTTTCTCCAACTTTAGTAGAATTGGATTTGACCGAGGAGGTCCTTGGATGAGGTTAAATAGCAACTCATATATCTCCGTTGTGGTGTTTGCGTAAGTAAGATGCGATCGTACTAGATACCCTTGGTCACCACGTAAAACATGCAACAACAAAATTAGAGGACGTCTAACTTGTTTTTGCAGGGTATGCTTGTGATGTGATATGGCCAACGATGTGATGTGATATATTGGATGTATGAGATGATCATGTTGTAATAGAAATATCGAGTTGCACGTCGATGGTACGGCAACCGGCAGGAGCCATAGGGTTGTCTTTATAACTAACGTTTGTGCTTGCAGATGCGTTTACTATTTTGCAAGGACGTAGCTTTAGTAGTAATAGCATGAGTAGCACGACAACCCTGATGGCGACACGTTGATGGAGATCATGATGATGGAGATCATGGTGTAATGCCGGTGACAAGAAGATCGTTCCGGTGTTTTGGTGATGGAGATCAAGAAGCACGTGATGATGGCCATATCATGTCACTTATGAATTGCATGTGATGTTAATCCTTTTATGCACCTTATTTTGCTTAGAACGACGGTAGCATTATGAGGTGATCTCTCACTAAAATTTCAAGATGAAATTGTGTTCTCCCCGACTGTGCACCGTTGCTACAGTTCGTCGTTTCGAGACACCACGTGATGATCGGGTGTGATAGACTCAACGTTCACATACAACGGGTGCAAAACAGTTGCGCACGCGGAACACTCGGGTTAAGCTTGACGAGCCTAGCATGTGCAGACATGGCCTCGGAACACATGAGACCGAAAGGTCGAGCATGAATCGTATAGTTGATATGATTAGCATAGAGATGCTTACCACTGAAACTATTCTCGACTCACGTGATGATCGGACTTGAGATAGTGGATTTGGATCATGTACCACTCAAATGACTAGAGAGATGTACTTTTTGAGTGGGAGTTCTTAAGTAATATGATTAATTAAACTAATTGTCATGAACATAGTCTAATGGTCTTTGCGAATTACGATGTAGCTTGCACTATAGCTCTACTGTTTTTATATATGTTCCTAGAGAAAATTTAGTTGAAAGTTGATAGTAGCAAACTTTGCAGACTGAGTCTGTAAAACCGAGGATTGTCCTCGTTGCTACGCAGAAGGCTTATGTCCTTAATGCACCACTCGGTGTGCTGCACCTCGAGCGTCGTCTGTGGATGCTATGAACATCCGACATACATGTTTCTGATGACTACACGATAGTTCAGTGCAAAATACTTAATGGCTTAGAAGCAAGACGCCGAAAACATTGTAAAACGTCACGGAACATAAGTGATGTTCTAAAGAGATGAAATTGTGATTTCATGCTTGTGCCCTTGTTAAAGAGGTACGAGACCTCCAACAAGATTCTTTGTCCACAAAGTAAAGGAGAAAAGCTCAATCGTTGAGCGTGTGCTCAGATTGTCTGAGTACGACAATCACTTGAATCAAGTGGGAGTTAATCTTCCAGATGAGATAGTGATGGTTCTCCAAAGTCACTGCCACCAAGCTGTGAGAGCTTCGTGATGAACTATAACAGATCAAGGATAGATACAATGATCCTTGAGTGATTCGCGATGTTTGACACTGCGAAAGTAGAGATCAAGAAGGAGCATCAATAGCTGATGGTTTGTAAAACCACTAAGTTTCAAGAAAGGCAAGGGCTAGAAGGGATACTTCGTGAAACGGCAAAACAATTGCTACACTAATGAAGAGACCCAAGATTAAACCCAAACCCGAGACTAAGTGCTTCTGTAATGAGGGGAACAGTCACTGAGGCGGAGCAACTCTAGATACTTGGTAGATAAGAAAGCTGGCAAAAGTCGAAAGAAGTATATTTTATATACATGATGTTGATGTGTACTTTACTAGTACTCCTAGTAGCATGAGGGTATTGGATACCGGTTCGGTTGCTAAGTGATTAGTAACACGAAATGAAAGCTACGGCATAAACGGAGACTAGCTAAAGGTGAGGTGACGATACGTGTTGGAAGTATTTCCAAGGTTGATATGATCAAACGTCGCACGCTCCCTCTACTATCGGGATTGGTGTTAAACCTAAATAATTGTTATTTGGTGCTTGCGTTAAGCATGAACATGATTGGATCGTGTTTATTGCAATACGATTATTCATTTAAGGAGAATAAAGGTTACTCTATTTTCTTGAATATTCACCTTCAATGGTTTATTGAATCTCGATCGTAGTGTTATACATGTTCATGATATTGGTGCCAAAAGATACGAGTTAAAAATGATAGTACCACTTACTTATGGCACTGCCGCGTGAGTCATGTTAGTATAAATTGCATGAAGAGGCTCCATGCTGATGGATCTTTGTATTCACCTGATTTTGAATCACTAGTGACTTGCAAATCATACCACATGAGCAAGGCCTTGTTTTCATTGAGATGAAATAAGATAGTAACTTGTTGGAAGTGATACATTTTGATGTATGCAGTCCAATGGGTGCTGAGGCACGCAATGGATATCATTATGTTCTTACTTCACTGACGATTTGAGTAGATACAAGAGTATTTACTTAATGAATCACAAGTCTGAAATGTTGAAAAGTTCAATTCCGTTTCAGAGTGAAGTTCGTCGTAACAAGAGGATAAACTGTCTACGATATGATCATGGAAATGAATATCTGAGTTACGAGTTTTGGTACACAGTTAAGACAATGTGGAAGTTGTTTCGTAGTTCATGCCACCTCGAACATCATAGTGTGATGATGTGTCTGAACGTCATAGCCACGCACTATTTGGTATGGTGCATACTATGATGTCTCTTATCGAATTACCACTATCGTTTATGGGTTATGCATTAGAGACAACCGCACTCACTTTAAATAGGGCACCGCGTATTTCCGTTGAGATGACACAGTATAGACTAAGGTTTAGAGAAATCTAAACTGTCGTTTCTTGAAAGTTTGGGTCTTCGACACTTATGTGAAAAAGTTTCAGTCTGATAAGCTCGAACCCAAAGCGGATAAATGCATCTTCATAGGATATCCAAAACAGTTGGGTACATCTCCTATCTCAGATCCGAAAGCAAAGTGTTTGTTTCTAGAAACGGATCCTTTCTTGAGGAAAGGTTTCTCTCGAAAGAATTGAGTGGGAGGGTAGTAGAACTTGATGAGGTTATTGAACCATCACTTCAACCAGTGTGTAGCAGGGCGCAGGAAGTTGTTCATGTGGCGCCTACACCAATTGAAGTGGAAGCTGATGATGATGATCATTAAGCTTCGAATCAAGTTACTACAAACCTCGTAGGTCGACAAGGTCGCGTACTGCTGCAGAGTAGTACGGTAACCCTGTCTTGGAGGTCATGTTGTTGAGCAACAGTGAACCTACGAGTTATGGAGAAAGCGATGGTGGGCCCAGATTCCGACAAATGGCTGGAAGCCATGAAATCCGAGTAAGGATCCATGTGTGAAAACAAAGTGTAGACTTTGGTAGAACTACTTGATGGTCATAGGACTATTGAGTAACATTGGATCTTTAAAAGAAGACAGACGATGATGGTGATAAGTCACTATTAAGAAAAGCTCGACTTGTCGCAAAGATGTTTTCGACAAGATCAAACAGTTGACTATGATGAGACTTTCTCACTCGTAGCGATGCTAAAGGTCTGTTAAAATTATGTTAGTTGTTGATGCATTATTTATGAAATATTGCACGTAGGATGTCAAAACATTGTTTTCTCGACGGTTTCCTTGAGCAAACATTGTATGTGATACAACCAGAAGGTTTTGTCGATCTACTAGCAAGTATGCAAGCTCCAGTGATCCTTCAATGGACTGGTGCAAGCATCTCGGAGTTGGAATATACACTTTGATGAGATGATCAAAGATTTTGGGTTTGTACAAGGTTTATGAGAAACTTGTATTTCCAAAGAAGTGAGTGGGAGCACTATAGAATTTCTGATAAGTATATGTGGTTGACATATTGTGGATGAGAAGCAATGTAGAATTTCTGTAAAGCATACAAGGTTGTTTTGAAAGGGTTTTTCAAAGGAATACCTGGATTGAGCTACTTGAACGTTGAGCATCAAAGATCTATGGAGATAGATCGAAAGCACTTAATGGAAGTTTCAACAAGATGCATGCCTTGACAAGTTTTTGAAGGAGTTCAAAATAGATCAGCAAAGAAGGAGTTCTTGGTTGCGTTGTGAGGTGTGAATTTGAGTAAGACTCAAAACCCGACCCCGGAAGAATAAAGAGAATAGACGAAGGTCGTCTTCTATGCCTTAGCCGTAGAATCTAAAGTATGCCATGCTGAGTACCGCACCTGATGTATGCCTTGCGGCAAGTCAGTTAAAGAGGTACACAGAGTGATCCAGGATTGAATCACTGATCAGCGGTCAAAGTTATCCTTAGTAACTGAATATACTAAGGAATTTTTCTCGATTATGGAGGTGGTTAAAGAGTTCGTCGTAAAGGGTTACGTCGATGCAAGCTTTGACACTAAATCCGAATAACTATGAGTAGTGAAATGGATTCGTATAGTAGAGTAGATATTTGGAGCATTTCCGAATAGCACGTAGTAGCAGCATCTATAAGATGACATAAAGATTTGTAAAGAACGCACAGATCTGAAAGTTTCAGAACCGTTGACTAAAATCTCTCTCACGAGCAAGACGTGATCAGACCCCATAACTATATGGGTGTTGGATTCGTTGGAATCACATGGTGATGTGAACTAGATTATTGACTCTAGTGCAAGTGGGAGACTGTTGGAAATATGCCCTAGAGGCAATAATAAATTAGTTATTATTATATTTCTTAGTTCATGATAATCGCTTATTATCCATGCTATAATTGTATTGATTGGAAACACAATACTTGTGTGGATACATAGACAAAACACTGTCCCTAGTAAGCCTCTAGTTGACTAGCTCGTTGATCAAAGATGGTCAAGGTTTCCTGGCCATAGGAAAGTGTTGTCACTTGATAACGGGATCACATCATTAGGAGAATCATGTGATGGACTAGACCCAAACTAATAGACGTAGCATGTTGATCGTGTCATTTTGTTGCTATTGTTTTCTGCGTGTCAAGTATTTGTTCCTATGACCATGAGATCATATAACTCACTGACACCGGAGGAATGCTTTGTGTGTATCAAATGTCGCAACGTAACTGGGTGACTATAAAGATGCTCTACAGGTATCTCCGAAGGTGTTAGTTGAGTTAGTATGGATCAAGACTGGGATTTGTCACTCCGTGTGAATGGAGAGGTATCTCGGGGCCCACTCGGTAATACAACATCACACACAAGCCTTGCAAGCAATGTAACTTAGTGTAAGTTGCGGGATATTGTATTACGGAACGAGTAAAGAGACTTGCCTGTAAACGAGATTGAAATAGGTATACAGATACTGACGATCGATCTCAGGCAAGTAACATACCGAAGGACAAAGGGAATGACATACGAGATTATATGAATCCTTGGCACTGAGGTTCAAACGATAAGATATTCATAGAATATGTAGGATCCAATATGGGCATCCAGGTCCCGCTATTGGATATTGACCGAGGAGTCTCTCGGGTCATGTCTACATAGTTCTCGAACCCGCAGGGTCTGCACACTTAAGGTTCGACGTTGTTTTATGCGTATTTGAGTTATATGGTTGGTTACCGAATGTTGTTCGGAGTCCCGGATGAGATCACGGACGTCACGAGGGTTTCCGGAATAGTCCGGAAACAAAGATTGATATATAGGATGACCTCATTTGATTACCGGAAGGTTTTCGGAGTTACCGGGAATGTACCGGGAATGACGAATGGGTTCCGGGAGTTCACCGGGGGGGCAACCCATCCCGGGGAAGCCCATAGGCCTTGGGGGAGACACACCAGCCCTTAGTGGGCTGGTGGCACAGCCCACAAGTGCCCTATGCGCCAAGGAGAAGAAAATCAAGAGAGAAAGAAAAAAAAAGGAGGAGGTGGGAAGGAAGGGGGACTCCTTCCCACCAAACCTAGTCCAACTCGGTTTGGGGGGGGGAGAGTCCTCCCCCTTGGACTCGGCCGACCCCCTTGGGGCTCCTTGAGCCCCAAGGCAAGGCCCCCTCCCTCTCACCTATATATACGGAGGTTTTAGGGCTGATTTGAGACGACTTTTCCACGGCAGCCCGACCACATACCTCCACGGTTTTTCCTCTAGATCGCGTTTCTGCGGAGCTTGGGCGGAGCCCTGCTGAGACAAGGTCATCACCAACCTCCGGAGCACCGTCACGCTGCCGGAGACTCTTCTACCTCTCCGTCTCTCTTGCTGGATCTAGAAGGCCGAGATCATCGTCGAGCTGTACGTGTGCTGAACGCGGAGGTGCCGTCCGTTCGGTACTAGATCGTGGGACTGATCGCGGGATTTTTCGCGGGGTGGATCGAGGGACGTGAGGACGTTCCACTACATCAACCGTGTTCTCTAACGCTTCTGCTGTACGATCTACAATGGTACGTAGATCACTCATCCCCTCTCGTAGATGGACATCACCATGATAGGTCTTCGTGCGCGTAGGAAATTTTTTGTTTCCCATGCGACGTTCCCCAACAATTCTCCCTCTTCATGTAAACCTTGCAAAGTAAGAGATAAAAGGCATAAGAATTGTACCGTGACGTGAAATAACATCCCAAGAAGAGATAAATATCAACATGAAAACATGATGCAAAATGGACATATCAGTAGCCAACCGTATTGATTTAAATCTATACTCATACTCACAGTTTTGGTTCTGCAGGTCATAGATCTGGGCTTGGAGGTGATCAATTTTGTCATAGAGCCTGGAGAGGTGCTTCCCGATGTCATTGGCATCAATCTTGTGCTTGTTGGTGAACTCCGTTATCATCATGTGGTTGGCGTTGAGTCCGCGTTCCACCATCCCTTGGCACTTGAAGACTTGCTGCTCCATTGCTTCGAGCCTCGCCTCCATGCTTCCGGTCTTCTTGGGCCCCTCAACATCACGGATGTGCAGCACCCCCTCATGCATCTCGATAGATTCAGGGTGTTGCAGAACTCCCGCGAGGTAGGGATTGATGACCTTCTCGAAGAACTTGTCCTTCAGAACTTTTGGGGATGCCATAGCGATCTAGATCTGTCTACACAACAGCTCGAAACGAAACAGAATATATTTGCGTGATACGAGGGTTAGACCTTTCGGGAGAATATATAATGATTTTTTTCCCGACCAAAAGGAGTACCCCGCAAGAAAACGGAGTTCGGGAGGCACACGAGGTGCCCACAAGCCACCCACGCGCGACCAGGGGGTAGGCCGCGCCTGGCAGGCTTGTCTCCTCCTCGTGCGCTTTCCGGACTACTTTAAATTTTTCTAAATTTCTAAAAATTCCAAAACGGAGAAAAATTGCTACTGGAAAAGTTTTGGATTTGGTTTACTTAACGAATCACATACCTCTTCGTTTTTGGAGTCCGAAACAGGCTGATAAATATCCCTTATGTACTCCTCCGGAGTTATGGTATTAATAACATTGCTTTCAACATTTACGGGAGTACCTGAGATATAATGCTTGATTTTTTGGCCCATTTACCACTCTCGGAAAATTACTTTCCGTGTTGTTGATCTTGATGGCACCGGAATGATATACTTCCTCAACAATGTAAGGACCTTCCCATTTAGAGAGAAGCTTGCCTGCTAAAAATCTTAAACGAGAATTGTAAAGCAAGATATAATCATCTACATTGAACTCACGTTTTTGTATCCTTTTATCATGCCACCTCTGAACTTTTTTTAAGCAACTTGGCATTTTCATATGCCCGAGTTCTCCATTTATCAAGTGAGCTAATATCAAATAACCTCTTCTCAGCAGCAAGTTTGAAATCAAAGTTGAGCTCTTTGATTGCCCAATAAGCCTTATGCTCTAGCTCAAGAGGTAAATGATATGCTTCACCGTAAACCATTTTGTACGAAGACATGCCCATGGGATTCTTATAAGCAGTTCTATAACCCCATAGTGCATCATCAAGCTTCTTAGACCAATTCTTTCTAGACCTATTAAGAGTCTTTTGCAGAATTAGTTTAATCTCTCTATTACTTAGCTCAACTTGACCACTGGACTGAGGATGATAGGGAGATACAATTCGATGGTTGACATCATACTTAGCAAGCGTTTTACGGAAAGCACCATGAATAAAATGTGAACCACCATCAGTCATTAGACATCTAGGGACTCCAAATCTAGGGAAAATAACTTCTTTAAGCATCCTAATAGAGGTGTTGTGATAAACACTACTAGTTGGGATAGCTTCTACCCACTTAGTAACGTAATCAACATCAACTAGGATATGAGTATACCCGTTGGACTTTGGAGAAGGTCCCATATAATCAAAACCCCAAACATCAAATGGTTCAATGACAAGTGAATAATTCATAGGCATTTCCCGTCGTTTACTGATATTACCTATTCTTTGACATTCATCACAAGACAAGACAAACTTACGGGCATCCTTGAAGTGGGTAGGCCAATAGAAACCAGATTGCAATACCTTTTGTGCAGTTCTATCTCCCGCATGGTGTCCTCCGTAAGCCTCGGAGTGACACTTCTGTAGGATCTGTCCCTGTTCATGCTCAAGTGACCAACGTCTAAAAACACCATCTACTCCTTTATAAAGGTGATTATCATCCCAAAAGTAATGTCTCAAATCAAAGAAGAATTTCTTGTTTTGCTGGTATGTGAAATTAGGTGGTATATATTTGGCAACAATACAATTCGCATAATCAGCATACCACGGTGTACTACGTGAAGCATTGATGACATTCAATTGCTCATCAGGAAAGCTATCATCAATAGATTGTGGGTCATCAAGAACATTCTCCAACCTAGACAAGTTATCTGCTACGGGGTTCTCAGCACCCTTCCTATCAAAAACATGCAAATCAAATTCTTGTAGCAAGAGAACCCATCTGATAAGTCTAGGTTTAGCATCTTTCTTTTCCCTAAGATACTTAATAGCAGCATGATCAGCGTGAAGAGTAACTTTGGAATCAACAATATAAGATCTGAACTTTTCACATGCAAACACAACTGCTAAAAATTCCTTTTCAGTAGTAGCATAGTTTCTTTGGGCCCTGCCTAGAGTTTTTCTAGCATAATGAATAACATTCAAATTCTTATCAACTCTTTGTCATAGAACAACACCAACAACATAATCACTAGCATGACACATGATTTCAAAAGTTAAGTTCCAATTAGGTGGTTGAACAATAGGTGCAGTTATCAAGGCCTTCTTAAGTATTTCAAAGGTTTTCTCACAATCATCGTCAAAAAACAAAAGGAATATCCTTTTGCAAGAGATTGGTAAGAGGCCTAGAAATCTTAGAGAAGTCTTTAATGAACCTTCTATAGAAACCAGCATGACCAAGGAAAGTTCTTATACCTTTGATATCTGTAGGGCATGGCATTTTGTCGATCGCATCAACTTTAGCCTTATCGACTTCAATACCTCTTTCATAAATTTTATGTCCTAAGACGATGCCTTCATTAACCATAAAGTGGCACTTCTCCCAATTCAAGATAAGGTTGGTGTCTTTACATCTCTGCAAAACTCGATCAAGGTTGCTCAGGCAATCATCAAAAGAAGACCCGTAAATGGAGAAGTCATCCATGAAAACCTCAAAAATCTTTTCACAAAAGTCAGAGAATATAGCCATCATACATCTTTGAAAGGTAGCAGGTGCATTACATAAGACAAAAGGCACACGTCTGTAAACAAAGGTACCGAAAGGGTAGGTAAAAGCGGTTTTCTCCTGATCAGATTGTGTAACTAGTATTTGGGAGAAACCAGAATAACCATCTAGAAAGCAGAAGTGCGTGTGTGTTTAGACAATCTTTTAGCATTTGGTCGATAAAAGGCAAAGGGTAATGATCTTTCCTAGTGGATTTATTCAATTTCCTAAAATCAATCACCATCCTATAGCCAGTAATAATCCTTTGTGGGATCAATTCATCTTTATCATTAGGGACAACGGTAATACCTCCCTTCTTAGGGACGCAATGCACCAGACTTACCCAATCACTATGAGCAACAGGATAGATAATACCTACTTCCAGGAGCTTTAGTATTTCTTTTCTTACTACCTCTTTCATCTTAGGATTTAATCTACGTTGATGATCGGCAACTGGTTTGGAATCAGGATCGGTTTTAATTTTGTGCTGGCATAGAGTGGGACTAATGCCCTTAAGATCATCAAGAGTATATCCAATAGCAGCACGGTGCTTCCTTAGAGTTTTCAATAATTTCTTTTCTTCATGCTCTGAAAGGCTAGCACTAATAATAACAGGATATATCTCTTTTTCATCAAGATAAGCATACTCAAGAGTATCATGTAACTATTTAAGCTCGAACACAGGATCACCCTTTGGTGGGGGTGGATCTCCAAGCAGTTCAACATGCAAATTATTCTTAAGGATAGGATGTTGTTCAAAGATAACTCTATCTATCTCATTCCTTTGTTCCATATGCATATCATTTTCATGCTCAAGCAAGTATTGCTCTAAAGGATCAGTTGGAGGCACATCAATAGAAGCTAGGGCAATAATTTCATCCTTACTAGACAATTCTTTTTCATGAGGTTGTCTATCAAACTTGGAGAAATTGAATTCATGTGAAACACCTTCAAAGCCAACAGTGACAGTTTGCTTCTCACAGTCAATGTGAGCATTGACAGTATTGATGAAGGGTCTACCAAATATGATGGGACAAAAGTTATCTTGTGTGGTAGCAAGAACGAGAAAATCAGCAGGATACTTGGTTTTACCACACAAGACTTCAACATCTCTAACAATTCCCAAAGGGCAGATAGTATCTCTATTGGCAAGCTAAATAGTGACATCAATAGGTTCCATCTCAACAAGTGCAATCTTGTCTTTAATTTGATCATATAAAGATTGAGCTATTGCACTAACACTATCACCCACGTCAGATAAACCATGATAACAATGATCTCCTATCTTAACAGAAACAACAGGCGTGCCAACAACAGGCCTATGTTTGTCTCTATCATGAGGATAAGCAATTCTAGCAACATCTTCACATAAGTGAATATCGTGCCCATCAACATTCTCGGACAGGAGATCTTTCATAATATCAATGCTAGGTTCAACTCTAATTTGCTCAGGGGGTGTAGGTGTTCTAATGTAGCCCCTACGTATCACAGTTGAACCTTTAGAATGATCCTTTATTCTAACAGGGAAAGGTGGTTTCTCAATGTAAGCACTAGGAACAATAGGATCATTATAAGCAATTACTTTCTCTTCAACTGGACTGGGTTTAACTACATTGACTTCTATGGGAGGATGATATTTAAACCACTTCTCTTTAGGGAGATTAATATGAGTAGCAAATGATTCACATAATGAGGCTACTATTTCAGAGTCAAGTCCATGTTTAGCGCTAAAATCACAAAAAGTATTTGTTTCAACAAAGGATTTAACGCAATCGAACTTAAGATTTATGCCTGACTCCTTACCTTAATCAAACTCCCAATCTTCAGAGTTGTGTTTAATTCTTTCCAATAAATTCCATTTGAAGTCAATATCTCTCTTCATAAAACAACTATTACAATAAGTGTCAAGCATGGTGCGATTATCATGAGAAAGCCGAGCATAAAAATTCTGAATAATAATTTCTCTCGAGAGCTCATGGTTGGGGCATGAATATAACATTGACTTAAGCCTCCCCCAAGCTTGAGTGATACTCTCTCTATCACGAGGCCAAAAATTATAGATATAATTCCGATCACGATGTACCAAAAAGTGTAGGATAAAACTTTTTATGAAATTCCAATTTCAATCGGTTGTAGTTCCATGAACCAGTATCATCACATAGCCTATACCATGTAAATGATTTATCCCTCAAAGATAAGGGAAATACCTTCTTCTTGACCTCATCCTCGGGCAAACCTGCAAGCTTAAATAAACCACAAACTTCATCTACATAGATTAGATGCAAGTCGGGATGTGATGTTCCATCTCCTGTAAAAGGATTAGCCAACAGTTTCTCTAGCATACCCGAAGGAATTTCATAACAAATATTTTTAGTAGGTGCAGCAGGTTGAGGAGCAACTACTTGTGCTTCCGTTCGAGTTGAAGATACCCCGAACAAGCTCCTCAAAGGATTAGTTTCCATTGTGACAAGTGACAATAAATTTCAGCACACTATATAAATGTTTCCTTACCAAATTCCACTTACCAAAGGCGCTTCACTCCCCGGCAAAGGTTCCAGAAAATAGTCTTGATGACCCACAAGTGTAGGGGATCTATCGTAGTCCTTTTGATAAGTAAGAGTGTCGAAGCCAACGAGGAGCAGAAGGAACTGACAAGTGGTTTTCAGCAAGGTATTCTCTGCAAGCACTGAAATTATCGTAACAGATAGTTGTGTGATAAGATGATTCGTGGCAAGTAGCAAGTAACAATAGTAACCAAGGTGCAGCAAGATGGACCAATCCCTTTTGTAGCAAGGGACAAGCCTGGACAAACTCTTATAGGAGGTGAAGCGCTCCCGAGGACACATGGGAATTCTGTCAAGCTAGTTTTCATCATGTTCATATAATTCGCGTTCGCTACTTTGATAGTTTGATATGTGGGTGGACCAGTGCTTGGGTGCTGTCCTAACTTGTACAAACATCCCAATTATGATTAACCCCTCTCGCAAGCATCTGCAACTACGAAATAAGAATTAAGACAAAGTCTAACCATAGCATTAAACTAGTGGATCCAAATCACCCGCTTACAAAGCAACACATAAACTAGGGTTTAAGCTTCTGTCACTCTAGCAACCCATCATCTACTTATTACTTCCCAATGCCTTCCTCTAGGCCCAAATAATGGTGAACTGTTATGTAGTCGACGTTCACATAACACCACTAGAGGAAAAACAACATACAACGCATCAAAATATCGAACTAATACCAAATTCACATGACTACTTATAGCAAGACTTATCCCATGTCCTCAGGAACAAAAGTGACTACTCACAAAGCATAAATATGTTCATGACCAGATAGGTATTGAATGAAATCAAGGATCTGAACATATGATCTTCCACTGAGTAATCCAACTATCAACTACAAAGAGTAATTAACACTACTAGCAACCTTACAAGTACTAATCGGAGTCGCGAGACGGAGATTGGTTACAAGAGATGAACTAGGGTTTGGAGATGAGATGGTTCTGATGAAGATGTTGATGGTGATGAGTCCCGTCCGATGAGAGGAGTATTGGTGATGACGATGGCGACGATTTCCCCCTCTGAGAGGGAAGTTTCCCCGGCAGGACGGCCCTGCCGGAGCTCTAGATTGGTTCTACTCAAGTTCCTCCTCGTGGCGGCGGCGATTCCTCCCGAAAGCCTCCTCCTGATTTTTTCTAGAAGGAAACCCTCCTTATAGCAAAATATGGGAGCCAGAGGGGCAACAGGGGGCCCACAAGCCACCTAGGCGCGACCAGGGGGGTAGGCCGCGCCTGGCAGGCTTGTGGCCTCCTGGTGGCTCCCCTCTGGTACTTCTTCCGCCCAGTATTTTTTATAAAATCCAAAATAATTCCTCGTTGATTTTCACGGATTTTGGAGTAGCGCAGAATAGGTATCTCAAAGTTGCTCCTTTTTTAGACGAGCATTCCAACTGCCGGCATTCTCCCTCTTCATGTAAACCTTATAAAATAAGAGAGAAAAGGCATAAGTATTGTACCGTGAAGTGTAATAACAGCCCATAAAGCGAAAAATATCAACATAAAAGTATGATGCAAAATGAACATATCATCGCCTCAGGAACTATATTCTCATGGGCCGAATGCCCATCGACCCGAGGCTCCTGGACTGGAGTCCCCGTAGCCTCCACCCCAAATGGGTCCACCATAGTAGTCCTGTGCTCGGGGGAATGAGATGGTGGAGGTGACAAGGATGGTGTGATACGTCTCCAACGTATCTACTTTTACAAACTCTTTTGCCCCTGTTTTGGACTATAATTTGCATGATTTGAATGGAACTAACCCGGACTGACACTGTTTTCAGCAGAATCGCCTTGGTGTTATGTTTGTGCCAAAATAAAAGTTCTCGGATTGACCTGAAAATTCATGGAGAATATTTTTGGAATTAATAAAAAATACTCGAGAAAGAATCAACCGGAGAGGGGCCACCACCTGGCCACAAGCCTGCAGGGCACGGCCCCCTAAGGCTCACTAGGGATATGTTGTGATCCCGTTACCAATGACATCCAATGTCCATGATCAAGAAACCGGAGAGGGGCTCACTAGGGATATGATGTGATCCTATTACCAATGACATCCAATGTAGTTCGTTTCCTAATGATGTGATCCCGTTTCCTGATCATGGACATTGGATGTCATTGGTAACGGGATCACATCATTAGGAGAATGATGTGATGGACAAGACCCAATCCTAAGCATAACACACGATCGTGTAGTTCGTTTGCTAAAGCTTTTCTAATGTCGAGTATCATTTCCTTAGACCATGTGTGACGCCCTCGATTTAATCGTACGCTAATCATACACGCAAATGCATATGATTGAACTCAAGACTCACGGGAAGATATCACAACACAACTATAGACACAAATAAAACAATACAAGCTCCATATTACAAGCCAGGGTCCTCAAGGGCTAGAATACAGAAGCTTGATAAACACAGGAGTCAGTGGAAGCAACAAAATATCTGAGTACAGACATTAAACATGGGGTGCCTTAGAGAAGGCTAGCACAAAAGATACACGATCGAACGAGGCGAGGCCTCCTGCGTGGGAACCTCCTAACTACTCATGGTCTTCAGCGGCCTCCACGAAGAAGTCACCATCGGGGTGGCAGACGTTTGCAGGAAAACTCCATCTCCCGGGCTCCATCATCTGGTCGGAGCAACGGATCAAGGGGGCAAAAGGGGGAACAAAGCAACAGTGAGTACTCATCCAAAGTACTCGTAAGACTTATATCAGAACTATGCTAAATATGCATCAACATCAAAGAAGGGGTTTATATGTGGACTGACTGTAGCAATGCGAGAAAGGGAGAAAAGGCCTAGTCCTATCGAAGACTAGCATCTTCAAGGGGCTTGCAACAATAGATGAGAGTAGAGCAAGGTAACACAAAAACATAGTCATATTTTTGCAGCAATATTAATATGAAGTCACGCCCAAAGATCCTCCCTCGACTCCCTGCGAGAAAGCAATCTCGGGGCAACTAATTCCAGTTAAGTAACCAATGTAGTTGTATAAGATCAGGGCATAACTCCAAGTCGTCCTGTAACTGTGGACATGGCTATCCGAATAGTTCATTTTCATCCCTGCAGGGGTGCACCAAGTTTCCCGTCACGCTCGATAACACTCTGGCCAGACACACTTTTCTGGGTCATGCCCGGCCTCGGAATATTGACACGTCACAGCCCCACCTAAGCTCAGCACAGAGGCCAGCCCGCCGGTCTAACTCCTAAGCACAAAGGGTTCATGGGCCCACTTGCCCTCCGCACTCCTGCATGATGCGTGTGTGGCCAATGTCAGTCCTAGCACCCATTAATACAAGAGCGATGTGTCTCAGGACCACTCGGGTGCGTGCCAATCCATCGCTGATGTCTGAAGAGCTTTGGCTGATATCGCAACGTCTAGTACCCATAATTCTTCCCGTGTGGCCGGTTAGTGCGAAAAGGTCTCCGACCAACCCAGATCGAATACCCAAATCCATTATCATTCTAATTAAGCCAACAACACAAACACACGGGAATCCACCCGCCTAACATCTATTCATCAAATATCCCAATAACATTGTCAAGTAAGTGTGTGGTTGTAACATCAGGGGGAATCCGAGGTATCACCCTTGTTGGATTCCAAACGATGTAACCATCAAGGTGGACCTAGAGGACTCACCCTCGAGGGTCCCACACTTGAGGGGTTGCACGACAGAGGCATCGTCGGGAATGGTGAAAGAGGAATCACGCTCAATAACCACGACCGACTAGCTACACTACAATGGTATCATCATGAGTACTTCGCATGGTGTCACCGTCGGTACCCGATAGTAGCTCTGTAGCGTCGTACAACTAAGGGGGTTGTAAGTGCTGTGTCGGTTCTGGCTCGTCCATCAGGGATCGAGACTCGACAATTAAGCGGGGTAACTGGACTAAGGGGTCAGAGAGGATGACTGCTCCACCTATACTAAACAGTTTAAAGATACAGTACTGAAAGTAGCAGTTCATCAAAAATAGGCTATGCAATCAGATATAGGAGCTAACTACAACAGTAGGAAAATTCTAATGCAAGCAGTAGGAAGAAACACATAGGCGATATAGGAATGATCAAGGGGGTTTGCTTGCCTTGTTGCTCTGCGGCAAAGGTCTGGTCGGCAGGGTCGTAGATGTACCCCGGCAACAGCGTCAGCCTGAGAGTCTATCGGTAAGAAGATGGGGGAGAAACAATAAATAATAGCAACATGTGCAACACTAAGCATGACATGGCAATATGCAGGCTAGGCATGAGCTAACGCAGTAACATCCGTCATAGATGGGTCAAAAGAATATCTCACGATATTTTCCGGGTCTCTGGCTACTACCGGTCAGACTAAAAACGATGGAAAAGTTCCACGTTTGCTATGCTAGGGACGCATGACACACGAATGGACCGCGTATCCGGGTTCGTCTCGTTTTGCTGATCAACATTCATGTTGAAAATATTTTCATGTGAGCTACAGATTATTTTATATTAACTTTTAAAGTTTTAATCAATATTTAGGAATTAAAAACAGATTTTAATTAATTCAATTAATTGCTATTATGACATCAACATGATGTCATGCTGACATCAGCAGTTGACTCATCAACTGACCAGTGGGTCCTATGTGTTATTGACACAAGTTATTAATTAAGGTTAAATATTAATTAATCAGATTAATTTAGTGGGGGACCCACATGTTATACTCTAATAGGACAATTTAATTATACTAATTAACAGATTATCTAATTAATCTATTTACCCATAATCATTACTAATACTTAATTATCTGATTAATTTAAACTATTTATTAAATACTATATATATTTATATTTACACACGTTGTGGGGCCTCCCGATCAGTGAGAGTGGGGGATTAGCCCCACATGGCAATGGCTCAATGGCCACACACACACACAAAACACACACACATCTTTTGTACATAAATTTTATACACATACACACCTTTTTGTTTACATACAACCACACTTATACATACATATACACATTAATACATGCGTACATGCATACATAATACATATATGCATCTAGTACATCCATTTTTGTTTTCTTTGCTAACTCTCATCTCCAACCCTATGTTCCTCTCTCTGTCAATAGAGAGACACACGCAACCTCCACCTCCTCCTCTCATAGGAGAGGTCAACGGCGCTGGAACGAGGCGGTGTTTGCCGCAACGGAACCGGAATGGGGGAAGGAGGAGAGGGTGGCCGGGGCCCGGAGCTCACCGGCGTTGCCAGGGATCGGGGTGGCGAGGATCGGGGAAGCCGGTTGAGGAGGCCGACGACGGGGAGGCGGCATGGTTCCGGCGAGGAGGAGGCCGAGGTGGTGGTGCGCGGCGCTAGGGCGGTGTCGGCGTCGAGGTGGAGAAGGGAGCCAGCGAGGTGGCCGGAGGAGAGCCGCCGGAGGGAGGCCCGCGAGGGGGAACGCCTCCCTGCTCGATCCCTCCTCGATCGAGCGGGAGGGATGGTCTGGTGAGCAGACAGGGGGCTCGGCCGGCGGGGTGAGGTGGGGGCGATGGGGAGGGCTCCACGCGAGAAGAGACAGGGCACGACGCGCGAGAGGAGAGAGGGGCGACGGGGGAGGCGATGAGGGCAGATATGGGGCGCAGGGCGACGTGGGTGAGCGAGTGGGGTGTCGTGGGAAAGGGCAGGGGTTGGTGGGGCGAGCGACGAGGGGTTTCCCTCGTCTCTGGCGGCGGGGAGAGGAGCGCTGGGGGCGGGGTGGTTGGTGCTAGGGTTTCCCCCTGGGGGTACTATACCCCCATGTGGGTGGGCCGAATGGGGGTATGGCCGGCTGGGCCAGTTGGGCCGGGGCTTTTGGGGTTTTTCTTTTTTAGTACTATTGTTATTTTTTTTACTTTTTTATTTTTTTATATAGTTTCTGTTTCAAATATATAAGGATTATAAATAATTTCGAAAATGCCCCATTCACTTTCATAACTTATTAGGGAATTTTTATAATTCATCCAACCATATTATTTTTGCATTCGAAACTTTTATCTCTTGACTTTCATTTTAAATTTAAATCCGAATTGTTTCGAACTAACGCGAGATCAACGATAGGAACACGGTGATGTGGCATTCATTGCATAGGTTTACTGTAGGTTAATTACATCCAACACTGTAGGAAAAGCTAAGGATGTCACACCATGAGATTGTGCAACTCCCGGATGCCGTAGGAGTTCTTTAGGCGTACCAAACGTCACAACGTAACTGGGTGATTATAAAGGTGCACTACAGGTATCTCCGAAACTGTCTGTTGGGTTGTACGAATCCAGACTGGGGTTTGTCACTCCGTGTGACAGAGAGGTACCTCTGGGCCCACTCGATAATGCGTCATCATGAGCTCAATGTGACTAAGGAGTTAGCCACGGGATGATTTGTTACGGAACGAGTAAAGAGACTTGTCGGTAATGAGGTTGAACAAGGTATAGGGATACCGAAGATTGAATCTCGGGCAAGTGTCGTACCGGTAGACAAAGGGAATTGCATACGGGATTGAGTGAATCCTCGACATCGTGGTTCATTCGATGAGATCATCGTGGAACATGTGGGAGCCAACATGGATATCCAGACCCTGCTATTGGTTATTGGCTGGAGAGTTGTCTTAGTCATGTCTACATGTTTCCCGAACACGTAGGGTCTACACACTTAAGGTTCGGTGACGCTAGAGTTGTTATGAGAATTGTATATGTGGTTACCAAAGGTTGTTCGGAGTCCGAGATGAGATCTCGGACGTCACGAGGAGTTCCCGAATGGTGTGTAGGCAAACATTTATATATGGGAAGTCCAGTTTCGGTCGCCGGAATAGTTTCGGGGTTTATCGATATTGTATTGGGACCACCGAAAGGGTACCGGGTGTCCATCGGGAGGGTCCACTTGTCCCGGAGGGCCACATGGGCTAAAAGGGGAGAGGATCCAGCCCCTGGTGCGCTGGTGCGCCCAGGGGAGGAGGCCCAAGGACCAAGGGAGAAGGCCCAAGCGCAAGTGTGGCCAAAACCCTAGCGTGGGGGCTGCCTTGGGTGGCAAGCCTCCCACCTAGGCCGCCGCCCCCTCCTCCTCCTTGGGCTGCCGCACCTCCTAGGGTTTCCCTAGGGATGGCGCACCCCTCTCCCTCCCTCGTATAAATAGTGGAGGATTTCTAGGGCTGCACACACCTGACTCGATCACCTACGGTGCAGCCCTACCTCTCCACCTCTTACTCCTCTGCGGTGCTTGGTGAAGCCGTGCCGGAGAGACACATACTCCACCGCCACCACACCGTCGTGCTGCCAGGAGTTCTCCATCAACTTCTCCTCCCTCCTTGCAGGATCAAGAAGGAGGAGAAGTTCCCGGGATGTAGGTGTGTTGAACGCGGAAACACCGTACGTTCGGTGTTCGGATCGGATCTTCCGCGATTTGAATCGCCGCGAGTATGACTCCATCGACCGCGTTCATAGTAATGTTTCCGCTATGCGATCTTCAACGGTATGAAGATACTCTACCCCTTTGCTTGTTGCTGGTTTATCCTACATAGATCCTTGTGCGACGTAGGATTTTTTTGAAATATTACTACGTTCCCCAATAGTGGCATCCGAGCCAGGTTCTGTGCGTAGATTCTATGCACGAGTAGAACACAAAAGTGGTGGGCGATGATTTTGTCAATTGCTTGCCGTTACTATTCTTATATTGATTCGGCGACATCGTGGGATGAAGCGGCCCAGACCGACTTTACACATACTCTTACGTGAGACTGGTTCCACCGCCCGACATGCACTTGTTGCATAAGGTGGCTAGCAAGTGTCTGTCTCTCCTGCTTTATTCGGATCGGATTCGATGAAAAGGGTCCTTATGAAGGGTAAATAGCATTGTGATATAAACGTTGTGTCTGCCACGTTGGTAAGAAGCGTTCTTGCTAGAAACCCAAATCAACAGCGTAAAACTTGCAACAACAATTAGAGGACGTCTAACTTGTTTTTGCAGGGTATGACATGTGATATGATATGGCCAAAAGGATGCGATGTTATATATGGGATGTATGAGATTGATCATGTTCTTGTAATAGGATTCACGACATGCATGTTTATACGTCCCAAATGTATCTATAATTTCTGCTTGCTCCATGATCTTTTGGGTGACATTGTTATATATTTTGCTACAATTTTCTATCTTTTTACACATATTTGAACTAACCTACTAACTCAGTGCACCCAGTGCCAGTTTCTGTCAGCTGATGTGTTTTTTGCACGGGATTTTACCCAATTTTCCGGAGCCCCAAAAATCCCAAGAAAAATATATAAAAATCAGCGCACCAGAAGCTTCACGAAGCACGAAACGGGGCCAGAGGTGGGCCACGGGCCGCCCAGGCGACCTGTTGACGCGGCCCACCCCCAGGCCGTGCCCTCTGGTGCCCTCCTTTCGCCTATATTTACCCATTGACAAGGAAAACCCTACACGGGATCCAGAATCGCGAATTTCTCCATCGTTCCGCCACCGCAGCGCTTCCGAGATCGGGAGCGCAAGAGACCTCTTCCCGGCACCCTGCCAGAGGGAGGATTGACCTCTGGGAACTTCTCCACCGCCATGGATGCTTCCCAAATGTGCCTTGAGTAGTCCTCCTTGGACCATGAGTCCATGACTAGTAGCTATGTGATGTCTTCTCTCCAATCTTGTGCTTCAATGATTAGCCCTTGTGAGCTGTCCTACATGATCAAGACATCTATGTAATTTTCCAGCTATCACTATGCTCGGTTTGTTGGGATCCGAAGGATTATGAGATTATGTTCAGATTGTTATGAGTTATATATTTAATTATCCTTTTATATTATGTTCTGTATTGATTCATGCATGTACTCCGTTGCTTTATATTGCTTTGGCCGAGTAGTAGATTGTAACTCCAAGAGGGAGTGTTATGCATGATTGTGGGTTCATGCCCCCTGATGTCTAGCTTGAGTGACAGAAACATGAGACTAGGGGATGTGTTGTTGCCACCAGGGATAAAAAATGGTGCTTGTGACCACGGTTGCAAGGATTGTTTACCTTACGCATAGTTCGTTAATGCAGTTGTCTGTTGCTTTGAGTTTACACTTTGGGTGGGGCTCGCAACTTAATACCAGTGAGATGTTTTGGATAGATATCTCAAGGTGGATGATTAGTAAGTAGATGCTGATGAATAAACGGTCTACTTGTCTTGGCATACTGCCCATTAATATTGAGACTCTAACTTTCAAGTAGCATAATTAGCATTGTGGTGCGTTTATAATTCTGTCAATTGCCAAACTGTAATTTGTTCACCCAGGCATAGTTGTTTATCATCTTTTGGGAGAGAGACATCACTAGTGAACATCATGTGACTCCGGTCCATATCACCACCATTGCTTACACCTCCATTATTTACTGCTTTATTTACTTTTCCGTTGCAATCACTATCACTTTTCCTGCTTTTGTTTTGATCTTTGCAAACTACAAGGATGGAGAGATTGACAACTTCTCTTTACTCGTTGGGTGCAAAGTTATTTGTGTGTGTGCAGGTCCACGTCTTCTGATAGTGCCAGGGTAGGAGACACCTACTTGTTGATCAACCTTACAGTCTCCGTGTAAGGGAAAACTTGCCGCTAACTACATCTCAACCTTCCACTTGGGTTAAGCAACGAGGAGCGTGAAGTATATACATCATCTTGTCATCAAGCAAGTTTTATGGCGCCATTGTCGGGGACTCCAGTCTTCAAGATAGGGGAGTTGCATGCTATATTTTTCTTTTTCTTTTTAGTCTTGTTAGTTTGCTTTCTAATTTTTTCTTTAGAGTCCTATACCAAAAACGACAAAAAAATTAGTTACTTTGTTCTTGCTTGTTGCTGCTACTATGGGTTCCACTGAAAACACCAAGTTGTGTGACTTCACTGGGTATTCCTGCTTGTAAGAAATAAACTGAGCCCTTCTTGTGACTAGCCAAATAATCATGAGGAATTGGCTTGTACATATTAACCATGGAGTTGTGACTCTTCTTTGCTTTAGAATACACATGAATATCACTCCCTTTTTGCTTAGGGGAACCAATGATAGTGGCCCACTCATCAACTGTAGCTTTGTACTTGTGACCATCAGTCATCCAGACCAAAGAACCATCTCCATAGAAATGAAAAGTTGCATAAAATTGCATCATCACCTCATCATTCCATGGGGTCATCTCTTTTCCAACAATCTTCTCAATGTCCACTAGCCTGAAATTTTCTTGGACATGGGGAAATAAATTCTCATTCTCCTTGATATATGACCGGTCAACATACCTCATATCACTGACAGCTGGACTCTTGTCATTCAAGACAGTGTCATAGAAATCTTGTTGTTCCTTGGTGTGAAACCTTATATCAACATCAGTTCTTCTTCTAAAGAATATGGGTCAACATCTCTCCACTTTCTCAGACCTCCATTCTTTCTCTTCTTCATGTCTTCAGTTATAGGATGAGCATCATTATGGACTGGCCGATGAGGTATGAGCTTCCTGAGAATGGTTGCATCCTCATCATCCTCTTCCTCTGCAGCAAGGGCACTGGAAGCATGACCTTTCTTCTTTGCAGCTGCAGGAATGTCCTTTGTAGTCTTCCGGTGAGCTAAAGACTTCTTGTCCTTAGGTGGCTTTGGAGCAGACTTCATAGCATCAGCCATGAGCTTCTTCTTGGGAGGAGATGGAATCTCATCTTCTTCTGCAGCAACTTCTTCACGGTCCTCAAACATGGAGGTTTGTCTTCCAACAACACGAACTACCCTCTTCCTTGCTCTCTTAGTACCAGCCTTCTTGGGGGCATCATCAGTGGAAGGTGTTGTGTTTTTCTTCACATAGTCAGGTGCTCTCAGTTTAGCAGCACCAACATATATCTTCCTGACAACTTTCCTTGGAGGAGCCTTAGGAGGAGCTGACGATTCTTCTGGCACAAAGCCTTAGTCCTCTTCATCAGAATTAAGTTTCTTCCTCTGTGTGGTGGCTGCCTTGGGCAAGCCATGGGAGCTGTAGTATCCAGGGTCAGAGTCATACTTCTCTCGACTAGTGCATGAATTCAACTCAACACTGGGTTCCCTGAAATCATTCTGACTGTCATCTGAACCAAAACTTTTTTATAAGCAAGAACAACCTCAGTAGCAAACAGAAAATCCTATGAAGAAGATATAGGAAAGACAAAATGATTGGGCATCACAAAATTCAGATGTTTTCGAAATTTTGAACAAAGTAATCCTTAGTTTTAAGTTTCTGCAGAACACATCTTAGTGGCACCGAGTTTCAACTTTCGGAGTCTCCGAGACATATGATCTCCTTAACAAAAACTCGGTCATCATTTTCGGTGGCACCGAAAATGACAATTCGGTTGCATCAAGATCATTCTCAGGAACTGTAATGCCCCAAGACTGTATCTTTCCCTATTTGGAACCTTCTCTATGTGGGTCCAACATGTCATTGATATGGTAGCCATATGTATGTGTTATTTCATGTGTAACACCTTGCCATGTCTTCCTTTGCATGCATGCATCACTATCATTTCATTTCCTAGTGTTGTTGCTTTGTCATCATATGTGGTGTGTGATGATATGAGTTGTGATGTGATGTTGATATGTGTTGATAAGTGGGGTGAGGTGGATGTGGTTGGATAGTAGGAAACAATGTGGTTTGCATAGGCTTCAAAACCCTCTTCCTCTTTATTTGTCTCAAGGTCAAGTTTCACTTGTCCCATCCTTGTTTTAAAAATGTCCAAGATTTAGAATATTTTTGTGGTGATTGTGAGGATGTGAAGTTGCTGTTTTGAAACAAGTTTCAAAGGTGCAAATATTCACAAAACAGATCAAACATATTCTGTTTTGTAAATATTTAGTTGGTCCTAAAATTCCTTTTCTATTTTTCTTAAATAGGTTATAGTTTCTTATGACCAGGGCTACCTTTGCTTTATTTTTAGCATTACCTGTTTAGCCAGTGTATTTATTTTCTTTTCTGGTGTTGGTTTTAACTAGAAACCCAGAGGGTTATTTCTCCTACCTGGCGCTTCGCGTGGGCTCTCTCCCACTAGGAGGCCCATCTTTCCCTCTCTGTGTCCCGTGCTGCAGCCCACCTGCGCATTCCTTCGCCCTCCTCCTGACGGCGTCTACCCCGTGTCCGCTTTCTGTCTGAGTACCGAGAGAGAGAGAGCGTGAGGCATGACGGCGCCGTCCCGTCGAGGCCTCGTATAAGCCTTGGCGTCCGTGCCTTCTTTCCCTAGGGTTTCGCGCCTCCCCTCTCTGCGCCGCCGCCACCTCCCTCCTTCTCTCCTTCCCCCCCAACCAAGCTTCTGTAGATCGGTAGAAGAGAGAGATCAGGAGTGCTCCGCCGTCGTCCACCGTGCTCCCGTCGTCTTCGGCGTCGGCCACCATGTCCTGGGGCTCGAGGAAGGTGCCCGCGCTCCATTCCCGTCCTCAGTGAGGCCGTGGAGCGAGCTCAATGACGGGAAGCTCCACGTCAACGACGCGTTCCCGGTGGTCTTCTTCCTCTACTTCGGTCTGTAGCAGGCCATCTTCTTTAGGTCGTCTTCGTTCCTCTCCAGCCTGCCTCCTCCTCCGATCGGCCCTCTCCCTCCTTCCCCTCGGTGAGACCCAGCTCTTCCCTCCTCCCCCGTCGGTAGATGCGCAGTAGCAGCCCATCGCCGTGCCTCTATCCCGAGAGGAGTATGTTGTGCAGTGATTGTTTGTTCTTGTGTGGTGGATCTGCTCGTCCCGATGCTCAGAGCAGATGATCCATCGCGGTAGGGGCTGCTAGCTAGATGTCCCCCCTCTCTCGCGCAGTAGTAGCAGTAGCGATGCGCTCTAATGATAGTATGTGTCACCTGCATCTCTGTGCAGGCAGGGCGTCATGTTTTCTGTGTTGTTACATTGTAGTTTTCCCTTGTTCTATCAAGTTCCCGTAGCGTAGCGTAGTGGTGTATGTGTGGTATGTGTGTTGGCCTGAGGGTGCTGGGTTCGAGTCCCGCAGCGGTCACCCCCCTTTTTTGTGTTTTTCTCTCGGCACAGTTGGATAGCAGTAGTAGAGCAGTTTACCCTGCCTGGCCTCCCTTCTTTGTCAAGTGTTCGAGCCATAACAGAGTGGTGCTGTTTCAGTGGGTTAACTTGCATGTCTTGGGTTCGAAACCCAGACCAGCCCCTTTTATATTTTTTTTCTTTTCCCTGCTGTTTTCTCTTTTGCTTGCAAGTTTGGTGCTGCAGCTGCTAGTTACCTTGTGTGGTACTTATTTGTGGCTCAACCAGCAAATAGTTGTTCCTAGAATATGCTAGCAAGTGTAGATATAATATGTGTAGGTAGTTGTAGTGTAGTGTAGTGTGAGCTAGATCTTGTTATGTGTGGTATGCACTAGGTTTTTATCTGGACATGTGTGTCTCCATCCATGTATAGGTGTGAGTGTTGCACTAGCGTCGTGATGCATATGTGTGTGCTTCTTATCCTCTTGTGTGATGATCTTGTGCACTATGATGTGAGAGTGGTGTGTGTGTGTGTGGTGGTGTGCTAAGGCACATGAGCATGAGGTCTACCCCTGATATGCACCATTGGTGTTGTGGACATGAGCAAGAGCATGTACAAGTGATGAGCTATAGTGGAAGCACATGTGATGAGCACTATTAACTCTATGTGATTCCATGTAGGATTTTCTTTTCAAGTTTGTGCCCAATTGTTCTATGCAAGTACATAGGTATTATATAAGTTTTTGGGGTAGAATCATCCCAGGAATCCAATGGTGGGTTCAAATTCTACTTTTGAATACTTTCTGGAGAAGACATATTTCACTTTTGTTCAATGTTTGGAGCTTGGTTCCATGAGATGTGGTGAGCCCAAGAGGTTGATTCCTTGTTGTGGCATTAGAGGGTGACCCCCTCTATGGCATGTTGGTTTTGTTTCATGCTTAGTAGTTCATATGTGCAAGCTGGGCCTAGTCAAAGTAGGCATGTGGCTGAAATTCCAGTTTAGTGAAAATCTAAGATTTTCACTAAATCTGAGAATCTGTTTATATTTTCTTCTCCTGTTGTTGTGCTTGTAGAAGTCCATATGTTGGGAATCAGCATTTTCCATCAACTGGAAAGTTGTAGCTTTTGTGTTTGTCTAGCTCTCTGTAAATTTTCATTCCATTTGGAGTCCTGTAGATATTGTTTTGGGTGCTGTTAAAATGCTTCAGAGCATAAACAGCTAGTGAGAATCTGGAATTTCTGTGTGAAATTCCTTGGCCAAGTGAGCAGCTGTAGAACTTTCTGTGTGAAATTCCTTTAAATTATATTTTTTCTTGTGCTTGTACTACTTTTGAATAGCTTCTTCCACATATCCTATTTCACATATTTGGGTGGCTGTAGGTGCTTTGCATGTAGCCCTCAAATTGCTATGATGTTGTTTATGGCAGATTGTGTAGTTTTGATGTTTTGATGCTTGTGAGTGCATAGGTGATGTTGTGGTGATATTTATTTGCACCACCCCATCCATTCTTGTTTGTTTTATGTCTTGGCAACCTGGGAATGCCAGAAGTATGCCATTGGAGTGTGTTGTGATGATTTTGATACGTAGGACTTCATTTCTTGTTTCGTTGTTTCCCGTTGATCCGTAGCTCCGATCGTTACGTACTTTATATATTTTTGCATCGTTTTCGCGTGACACATCTGTTCATGTCATTCTCATGCATGTAAAGATAGCTTAGAGTGCAGTTCTGTCCAGTAGCTTGTATTTCTTTCTCATGCTTGTGCTAGTGACTAGAATAGAGATGCATGTTCATTTTCATCTCATGCATCATGTGCTTGTTGCATCTTGAGGTGTTGTTGTTCAGTGGATTCTAATTTTATGATGGGTAGCACCGGGATCGGAGAACGAGGACGTGGAGCCGGGAGAGTACGTGCAGGACGAACAAGAGCAGTTCCAAGCTGAGGACATCACAAGCAAGATGATATGACCTTGTCTCCATCTCTAGACTTGTTATGCTAGATTTACGTTTCTTCGTCATATGCTCGCTGTCTACCACTGAAATAATTGCCTCCTGAAATTTCCATGAAACCCAAACACTTTTCCCCTCCTAGCAAATCTTGAATGGCTAAGTAGGCTTTGCTAAGCTTCTAATGTTAGCGTTGCTAGTTGCAGGTGATTTGTCTCATGTGATAACATGAGTTGATATCATTATGTTAAATATGTTATTTAATTAATGCACCTATATACTTGGTAAATAACGGAAGGCCTAGCCTTTTGCCGGGTGTTTTGTCCCGTTATTGCCGCCATAGTTACCGGCTACCAGTGTTTGATTCCATAACTATTCGCTCCTAACACGTTCGGGGTTGTTATGCGGACCCCCTTGATAAATCGCATAGTGTTAAGACTTGTCCGGCAGGACCCAACATTGGTGTTAAATTTGCTAATCACTTAATAATAATATGCATAGGGAATGGCCTCCCCGAGGAATATAATCAACTAACTGGGCCAGTGCTCCTCATGAGTGTTGGTCCAAACTAGAGCATTGTGCGGGGCCAACTCAGGGCAACTTGAGAGATTTCTATCAGGCCACTGTACGCGTCGCTCATCCGTCTTGTCCTGAGACTGAGATATGTGGCTCTTATCGGGGTCGTCGACACGACGGGAGGTCCTGCTAGTCTTGTCTTACCTTAGCGATATATCTTGCGTATAGGAATCCCGGTGAAGCTTTGGTTCTCCCTAGAGTTGAGGTTTTCCTCTAAGGAATCCGAGGAGATCACGAGATTTGTGATGGACTAGTTGGAGCACCCCTGTAGGGTTTAATCTTTCGGAAAGCCGTGCCCGCGGTTATGTGGCAACTTGGAATATTTGTTAACATCCGGTAATAGATAACTTGAACATAATATAGTGAAATTGCCAACTATGTGCATAACCGTGACTGTCCCCTTCGAAGACCTCTCTTCGATCGGGAATATGGTGGGGTGATGATTGGCATAAGTAGGTGTTCAGGATCACTTAGTGATCAGCTAATCATCAATCGCTAGTATAGACCACCTTCAATACATGTTCTACGTAAGTTAGCCACTATAAAGCTTAGGATGCTGCAACCTAAATACTCCACCTTCCTTACCTGATAACTTGACTAGTTCTGGAACCGAGGTCATAGATTGCTGAGTCCCTGTGGCTCACAGATTACTTCAACACACCAACATGTACAGGTACCCCCGAGACAGGTGATCCCGATGGCACGCCGCTGGCATGGTAGTACGATGAGGAGAACGACCGCCTGTACGTGAACTATCCAGAAGACGGAGGCATGGTCGTGATCATGGGCAAGCATGCAGGGTAGCATAGCCATTTCCCATGTTTTGTAGTCGTAGCGGAACTACCTTGTTTGTATGCGTGATGTAACTCTGATATATTTAGGAGATGGCAGTTGAATCCCTAATTTTCAATCTACTATTATTATGTATGTGCTATGTTACCGTGCTTGCGAAACGCTTAGATGCGCTTCTTTCCAATTCGGGGCCTCGTTCCCTAAATCGGAAAGGACCACATCTTAGTCGTTACAAGTTGGTAATCAGAGCCTTACGACCATAGGAGCCTTTGTGTGATCGTACTTGGCCAGTCGAGTCTAGTAAAATGGTTTGAGTCTTAATTATATCGGAGAGTAGGATTCTTTTTTCTCCTCTTCCATGCTCTGGTGAGGTTCCCGACTTAGGAAATCTTAATTCTACTCCTCTTCTCGCTCAAAATTTTTTTAGGATCATGCGCGTATTTGTGAAATCTATATGATATCGATGTGATGGAGTTCTGTCTTGGTGCCTCCTGTCTGGCTTGAATTCTTCCGGGGAGTTGAGCTCCACAGGATTCTTGTGCACATCGCCATCATTCAGATTTCTGAGTATCTAAGAACGAAGGATGTTCGTATTTGCTTCAATACTAGTAGTGGCGAGATAACCCCGATGTGCCCAGTACTGGTGCAGATTGTTCGGGAGTACTGCCATACTTTGTATCGTTGTGATCACGAGGGTCTGTTGTAGATGAAGGTATGAGATTCTAGTAATGTGTTGACGGATGTGATACAGTGGACGGGTTAGTATAGGAGTTGTGTGAATATTACTCCTTGTATCCATGTACCAGATTGCATGACCAGATATTTCGGGAATTCATAGGTGGGATATAAAGTAGTGACGTATAGGACAATCTTCCTACAAATGCATGATGTGAGGTTGGGATTTGATATTCAGTGGGTATGTTTGTTCATGGTCGCCTTACAGTGGTTCCCGTTGTGTCTTAAAGAGTCCTTGTAGCTCGCTACGACTCGGGGATACTTCGTAAGTCGTGTGCACTACCTTGCACACGATGGCTACTGTAAATTCGAGCCCGTGCAATCTTATCCACGAAGATATCGGATGAAATCTCGATCATATGTTTGTTCCAAGCAGTTCTAGCTCATACTTGTTTGAAGTGGTCTTAATCAGAATTTTGTCGACTGTCACTTCGAGGAAGCATTCTTACTATTTTGTTCGACTGCAATTGTTAATATTCCTATTCAGATATTCTTGTCATTTTGATTCAGCTGTACCTTCAATTTATTCTGTGGGCTAATGTGTTGTCCGTCTTCAGGATGGCTCCACCAACTCGTCAGAATCCAGGGCGCGAGGATGTGCCGCCACCACCTAATCCTCCGGAGAATCCTCCTCCGCCACCGCCTCCTCCTACAGAGGCTTGGCAAGCGGCGATGGCTGCTACAAATTCAAACACTCAGATGCTGCTACAGTTGTCGCAAGAGAGGGCTAATCAGCAGCAAGGCAATTTCCAGCATGGTGGCAATCAATTTGCTAATCTAAGTCAGTTCCTGTCAAATCAGCCGAAGACTTTCACTTCCTGTGACCAGCCGTTTGATGCCGATGATTGGATCCGCGACATGAACAAGCATTTTGAGTGCAACAATGTTCGTCCTGAGGATTTCGTCAAGTTTGCAACATTTCAGCTGAAGGGGCAAGCATCTATCTGGTGGCAATAGTTGAAGGATTCCATGGGTGCTAGAGTGATCACTTGGGATGAGTTCTGCCGTGACTTCATATCCCACTACATTCCGTCCACCTTCGTGGAGGAAATGCGTGAGAAGTTCAGGCGCTTGAAGCAGGGTGGTAACTCTGTGTACAAGTACAACGTCGTGTTCCACGAGCTAGCCCGATACGCCTTGCAAGATATCCCTAGATCAGAAGAGCAAGATTTATCAGTTCAGAGGTGGGTTGAAAGAAGACTTGGAGTTAGCTCTCGCTTTGAACGATCCTGAGGAGTTCGATAAGTTCTACAACTTAGCTCTCAGGGCAGAGGCAACCTTGCTCAGGGTGGACAATTCTAAGAGGCGCTTCAGAGATTCCAGCTCCTCTTCCTCTACTCAGGTGGTTCAGAAGCAACAGAAGTATTGGGTGTCTCCTCCTCCTCCTCGGCACACACAGCAGTTCAAGCATTCTGGTGGCCGTGGTTCTTCCCACCCACCCAACCCAGCCTTTCAGCAGAGATTCTAGCAACAGAAGCAAGGGCCTCCTCAGACACAGTACTGTCAGCCAGCAGATGTTACTTGTCACAAGTGTGGGCAGAAATGTCACTTTGCCAACAAGTGCACTTCTCAGCTCTATCTGCTGCCTCCTCCTCCAGGCAAACCTCCAAGTAATGCTCTCGTGAAGTTCAACCCCAGGTAAGCTCGAGTCAACATGGTGAATGCGGCTGAGGCAGAAAACTTGTCAGATGTGATCATGGGTAACCTCCTCGTTAATGATATTCCTGCTAAAGTGGGGTTTGATTCTGGTGCTTCTCATTCATTCATGTCTAGAATGTTCTTTGCCGAGCATGATTTTGATTCTGAGTATTGTAAGAAGGCATTACGTGTGGTGTCACCCGGTACTCTTATGAGCGCCAACAAAGTGGTTCGTGATGTCTTTGTCAAGATCGGCAGTTATTCTTTTCTCGCGTCTCCTATTGTCTTGGGCAATTCCGACATTGATTTGATCCTTGGTATGGACTGGCTGGCCATGAACAAGGCATCGATAGATTGTGAAGCTAAAGAAGTGAAGCTTACTCACTCTTCGGAGGACGTGATTATATTCGCGGCGCGCGGTGATACAATCCGTCTGTTCTCGTTGAACGAAAAGGGTGAGATTAATCTTATTTCGCAAGTCCCAGTGGTCTGCGAATATGAAGATGTGTTTCTAGAAGAGCTGCCGGGAATGCCTCCGCACCGAGAAGTTGAATTTGTCATTGAGCTTGAACCAGGTATTGAGCCTGTGTGCAAACGGCCGTACAAATTGGGTCTAGAAGAGTTGAAGGAACTTAAGAGGCAACTCGATGAGCACGAGCGTTTGGGTCTAATCAAACCGAGCTCGTCTCTGTGGGGCTGTGGAGTTCTGTTTCTCAAGAAGAAGGATGGCACGGACCGGTTGTGTATCGATTACCGTCCATTGAACAAGAAGACAATCAGAAACAAGTATCCACTTTCGAACATAACTGAGTTGTTCAAACAGTTGAAAGGGGCTAAGATCTTCTCCAAGCTCGATCTCAGAATGGGCTATCATCAAATTCGCATTCGCGAAGAGGATATTCCGAAGACTGCTTTCAGGACTAGCTTTGGCTCGTATGAGTATACGGTCATGTCTTTTGGTCTGGCAAATGCTCCTCCAAAATTTTGTCGATTGATGAACTACTTATTCTCTCCGTTCAAGAATGAGTTCGTCTTGCTGTATCTCGACGACATTCTGGTCTTTTCTGAAACTGAGGAAGAACATGAAGAACATCTCAGATTGGTGCTTGATAAGCTAAGGGAGTACAAATTGTATGCCAAGTTTTCCAAGTGTGAGTTCTGGTTGAAAGAAGTCATCTATCTTGGGCACATTATGTCTGCCGAGGGCATCAAAGTTGATCTGTCGAAGGTGCAGGCTATTGTTGAATGGGAGCCTCCGCAGAATGTGAAGCAGCTTCGAAGCTTTCTCGGGCTTGCAAGCTATTGTAGAAGGTTCGTTGAGAACTTCTCCAAGATTGCTAAGCTGGTCTCAAGTCTTCTTTAGAAGGGTGTGAAGTATGCTTGGTCTCCAGAGTGTCAGTTGGCCTTCGACACACTAAAAGAAAAGCTCACCTCTACTCCAGTCTTGGTTCCTCCGGATGATTCCAAGCCTTACTCCAGGTGCTTCTCTCCAGGGTCTTGGTGCAGTTCTCATGCAAGAGAAGAAAGTGGTTGCTTATACCTCGAGGAGGTTGAAGCCAGCGGAGAAGAATTATCATGTTCATGATCTTGAGCTAGCAGTTGTGGTACACGCTCTGATGACTTGGAGACACCTCTTGTTGGAACGGAAGGTTGAAGTGTTCACCGATCACAAGAGTCTCAAGTACATCTTCACTTAGCCTAACCTGAATCTCCGACAAACTCGTTGGGTGGAAATGCTCCAAGATTCTAATCCGAGTGTTGAGTACACGCCAGGCAAAGCTAATGTCGTCGCAGATGCTTTGAGCAGGAAGGCTTACTACAACAGTCTCATTTTGAAACCTCTCTAGCCTGACCTTTGTGAGTCTTTCAGGAAGCTCAACCTTCAGTTAGTACCTCAGGGATTTCTTGCAAATCTTCAGATCTCTCCTACCTTGGAAGATCAGGTCCGAGCAGCACAGCTTCTTGATGCAATGGTGAATAAAGTCAAGATTGGCGTGGCAAAGGGTCTTCCCAAATATAAGTGCTTCAGTGTTGATGCCAGAGACACGTTATTCTTTGAGGATCGTCTTGTCGTTTCGAAAGGTGATCTCAGAAAGGTAATCATGGAAGAAGCTCATAACTCCTTGCTCTCAATACATCCAGGAAGCTCCAAGATGTATCAGGACTTGAAACAGACCTTCTAGTGGACTCGCATGAAGCGTGAGATTGCTCAGTTCGTAAATGAATGTGATGTATGTCGAAGGGTGAAAGCAGAGCATCAACGTCCAGTAGGTATTTTGCTCCTTTGTCCATTCCTGAGTGGAAGTTCGATCATATTGAGATGGATTTTGTCACCGGGTTTCCGAAGTCCAAGAAGGGTAATGATGACATCTTCATCATCATCGACAAGTTGAGTAAAGTGGCTCATTTTTGTCCAGTCAAGGAATCCATTTCGGCAGCTCAGCTTGCAGAGTTGTACACTTCCCGGATAGTGTCTTTTCACGGCGTGCCTATGATGATCTCTTCGGATCGCGGAAGAATCTTCACGTCCAAGTTCTCGGACTCTTTTCAGTCTGCGATGGGCAGGAAGATACGTTTCAGCACAACTTTTCATCCTCGGACTAGTGGTCAAGTGGAGCGAGTCAATCAAGTTCTTGAGGATATGCTGAGAGCCAGTGTTATGTCTTTTGGCATGAAGTGGGAGGATTGTCTGCCTTTCGCTGAGGTCTCGTATAACAACAGTTATCAAGCTAGTTCAGGCAAAGCTCCGTTCTAAATTCTCTATGGCAGGAAGTGTCGTACCCCGCTCAACTGGTCCGAGACCGGCGAGCGTCAGATTCTTGGGAATGACTTTATAGAAGAGGCTGAGGAGATGTGTCGGGTCATTCGGAACAATCTCATAGCAGCGCGGTCCCGTCAGAAGAGCTATTATGATAACAAGCATCGTGACATGTCTTATGAGCTTGATGACTTCGTCTATCTCAAGGTGTCGCCTATGAAGGGTACGCAACGCTTTGGCATCAAAGGCAAGCTTGCGCCTCGTTTCGTTGGTCCGTTCAGAATTGTTGGCAAGAGAGGCAGCCTTGCGTATCAGCTTGATCTCCTGTCAAACTTTGCAAATGTGCACGATGTGTTCCATGTCTCTCAGCTCCGGAGATGCTTCAAGACTCCAGAGCGCACTGTTCATCTTCAAGACATCGATCTTCAACCTGACATATCTTATCGTGAGCATCCAGTTGCGGTTCTCGAGGCGACTGAGCGCAAGACCCGCAACAAGACTGTCAAATTTCTCAAAGTGCAGTGGTCACACCATTCCGATAAAAAGGCTACTTGGGAACGCGAGGATCACCTCCATTCTGAATTTCCGGGCTTCTTTCATTATTAGATCTCGGGGCGAGATCTTTTTGTAGTGTGCGAGAGTTTGTAATGCCCCAAGAGTGTATCTTTCCCTATTTGGAACCTTCTCTATGTGGGTCCAACTTGTCATTGATATGGTAGCCATATGTATGTCTTATTTCATGTGTGACACCTTGCCATGTCTTCCTTTGCATGCATCACTATCATTTCATGTCCTAGTGTTGTTCCTTTGTGATCATATGTGGTGTGTGATGATATGAGTTGTGATGTGATGTTGATATGTGTTGATAAGTGGAGTGAGGTGGATGTGTTTGGATACTAGGAAACTATGTGGTTTGCATAGACTTCAAAACCCTCTTCCTCTTTATTTGTCTCAAGGTCAAGTTTCACTTGTCCCATACTTGTTTTCAAAATGTCCAAGATTTAGCATATTTTTGTGGTGATTGTGAGGATGTGAAGTTGCTGTTTTGAAACAAGTTTTAAAGGTGCAAATATTCACAAAACAGATCAAACATATTCTGTTTTGTAAATATTTAGTTGCTCCTAAAATTCCTTTTCTATTTTTCTTAAATAGGTTATAGTTTCTTATGACCAGGGGTACCTTTGCTTTATTTTTAGCATTACCTGTTTAGCATGTGCATTTATTTTCTTTTCTCGTGTTGGTTTTAAATAGAAAACCCCACAGGGTTATTTCTCCTACCTAGCGCTTCAAGTGGGCTCTCTCCCACTAGGAGGCCCATCTTTCCCTCTCTGTCTCCCGCGCAGCAGCCCACCTGCGCGTTCCTTCGTCCTCCTCCTCACGGCGTCTACCCCGTGTCTGAGTACCGAGAGAGAGAGCGTGGGGCATGACGACGCCATCCCGTCGAGGCCTCGTATAATCCTTGGCGTCCGTGCCTTCTTTCCCTAGGGTTCCGCGCGTCCCCTCTCTCCGCCGCCACCACCTCCCTACATCTCTCCTTTCCCCTCAGATAAGCTTCTGTAGATCGGTAGCAGAGAGAGATTAGGAGTGCTCCGCCGTCGTCCACCGTGCTCCCATCGTCTCCGGCGTCGGCCACCATGTCCGGGGGCTCGGGGAAGGTGCCCGCGCTCCATTCCCGTCCTCGGTGATGCCAAGGAGTGACCTCAACGACGGGCAGCTCCACGACAACGACGCGTGTCGTGGGTATAAGCCTGACAGTAGATGTGTTGGGTACGAATGAGATGGGCAGAGTCCTAGCTACCGCGAGGTTGTATGAGTTCAGGCCCCTCTGCGGTGGAGGTAACAGCCCTACGTCTCAGTGCTCTCGGAGCTTGTTGTCGAGTGGAATATGGAATACAATGATTTGCTAACCCCTTTACCAGTGGGGGAGGGTGGCTTATATAGAGTGCGCTGCCCTCCACAATGGTTCTGATTCAGGGGCGGAGTAACGGGGGTTGAATGCGTACGTTACAGGTAACGTATGCCCTAAATGCTAATAAATACACCCGGAAACGTATGGCAGTTTCTCTACACAGAGGTTACCATGTACCGAGTGTATCCAGTCGGTTTTGCCAGGTATGCTCCGAATGCTAGTCTCCGACTGGATGATTCAGGACTTGTTACCGACTGGATGATGGGGACTCCTTAATTCAGTCGGGGTGGACTTAAGGTCCTGTCCTTTGCGTGGGGTAGTCCTTGGGTAGGACTTGTATGGCAGGCCTATGACCCTACCCTAGGACTATGACCCCATCATTAGTGCCCAAATGGATTGGGGTTAAAACGACGAAGCGGTGCTTGAAGTTCAGATCCGACTGGACTAGATTCGGCTTGGGCGTTGCTTGCCTCTATCCATTTTATCTTTCCTGACCAACGATCCGAGTGGAAGTGCCTGCGAAACAGACTGTCAGGAACCGAGTGTTTTTGCGGCATCTTTGACGCGACCGGTCAACTGACAGCGGCGGATTTTCCGGGATCTCAAATTTCGGGTTCCGCGCGCTCAGCGGGGATGACGCCAGCGCGCTCGAGTAGCGCCTGACGCCTCGATTCTCGCTCCTTCAACTCCTCCACTGATATCGCCGCGGCCGGTCGGGCGGATAAGGCTTCGGGCCCATTCGCCAGTGACCCAGTCGGCACTCTATTTAACTCTGGGCGGCGAGGCTCCCCCGTTACGCTCGTCGAATCTTTCGCTCTCGCCTGCTCCATCTTCCTCGCCACCCCCTGCGCTCCTACGCTCCTTCCTCCTCCTCCCTCTTGAGGGTTCGCCATCGCCTCCATGACCAAGGGTCAGACCAGCAAGATGGAGGCGAGGAAGAAGAAGAACAAGGCAGCGGCGCCTGCTCAGCGGCGGCAGCGACCACTGCCGGCGGGGTGGATCCAAGGAGACTTCCTCCCCTCCACGGTGACGGAGGGGGATCTGTTGGAGCTGGTGGAGCACGGAATGCTTGTGCACAAGTCCTGGAGACTGCCGGCGGACGACGAGGTCGAGCCAGCGCCTCGGGAGGGGGAGCGCATCCTGCTCCTCAGCCATGTCCACAGAGGTTTTTCTTTGCCCCCGCATCCCTTCTTTAAAGGCATCATGAATCACTTCGGGGCCCAACTTCACCACTTTCCTCCGAATGCCATCGCCCATCTTTCTGCCTTTATTGTTTTGTGCGAGTGTTTCATCGGTTGTCCCCCCCATTGGGGTTTGTTCAAACACATCTTCTCCGCCCGATCCCAGACTATCAAACGACTTAGCCAGTCGGATGATAAGACTCACCTCCTCCAGCTCTGCACAGGTTTAGGATTCCAGAAGAAGAGTCGGAGTAGCTATCCCGCTCTCCAGTTAAGTGAGTCGGTTAGGAACTGGCAGTCGACGTGGTTCTACTGCCAGGACATCGCCTGCCCGAATGCGTCGACTGGGTTGCCTCCTTTCAGCCTAGATCGGCCCGCCCCGCCAAAGCAGCTCGCACTCTCGAAGGCCGAGAGGAACGACATCCAGCCCTTGGTTGAGGCACTCGTGGATGTCGTCAGGAGGGGGGTCACCGGTATAGACTTGCTGGAAGTCTTCCTCGGTCGGTGGATCCAGCCTCTACAGGCTCACGACCATGCTATGTGGCACTACACGGGGCCCGAACACTCCACTCGGACAAACGTGGTGGGCGTGACCGAGGAGAGGGTGACCTCGTGGGTGCTCCAAATCACGAGGCCCTGCGAGAACCCCAAAGGAGCTCGCCGAGTGAAGCCTTACAGCGCGGATCATCCTCCACCGAATCAGGTGAGTGGCACTTGTCGAGTGCATTGAACTGTCTTAATTCCGGTCGTTTGTTTATATCCCCGTGTGATGTCTAATGTTTTCGACTGAACTTTATGCAGGCGTGGACCAACTGGTTCTCCCCCGTCTCGAATGGGAATCCGGAGGACGAAGAGGAGGAAGGCAGCCAGGAGGGCAGCGTGGAGAGCGCCGAGTACGTCTCCGACGGTGGGGAATCAGAGGCGGAGGACAGCGAGGAAGAGGAAGAAGACGAGGAGCAAGACTCGCCACCTCCACGACCAGAGCATCAGACCAAGCGCCGACACGAACCCGCCGTCCCTTCGGCTCCTCCTGCGTCGTCGAGTGCTCCACCTGCTGCTCCGGTGGTTCCGAGTGTTCGAGGCACCAAGAGGGCCAGGGTCACCGCTGCTGAGCCCGCGGGCCAGTCTTCTAGGGCGCCCAAGCCGAGTGGGCCTAAGCCTCGGAAGGCTCTGCCGCGAATGAGGGTCGCTATCCCTGTCACCTCCACGTAAGTGTATCTAGTTTTCAGTTCCTTCTGTTATCCAAGTGAACTTCTGTTTACTGGCTGAAGGGATTTCACTCGACAGGGTCGCTACCTCTGCCACCTCTCCGGCCCGCCAAGGGGACGACCCCATGGACACGGACAATGTCGTTTCGTCCCAGCCAGGTGCGTTGTAGGAGCGCCGAGTTTTTTATCCCATCACGTCTCCAATTCTATCACAAGGCTTGTTTCTTTCTTTTTCTGAGATGTCATGTCATTCGGCCTGTCAGGGGCGATTTGCTTGGACGAGGACGACCAGGGGAAAACCGACCCCGCCGTGGAGCCTATTCTTGAGGCTGCTCCTCCTGCTGCCGCTCCTGCCACCGATGTCCTGCCGACTGAGGCGCCGCCCCCGACTGAACCAGTGCTGGTGGAGGAGGAGCCGACTGGGGCGGACCTTGGGATGCCCCAGGAACCTCCGACGATTCCAGGCTCGTCGAATGCTGAATTCAGCATCCGGCGTCTTCCGGAGGAGCAGGTGGGAGCGGCCAAGGGGGCTATGGTGCAGGCGGAGCTGATGGATGGAGAAGCCAAGAGGGCTTATGACTCTGTTGCGGCCTTGTACCAGCGGAGCTTGGAGCTGCGCGATGATATCCGAGTAAGTGGTCTAGTAAGTATTTACTTTTCTCCTGTAACCCACTGGGTGTTCTTGAATAGCAGCTGTTGTTTGCAATGGGTTCACTCTGAGTGAACCCAGTGGGTGTAGTCCCCGAGACTTCTGTCGAGTGCTTGCACCGAAAGTTGTCTTTATACATTTTGTCTTGAGTTTGGTTGTGTCTGTAGATAAGATTACCGAGTGCGAGTATTTGTTGCAGTCGGAGTGCACTTACGGTAAGAGTACCCGACAGTAAGTTGTACTCAGGTCGGGTAGTATTGGCCCCGGAGGCGTAGGTGATAACATGCATATCAATAGGGCAGGCCTGCTTGAGGTGCATGCCAGTGGGGTCACTCTCAGTGAACCCACTGGGTGTAGTCCCCGAGACCGCTGTCGACTGCTTGTGTCGGCAGGGGTCTGAAGAACTTAGACTGTTAATTGTTGAACTTGCTGATTGTCCCTTGTTTCTTGGTGGCAGAAAACTTGTGAAATGGGGACGGCCTATGAGGCTCTGAGAGCGGAGAGGAACCAGTTCGCTGGTGAACTTGATGCTGCTATGCTCGCCATGGCCAGCCTGAAGGATGCTCTGGAGGGACGAGAGAAGGCCCTAGAGGAGGCTCGGGAGGCGAACAAGGTGTTGAGGGAGGAGGTGGAAAGAATGGGGAAACAGAGGACTGTTCTCATGAATCAGATGGGTGTCCAGAATAGACGATGCATAGCTCAAGAGAAGTATGTCAACGACTGGGCTGGGCAGATGATGACTCGTCTGGCTGGTAAGTCTTATGTTTTGCCGAGTGCTTGTACCGTGTGCGTTGCACTCGGTTTTTATTGTATACTTGCCCTTTTGTTGCAGACTTTTGCGTTGATGCTGAAGCTGAAGCAGCGACTGTGGAGCGGTCCATTCAGGACAACGTGCCACTCGGCGAGGACGCCAATCGGGATCTGCTCCGGGCGCATATCAGCGTAGGAAAAGTGAGTCCTTTCATCGGTCGACTGAGAGAAGTCGTTGGCCGAATTGACAAGGAACTTTGGCCAGAAGACGAGTCGCGGCAGGAGATGGAGACCCTGATGGCGCGACTGAAGGAGATTCCGAGCCGAGTGCAATCGTGGAAGAAATCGGCAGCGCGTTGCAGTGCCGATGTTGCCCTGTCTTTGGTCCGAGTCCATTGCAAGGAGGTGCGGGAGGAGAAGCTGAAGACATTGAAGGTCGCCAACATGAAGAAGCTTCAATTCGAAGACTTCATGGAGACGTTCCTTGAGACTGCTACCCGCATCACCGACGGAATCGACTTGGACACTTTTGTGGAACCCTCCAGTCCTGGCGCCGGCCCAGCTGACGCGTAATAAAACTTTATCCTCGGTATGCCGAGTGTTTATCTGTAAGGTACTTTGGCCACTTGTGTTGGTTGTCATACTTTTAAATCGGTGTGGGTAAGCTTGATCCGTACCGAGTTAACTATCTTTTCAAGAATTTTGGAATCTGAATGAAAGCGTTTACTCTTGTGTTTGAATGTTGTTTCGAGTGCAACGTGTAGTGCATACTCGGAGAAGATTAACACTTAGGTGATTCTTGATCACAGCTAAGCCTCCGAGTGCGACGTTTAGTGCACACTCGGAGGAAGTTAGAACTTAGGTGATTCTTGATCACAGCTAAGTCCCCGAGTGTGACGTTTAGTGCACACTCAGAGGAAGTTAGTACTTAGGCGATTCAGGATCGCAGCTAAGTCCCCGAGTGTGACGTGTAGTGCACACTCGGAGGAAGTTAGTACTTAGGCGATTCAGGATCGCAGCTAAGTCCCCGAGTGTGACGTTTAGTGCACACTCGGAGGAAGTTAGAACTTAGGCGATTCATGATTGCAGCTAAGTCCCCGAGTGTGACGTTTAGTGCACACTCGGAGGAAGTTAGAACTTAGGCGATTCATGATCGCAACTAAGTCCCCGAGTGCGACGTGTAGTGCACACTCGGAGGAAGTTAGTACTTAGGCGATTCAGGATCGCAGCTAAGTCCCCGAGTGCGACGTTTAGCGCACACTCGGAGGAAGTTAATACTTAGGCGATTCAGGATCGCAGCTAAGTCCCCGAGTGTGACGTTTAGTGCACACTCGGAGGAAGTTAGAACCTAGGCGATTCATGATCACAGCTAAGTCCCCGAGTGTGACGTTTAGTGCACACTCGGAGGAAGTTAGAACTTAGGCGATTCATGATCGCAGCTAAGTCCCCGAGTGTGACGTTTAGTGCACACTCGGAGGAAGTTAGAACATAGGCGATTCATGATCGCAACTAAGTCCCCGAGTGCGACGTGTAGTGCACACTCGGAGGAAGTTAGTACTTAGGCGATTCAGGATCGCAGCTAAGTCCCCGAGTGCGACGTTTAGCGCACACTCGGAGGAAGTTAATACTCGGAGGAAGTTTTTTTTTGTCTGGAGTCTGTGACCGTGGAAAAAACTCTGAATCTGCAAAAAACTGAGTCTGCTGTATATTATTTCATCGAAACTTGTTCGTTACACTGCTTCAGTCGACGATCACGTATAAAATCGCTTGAGGAGGTCTCCGTTCCATGCGCGCGGCTCGTCTGTCTCCCTTTGAATGTTGTAGAGTCTGTATGCTTCGTTGTTCAGCACCTTGGAGATGATGAAATGCCCTTCCCAGGCCGGAGCCAACTTGTGGGGTCTTTGCTGATCCACTCGGAGCACTAAATCGCCTACTTGGAATGTGCGACTCCTGACGTGACGCGCATGAAAGCGTCGCAGATCTTGCTGGTAAATTGTTGAGCGAGTGAGTGTCATCTCGCGTTCCTCCTCAAGAAGATCGACTCCATCTTGCCTTGCTTGTTCTGCTTCAGCTTCGGAGAAAAGTTCGACTCGTGGGGCATTGTGAAGCAGGTCACTCGGAAGGACCGCTTCTGCTCCATAAACGAGGAAGAACGGTGATCGCCCCGTTGATCTGTTCGGAGAGGTGCGAAGGCCCCAAAGCACTAAAGGTAACTCGGTGACCCATGCGCCAGCAGCGTGTCCCACCTCTCGCAGGAGTCGGGGCTTCAAACCTTGAAGAATAAGCCCATTCGCGCATTCAGCTTGTCCGTTGGATTGAGGATGTGCCACGGAAGCAAAATCCACTCGGATACCCTGACTCGCACAGAAACCTTTGAATTTGTCCGAGTCGAAGTTTGTCCCGTTGTCCGTGATTATGCTGTGAGGTACCCCGAATCTGGAAATGAAGTCCCTGACAAACTTGAAAGCTGTTGAGGCGTCGAGTTTCTTGATGGGCTTGGCTTCTATCCATTTTGTAAACTTGTCGACTGCCACCAACAGATGTGTGTAGCCTCCTTGGCCTGTCTTGAATGGTCCAACTGTATCTAATCCCCAAACTGCAAATGGCCACACAAGAGGGATTGTCTTTAGTGCAGATGTTGGCTTGTGTGACTTGTTGGAGTAGAACTGACAGCCTTCACATCGGTCGACCATATCTTTAGCCATCTCGTTTGCCTGCAACCAAAAGAAACCGGCTCTGAATGCCTTGGCGACGATTGCTCTCGAAGAAGCGTGAGGACCGCAGGTTCCCGAGTGAATATCCTCTAGGATCAACTACCCTTCCTCCGGGGAAATGCATCGTTGAAGAACGCCTGAAACACTCTCCTTGTACAATTGACCATCAATGACAGTGAATGCCTTCGACATGCGAACTATTTGCCTGGCTTGGACTTCGTCTTCTGGAAGTTCCTGCCTCAGGATATATGCAATGATCGGCACAGTCCAATCGGGAATGACAGCCAGAATCTCCATGACCAGATCAACCACAGGAGGTACATCGACTTCAGTCGGATCTGTTGTGCTCTTTGGTTGTACCGGTTCTTCTGTGAAAGGATCTTCTTTGACTGAGGGAAGATGGAGGTGCTCGAGGCAGACATCACTCGGGACTGGTCTCCGAGTGGATCCGAGTTTTGCCAACTCGTCAGCTGCTTGGTTCTTCAGTCTCGGAACATGATGGAGCTCTAGACCTTCAAACCTCTTCTCCAGCTTCCTCACTGCATTGCAGTATGTTGTCATGGTGGGGTTCCTTACGTCCCACTCTTTCATCACTTGATTGACCACCAAATCCGAATCGCCGTAGACCATCAAGCGACGGACGCCGAGTGAGATGGCCATGCGCAATCCGTAGAGGAGAGCTTCATACTCTGCCTCGTTGTTGGAGGAATCAAAGTGTATCTGCAGCACGTACTTGAGCTTGTCGCCCTTTGGTGATATGATCACCACACCAGCGCCGGAGCCATTCAACATCTTAGACCCATCGAAGAACATCGTCCAATGAGCCGAGTAGATGTGGGTCGGTTGCTGTTGTTCTACCCATTCTGCTATAAAGTCAGCTAGGGCTTGAGACTTAATAGCTTTCTTGGCCTCGAACTTGATGTCACAGTACAACATCTCCATTGCCCACTTCGCCACTCGGCCTAACGCGTCTCGATTGTGGAGAATTTCCGACAACGGAGCATCAGAAACGACAGATACCGAGTGATCTTGGAAATAATGGGCCACCTTCTTCGCAGTCATATAGATCCCATAGATAAGTTTTTGATAATGGGGATACCTCTGCTTGGATGGAGTCAGGACTTCGGAGACGTAGTACACTTGCCGCTGAACTTTGTATGCTTTGCCTTCTTCTTCTCGCTCGACTGTAAGAACAGTACTGACGACTTGGTTTGTAGCCGCGATATATAGAAGAAGGGGCTCTTTACTGAGCGGAGCAGTAAGAACCGGCTGGGTGGAAAGTAGGACTTTGAGGTCGTCGAATGCAACTTGAGCTTCGTCTGTCCACTCGAAGGTATCTGATTTCTTCATGAGTCGGTACAGAGGAAGTGCTTTCTCGCCGAGTCGACTGATGAACCTGCTCAAAGCCGCTAGGCAACCTGTGAGCCGTTGAACATCGTGTATTCTGACCGGCCTCTCCATTCGGACGATGGTCCCGATCTTTTCGGGGTTGACGTCGATCCCTCGTTCGGAAACGAAGAAAGCGAGTAACTTTCCGCTGGGAACACCGAATGAACATTTGGCTGGGTTGAGCTTGATATCGTACCTACGAAGGTTGGCGAATGTTTCTGCCAAGTCGGTCAGCAGGTCAGAACCTTTGCGTGACTTGACTACGATATCAACCGTATATGCCTTCTCATTGCGACCGATCTGGTCGAGGAGACATTTTTGGATCATGCGCATAAAGGTAGCTCCTGCATTCTTCAGACCAAAAGGCATAGTGATGTAGCAGAAGCACCCGAATGGGGTGATGAAGGCTGTTTTTAACTCATCGGGACCATACAGACGGATCTGATGATAGCCCGAATAGGCATCAAGAAATGATAAACGCTCGCATCCCGCAGTCGAATCAACAATTTGATCTATGCGGGGGAGCGGAAAATGGTCTTTCGGGCAGACCTTATTGAGATGCTTGAAATCAATGCACATTCGAAGCGACTTGTCCTTCTTGGACACCATGACGACATTGGCGAGCCAGTCGGAGTGGTGAACCTCGCGAATGAAGTTGGCCGCCAACAGCTTGGCCACCTCTTCTCCGATTGCCTTCCTCTTGTGCGCGGCGGACCGGCGCAGGCGCTCTCGGACGGGCCGAGCGACAGGATCCACATGCATTCGGTGCTCAGCCAACTCCCTGGGTACAGCTGGCATGTCAGAGGGTTTCCATGCGAAGATGTCCCAGTTCTCACGGAGGAATTGGGTGAGCTCGGCTTCCTATTTAGGATCGAGGGTGGTGGAGATGTTCGTCGGGGCGGCAGAGTCGTCCCTCGGGTGGATGCTGACCTTCTTCGTCTCTCCTACCGACTGGAACGCGGACTCTGAAGCTGGTTTCTTTGAGCGCATCAGGTCGGCAGGGTGGACTGTCTTCTTGTACTCGTCGAGCTCGAGTACAGCCATCTGCTGGTCGGCGATTCTTGATCCCTGCTGCAGACACTCTTCCGCTCGCTGACGGTTGCCCGTGATGGTGATCACTCCTTTCGGGCCTGGCATCTTTAACTTGAAGTATACATAGCATGGACGTGCCATGAAGCTCACGTATGCCGGGCGGCCCAGAATTGCGTGGTAAGCGCTCTGGAAATCCACCACCTCAAATGTGAGCTTCTCCTTGCGAAAGTTCTTGTCAGAGCCGAAAACAACGTCCAACGCGATCTGGCCGAGTGACTTGGCCTTCTGTCCAGGGACGACTCCGTGGAACTGCATACTGCTCTCGTTGAGTCTGGACATCGGAATGCCCATTCCCTTGAGAGTGTCGGCGTACATGATGTTCAGTCCGCTACCGCCGTCCATGAGGACTTTGCGCAGTCGGACTCCTTCCACCACCGGGTCGACGACCAGAGCCTGTCTTCCTGGGGTGGGGACATGCGCTGGATGATCCGACTGGTCAAAGGTGATCGCAGTCTGAGACCATTTAAGGAACTTGGGGGCAGCCAGAACGGCCATGCTGACCTCCCTGTTCACCAGCTTCAGTCGACTCTTGCTTTCGATGTCAGCAAAAATCATGAGTGTTGCATGGACTTGGGGGAACGGATCCTCCTTATCCTCCTCATCATGGTCAGGATTCTTCTCACTCGGTTGTCCCTCGCTGAACCCCTGGATCAGGAGACGACACTGTCGAGTGGTATGCTTCGCGTATATGGGGTTGCCCTCTTCGTCCATCTTCGTGTGAACCGGACAAGGCTGGTCCAGGATAGGATTGTTGAACGGCTTCTTCTTGGGGGTAAACTGCGCCTTCCCTTTGCCCTTGAACTTGGCACTGGTCACGGCTGCAGCTTCTGCTTGCGGTGTGGGCGGAACTTTCTGTTTCTGCTTCCGAGTGTTACCCCCGTCGACATCGCCGACTGTCTTGTGCTTGCCGCTCCGGATGCGGTCCTCTTCCTCGCCATTTGCATAGCGAGCTGCTATCTCCATCATCTTGCTCATGGAGATGTCGACGGTTCGACCGAACTTTAGGTACAACTCTCTGTACCGCACGCCTGCCTTGAAGGCGCAGACAGCTTGATGCTCGGTGACGTTCTCCACCGTGTGGTAGAGGGTTGTCCAACGCTGGATGAAGTCGCGCAGGGGCTCATTCGGCTTCTGGACACAGTGTTGGAGCTCCACAAGGCCTGCAGGGCGTTTGCACGTCCCTTCGAAAGTCCTGATGAACACTCGGGCCAGATCTGCCCAATTGTAAATGCTCGAGGGGGCCAACTGGTTCAGCCACGCTCACGCCGAGCCGTCGAGCATCAGAGGGAGGTGCTTCATAGCGACATGGTCGTCCCCTCCTCCGATCTGGACTGCCACTCGGTAATCGTCTAGCCATGTTTCAGGCTTGGATTCTCCCGTCAATTTACCGATTCCTGCTGCCAATCGGAAGTTGGGCGGGATGTCAACCGAGCGGATGGCTCGACTAAAACACTCAAGGCCGGACACGATGGTCCTGCTTCCACTCGGACGGTCCATATCGTGACCATCGCGGTGGGCTCGACCCCTGTCGACTCTTCGCTGGGCGATTTGCCCTCTTGCGTCGGGTCTTGGGTCGTAAGTGTCACCGACTGAACGCCGATCATCATGATGCCGGGACCATAGGGCCCACCCCGCGGAGGGGTGCATGAGCGGCGGCGATCTTCACGGATCATGGAACGGCTGCCTCCCCTGTGGTGCTGATGGGAACCAGGGTTGTGAACCGACCGATGCGTGTTTGCATGGACGGAACTATTGTAGATCCGGTTGTGCGAGTGGGAGACTGCTGAATTTTGCTGCTGCGCCGTGTGCAACAGAGCTCGGATCTGCTCGATTCCCCTTCCTGCCTCTGAATTAGTCGGCTGGAGGGAATCGGCAATCTTGGCAGCCGCAGCCAAGTTGAGGAGAGGTGTGCGGAACAAATCCACGTTGCTCCGCCGAGTGTGCCGACTGGCAGAATGGCAAGGTGGACGGCGTGCACCGGATGCTTCACCGATCTCGCGCTCACTCCGGCCAGCTTGACGGGGATCTTCATGGGAGTTGGCCATGTGTACTTCTGCTGCAGGCCCGAGACCTGCGTACTCAGAAGGGAACTCAGTCGGAACCGAGCCCGAGCACTGGGAACGCGGGGCAACCATAACAGACTCCAGAACTGCCACTTGAGAAGACGCGATGTGACGCGCTCGGGCATGCTGCACCCAACGTTGGAGACGCGGACGGCGGGACTGCTTGCTGCGACGCATGACGGAGGTGCAAGTTGACAACGGAGCCGATTGTTGGAGAAGAAGAACGCCGCGGGCGCCGGCACGAAAGTGCGTGGCCCCGCGACGGGGAAGCGCCTCGACGTCGAGAGGTGCCTCCCGAAGCCACGCCGAATCGTCGACGGTGAAGGAGAGAGCGCCGAAGAAGATCAGGTGACCCATGCTCGAATCTCCGCCGGTCGACATGACGAAAGGAAGTAGTCGCAAACTCGCCGGAAGTCGCCTAGACGCGTGCCCCACGGTGGGCGCCAACTGTCGTGGGTATAAGCCTAACAGTAGATGTGTAGGGTACGAATGAGATGGGCAGAGTCCTAGCTACGGCGAGGTTGTATGAGTTCAGGCCCCTCTGCGGTGGAGGTAACAGCCCTACGTCTCAGTGCTCTCGGAGCTTGTTGTCGAGTGGAATATGGAATACAATGATTTGCTAAACCCTTTACCAGTGGGGAGGGTGGCTTATATAGAGTGCGCTGCCCTCCACAAAGGTTCTGATTCAGGGGCGGAGTAACGGGGGTTGAATGCGTACGTTACAGGTAACGTATGCCCTAAATGCTAATAAATACACCCGGGAACGTATGGCAGTTTCTCTCCACGGAGGTTACGATGTACCGAGTGTATCCAGTCGGTTTTGCCAGGTATGCTCCGAATGCTAGTCTCCGACTGGATGATTCAGGACCTGTTACCGACTGGATGATTGGGACTCCTTAATTCAGTCGGGGTGGACTTAAGGTCCTGTCCTTTGCGTGGGGTAGTCCTTGGGTAGGACTTGTATGGCAGGCCTATGACCCTACCCTAGGACTATGACCCCATCAACACGTTCTCGGTGGACTTCTTCCTCTACTTCGGTCTGCAGCAGGCCATCTTCTTCAGGTTGCCTTCGTTCCTCTCCAGCCTGCCTCCTCGTCCGATCGGCCCTCTCCCTCCTTCCCCTCGGTGAGATCCAGCTCCTCCCTCCTCCCTCGTCGGTAGATGTACAGTAGAAGCTCGTCGTCGTGCCTCTGTCCCGAGAGGAGTACGTTGTGCAGTGCTTCTTTGTTCTTGTGTGGTGGATCTGCTCGTCCTGATGCTCAGAGCAGATGATCCATCGCGGTAGGGGCTGCTAGCGTAGATGTCCCCCCTCTCTCGCGCAGTAGTAGCAGTAGCGATGCGCTCCGGTGATAGTCTCTGTCGCCGACGTATCTGTGCAGGCAGGGCGATCATGTTGTCTGTGTTGTTACCTTGTAGTTTTCCCTTGTTCTGTCAAGTTCCCATAGCGTAGCATAGTGGTGTATGTGTGGTATGTGTGTTGGCCTGAGGGTGCTGGGTTCGAGTCCCGCAGCGGCCACCCCCCCTTTTTTGTGTTTTTCTCGCGGCACAGTAGCATATCAGCAGTAGAGGTAGTTTACCCTGCCTGGCCTCCCTTCTATGTCAAGTGTTCGAGCCATAGCAGAGTGGTGCTATTTTAGTGGGTTAACTTGCAGGTCTTGGGTTCACAACCCAGACCAGCCCCTTTTATATTTTTTTCTTTTCCCTATTGTTTTCTCTTTTGCTTGCAAGTTTGGTGCTGCAGCTGCTACTTACCTTGTGTGGTACTTATTTGTGGCTCAACCAGCATATAGTTGTTCCTAGAATATGCTAGCAAGTGTAGATATAATATGTGTAGGTAGTTGTAGTGTAGTGTAGTGCGAGCTAGATCTTGTTATGTGTGGTATGCACTAGGTTTTTATGTGGAGATGTGTGTCTCCATCCATGTATAGGTGTGAGTGTTGCACTAGCCTAGTGATGCATACATGTGTGCTTCTTATCCTCTTGTGTGATGATCTTGTGCGCCATGATGTGAGAGTGGTGTGTGTGTGTGTGTGGGTGGGTTTCCCCCCACATACCTTGTTTGTGTGTATATAGTTTCTCATGTGTAGGTATTGTTAAGTTTTGTGCTTGATGTAAGAGTGTGTGTGGTGGTGTGCTAAGGCACATGAGTATGAGGTCTACCCCTGATGTGCACCATTGGTGTTGTGTACATGAGCAAGATCATGTACAAGTGATGAGCTAGTGGAAGCACATGTGATGATGCACTATTCACTCAATGTGATTCCATGTAGGATTTTCTTTTCAAGTTTGTGACCAATTGTTCTGTGCAAGTACATAGGTATTATTTATGTTTTTGGGGAATAATCATCCCAGGAATCCAATGGTGGGTTCAAATTCCACTTTGGAACACTTTCTGGAGAAGACATATTTCAGTTTTGTTCAATGTTTGGAGCTTGGTTCCATGAGATGTGGTGAGCCCAAGAGGTTGATTCCTTGTTGTAGCATTAGAGGGTGACCCCCTCTATGGCATGTTGGTTTTGTTTCATGCTTAGTAGTTCATATGTGCAAGTTGGGCCTAGTCATAGTAGGCATGTGGCTGAAATTCTAGTTTAGTGAAAATCTGTGATTTTCACCAAGTCTGAGAATCTGTTTATATTTTCTTCTCGTGTTGTTGTGCTTGTAGAAGTCCATATGTTGGGAATCAGCATTTGCCATCAACTGGAAAGTTGTAGATTTTGTGTTTGTCTAGCTCTCTATAAATTTTCATTCCATTTGGAGTCCTATAGATATTGTTTTGGGTTCTGTCAAAATGCTTCAGAGCATAAACATCTAGTGAGAATCTGGAATTTTCACTAAGTCCCTGAAAACTGATATTTTTGGCCAAGTTAGCAGTTGTAGAACTTTCTGTGTGAAACTCCTTTGAATTATATTTTTTTCTTGTGCTTTTACTACTTTTGAATAGCTTCTTCCACATATCATATTTGGCATATTTGGGTGGCTGTAGGTGCTTTGCATGTAGCCCTCAAACTGCTATGATGCTGTTTATGGCAGATTGTGTAGTTTTGATGTTTTGATGCTTGTGAGTGCATAGGTGATGTTGTGGTGATATTTCTTTGCACCACCCCATCCATTCTCGTTTGTTTTATGTCTCGGCAACCAGGGAATGCGAGAAGTATGCCATTGGAGTGTGTTGTGATGATTTTCATACGTAGGACTTCATTTCTTGTTTTGTTGTTTCCCGTTGATCCGTAGCTCCGATCGTTACGTTCTTTATATGTTTTTGCATCGTTTTCGCGTGACGCATGTGTTCATGTCATTCTCATGCATGTAAAGATAGCTTAGAGTGCATTTCTGTCCAGTAGCTTGTATTTCTTTCTCATGCTTGTGCTAGTGACTAGAATAGAGATGCATGTTCATTTTCATCTCATGCATCATGTGCTTGTTGCATCTTGAGGTGTTGTTGTTCAGTGGATTCTATTTTTATGATGGGTAGCACCGGGATCGGAGAACGAGTACGTGGAGCCGGGAGAGTACGTGCAGGACGAACAAGAGCAGTTCCAAGCTGAGGACATCACAAGCAAGATGATATGACCTTGTCTCCATCTCTAGACTTGTTATGCTAGATTTACGTTTCTTCGTCATATGCTCGCTGTCTACCAGTGAAATAATTGCCTCCTGAAATTTCCATGAAACCCAAACACTTTTCCCCTCCTAGCAAATCTTGAATGGCTAAGTAGGCTTTGCTAGGCTTCTAATGTTAGCGTTGCTAGTTGCAGGTGATTTGTCTCATGTGATAACATGATTTGATATCATTATGTTAAATCTGTTATTTAATTAATGCACCTATATACTTGGTAAATAATGAAAGGCCTAGCCTTTCGCCGTGTGTTTTGTTCTGTTACTGCCGCCATAGTTACCGGCTACCGGTGTTTGATTCCATAACTGTTCACTCCTAACACGTTCGGGGTTGTTATGGGACCCCCTTGATAAATCGCGTATTGTTAAGACTTGTCCGGCAAGACCCAACATTGGTGTTAAATTTACTAATCACTTAATAATACTCTGCATAGGGAATGGCCTCCCTGAGGAATCTAATCAACAACCTGGGCCAGTGCTCCTCATGATTGTTGGTCCAAACTAGAGCACTGTGCGGGGCCAACTCAGGGAAACTTGAGAGATTTCTATCAGGCCACTATATACGTCGCTCATCCGTCGTGTCCTGAGACTGAGATACGCGGCTCTTATCGGGGTTGTCGACATGACAGGAGGTCCTTCTAGTCTTGTCTTACCTTAGCGATATATCTTGCGTATAGGAATCCCGGTGAATCTTTGGTTCTCCCCAGAGTTGAGGTTTTCCTCTAAGGAATCCGACGAGATCACAAGATTCGTGATAGAGGATTACTTTGCGGCCCATGACCGTTTGTGATGGACTAGTTGGAGCACCCCTGCAGGGTTTAATCTTTCGGAAAGTCGTGCCCATGATTATGTGGCAACTTGGAATATTTGTTAACATCCGGTAATAGATAACTTGAAACTAATATAATAAAATTGCCAACTGTGTGCGTAACCGTGACTGTCCCCTTCGAAGGCCTCTCTTCGATCAGGAACACGGTGGGGTTATGATTGACGTAAGTAGGTGTTCAGGATCAGTTAGTGATCAGCTAATCATCGATCGCTAGTATAGACCACCTTCAATACATGTTCTACGTAAGTTAGCCACTATAAAGCTTAGGATGCTACAACCTAAATACTCCACCTTCCTTACCTGATAACTTGACTAGTTCTGGAACCGAGGTCATAGATTGCTGAGTCCCTGTGGCTCACAGATTACTTCAACACACCAACAGGTACAGGTACCCCCGAGACAGGTGATCTCGACGGCACGCAGCTGGCGTGGCAGTACGATGAGGAGAACGACCGCCTCTACGTGAACTATCCAAAACACTGAGGCATGGTCGTGATCATGGGCAAGCATGCAGGGTAGCATAGCCATTTCCCATGTTTTGTAGTCCGTAGCGGAACTACCTTGTTTGTATGCGTGATGTAACTCTGATATATTTATGAGATGGCAGTTGAATCCCTAATTGTCATTCTACTATTATTATGTATGTGCTATGTTACCGTGCTTGCGAAACGCTTAGATCCGATTCTTTCCAATTCAGGGCCTCGTTCCCTAAATCGGAAAGGACCGCATCTTAGTCGTTACAGGAACCCTAGGTCCAAAATTGGTAGCACCGAGTTTTGCAACTCAGAGGCACCGAGATGGAGGAACGCAGATGAGGATCCGAACGTTACCATAACTCGGCGGTAGTCCGGCTATGGCAGCGACGACAGTGATGAATCCGTAAGTGGTGGCGAATCCCACAGGCGGTGGTGCACGGGGAGTCAAGGGCGACGACCAGGGGTCCAGAGGGAGCGTAGGTTTTTGGGACAGAACAAAGATATGGTCCGCTGGAATTTGTACCCTCCTGCTGTCAGTGCCACCGAGATTAGAAATCGGTGTCATCGAGTTCCTCTACTATCAGTTGACAGGGAAACTCGGTGTAACCCAGTTGGTGATTTCGGTGGTACCGAGATGAAATCCTAGATCAACTCTGGGAATCGGTGGAATCGAGTTTGTGAAGTTGGTTTCACCAAGTTCATTCTTAGAGAGGTTTTGGAGGTCAGCCATTGACGATACGGAACTCCGACTCCTCCTTCACGCAGAGGGATCGACAAGTGCTTGTTCAAGTTCTATGATGAAGCAAGAATAGAACTTGAGATGAGATAGCATATATAGCTAGAGAAGGGTACTAGGCATTCTTGTCCATCCAATTGGCAGAAGATAAATCAAAAGCGAAATAACAACAATTGTGTCCTCGAATGAGCAAACACATGCAAATCAACATGCTCACCCAATAAGAATGATAGCTAAAACATATTGAACATGCACAAACATCCTAGTAGCTATCAAGCACATGGGGAATGACAAAGTCATCTATATATGAGTATTTTGACTTAGGAGCCAAGTAAGAATACTTGATCATAGGTCATCCTCATCATTAAGCACAACTGGGGTTACCACTTTTACATAAGGATTAATGTGTTCATATCTTTAGGAGATGCTTGTACTCAAGATTTAGAGTAAATATCCCCCTAATATGACATCCCTCTTAAGAGGGACAAACTAACCTTGGGTTTTGTCGTAGAAGACTTCAAGTAGGTGAAGTAGTGGTGGATGATCAATGTTGATGAAGATCATCTTGAGTTGGGAGCAATCCTTGTTGTTTCTTACTCTTCTCACCTACATGGGTTAGTCCCAAAGCAAGAGGAACATATGCAGGAATATTTATGGAAATGGACTGAAACACAAATGGAATGATGTCCAAAGATACATTAATTACCTTGTCCTTTGCTTACCTTTGAGGGAATGTGTGACTCCTTGAACTAATGAATATGGTTGAGGTTCATTGCATATAGTTCTTTCCAAAATGAATAAGAGTGAATTTCATTGGCAGAGTCACCCCTCAAGAACTCTCTAGTTCTTACTCTTGGGAATCCACATCAACTTGATGGGGATCCTTGGAGTTGTGGTAGCACTAGATGAGGTGGTGCTAGAAGTGTCTTTGGGAATCAATCGGACCTTGACTTGGGGTTCTTTTTCATAAAGGTTAATGTCTTCTTGAAGCTTTCCCTTGCCCTTGTGTTCTAGTACTGGAAGGTCATCTTGTGTGATTGTTCCCTTGGTAGGAGTAGGATCATACTTCTCCTCTTGAGGAACAAACTTAGGAATGGGATATGGACCTTCTTCCCTATCATCTCCGTTGACGTTGAAGTAGCCAGCACCTTGTTTCTTCCGGTGTCCTCCTTGCTTGCGTACAATTTTCTCAAATTGTTTACTTGCGCAAGGCTCTTGAAGACACCTCTCTCTCTAATCCCTTTCAATAAATCATTTTCTTGCTCAAGTGTAACTTGGCTAAGAGAATCATTAGTGGAATCAAGAGAGCTATTAGCAACAATATTAGGTTTAGCTTTAGCATTGTTGTTACTAGACGAATAAACTTTCTTGCCGTTGTTACTAGTGTTCTTGGGTTTAACTTGTGGAACAAAAGTAGACAAGTGTAATCGTTTGGCTAGATAAGAGGAACTCTTCCTTCGAATCATTAATTGATTTTAGGAACTCATGCTCTTGCTCCAAATTGAGCTTCTCGAAGTGTAGCTTCTCATGAGTTCTTGAAAACTCTCTACGATCTTCAAGAGTAGTTTCATGAGCTAATTTCAGAGTGTTTAATTCTTGACTTAGTCGTTCAGTCTCTTTCTTATCGTAATCATTCGATTTCTCTTGACTAGCATGATAATTAGCAAGTTCATTTTTAGTGCAATCACTAGTTTTATCAAAGAGCAAGCCATCTTGTGCTAACAAGTCATCCTCATCACTATTGAAATCAAGATAAAAATCAAGATACTCGGAGTGTGATACCTTGGGGCCTTTAGCCATGAAGAAATTTACGACTCCCTCATTTGGAGAATGAAATAACTCATAGGAGTGGGAGGAAACGAGTGCAATGCCGGCAACACCTTCATCTTGACTATAGTGAGAGTTGGAGTGATAGCTTCTCTCGGAGTGGTGATCAGCCTCGGAGCCAAAGACCCATTCACCAACATGAGCTTGATGTCTTCTTCTTGAGCTGCTCTTGGTGTATTTGTCCTTCTTCTTTGATTCCTTGCCTCTCCGTGAGCGTCTTCGTTCATGACGATCTTATCTACTCCTTCTCACTCTATGAGGTGACTCATCTCTTGAGCTTCGTCTTCGAGGTGACACTTCACTTCGTTTGTAGGCAGCTGAGCACTCATTGGAGTAATGTTGAGGCTTTCCACAATTGTAGCAGTTTCGGTCACGACTGGACGAATGCTTCTCATGATGTCTTGAGCTTGAGCTCTTCTCTTTGCCTCTACTACTGTAGAACTTGTTGAATTTTCTGACCATGAGGCTTATCTCTTCATCGGTGACAAGATTGTCCTTTGAAGTAGCGGGAGCATCGGATGAAGCTTTGTAAGAACTGCTTGACTTGTTGTGCAGCAATCTTTGTCCTTGAGTGGCATCTCATGAGCGACAATCCTATCAACAACTTCAGTTGGCTTGAGATCTTTGTAGATTGGCATCATTTGAATCAATGTGCACACTCTGTCATACTTTCCATCATATCTTCTTGATGATGAATTTGTTGGTCATGTCTTCACTTCCTAAGCCGGCAATCTCATTGTTGATGAGAGCTAGCCTAGAGTACATTTCAGCGACACCTTCACCATCCTTCATCTTGAACTCGTCAAGCTGACTTTAAAGCCCATCCAACTTAGATTCTCTGACAGAATCAGTACCTTCGTGCATATCGATCAAAGTATCCCAAATCTCTTTTGCATTCTCAAGGCAGCTGATTTTGTTGAACTCTTCAGGGCACAGACAGTTGAAGATGATGTCGCGGGCTTGTGCATTAAGTTGCAACATCTTCAGTTCATCACCTATCGCATCAAGATCCGGTTCACGCCCTTCTCCGAAAAAATTACCTTGCACACCAACACGAATAATAGCCCAAACACAAGGATTAAAGCCAAGTATATGCATTTTCATCTTATGCTTCCAACTAGCAAAATTAGTGCTATCGAAGTAAGGACCGCTACGATGATAATTTCCCTCACTAGACTACATACTCTCCTAGGTTGTTACACCAATGAAATGGAGACCAAATCCCTCATACCACTTGTAGGATGAAAAGTATGTCTAGTGGGGGGTGATTAGACTAATTGACAAGATATTTTTTCTGCCTTTTCCAAATTTTAGTTGAGAGGTAGCTATGGCAGTTATAGTAATCAAGTACACCCTACACATGCAGTTCTAAGAGTGTAGCAGCGGAAAGTAAAACATGCATGTGTAAAGTAAAAGAGTAAGGTAGGGAGATCAAACGCATGAGGTTGGCATGGCGATTTTTGGCATGGTTCTGATAGGTGGCGCTATCGTACGTCCATGTTAGTGGAGACTTCAACCCACGGAGGGTAACGGCTGCGAGAGTCCACGGAGGGCTCCACCCATGGAGGGTCCACAAGAAGCAGCCTTGTCTATTCCACCACGACTTCCATCCACAGAGGACTAGCCTTACTCACGGTAGATATTCATGAAGTAGGCGATCGCCTTGCCCTTGCAAACGTCTTGGTTCAATTCCTGAACATGAAGTAGGAGGCTCCCAAGCGACACCTAACCAATCTAGGAGGCACCACCGTCCAAAAGGTAATATATGTGGTAGATCAATAAACTCCTTGCTCTTGTGCTTCTAAAGATAGTCTCCTCAACACAACATCACTCTCTCACAGAATATGAATGGGTGGGAGAGGTTGATTTGGTGGAAAATAGTTTGGGGAGGCTAGAGATTGAGATTCAAATGCATTCAGTGGAATATCTTGGTCTCAACACCTGAGTAGGTGGTTCTCTCTCATAAAATGGATTTGGCAATGAAGTGTCTGTCCTGATGCTTCTCTCACAAAAAAGAGGAGGGTCAAGGAGTAAATATAGGGAGCAGCCAAAATCCAACGTTACACACAAAGTGGCAAACTCAGTGACACCGAAGTTGAAAACTCGGTGGTACCGATTAGCACAAAGGTGTGAACTTTTGAATCTCGGTGAGACCGATATATGAAACTCGGTGGTACCGAAAAGGAGGCTAACGGTCAGATGGCCAAACTCGGTGGCACCTGTACTCAAACTCGGAAATTCCAATTTTGTGTATTGAGGCACCCGAAAGTTGGTCACCCAAACTCGGTAGCAACGATATGGATTCGGTTGCACCGATTTGGTGGTAGTGCCTAGGGTTTCTGTCTGAGGTCAAAATCGGTGGGTCCGAAATATGAAAGTTGGTGACACAAAATTTGTGTATGTGGAATTTGACAGAATGGTTTTGTGGGAAAATGACCGAGTAGTTTGGTGGCTAACTTAGAGCACTTTGAGCAATCAGTTCATTTTACTACCTCACCCCCTTTTAATAGTATTGGCTTTCCTATGGACTCAAATGTGAATTCTCAGAAAATATAAAATTAAGAGTCTTCTAGCTTGAAGCTTGAGCCAATATTATTCATTTCTTGCATCAAGGGGCATCTCCACATAAACCTTTAGCCATAACATCTTTTGAACTTTTCTAAAATATACTTTGAAAACATATTAGTCCAATGATGCATATATTGTGCTCAATTATCAAAACCACCCTTGGGAGCAATTGTGCTTTCATCTGCCCAATACCAGTTCTCTCCAACATGAAAACAATAGGTTTTTGTGCTTGACCCAGAGGAGGTGCTTCTTGAATTTGAACTTCCATGATTCTTTTTTTGGGATTTGATTCTAAAAGAAGCCTTCTAAAGGCATCAATCAAACCAATATTCTCTCTTGGTTATTTAATTCAAGCATGAGTGCATATTTGCTATCGACTTGACAATTTATGGGCAAGAACACACTAAATACAAATTAAAATTTGGATGTATTTTTCATAAGGAAATAACAACAAAAACTAAATAAAAATATTCCTATTTTAGTTTCACGGAAACTATGTACATTTGGACATCCAAATATCAAATTGATATTGGGAAGATGAATTTAGTACATTTATAAGGTGGTATTCTTTTTGGGATTCAAGTTGGACTATAGTTTTAACCAAGAAAATGTGGATTAGGTGTCGCACAAATTATCATTGAATCTGGATTGAAAATAAGATTCCACTGATATAATAGGTAAACTTAAATGGAGGAATTGTATTATTTTTCATGGATAAAAAAAAATTACAAGAAAACTTAAATATCGTGTATCAGCTTATATCAGTCTAACACTCAAAACGATAATAATTTATTACGTTGGTAATATTTTTTAGCGAAACAAAACTGCTCCTAGAGGCAAAGGAAAACTATAGTTATAGTTGAACTTCTATCATTGCTATTCAGTCGGTGGAGTTCAACATAATGTGAAATTTCTAGCCCCCTTCCTTGCAAAAGAATAAAAATTTATAACCCCCCTAATTTTTGACATCATGCAATAGCCATTGATCATGTGTGGTTAAGACCCGAAAAATATATTCACAATTGATAAGAATGATAAATTCATTTGGGACACTGATGGCTTTAATACGATATGATTTGTAAAAGAACCATATCAAAATTTTGTACAACACATGTCAAAAATTGACTAATTGGGAAAATGTCTCCTCTTGAATGGCCTTATGTTCGAGTTGAACGAAGTAAACCTTAAAACCAAAAGAGTTACTTGTACAAATACAAATCTGTATATGCAATATTTATTATGAAAAAATAAATTATCACGCTATAATATGTGCCACTGTTGTGCTCTAATTCTTGTCCCTTTTATTACTGTTTTGGAAGATATCTTGTATGGTTGTGTTAAAAATTCTATTTTCTAAAATAATTCTCCACATTATACGACCAAAACAAATAATACACCATATAGTATTCATCACTACAAATTACATCAAGGTACGGAACCCATCTAATTTTAATCTTGTGGATAATTAAGAAACTGTGAGATGATCAAGGATTAGCAGAACCTTTATTTGTAGCATACTCATAGGCTGACCGATTTCTTTACTAAATACCCACAAATGTTGATTAAGTTACCAAAAGAGAAGGAATAAGCACTTCCAAAAATGCCAGTACTATATTTTCTAATATCTACCATACCATTGTAGTAAGAAATTAGCCCTAAGTAGCATGTCATCTAGACTTCTGAGAAAAAAAATAGGTTGCCTGGATTATGCACTTGTACCCACCCACCGAGGCGTGTTGTTGTTGGAATTCCCCAATAGTTGATGGTTGTCAAAACACGTGTGCACTCTTTTGTCCTGGGTGATGTAGAGTGGCCATTTTCTATATCACTACTGCACCTTCTCGCATGTTGGCAAAGTATTGTAGAGGAGTGCACTACGTAAGCAAGAGCTGTCGGGAGAGTAGCACATTTACTCGCCACCAGGTTGAACACTTCCTCCTATCAGGTTAATTTTATATTTATTTATTTTTAAACAGGCAAAAAAGCTTTTGCCTTGTATTGATACAGGAGAAGCAAACAGAGGAATGACAAGAGCCATAAAAAAAAGAGAAAGGGGGCGAACACCGCCCCCGACAAAGGGGGAAAGAGGATCAACCTATAAGTTCCGTCATATTTTTACATCCAGTCCTTCCCCTCTTCCCTAATCTTATGCATGACAACCGATAGTAGGGAGGGCTTATTGTTGAAAACTTGTTCGTTCCTCTCTTTTAAGATCTCCCAAGTGATGAGCGTGATAGCGGAGTGTAAGCCTTTTGGGGAGGAGGTGGTGGACTTCGAAACGGCCAGCCAATAGTCCACGACTTTAGGCCTACCCTCCCCGAGGCTGCTGATGAGGTCTGGACAAGACAGCCAAGAGGTCGCGGCCGTCCAAATACTTCTGGAGAAGCGGCACTCGAAAAGAACGTGTCGTGCCGTCTCAGGGGAGGTACAATTTTTTATCTTTGGGTGTGCCCATATGATCTACCCTCAGATGAAACAACTGAGGCATGTAGCCGAACTTCCATTTGTGGTATCCAGCTTATACTCTTTCCATGATCTGACCATGGACGTTACACCAATAAATGACACTCTTCATCCTCTTTTGCATCCCCGTATGTGTATTTGCCATGCTTTCCCTTTTTCATCTTGTCATCGGGCTAGATTAATGGCATGCAGACAGTGGATCAGTCACTCAGTGCTCGGTAAATACTACGCTTCACGGCCACGTGCACCTGTGACGACACCTAGTATGAGCCACGGGAAGGTGCCAATAAAACTTCCAGATCAACTTTCACGATGATGGAATTCTTTCCGGTAGGAAAAGGGATGTGCGGGGCAGAAAAATCGACCTGCTTTGCCACGGCCACCTATCATTACTATTTGGATAAACAAATATCATTACTACTTCGTTTATATTCCTTCTACTCACGTTATAATTGGACATCCCAGCCATCTAATCTTGCCAATATGTTGTGTAAGTTGCATAGGAGAGGTCATGTACCAGCAGAAGGGAAATTGATTCATAGTAGCCGGAAACAGGGAACGATGGGCCGTCCCTCGACCCGGATTCAACGACCTAGAATCAGATTCGGGAACGAGGGACGACTCGGTAAGATTTGATGCGGATTCGTCGTATCCGCAACCGGATCATCGATTCAGTTTCGGCGACTCGACAGTCTTGGTTCTTGAATCGATCAAGTAAGGAAAAGGTCAGCCATATCAATTACGATCTCCTCGTTTTACTCTCTGCCCCGTTCTTTTCCACTCCCTTAAATAACTCCTCGTTCTGCTCTCCAATTACTCCAAGGCTGCTAATAAATTTTCCATTGAAAAGGAGATGATTTATTTTAGTCTTCATGGACCGACGACGCAGCCAGTTGCTCCCAGCCCAGCCAGTTGCCTGTATAAGTACTCCCTCGGTCCCTCTCCCTCCCAGCCAGTTGCTCCCCGCTAGTAAAGATTCACCTTCCTCGTTCCATGGTACCGTACGGGATTCATCATACCGGAATTGATTGGATCACGTTTCTGCTTTAGAAATATCGTACTAGAGATGTATACCCCCGTTGTACCCTATTTTTTCCAGCCTGCGATTCTCGTTCCCCGTTCCAGTTCCTCGCTCACACCATACCGGAAACATGGTAACTATGGATTGATTGCGCCTGTGGCAGGTGCCCCGCGTCACCATGCACCTCGTCCACGAAATCCGCCGTAACCTCCACCATATGGACACAAGAATTGATTGATGAACATGGTGGGGAACATATGGCGGCTTGAGGATGGACATATGTGGATTGACGGAGGAAGACATGATGGCATCTTGAGGTCTGACAGTCATAGATTGATTGCTCATGGCTCGGCAGAGATGCTTAAACTACCATGATCTGCAGGCGAGACGGCCATGACGATGGTTTGAGGCAGGACAACCAACGATCTTTCTTGGGGAGCACCATAGACCTTTTTTGCAATACGGCAACCCTTCTTCTAAGATGCAATCATGCATCATTGGTTGAAGATGTTCTATTAATTATGGCCTTGATGCATAATTTCTTTCATCTCTAATGTTAAAAATTAACTTAGAAGATCTAATGGTTGCGGTTTTCCTAAGTCTGAAATTAAGGGCTAGATGTTTCTGATTGTTGTGGGATTTTCTAGCTAATATCTCTATTTATGACCCGCATCTTCCATTTAGTAGATAATAGATAGATAATAGAAATAGAATAGATAGATATACTAGCATATTGACCCAGTGCCCAGTGCCAGTTGCTATGTTCTGAATGTTTTTGGCTATTCAGGCTTACAGTACCAAACAAAGTCAAACTGTCCGGAACTTTTTTATGATTTTTTCTGGATCAAAGAAGATCTAGAAGCATCGTATGGAAACCAGACACTACACGAGGGAGACAACACACAACAGGGTGCGCCCGGGGGGGGGGGGGGGTCGCACCCTGATGTGTGCTGGCCCCCATGTGCGGCCCCTGGCGCACCTCTTTGTCCTATAAATTCTCAAATACCCTAAAATCCATAGTGATCCACCCAAAACACTTGTTCTCCCGCTTCAAGTCTTTGTTCCACTATAAGGCCATCTGGAGCCCTTTTTCGGTACTATATCAGAGGGTGGTCGATCACAGAGGACCTGTACATCAACCTTGCTGCTCCCATGTTGACGTGTGAGTAGTTTACCACAGACCTACGGGTCCGTAGATAGTACCTAGATGGCTATCTCTCTCTCTTGATATTCAATACAATGAACATCACATCTTTGCTTTGATCTATCCGATGTAATCCTATTGTGTGGTGCGTTTGTTGGGATCCGATAAATTGTGGGTTTATATTGAGGTTATTCATGATAAAGATATGTACCTTCTCTGAATTCTAATTATGATTCTTATTTGCATGATTATCATAACTTCGTAAATCTCTCTGATCTATTAAATTAGTTTGGCCAACTAGATTGATATTTCTTCGGTGAGGGGGTTACAATGTAGTGGATTCAATTTGAGGGCTTTTTATATACCAGTGACAGAAGGGGACAAGATACGTCTTTGTATTGTTGCCACTAAGGATAAAATTATGGGGTTAATTCATATTGATTAAGTTATCTTTGTCTACATCATGTCATCATTCTTCAAGCATTACTCTGTTTGTCATGGACACAATACATAGATATGCAAGCATAGAAGCACTCTTGAAGTGGAGTCATAGTAACAAATGCACGAAGGAATCAACCTATTTTCTTATGGACGTGATGCCTACCCGCATAGAAGCACTCTTGAAGTCTAGCCACTATACTTCTTGTTCAAGAATTTAGTAGTATCATTCAAGAGTGTAGAGATATTTTTTCTCATTATAGGGTTAACAATGAGTGCCCACCCATAGAAGGATTCTTTATGAGTTGGTAGGAATAAGAAAACTAAGATCCACAAAATATGTTGCTTATGATAAAGACCTTAGAAAGAAGGTTCCACTTAATGTCCTAGTTGCTAAGATTTTTGAATATAATGATCAGTTTGCTATACCAAAATATGTATTGGGTTATGATCTTGAGATAGAATTAAGAAAATACCTCTATCGGAACCTATACAATGAGGAGTTTACTATCACTTATGAAAAAGCTAAAAAAGAGCCTCATATTCCTCCCTATGTTGAACTCACGGATCCTTGTGTTGTGCTATTCAGTCCTTTCAATTATTTTTTGCTTACCAATTCGAAAACATGCTAATGAAATAGGGAACATGATTATAATATAACGGGTTGTCTTCGAGATGACAACACTTGAATCATATGCATTATGGCTAGTTAGGGGCATAAAACAATAGCGCTAGTTGGTAGGCAACCGAATAGTTTTCATAATATTTTTTTTTTACTTTCAGTTTGTGTGACTTAACATGATTGTTGCCTCTATAATTACGGTGTTTAATTTGGTGTTTGTGCCAAGTAAAGCCTTTGGGATGATTTGAATGATATTAGAATTTATGCGGTGCAAAAATAGAAACTTTGGCGTCGAGTGAAGAATTTCTCTGATTTTACTAGAATGTCTTTTTGATTTGAATTTTCTGCAAAGTATTTCTACACGAATTCCTCAGGTCTTTCTAAAATTTCAGAATTTTTGGAATTACAGAAGTATGGTACTTAACTATATAATTACAGACTGTATTGTTTTAGACAAATTCTTTTTTGCTTGCATAGTTTGTTTGTTTTGATGATGCCATGGATTATATCGGGGGACATAAGTCATGGAGAAGTTAGAATACAGTACCTTATGCAATAAAAAAATTGAATCAATTTTTAACAATACATAAAGCATTTGATATGTTCATTATACTAATGGATCTCATGAAGTTTCTGTTGAGTTTTGTGTTTTGAATATTTTGAAGTTTCGGGTGTTATCACGATGGATGAAGGAATTAGGAGAAACAAGAGCCTACGATTGGGGATTCCCAAGGTAGAATTCTACTGAAGACTCAAGTGTCTAACCTCGGGGATGCCCCTTAAAGAATCCCCTCTTTCGTCTCAATCCATCGGTACGTCACTTGGAGCTACATTTTTATTCATCACAGGATACGAGTTTTGCTTGGAGCGAAGTTTTCTTTAGCTTGCTTTTTGTTTTAGTTGTACACAAGATATACACAAGATCACCATGATTTATTAGAATACTATATGTGCTTCACTTATATCTTTGAGCTTAGCAGTTGCTCTAGTGCTTCACTTATAGCTTTTAGAGCACGGTGGTGTATACATTTTATAGACATAATTGTACTCTTGTTCTTCACTGATATTTGTTTGACATTTAATAAACAGCGAAGATAATTTTCATGGGTTATAAGACTACTAGAAAATAACAAGTATCCAATGAGTGCATAATCAAAACCACATGTAGCACATAAAAGAGAAATCATGGTTAATGATATTAATGTCGTAATGTGAAAAAGCATGAGTGCATGATGATTGGTTAATATAGGATCGTGAATTAGAGGTGTTAACTTGATGTTCATCCAAATATTTTTTGGCATGGTGATGATGTGCGAGCATAGTTATTCCTCGTTGAAATCCTAGTGTTGTTTAAGTCGGGGGCGCGCGATGGTTAACTCCTACCAACCTCCTCCCTAGGGGCATGCGAGTAGTGCTTTGCTTCGAGAGAGCTAATAAAATCTTACAGTAAGTATGTGAGTTCTTTATGACTAATGTAAATCCATTCAAATATGCACTCTCACCTCCACATATTTTCTAGCCTCTTCGGTACCGTGCATTGCCCATTCTCACCTCGAGGACGATGCAACCTTCGCCGGTGCATCCAAAACGTGTGCTATGATATGCCCTGTTGCACATAAACCTCATTATATCTTACTAAAAAATGCCACCATACATACCTATCATGGCAATTCCATAGCCATTTCGAGATATATTGCCATGCAACTTCCACCGTCACATTATATGACTGTTAATTCCATTGTCATATTACTTTGCATGATCATATAAGCTGACATAGTATTTTGGCAAAGCCACCATTCATCACATTTATACATGTTACGCTTGATCATTGCACATCTTGATACACTGTCAGAGGCATTCATATAGAGTCAGACTACAGTTTTGATGTTGAGTTGTAAGTAAATAAAGGTGTGATGAACGGCATTATTATGGCACTCTCTCAGTGAGGAAAGTATGATGGAGACAATGATTCCACCATAAGACGGGATGAGACTTCATACGAAAAAAGGAAAAAAAATGTGAGAAAAGAAAGAAGGGATAATTCTACTACCTCCTTTTCCAAACTTGTGCCTCAAAGTGGCACCATGTTCTTCATATAGAGAGTCTCTTCTTTGTCAATTTCATATGCTAGTGGGAATTGTTCATTATAGAACTTGGATTTTATATTCCGATGATGGACTTCCTCAAATGCCCGAGGTCTTCATGAGCAAGCAAGTTGTATGCACACGCACTTAGCTTCAGTTGAGCTTTCATACACTTATAACTCTAGTGCATCCGTTGCATGGCAATCCGTAATCCTCATATTGATATCTATTGATGGGCATCTCCATAGACCATTGATATACCTAGTTGATGCGAGACTTTCGTCTCCACTTTCACCCCTTGAAACCTACCACCATATTATAGTCCACCCTTATGCTATATCCATGGTTCAGCTCATATATTGAGTAAGTAATAAAATGTTGAAGCGCGTTAAAATGTACGATCCAATTGCCAGACTTGACACTCTGGTGCTTAACATTTCTATTTATGTGGTGAGACGGAGCCATGCTATAATTATATGATAAAATGAATAGGGGTGAACATTGTTGAAGGACCGTATATTCTGAAACTTGATAATATGTTGCTTATGTTTATGAATATTAGCATGTTAATGTTTGTTGATTCATCGTTTATCAATGATCAATCATGCGATAAATTACATGTTGGGTACCATGTGACATCAAAATTTCTATTTTTATCATTTACCTACTCGAGGATGAGTAGGAATTAAGATTTGGGATGCTGATACGTCTCCAACATATCTATACTTTTTGTTTGTTCCATACTATAATATTAAAATTTTAGGATGCTTTTGGGTGTTTATATACCAATTATTATTATTATTGAGCACAAACCTATTGACCCAGTGCCTCGTGGCAGTTGCTCTTTTCTACATGTTTTTGGGTTTTCAGGTTTACAAAACCAAACAAAGTCCAATTGCCCCCAAACTTTTTTATATTTTTTCTTGACCAACAGATGACCTAGAATCATCGGTAGGAGACCAGACGTTACACGAGGAGGCAACACACAATAGGGCATGCCCAGGGGGGTGGCCGCGCCATGATGTGTGCTGGCCCCCCTGTGTGGCCCCTAGCACACCTCTTCGTCCTATAAATTCTCAAATATCCCTAAAAACCTACAAAGCCACCCGAACACTTTTTCTGCCACCGCAAGTCTCAGTTCCACCGTGAGGCCATCTGGAGCCCTAATACGTCTCCAGCGTATCTATAGTTTTTGATTGTTCTATGCTGATATATTATCATTCTAGAATACTTTTGGGGTATTTATTTATGAATTTATATTATTTTTAGCACTAACGTATTCACCCAGTGCCAAGTGACATTTGTTGTTTTATGCATGTTTTCACTTTCTGGTTTTCCATACCAAACGATGTCCAGTTGACGTGAAACTTTTTGGTGATTTTTTCTGGACAAAAATAATAGCAACAAGCATCAAAGGAAGTCTGGGGGCACACGAGGGACCCACGAGCCAACACGGCGTGGCCTGGAGGCGCGCCATGATGGCTTATGGGCCCCTCGAGGCCCTCCCGACTTCGTTCTCTCGCTTATAAATTCTCTTATACCCTAAAAACATCAAAAGGAGTCCTGAAGCACTTTCTACGCCACCACAAGTCTCTGTTCCAACGAGAGGCCATCTGGAGCTCCATTCTGGCACCCTACCAGAGAGGGGTTGATCACAGAGGGCTTCTTCATCAACCTTGCCTCCCTTACGATGATGTGTGAGTAGTTCACCACATACCCATGGGTCCATGGCATGTACCTAGATGGAAACCTCTCTCTCTTGATCTTCAATACACTGATCATCGCATCTTCGCGTTGATCCACATGATGTAATTCCTTTTGTTCAGTGTGTTTGTTCGGACCGATGAATTGTGGGTTTATGTTCAGATTATTCTTGATAAGTATTTGAGTCTCCTCTCAATACTTATATGATTATTATGTGCATGATTATGATAGCTTCGTAATTCTCTCTGAACTATTGAAATAGTTTGGCCAACTAGACTAACATTTGTTCGGTGAGAGAGGTGCGTTGTAGTAGGTTCAACATGATGAATTTCTATATCCCAATGACAGAAGGGGAGAAGATGCATCTGTGTGTTTCTCCTACTAAGGATAAAACAATGGGGTTTATTCATATTGCTTGAGTTTACTTTCTCTACATCATGTCATTGTTCTCCATGCATAACTATATTTTACTTAGAACTCTAGATGCATGCTGGATAGCGGTTGATGAGTGGAGTAATAGTAATAGGTGCACACATGAGTCGTCCTATTTGTTTATGGACGTGATGCCTACATACACATGATCATTGCCGTGAATATCACACAACTATCCGCTTTTCTATCAATTGCCCAACAGTAATTTGTTTACCCACTCTATGCTATTTTTCATGAGAGATGCCATTTGGGAAAACTATGCCCCCGGGTCTATTCACAACATATATACAAAAACATTCAATACCTTGCTGCCATTTACTTGTTTTTATTTTATCTTGCTATCTACAATTATCTACACAAATCACTAGCTTGCAAATAACAAGAACAAGAGGATTGACAACCCTCTTGCCCGCATTTAGTGCAAGTTGTTTGTTCTTTTGTGTTCAGCCGCAGAAGACAGTTGTGGTTTATATTCCTATTGGTTCGATAAACCTTGGTTTTTATAACTGAGGGAAATAATTACCCACATTTTTCTTCAATAACCCGTTCCTCTTCACTGAAAACCCAACGCAGATCAAAAGCATCAGGAAGGATTTATGTCGCCGTTGCCGGGGAATATCATCACCAACTAATAGGTGATTCCACTCAAATTTTCATTCACTTGTTCTCCTTTTTATTTTCTGGTAAATTTATTTTGTCTCATAAAGTAATGCAAAAATATTACCTTTGCTTGTTTAGCTTCTAACTAGATTGCATCTTCTCTCTGTAGTTTGCTTGTCTTGCTTGTCACTTTGCTTCCTCGATCACCATGTCTCAAGATAGTGCTAAGTTTTGTGAATTCTTAAATACTAATAACAATGATTTTATTAGTACTCCTATACCACCCCACTAGTGCGAATGCTTTTGGTATTAATGCTGCATTACTTAATCTTGTGAATAAAGAGCAATTTTCGGGAACTCCAAATAAGCATCCCGCTTCACATCTCAATACCTTTGTTGAACTTTGTGATATGAAAAAGAAAAAGGATATTGATAATGATATTGTGAAATTAAAATTATCTTCTTTTTCAATAATATATAAACCTAAACCTTGGTTTTCATCTTTACCACATAATAGTATTGGAACATGGAATAAGTGTGAAGATGCTTTTATTGCAAAATATTTTACTCATGCTAAGATCATCTCCCGTAGAAATCAAATAATGAACTTTAGAGAGAATGATCAAGAACATGTTGAACAAGCATCAGGGAGAATGAAATTGATGATAAGAAATTGCCCCAGTCATGGTTTAAACTTGTGGATGATTATCCAAAATTTCTATGTTGGACTAAACTTTTTTTTGACCGGCTACTGTAGGGAAAACCCCCCACAGCCATTTTTGTGTATTCTCAACTATGAAAGCTGTATGTACAAGAGGAGTTGTAGAATGTACAAGGGGGGGAGGAGCAAAGGAATACAAACCTCAAGGAGGCAAAAAGGAAATCCATTTAAGGAGATCACCCCTGAAACTAGCCTTAATTCTATGAGCTAACAGAGAAATATCATGAATAAATCCAGATCTCCATTTCCTGAACTTTGGATGCTCCTGGTTGAAGACCTTTGCATTTCTGGTAGTCCAGATATTCCAACAGGCAGTGAAAACTACCTCAGCAAAGAAAGGGTTATGGAAGTCCTTTCTAGCCGCGACAGTAGCACTCCACATAGATGATCCCTGCCAAGTGATCTGCAGGTAATTCCAGACCCTGGTGCTGAATAGGAAGTTGAAGAATAAATGATCTTTGTCTTCCTTGACTCGAGCGTGGCATAAAACACAAAGGTTAGAATCAGAGACCTTCCAGTGACGCCTTTCCAGCATGTCCTGAGTGTTCAGCCTGTCCATGATAAGCATCCAGGCAAACATCTTAATCTTCATAGTACACCAGCTTCTCCAGATCCAGTTGAGTAAAGGATTAGGTACAGTACTTCTATGAACATGAGCATAGTATGCCTTGGCTGTGTAGACCTTAGCATCCTTGCCCCATACCCATCTGTCAGAGGCCTGATGATCAAGGTCCAGATCCAGAAGCAAAGATTGGACCGAAATCAGTTCCTGATAAGCTTGAGCAAACAGTGGGAGGTGAAACATGGAGAGCATGATGTCATCAGAAAAAGCAGTAAAGACCTCTTGAGCTGTGCAGAAAGGGTCCGCCACAAAGGAGAACAGTCTTTGGAATCTGGCTGCCAATGGCAAAATGGAGTTGCCAATCAACGAGGAGTCAGACCAAAACAGGAAGGAATCACCCTTGTTCGGCAGAACATAGGTAACTGATCTGAATTTGTCAAGACGTTTACATATGTCCTTCCACCAAAAGGAACCACAAAGTGCAGTGCCCTGAGGTACAGTGTTATGATAGTAAGTGTTCCAAATCAGATGAACCCAAGGGATATCAGCATGATTGAGGAATTTATCAGCATGTTTGAGCAGGAGTGCTTCATTCTGAACAGCTAAGTTCATAATCCCTAGACCCCCTCTATTTTTTGGCCTGCACACCAGAGGCCAAGCAGCAAGAGAGGGTGCATGATCATTCCCATTTCTTCTCCATAGACATTGCCTTTCAATCCTCTCCAATTGCTTCAGTATACCTGGTGGGATATCCAGACTGCATAGAAAGAAAATGGGTACAGCAGACAGTGCTGAGTTTACATATTGCAGCCTTCCCCCCTGAGCAAGAAAGGAGGAACTAGCACTGAGTCTTCTTTCCATGTTATCCACCAGAGGCATGAGATCAATGATTCTAGGTTTAGTTGTCCCAACTGGCAGTCCCAGATATGTGAAGGGTAGAGAACCCACTTTGCAACCAATGGAGTCTGCCAGATCCTGCAGATGCTGAGGAGAAGTGTTGACAGGTAGGAGTGCAGATTTGTGGTAATTCACCTGTAATCCACTAGACTGGGAGAAAAGCAAGAGCATTTTTCTTAAACTGCAACAATTGTGATTTATCAGCTGGTAGGATGATAAGAGTATCATCAGCATATTGCACTATAGGGTAATCCTTATCATGACAAGGTATAGGCAGCTGTATCAGCCCCTCCACCAGCAGTTGATTAACCAGAGTTTGCAGAAAATCAGCAGCAATAGCAAAAAGCAGTGGGGACATAGGATCTCCCTGCCTGACACCTTTCCTACACATGAACTTCTTTCCAGGCACACCATTGATCAGCACTGAAGAAGATCCAGAGGTTAGTAGCTGCCTAACCCAAAGGATCCATCTATCATTGAAGCCCTTGTGCTTAAGAATCTGGAAGATGAACTCATGCTCCACAGAATCAAATGCCTTTTCAAAATCCAGCTTAAGAATAACTATAGGCATCTTAGATTGATGACATTGGTGCAGGTACTCAAGAGTCCATCCCACACAATCTTGAATGGTCCTAGATTTGATAAAACCATACTGATTCTCGTGAAGACACTTCACAATCTGCAACTGTAGCCTATTAGCAAGCATTTTTGACAGAAATTTGAGACCCATTCCAGTAAGGGATATTGGTCTGTAATCTCCCACATGTTCAGGTGATCTCTTCTTTGGAATGAGTGTAATATAGGAAGAGTTCATGTTTACAAGCTAGGCCTGTCTAGCATGGAATTCAGCAGCAAGTTGGTAAAACTCAGGGGAGATAATGTGCCAGCATTTCTTGAAAAAAAGCCCATTGAAACCATCAGGCCGTGGAGCTTTATCAATGCGCATATTCTGCACAGTCTTGTCCATTTCAGACTTGGAAAAAGGTTCTGTGAAAATGTCTAGGCCCTCCACCTCATTCAGCAGGGATTGTAAGTCAAATGCCATGTTAATTCCAAGAGAAGTTCCCATTCGATCCTTGAAAGATGCCCAAAAACATGCAGCAATTTGATCATGATCAGAGATGATAGAGCCATCATTTAACTTGAGAGATGCAATGGAATTCTTCCTATATCTCTCAGTGGCCATAGCATGAAAGAACTTAGTGTTTTCCTCACCAACCTTAACAAATCTGATAGTGGCCCTCTTCTTCCAGTATAGGCACTGAAGGTGCAGAAGATGTTCCAAATGTAGTTTGACAATTTTCCTGAAGTTAGCTTCTGGTCTGAAAAGGGAACTCAACTCTTCAAGCTCATCCAAGCATAGCACCACTTGATTACATCTAGAAATAAAAGTTTTTAACTGAGACAGGGACGTCTGCCATTTCTTCAGAGCCTGCCGAAGATGCTTCATCTTTTCCATGATAACAGCAGAGATGTGTGTCTTTCTTGAAGGAATGAACCGGGATTGTTGTACACATTCTATGAAGCCCTCCATTTCAACCCAGTAATTTTCAAAGCGAAATAAGTTGCATTTAGGGATGGAAGTGTTAATAGTGACTACACAGGGCACATGATCAGATGCAGTCTTTGCCAGAGGAAGCACTTGGGTAAGAGGATATGAGGAGATCCAGTTGGTTGATGTAAAGAACCAGTCCAGCTGCTCCAGAAGAGGGGTGTCCTGCATATTGGACCAAGTGTAAGATCTGCCTTTAATGGGAAGCTCCAGCAATCCCAGATGCCCAATAATTTCGTTGAAGATGAACATGTCATTCACAGCAGCCCCAGGGAGGTTTCTGTTGTCTTGAGATCTAATGAAATTAAAGTCCCCAAGGAGCAACCAATTAGCCCCAGTGGGGATATCAAGATTGTAAAGCCAGCTCACAAAAAGATCGCGGGCCTCTCCTTGACATGGCCCATAGACATTAACTAAAGTCCATGATTCACCCGTGTAATTTGAGGTAAAAGAGATGATCAAGCCGTATGGGGTGCATTCCACTAAATGACCAGTGAGAATGGAGGAGTTCCTAAGGGTGATAAGCCCTCCTGATGCACCCCTGGAAGGGGAGTAAGCAAATTGATCAAAGCGTTTGGGGCAGAAACCTTTAACAGCGCGAAACTCAATGGACTGCATTTTTGTTTCCTGCAAGCAGACCACCGCAGCTAGGCTCTCATCAATCTTGTTACGGACTGCCCGTTGCCTATGATCCGAATTTAGGCCACGCACATTCCAGCACAGCACACGCCAACTTCTCGTGGAACGACTATCCATTGCAGATCATATATATGGCAAAAGCAAGGCTATGTAATAGCCACAGCAACCAAAGTTCCGAAAACCAAAAGACAGCGCAAGCAGAAGTTCGACAGTACATAGAACCAGTACAGTAACAACTAAACATGGATGGATTAAACATCACAAGACGATGGCGCAGAGTCAGCAAGATCTTCCATAAGTCGATCCACCGTGAGCTTCTCAGGGGCTATGCCGAGTGACTGTCCCACCTCCTGAATCACTGGGATAGGAGTGGCAGGAGGTACTTGAGCATCTTCAGTCTCTTGGGAAGTAGAGGACATTGGCTTGGCCTTGGGCTTCCTCTTCTTGGGGACATGTGTAGGCAGCTCTTGCAGGATTGGCTTGAAGCCATCATGCTTGATGGAGCCACGAGTACACCGTCGCACCAAGGAGTCAACCACCGAGGTGGCCTTCTTGTGGGTCCCCTTCTTGGATGGAGTAGGAGAACAAAAAGATAAGTCTTCTGATGATGAAGAAGGACTAAGTGGGATTACCTCCTGCAGTGAGAGCGAGGCAGTAGCAGGTTCCGACAGGGAAGGTCCTGGAGCATCAGCATCGAAAGCCACATCCTAGGATCGCTTGGGGATCATAATGGGCTAAAGAATTGGCAGCTGTAATTGACGAGGTACATGCATAGCAGCAGCAGGGCCCATCAGAGCATCAAAGGTGCGTGCCCAGGACATCACCGGCGGCAGAGGAGGTGCATATATAACCCTAGCGGCCCCAACAAAGAGGTTGTCAGACTGAGTGGGTGGAGGGGGTTTGTAGAGAACAATTGCCAGAGGGTTTTCATCATGCACCTCCTCCAACACAGGCTCTTCATCCTCCGGCTCAGCAGCATTATCTGGGGCAGCATCAGGAGCATCAGCATCAGGGGCATCAGGATTATCTAGCGGTGGTTCTTGAGCAGCAAGTTCCGCCTCCATATCACCCTGCAGCAGATCAAGGTCCACCAACTCGTGAACCGAATCCGAGGAAGAGGGACTCGGCTGATCAATCACCATAGATTCTTGGTCTTGAACCGGATCAGCAGCAGGTGCAGCTGGTGCCGCATCAGGTTCCCAACCTCCTCCAGCAGCAGCAGGCGGCTGACCCCAGCCTCCATCATCAGCATTAGCAGGCGGCTGCTCCCAGCCTCCGTCATCAACAGCAGCAGCAGCAGGCCCAAGATCTCCAGGTGCGAGCGGAACCGCATTCCAGCCCAGTGCAGGATATGGGGGCAGAGCAAACTGCAGATTATCATGAACAAGATGTCCAGGGAGCAGATGAGGGTTGCCATTGAGGGGCATCGGATCCTCATCATTAGGAAGAATCTCTGCAGCCGCCGCACCCAGAATGTACACAGGAGCAGACCAGGAAACCTTTGCGCCACCCCAAGCAGAATATTCAGAAAAATTGATACTGCGAGGTACCAGCCGGTCATCTGGGAAGGCAGCAAACACAATAGAACGTACCAAATATGGATCATCACTGACCCAATGGTGAAACTCCCCAAAGGTGTTAACAACCGCCCGGAGATCTTCAGTATTGCGGAAATCCAACGGGACCCCCAAAAGCATGAGGCAGCCCTGACGAAAACCCCCTTGGCCACGGAACCCAAGACCCTGATCATGACGCATGAAGCGCACAACAGAGTTTTGAGCAACTGGCTGCGGAACCATGTGGACCGCAGCATAACTCTCAGCAGCGTCTCGGAGCTCAAACAATCCAACTCCCTCAATCGAAGGTTGAGCAGACCGAACATGTAACCCTTGATGCAAGAGAAGAGCAGCAACTTCTTGCCGTACCTGAATCACCTCGTCAGCCGGCGGCGCTGGATGGACGTCAGCGATGACAAAGCGCTCGTGACGTCTGGTGATGGGTACTGCAGGCGTGGTGTAGGTCCGAGGCAGCCGGTCGACTCCTCCATCAATGATATTGTGACCAGGCGGGAGGAAGAACTCGGGATCAAGCTCAAATTTCGCCATTGCGGGAGGCGTTGGCGGAGTGACCGGTGGTGTCTCCGAGGGAGTTCGAGGAGGCGACGACGATGAGACAAGACGGAACTGTGCCGCAGGGGTTGCTGTTTCGCCAAGAGTATCAGCAGTTCCCGAGATATCAGCGCCAGGGGAGGTGGTGGGTCTCTTACAGTTCCAAGTAAGACAATTATTATGCATAAAAGAGGCTCCTCTAGATCGTGCGTGGCCCACCGTGTTGTCAGAGCATCCAGGCGAAGCCGTACAGTTCGTAGCTAGATGGCCCCGAGCGTTGCAAATAGAGCAAGAAAAGATATCCTCAACCATGCTATTAATGAGTTCGTCAAAGGCCAGATGGGCCTCCTGAGAGGAAGGAATATCCATCGGGCAATTAGGCTCGGGCCCAGGGGAAGAAATAACCTTAGCAGACTCATTAATGAGAGAGGAAATTTGCCCAGAATCCAAACTTGCCACCGAAAATTGATTCCCATCATTCAAAGTACCATGAATCTCGGCTGGATCAGATGTAGCTTCTTGTTGCACATGGGAAGTTCTGAAAATTTTGGCAGTTTGAAAATCCTCGCCGGGAGAACCGGGAGATGAAACTTGGCAAGAAACTGTACCAAACGTAATATGCGGCGTGGCTGCCATCCACCGGAGTTCCACCGGCGGTGGTGCGGAGATGATGACACGTTCGGGGGAAGGCACCGAATAGCCAGCCTGCTCAAGGGTGACTAACTCATCATGGGAAACAGGATACATGTAGCCCTTGCAAACCTCATATTGCTGAAGGGATGCAAAAGATAGCTTCTTACGAACAGAAGATCCAGATTTGAGAGAAGACTTAAGTGGTCTGGAATGCATGGCCATCAGACCTAAAGAGGCTCTCCTCTTAGAGGGGCTCACAATAACCCACTCCGCATCACATTGCTTCTTCCACAGAGCAAATTCCCGATGCCAATTAGGACCTCCATGTCCCCAGAGATGGAAGAAGCACTTAAAACTTGAGCACTTGAAAGAACGCAATTCCAGAATGTGAAAACCAACTTGCATGCAGGAGACCTTGAAGGAGAAAACCGAATCTGTGATTTGAGAAACACGAAACTCAATAGCCGATCCTCCAATCACCGATTCCAGAGCTGCGGCGACTGTGTCAGGCGAGATCCGGAACACGTGATGACCAAAGGAAATCACCATGATGAAAGGGCGACGATGCTTCATAGGGTGCACCGTAAAACCCGAGTGGCGATAAACCTCATTAGAGAAATCCAAGCCGTGCGAGAAATCGAGATCCAACGTAGAACCACCCATGCAGGCCATGCACGACCGCGAGAGGAGGGTCGGGGAGGTTCACCTGAGCAGAGGAGTGGCGAGGATGGAGGATGTGCCGGCTAGAGTTCCATATCACCATTGGGTCGCCGCCCTAGGAGGGGGGAGGGAGACGCCGCCATGACCACCACTCTACGATTCGTTGGACTAAACTTTCTGTCTAGAAATGCTTTAGATTTTGCTGCAGTTGCTGCCTTTATGGATGTGACTTAGGAGAGGCCACAAAACTTCTGGACAACATTACGACCAATTATTCTCAATGGCATACCATGAGATCTCCAATTGGTAAGAAGGTAAATTCTGTTGAGGAAATCGCTACTTTGTGTCGGTGCACTAATAATGGGGTACCTAGTGCCCCTGACTTGTGCACGGGCGTTGCGAGATTCACGTTTCAAGACCAACACCAACAGCCCAAGACATGCCAAGAACCCCCAGCGTCTGTCGGGGCCGAAAACACGATCATCCTCTCCAAGACCCGGCAAGGCGCCTCCCCAGCAGGTGTGAGCCAGCCTACAACAGCTCCACCTCATTGCTACACTATTCACTTGTTGATGAGGTGTCGAGCCCAGACGGCTAGGTGGCTCTCGCTAGCTATGTGGTGCCACGTCGGAAGACAATTCACAACATGTTGACACCCCTTCAGAGGCGTGTCAAGACCTCAAGCCATGGCCAGCTCATGGATGGCAGAGGCCTGCTGGAAACGCACCCCCACTCGCCACCTAAGGCTGCATTTATGGCGCTATGTCTTGAGTGCCAGAGTTAGGTATGATAGCACTGTTAGCTATCTGATCATGTCAGTTGCCATTGTGGACAACCCTTGAGCTATAAAAGGAGGCCCCAGGCAACCTAGCAAGGGATTTATATCTTTGGGTATTCGAGCACTTAGAGATTCGACACTTGGTAGATTAGGTCCCAAAGGGATTAGAGCCAAGTGTAAGAGAATACGCGTACGGTTGCCGGGGTATAGCTCCGTGCAAACATCGTCTTCCCCAATCAATCCACCAAAGTAGGAGTAGGGTTTTACTCTACGCAGCGGCCCAAACCAGGGTAAAAAACCCGAGTCTCATCATCGTGTTGCTTCGTAGTCTCTGCTCTCTAAGGATCGATATGGTTGACTAGAGGGGGGGTGAATAGGCAACGACCACTTTTTAATTTATCTTAGCAAGTTAGGGTTAGCAACATAAAGGTTTTCTAAAATGACAACAAGGAGGTGAACCTATATGATGCTACCAACTATAAGTACTAAGGCAAGTAAGAGATAGTCAACAACAAAAGCATACACAATGTAAAGGTTAGAGATAACCGCAAGTGGAACCAATGAAGACGAGGATGTGTTACCGAAGTTCTTTCCCTTTGACAGGAAGTACATCTCCATTGGAGCGGTGCGGAGGCACAATGCTCCCCAATAAGCCACTAGGGCCACCGTATTCTCCTCAGGCCCTCACACAATGCAAGGTACCGTGATTCCACTATAGGTGCCCTTGAAGCCGGTGACCGAACCTTTACAAACAAGGTTGGGGCAAACTCCACACAAAGCTTGGAGGCTCCCAACAAGACCACAGGGCTTCATCACAATGGAATGTGGCTCCGAGGTGACCTCAACCGTCTAGGGTGCTCAAAAACCCAGGAGTAACAAGATCCGCAAGGGATTAGTGGGGGGAATCAATTTTCTCTTGGTGGAAGTGTAGATCTAAACTTCTCAACCAATCCCTTGGAAATCAACAAGTTTGATTGGCTAGGGAGAAAGATCGGACACTTTTGAGCTTAGGGAGCAACAATGGAGCTTGGGAGGGTCAAAGGTAGGGTTCTAGAGCAAGAAGAACCCTTTATATAGTGGGGGGAAATCCAAGCGTTTTCCCATTCACAGCCCGAGCCCAGCGGTACTACCGTTGGCTGCAGTGGTACTACCGCTGCCGCTCCAGCAGTACTACCGCTGGCTGCTGCGGTACTACTGCTAGCGCTCCAGCGGTACTATCGCTGGCTACAGCGGTACTACCGCTGAGCCCATGGTAGTGCAAAGACACTACCGGGCCATCCACCGCCAAGAAAGTCTTCGCAAAAACTCCGACGAAGTACAACCACAAGGAAGGCGGTACTAAAGTCCTGGAGTGGTACTGTCGCTGACCAGGGCGGTACTACCGCCAGCTCAGTGGTACTACCGCCAACTCTAGCGGTACTACCACCATATCTAACAGTACTACCGCTAGGCCCAGCGGTACTACCGCTAGGGACATCGGTACTACCGCTAGGAGACCTTTTTGCAAGATGAGATAAACCAGAGATGGGAACAGCTCCAAAGTTGTAGGGAAAGGGGATGGAGATAAACTGTGTGCGTGCAAAATTGATTCCACCCTAACCTTTCCACTACGGATCCTCTCTTAATAGTATGGCGTTTCTACGACTCACAAACAAAGAGAATCATAGAGGACACCGTGCTTCTGTTCCACAGAGGGTGCCGAATCGTCTTGTGTCGTTGATATGTATTATCTGAAAGCTTAATGCACACGATTAGTCCTTTAAGGTACTGTTATCAATCACCAAAATTACTTAGGCACAAATGTGCCCTAACATGCTCTTTATGCGATACGACATCCCCGCCGAACCACAAAGGGGCCCAAAGGACCCATAGGCGGCCATGTGCACACCTGCATCGACACTGGGTCAAAAAGTGGGTGATCTTATGAATTTGTATGCTACTAAATATACTCATGTTGATCCCAAGAATATTTCCTTGTCTAACATGATTGAGCAAAATATTGATGCTATTGATGTGAACTTTGTCTAGCGAAATAATTTCAACAACAATGCTTATAGGTGTAATTTTATTGCTAGTCCATATCTCGGTAATATTCCTAATGGTTATTGCAATATTATGGTAAGTCTTATGTAAATTCTTCTACAAATTCTAATAGCATACCCTGTGATCTTGATAACACAATTAAGGAATTCATTAATTCTCAAAAAGTTTCCAATAATATAGTAGAAGAAAAGTGGCATGTTGTTGATACTTTGGATAAAAGCATGGATAAAATTGCTCTTGATGTAGAAACTCTTAAAAAATCATTGCCTCCTAAGAATGATTTTAATGAGACTATTAAATCTACCCAAGTTTCTATTAATGAAAGTAAGAAGAGTACCGCTAAGTTGAAAGCGAAGCGGGAATTCCTAGAAAAAGCTCTTCCTCCCAGTTTTTACCGGAATCATGATGAAGATGTTAAAATGATTGGTACTTATCGTAACCTTTGTTTACTTCTCTGAAAATTAATGATAAAGGGGCTGGAGATGAGTCAACTCTTGTAAAGGAGCGTCTGGTTTGCTTGGAGGGTGATGATTTTTATGCTAAAACTGAACAAGTGGGTTTGGAGAGACAAAATTTAACTAGTGATGTGACCTCTATTTTGGATTACAAGGACTTTAATTATGATAATTTATATTTACTATAATTCATTTCCTTCCTGCAATCCATTATTATCTCACCCAATGCTTCTGAATAAAACAAAGCTTTTACTCAACTTATAGTAGAAGCTATGGTAAAAACTTACGATACAAAAATTGAGCTTGAAGTTCCTATTACGTACTGGAAAGTTGCATGATGAGTGGGAACCTACTTTCAAGATTAAGATTAATAAATATGAATGCAATGCTTTGTGTGAAATTGGTCCTAGCGTTTCAACTATACCAAAATCTTTATGTGTTGTGCTTGTTCTCACTCATATTGAAGAATGTTCCCTAAACTTGCATCTTCCAGATTCTACTATTAAGAAACCCTTGGGTAGAATAAATGATGTTTTGATAATTGAAAAAAAATTATGTGCCTATAGATTTAATTTTTCTTGATATTGATTGCAATCCGACTTGTCCAATTATACTTGGAAGACCCATCCTACGAACTATAGGCACAATCATTGACATGAAAGAGGGAAACATAGGATTCAAATTTCCATTAAAGAAAGGTATGTAACACTTCCCTATAAATAGCATTATACCATCTTATGAATCAATCATGAGAGACACTTATGGTTTGAGTGTCAAAGATGACAACACTTGAAACTATGCAATATGCCCAACTAGGGGCGTAAAACAATAGTGCTTGTTGGGAGGCAACCCAATAGTTAACTTTTTTTTTTATTTTTATTTTTATTTTTTGTGATAAGATGATTATTTTCTATGTAATTATTGTGTTTTTATGTTTTAGTTAGTGTTTGTGCCAAGTAAAGCCTTTGGGATGATTTGTATGATGAGTAGAACTCATATGGTGCAAAAACAGAAATTTTGACGTCCAATGCATAATTTATGTGATTTTACTGGAACATATTTTTAACCTGAATATTTTACACTAGTATTTCTACACAAATTCCTCAGGTCTTACTAATAAATCAGAATATTTAGAGTTACAGAGGTATAGGTTCATTACGGATTACAAACTGTTCTCTTTCAGTTAGATTCTGTTTTTGCTTGCATAGTTTGCTTGTTTTGATGATGCTACAGATTGTATTGGGGGTCTAAACCATGGAGAAGCTACAATACAGTAACTTATGCTAAAATAAAATTATAATCAACTTATAACAGTTGCTTAAAGTAGTTGATATGTTGCCTATACTAACGGATCTGATGAAGTTTTGTTGAGTTTTATGTGATTGAAGTTTTCAAGTTTTGGGTATTATCCCGATGGACAGAGGAATGAGGAGCAGAAAAAGCCTAAGATTGGGGATTCCTAAAGCACCCCATGGTAATATTCTAGGAATACTCAAGCGTCTAAGATTGGGGATGCCCCAGAATGCATCCCCTCTTTCGTCTCAATCCATCGGTATGTGACTTCGAGCTACATTTTTATTCATCACATGATATGAGTTTTTCTTGGAGCGTCGTTTGCTTTTGTTTACTTTTAGTTTAAGTTTTCCATAATCATATTTTTTATGTACACATCTATTTGATAGAGATACACCATCATCATAATTTGTTAGAATACTTTATGTGCCTCACTTATGTCTTTTGAGTTTAGAAGTTGCTCTAGTACTTCACTTATATCTTTTTGAGCATGGTGGCTTGTAGATTTTGTAGAAATATTATGCCCTTTTCATTCACCTATATTTGTTTGATATTTAAATAAAAAGTGATTCTAATTAGCATGGGTCATAAGACTAGGCCAAAAATAATAGGTGTTCAATGAATGATAATCAAAACCATCTTGTAGCACATATAGAAAAATTATGGGTTAATCATATGGATGAGGTGATATGAAAAAGGTGTGAGTGCATTATTATTAATTCAGAGAGGTGTCGATATTAAGAGATTTTAAAGTTCTTATCCATCTAACAAATTAAAATGGCATGGTGCTGATGTGTGAGCATTTCTATTCCTCGTTGAAATCCTAGTGTTGTTTTGAGCCGGAGTCGCTCGTTGGTTAATTCCTACCAACCCTCTCCCTCGGGGCATGAGAATAGTACTTTGTTTTGTGGTAAAACTAATAAAACTTTCGAATAATGACATGATTTCTTCATGACTAATGTGACACAATGTACATACGCAATCTCACCTCCTCATATTTGCTGGCCTCTTCGGTACCGTGCATCGCCCATTCCCACCTTGAGGATCGGTGCAACTTTTGCCGGTGCATCCAATCTTCGTGACATGACACGTTATGTTGCACATCGGCCTTCTTATATCCTCCTCAAAACAGCCACCATACCTACCTATCATGGAATTTCTATCACACCCTGTGTTTGTACGACCTTGTCACATTATGGTTTACAAAATTTGGAACCAATTAAAACTTTTTGAGTGCTTGTGATGGCTGATTTGATTGCCACTTGCTTGTGGGCTTGATTGTGTTTTAATTCACAAAACTATCTTCTCTCTAAAAAATCATATCCTTGGCCCCAAACCCTTTCCCAATGATCATGACATGTGTATAGGACCAAAAACTATTCTTATAAATATTATTTCAACAAAAAGGCATTTGTTTATTTTTAAAGCTTCAAAACCCTTGACTTGAGATTTGCACTACAAGTCCTTAATTTAGGAGGGATGTTTTACCCCAAAGATTTTACTTTGATTCTATTATTAAAATGACTTCCTACAACCACAAAGTAATCATTTGAATAGTAATTTTCCTATTTTATTTAAATACCCTTTTTTGATGACAGAAATGGTATTTCATAGAGGAAAATTATTTTCCTACCTTAAAAATATTTGAGAAACTTCAGGGAAAATTCGAAGACATATATTCTCCATATATATGAGTTTCAACACATGGTCATGTTCAAAATATTGGGCAAAACACTTTCTTCCTATGCTAAGCTTTTGAAATATTTCCAAAGGAAATATTCTCAATAAATCCCAGAAAATTCTAGCATGTCCCACATGTTATATGAGGTGACCGTGCAAAGATTCAACCCCATCCAGCCTGTTTTGGTTCACCTAAGGAACCCAAAACCCTTCTTGCCCAGAACCAAATTTGAACAACTCTACATTGCCAAGTTTGCCCTATTGCTCTCATACTTTGCACGAGTGATCTAGCCCCCAAATAAGGGTGCCACACCAAGTTGTGCATTTGTGGGAGTTGGTTTACTTGTCTTGGTTCACACAAATCTTATTCTGTCCATTTCTAGGGTTTTCCATCTTTACATTGTCAACCATGCTCAAATGAGCTCAGACTTTGCAAATCCTACTATGTTTGCTCATCATTTAATCCTGTTAATTCTTACTACATTTGGTGAGGTTTATCTTTCTTAAACCAGCATCAAACACCTTTTAGTGATTTAGTAAAACAACCACTTTCACCCCTTCCACCTTCTTTCTTCACCCCAAACTTTTGTCACAAGTTTGTTGTTCAGCCTCACATATGTAGCTGAGAGCCCCAACTCAAATTTAATGTGAGTAGGACAAAGTCTTCAATTTCTTTTCTCGTTCACCCCTAGCATAGATTGCCTCACCCTTTTCCTTTGACCTCCACTTATCTCTGCTCCAATGCATCCAAGGAGCATATCCAAAGCTCCCAGAAACTAGTAGACACAGTGGGGCATAAGAGCGCGCCAGCATGCCATGGAATGCCAAAACTTGGCACTGGACGCGCCACAACACACGCCTGCATCGAGGGAGGCCAGCACCGGCCAGGCCTCGCCCCCAAACGATGTTTGGCCTTGACCACCTCGATGACCGGTGCTAGCGCCACGTCGGGCCCCTCCTCTCACTACAGGAATCAACTTATTTGCCGTCAGCCATCACAGACGGCAAAGAGCTTTGCCGTCTGCCACCTGTCGGCAAAGATTCCGCGTCATCCTACGACGGCATTGTAGCTTCTTTGCCGTCAGCCTACCCTAAGCGGACGAGAAAGCTCTTTGCCGTCTGTGTCAGACACTGAGCAGTCGGCAAAGAGATTGAGACGGCAGCCGACAGGAGGCGCCTCCGTTAGGGCTAACGGAGGCTTTGTCGTCCGCTTCCCTCCTCCTCTTTGTCGTTGGCTTCCCTCTCCCTCTTTGTCGTCTGCTTCTATGGGCCAGCACATTGTTGGGCCAGTGCATGTCGGCTTCTTTGCCGTCTGCCACTGTCCGCTTTGCCATCAGCCTCGCGAGGAGGTGGACGGCAAAGAGCCTATATGGGCCAGCCGCTGCTGCTCCCAGGTTGCACAGCTGGGTACCACGTGGCACCTTTGCTGTCAGGCAGCTGACGGCAAAGGCCTTTGCCATCAGCTGGCAGACGGCAAAGAGCCCATATTTTCACATTTTTGTTTATTTTTCTATTTCACAGCACATATATATATATAATTCATAGCACATATATGATATATAGGTCACAACACATATATGATATACATATAAAGTTCATCAATGTCATTTGTTCATCAATGTACATCCCATACATCAAAAGAACCAACATATACAAAGTTTCATCCATAGATACATATACATATAGTTCCACATATATTCTTCATCCATATTTACATATACATATAGTTCCACATTGTTCATCAACTCAGATGAAAACCGGAACTAAAGCACTCCAATGCCAGCTTCCATGCATGTAGTGCATCCAATCTGCAAAATGGGAATAAGAAAGTCAGAAGAAGAAGAACAACAACATATATACGACAAATAAGCTAAATTGAAGAAGAAAGAGAAGAAGCAAGAAGAGAAGAAGTGTAGTGACCCAACTCGAAACGAGTCAAGTCTCTGGTGTTTTTGTACCATCCCAAGATCATGCTGGTACACACACAGTACATCAATGTATATATCGAGAGTTCAATCACACAGCTTTATTAATCGGATCTCATATCGAGTACTTTATTACAATAATGATTACAATAAAGAGGCTGAAGGCCAAACTCATGAGATAACTAACAAGGACTAGCGGAAGCTTCAAAAGTAGACGAGTCCATCTGACTCCAGGGCATATCACCGAGCGTAGATCGTAGCCTCACTCCTGGTCGGAAAAGTACTCCGCAACATGACACGTTGCAGCCGTGTAGGTCAGCATATTGAATATGCTGGCAAGTCACAAAAGAGGGGTGAAATAGTAACATCTATTCTACATGCATATATGGCAGGTGGGCTTGTAAGTTTTTAGCAGAAAGCAAAGTTTTCTCCTACAACAAGGGAGGGCTAAAAGCAAAAGATTACTACATTGTTGGTTGTTAACGAGATGGTTCCACCAACCAATTCTCGTACCACTTTGTCAATAATACCCACATCATTATTAATTGTGTTGAGAATTCCGGGTAGTTTCAGTTCCTTCGGCTCAAGTTGTCCATGACCGTGGACACGGCTAATCGATTAGGTTTGGGCACTCTGCAATGTTTTGCACGCGTTCCCCACAAGATTTGATCGCCTCCGTTGAATGTCCAGGCACTACGGGGTGTTTGAGAACCGGATGATCAAAACATGGTCTTTCAACGGGTTCCTCTGAGCCTCTGTCGGTGCCCATCCAATCCTACCGTTCTTCTACATCTCGTAGCACCGCCCGTCCAGAGTCGCCGCATTGTCCAACCAAGCCAGAGCCCATAATGACTTGTGGTTGTGCAGGTAAGCCTTGGGTCTTGAAGCATCCTTCCATCCCTTCGTGCCTGGGTGAAGCTTTCCGCAAGATGTCATGGCGCTTCTCCATGCATCCCGGGTCGTCCACTGGTTTCCCCAGGGAGCCCATCTAAACCGTCCTTCACCCAGAGGTATATTGCATCACGAGGTCTTGTAAAGTCTTGGAGTGTCCGGTCTTGATTAGCATATTCTCGCAACACTCGTGATAAACACTCAACCATAACCCTGTCTACTAAAATCCTAGCAAAATAAATTCATCGTCCCGGGCCAAGTAACAAGGGTGTTGGGGTGCCTACCACATGATACTACATCAAGATCCAAAATTTTACAAGTACCTACTTTGCATGCAATTGGGTGAAGAAAGGTAGAACTGCAATGCATATAAAACATAGGTAAATAACATGATCAAAGTGACTTGCCTTGCTGATGGTTGTCGAGTTCAAGCGCTTCTAGGTAGCAAGCTTCGCACTCCGGGTGATCTAACGATACAAACAAGTTCACACAATAAGCACCACGAGGTCTTGAAAAGAAAATAAAATAACTAACACACCAAAACTAAAACATAAAGTAGTGTAATTCTCTTTACATAACCAAAACAGAATCTGTTTTGGTGAAAATCCCAAGTAAAAATATTTAGAAACAATTGAAACTTAAACTACTAAAAGATGAGATCAATAGTGATCAGTAGCAAAAGGAATTAATTAAAAAGCTATTTTTAAACTCCCGGTATAAGCAAAACAAAATTTAAACCAAATCTGTTCTAACTCAATTTTTATAATTTCAAATAAAGACAAAAATATATGTTTTCGGAAACTACAAGAAAATTGTGATCTAACGCAGGATTTGTAGATTAAAAGTTATAAGGAAAACACAATCAGGACTGGTTCTGTTTTGAAAACAGAAAACTAAAATCTAAATTTTGAACAGGACCACGTGGCGATCTCTGGTTGGCTTAGACCTCTGCGTGATCGATGTAATCTAACAAATGTCTGCATATTAGAAGAAAACTGTTCGGGCTGTAAGTGATCTATTATTGGCCCTAGGATCATGATCTAACGGTGCAAAACAAAAAAACAAAGGGAGAGGGCGAGTCTCCTCACCGTGGCTGACAGGGGCTGGGGAGCTCCGGTGAGATGGACGGCGTGGGGAGCAGCTCCGGCGTGGGGTGTGATCGCCGGCGGGGGTGGGGTGGTGGAGGAGGGGTGGTCCGGCTCTTGGGAGGGGGTGGCGTGCTCCTGGCGAGGGGTGCGATGGAGTGCACCTGGTCGCTCCTAGTCGCTCCAAGCAGGGGAGTGACGCCGGCGAGGGTAGTCGTGCAGGGGGAGAGGCAGGGTAAGGCAGGGTAGGGGAAACGTGGGGAGTACCGCATGAGGTATAGGGGGGCGCAAGGTACCAGGGAGGTGGCGGGGAGAGTCTTGGCGCCGGCGTGGAGGTCCCGTAGACCGACTCCGGTAAGATCCCGCGGGGGGCGTGGAGGCGGCGGAACGGAGAGGTGGCGGGGAAAATGGAACGAGGAGGAGGCTGGCTTTAAATAGAGGGACTCGGGGGGCGCGGGGATGAAAGGGAGAGGGAGATCGGGAAGGGAGGATTTCCTAGTCCATGGCTATGGAAGGTTCTGTGAACATGAAGAAGGAGATAGAGGAAGAGGAAGATGTTGTCGGGCCACACTTTGGAAAGGTCTTAATGGGCCACCTCTGTTTCCAATTAAACACGATTTCCTTCCTATTTTCGAAAACAGGAAACTAAAATGATAAAAAGGAAACCAATTAAACTCGGAATATAGGGTTTTTATATACTAAAATTATCAAAAAAATAAAATCTAAATGATGGACATTTTTCCATGGCCAAAATAAAAACTTAAAAAATGTTTTTTAGAAAATTCCCTAAATGCTTTATTTTCTTTTTGCAAATATTTTTCTCAAATAAATCTTGGGTTTCATGGCTCAAATAATTCAAACAATATCCTCGGGTTTTGGAGGGTCATGTTCCTCCTCTCTTTTTCTCCTGCTTGACAAAGTATTGTTTCCCCGACATTTCTTGAGTGAAGAAAATAGAATTGCAAAACAAAAACCGAAAGAATTTGAATGACAACTTTATTACAATCAGCATGCATAGATGCTTAGCTACAATTGTAAAACATTCCAAATTAGGAAAATTTGGGATGTTACAAGAAGGAGAAGAAAAACAAGAAGGAGGAGGAGGAGTAGAAGGAGAAGGAGAAGGTGGAGGAGGAGGAGAAGAAAAGAAGAAGAGAAGAAGAAGGAGAAGAAGGAGGATAAGAAGGAGGAGAGAAGAAGAAGGATAAGAAGGAGGGTTCCTTCTCCTTCTTCTTCTTCTTCTTCCTTCTTTTCATTTCTCCTCTTCTTGGAGCTAAATTAGATAAGTATGTATTTTTGGAGCTAAATGGGCTAATTATGTCATTTTAGAGGAAAACAAGCTAAGTATATAATGTTAATGAGCTAACCAAGGTTCTTATGCCATTTCAAGCTTATTATGTCTTTTTGGAGCTAAATGTGCTAATTATGTCATTTTGGAGCTAAATGAGCTAATTATGTCATTGTTGGGGAAAATAAGGTAAGGAGAATATGAAAGAGGAGAAGATAAAGGAGGAGGAAGAGAAGAAGAAGAAATCAAGAATAAGGAGAAGAAGGAGGAGAATGACGAGAAGAAGGAAAAGGTCTTCTCCTCCTTCTCCTTCTTCTCCTCCTCCTTCTCCTCCTTCTCTTCTCCTTCTCTTCTTATTATTCTTCTTCTTCCTTCTTTTCATTTTTACTATTTCTTCTCCTCTTCTCCTATTCTTGGAGCTAAATTTTCTAATTATGTCATTTTGGAGCTAAATGGGCTTATTATGTCATTTTGGAGCTAAATGGGCTAATTATGTCATTGTTGGGGAAAATAAGGTAAGGAGAATATGAAAGAGGAGAAGATAGAGGAGGAGGAGGAGGAGGAGAAGAATAAGAAATCAAGAAGAAGGAGAAGAAGAAGGAGAAGGAGGAGGAGGATAAGAAGGAAAATGTCTTCTCCTCCTTCTCCTTCTCCTCCTCCTCTCCTCCTCCTCCTTCTCCTCCTCCTTCTCCTCCTTCTCTTCTTCTTCTCTTCTTCTTCTTCTTCTTCCTTCTTTTCATTTTTCCTATTTCTTCTCCTCTTCTCATATTCTTGGAGCTAAAATTTCTAATTATGTCTTTTTGGAGATAAATGGGCTTATTATGTCATTTTGGAGCTAAATGGGCTAAGTATGTCATTGTTGTCAATAGAAATTAGTTGTCAAATAAGTTGTCATTTTGGAGCTAAATGGGATAAGTATGAAAATAAGTTGTCAATAGAAATTAGTTGTCAAATATTTTAAATAAACGACATAAATTACTTAATAAATATGGTTGAGGAACTTAAACAAAACACATATGATGGACACTCTTCTCTCATGTATGGTGGACACTCCCTCACCGATTTTTCGACCGTCGATGGTGGTCACTACTCCTACTTCCCCTAGTGCATAAAAAATATCTTGCACAAGGAGAAGGAGGAGAAGCGACCTCCACGACAACAGTCGGCATTCTTCTTCTCTCATATATGGTGGACACTCCCTCACCGATTTTTTGACCGTCGATGATGGTCGCTACTCCTACTTCCGCTAGTGCATAACAAATATCTAGCACAACGAGAAGGAGGAGCAGCGACCCCCACGACAACAGTCGGCATTCTTCTTCTCTCATATTTGGTGGACACTCCCTCACCGATTAAACTTGTTAATACTAGTTTATAATGACTATTGAAATGAAACTCACCGTGCCAATCACACAGAAGACGGGCATCGGCGGAGGGACTTGACCTTCCATGATAAAGATTAAAAGAAATTAGTACAACATAATCACTATCATGAATAATAATATGTACATATATAATTTAAGTTGTGATTCTTACAGACTAATAATCATCATCAGTAAATGCATCATCATCATCACTATCACGCATGTCTTTATGAATGACGTGCTCATCGGGTTCAACGGGATGAAGTTGTGGAAGGCCTTTCTATAATCGGTCAAGCATTGACAGGTCATCCGCATCAGTAAACTCTTCTAGTTCCAGCTCTGCTGGTTCCGGCTCAGGGGTGAAGTTGGATTCATTGTCCCTGTCTACTTCCATGTTCTGGGGGGAAGCACGGCGGTTCTTGAAACGTTTCTTGGAAAGACGTGTTTCTTGGAAGAATTCTCCATCATATGTGTCTGGGTTAATGTGAGGTTCATAATGTTGTTCATTTGGGAGAGGTGGTCTAACATGTGGCGGCACTTCATAAACAACATACCAACCTTCCAGATTCTTATCAGTTTGGCATGCCCACGCTAGATAGAAAACTTGGGTCACCTGTTGAGCCGTAATATAGACATCGGGAACATCTAAATGGGTGTTTGGATTGATTTCGACTAGTCCTATATGTTCATGAGTCCTTCTAGTCTCCTTCGGCTGGAACCAATAACATTTGAAGACTACGACATTCGGTGGGTTTTCACCATAGAATTGAAGTTCGTAAATTGCTTCAACTCTTCCATAATACTCGATAACACCTTTGACAATAGCACAGACACCACAATTTGTAGATTTCCGGTCGGGCATAGATAGCTCTTTGCCAGAGGTACGAAAGAGATACCCGTTGATATTGTATTTCTCAAATGAACAGACCTAATAGTCAAGACCATTAGCGGCTTGTCTCAATTTGGCGTCCATAGACTCTGAATTAGCCTAGAAGTTTCATACGAAACGATTTTTGCATTAGCCGCAAATTAGACCAAAAAATGAAATGATCCATTATTGGTAATTACCGTTTGTTTGAACCAAGAGATGAAACCGGGATAGCCGCCTCCCGTCTTTGCCAGAAGCTCGTACTCTTCGATGGAATCATTTTCGATCACCGCTCCATCCGAGAATTTGGCGACGTATCGGCTGTATGAAATATCCGGGAACAAGAGCAGTTCAAAGGAATTAGAAGTTATGGGAAAATGTGTCGAGAACTTACTCGATGTACGGCCGCACTTCTGTTAGGTTGTTGAAGATATACAACGAAATGTTCTGCCATTCTTCGACATCCAACGTTATTGGTTTGGAAGCACCAGCTGGTGCGAGCTTCCCTTTGAATAGGCTGAGGTTGGACCCACCTTTTTGAGGTTCTGCATCATTGTGTTGAGGCTTCAGATTATGCAATGATGATTTTTGGCTTCGTGGTGTGCTGTCACAAAGTTTGCCACCTCCTCAGTAATGAGAGCCTCAGCCATTGATGCTTCAGTTCTACGCTTATTTTTACATTTAGCTCGAAGTGTCTTCTGCATCCTCTTAGTTGCATAGCACCAACGATTTTTCATGGGCCCACCCAATCTTGCCTCGGTCGGTAGATGTAAAATCAAATTCTGCATTGGATTAAAGAAGCCCGACGAAAAGATCTTCTCTAACTTGCACAACAACTTCGGTGCAAATTCATCCATGTCATCTACCACGCCAGGCAACAATTCTTTTGCACAAAGAACACGGAAGAAATAGATCAGCTCCGCTAGTACTAGCCATTCATTCTCAGGAATAAAGCCACGTAACATCACCGGCATTACCCGCTCTAGCCATATGTGCCAATCATGACACTTGAGACAAAATATTTTAATTTTTTCAAGACTCGCTCCCTTCTTTAGATTCGCTGCATACCCATCGGGGAACATCAAGTGCATTTTGACCCACAAGGTAATTTCCCTCATAGCTGGCCTTCCAAGATTGAACCAGGCCTTTGGCTTCGACCACTTCTGCTTTCCTTTGCCTTCTCGCATGTTTTGTAACGGTCTATGACATAGTGTCTCTTGATCGACTCTAGCCTTAGTATTATCCTTTGTCTTCCCATCTATGTCGAACAATGTACCAAAAATAGCATGTCCGATATTCATCTCAATGTGCATCATGTTGATATTGTGTGGAAGAAGGACTTTGAAGTAAGGTAGATCCCAGAAGCATGGCTTGTGAGTCGAGGCGTGTTTTGAATTATACCCCTTGAAATACCCAGGATGCTGTGGATAAGGCTCGAGGGCGTTTAACTCATCTAGGATCTATTGGCCTGTCAACGCAGGTGGTGCCAAGTTTTTGACAACTTTACCATTTGTAAAGTTCTTCTTGTCTTTTCTGAACTGATGGTCAGGATCCTGGAACTGTCTATGCAAGTCAAAGCAAGAATACTTTCGACCCTCCTGCAACCAATGAAACTGAAGAGCTGCCTTGCATTGGGGGCACGAGAAACTTCCATGCACACACCATCCAGAGAATACCGCATATGCTGGCAAGTCATGCCTAGAGTACATGTACCACACATGCATTTTGAAGTTTTGTTTTGTAGCGGCATCGTATGTATTGACCCCATTATCCCAAGCTTCTTACAGTTCATCCTTAAGCGGCTGCAGGTACACATTCATACTATTACCCGAATAATTGAGCCCTAGAATTAACAACGTCAGTAACATGTTATTCCTTTGCATAATCTGCCCCCGGGGGGGGGGGGGTTCAGTGGAATGACAAATACATGCCAACAACTGTATTGGGTTGTGCTACCTCTTGAGCTTGCGTTGGTTTTTCCCTTGAAGAGGAAAGGGTGATGCAGCACAGTAGCAGTAAGTATTTTCCTTAGTTTGACAAGAAAGGTATCAATCCAGTAGGAGTATCAAGGCAAGACTCCAAAGTACCTGCGCAAAAACAACAAACTTGCACCCAACGCTACAAAGGGGTTGTCAATCCCTTCACGGTTAACTGCAAGGTGAGATCTGAAGGCGGAAAGTGCAACAAAGTGAAAGTGTAGAGCTGAAAGTATGATGTGAAGTCGACCCGGGGGCCATAGTGTTCACTAGAGGCTTCTCTCATGATAGCAAGTATTACGGTGGGTGAACAAATTACTGTCGAGCAATAGATAGAACCGCGCAAAGTGATGACCATATCTAAGGCAATGATCATACATATAAGCATCACGTCCGAGACAAGTAGACCGATACTTTTTGCATCTACTACTATTACTCCACACATGGACCGCTATCCAGCATGCATCTAGTGTATTGAGTTCATAACAAACAGAGTAACGCCTTAAGCAAGATGACATGATGTAGAGGGATAAATTCATGCAATAGATATAAACCCCATCTTTTTACCCTTGATGGCAACAACATGATGCGTGCCTCGCTACCCCTTCTATCACTAGGTGAGGTCACCACACGGTATGAACCCAAATTCAAGCACCTCTCCCATTGCAAGAATCATAGATCAAGTTGCCCAAACAAAACCCACAACTCGAAGAGAATTACAAGGATATGAAATCATGCATATAAGAGTTCAGAGGAAACTCAAATAAGATTCATAGATAATCTAATCATAAATCCACAATTCATCGGATCTCGAAAAACACACCGCAAAAGAAGATTACATTGGATAGATCTCCATGAAGATCATGGAGAACATTGTATTTAAGATCCAAGAGAGAGAAGAAACCATCTAGCTACTAGCTATGGACCCGAAGGTCTGTGGTGAACTACTCACGCATCATCGGAGAGGCAATGGTGTTGATGAAGAAGCCCTCCGTGTCCGAATCCCCCCTCCGGCAGGGCACCAGAACGTGCCCCATATGGGATCTTGCGGAGACAGAAGCTTGCGGTGGCGGAAAATTATTTTCGTGACTCGCTCCGTGGTTTCAGATTTTTTGGGGATTTATAGGCAAAAGAAGTAGGGAAAAAGAGCCACGGGGGCCCCAAAAGCCTGCTAGCCCCCCTAGGCCGCGGCTAGGGGGCTTGTGGCCTCCCTCGCGAGCCTTTGCCTTGGTTCTCAAGCTTCCTGCATATCTTCTGCTCCGGGAAAAATCTTTTCGAAGGTTTATTCCGTTTGGACTCTGTTTGATATTCTCCTATAAAAAAGGTCAAAAACACGGAAAAAACAGGAACTGGCACTTGGCACTGAGTTAATAAGTTAGTCCCAAAACGATATAAAATGCATACAAAACATCCAATGTTTGACAAGATAATAGCATGGAACCATCAAAAATTATAGATACGTTGGAGACGTATCAACCATCCCCAAGCTTAACTCCTGCTCGTCTCGAGTAGGGAAGTGAGAAAGACTGGATTTTTGATGTGGAATGCTACCTACATGTTTGTCCTTTGCAACTTCTTTCATGTGGCATGAATGTTCAGATCCGTAAGATTCAAAACAATAGTTCTCTATTGACATGAAAACACTAATACGTGAAGCAAACTAGCAAGGTAATCATGAACTTTCGAAATAACAAGGCCAAAGAAAGTTATCCCTACAAAATCATATAGTCTGGCTATGCTCCATCATCCCCACACAACGAATTTAAATCATGCACAACCCTGGTATTGGCCAAGTAATTGTTTTCGCACTCTTACTTTCCCAAACCTTTTTCAACTCTCACGCAATACATGAGCGTGAGCCATGGATATAGCACTATAGGTGGAATAGAGTGTGGTGGAGGTTGTGACGCAAAAAGGAGGAGATGTTCACATCGACTCGGCGTATCAATGGGATATGGAGGTGCCAATCAATAGATATCAATGTGAATGAGTAGGGATTGCCATGCAACGGATGCACTAGAGCTATAAGTATGTGGAATCTCAAAAGGAGAACTAGTGGGTGTGCATCCAACTTCCTTGCTCACGAAGACCTAGGGAAATTTTGAGGAAGCCCATCATTGGAATATACAAGCCAAGTTATATAATGAAGATTCCCACTAGTATATGGAAGTGTGTAAACAAGAGACTCTGAATCATAAAGAACATGGTGCTATTATGAAGCACATGTTTGGAAGAAGATAGTAGCATTGTCCCTTCTCTCTTTTTCTCCCTTTTTTTGTTTGGGATCTTTGGCCTCTTTTCATCATTTTTTTGGTGGGCATGTTTGGCCTCTTTCAATTTTTCCTCACATGGAACAATGCTCTAATAATGATGATCATCACACTTTTATTTACTCACAACTCAACACTTAGAGCAATGATGACACTATGGGAAATGCTTCCGGCAGTGTACCGGGATGTGCAACGATCTAGCTTAGCGTATGATGTTGAAACATCTCACTAGCTATCTTACAATCATGCAATGGCAATATGAAAGTGACGGCACAAGTCATGAGACGGAACGGTCGGAGTTGCATGGCAATACATCTCGGAATGGCTATGAAAAGGCCATGATAGGTAGGTATGATGGCTGTTTTGAGGAAGGTATATGGTGGTTTTGTGCACCGGCAAAAGTTGCGCGGCACTAGAGAGGCTAGCAACGGTGGAAGGTGAAAGTGCATCTATACCACGGACTCACATTAGTCATGAAGAACTCATATACTTATTGGGAAAGTTTTATTAGTAATCGAAACAAAGCGCTAAACGCATACTCCTAGGGGAAGGGTTGGTAGGTGTTAACCATCGCGCGATCCCGACCGCAACACAAAGGATGTCAATCAATAAATCAATTATGCTCCGACTTCCTAACATAGCGGTTCACCATACGTGCATGCTACGGGAATCACTAACTTCTACACAAGTATTTCTTGATTCACGACACCCTACTAACATAACTCTCATATTACCATATCCACGTCTCAAAACTAATTGAGAGGAATCAAACTTCTCTTTACTAATCAATGCACATGAATATAGAAGTTTCATTATATCCTCTTTGGATGCCTATCATCTTTATGACTACATTCATAGCACAAGCCAACTACCAAGTCACTCAAAGAGAGCACTCTCAAAAAGATATAAGTGAAGATCGAGAGTTCTTATTTCTCCAAAATATGACACCACCGTGCTCTAAAAAGATCTAAGTGAAGCAATAGAGAAAAATTATCTAGCTCAAAAGATATAAGTGAAGCACATGCGAGCTAAATTGCCTAACTCTAAAGATATAAGTGAAGCTCAATGAGTATTCTAGCAAATTCGCGATGAGTGCATCTCTCTCTCAAAAAGGTGTGCAGCACGGATGATTGTGACACAAAAAAAGAATCCTATAATACACGACGCTCCAAGCAAAACACATATCATGTGGTGAATAAAAATATAGCTCCAAGTAACATTACCGATGGATTGAAGACAAAAGAGGGGATGCCTTCCCGGGGCATCCCCAAGCTTAGTCTTTTTGGTGTCCTTGAATTTGGCTTGGGATGCCTTGGGCATCCCCAAGCTTGAGCTCTTTCCAATCTTTATCCCATTGTCCATGAGAACATCACCCAAAACTTGAAAACTTCACAACACGAAACTTAAACAGAAAGTCGTGATATCATTAGCTCAAGAAAACAAACCACCACCTCTTTAGCTACTGTAGCAAACTTGATTTCTATTTATATTGATGTTATATTACTGTGTTCTCACTTTTCCATGGCTAGTACCCCCCCCCCCATTATTATCCATAGTTTCATCGAAATAAGCAATAAACACAACAAAAACAGAATCTGTCAAAAACAGACAAGTCTATAGCAATCTGTATACTTTGTATACTTCTGTTATCTCCAAAATTCTGAAAAATTACAACAATTTGTGCAATTGGCATATAAACCAGCATAAAAAAGAATCAACTCAAAATATCTTTATAGATAAGAATTAAAAATAATTTCATGAGCGGAAATTTCTGTCTTTTTCAGCCAGATCAAACAACCATCACAAAAACTAGTCATAAAGGTTTTACTTGTCACAAACACAAAAAGAAACACAAAAAACACAATCATAACAGAATTATGGTAGTGTGGACACAACAAAACATAAAGCAAAAAAGCAAAGATAAATTCATTGGGTTGCCTCCCAACAAGCGCTATTGTTTAACGCCCTTAGCTAGGCATAAGGCGATAGAATCACGTATCATCGTCGTTGGTGCTCAAACCATAAGTAGCCCTCATCATGGATTCATAAGGCAATCTTATTTTCTTTCTAGGAAAATGTTCCATGCCCTTCTTTAATGGAAATTGAAATCTAATATTCCCTTCCTTCATATCAATGATAGCACCAATAGTCCTTAGGAAAGGTCTACCAAGAATGATAGGACATGTCGGATTGCAATCAATATCAAGCACAATGAAATCCACGGGTACATAGTTCCTATTTGCAATAATAAGAACATCATTGATCCTTCCCTTGGGTTTCTTAATAGTAGAATCCGCAAGATGCAAATTAAGAGAGCACTCATCAATCTCATTGAAGCCTAGAACATCACATAAAGACTTTGGAATAGCGGAAACACTAGCACCCAAATCACACAAAGCATTGCATTCATAGTTTTTGATCTTGATTTTGATAGTAGGTTCCCACTCATCATGAAGTTTTCTAGGAATAGAAACTTCCAACTCAAGTTTCTCTTCAAGAGATTTCATCATAGCATCGACGATATGACCGGTAAAGGCTTTGTTTTGGCTATAAGCATGTGGAGAGTTTAGCATGGATTGCATAAAGGAAATACATTCAATCAAAGAGCAACTATCATAATTGAATTCCTTGAAATGCAAAGTAGTAATTTCATTACTACTCAAAGTTTTGATATCCTCTACTCCACTTTCAATGGTTTTAGCATGAAGATAGATAGACTCTGAATCATTGGGGTGTTTATCAACCAAAATGGATTCGTATCCAGCCCCATCATCATTAGGTTTGACATTAGAAAACAAGTATTCAATAGGAGTCACACCAAGCACTTTAAGATCTTCGTGATTCTCATCACGAGAACACGCCTTTTTAAGCCATTCATGTGTAGCACGATTTTGGGCGGTTCTTTCTTTACTCTCATTCATGGAAACACGCATAGCTTTCAAAGTTTCATCCATATTGATCTTGGGAGGAGCACATCTCACTTTCAAAGCATCAATATCAAGAGACATTCTATCAACGGTCCTACCCAAGTCATCTATTTTGAGTAGTTTTTCTTCTATGGACGCATTGAAAATGTTTTGCGAGTTGATAAACTCTTTAATATTACTCTCTAAATCAGAGGGTAATTTATTGTAATTTCCATGAGCATTGTTGTAGGAATTTCCAAAGTTATTAGAGGGATTACTAGGAAAAGACCTAGGAATATAGTTACCTCTAAAAGCATTGTTGTGGCCAAAATAATTCCTACCAACAAAATTAATGTCCAAGCTCTCATTGCTACTCTCAATCAAGGAATACAAGGGCATATCATTTGGATCTAAAGGAGCACCTTTACTAGCAAACAATTTCATTAACTCATCCATCTTAGCACTCAACGAGTTAATTTCTTCTATAACATGCACTTTTTTACTAGTAGGTGACCTTTCAGTGTGCCATTGGGAATAGTTTGTCATGATATTGTCTAGGAGTTTTGTGGCTTATCCTAATGTGATTTCCATGAAAGTTCCACCGGAAGCGGAATCCAAGATATTTCTAGAAGCAAAATTCAAACCAGCACAGAAGATTTGTATAATCATCCAAAGACTCAAGCCATGAGCGGGACAATTTCTAATCATCAATTTCATTCTCTCCCAAGATTGTGCAACATGTTCATGATCTAGTTGCTTAAAATTCTTGATATCATTACGTAGAGAGATAATCTTAGCCAATGGAAAATACTTGGATATATAAGCATCTTTGCACTATTGGGCAAAGATGAAAACCCAGTTTTTGCTCAATCTCGTAATGAGAACGGAAATAGCTTCAATTTAATCACATCATTATCCACATATTTCTTCTTTTGCATATCGCATAACTCAATGAAGGTATTAAGATGGGATGCGGCATCTTCGCTACGAAGGTCGGAGAATTCCTCTTTCATGACAAGATTCAGCAAAGCAGCATTGATTTCGTATGATTCCGCACTACTGGCGGGAGCAATCGGAGTACTAATAAAATCATTATATTAGTATTCGAGAAGTCACAAAGTTTGGTGTTTTCAGTCATGGTGACTTCAGCAAGCAAGACAAGCACACAAGCGAACAGAAAGCAAGCGAAAGAAAAGGGCGAACGAAAAAGGCAAATATTTTCGTAAATTTTTGTTTTTCAGAACTGGGGGAGAGGAAAACGAGAAGCAAAAAAGTAAATGCAAGAGATTAGGTTGCGACATTTACTTGGATAAGCTTCACTTAGAACAGTCCCCGGTGCCATAAATTGACATGTTGGAGGAAGACTATTCTTGACTTGATGCTCCCCGGCAACGACTCCAGAAATTCTTCTTGCTACCTTTTGAGCTTGCATTGGTTTTTCCCTTGAAGAGGAAATGGTGATGCAGCACAGTAGTAGTAAGTATTTCCCCCAGTTTGAGAACCAAGGTGTCAATCTAGTAGGAGTATCAAGGCAAGACTCCAAAGTACCTGCGCAAAAACAGCAAACTTGCACCCGACGCTACAAGGGGGTTGTCAATGCCTTCACGGTTAACTGCAAGGTGAGATCTAAAGGCGGAAAGTGCAACAAAGTGAAAGTGTAGAGCTGAAAATATGATGTGAAGTAGACCCGGGGGCCATAGTGTTCACTAGAGGCTTCTCTCATGATAGCAAGTATTACGGTGGGTGAACAAATTAATGTCGAGCAATTGATAGAACCGCGCAAAGTCATGACGATATCTAAGGCAATGATCATACATATAAGCATCACGTCTGAGACAAGTAGACCGATACTTTCTGCATGTACTACTATTACTCCACACATCGATCGCTATCCAGCATGCATCTAGTGTATTGAGTTCATAACAAACAGAGTAACGCCTTAAGCAAGATGACAAGATGTAGAGGGATAAATTCATGCAATAGATATAAACCCCATCTTTTTACCCTTGATGGCAGCAACATGATGCGTGCCTCTCTACCCCTTCTGTCACTAGATAAGGTTACCGCACGGTATGAACCCAAAACCAAGCACTTATCCCATTGCAAGGATCATAGATCAAGTTGGCCAAACAAAACCCACAACTCGAAGAGAATTACAAGGATATGAAATCATGCATATAAGATATCAGAGGAAACTCAAATAAGATTGATAGATAATCTAATCATAAATCCACAATTCATCGGATATCGACAAACACACCACAAAAGAAGATTACATCGGATAGATCTCCATGAAGATCATGGAGAACTTTGTATTGAAGATCCAAGAGAGAGAAGAAGCCATCTAGCTACTAGCTATGGACCCGAAGGTGTGTGGTGAACTACTCACGCATCATCGGAGAGGCAATGGTGTTGTTGAAGAAGCCCTCCATGTCCGAATCCCCCCTCCGGCAGGGCATCAGAACGTGCCCCAGATGGGATCTTGCGGAGACAGAAGCTTGCGGCGGCAGAAAAGTATTTTCGTGACTCTCTCCGTTGTTTCAGATTTTTCACAGATTTATAGGCGGAAGAAGTAGGGCAAAGGAGCCATAGGGGCCCACAAGCCTGCTAGTCCCCCCAGGCCGCGGCTAGGGGGCTTGTGGCCTCCCCCGGGAGCCTTTGCCTTGGTTCTCAAGCTTCCTGTGTATCTTCAGCTCCAGAAAAAATCTTTTCAGAGGTTTTATTCCGTTTGAACTCTGTCTCATATTCTCCTCTGAAAAAGGTCAAAAACACGGAAAAAACAGGAACTGGCACTTGGCACTGAGTTAATAAGTTAGTCCCAAAAAGTATATAAAATTCATACAAAATATCCAAAGTTTGACAAGATAATAGCATGGAATCATCAAAAATTATAAATACGTTGGAGACGTATCAAGCATCCCCAAGCTTAACTCCTGCTCGTCCTCGAGTAGGGAAGTGAGAAAGACAGAATTTTTGATGTGGAATGCTACCTAACATATTTGTCCTTTGTAACATCTTTCATGTGGCATGAATGTTCAGATCCGTAAGATTCAAAACAATAGTTCTCCATTGACATGAAAACAATAATACTTCAAGCAAACTCGCAAGGTAATCATGAACTTTCGAATTAACAAGGCAAAAGAAAGTTATCCCTACAAAATCATATAGTCTAGCTATGCTCCATCATCCCCACAAAACGAATTTAAATCATGCACAACCCCGGTATTGGCCAAGTAATTGTTTTCGCACTCTTACTTTCTCAAACCTTTTTCAACTCTCACGCAATACATGAGCGTGAGCCATGGATATAGCACTATAGGTGGAATAGAGTGTGGCGGAGGTTGTGAGGCAAAAAGGAGGAGATGGGATCTTGCGGAGACAAAATCTTTTTGGAGGTTTTATTCCGTTTGGACTCTGTTTAATATTCTCCTTTGAAAAAGGTCAAAAACACGGAAAGAACAGGAACTGGCACTTGGCACTGAGTTAATTAGTTAGTCCCAAAAAAGATATAAAATGCATACAAAACATCCAAAGTTTGACAAGATAATAGCATGGAACCATCAAAGATTACAGATACGTTGGAGACGTATCAGGTTGCCGTCATGCCGAAGGGATTAAAACCATCCGTGTAGACACAGACTCGAGGATTCCTTGGATCTACCTCTTTATCCTGATGCAATCCATCGAAATGTTTCCACGCTTCCCCATCCGATGTGTGTACCGACATCTTATTCCCGTCTGCATCTAGTTCGGTTCTTTTGCCCAATTTGTGCCATGTCATCTGTCTGGTTGTCTCTTCGACTATGAAAAGACGTTGAACCCTTGGTACGATTGGCATATAACGAAGAACACTAACTGTGATTTTGGTCAGCCTCTTCTCACCCATACCGTTGTCTACCACAACATACCTGCAAGACTCACAATTGGGACAATAGTCCAAGTGTGCATACTCCTTCCTAAATAAGACACATCCTTTGTCACATGCATCTATCTTCTCATAGGGCATCTTAAGTACATGAAGTATTTTGTCCGACTGGTACAGGTTTGCAGGCATGACATGGCCTTTGGGTAGAAAGCGTCCAAATAATGTCATCGTCGCGTCATAGCATTCTCTTCCCAAGTTGAACTCAGCCTTCAGAGCCATTACTTGTGCAATTGCATCCAACTGACAGAGCTTAGTGTGCTCAGGGAGAAGACGTTTTGAAGACTCCAACATTTCATAGAAGTCCTTTGCAGATTCCTCCATCTCATCTTCTGAATCCCGAGCATCATCAAAGTCTTGCACCATGTCTTCGATCACGGTATCATGCTCGTTGGTGTGACGACGGACCACCTCAGCTCTGGTGCATTGTATAGACTCACCATGAAATGTCCACACCGTATAATTAGGCTTAAACCCCCTCCTCTGCAGGTGTTTAATCATTACAGCATCTGTCGTCTTTTTATAGTTGTCGCATCCAGGACAGAGGCAATAGTTTATTTCCTGGCCATTTGCAATTGCGGCTTTCACAAATTCCTTGGTTTTTAGAAACCATTCTTTTGTCATCTCTTTCCGACTAGGGTGACCGGCATACATCCACCCACGATCAATCATCTTGCCTAGATACTAAAGACACAAGAAATATATTTATATATAATTTAGCATATATATTCATTATTTAATCAAGTTCGCCGTTTTTATTACGTCCATGCAACCTACACGCTAATAGGTAAAGATAGGTCCTAATCCCAACCGAGTATGTGTAGATTGGGTTCGTTTTCCCATGCTGCGCTCCGGATCCAACGCAAAATTTCGGCAGCACCTCCCCGCTGTTCTCCTGATACACGTCTCCGCAATAAATTGAGAGGATGTGTATCCGGAGAACAACAGGGAGGCACTGACGAAATTATGCATCGGATCCAGAACAAAGCATATGGGAAAACGAACCCAATCTACACATACATGGGCTGTCCATGGATAACGTTGGACAATTCAAAAGAATCACGGTTATAAATATAAGAAAATGCATGCATATTTATAACTGTAACCCTTTCAAATGGGAGACGCATACTGGTCACGCATACTGATAAATTAATTTAATTACCTAAATCTAGCAAGTTTCGTCCGAAAACCGATCCAAAGTAAACGTAGGGGCGAGGAGGAGATGACAATGGTACTGACCCACTAATGCAGGGGCGGAGCTTGTACAATGCAAGGAGAGATCTTCGCACAGCAGACGTCACAGCGACGAGACAACTGTCACATGTAAATCCACCCGATCAACACAAATATGCTAATTATGTCTAATTATGTCATTTTTTAGGAAAACAAGCTAAGAATATAATATTCATGAGCTAACCAAGGTTTTTAGCTTATTATGTCATTTTGGAGGATAATTAGCTAAACAAGCTAAAAATAAGGAGGAGAGAAGAAGGAGAAGAAGGAGAAGAAGGAGGGCTCCTTCTCCTCCTTCTCCTTCTTCTTCTCTTCTTCTTCTTTTCATTTTTCCTCTTTCTTCTCCTCTTCTCCTCTTCTTCTTCTTCTTCTTCTTCTTCTCCACCTCCTCCTCCTCCTCCTCCTCTTCTCTTCTTCTTCTTCTTCTTCCTCTTATTTCTATTTCTATTTTTCTTTATCCTCTTCTTCTACTTATTCTTCTTTTTTCTGTTCTTCTCCTTCTTAGTTTTTTCTTCTTATCTTTTTCTCTTCTTCTTCTCTTCTTCTTTTCTTCTTCTCCTTCTTATTTTTTTTATTCTCCTCCTCTTCTTCTTCTTCTTCTTCTCCTTCTCCTTCTTATTTTTTTTCTTCTCCTCCTCCTCTTCTTCTTCTTCTTCTTTTTCTCCTCCTCCTCCTCCTCTTCTTCTCCTCTTCTCCTCCTCCTCTACTTCTTCTTCTTCTTCCTCCAAAAAAATAAATAACAACAAGTAAATTTCCCATGGGGGGTGGGGGTGTGGGGGCTCACCGGCAGTGTTGGGGCTGCAGGGCGACGCGGGGGGCGGTGGCGCCGACGGCGGGGATGCGGGGGCGACACCGGGGGCAGTGGGGCGGTGCCGCCGGGGGTGGTGAGGCGGCACCGTCGGGGGGCTGTGGGCACTAGGGCGGCGCCAGGGGATGCGAGGCAGCGGCGGCTGGGCTGTGGCCCCCCGAGGTGGTGGCGGGGACGACGGCGCGACGGTGGTTGCGACGGTGGGGGTCGGGGGAGAGGAGGGGGAAGAGTGGCGTTTGACAGGATCGGAACGGGGACAGGATTGGGACAGACATTAGTAGATTTGTCTACTTTGCCGTCTACTGGCGGACGACAAAGGGTCTATACTCTTTGTCGTCTGCCAGCAGACGGCAAAGAAGGGCGTAGTTTCACTAAGGTTTCCCCGGCCAGATGAGCATCTTTGTCATGTGCTGCCCCGTTCTTTGCCATCTGCGGCAGACGGGAAAGAATTGACTGGTCGCAAAGACCTTCTTTGCCATCTGCTTTGTGGGAGTTGACGGCAAAGACACTCTTTGCCATCAGCCAGCACACGACAAAGATTTGGCAGACGTCAAAAAACTGATTTCCAATAGTGTCTCTTCCTTTCTTCTTCTCCTGGCGACACGTGCCCGCACCCGCCCAAAGCGGTGAGGTGGCTCTTGCTACCGCGACGCGTCAGGAGCGCGCCCCGCTCCTCCTCATTCCCTTTTTCGGACAAAAACCACGCCCACGAAGACCGTGGACTCCTTCCCGAGCCTTCTTTCCTCCCCTAGTCGTTGCCACGGCCTCACCAACGCACCACCTTTTGGTGCACCGCGCCCCGCCTATATACAGGACACCTCGGTCTCTCTCCTCCCCTCTGGAACTCCTCTCTCCCCTAGAATCGACCGCCCAAACAACCCACTTGAGCTCCCCGAGCACGAGTGCTCGAGATCGACCGAGGCACCGCCGCGTTGGGGCTCCGTCGATCTCGTGACACAGACCCGCTCCGGCCTCCATTTCTCCTTCATCGTGACTGCGAGGAGCCCCAACCTCATCTTTGCCTCTCCCTGGCTGCTTTTCCTTCACTAAACATCGGCACCAACGACCTCCCGATGCCCTCCGCCACGGCCTCCTCGCCACCGGCGACTCCGGCCACCTCAACCACTCCCTCGACCTCCACCAGAACGACGGAAATGTGAGGAGTCTGTTCAGGTGTATCCTTCCATCGCCATCGACGGAGCTGACACCGGTGAGCTCCTCCCCCTTATGTCCCAAGGTAGAAGACGATCCCGATAGGGGGACCCCACGTGTCAGCCTCTGCTTCGCTGTCTCTCTCCCTCTTCCTGTTGCTGACCACACGGCCCCGCGCATCAGGTTCAAACCCGATGGCGCGCGCGCGTGGGCTGGCTGGCTGGGCCGGCCGAGTCTGGCCTAGGGTGTTGTGACCCTTTTCTTTTCTTTTTTATTTTCTGGCATTTGACAAATATTCCACACGGAAAAATAATCCTCATAATCCAATTATTTTCCACCATAAATCTTGTAAAAATATGTAGTATTTAATAACACTACTTGTATAATGTTTACAAAAACTTTTATACACAGTTTATTTTAAAACCTAGTTTTAAGTATTTTTAGCTTTGTTAAAATAGATTTCAAAGCCTTTTCACTCCAAAAACAGGAACAAATATTTTTAGAGGTGGAGTTAGCATTTTATTGAGTAGGGTAACGTTTTACAAGTGAGTTTTTGTTCTGTTTTTGTTGTGATTCTTATTATTGTTATTACTATCGCGATGATAGATCACATGGTTGACGAAGGAGTTGGACCCGAAGAGTTCGAAGACCGTAGAGACTTTATTGTACAAGGCAAGAATCCCTTTGACCATGCCTAAGAAACTTTTATTTGCATGTCATATAGCACCTTAGTTATGCATATATTCATGTTGGATCGGAGACCCCTTATTGGGTTGTCCCAGAAGAACACCTCGTTGAAACCTACACTTGGGCATAACCCTACGACCTATGATGGTTGTGCACGTGGGATGTAGTTAGTTGCTAGTAGTTGCTACGCAAACAGGGATGGGAATATGCATGGTGACGATGAAGGGAGTGTTTACAAAGGCTTCTCGAAAACCTCGTCTGGTGCCACTTATGCCCGAGGGTGATGGTGCTGAGATGGATGACCACTTCAGAAGCAAGTGGTGTACCAGGAAAGGTTTTGTGTGTGTGTGGTTTCGGAAACGGGATTAGATTTAAGATTTGTCGACCATCCCAACCTTACATGTGTGACCATGATAGCCCTTATGGGACGGGGCTTTGTTGATTAGTTTGGTCGATACTAGCAGAGAGCCCACATTACTTGTGGAGGGAGTGACGTGGTCACTCTCGAGACAGGGTCGTGCTAGGTAGGGCGACCATGCTGTTTTTACAGGTATCGGGCACACCGTTGCGTGCCCTCATGGATGGTACGATCTAGAGCGAGGCTCATATGATGTAAATCATGAGGGAGGGCACCAACAAGTGGACTCTTTGCTTAGTGTCACTACGGGAAAGGCATTGTTTGGGTGCTTACCTCAGGTATGTTATATACCGTGAGTCGTGGATGACACGGAAGTTCCTTGAGTCTTGTGGGTATAGAGCGCAACCTCTTTGATGTGTAAAACTATTCGAATAGTCGTGCCCACGGTCAAGGACAGTTGGGTGGTGCTGCTTAAACTATATCCTGTTGTTGTCGCATAAACCAAGTGTGTGTGTGTGAGAGAGAGAGAGAAACAGAGAGTATGGGGGAAAATGATGCTCGAGCTAAGTCACGTGACTTAGCATGATGGGTGGACATGGGATGTTCGACCCTCAGTCGATATTGATATTTGTAACCTGTTCACTCGGTTACCGCTATGCCTTGGGATCCATGTCGCCCAAGAATTTGATCATGTTGTTGCAGTAGGTAAGACATGCTTTCCGAAAAATAGCATACTACTGTTATGTCCTATTTTGTTATTGCCTTGCTACACATCATCGGTTGTTTGCGAGTACATTCGATGTACTCATTAGCTTGCCACTGGTTATTTAATTGGCTAGGCATTGAAGAATTGGAGTTTGGAGAAGAGTTCTACAGGGACGAACATGCGATCTAGGACGCTTCCTAGTCAGAGTGCCTATAGGTTAAGGCATATGGCATGGGTTCATGCTATCAACCAAGTTAACCGCTTTCAGTTGTGTGTTCTAGTGTCGGCCATAGAGGCCGTATCTATGTAATGTCTTGTCCATAATAGCTCCTATTTGTATCAGACTTATGTATGGATGTAAGACTCTCGTAATTCAGTATCCACTACTAGGAAAAGGGTTATAGATGATATAGATACTAAAGGCGCACCACACAAGCAGTGCGCCACTACTATATAGTAGTGGCGCACCATGTGAGGTGTGCCATTAGTGTGATGGATACTAATGGCGCACCACACACTCGGTGCGTCACTACTATATTTTTTCATTTTTATTTTTATTTTTGCAAAACTACTAATGGCGCACCAGCAGCTGGTGCGCCATTAGTAACCAGGGTTACTAATGGCGCATATGTTAGTAGTGCGCCACTACTATAAAAAAATTGGTTTTTTTTGCAAACTACTAATGGCGCACCACAGCTAGTGCGCCATTAGTAACCAGTGTTACTAATGGCGCATCTGTTGGTGGTGCGCCACTACTATTTTTTTTGTAGAACTACTAATGGCGCACCAGAGGAGGTGCGCCATTAGTAACCAGGGTTACTAATGGCGCATATGTAGGTGGTGCGCCATTAGTAACGTGGGACCAGCTAGATATTTTGGACAGCCACCTACCACACTCACTTTCCCCACTTTCATTCTCTCCACCTCCTCCTCCAAGCTTGTCTCGGGTGCCTCCTCCTCCTCACCTCATTTGCATAATAGATTCACCCAAATTAAGTGGTTAAATTACCTTTTTTTGATAGGTAAGTAAGGGGAAAGCTTTTATGTTGTAGATCTACTTTTTTCACCCTCCAACAACGTGCACATGCACTTTTTATGGCCTAGCTAGATCTACATATGTTTGTGGTGTTGCATATGTTTGTGGTGTTGCATATATGTTTGTGTTTGCAGGTACCGGTATTTGAAATGCGATAGTTGCCAATATTTTCCCGGAATGTTGATTCATTTTCGTTTCGGCGAGAATTTGGCACTACGCATTCTTTTTTGTCCTATTTTTAGGCAAAGTCATGCCAATTTTTTTTTGGTTCTAAAATATCGTTTTGCTCTACCCCGCAGGCGACCATGGTCCGCACGATGACCGAAGGCATCGTGAATAGGTTTTTGAGCTCCGCGAAGGCCGAGATGCTTCAAAAGAACGAGACGGAGATAAGATGTCCGTGTCGAAGATGCAAGCTGAAGAGCCTTATGGACCCGGATTCCGTAAAGGTGCGGGACCACCTACTCTTGCGTGGTTTCATGGATGGCTATCGGTGGCAAGGTGATGAAGATGATTATGAAGTCGTCCATGGGGGTCGGGAAAGAAATGAGGAAGGGCATGAGCAAGACAACCGCGGCGAGGGCGGGCGAGAAGACGAAGAATCTCCAGGACATAGTCATCATGTAGAAGATGCCGGACATGATGATGAGGAAGATGCCGGAGCAGACGAAGGGCATGATCATGAAGATGAAGATGCCGGAGCAGACGACAATGGACCATCGATGGCCAGGGTGCAGGACCCTCATATTCAAGAGCTGCTTCTCAAGCAGAGGGATAACGCAAGAGCTGCCGCCCGAGAGAAAGCCAAGCTGGATCAACTGGAGATAGACGCGGTTACTCCATTGTATGAAGGATGCAGGCCCGAGGATACCCTCCTGAAAGTAATGCTCATGGCTCTGGAGATAAAGGTAAAACAAAAAATGACAGACGCATGCTTCGAAGAGAACATGTCATTCTGGCACGAACGTCTTCCCAAGGGGAACAAGTGCCCGACCAGTTTCGAGGAGGCGAAGAAAATCGTGTGTCCTCTGGATTTACCGCACGTGAAATACCATTTGTGCATGAACAATTGCATCATTTATCAGGACGATCACGCGGAGTCTACCATATGTCCATTGTGCGGCGTCAGTCGATACAAGAAGAGGAAGAAAGCTCCTCGAAAAGTGGTGTGATACTTTCCGATCACTCCTCGTCTGCAACGGTATTTCGCGGACCCTAAGGTAGCAAAGCTCCTGCGTTGGCACGCGGATAGGGAGGAGAAAAGGCGAGAAGATGACGGAAATGATCCGGAGATAAATAAAAAAGACAAGATGCTGAGTCACCCTAAGGATGCGAGCCAGTGGCAAGCGTTGAACTACGAATACCCAAAATTTGGGGACTATCCAGGGAACATCGTGCTGGGCGCGAGCACCGATGGAGTCAATCCGTTTGGTAGCCAGAGAAGCACCCATAGCACCTGGCCTGTGTTTGTGTGGATGTACAACCTTCCCCCTGGTTGTGCATGAAGAGGAAGTACATTCACATGAGTATGCTAATTGAAGGGCCGAAACACCCAGGGAACGACATCAATCTATATCTGGGGCTGCTGAAAGAGGAGCTAGACACGCTGTGGAAAACGCCAACCAATACGTGGGACGCCGCAGAGAAAGAATATTTCCCTATGAGAGCCGCACTGCTCACGACGGTGCACGACTATCTCGGTTACGGATATGTCGTGGGGCAGGTGGTCCACGGATTTTCTGGATGCGTCTGGTGCATGGATAACACAATGTATCGCCAGCTAGATAGAGATCCCGGGTCTTCAAAAACCGTGTTCATGGGACATCGAAGGTGGCTTCGCGACGATGACTCATGGAGAAAATGCAAGGATCTGTTCGATGGTGAAACCGAACCCCGAAGACGCCCCCTTATGAGGAGCGGCGAGGAAATATACGAGCTGTTGAAAAATTGGAAAGAGTGCCCACCGCCGGGAAAGGTGCCAGAGCCAGGAAAGAAGCGAAAGGCGCCAGAGCCGCTGCTGAAGGTATGGAAAACGAGGTCTGTTTTCTGGGACTTGTCGTACTGGAAGATCCTCCGTGTGCCTCACAGCCTTGATGTCATGCATATCACGAAGAACGTGTGCGAGAGTCTGCTTGGTACCCTGCTCAACATGCCAGAGAGGACCAAAGATGGACCGAAAGCAAGGGCATACATGAAATCAATGGGCATCAGGGAGGAGCTTCACGCTAATGATGATGATGATGATGATGATGATGATGATGATGATGATGATGATGAGGCGAAGCAGGACACAGAAAGTCGTCGCAAAGGCATAAAGTCCAAGAAGAACGGAAATGACTTCCCTCCCGCGTGCTTCACTCTAAGTCAGGAGGAGATCGATCAGTTTTTCACTTGCCTCGTAGGAGTAAAACTTCCTTACGGTTACGCGGGGAAGATAAGCACATACCTAGACTCAGCGAAGCAGAAGTTTAGCGAGATGAAGTCTCACGACTGTCACGTGCTGATGACGCAGATACTTCGAGTTGCAATCCGTGGGATCATGGACACGCACGTCCGTGAAACGCTATTTGGCCTATGCAACTTTTTCGACGTCATCTCTCGGAAGTCGGTTGGCGTGAGGCAACTCAGAAGGCTACAGGAAGAGATCGTGGTGATACTATGCGAGCTTGAGATATACTTCCCGTCCGCATTCTTCGACGTTATGGTGCATCTGCTGGTCCATATCATGGAGGATATCATCCAACTCGGGCCGACGTTCCTGCACATCATGATGTCGTTCGAAAGGATGAATGGTGTCATCAAAGGATACGTTCACAACATGTCACGTCCAGAGGGAAGCATAGCCAGGGGCTTTCTGACCGAAGAGTGCATCTCCTACTGCACGAATTATCTAGGCATCGAGAACCCCGTTGGTCTACCCGTCAACAGGCACCTTGGCAGGCTCGCAGGATGAGGTCACCGTGAGGGTCGTCGCGAAATGCATGTCGACTTCGAGGGTCGACTCACCGACTTTGAAAGAGCAAACCTAGTCGCGCTACAACACATAGACGTGGTCGATCCTTGGGTTGTATAGCACAAAACCTTTATTGAAAAGACGTACAATGACCGAGGCCAACAGAGGACGGACGGAGATATAATCAAATAGCACAACTCATGTTTCACGCGTTGGTTCAAGCAGAAGCTTCTGTCGTACGCTTTACATGAGGATTCTTCCGCGGAAGAACAACTCATATTCGCCTTGTCACAGGGTGCCGAGCACAACCTGATGACATATGAGGCATACAATACCAACGGCTACACATTCTACACCGAGGGAAAGGACATGAAGAGCGATGGTTATCAGAACTCTGGGGTAACGATGGAATCCTACACCGGTAACGACAAGGACAGATACTACAGAAGGATCGAGGAGATCTGGGAGCAGAGCTACGCTGGAGAGAAGGTCTCGATGTTCCGTGTCAGATGGGCCAAGAGCATCATAAAAGAAGACCGGTATTTCACCACCATGGTTATACCCGAAGCCAAATCCAAGACCGCGGGCGCAAACGTCACCGCGAAAAATGAGCCATGGGTACTGGCTTCCCAAGTGGACCAATGCTTCTTCATTACTGACCCGCCAAAGCCCAGTCGTGTTGTCGTGAGGAGAGGCAAAAGGAAGATCATCGGAATGGATGGAGTCGCCAATGAGCAAGACTTCGACAAGTACGGCGACCCGAAGATGCAACATGACGAGATGATAAAGTACCAGCATATACCACAAGAAGAAGCAGGACCACCCTACCTAAAGGACGTCTATTCAAGAGAAGAACTCCATTTACGAAAAATAAGGGCAAGAAGATTGTGAACAAATAGCTAGCTAAGATCGATTGTATTTAAATTGTAGCCTTCATTCCTCGATTGTATTTCGACATTTTCAAATTTGATGATATTTTTTCATATTCAATATGAAAAATATTGAATATTTATGTGGACACTCGATCTCGATCCCCTCTTTCTCAATCCCTATCACCCCTCGCAAGATCCCCCTCGCCGCCGAGCACCCCCCGCACCCTCCCCCGCTCCTCCGCCGCCGTCGTCAGCATACTTACCACTAGAACACCTATTCACAAGATTCAACTCCTATTCATAGGCATCTACTTGCAAACCTAAAAAAAATACTAGGCACTAGATGTTGTTGTGAGGCACTAGATATTCATAGGCATCTAATTGCAAACATCAAAAAAATAGGCATCTACTTGCAAACATCAAGAAAAAATACTAGGCACTTCTCAAACCAAGGTGCAACCAGCACAAGAAAACAATGCATAGAAAAAAAAGGAAACATAAAAAAAAATACTAGGCACTTCTCAAACCAAGGTGCAACCAGCACAAGAAAACAATGCATAGAAAAAAAAGGAAAAAAAGGAGGGGGGAAGAGGATTCGAACCCGCCACCTCCTGCTAGGAGGCAAAACCCACGCACCACTGCGCTGCTACTTCGGAGGTTAACAACATAGAGAAGGCGCACCTCATATACATGTGCCATTACTATATAAAAAAACATTCTAATGGTGCACCGCTCGGGGTGCGCCATTCCTAAGCCGGCTGCCCTCGCGCCCTCCTGTCTTCTCCCGCGGCCTCCCCCCTACCCCCTTTCCACCGCCCAGCAGCGCCCGCCATCTCCCCGAACCTTAGCTCCGCTGCCGCGGAGGGCCACCACCTCCCCGACCTCACCGTCCTCGGCCGCCACCTCAAGTCCCCCTGCAAGACCCATGCCGTCCTCGTCCTCTCCACCGGCGTCGCCCCTTCCTCTGCATCCTGCTGCGTGTCCCTGCCAGATCCTCCACGGGCTCATCGGGCTGGTGAGGTCACTGGTGTCGGCGACGCTGCCGCAGATCGGGTCGCGCCTCTTCGTCACCTGGGGCATCCTCTGGAGCTTCCCCGAGGTGCGGTCTTCTTCTCCATGGGTCATGCCACATCTCTCTCTTCTTCTCCATGAATAGCCTGTGAGATGACAAGAGTGTAGCATCTACTGGTGATGCTTCTTCTTGAGCGATGTCAGCCTATATCTTACACTCGCCCAGCAGATAGCTTTATTTTGCCTTCAAGGAGATAATCCCGATGTCGTTTTGAATTGTTTGTTAGATTTCTGGACATGGGTCATCATGTAGCTTATTTTCCTGAGTTGTAATGGACCCTGCTGTCTGTTTGTGTTTATTTTCTGACGGGTGCCATCTAGTCCTGGGCTGCGCTCTGGCTCTAGTTTGGTTACTTGTCTTGGGATGTGGTTCACCCCTGAGTGGGGTTAGCCTTACTCTCACTAGTTTCCTTTGTATGCACTCATGTAGTTTATCAAGGGGAACCCCTTTTGCTCAAAATAAAAAAATGAATAACCTGTGGGAGCGAAAGGAAACTTGAAATACTGTAATTGGTGCAGAAGTTTCTCTTGATGTGTACTCTGGGTGCAGAAAAAAACTGAAGTCTTCTGTTACTTTATTGTTTGCTAGGTGGCCACATCTTCTCTTTCAAGTTTAGCTAGACTGCCATGGGGATCAAGTGTTGCAGCTAGTAGTACTAAATACATCACTGCACCAACAAGTGCCCCGACTCTTCAACTGTATGAGTTTCGTAATTTTTCTTGGTATGCATGCCCCTGAATCCTGATAATCTAGGAATTACAGCTCTTCAAATTAACTGTGTTAGGATTGAGACGCGATGCACCATCTTACTGAAAAATGTGCTCCTGGTATAATGCAATGCCATGATGATTTTCACATATGGATGTTGCCAAGTTGAAACTTGTGACAGGAATTTCACACAAAAATTACTGCAGCTTAATTCCTGGTATAATAGACAAGGAACAGCAATAATGTACTATACTTTCATTCATTAAAAGGAGCATACAAACTTGCAATTAAAACATGCATACATTAACACTGAGCTATGTATGTGTATATGCAGCTTGATGAATACACTTGCACTTAAACTTTCATTCATTACAGCTTGACGAATAAATTTACTCGCGGAAGAGAAGGCAATATTAACACTGAGCTATGTATGTGTATATGCAGCCATGACAAGTAGCGATCCACTACGACGACCCCATTCGCTGCAGGTGTTCTTTCTTTCCTTCTACAGTACAGCAGTAGTAGTACTATCTTGCATGTACAATATGATTTTTTTGCTGTCTTCATTCACTGCTCTCTCAAACGTTCAGCATATTAATCTTCCCAATGGGGTTGAACCAACAACCAGTGGGTTTCCATTTTAAGTTTCTACCAATAATCTCAAAGATTGGGCCGCACGCATGTCGGCAATCCAGGATGCGGACATCAGACAAGAATTCTTTCGCATCCAGTCGGAGTTTGCGCAAATCATCCATCGAGATGTCCTTCGTACCTCGGGGCAGTTCTACCTCAGATCTCCGCTGTCCAATAGTGAGATAGATACAATGCTACAAATGCAGGCTGACAACGACCGCAATTTCATGACTATCACGAAAGACGGCGGCTTCATCCACGTTCCCGTGAATCGGTACTAATTCATGTTGCAATATTAAACTTTAATGAAGTTGTATGTCTCTTTGGTTTGGACAGTCATTCAATTTATATATAATCGATGCTATTTATTAGTAGGACCATGAATCGTGCTGTTATAGTTGTAATATTACACTTTAATGAACTTGTATGTCTCTGTGAATTGGTACTAACGTTTTGTTTGGCTAGTGCATAGAGATGTCGTCGTATGTCGTGTACAAGGGTAAGGTTCTCGGAGTCTACGACGACTGGGAGGAGTGTTGGAGACAGGGTCACCGATTCAGCGGTAACAGTTACAAAGGGTACACCACAAGGGCAGAGGCGGAAGTTAGATACGCGCGCTATCTAGCGGGAGACAGGAGGGAGCGTTGGAAGAACCGGATAAAGACCAGTTTCATTGCGATTATGCTCATCGTGATGACCGCAGCTCTCTTCTATGTGATGGTAGTTTAGATGGTCGATATCGACTTGTAATGTGAAGACAAACTCGCTACTCACGGTCTCGAGACTTGTAATGTTCTCACTTTGTTCGGTATTTTAAATTCGGAGACTAATATGATGAATTGTATTCAGAGACTAATCTTTTATTGTATTCGATAAATCTGTTGTTTATATTTTGTGCTATCTATATTCTCTGCAATAATATATTTTGTAATCTGTGCAAATATCAGAAAAAATAAAATAAATACCTAATATTCATACTAGTGGCGCATCACTCAGCACACTAGTGGCGCATCACTCAGCACACTAGTGCGCCATTAGTATGGGTAAATATGGCCCTGGGAGGCATACTAATGGCGCACCATAAGCTATACTAATGGCGCACCAGGATCTGTACTAATGGTGCACCGGGATCTATACTAATGGCGCACCGGGATCTAAGTGCGCCATTAGTATACCAGATACTAATGGCGCACCGTGAGCAATACTAATGGCGCACTGCCTGGTGCGCCATTAGTATACCAGATACTAATGGCGCACGTGTGGTGCACCATTAGTAAAAAAATCAAATGGCGTGATGCTAGTGGCGCACCTACAGTGCGCCATTAGTAGCCAAAGTAGGTGCGCCATTAGCAAGCCTTTTCCTAGTAGTGATATGTGTGTTCAGTGAGCATTAATCTCTGAGATCATTGTACACGTGCATTCGGTGATCACGACTTACAAGTCGGGGTCCACACAGAGCTGGTATCAGAGCCATCCTGACTCTAGGAAGCCTTAGGTAGCATGGACGTCACATGGGACTGTAAGTACTGCAGAGGCGACGAACAGAGGTCGATTAGAGCAGAGGCAACTAGCGCGCGAAAGGGAGTAGTGTGAGTGGGCTTGGCAGTGTAGCGTAACAGGTTGGGCTGTAGTATGTGAGCCTGGGCCGTAGTACGATAGACTCATGTTTGAAAAAGAGAATATTCGTCCCGCATTTCTCTCTGCTGTCTTATCTTCCTCTTGCTCTTGCTTTCGTTCACCCGACCCTCTTCTCTCATCCACTCATCCCTCTCCTCTCGTCGGATCTCAACCTCCCAAGCTAGGGCCTCGTTGCCGGTGTCAGGGTCATTTAGAGATCGTGACATTCTGGTATCAAAGCCTCCGCTCCGTTGCACGCTCAAAAAAAATCTCCCGGATCATACCCGGCAAATCCGAGGCAAAGGTTGTAGATCACCCTAGGGTTTGATTCGTGTAATTCCTGACCTGAGGTGGGTTGATTTGGGGGCAGGGCAGCGACAACGGTGAAGTTCAAGCCCAGTCTATAGTCGTGCTTCCTAGCGGACGATATGGAGGGGCTGCAGGAGAGGATGCTTCAGGAGTTCACCGAAATTTGATTAACTCAGGTCAAGCTAACCCTCGTGGATGGGATCTGTGAGCAACTAGCAGCGCTCAACGCCAAGCTGTTCGAGCAGGCGGCACTGCTGGATCAGGTCCAGATGAAGGTCAATCTGTCATGCGACACACTCGGCCAGGTGCAACAAGAGCAACAGTACCAGGCAGTTCGGAGAAGCAAGCAGAAGGTAGGGGCCGAGAGCTTATCATCGACAGCCTCGGAAGGATCTGATAGTATACTCGGAGCAACACCCCGTGTAGGAGCATTCGTTCCACCTCGTCCGGTTCAGGTATCAGTGATGCCAACCTCCTTACATACCGTTGTTATACCTGTTGTGGAGGAATTTGGGTAAATGGCAGTGGATGCCGAAAATGGATTTCCCTCGTTTTGATGGGTCTGGGGTTCATGTGTGGATCGACAAGTGTGAGGCATTTTTTCAGTTGTATCATATTCCCGACAGTTTCAAGGTCACTTCAGCGTCATTGCATCTATCTCATAATGCAGCGCATTGGTACCAGGCATTCAAGTAGTCGGGGGTTTTTCACACTTGGGAACAGTTTGTTGTGGTACTAGTACAGGAATTCGATGTGAATGTTTATAGAGAGCAAATGAAAGAGCTCCTGATGCTGAAACGGACAGATACAGTGGACAGCTATAAATAGAAAATTATGCAGATGGTGTACTCCGTCAACTTATATGAACCTATAATCTGTGATACTTTCCTAGTCACTAGATTTATCATGGGGCTCAGGGAGGAGCTTAGAGCAGTAGTGGAAGTTCAGATACCACAAACTGTCCAGATGGCAGCACTCTATGCATATGTACAAGAGGGTTTGTTAGCACAACATAAGGGCAACAAGGTTCAGTATCCCAAGCAGGCTTATGCCAAGTCAGATATCAGGCAAGGGCTGGCACTAGGTGAATTATGGAAAGCCAAACAGTTGAAGGAATACAAGAAAGCTAATGGCATGTGCTTCAAGTGTGGGGAGAAGTTCATGCGTGGACACCTATGCACACAGCCTGTTCCTAATAACCCGTAGCTTAAAGCTGTTGAGTTGGTAGATCCTCGTGAAATTATCTCAGATGCTATACTAGATGCACTAGTGGGGAATGGAATGTGCTACAATTTCAGTGAATGCTTCGTCTGGGGCAGCACATCCAAAAACAATACAACTAAGAGCATTGGTGGAAAACAAAGTGGTACTCATTTTGGTAGATTCAGGGAGCACTCACACTTTTGTGGATCAGTCTCTGTTGAGTAAAATTTCAGCCTCTACAGTGAAGTTAAAACAGCCCATGCAGGGGAAGGTGGCCAATGGTACTATCATACCCTGCACTGAGATGGTGTCCAACTTAAATTCGTGGATTCAGGGGCACACATTCAGTAGCTCAATGCAAGTACTACCTCTGGGAGGACATGATATCATTTTGGGCATGGACTGGTTAGAACAATGGGGTGTGATGCAATGTCATTGGGCGGAAAAGAGGATTCAATTCCAACACAACGGATAAGAGGTCAGACTACAGGGAGTTTTACCTGCACAGCAAAACCATCTGGAGGAAGTGTCTATGGAGCAGTTGTTGAAATGGGAGAAAGGGAATGATAATTGGGCTTCTACAGTACTGAACAGAATTCTAATAGCTCCATCTACAGAAGTGCCTGAGGTGGTACACCAAGTGTTGGAGTGGAATAAGGAAGTTTTTTAGGAACCACACAAACTTCCTCCTCACAGAGCTTTTGATCACAATATCAATCTAGTCCCTGGGCATGTGCTAGTAAATTGCAGGCCATATAGGTACTCTCCTTTACAGAAGGATGAGATTGAGAAGCAAGTTAAGGAAATGTTGAATGTTGGACTTATTACTCCTAGCATGAGTCCTTTTGCAGCTCCTGTTTTGTTGGTCAAGAAGAAAGATGGCACATGGAGATTTTGTGTGGATTACACGAGGCTCAATGGTGTGACAGTAAAAAATAAGTTTCCCATGCCAGTGATTGATGAGATATTGGATGAATCAGGAGGTGCTAAATGGTTTTCCTAATTGGATTTGAGGGCAGGGTATCACCAGATCAGGATGAAGGAAGAGGATGAGTATAAAACTGCTTTTAAAACTCATCATGGGCAATTCCAGTTCAGAGTAATGCCTTTTGGTTTAGCTACTGCTCCACGCACTTTTCAATGTGCTATGAACTTTGCCTTTGCACGATCCAATTGAAAATATGTACTAATTTTTGTGGATAATATCCTGGTGTTTAGTGGAACTTTGGAAGATCATGTGGAACATCTCCAGTCAGTGTTTGATGTATTGAAGGAAAACCAACTATTTGTGAAAGAAAGCAAGTGTGCCTTTGCTGAGAAGTCTCTAGAATATTTGGGCCATATCATTTTTGACAAAGGGGTTGCCACTGATCCTGCTAAAACTGAGGCTTTGATACAATGGCCAATTCCTCATATAGTAAGTGAGTTAAGAGGATTTCTGGGGCTCACTGGATATTACAGGAAATTTGTCAAAAACTATGGGATTTTGGCAAGGCCACTGACTGCTCTTCTCAAGAAGCAAGAATTTGTTTGGTCACCAGAAGCATAAGAGGCTTTTCAATTGCTCAAGCAAGCAATGGTTAGTGCACCTATGTTAGCTCTACCAAACTTTGAAAAACCATTCACTGTGGAAACAGATGCTTACAACATAGGTGTGGGTGCTGTTCTGTCTTAGGAGGGGCATCCTATTGCCTTATACAGCAAGGCTCTAGGAGTAAACGGCTAGAAATTATCAATCTATGAAAAGGAGTTCCTAGCAATTATGATGGCTATTGATAGGTGGAGATCATATTTGTCTAGATCTCATTTTGTGATTATAACTGACCATCAGAGCTTGTGTCATTTGGAGGATTAGAATCTCACTTTGGATTTAGAGAGAAAAGCCATGACTAAATTTGTAGGGTTGCAGTTTTCAATCCAATACAAAAAAGGGGTAGAAAATACTACAGCATATGCCTTGTCAAGGGTGGCACACTTATTCTCAGTACAACAAGTGTCTTCCATCAAATCTGTCTGGGTGCAAGAGATTTTGAACTCTTACTATGCAGACCCTATAACTCAACTCATCTCGCAAAACCTGTCAGTCAATGCAGAAGCCTGACCAGGATACAAATTTTAAGATGGGCTTATTAAGCAAGATCAGAAAATTTGGGTGGGAGCTAACATTGGCCTGCAGACTAACCTGATCCAAGATTTTCATTCAACTCCTATGGGAGGACATTCAGGGATTCTACCCACATATCACAGAGTAAAACAACTATTCAGTTGGCAGGGGATGAAAACTCATGTGGAAAATTTTGTGAAACAATGTAGGATTTATCAACAAGCAAAGCATGAGTTGTGCAAAATCCCTGGACTGCTTCAACCTCTTCCTGTACCTGAAAGTCCTTGCCAGGAAATCAGTATGGACTTTGTAGAAGGGCTGCCTAAATCAGAAGGATTCTCTGTGATACTGGTGGTGGTAGATAGACTAACTAAGGTCACCCATTTTATACCCTTGAAAAACCCATTCACAACAGCTTCTGTTGCCAACGTGTTCTGGAACAACATTGTCAGGCTTCATGGATTACCTCTGGTAATAGTGTCAGACAGAGACAAGATATTCACCAGCTCATTTTGGAAGGAGTTGTTCAGAGCTTTTGGCACTGAATTGCAAATGAGTACCTCTTATCATCCACACACAGATGGGCAAACAGAAAGGGTAAATCAATGCTTGGAAATGTATATGAGGTGTGCAGTACATGATTTTCCTAATAAGTGGGCACCATGGATACCTCAAGATGAATTCTGGTACAATTCCACTTATCACTCTTCTCTAGGGTGCACTCCTTACAAGGCCTTGTATGGTCATGACCCGAACCTAGGGCAGTTACTGGGACATCCCACATCTCTCAACCGTGACGTCAACACCTGGTTAGCATCCCATACTGAGCATACAACTGTACTAAAGGAGCATTTGGCAAGGGCACAATGCAAATATAAGCAGTTTGCAGACAGACATCGCTCTGATAGGGTTTTTGCTGAGGGAGAAATGGTCTATTTGAGGCGTCAACCGTATGCTCAAGCATCAGTTGTCAATCGTCCCTGTCGCAAGCTAGCTCTCAAATACTTAGGTCCCTATAAGATCTTGGAGAAGGTAGGACTAGCTGCTTACCGCTTGGATTTGCCACGAGGTAGTCAAATTCATCCGGTTTTCCATGTATCTTAGTTGAAGGGTCATGTGCCTGATCACACTCCAGTGTTTACGACTTTGCCAGCGCCAGTGGATCTGTCAGCTCCTGGGGTTGTTCCTGAAGAGATACTTGATCGAAGACCGGTGAAAAAAGGCAATGTGTGATATTTTCAGATTCTCGTGAAATGGGCGAAATTGTCGGCGGCTTCGGCAACATGGGAGGATTATGATGTGTTGCACGCAAGGTTTCCGCACGCACCAACTTGGGGTCAAGCTGGTTCTTTAGGGGCAGGTACTGTAAGTACTGCAGAGGCGACGAACAGCAGGTCGATTAGAGCAGAGGCAACTAGCGTGCGAAAGGGAGTACAGTGAGTGGGCTTGGCAGCATAGCGTAACGGGCTGGGCCGCAGTGTGTGGGTGTGGGCCAAATCGGTGTGGCTGGCTATAAATATGAAGCAGCTTGTAACGAGAGACTCATGTTTGAAAAAGAGAATATTCCTCCCACATTTCTCTCTGCTCTGTCTTATCTTCCTCTTGCTCTTGCTTTCGTTCTCCCGACCCTTATCTCTCCTCTACTCGTCCCTCTCCTCTCGTCGTATCTCAACCTCCCAAGCTAGGGCCTCGTCGCCGGCGTCAGGGTCGAGTAGAGGTCGTGACAGGGACGAAACCCCTTTCAAAAGCTACACCTAGCCTTTACACTTAGGGTTTTGCTGCATCCGTCACCTCTTCCACTATACCATTCAAACCCCTTTTACTCACACCTCTCCTTAAACCTTGTTGATGGTCGTCGTACACGAGAGCCTCCTAGAGTCCGGCTTTCCCCTACTCCTGGAGGACAGCCTGGAGTAGTGTTGGGTCCGCCGATCACCAGTTTTTCTCTTCCACGAGCACTGGGTCAATGCCACCACGAAGGAGTACCACATTGTGGTCATGAAGTCAAATGACTCCCTGACTGGTTGGTTCTTTGAAGGGTCACAGATGGAGACTCTGGTGTTAGTAGTCGAGATAGTAGAGCGAAAGGCGCTCATCCACCTTCGTGAGATCCTTCCTGAGATGGCCAACAAACTGGCTACCCGTCACTTTTCTTCCGTTAAGGATGAGGTTGGGAGGAGTTGGACATTGACCCCGTCCCCGGAAGAAGGAGCACCGCTCAGGTTCAAACCTACTTCAGCCTCTCCTCCGACAGTCTCGCTCACAACCTGATCAAGGAGTTAGTGAAGCTCTGCAAGGAACTTCACGATCTCTGCGAGCTACTCCATCAAGAGAAGACAAAGATAGGCAGGATCAAGAAGGATGGAGACCCCGAGGGGTAACCCGCCTAGGGACACCCCGACTTGGAGTCATCGCATGAGTGCCAAGGAGTATCACGACCTCTTCTACGCTCCACCAGCAAAGTGTCGTCGGGATGGACCTCCTCGTTCCCCAACACCCTCGACAAGAGACAATGCCAGCATGGACGATGACCAGGAGGAAGACCCCAAGGGGCATGAGTACAATACTGAGCACTCCACTACTTGAGTCTAAGAACCCCTAGGGTAGGACAAGCTATGAAACCCTCATGCGAAGTCGAGTCTGTGTAATGGTTCATATGAAACCATGTGTGCTTGTTGTTTGCTTTTCTGTTTGTGTCTCTATGCAAGTCGTGCTTTTGCCTTAGGAAACATGTGAGCGGCTACATTTCTTATCTTACTTAACAGATATGTGATGGGTCTTTCGGCCCTTTTTTATGACATGCTCGCATCGTACCAACCCCCTCCCCTATTTAGACACATTCCCCTCTTCTGTTGTTCATTTCATCTATTCCAGTTGTTGACTTGGCTGCTCCAAATAGGATGGTGATTGCTACTCGCGCAAGTACTTTTGGCAACCCCAGCACCAGTGATTCTAGCCAGCAGCCAGGACCTAGTGGGTCTTCTCAAGCTGGAGCTCACTAGGAGCAGCCACAAGGCAACATTCCCCCGCCACCACCTCCTCCGAAGAACCTGACCATGGCTCAGTTTCTCCAAGCTCTCTCGGAGGAATAACAAGCAAACAATGCCGCTATCTAGAAGATGGCTCATGTCCTTGTGAATAACTCGCGGTAGGGCTGGAACGACAGTGGTCGCTCCAGTCTGTCGGAATTCATGAGGACTTCGCCCCCAACCTTCACCGAGAAAACTGAGCCTTTGGATGCCGATGACAAGTTCTGCACCATCGAGGACCTCCTTGCACTTGTCAACTACAATCAGGACCGTGAGAAGGTTCTTTATGACTCTCACTGTCTCGGAGGAACCGCTAGAGCATAGGGGACGGATTCAAGTTCATCCAAGGCGAGCATGTTATCACCTGGGATGAGTTTAAGGAAGATTTCGTACTGCCCACATTCCCTTTGGGATGATGGCTATCAAGAAGCGGGAGTTTTGAGCACTGAGGCAAGGAAGTGGCTCAGTTAAGGAGTACATGCAGAAGTTCAACCTTTTGTCGAGGAACTCACCTCATGATGGCAGCATTGAGGAAACCAAGATAGAACGCTTCATGGAAGGGCTTCAGCAATCGCTGCAATACCAACTTGTTGTCTGTGACTGTCGAACCTTCTTCGATTTGGTGAACAAGGCCCTCATGCTTGAAGATAAGCGTTGTGTCATGGAAGACACACGCAAGAGCAAGCTGATCAACATCGGTGGTTCCAGCAATCAGAAGACTCGCCCCTAGCAATCAGCCACGGCAAGGCCAAGCTATCAACCTCGACACCCCATGACTCCTCCACCTCTATCGAGCTACCAGCCTCAGCCGTATGCCAACTCCAAGCTGGCATACAACTCTCCCATCAACAACAATGGCAAAAAGACCAACAAATTTGGGCAGGTCACCTTCTTTAGGTGTGGTCAACCTCCACACATCTCGAAGCAGTGCCCCAATAGGATGTCATATACATCGCGCCCCAATGCGCCAAACCAGGGACAAGGCGTGTAGATCCACCCATAAACCAAGCTCCCGACAACCGTCCCTACAATGGCAAGGGTCGTGTGAATCACGTCTCCATAGAGGAAGCCTAGGAGGACCTGGATGTCATACTGGGTACGTTCCCTATCAACACAACTCCACAAACAGTTCTGTTTGATTGTGGTGATTCGCTTTCTTTTGTCACCCAAAAGTTTGCACTGGAGAGTGGCTTGAAGCCTACACTCCTGAATGGTCACAAGTTGGTACAAACCTCGGGTGCAATATTGCGGACTAATCTAGGGTGTACAGGAGTTGGGATCAACATCAACGGGGTAGACTTCGTAGAAGATCTCATCGTCCTTAAGTCGCAAGGCTTGGACGTGATCCTTGGTATGGATTCGTTAGCCAACCACCAAGGCAGGTTGGACTCTGCCAAGAGACTATTACGATGACCAGTGATGAAGGAGTCAAAGTCAAGTATATTCCCAGCCCCGCCTCCGCTCAAGACCCTCAGGTTAATTGCCTTTTGGGAATTGAGTTGGACAAAGTGTGAGTGGTATGTGAGTACCTGAATGTGTTTCCTGAAGAACTGCTCAGGATGCCTTCCGACTGAGACATAGATTTCATTATTGAACTAATGCCCAGATCAATACCCATCTATAATAAGCCCTATAGAATGGGGTCCAAGGAATTGGCTGAGTTGAAGAAACAACTGGACGAGAAGCTTAGGAAAGGATTTATTCGCCCTAGTGCCTCTCCTTGGGGATCACCTATTCTATTTGTGTCCAAGAAGGACGGAAATATCAGACTCTGTGTTGACTACCGTTCCATCAACGATGTCATGATAAAGAACAAGTATCCACTCTACAAGATTGAAGACATGTTCGATCAGTTGAATGGTGGTAAAGTGTTCTCCAAGATCGACCTTTGGTCTGGGTACTGCCAACTAAAGATCATACCCGAAGATATTCCGAAGACGACATTTGTAACTAGATATGGCATGTACGAGGGCACGATTATGCCATTTGGGTTAAGCAATGTCCCATCCTACTTCATGTAACTCATGAACAAAGTCTTCATGGAGTATCTGGACAAGTTTGCCATCGTCATCATCGACGACATATACATCTTCTCCCTGTATGAAGAAGACCATGAGCAACACTTGCGTATGGTGCGAGAAAAACTTTGAGAGCACCAACTTTATGCCAAGTTCAACAAGTGCGAATTTTGGCTACATGAAGTTGGATTCTTGGGTCATGTGATGATGGCGGATGGGTTGTCAGTTGATCCCACCAAGGTTGCATCAGTTACGAAGTGGAATTCGGCAGCCAATGTGAACGAAATAAAAGATTCCTCGGAATCACGGGGTACTACCGTAAACTTGTTGAAGGATACTCCAGCATCGCCTGACCTATGATTCAACTCTTGAATAAGGACAAAAAGTTTGAGTGGACGCCAAAGTGCGAACAAAGCTTCCAAGAGCTCAAGAAAAGATTGACGACAACCCCAATTCTGGCCACCCCTGATATTCACAAGGAGCTTGTGATATACTATGATGCATCGAGGACTGGGCTTGATGGTATCCCAATGCAAGAAGGCAGGGTCGTGGCATAAGTGTTCGGACAGCTCGTTCCCAAGAGGAGAACTACGCCACTCACGACCTTGAGTTTGCGGGAGTGGTTCATGACTTGAAAACATGGCGACATTACCTTCTGAGGAAGCGATGTGAGATATACACCGACCATAAGAGTTTAAAGTATATTTTCACTCAGAAGGAATTGAACATGAGGCAGCGGAGATGGTTGGAGTTAATTAAATATTATGACCTCAGTATTCAATATCACCCCGGAAAGGCCAATGTAGTAGCGGATGCCTTGAGTAGGAAGGCTTGCACCTTGAATGCTATGATCAAGGAAAGGCTACCTGCCCTATATGATGAACTTGAGAGCTTCGGGTTGGATCTAGTTGCACCAGGGTTCCTGGCCTACATTGATGGACAATATTAAGGAGGCCCAGAAGGGATATGATACATGTCCAACATATCTATAATTCTTGATTGTTCCATGCTATTATACTATCTGTTTTGGATGTTTTATATGCATTAATATGCTATTTTATATTATTTTTGGGACCAACCTATTAATCTAGAGCCTAGTGCCAGTTCCTGTTTTTTTCCATGTTTTTGAGTATTGCAGATAAGGAATATTAAACGGAGTCCAAACGGAATAAAATCTCCGGAATGATTTTCCTCGACAAGAAGACATCTCCTAGACTTGGAGAAGGGGGCAGGAGACCTGCCGGGAGGGGACGAGCCTACAGGGCGCGTCCCCTGGCTTGTGGGCCCCCTGCACCTCTCCTAACCCTAATCCTTGGCCTATAAATTCCCAAATATTCCCCCGTTACCGGAGAGAGCTAAAAAATTACTTTTCCGCCGAAGGGAACCTCTGTTCCCGTGAGATCCAATCTGGAAGCCTTTTCCGGTTATCTGCTCGAGAGGGAATTGATCACGGAGGGCATCTACATCAACTCCATTGCCCCTCCGATGATGCGTGAGTAGTTCACCACACACCTACGGGTCCATAGCTAGTAGCTACATGGCTTCTTTTCTCTCTTTGTTCTTCAATACCATGTTCTCCATGATGTTCATGGAGATCTATCCGATGTAATACTCTTTTGCAGTGTGTTTGTCGAGATCCGTGAATTGTGGGTTTATGTTCGGATTATCTATTAATATTATTTGAATCTTCTCTGAATTATTATATGCATGATTTCATATCTTAGCAAGTCTCTTCTAGTTATTGGTTTGGTTTAGCCAACTAGATTGGTAATTCTTGCAATGGAAGTAGTGGTTAGTTTTGGGTTCAATCTTGCGGTGTCCTCACCCAGTGACAAAGTAGGGGTAGCGAGGCACGTATTGCATTGTTGCCATCAAGGATAAAAAGATGGGGTTTTCATCATATTCCTTGAGTTTATCCCTCTACATCATGTCATCTTACTTAATGTGTTACTCTGTTCTTCATGAACTTAATACTCTAGATGCAGGCAGGAGTCAGTTGATGTGTGGAGTAATAGTAGTAGATGAAGACTCGTTTCGGTCTACTTGACATGGATGTGATGCCTATATGCATAATCATTACCTTGGATATCTTCATAATTATTCGCTTTTCTATCAATTTCTCGACAGTAATTTGTTCACCCATCGTATTATTTTCCTTTATGAGAGAAGCCTCTAGTGAAACCTATGGCCTCTAGGTCTATTTTCCATATTATATTTTCAGATTTATAAACCAAAAATACCAAGCCCCTCGTGCGTGGTATGATACATTGAAGGAATTCCTCAAGAAGAAAGTCTTCAAACCCGGTTCACTTGATCCTACTCTTTCCACAAAATCCTAGGACAATGAACTATTCGTGTGCCAAATATATGTCGACGACATTATTTTTGGTTGTACTGACAAACGTCACAGTGATGAATTTGCCTACATGATGAGTGAAGAATATCAAATGTCCATGATAGGGGAGATGAAATTCTTCTTAGGTCTGCAAATTCGTCAACAGCGCAATGGCATCTTCATATCTCAAGGGAAATACCTCAAGGATGTCCTAAGGATGCATGAATGCCTACCAACGGCCACCTCTGCACTAACGAAAATGGTATATATTTCGATCAGCAGGTATATCGCTCTATGATTGGCTCTTTATTGTACATATGTGCATCTAGGACAGACATTATGCTTAGTGTTTGCATGTGTGCACGTTTCCAAACAAAACCGAAGGAATCACAACATAAGGTTGTGAAACATATTCTTCGATATCTAGCTCATACACCAACACTAGGATTATGGTACCCCAAGGGCTCAAATCTTCATCTCTTTGGATATTCTGATTCTGATTAGGCTGGTGACCGTGTGGATCGCAAGTCAACGTCACGCACATGTCATTTCCTCGGGCGATCCTTAGTTTGCTGGTCCTCAAAGAAGCATCACTATGTACCACCCTCCATTGTTGAAGCTGAGTACATTGCTGCTGGATCTTGCTGTGCTCAATGCTATGGATGAAGCAAACCCTCAGAGATTACGACATCAACATGAATAATGTGCCTCTCTACTGAGAAAATGAGAGTGCAATCAAGATCGCCTACAACCCTGTACGATACTCGAAGACCAAGCACATCCAGATTCGTCATCATATTCTTCCTGATCATGTACTCAAGGGCAATATCATCATCGACCATGTGAAGACTGATGGCCAACTAGCAGATATCTTCACAAAGCCCTTGGATGAGAAAAGGTTTTGCAAGTTGCGGTGTGAACTAAATAATCTAGAATCTTTGAATTTTCTGTAAACATGCACACAACCTAACACTTATGCAAAATTGATGACTTAGATGTGCAACACACGAAGTAACGTTTTTCTTCAATCAATGAAGAATAACACTCTAAGTGTGAAGCAATTAATGAAGAATTTTATTCTGAGGGCCCTGCAACAATTGTACGCGGCGCCTGAAATCATCATTCTTATACAGTGGGAAACGCCACCACCAAACTTTGAAATTCTTCAAATTCGAGACTTTTCACGAATTCTTCAAAATTTTCAAAGTCTTCAAACTTTTTCAAATTATTCAACATTTTTTGTGATGATCTTCATTGACTATATATTATATAATGAGTTTCAATGTCCTCAACAGCATTCACCTATTGTTAAGTCTTCAGTTTGGTATTTCTTCTAAGTGAATGTGATCGGACCCGTCTCCCCTCTATGCTAAGCTCAACCTAGTGTCTTCGCAATTCTTCATATGCGTTCTACTTGACACTTGTTCAAAGTCCTCACTGAGTCCTTGTCAGCTGATGACTTTGCAACAAAATCCTCAAAATTCAAAAAAAACGTTTTGTCGTTACCACTCTAACTGCACCCACTAATCACGATAGGATAACCACGATCTCCATTATCTCCACTGCTTCGTTCGTGGGTAGCACGTGTCATGCGGAGACGAAAGGGCAGGGGTAGTTTCGTCTGAAGAATTTGCTTTGGACCGCTTTCACCTCAGCAATAAATATCCTCTTACCCCTCGAGTCAAAAACTCTTCTCTCCCTCTCGTCTTCTCTGCTCGAGCTCAAAACCTAGCGCCAGTGCTAGCAATCTTCGTCGCCAGTGAGGAACATCTTCACTGCGTCGACCTTGCCATCGCCGGAGTCACGCCGACTGCGGATCATCTTACTCCGCCGTCGTCGTAGCAATCTTCAATCGCCAAGTTAGGATACAGAAGATCTGAACAGAAGAACTTCTATTTTTTACTTCCCTAGTTCATCGTGTTCTTCATATAGGGTAATTAAAATCCTATTTTACTATCCCTGTCGATCCATTTACTATCTTTAGATTCGTGAAATCAGTTTTTCCTCAGAAAATCTTTCAGCTATACACACCCATGTCTAAAACACTTAATGAATTTTACTAAGACACTACTTCCTTCACGAGATTCCTCAATTGTGCAAATTTTCAATATGCACAACTCTGGAACCCAAGATCAGAATACTTAGTCAAATTCCTCAACTTAAGCCATTTTTCAATTTCCTCAAATCTGAGAACGCATATGACCTCTCAAACTCTTCGCACCTATACTCTGTTCACAGGTACAAAATGTCAGCTGATGACTCACTAGGTTCTCATAAACTCAACTCACTTGCAGCATTTCTCGAAGAAACATTACATGTGTCCACGGATTTCTCAAGAATACAAATTCCTCATCAAAAACCTCAGCTGAAGAAAATGGAGGAAGACAGAAAACAGAAGGGTGGCAAGAAGCTTGAGCAGAACACTTCATTTGATATTCCAGAGGAAATATATGTTGATTAGTGCATGCCAGATGAAGAAATTCATGGGAAATAAACGCAAGATCAGGCTTCAAAAGATTGAACGCAGATGGGCAAAGGAGTGTAAAGAATATATGTATGTCACTCCAAAGTATGCCAAGAAGTTGGCCCTCAAACCTCCCTGCAAAAGATTGCCTCAGGGAGACTAACAAACTGCACGTTCCTCCAATGTAGACACAGTTGAAGACTATCCTGAAGGAAAAGGCAAACATTGTTGTAACAAAGTTTAATGAGGACTCTGCTGCTGGAGCTACTGCTGCCGAGGCTTCTGCTACAAAACAACCTCCCAAGAAGGCACTGATGACTTGCTGTTGCCACCTCCTCTTTGCCGAGGCTTCTGCTACAGAACAACCTCCCAAGAAGGCACTGATGAAGAAACGAGATTTCAATTCAAAAACCTCAACAACATTATCAAAAGAGAATATTCCTGAGAAAGAAGCAACAACGGCTGCCAAGTCCTCAACTGCAGCACGGTCTTCACTTCCTGTGCAGCCACAGCAGAGGCAACGTCAAACAGGAAATCCAAATTCCTTAGTACCATCTGCCTCAGGCTCAGCTCACAAATCTTCACCTGGCATATTGAAGACAAAGATGACTGTTGGGAGAGGAACAAGGCCAGCCCAAGCAAGGATGTCCTCAATATTCCTTCGGTATCAGACGGACGTGAGGAATATGATGATGAAACTCTTCAAGCCATCATGAGGAACAAACAAGAAAGGGTTACACAAGCTACTGGGAACACCATTCCCCTTGCATTGGATCCAAAAGTGGTGTTGAACTTCATAGATCTTTGGTATGAGGATCCAAACACACCCATTGATAATTTGAAACTTCTACCTGGACTCAGCCACATGGTTACTTCATTCATCAGTGTAGAAAAGTGGAAGGATCAGCAATCAAAAAACGAGCTCGGGCTGCAAATATTAAAAAGGAGAAGTACTTGAAACAAAACCTCCTTAGCTTGACGCGTGAGGAACTTGTCTCTACTCCAGCAGAGCTGAAAACCCTTACTCACAAATACACAAGTCTTCATGCAGACCGAAAGGGTGTCAAAGTGAGGTTTGTCAAGGCCGCAACTGAAGCAATTGATGAATACAACAACAGGGTTGCAACCCCAAAGCAACCAACAAATCCTCACACCTGCTACACTGCACAACTGGTTGATTCTGATGAAGATGAAGAACCATCTTCTGATGAAACTACTTAGAATATTCCTGCTGAAGAATCTGCCAGGCCTGAAACTGCTCATGCAATGCCTGGTGAAAATGCTCCTTCACCAGTGTCTTCAAAAGTGAAGAAAGTGACTCTTCCGTCTACATCAAACGCGAAGAAAAAAAAGCTGCTCAGAAGAAAGCCAAGAAGAGAAAGGCATCAAAACCTTCAAAGTCTTCAGAGGCAAAACGTCTGAAGACTCTACCTAGTACATCATCAGCTCTAGTGGATGCAACTCCTCTCAGCGTTGCACCATCATACATGATTGTACCATTTGGTAAAGAGCATATCATTCCAGAACAGGATGAGGAAATGGCTGGCAATCGCTCTGCTACATGCACACCAATAGATGAGGAAATTCAAGCTGATCAAATTCCTCAAATCTCAACATCTCCTCCTCAAAACCCAGAAACGACTGCTGAAGAAAAGGAGGCTCATGAAGACATTGGCAGCAGCGCACCTATTATCCATGATGATTTTTGAGAAAGTATCATCCAAACTCGCCAATGACTTCACAAATTCCTCAAAGTACTGAATCTCATTCAGCAAAAAAAATTCCGACTGGCTCTGAAGAAAAGAGCTCACGTGTGAAATCAGCACCAGACCAAGAATCAGCTGCATCAGCTGATGAAACTGAAAAGGAAATTGGTGTATCAGAAACTGCATCTCCTCCTCCGGCACAGCAAATTACTCAAACTGAAGAACAAGGCCCTGATACGTCTCCAACGTATCTATAATTTTTTATGGTTTCATGCTATTATCTTGTCAACCTTTGGATGTTCTGCATGCCTTTTATATATTTTTTGGGACTAACTTATTGACTCAGTGCCAAGTGCCAGTTCGTGTTTTTTCCATTTTTTGACCCCTTTCAGAGGAGATTTTGAAACAGAGTCCAAACGGAAGAAAATCTCCAAAAAGGTTTTTTCCATCACGGAAGAAGATCGGGAAACTATAGAGCCAAGGCAGGGGAGCCTCAGGGGCCCCACAAGCCCCACCCCACGGCCAGGGGGTAGGTCGCGGCCCAGAGGCTTGTGGGCCCCCTGGACGCCCTCTGCCCTAGGGGTTGCGCCTATATATTCCCTAAACATCCCAAAAAAAAATTAGGAGATCATCGAAATCACTTTTCCACCGCCGCAAGCTTCTATCTCCGCAAGATCCCATCTGGGGCACGTTATGGTGCCCTGCCGGAGGGGGGATTCGGACACGGAGGGCTTCTTCATCAACACCATGACCTCTCTGATGATGCGTGAGTAGTTCACCATAGACCTACGGGTCCATAGCTAGTAACTAGATGGCACGTTCTTGGATCTTTAATACAAAGTTCTCCATGATCTTCATGGAGATCTATCCGATGTAATCTTCTTTTGCGGTGTGTTTGTCGAGATCCGATGAATTGTGGATTTATGATCAGATTATCTATGAATCTTATTTGAGTTTCTTCTGATCTCTCTTATGCATGATTTCATATCCTTGTAATTCTCTTCGAGTTGTGGGTTTTGTTTGGCCAACTAGATCTACGATTCTTGCAATGGGAGAAGTGCTTGGTTTTGGGTTCATACCGTGCAGTGACCTCACCTAGTGACAGAAGGGGTAGGGAGGCACGCATCATGTTGCTGCCATCAAGGGTAAAAAGATGGGGGTTTCATCTTTGGTTTGAGATTATCCCTCTACATCATGTCATCTTGCTTAAGGCGTTATTCTGTTCGTCATGAACTCAATACACTAGATGCATGCTGGATAGCGGCCGATGTCTGGAGTAATAGTAATAGATGCAGAAAGTACCGGTCTACTTGTCTCGGACGTAATTCCTATATGTATGATCATTGCCTTAGATATCGTCATGACTTTGCGCAGTACTATCAATTGCTCGACAGTAATTTGTTCACCCACCGTGATATTAGCTATTTTGAGAGACTATGGCCCCCGGGTCTACTCCACACCATATTCTTAATCTTACACTTTTTAATTCGTTGCACTTTCGTCCTTCATATCTCACTTTGCAAAGAATCTTGAAGGGATTGACAACCCCTTTGAAGCATTGGGTGCAAGCTCGTTTGTGTTTATGCAGGTACTCTGGACTTGATGAGACCCTCCTTTTGGATCGATACCTTGGTTCTCAAAACTGAGGGAAATACTTACTGCTCCTGTGCTGCATCACCCTTTCCTCTTCAAGGGAAAAACTGACGCAAACAAGAGAAGTAGCAAGAAGAATTCATGCCGTTGCTTGGGAAGGACTTTTGTTGCCGTAGCAGGCCCTCATGAAAATGCCTCGGCATATGATAAAGATTCAACTGATGAACCACATGTTGCTAATCCTAACACTGCAATTGTGGTGGCCAAAAATCCTCAAGATGATGAAATTCAACATCAAGATCTTCAACCAAAGCCTCATAAGCCCAACTCAAAAAGGCCAAAGTTTCTAAAAGCAGATTTCTATGATGAACATCATTTCTTCACTAGGGAAAATCCATATGATAAGCTTCGTATCAGGCACAGGAATTTCTGGACCAGAACACAACTCAATCACTATGCTGCTATGCTTGTTGGGAAGAGGAAGATATTTCATTGCACGCACATTCCTCATTGTGATATGGAGGAAATTCCTTGCTTCACCCCCGTTCTAAGTGTTCTTCACGATGCAGGGTTACTCCCATTCTGCATAGATATCGGTGATTAGAATATGTACATCATTCTTCAGTTCTATGCCACACTGCACATCTCGGGTGACCCCAAAAACATCAACTCTTGGGTTTTGGACTGGATGACTCGGCACACTCATTTAACAGCTCGAGCCACAGAATTTCTTCGAGCTCTACCAAACTCAATTCCTTTAGATGAAGCAATTAACCTATATGATGAAAAAGGGTTGCCAAATCATCTAATGGGGGCCCTCATCAAGCCTTTATCTCCAGGCCAACCTCCAAGGACTAGATTCCTCGTGAAGGAACTGAAGTATGTGCCCAGAATAGTCTACAGAATATTGGCCTATTCCCTCGCACGTATCAAAGGGCATGATAATGAGGAAGGTGTTCTTGGAATCATGAAGAACATCATGTTCAACGTCATTCACGGAATCAAAATGAACCTTCACTACTTCTTCTTGAGGACTTTGGCCAACAATGCCTTGTCGCCATTTGAGGTGAAGATTTATGCGCCTTGGATCATGAGGTTCATCAGAACCAGATCCACAATCAACTATCAACCAGACTATCAGAATCACCTTGGATATCTGCCTCCTCTCAAAGTCATCAACAAATCTTTTGAATGAGTTGAGGGCAAAGGCAAGTCTGTGATTGATGAAGGAAATTGGCCACTCGATGGTCAATTTCGCAAGGTTCCATCCTCCTCATCATATGATGACACTGCCACACAAGAATCTGATGGCAGAGCAAAACCTCCTAGTCCAACTGCTCCACGGGTGATTACTAATAGAGAGCTTCTCGTCGGTCTTCATCAGAAAGTTGAATAAAACCATAAGTAGGTTAAACGTCAATTTGGCTCTATTGTGAAAACCCTCAATGATATTGAAAATGCAGTGAAGAAAAAACACTATTATCTTCATGGGGTATTTGATCGCACCTGGGCCATAATGTCACATCTCAAGACTCCTGAGGAACTCAAAGAACTTGAATTCATTCAAGACTTAGATTGGTCATGGCCACCAAAGAAGAAATTCAAGAAGATCCCTATTCCTGACCTAGTGGACAGCTCATAGTCCTCATTCCAATCTGCTGATTCTGATGAAGAACCTGCTGATACTACAATAGGTCCAACCAGGAAGACTAATACGAAGAATGCAGGCGCCTCTCCTCCACCAAAGAAGTGAAGTTCTTCATGTGTGTTAGTCCTTAGTTTCATCACTTTTCGTCAATTAATAACAAAGGGGGAGAAATTTGAGAGTTAGTCTTCAAGCGGGTCAAATTTATGGGCTTATAAACTCTATTAAGTTACAAACTCCCGTTTCTTCTCAACTGTTTGATGTAATGAGTTGTAACTTAACCCGGTGGTGTTCTGACACTTTTGAACATTTTTCCTCGCATGCTTATTACTCTAGATAATTAATGCATGCATGCTGAAATTCGTGAGACACCATTTTTCATCATGCATTTCAAATTCCGCATGCTATGTCAAATGCATGCATGTATTATAAGATACAGGGGGAGATCTGCATGATATATATCATCAATGTGCATATTGTGTCCAACGCAAATTCCTCAAAATATGCACATCTTCAGGGGGGACTTTCTTTGTATCTTGCCTTCAAATTCCTCAAACTCTGTACTTATATTTCATATTATTATCCCCGCTGAAAACTTAACCTATTTGTCATCAACCACCAAAAAGTGGGAGATTGTAAGTGCATCTAGTGCCCCTTAGTGATTTTGGTAGTTTGAAGACTTATAGATTAAGAGACTGATATGTTTGTAAGTGTACACACACTCTATAAGTCGTTGAGGTGTTTGAGTTATTCGAAGAATATCGACGCCTAAAAATGTATGTCTTCGGATGAAGACTTTGGTCATTCCTTGAAGACTTTGATCGTGAACAAATTGCAAAGAAATTGATATTCCTAATGAAGATATTGAATATGAGCGGAAATCATCAAGTGAGGAAATACCCCAAACACCCAAACCCAAACCAAGTCCCAAGTGATTGAGCATCACTGAAGAAGTTATTCCTGTGTGGAACCTACACTTGTTACCTTTGAGGACTGTGCATCCTCCAGACGATTAGGCATCATGGTCTAGAGCATCCTGCGGTCAATTCTGGATCGCCGAGTGACCGAGTTTGTGAGGGTTTGGAAGTCTGTCCTGAAGACTTACCACGAGTGTTGGGCGAGAACTGTGTGTCCTTAGCTCAAGGAGAATACGGTAGGGACTGTGTGTCCCAGGACTGTGTGTCCTTTGGTTTCAATACCAAGCCGCTTCAAACCAGACGCACAACTCTCACAGCAGTTGGAACCGGATCATCAACAACTATCTTCATCGAGCTACTGGTTCTATTTCTTCAACTCCTTTCATTTACTCAATTGCATGTTGAAGATTTTCATCTATACTATTTGAAGAATATGACTAAATACTTTCTCTGAATTCCTCACCTCAAATTCTTCACCTGAGTTATTCTTCACTTGCTTATCCTGTACTCATGACCTGTGTAAACCAATTCTCTTAATTCACGCAGAGTACTTTGTTGTAGACGTTTTTGCACTTCTGACTAAGTACTATTTCTGCTGCACTAAGTTCATGACTGAGGATTTTCCTCACTAGGATTTTCCTCAGTGATGAAATTGTTAAAATCGCCTATTCACCCCCCCCTCTAGTCGATATAACACACTTTCACCCTCGCGCTTGATCCAAAAGTGGTACTGGATTTCATTAACCTCTTGTTTGAAGATCCAAACACACCCATTGATGACTTGAAGCTTCCACCTGGACCCAGTCACATGGTGGCCTCTTTCATCAATGAGGAAAAGTGGAAGGCTCAGCAAACCAAACAAGCAAAAAAGAGCAAAGGCTCAAAAGGAGAAGTATTTGCGACAAAATCTACTGAACATGTAGCCAGAGCAACTTGTCTTCACTCAAGCTGAGATCAAATTCCTTAGTGAGAAATTCAGAAGCTACAATGCTGACATGAAGGGAGCCAAGATGCAATTCGTCATGCAAGCTACTAAAGTCATAGGAGATTACAATGAAAGGGTTGTAGTTCCACCGCAACCATCAATTCCTTAGACCAGCACGGCTCAAATGCCTCAAGAATTTACTAATGAGCCTGCTGCTGATGAACCTACCACGCGAGCTGATGAACCTACCAGGCTAGCTAACACATATGCTATGCCTGAGGAAAATGCTCCTTCACCAAAGTCTTCAAAGGTGAAGAAAATCAATCTTTCTTGTGCATCGGAAGCGAAGAAAACCAAAGTTGTTGAAAAAGAAGCTAAAAAGAGAAAAGCATGAACTGCCTCAGAGTCCTTAGAAGCAAAACGAGTGAGGACTTTGGAGAGTTGATCAACACCTCCCATCGATGCTACACCACTCAGCAATGCACCATCATATGTGATTATAACATATGGTGAGGAATATACCCTCCTAGATGGGGATGAAGAAATGGTATAAAATCGCTCTTCTGCCTCAACACCCACGGATGAGGAAATTCAAGCTGATCAGATTCCTCAAGATCAACTTCCTCATGATAAAATTCCTCAAGTCACAACTCCTCCACCTCAGAACACAGAGGTGCCTACTGAAGAAAAAGATGGAGATATGGACATTGTCTTCACCACACCGGTGATGCATGATGAATTTTGGGCAAAACCTCACCCAAATTCGCCACTGGCCACTCCAATTTCTCAAACGCATGTATCCCCAGCAGCCACTGAAGTTCTAACTGGATCTGAAGCACAAAGCACTTCGGCGAAGTCTGTCTCAACTCAAGCATCAGCTGCATCAGCTGATGAACCTAAAATGATTGAAGAAATTGTTGTGCCATAAATTGATACATCAGCACAACATATTCCTCAAACTGAAGAACAAGTGCCAAAAGAGACTGCACCTGTTCAAAATGAAGAAACTGCTGAAGAACTTGTTGAAAATCCTGAAACAACAGTCGTGATGGTCAAAATTCCTCAAGCTGATGAAAGTCCTCAGCAAAATCTTCAACCAAAGCCTCATCAACCTTATTCAAAGAGGCCAAAGTTTCTGAAAGCAGATTTCGATGATGAACATAATTACTTCACTAGTCCAAATCCATTAGACAAGCTTTGAATGAGGCACGAGAAGTTCTGTACTTGAACACAACTCAACTACTTTGCTGCTGTGATTGTACAAAATAAGGAAATGTTCCACCACATGCATATTCTTCATAGAGATATGGAAGAAATTCCTTGTTTTACACCTATGTTAAGTGTTCTTCAAGATGCAGGGCTACTGCAATTCTGCAGAGATATCTATCATTGGAATATAGAGATTATTCTTCAGTTCTATGCGACCTTGCACATCTCTGGTGACCCCAAAAATATCAACACTTGGGTCTTGGACTGGATGACTTGCAATACTCACTATACTGCTCCAGCCACTGAATTGCTTCGAGTTCTACCAGTCTTAATTCCCTCAGATGAAGCATTATGCTTGTATGATGAAAAAGAGTTGCCAAATCATGTGATGGAAGTCCTCATGAAGTCTTCAACTCCATGAAAGCCTCCAAGGACTCAATTCCTAGTGAAGGAATTGAAATATGTACCCAGGATAGTCTACAAGATCTTGGCCTATTCCTTCGCTCCTATCAAAGACCATGACACTGAATAAGATGTTGTCGGGATCATGAAGAATATGCTATTCAACATCATTCATGGAATCCAAATGAATCATCACGATTTATTCTTGAGGACTTTGGCCAACAATGCTTTGTCACCATTTGAGTTGAAGATTTATGCGCCTTGGATTATGAGATTCATCAGAAACAGATCCTCAATCAACTATCTGGCTGATTTTCAGAACTACCTCAGTTACCTACCTCCTCTCAAAGTTATCAAGAAAATATCTGAACCAGTTGAGGGCAAAGGTAAGTCTATGATTGATGAAGGAAATCGGCCACTGGATGGTCAATTTCGCAAGGCTACATTCTATTCTAACTATGATGACAATGCCTTCCAAGAATCTGATGGCAGAGCAAAACCTCCAAGTCCAACTATCCCATGGGTGATGACTAACCGAGAGCTTCTCCTCAGTCTTCATCAGAAAGTTGATCGAAACCATAAGTGGGATAAGCATCAGTTTGGATGCATTATGCAAACCATCAATGCTACACAAAATGTTGTGAACAAAAACCACTATTATCTTCATGAAGTATTTGATCGCACTTGGGCCAACCTGTCATTCAAGACTATTGAGGAATTCAAGGAAATGGAATTCAGTCAAGACTTCGACTAGTCATGGCCACCAAAGAAGAAATTCAAGAAGATCCTAGTTCCTAACTTGGTGGACAACTCATAATCCTCATTTCGCTCTGCTGATGAAGATGACGAACCTATTGATACTGCAACAAGCCCAACGAGGTAGGATGACCCGAAGAATGCTGGCGCTCCTCCTCCAACAAAGAAATGATATTATTCAAGGGTGTTAGTCCTTAGTTTCGTCCCTTTTCGTCACTCTATGACAAAGGGGGAGAAATCTGAGTTAGTCTTCAAGCGGGTCTACTTTATGGGCTTATAAACTTTATTAAGTTACAAACTCTCGTTCTTCTAATTTTTTGATGTAATGAGTTGTAACTTAAGCCCGATGGTGGCCTAACACTATTGAATGTTTTTCCTCGCATGCTTATTCCTCAAGTTGATTAAATGCATGCATGCTGAAATTCATCAGACACCATTTTTCATCATTCATTTCAAATTATTCATAATATATGTCAAATGCATGCATGAATTACAAGATATAGGAGGAGATCTCCACGGTATAAATCCTCAATGTGCATTTGCAGTCCAGAGCAAATACCTCAAGTATGCACATCTTTAGGGGGAGTTTCTCTATATCTTGTGTTCAGATTCCTCAAACTCTGTACTTACACTTCATATTTTTATCCCCGTTGAAAACTTAACCTATTTGTCATCACACACCAAAAAGGGTGAGATTGTATGTGCATCTAGTGCCCCTTAGTGAATTTGGTGGATTAGGGACTTATAGGTTAAGAGACTAATATGTGTATGAGTGTCCACAGGCCCTATAAGTCACTGAGGAGTTTGAGCTATTCAAAGAATATCGACCCTTAAAAATGTATGTCTTCAGGTGAAGGCTTTGGTCATTCCTTGAAGACTTTCATAGCAAAGAAATCGCTATTCCTCATGAAGACTTTGAATATGAGAAATTTGGTGTGTCCAGAAGAAAATGCATTGAAGACTTTGAAGCTTGAAGAGTTACTCTTTTTGTTTCATTTTCTTATTTCTTGAGTCATAGGAACACCGTACTGTTAAAGGGGTCGAGATAATACTAAGGAAAGATTTCCTCATGATGCTCAACTCAAATCCTACAATACCAAATCCTCAGAGTGAAGCCTTTGAAAATTTCTCGCAGATTAGTCAAAGTCTTTAGTGACCTTCCGGTCGCTAAAGAAATTGCACTAACTGAGTAGTTTGGATTTCGCTAGTGCAAATTGCCTATCAGTGAGGAAGATGAGAGATATGAGGACTTACACACTTGAAAGATCCGACCATTGTCGCACCGCGGGCCACCTGTCGCCAATCTTATCCACACAACGGTCATGACATTAAGGGCATTAATGTCAAATCATGTTGGGATTCTTTGAGGTTATAAATAGGCGCCCCCCACAACCACTAGCTAGTTGGCTGTTCTCGACAAACTGACACTTATCATTTTGAGCAAACCCATTCCTCGAGGTCTTTGAGCGAAAATCATCAATTGAGGAAAAACCCCAAACACCCAAACCAAAACAAAAACCCAAAGTGATTGAGAATCACTGAAGATATTGTTCCCGTGTGGAACCAACGCTTGTTACCTTTGAGGACTGTGCATCATCCAGACGGTTAGGCGTCAATGGTCTAGAGCATCCAGCAGTCAATTATGTATCGTCGGGTGACCGAGTTTGTGAGGGTTTGGAATTCTGCCCTGAAGACTTACCAGGAGTGTTGGGCGAGGGCTGTGTGTCCTTAGCTCAAGGATAATACGGTAGGGACTGTGTGTCCCCGGACTGTGTGTCCTTTGGTTTGAATACCAAGCTGCTCCAAACCAGATGTACAACTGTCACAGCAGCTGGAATTGGGTCATCAAATCATTGTCTTCATCGAGCTACGCATTCTATATCCTCTACTCATTCATTTCCTCAATTGCATGTTGATGACTTTGATCTGTCTTGTTTGAAGAATTTGCTGAATATTTTCTATGAAATTTTCATCTAAATCTTCACTTAAGCTATCCTTCACATGATTATCCTGTTCACGCAACCTATGCAAACCAAACACTATAACTCACTCTGAGGACTGAGCTATAGTCGTTGTCACATGTCTGGTTGAGTACTTATTCTGCTGCACTTGGTTCATGACTGAGGACTTTCCTCACTAGGAATTTCCTCAGTGATGAATTAGGAAAAATCACCTATTCACCCCCCCTCTAGTATATATAACACACTTCGGTGACTAATCCAGTTACATCACCGAAGGCAAAGAGCGTAGAGGCAAGAAAATGAATATCTTCCTTGATGGGAGCAACAAAGATGGTCGTAGAGTGTGCATATAAGGAGGCCCGGTTGGGGTTGCCATGAAGGGGATGGAGGTTGCCTTGCGATGTAGCCTTGGCCACGATATGGTGCAGTGGATCATTGGCAAGGACAAAGAGCAGAGGGGAGAGAGAATCCCCGTGCCGAATCCCACTTTCTTGCTTGATTGGGTCGGCCACAACACCATTTAGAAGAACTCTGGACGAGGTCATGGAAAGGAGAGCAGATATCCAATCACAGTATCGGCTCGGGAAGTGATGGTGGTGCAACAAGTCCATGAGGTAATCCCATCCACTAGAGTCAAAGGCTTTTCTGATGTCCTGCTTGAGTAGCAAGGTTGGGGTTTTTGAATGATGGAGTCGGCAGGCGAAGTTGCGTACGTACATGAATTTGTCATGGATACTTCTTTTCTTAATGAAGGAGCTTTGCATGCTGGATATAAGCTCAGGTATGTGAGGGGCTAGCTGAGTAGCCATCATCTTAGCAATGATCTTAGCAACAACATGGATGAGAATAATAGGCCAGAAGTCACACATGTCTTTTGCCCCATCTTTTTTAGGGATGAGGATATTAGCCGAGTTGAGCCAGTGAAGGTTGTTGACATGAAGATTGGAGAAATTATTAACCACGAGCATTATCTTCAGCTTGATGATGTCCGAGCATTCTTTGAAGAAAACTCTAGTGAATCTGTCTAGCCCCGGCGCCTTATCTCCCTAAAGCTCATGTATCGCTGCACGGGCCTCTTCCTCGGTGAATGGAGTCCCAAGGTTCGATAGATCACACGAGGATGGGGGGTGCATCCCCAGTTAAAGTCCTTGGAGTGTGGGGGTCCCCTCTAAATGGATTTTCTAAAGTAGCTCTCGATAATGTCTTTCTCGTGTTCATGGCTCGTAACCCAACCATTATTGTGCTTAAGGAGGTGGATGAAGTTCTTGCGCCATCGATGATTGATTCGAAGGTGAAAGAAATGAGTGTTCGCATCTCCTTCTTTGAGTAACTTAATTCTGGATCTTTGCCGCTTCCTTGCCCACTCGAGAACCGCCAAAGCCACAACCTTTCTCTTAATATCCTTTCTCAGCTTCCATTCATCCGGCAAAGTGCCCTATGCTCTTGCGCAATGTCAAGGTGGAGGATGATTTCAAGGGCCATGTGAAGTTGAATTTTGTGGTGCGAGAAAATGGATCTGCTCCACTGACGAAGGCGTTGACTCATTCTCTTGAGTTTGTGGAACAACACCTGATAGGGCTCAGAGTGAATGGTTTCCTCAGCCCAAGCATCCTAGGTGATCTTCTTGAAGTTAGGCATTTTAACCCAAAAGTTTTCGAACCGAAAATATTTGGGACACTTTGGTCCCCTCTCGATATCTAGGAAGAGTGGGAAATGGTCCGAGAGCGAGGATGATAGAGCATGAAGAATGTGAGTGCTGAAGGCGAGGTCCCAGTCCTCATTACAGAAAAAAGAGTCTAATTTCCTCAAAGTCGGGTAGCCTACTCGTTGCTCCAAGTGAACTTTCTGTTCTGAAAGTGGGTCTCTTTCACCACACGGGAGTTAAGGGCGTTTCGATAGCGCACAAATTGAGAGCGATCAATATTTGCTTAGTTTTTGTCCCGTGCACGGAAGACTTTGTTGAAGTCTCCTTCACTAGCCATCTCGTGCCCTAAGGTGACTTTAAGCTCACAAGCTCTTGGAAGAAAGAATCCTTCAGATTACTCCTAATCAGCCCATAAACAGAGGTGAATTTGAAGGAGTTTGTCGAGTTGATGATATAGATGTTCACGAGATGCAGAAGGTGCTAACATAGATGTTGTCCACTTTCATGTAGTCTTCATTCCAGTGAAGAAGAATGCCTCCCTTGGTGCAATCAGCAGGCTTTTCAGCAAAATTCTTCAGCCTGTGACCTCCCAGAAAAGAAGCCACAAAAAGGACAACATGAGCTAATTTTGTTTCCTGCAAACAAACAAGATTATCAGAGGTGGCGGCGATGGTTTCATGAACGGTTGCACGACGGCTTGGATAGTTGAGACCCCGGACGTTCGAATTGAGGATGGAAAGACTTTCATTCATTGCAAACAAGGGCTACATCATCAGTGGTAAATAACACTACCAGGAGTCTTGCCACACCAACATCATGAAGTAGTTGAGGGTTAACATGCCTGGAAAGGACAGTGAACAGGACACGAACACGGAGGTAGCTAATCATAGAAAGTGGGTAACATCAACAACTAAGTAGAGCAGAAGCATCAGGCCGCCGCTGCGTCTTTGCTGCCTTGGCCTTGGAGCTCCAGCCCGACTCCTCCACCATGGTCGAGCAGGGTCTTGATAACCCACAAGTATAGGGGATCGCAACAGTTTTCGAGGGTAGAGTATTCAACCCAAATTTATTGCTTCGACACAAGGGGAGCCAAAGAATACTCTCGAGTATTAGCAGTTGAGTTGTCAATTCAACCACACCTAAAAGACTTAGTATCTACAACAAAGTTTTAGTAGCAAAGTAGTACGATAGTAACGGTAGCGGCGGTAACAGTAGCAGTAGTAATTTGTATTGCAAGTGTGACAGCAGTAGCGGTAAAGTAACTTAGAAAGGACCACTATAGGAAAAGCTCGTAGGCATTGGATCGGTGATGGATAATTATGTTGGATGGCATTCATCATGTAACAGTTATAACATAGGGTGATATGTAACTAGATCCAGTTCGTCAATGTAATATAGGCATGTATTCCGTATTTCGTCATACATGCTTATGGAAAAGAACTTGCATGACATCTTTTGTCCTACCCTCCTGTGGCAGCGGGGTCCTAATGGAAACTAAGGGATATTAAGGTCTCCTTTTAGTAGATAACCAGAACAAAGCATTAGCACATGGTGAATACATGGGATCCTCATACTATGGTCATCTCCGGGAGTGGTTCCGGCTATTGTCACTCCGGGGTTGCCGGGTCATAACACATAGTAGGTGACTACAACTTGCAAGATAGGATCAAGAACACACATATATTGATGAAAACATAATAGGTTCAGATCTGAAATCGTGGCACTCAGGCCCTAGTGACAAGCATTAACACTAGTAGAAAATAGGGCTTTGGTTCGGGCATGGCCAGCCCATTAGTCTGGGTTCTTCACGAACCGGGACCCATGGGGGGAATTAGTCCCGGTTCATGAGCCCAGGGGGGTGGCCGGGGCCTCGTGGGCATTGGTCCCGGTTCGTGTGGACCCATTTGTCCCGGTTCTAGGCACGAACCGGGACCAATGGGCCGCGCTCCTGGCCCACATCCATTGGTACCGGTTCATGCCTTGAACCGGTTTAGAACGGGGGGCTTTAGCCCCGGTTTATGCCATGAACCGGGACAAATAATTTATCTATATATACCCATCATCGCGACAGAGCACTCTGTTTTTTTCTGGCCGGCAAGGGGAGGGCATTTGGGTGCTCTAGCTTACCTCCTATGCACATGAGGTGTTGATGAAATGCCCGAGCCACACTAGTTAAGCTTTCTCCTCTCGAAGCTCGACCTCGGAGCTCCATTTTTCCCAAGATTTGTCTAGATTTAGTGGTCCGTCACGCCCCGTCCCCATTTTCACCGCTGGGGCACGTCCATGTGTACGTCTGCAATGTCGTGTGCAAGCTCCTCCGCAGACAGTTAGGTAAGTCGATTTGGATTTTCGGTTGACATTGGATTTGGGGATTTCTCATCTAGGGTTTCACGGGATGAGCCGTAATATGTGCCTTTCTGGCTCCTAGGTGGATGGCTCCGGGATTGTGCAATTCCAATCCGAATTTTTCATTCCCAATCCAAGTTTCTCCGGTCTTGAGGAGCGCTCGAATCACCGTTGCCCGGGGCATGGGCTAATTCCTGCTCGCCGTGTTTCTTGGGGTGGAGGAAGCACGAGAAGGAGGTTTTTGGGTTGTCCACTCGATGTAATTCCTCAAAACATCATTTGGTACTCTATTTTCATCGATTTATTGCAAAGTTATGAATTTCACCTAATTATGTGAACTCTAATTTAACAGCTTCCTAATGAGTGTGATTGGTTTGTTTGGATTGACCCCCCTCCCACTGAGCTAGTGGGGCATGCTTTTGAGGAGCTCCATGCTGGCCTTGAACGTAGTTGGGTCAAAGCTAGTAGGATGGAGAAGAAGGTTATGGATCTGAACAATGAAAACAAGAAAATGCAATTGAAGTTGCAGAAAAGGAATGAGCTCATGGAAACAATGGGTTTTCTCTTTGTTCTTGGCATCATCATTGTGGTTAGTTTAGTTTCTATTTGATCTAAGCAAACCAATTAAGTGGCAGTGTGTGTGTTATGTTTCTGCTAGTGTGTTGTGCCCTAAATGTAATTCTATCATTTGTGCACTATTGTGAACTTGAACAAATGTAATGTTCTGCCCTAAATGTAATGGATATCATGTGTTGTGTTAAAATTGTCACCACTACCAACTTGGAACCTTTTCACAGTTCATTTCAAATGCTTTTCAATTTCATGGTCTTATAGCTCAAAATAATCAGTAAATGCATGAAAAATAACAAATGATGTCAGAAAGGGTTGTAAATTGATGATGTAGCTTTGAATGGTGCATTTTGAACACGAAAAAACTATGGAGTTCAAATAAGTTCGTAAAAATGAAATCCCTTTGTAAGAGATGAGTTTCCGTATGAAACCCTGATTTCGAAATAGATTGTCCGTTTTGTACACAAAGTGCATCCAGTTTTTGCCGTAACCCTCTCAACTTTCTCGCACATGCTATGTGGGTGAAATGATGATACCATGCCAACTTGGAACCTTTTCAGAGTTTATTTCAAATGCTTTTCAATTTCATGGTCTTATAGCTCAAAATAATCAATAAATGCATGAAAAATAACAAATGAAGTTAGAAAGGGTTGTAAATTAATGATGTGGCTTTGAATGGTGCATTTTGAACACAAAAAACTATGGAGTTCAAATAACTTCAAAAAAATGAAATTCCTTTGTAACACACGAGTTCCCGTATGAAACCCTCATACTTCCAAAGAGATTGTCTGTTTTGTACACGAAGTGCATCCAGTTTTTGCCGTAACCCTCTCAACTTTCTTGCATATGTTATGTGGATGAAATGATGATACCATGCCAACTTGGAACCTTTTCAGAGTTCATTTCAAATGCTTTTCAATTTCATGGTCTTATAGCTCAAAATAATCAGTAAATGCATGAAAAATAACAAATGAAGTCAGAAAGGGTTGTAAATTGATGATGTGGCTTTGAATGGTGCATTTTGAACACAGAAAAATTATGGAGTTCAAATAAGTTCAAAAAAATGAAATCCCTTTGTAACAGACGAGTTCCCGTATGAAACCCTGATACTTCGAAAGAGATTGTCCGTTTTGTACACAAAGTGCATCCAGTTTTTGCCGTAACCCTCTCAACTTTCCCGCACATGCTATGTGGGTGAAATGATGATACCATGCCAACTTGGAACCTTTTCAGAGTTTATTTCAAATGCTTTTCAATTTCATGGTCTTATAACTCAAAATAATCAGTAAATGCATGAAAAATAACAAATGAAGTCGGAAACGGTTGTAAATTGATGATGTGGCTTTGCATGGTGCATTTTGAACACAGAAAAACTATGGAGTTCAAATAAGTTCAAAAAAATGAAATCCCTTTGTAACAGACGAGTTTCCGTATGAAACCCTGATACTTCGAAAGAGATTGTCCGTATTGTACACGAAGTGCATCCAGTTCTTGTCGTAACCCTCTCAAACTTTAATAGCAAAAAGAATTATCGTAAAAGAAAATAAATAAGTAATTAGAAACAAAAAGGAAAGCAAAACAAAGGGGAAAAAATTAAAATAAAGGAATCAACTAAAAAGCTTTTATAAACCTCTAGTATTATTGAAACTAAAATTATATAGAATTTTGTTACAAACTTTAATAGAAAAACGAATTATCATAAAAGAAAATAAATAAGTAATTATAATTTTGTTCAAAACATTAAAAGCAAAAAAGAATTATCATAAAAGAAAATAAATAAGCAATTAGAATTTTGTTAGAAACTTTAATAGCAAAAAGAATTATCGTAAAAGAAAATAAATAAGTAATTAGAAACACAAAAGAGACCAAAAAACAGGAAAAAAAATAAAAAAAAAGTGCCACCTACACGGCCACCACGGCCTGCATACGACTAGAAACCCATTACTAGGGCCAGGATGCAGGCCCGCGGTAGGCCCAATAGGCCCACAAGCACAGAGAATGAATTTAGGCCCATAAGCCTGCAGTAGAGAGGAGCTCGAAGTGGTTGGTTCGGCACGGCTTATAAACCACTCCGAGCCCCTCTCGGCTAGCGAGGTGGTACTAAACATAGCACCGCACCGCGCAAGGCCTTTGGTCCCTGTTGGTGGCACCAACCGGTACTAAAGGGAGGCATTGGTACCGGTTTGTGCCACCAACGGTGACCAAAGGCCTCTGCTTCCCGCCCTTTGGGCTGCTGAAAAGAGGCCTTTGGTCCCGGTTTGTGCCACCAACCGGTACCAATGCATCTGCTTCCCACCCGTGGGCTGCTAAAAAGAGACCTTTGGTCCCGGTTGGTGCCACCAACCGGGACTAAAGGTGGGGCTATATAAGCGACAGTTTAGAAATTTTGATCTCTCTCCATTCGATCCCTACGCTGCGAGGCTGCCCGACTCCGTCTCGCCGTCTCCGTGTCCGCCTCGCCGTCGCCGTCGTCGCCCCGCGCCGTCCCGCCCCGCCCCGACGCCGTCGCCGCCCCGCACCCCGTGCCCCGCGACGCCGTCGGCCCCTGCCCGTCGCCGCCCCGCCCCGGCCCGCGTCGCACCTCACCGTCGACCGTCGCCGCGCCGCCCCGCCCCACGCCGGACCTTGCCGTCGCCGTCGCCGTCCCCGACACCATCGCCATGAGCAAAGATTTTTTTTTCTGTTAAAAGATTTTTTGGTGATATTATTTTTGAATATGCATGTTTGTATGTTCATATATATGCAAAGATCGAATATGTCAAAAGGTGAATATGCATGTTCGTATGTTCATATATATGCAAAGATCGAATATGTTCATATTATTGGTGATTTTTTTGGTGATATTATTGTTGAATATGCTCCTCATGTGCATGATTTTATTTCCCGGCTCAACTAAGATATTCCCTCCGATCAATGTTAGTTGACGCCGAACTAGTACAAAAAAGAAGTAGTAAGAATCATGTTCCTGTGTCTGAATATATATATAGTGTCAGAAAAGCTTCTATATTATAGGATGGAGATAGCATGTGTGTACCACAATGTGAATGCTTACCGAGGACGTGCATGACCCGTTGAATGCGTGTGAAGTTGAAATAAACAAGGTCCAGTTTAAGAGCATCTTAGGAGCTTAAGATCGAATATGCATGTTTGTATGTTCATATATATGCAAAGATCGAATATGTTCATGTTATTGGTGATTTTTTGGTGATATTATTGTTGAATATGCTCCTCATGTGCACACTTTATTTAACTATGCATGATGATGATTAATTAGTAGGACTTGTTGTTATATATGATGATGCATGATGCGAGCATGAAGAGTTATTATATATAGATGTTCAATTCTTTCGATATATATAGTGTGTCATTATTATATTGTTGTTTACACACATTTACCATATTAAAATAGGAAATGCCTGATGATGGATATTGCGAGTGTGAATATTGTGGCGACTCTTACCTCCCTTGCCATGCAAGAAGATATGTGTTGGAGAGGCTCGGTTTCGAAGACCACGAGAGAATTGAGATGAGGAGCGCTAAGCTGAGGACTATAAATGCTCACGCATTTGTTATCCAAGTATTTAATTCAGTTTTTCAAACAGAAATTGGGTGCCCAAAGTGGGAAGATCTTTGCAAGGCATATGGATTTCAGAAGAGAATGGAAATCACCTTCGATCTTCGTCCTGAAGATAATGTGCCAGACAACATCGACATTTGGGTGGTTGTCGATGATATGCTTCGTGTTTTACCTCCATGCATGTGAGTTTCTCAACCATATTTGCAAGTAATTTGCATTTATATTTATAAATAGTTGGTGTAGTCAACCTGTTTTCCTCTCGCAATTTACATGTCATGTGGTGTTCATCGTCTATTAAAACTTTGGCAACACGTTGCAGGTTCCTAGTTATTGGCTCATAGTTATAATTATATCATGTTACATGTTGTACAAACAACAACAACAACCCAAATTGTCCTTTGAATGATCGTAGCACATGTGGTCATTTTGAATGGTTTATATAATGCCCACATCTTGTGGACAATTACAAAATTTCTAAGTATTTTTAAAACATTAAATTATTACAAAATTTGGGTGGTTGTCGATGATATGCTTCCTGTTTTACCTCCATGTGAAGTAATTTGCATTTATATTTAGAAATAGTTGGTGTTCATCTATATACTAAATTTGTTAAATTATAATTTACAGCTTATTTCGTTGCTCCGACTGAATTACGAAAATTAATTGACACGGCACACTACACGTATGGATCACATCTAACTTGGGAGGAGAAGGACCATCTTCTTCACTTTCTTGTTGCTGGTGTTCTGGCTTCTAGGGATACCTTCCCGTATCATTTTGGAATTGGACAAAATTATTCATTTTACATGCCACTAGTGCATAGGTTGAGTCCAGATGACATTCACCGAAATGTCTTGGTAAGAGTTTCCTAATTAAGTACGCTCCACTATTGCATAAATGGTGTTGATTAAATTGCTAACTATGTTATTATTATGTTCTTCAACAGCAACTGCCACATGATGCAGTGCCTCCATTAATGGACCCAGAAGGTCAAATGAGAATTAGAAGCCCGCCGAGGGCTGAGTTCTATGCTCCATACTTGATTAACTTCAAATCAAGATAAAAAAGACTCCAAATTGAAGCATGGACAGAAATAAAGAAGGTTCGCAAGCCACAAGCTGGAGACCGTTGGATCTCTGTGATTCATCATGGAGCCATAGGTGTTATTCTGTTTTATGACATTATATCTAAGAGCGAGGACTAGGTCTTATGAGAGACAAGTTATTCTAGTTTATATTATTACTTGACATGATCGATTAATTAGGATGCATGATGCATATGATGACTATATATATATTATGATGTTTCTCTATTTTATTTTATGTGTATCATATGATAACTTGGTATATGATTAAGTTGATGATGAGTTGTTAGATGATCGATTAGAATACTATTGGCATTCGACGAAAATGATATGAAATGATATAGTGTAAAAAAGATGTAAAAAAGAAAGCACAACGGATGACCAAGCACGGAGATATATAAGAGAGGACACTTTTTCTCTATTAGCTAGCTAATAACAACCTAAATTAACCCCTAAACCAGCCCCTTTAAAAAAACCTCAGCTCCAGCCAGGTGCTGACGCGTGGATGCCTTTTGGTCCCGGTTGGTGTCATCAACCGGGACTAAAGGCCCCCCTGTCTAGCCTGGCCGCAGCGGCCACATGGAGGCCCATCTGTCCCGGTTCGTGTAAGAACCGGGACTAAAGGCAAAGGGCATTAGTAACGACCTTTTTGTCCCGGTTCCGAAACCGGGACAAAAGGTCATTATGAACCGGGACATAGTAAAGTGTAAGCATAGCAAAGTAGTAGCAACATCAATCTTGGAACATAGTGGATACTAGGGATCAAACCCCATCAAAACTAACTTGATTACATGATAGATCTCATCCAACCCATCACCGTACAGCAAGCCTACAATAAAATTACTCACGAACGATGGAGAGCATCATGGAATTGGCGGTGGAGGATGGTTGATGATGATGACGGCGTCGATTTCCCCTCTCCGGAGCCCAGAACGGACTCCATATGTGTCCTCTCGAGGAAGAACAAGCGGTGGTGGCGGCTCTGTATCGTGAAACGCGATGAATTCTTCTCTCCTCTTTTTTTTCTCGGCGAGAGAGGTTATATGGAGTTGGATATAAAGTCGGAGGAGCCACGTGGGCCCCACGAGCCTCCTAGACGCGCCCTGGGGGCGCGCGTGCAGGGCTCGTGGCCCACTAGCAGCATATCTTCAGTTGATTCTTTCTCTGATATTTTTTATATATTCCATAAAAAATCCTCGTAAGTTTCCAGGTCATTCCGAGAACTTTTATTTCTGCACAAAAACAACACCATGGCAGTTCTCCTGAAAACACCGTCGGTTTGGGTTAGTTTCATTCAAATCATGCAAATTAGAGTACAAAACACGGGCAAAAGAGTTTGGAAAAGTAGATACGTTGGAGACGTATCAACTCCCCCAAGCTTAAAGCCTTGCTTGTCCTCAAGCAATTCAGTTGATAAACTGAAAGAGACAAAAGAAAAACTTTTACGAACTATGTTTGATCTTGTTGTTGTAATTATGTCTAACTCATATTCAGATTTTCAGCAAGATCATAAGCTAACCACATAAGCAATGACATTTAGGTCTCATGGTATACTCATATCAATGGCGTAATTAACTAGCGAGCAATAATAATAAGTTTCAAACGTCAACACTTCAATCAAAATAATCATGATACAATATGAATAAATGGTATCCCGCTAGCCCTTTCTGAGACCGCAAAACATAAATGCAGAGCACCTTCAAAGACCAAAGGCTGACTGGAAATTGCAATTCATGGCAAAGAAGATACAGTCATAGTCATACTCAATATCAATTAATAGCAAAGCATATAAATGACGGAGGTGCTCTCTAACTGGTGCTTTTTAATAAGAAGAGGATGACTCAACAGAAACGTAAATAGATAGGCCCTTCGCAGAGGGAAGCATTGATTTGCAGAGGTGCCAGAGCTCAAGCTTTTTAAAACAGAGATAAATAATTTTGGGTGGCATGCTTTCATTGTCAACGCGATGACCAAGAGTTTTCACCATCTTCCATGCTACACATATTATAGGCGGTTCCCAAACAGAATAGTAAAGTTTTGACTCCCCCACCACCGATCAATCACACTCCACGACTAGCCGAATCCTCGGGTGCCGTCCATACCAACAACAATCCAGGGGCAGTTTTGTTTGCAATTATATTTTTGATTTGATTTGAGCATGGAACTGGGCATTCTGATTACCGGCCCCTTTCTCGTGAGTGATAGTGAATAAACACGTATCTAGGATAACACGCCTAGAATGGAAGATACTGACCGCCCCTTGTCACCACATGAGCGGTTCGGGCATACAAAACAGATTATTATTTGAAGATTTAGAGAGTGGCACATGCAAATTTACTTGGTATGGTGGACTCATACGGAACCACTTTGGGTTTATGGAAGTGGATGCACAAGCAGTATTCCCTCTTAGTACAAGTGAAGGCTAGCAAAAGACTGGGAAGTGACCAACTAGAGAGCGACAACAGTCATCAATATGCATTGAAATTAACCAATGTTGAGTGCAAGCATGAGTAGGATATAAATCACCATAAACATGAATATCGTAGAGGCTATGTTGATTTTGTTTCAACTACATGCGTGAACATGTGCCAAGTCAAGCCACTTGAATCATTCAAAGGAGGATACCATCCTATCATACTACATCATAATCATCTTGAAATTCATGTTGGCATCCAAGACAAACCATTATAAGCTCCTAGCTAATTAAGCATGGCATCAGAAACTATGATCTCTAAGTTGTCATTGCAAACATGTTTCTCTCATAACAATGCTGAATTAGGAACGATGAGCTAGTCATATTTACAAAAAAAATAGGTCGAGTTCATACCAGCTTTTCCAGGCTCAGTCACTTCATCATATATCGTCATTATTGCCTTTCCCTTGCACGACCGAATGATGTGAATAATAATAAGAGTGTTCGTGCATTGGACTAAGATGGAATCTGCAAGCAAATTCAGAGGAGAAGACAAAGTAATATGGCTCTTTGATGGATAAACAATAATGCATATGAGAGCCACTAATCATTTTAATCATGGTATTCTACCTCGACCCAAAGAAAAAGAAAACTATTTACACGGGAAAGCTCCCAACAAGCAAAATAAGAACGGGAAATATTTTTGGGTTTTCTTTTTAATTACCACTAAGCATGCTAGAAAGTAGACTTACAACTTTTTTTTTGTTGTTCTCATTTTTAAACAAACACGCGAGAAGAATGCAAGAAAAAGAAATAAACTAGCATGGATGATACAATGGAAGAGTGTGAACATCGACTATCGAAGTGAATGTGTGAGCATGAATATAAAGTCGGTGAGAGACACATACTCCCCTAAGCTTAGGCTTTTGGCCTAAGTTGGAGTAACACCCCGGACACACCCGTCGACGGTCGTTACTCCTGGCGGGATCTAGACTGGCTCCACATATCAATACTAGTATTTTCTATCGTTACTCCCGGAAAAGAAGGAATTCCTTATTGATATGAGTAGTCTATCATCCCTAATAAGCCAATCTATCACATACACCACCACTCAGAGGAACCGACGTCGGCCACAGGAGCGTTCCCTCTTGGAACAAATGTCTGTCCATCCAGTCCAGTACATGTACCATGTCGTGTGCCACGACGGGTCAAAAACGTCATGAACAACATGACCGCACACGTGTAACCGCGAGGGTCGGCTCTGATACCAAACTTGTAACGCCCATGACACACCCGCCGGCGATCGTTACTCCTGGCGGGATCTAGACTGGCCCCACATATCAATACTAGTCTTTTCTGCGCACTTTGTCCTCACTCATGCGCACCCGAGATCAACTTCCAGGTCGGTCACCCATCCTAGAACTACTCCAAGACAAGCACGCTTAACATGGGAGTTTTGTTTGAATGGGCTCCCGGAAAAGAAGGAATTCCTTATTGACATGAGTAGTCTATCATCCCTAATAAGCCAGGCTATCACAGTTGGTCTAGTTCCACGGCTGGTCCGGGCGATATCCAAAATCATAATGGGGGTTGTACTGGGATGCGGGAGCTACCGCCTGAATAGCTGCCTCATGGAGGCGAGCAGCCTTCACCTCCCTCTCATACTCCTCTGCCTCTCCTCTGGTTATGTAATATCTCCGTTTTCCCTGAAACTCAAAGAAGCCAGGAGCAGGAAGGGCAATATGGAAAACACGTTGTCGGTTAAATATTAACCGGTATAGGAGGGATTCATTATCCCTCTCAAGGAACTGATAACGTATCATAGCGGCGCGATAAAGGAAAGCTGTGTGGAGCGGAGGATCTCTTGTGCGGATGGGTATTCCAAGCGAATTTGCTATGCAAGTGGCATAGATCCCACCGAAGAAATCCCCTTCATTAGCATTATTATTTAGCCTCCTAGCAATTATAGCTCCCATGTTGAAACTTCTATCACCCGTTACTGCACTCTTAAGAATACTAAGGTCAGGTGCGCAGAGGTGATTATGGTCATGCTTGCCGTTAATGCATCTACCTATGAAGAGGGCAAAATAATGTAAGGCAAGAAAATGAATGCTCCCCATGGTAGCCTGCGTAACATCTCTAGTTTCTCTAACAGTTATACTAGAAATAAAATCTCTAACCGAAGACTTAGGAGGGTCATTGGGACTACCCCAATCAGGTATCTTGCATATTCTATTAAAATCCTCTAAATCCATAGTATACGATTTGTCATAAAGATCAAACAGTATGGATGTGTCTCAGCCAACTGAAAATTTGAATCTACGAACAAAAGAGGCATTGAGTGTAGTATATTGTTCACATTTACTGGAGATGAATTCTTCGATCCCAGCGTTGCGAACAAATGTATCAAACCCGTCCTTGAAACCTGCATCAATCATGAATTCATCGGAAGGCCATTCACATGGTTGCACCGGTGCGTTCCTCGGCTGATAAGGATCGGGCTCCCGAATCACGAGACGGGGACCCCTTTTGCTTGAGGAACCACCATGATAGTTCTTCCCGTACATCTTCCTTTTTCTGAAATAATCCTGAAATTTTTAGTGGCTCAAAATAAAAGTGAACAAAGTTTAACAAAACTCATAGCAACTACTCCTACAAGTGCCTAGAGGCCATATCATGCATCAAAACTACTTGGTACCAACTAAAATTAACATGCAAAACTCAAGAAGAGGGTCACCAAGGCAGCAATAATATGCAATGAATAAAGCACTAGAATAAAAACTAATTGGACCAATGGAGGGGTCACATACCAAGGAACAATTCCCCAAAACAGTTTGGTGAATGGGGCTTTGCACAAGGAGATCGAAAAATGCAGCAAAATGAGCAAGGACACGGGTTTGAGCTATGGAATGATTTTTTATGGAGGTAGATGAAGAAGATGGGTGTTGGAATAAGTGGAGGGGGCCACGTGGGAGCCACGAGCCTGCCAGGCGCGCCGAGGGGGGTGGGCGCGCCTCCTGGGCTCCTGGCCCACTGGTGCATCCCCCTGACTAGTTATCTATCTCAGAAATTCTTAAATATTCCACAAAAAATCATACTTGAATTTCAGGGCATTTGGAGAACTTTTATGTTCAGGTCATTTTTTATTGAACGGATAATGCAGAAAACAGGAAAATAATGCTATATTTATTATTTTTCTACTAAATAACAGAAAGTAAAAGTTGGGAACAGAAGGTTGTGACTTCTAGATTCATCCATCTCATGGTCGTCAAAATAAATCCGTCAATGAGCTTGATCAAGTCTCCTTGACAAACTTTTTTTGAATCACATAAAACCGGAGAATTTTCGAGTAATCACTACGTTACCTCAACGGGGGTGTGCCTATCCCCAATAAAAAATATATCATATTTCATCTTGACAATAGGTATAGGGAATTCAAAGCTTCCAATAATAATTGATGAAGATTTTTCAATAGCATTAATGCAATGAACTCGATATTGTTTCTTCGGAAAGTGCACCGTGTGCTCATTACCATTAACATGGAACGTAACATTGCCTTTGTTGCAATCAATAACAGCCCCTGTAGTGTTTAAAAAGGGTCTTCCAAGGATGACCGCCATGGCATCATCCTCGGGAATATCAAGAATAACAAAGTCCGTTGAGATAGTAACGTTCGCAACCACAACACGCACATCCTCGCAAATGCCGATAGGTAAAGCAGTTGGTTTGTCAGCCATTTGCAAAGAAATTTCAGTAGGTGTCAACTTATCCAATTCAAGTCTACAATATAAAGAGAGAGACATAACACTAACACCGGCTCCAAGATCACATAAAGCAGTTCTAACATAATTTCCTTTAATGGAGCAAGGTATAGTGGGCACTCCGGGATCACCTAGTTTCTTCGGAGTCCCACCTTTAAAAGTCTAATTAGCAAGCATGGTGGAAATCTCAGCATTAGGTATCTTTCTTTTATTAGTCACAATATCTTTCATATACTTAGCATAAGGAGACATTTTAAGCATATCAGTGAAACGCATTTGCAAAAAAATAGGTCTAATCATTTCAAGAAATCGCTCAAAATCCTCATCATCCTTTTTCTTGGATGGTCTCGGAGGAAAGGGCATGGGTTTCTGAACCCATGGTTCTCTTTCTTTACAATGCTTCCTAGCAATAAAATCATTCTTATCATATCTCTTGTTCTTAGGTTGTGGGTTATCAAGATCAACAGCAGGTTCAATCTCCACATCATTATCATTACTAGGTTGAGCATCAACATGAACACCATTATCAATATTATCACTAGGCTCATGTTCATCACCAGATTGTGTTTCGGCATCAGAAATAGAAACATCCTTTGGATTCTCAGGTGTAAAAGCAACAGGTTTACTAGCATGCAAGTTCCTATCATCTTTCTTTTTCTTCCTATTACCAGGATGACTAGGTGCATCAGTATTAACTCCTTGAGAATCTTGTTCAATTCTCTTAGGATGGCCCTCAGGATACAAAGGTTCCTGAGTCATTCTACCACCTCTAGTAACAACTCTAATAGAATTATCATTAAATTCATTACGCAAGTCATTTTGAGCCTTAAGTACTTGTTCTACTTGAGTAGTGACCATCAGGGTCGGGCCCATAGGTGTGCAGAGTGTGCGGCCTGCACAGGGTCCATAAATTTTAGGGGCCTCAAATATTTATATAGGCCTACGTATATTTTCTGCTATATATGCTTTGGGCCACACATGGTGCTGGGCCGCTAGCGCCATGCGCGTCCGCGCGACTCCACGTGAGGCAGCTACTCTATGCGATGCCTCGATCAGAAATAGAACCGGATCGATCGCATCCAGAAGGAATTGGCAGGCGAGATGTCGCATCCATGCCAGATCAGAAGCGATCGCAATTCATCCAGAGCCAGCAGCGGGCGATACGACATCATGCGGGGAAACGAGCCTTCGGAGTTCCGATTAACTTCGTCTGAACTCGGATGATCTTCTCTCACCATCGCCAAACAGGTAGATCAACAAGACTCGCTCCTCTCGCTGCGCTAGTCATGTCAGGTCATGTGTAGGATCTACCGTGAAGTGTTTCCGTCTTGATTTGATAAATGCAGGAGTTAACAATTCATCAATACTTGCATGATTCAGGCCCTAATTTTAGTGCTTATCTACTCCTGCCGGCTTCCAACGGCTTGGCCTCCTAATTAACTTTGGCTCCTATAGCCCTGTTCCTAATTCCTAAATCTTAATTTTTTTGGTTGGGATCGTAACTTTGTTAGAGATTGGTTCTTGCCTCCTTGGTTAAAGATCGTATTTATGAGTTGACGCATAACCTCCAATTGACATCTGATGAGTGCTGCCGTACCATTTCAATTTTATTTTCTTCCTCTTTTTTATCTTGTGTTTCAATAATACAGATTTAAGTCATCATGCGGAGAAGACAGATTATGTGGATATCATGAAAGATTTTATCTTTCATGAAAGATTTTGTTTCATGAAAGATTTAAGTCATCATGAAAGATTTTGTTTCAAAAAAAACTAAAATAATGATGTTGTTCCAATAATTATTATGCAACCAGAAGTTGAATATGCATGATTTTTTATGTATCCAATTGTTATGGAAGACAATATCAACTGGGGATTGATCAAATAAATATCATAAATAATATAAATGGTCGTTAGTTTATTTTTTCAAATGAGACAGGCCACATTTTTTAGTTCCGCACAGGGCCTCGGATTTTGCCGGCCCGGCCCTGATGTGAGGTTCCTGATGAACTACACATTTCTTCAGCTATCGTCATTGCTTCACATAATGCTTCACTTTTCATCTCACCACCGTCATCGCTCCTTCTCTCTGGTCTCTCTTGATGGTCCATATTTACTCGGACGCTATTTACTTTCCTTTGTCATAGTTACTAGTATGAGGATTAGTCACTGTCTCGTAATACCCATTGCCTATAAAGACAGTCGGGTTGTGGCTGGCGTGGATATGCTTTTTTCTGATTGTCAATTCTGCCGTAATGGCAAGAACTACCATATAGATACTACATGGCATCTTAGCTCATCCAGATCCCCAAATTTGACTCCATACTTGGTGAAATCGACCCTAAATTCATGATACCTCTAGCAGGATCTAACAAATTGGTAATCAGAGCAAGGTTCTACTTCCTCGGTGGCGATTGGAGAGGGAAATCAAAGGGATTTTTTCCTCCCTCCTCTCCCTTGCCTATGGTGGCGGCATTAGCGGGGCGGCGTTCGTGACGGTGGATTCATTCGGTGGCAACTTGTTGGGCGCAACTGGTTCCCGTATCTCATCGATTCAGGCATAAAATTCCAGGTTCACGGACGAGTGGTGCTGCCTTGGGTGGGGGCGTTATTTGGCGGCGGAGTCAGCGATTCGGCGTGTAGATTGGGGTGCTGGGCATCGAGCGGTAGAACTGCTCTCTCTCTCTCTCTCTCTCTCTCTCTCTCTCTCTCTCTCTCTCTCTCTCTCTCTCTCTCTCTCATACGATCACGCGATGGGTCAAGGATCCAAGTCTGTGGATGACACAGATTGGCAAGAAGTGTTGTCCATGTAGGGTGGCTTTGCAGAGCAACAACAGGTGACGTCTGATTTACAATCTGAGGTACTATCTCTCAAAGGAGATGTGCAGTCCTTTCGTTCGTCACAAGGGGAGATTTCAGAACAAGTAGGAGCAGTCTAGGGTGCAGTCTCAGACTTAGGAAACAGTTGGCTACTATAAATTTAGTTTTGACGACTTTGGTTCCATCCACATCTAGGGCACCTGAACAGCCATCAGTAGAGTTGTAGGGGGGACAAACCAAATCACCTACGTTGCAGCACTAAAACCTCGAGCCATACGTGGATTTGAGAAGGAAATCAAGAGGCCAGGTGGAGATTTGCCACCTATACGTGTTGAGAGACCATATGTAGCTCCTGGTTTAAGAAGAGGGCAGCAGAATGATGGGGGTGCAAGTGATAATACTCCTCAGCGCATACCCAAGATGTGGATGCTACACCAGCTTTCCATTAGTTCAACCATAGCATGGAGAGACAATTGTGGCAGGGCTACTTTAAAACTTATGAGCAGGAGATGACAACACAGTTCATGAAATCAATCACAAAGGGGCCTAAAATGGAATTTCCCAAGTTTGGGGGTGAAGATCCGGTGGGTTGGATTCTGTTAAATTGTGATCCAAATTTTACCGTATTGGACTAGACGTAGTACAAACGGTGTGGGCCTTTGCGTTGGTACCGACGCGTACGAGTACAACTCGTTTACTTGTCCTCCAAGGACTCTCTTGTATTGTCCCTCATATATACTCCATGTAGTCGCACCTAAAGACGGTATGTCGTCACGTGCTTGTAATACTCCTCTTCATAGTGATTGTGCCTTCGTGCGTCCGTGGTTTTCTCCCGCAAGGGTTTCTACGTAAAAATCTGTGTCTCTCGTGTCTCGTTGATCTCGTTTTATCTACCAAGTGGTATACAGAGCTGAGGTTCTGAATATACGAGATTCGTTTGAGACGAGAGGAGCTAGGTTACGTCCGCCGTCGGACGCTCCGCCGATTGCAACTGGAATTTCCGTTGCTGCACCGTACGCGAAGTCGAGTTCGACAGGGATTCGCTGCCGGAGCAGTCGTTGTTAAATCTGTTGATCCGCCGAGTCGCTGCAGCTACAGTCGCCGAGTTCCGCCGAGTCCCGAGGTGCCATACAGCCGAAGGCCGAAGGTGTTCCTACGTAGCCATCGCCCAGTTCTGCTGCTGGCGATTTATCCATCCATCAGCACGTGAAGGTGCTAGTACTTTACAAAGTACTATTACGTCTGCAAGTTGCTGCTGCTGAGTTGCCACTGCTACATCCATCCACCGATCATAGTGGACAGCTTGGCACGTGAAGGCTACTAGTACACAGATTTGTTTTTTCTTTTCTGCAATCGCTACATCCACTGCCTAATACTACCAGGTGCGGTTTTTCCAATAATTCTTTGATCCGCATATTAATTCTGTCAAGAATTTTTTCTGCCGGCTTGTACTACTTTGTGTACACAGATTTATCTATTCATGGCATTCATGAAGTACGATCTTCCGCTGCTGGATCGTGACACAAGGTTTACCCTATGGCAAGTCAATATGCGGGCGTTGTTGGCGCAGGCCGACTACGATGATGCACTGGACTGTTTTGGAAAGAATAGAATTGAGGATTGGACTCTGAGGAGAAACGAAGGGATCGTAAGGCTTTGTCACAAATCCAACTTCATTTGCATGATAATATTTTGCAGGAAGTTTTGAGCGAGAAAACTGCCACCTCTCTATGGTTAAAGGTGGAAGGGATTTGCATGACAAAATATCTCACCAGCAAAAGTAAGAACGGACAGAGGGGCCAGTCGCAATCTAGAGACAAGAAGCAGTCCTGCAGGTATTGCAAGAGAGACGGGCATGACATCTCAGAATGTTTCAAGTTGCAGAACAAGGAAAAGAGGAATGGTACGTATAAACCGAAAGGTAATAAACAAGGTGAAAATTCTGCTAATGTTGCTCGTGATGAAAGTTCCGATGATGCTCTTGTTGTTATTGCTGGATGTGCTGAGACCAATGATGAGTGGGTACTTGACACTGCGTGTACTTTTCATATGTGCCCGCATAGAGATTGGTTTACTACTTTTGATTCTACTGCTGCTGCTGGTTCCGTTTTGGGTTTTGATAATTCACCATGCAAGATTGAAGGCATAGGTTCCATTCGAATCAAGATGTTTGATGGCACAATCAGAACTTTGACAGATGTTCGGTATATTCCGAAGATGAAGAGAAATCTTATCTCTGTGAGTGCCCTTGATGCAAAGGGTTACAAGTATTCAGGTGGAGATAGCGTTTTGAAGGTCATCAAAGGTTCTCTCATTGTGATGAAAGGTGACTTAAGTTCGACCAATGGTCTTTATTACCTTCGAGGTTCTACCGTTTCAGGTAACGCTACTCCGGTTATTTCGAAGAATTTTGATTGTGATGCTTCTAACCTTTGGCATATGCGTCTCGGACATATGAGTGAACTTGGTTTGGCAGAGTTAAATAAGAGAGGTCTTCTTAAAGGATATCAAACTGGTAAATTGAAATTTTGTGAGCATTGTATCTTCGGCAAGCACAAGAGAGTGAAGTTCAACACGTCGACTCATACAACTGAAGGTATTCTTGATTATGTGCATTCTGATTTATGGGGACCATCTCGCAAAAAGTCATTAGGTGGTGCTCGTTACATGTTGACTATTATTGATGATTATTCGAGAAAGGTTTGGCCTTATTTTTTGAAGCATAAATGGCAAGCTTTCTCAGCTTTTAAGGAGTGGAAGATTATGATTGAGAGACAAACTAAAAAGAAGGTAAAAATACTTCGCACTGATAATGGTATGGAATTCTGTTCTAAGAAATTTGGGAATTATTGCAAATCTGAAGGCATTGTGAGACACCACACCGTTCCTTATACTCCTCAACAAAACGGTGTTGCTGAGCGTATGAACAGGACCATTATTTCCAGAGCCCGTTGCATGTTGTCCAATGCAGGTTTGCATAGGCATTTTTGGGCTGAGGCCGCTTCCACTGCTTGTTATCTCATCAACCGTTCACCATCTATCCCTCTTAATAAGAAAACTCCAATTGAGGTATCGTCTGGTTCACCTGCTGATTATTCACAGTTGAGAGTTTTTGGTTGCACTACTTATGCTCATGTTGATAATGGAAAATTGGAGCATAGGGCTGTTAAGTGCATCTTTCTTGGTTATAAATCTGGTGTTAAAGGTTTTAAATTGTGGAATCCTGAAACACAAAAGATTGTTATTAGCAGGAACGTTATCTTTAATGAATCTGCTATGTTACATGATGTTCCATCTACTAATGTTCCTGTTGAGAGTGAACATCAGTCTACTGTTCAACAACCTACTGTTCAGGTGGAGCATGTTATTAATTCAGGTGATACTTCTAATAAGGAAAATGTTGATGCACATGATGAACCCGTCTTTGATGATGAACATGTCACTCCAAATCAGCATATTGTTCCACACGGTTGGAATCTCGCACGTGACAGAGTTAGGCGAGGTATTAATGCACCTGAAAGGTTAATTGAGGAGTGCAATATTGTTTCTTTTGCTTTATCTGTTGCAGAAGAAATTGAAGGTAATGCTGAGCCTTCTTCATATTTCGAGGCTATTATTTCTGGTGATAGTAATAAATGGATGACTGCTATGCATGATGAGATGGAATAACTTAAAAAGAATGGCACTTGGGATTTAGTAAGATTACCTAGAGAGAAGAAACCTATTCGTTGCAAGTGGGTTTTCAAAATAAAGGAAGGTGTTTCTCCTAATGAAGAGGCAAGATATAAAACAAGGTTGGTTGCTAAAGGTGATAGCCAAATTCCAGGTATTGACTATAACGAAGTCTTTTCTCCTGTTGTGAAGCATAGCTCTATTCGCACTTTACTTAGTATTGTTGCCATGAATGATTTTGAGCTTGAACAATTGGATGTTAAAACTGCATTCTTACATGGAGAATTAGAAGAGGATATTTATATGGAACAACCTGAAGGTTTTGTTATTCCTGGAAAAGAAAAGCTTGTCTGTAAGTTAAATAAATCTCTTTATGGATTGAAGCAATCCCCTCGACAGTGGTACAAGAGATTTGACACCTTTATGCTCTCTCAAGGTTTCAATCGGTCTAATTATGATAGCTGTGTTTATTTGAAAACTGTCAATGATTCAGCTATTTATTTTCTCCTTTATGTTGATGATATGTTAATTGCTGCAAAGAGCATGTCAGAGATTGATGAACTAAAGAAGCAATTGAGTAATGAATTTGAGATGAAGGATTTGGGTGCAGCAAAGAAAATACTTGGCATGGAAATATCCAGAGATAGACCGTCTGAAAAATTATATCTCAGTCAGAAGGGATATATTGATAAAGTTCTTCATCGTTTTAATATGCATAATGCCAAGCCAGTAAGTACTCCGTTAGCTGCACACTTCAAATTATCATCAGCCTTATGTCCTGAGTCAGATGCAGATATTGAGTACATGTCTAGAGTTTCCCATTCGAGTGCAGTTGGTTCACTTATGTATGACATGGTTTGTTCTCGTCCGGATTTATCTAATGCACTGAGTGTTGTTAGTAGATACATGGCTAATCCTGGAAAAGAGCATTGGAATGCAGTTCAGTGGATTTTCAGATACCTACGTGGTACTTCTAATGCTTATTTACAGTTTAGGAAAACTGGAGATGGACTTGTTGGTTTTGTTGATTCTGATTTTGCTGGTGATTTGGATAAGAGAAGATCGCTCACAGGTTATGTTCTCACCATTGGTGGTTGTGCTGTGAGTTGGAGAGCAACTTTGCAGTCTATTGTGGCTTGTTCTACTACTGATGCCGAGTATATGGCTATTTCTGAGGCATTCAAAGAAGCTATCTGGTTGAGAGGTTTGTGCACTGAGCTTTGTGGAGATTCATCTTGCCCTACCATATTTTCTGACAGTCAAAGTGCTATATATCTTACAAAGAATCCAATGTATCACGAGAGAACAAAACACATTGATGTCAGATTTCACTATGTTCGAGATGTTGTTGCTAAAGGTGATTTGAAGATATGCAAGATAAGTACTCATGATAATCCAGCTGATATGATGACAAAGCCAGTTCCTACCAATAAGTTTGAGCTTTGCTCAGGCTTAGTTGGTATTTCTCACTAGTCCTATGGACTTTGACGCACAAGGTGTTTATGCTGATTTGAATGGAGTTATTCACTTTCTTCGACTACTGGAGGAAATTTGGCTCAAGGTGGAGATTGTTAAATTGTGATCCAAATTCTACCGTATTGGACTAGACGTAGTACAAACAGTGTGGGCATTTGCGTTGGTACCGACGCGTACGAGTACAACTCGTTTACTTGTCCTCCAAAGACTCTCCTATATTGCCCCTCATATATACTCCATGTAGTCGCACCTAAAGACGGTATGTCGTCTCGTGCTTGTAATACTCCTCCTCATAGTGATTGCGCCTTCGTGCGTCCGTGGTTTTCTCCCGTAAGGGTTTCCACGTAAAAATCCGTGTCTCTCGTGTCTCGTTGATCTCGTTTTATCTAACAGATTCTCCAATGCAACAAATATTTTCAGATGGCTGCAGCTCCTGAAGATTACAAGCTCTCTTTAGCTCAGATGTACATGGTGGGAGAAGCTGACATGTGGCTGAGAAGATCTGGTCTGTTGAAGAAACAATTGTCATGCACAGATTTCTGCAAAGAACTTACTAAGAGGTTTTCTGCCCAAGGAACATATGATCTCAATGAACAATTCAAAACAATTAAACAAGGAAATCAATCTGTAGTAGACCACACTAAACACTTTGAATATTTGATGGCGGATATTCAAGAAGAAACACGTGAACTTCCTAAATTATGGTTTGTTCGGCGTTATGTGAATGGCCTAGGAGAGGGTATCAAGCTCCAAGTGAGAACACACAAACCTCAGTCCATTACTGATGCATATTGGCTGGTCATAGAGCTAGAACCTGGACATCTTCCAAGAAAGTTTACTGTACCTTACAACAACTTATTTGGGAAGACACCTTCCGGCATTCCACCAAAGTCAGTTGCTCAGTCACGGCAACAACTACTATTAGTTCAAACAGCAAGAGTCAACCTCTGCTCAGTTTCAGCGAGCTAGGAAAGTTAGAGAATGTTAGAGATGTGGAGATAAGTGGATGCAGGGCCATAAGTGCAAAATGGTGCCTAATCTGAATTTTATGGACACTGAGGTGTGGGACACGGGACAGCTGGAGCAGAAAGTGGTGGAAACACCACTAGATGAGGGAGAAGAGGCTACTGAAATAGATATGTTTATATTTGCCCAGGAACTAGGAGATACTAGTTCAACAACAACCCCTACTTTCATCATGTACCTCAATGTGAAAAGAGTTGTGGCACTATTGGACACGGGGAGTACCTCCTGCTTTCTCAACGAGGAGTTTGTTGTGGCTGTCGGCTATACACTTTTACCTACAAGACCTAGACACATTGCAGTAGCACGAGGATGCACCATTCCTTCTTCAACTGTCATGCCCAATACCCCCTTTCACTGTGGCCAAGAACAAATTTCAGCATTCCTTCAGAACTTTAGGTCTGCCAAACCATGATGTGATCTTAGGTTGTGACTGGTTTTCTCTTGGCAGACCCATATCCTTTGATATACCTAGGAAAACATTTCCCTTCACACTGGAAAACAACATGGTGGTTTATGCTAAGATATGTACTATTTCATTGGTTCCTGTAGAAATACAAGCTGAGCACATGTTCAGATTGTTGGAAAAGGGAGCTACGGGTTTTTTCATACAGCTACAACAACTACAGTTGAAACAAGACAATCAAGTGCCCATTCACTAGTAGAAAAAAAGCCTTTTGTCCCGGTTCATAAGGGCCTTTTGTCCCGGTTTCGGAACCGAGACAAAAAGGTCGTTACTAATGCCCTTTGCATTTAGTCCCGGTTCTTACACGAACCGAGACAGGTGGGCCTCCACGTGGCCGCTGCGGCCACGCCAGGCAAGGGGGCCTTTAGTCCCGGTTGATGACACCAACCGGGACCAAAAGGCATCAACGCGTCAGCCCCTGGCTGGAGTTGAGGTTTTTTTTTAAAGGGGCTAGTTTAGGGGTTAATTTAGGTTGTTATTAGCTAGCTAATAGAGAAAAGTGTCCTCTCTTATATATCTCCGTGATTGGTCATCCGTCGTGCTTTGTCAAACATATTTACAAAATGTAGACACGAGTTACATGCACATATATGCATCTTTTTTACACTATATCATTTCATATCATTTTTGTCGAATGGCAATAGTATTCTAATCGATCATCTAACAACTCATCATCAACTTAATCATATACCAAGTTATCATATGATACACATAAAATAAAACAGAGAAACATCATAATATATATAGTCATCATATGCATCATGCATCCTAATTAATCGATATGTCAAGTAATAATATAAACTAGAATAACTTGTCTCTCATAAGACCTAGTCCTCGCTCTTAGATAGAATGTTATAAAACAGAATAAGACCTATGGCTCCATGATGAATCACAGAGATCCAACGGTCTTCAGCTTGTGGCTTGCGAACCTTCTTTATTTCTCTTCATGCTTCAATTTGGAGTCTTTTTTATCTTTACTTGAAGTTAATCAAGTATGGAGCATAGAACTCAACCCTCAGCGGGCTTCTAATTCTCATTTGACCTTCTGGGTCCATTAACGGAGGCACTACATCATGTGGCAGTTGCTGTTGAAGAACATAATAATAACCTAGTTAGCAATGTAATCAACACCATTTATGCAATAGTGGAGCGTACTTAATTAGGAAACTCTTACCAAGACATTTCGGCGAATGTCATCTGGACTCAACCTATGCACTAGTGGCATGTAAAATGAATAATTTTGGCCAATTTCAAAATGATACGGGAAGGTATCCCTAGAAGCCAGAACACCAGCAAAAAGAAAGTGGAGAAGATCATCCTTCTCCTTCAAAGTTAGATGTGATCCGTACGTGTAGTGTGTCGTGTCAATTAATTTTCGTAATTCAGTCAAAGCAACGAAATAAGCTGTAAATTATAATTTAACAAATTTAGTATATAGATGAACACCAACTATTTCTAAATATAAATGCAAATTACTTCACATGGAGGTAAAATAGGAAGCATATCATCGACAACCACCCAAATTTTGTAATAATTTAATGTTTCAAAAATACTTAGAAATTTTGTAATTGTCCACAAGATGTGGGCATTATATAAACCATTCAAAACGACCACATGTGCTACGATCATTCATAGGACAATTTGGGTTGTTGTTGTTGTTTGTACAACATGTAACATGATATAATTATAACTATGGCCCAATAACTAGGAACCTGCAACATGTGGCCAAAGTTTTAATAGACAATACACACCACATGACATGTAAATTGCGAGAGGAAAACAGGTTGACTATACCAACTATTTATAAATATAAATGCAAATTACTTGACAAATATGGTTGAGAAACTCACATGGAGGTAAAACAGGAAGCATATCATCGACAACTACCCAAATGTCGATGTTGTCTGGCATATTATCTTCAGGACGAAGATCGAAGGTGATTTCCATTCCCTTGTGAAATCCATATGCCTTGCAAAGATCTTCCCACTTTGGGCACCCAAATTCTGTTTGAAAAACTGAATTAAATACTTGGATAACAAATGTGTGACCATGTATAGTCCTCTGCTTAGCGCTCCTCGTCTCAATTCTCTCGTGGTCTTCGAAACCGAGCCTCTCCAACACATATTTTCTTGCATGGCAAGGGAGGTACATATCGTCGTTCTCGTCAAGCTTCATGCTGAAGAACCTATCGTCTCGCAGGTGAGGCATGTCGCACATACCCCGAGAGTCGCTGCAATATTCACACTGCCAATATCCATCGTCAGACATTTCCTGTTTTAATGTGGTAAATTTGTGTAAACAACAATATAATCGTGACACACTATGTATATCGAAAGAATTGAACATCTATATATAATAACTCTTCATGCTCGCATCATGCATCATCATATATAACAACAAGTCCTACTAATTAATCATCATCATACATAGTTAAATAAAGCGGTAACTACTTCTATATATAGTTAAATAAAGTAGTCTTGCCAACTAGGGATCATCTATTCATATATGTGCTTTCCAGTGTACTTGCCAACTAGGGATCATCTATGTATGCTTGCAAATTAATAGAATTTTATCACTGCTCCATCTTTTTTCCACCATTTCTTGTGTCATGTACCTTTCAGAGCTTTTTGGGTATAAACTACATGCATCTAGCAGTAAATTATTTCTTAAGATTAATCTATTAGTGTTATGTATACATTGTTGGCATAACATGATGCCCAGTTTTGGGGCTCACTTCCGGCAGAAAGACTGGTCCAAAATCCAAAATTCATTGGTGGACTTAGAGAAATCCATCGTGACAGAAATTCATGTGGCAAATGTTTGTATATCGTTAACCCTCTGTTGTGAAGATTTAGGATCATAAAAAGATAATATTTAGGTATAAATCTTTTAGCAGAAAAAAAATCTTTGCTCACGGCGACGATGTGGGGACGGCGACGGCGACGGCGAGGTGCGGCGCGGCGACGGTCGACGGTGAGGTGCGGCACGGGCCAGGGCGAGGCGGCGACGAGCAGGGGCCGGCGGCGTCGCGGGGCACGGGGCGCGGGGCGGCGCGGGACGGCGCAGGGCGACGACAACGACGTCGACGGCGAGACGGGCAGCCTGGCGGCGTCGGGATCGAATGGAGAGAGGGAGAGTGATCAAAATTTCTAAACTGACGCTTATATAGCCCCACCTTTAGACCCGGTTTGTGGCACCAACCGGGACCAAAGGTCTCTTTTCAGCAGCCCAAAGGGCGGGAAGCAGAGGCATTGGTACCGGTTGGTGGCACAAACCGGGACCAAAGGTCTCTCTTCAGCAGCCCAAAGGGCGGGAAGCACATGCCTTTGGTCACGGTTGGTTGCACCAACCGGTACCAATTCCCCCCTTTAGTCCCGGTTGGTTCCACCAACCGGGACCAAAAGCCTTGCGCGGTGCGGTGCTATGTTTAGTCCCACCTCGCTAGCCGAGAGGGGCTCGGAGTGGTTTATAAGCCCCGTCGAACCAACCACTTCGAGCTCCTCTCTACTGCAGGCTTACGGGCCTAAAATCACTCTCTGTGCTTGTGGGCCTATTGGGCCTACTGCGGGCCTGCATCCTGGCCCTAGTAATGGGTTTCTAGTCGTATGCAGGCCGTGGTAACAAAATTCCAATTTAAAAAAAAATCCTGTCTTTTGCTTTCTTTTTTGTTTCTAGTTACTTATTTATTTTCTTTTACGATAATTCTTTTTGCTATTAAAGTTTGTAACAAAATTCTAATTACTTATTTATTTTCTTTTATGATAATTCTTTTTGCTTTTAAAGTTTTGAACAAAATTCTAATTACTTATTTATTTTCTTTTATGATAATACTTTTTGCTATTAAAGTTTGTAACAAAATTCTATATAATTTTAGTTTCAATGATACTAGAGGTTTATAAAAGCTTTTTAGTTGATTCCTTTTGCTGACTTCATTTGTTATTTGTCATGCATTTACTGATTATTTTGAGCTATAAGACCATGAAATTGAAAAGCATTTGAAATGAACTCTGAAAAGGTTCCAAGTTGGCATGGTATCATCATTTCACCCACATAGCATGTGCGACAAAGTTGAGAGGGTTACGGCAAAAATTGGATGCACTTCATGTACAAAACGGACAATCTCTTTGGAAGTATCACGGTTTCATACGGAAACTCGTCTGTTACAAAGGTATTTCATTTTTTTGAACTTATTTGAACTCCATAGTATTTCTGTGTTCAAACTGCACCATTCAAAGCCACATCATCAATTTACAACCCTTTCTGACTTCATTTGTTATTTTTCATTCATTTACTGATTATTTTGAGCTATAAGACCATGAAATTAAAAAGCATTTGAAATGAACTTTGAAAAGGTTCCAAGTTGGCATGGTATCATCATTTCACCCACATAGCATGTGCGAGATAGTTGAGAGGGTTATGGCAAAAACTGGATGCACTTCGTGTACAAAACGGACAATCTCTTTGGAAGTATGAGGGTTTCATACGGAAACTCGTCTGTTACAAAGGGATTTCATTTTTTTGAACTTATTTGAACTCCATAGTTTTTCTGTGTTCAAAATGCACCATTCAAAGCCACATCATCAATTTACAACCCTTTCTGACTTCATTTGTTATTTTTCATGCATTTACTGATTATTTTGAGCTATAAGACCATGAAATTAAAAAGCATTTGAAATGAACTCTGAAAAGGTTCCAAGTTGGCATGGTATCATCATTTCACCCACATAGCATGTGCGAGAAGTTTGAGAGGGTTATGGCAAAAACTGGATGCACTTAGTGTACAGAACGGACAATCTCTTTCAAAGTATTAGGGTTTCATACGGAAACTCGTCTGTTACAAAGGGATTTCATTTTTTTGAACTTATTTGAACTCCATAGTTTTTCTGTGTTCAAAATGCACCATTTAAAGCCAGATCATCAATTTACAACCCTTTCTGACTTCATTTGTTACTTTTCATGCATTTACTAATTATTTTGAGCTATAAGACCATGAAATTGAAAAGCATTTGAAATGAACTCTGAAAAGGTTCCAAGTTGGCATGGTATCATCATTTCATCCACATAGCATGTGCGAGAAAGTTGAGAGGGTTATGGCAAAAACTGGATGCACTTCGTGCATCATCAATTTACAACCCTTTCTCACTTTATTTGTTATTTTTCATGCATTTGATGTTTGAAATTCAAAAAGTTTTATCTACAAAACCGTTAATTCAATCGATGATCCGTTTTCACCATTGACTTTCTCGCGACGAATTCTTCAAAACTAGATCCCATATCGATATGTTTCATCAACTATTTTTTTTCGTTCATACTTGCCATATTTTTTTGACCGAGTTGCCATACTATTAACCACTTACTTGTCTGAAAAAATAACTTGATTTACACTTTTTAATGTTATTTCGTCCAAAGCCTTGTAGTAGTTTTCATTATACATGATATAAAAGCATGTCATAAGTTGTGTTTGCCAATTTGAAAAATATGTCAACTTGTCATATTTACATACAATTTGTCAGAAAACTATTTTATGTGCTTGTTAGTTTAACTATGTCAAGTTGTCATATTTACAAACGATGATCAAATAAGATTTTTTGTGGTCACCGGTTTTAAATATGTTGAGTTGTCATTTTTTTGCGCGTAATCATCTAATTTTTTTTGTACTTGTCAGCTTGATTATGTCGAAATATCATATTGATACGCAATTTTCAAAAATATGGCGATTAAATTATTTTTTACCAGACAAGTAAGTACTTACTAATATGACAAGTAAGTGCAACAAGTGTGGTGAGTACGAGAAAAAACAAATTGTCAAAACATGTCGACATGGGATCTAGTTTTGAAGATATCGTCGAAAGAAAGTCAACAACGAAACGGATCATCGATCGAATTAACGGTTTAAGAGATAAAAGTTTTTGAATTCTGATCAGTGAAAGGGAATCCAGCGTAAGCCCGCCGCACGGGAGGGTTCACGTGCGGACACTTCCCTTCAAATTTTTCCATGATAGAGTTACATTTGTTCGTGGCATAAACCGGGGCTAAAGCCCCGCCTTCTAAACCGGTTCAAGGCATGAACCGGTACCAATGGATGTGGGCCAGGAGCGCGGCCCATTGGTCCCGGTTCGTGCCTAGAACCGGGACAAATGGGTCCACACGAACCGGGACCAATGCCCACGAGGCCCCGGCTGGCCCTTGGGCTCATGAACCGGGACTATTGCCCCCCATGGGTCCCGGTTCGTGAAGAACCGGGACTAATGGGCTGGCTAGGCCCGAACCAAAGCCCTATTTTTCTACTAGTGATTCCCCCGGTTATTGCCAACTTATTGGGGGAATTTTAGGGTGTTTTTGCTGAGCCTACTAGTTTACCTCCCAAAAGAGCAATGGATCACACCATTCCCTTAAAACCATGTTCTACACCACCTAATATGACACCTTATAGAGTGCCTCACTTGGAGAAACAGAAAATGGAAAAACAAGTTCAAGATCTCATTGATAAGCATTTGATCAGACCAAGTCAAAGTCCATATGCATCCCCACCAATACAAGTCAAGAAAAAAGACTCCACTTCCATATTTTGTATTGATTTTAGGAAGGTCAATGAACAAACAATCAAAAATAATTTTCCAATACCTGTGATAGAAGATCTTCTTAATGAACTACATGGAGCCAAAAAAATGTAAATTGGATTTGAGATTAGTCTACCAACAAATTAGAATGCATGAAGATGACACCCACAAAACTGCATTCAGAACTTTCAGTGGTCATTATGACTTCTTAGTTATGCCTTTTGGGTTGGCCACTGCTCCTTGCACATTTCAGGGAGTAATGAAGTTCACATTTACTCCACTCAGAAAAGAGGGAGTGAGAGTATTGGTTTTCTTTGATGACATATTAGTATTCAGTGATACACTCTCTAATCATGAGAAGAGCTTAAGGAAAGTTTTTTTGTGTTAAGGGAAAATCAATTATATGCTAGAAGATCAAAACATGTTTTTGCAGTGTCACAGGTGGAATATTTAAGGCATATTATCTCTACTGAGGGAGTACCTACTGATCCTGCCAAAGTGCAAGCAATTAACAATTGGTTCACTCCTAAAAACGTGTCTGAATTGAGAAGTTTTCTCGGCTTGGCAGGCAAGTACAGAAGATTTGCAAAGAACTATAGGATTATGTGCAGACCTTTGAATGATACGTTGAAGAAAGCCAATTTTATGTGGACAACAACACAAGACCACGCATTTGAGCAAGTAAAACAAGCACTAACTTCTGCCCAGTTTTCGCTTTACCAGATTTTCAAATTCCTTTTGTGCTTGAAACAGATGCTTCTCGGACATGGATTGGAGTTGTTCTCATGCAAAATGGAAGAGGATTAGTGTAACATCCCAAGTGCTTTTACTTCCCCCTTTGTAATCCTTTCCTTGTTTGGCACTATGTTGAGGCTATGTTATGGAGTTGAGGCTTGTGGCATTGTCATTTCATGTGCATCTCATGCATTATGCATATCTTATTTTTCTTTCCCCTTTTGTCTTGATTGGTTGATCTTGTGTTGGATGCCACCTTGATGATCATGTGGTTATGTGTGGTTGTGATCTTGTGCATGTGAGTGGGTGCATCAAAGCCATTCAAAACCTTTGAAGCACCATGGTTGGAACCTTTCCTATTCAAATATTTGTTACTTGTGTTTTCTAACATGTTTTAAAAATCCTAAAACAATGTTCCATCTTTCCTCTCAATTCTTGTAAGTGGAGAAGTGGAGCTCTTTTATTTTTTCTCTAAGCACTCGCATTTGTTTTTATTGCAAAACAGCCTAGGTTTTATAATAAAGCAGATAATTTTTCTTTGCCTAAAAATAGTCAAACTTATTTTATTAAATAGGTTATATTATTTTGTTTAGCCAAGTATTTTTTATTTTGTTTTAAAACCCTTCTTATTTTCTGTGGGATTTTTTGTGGTTGTCTGGTTATATAAATAAGAAAGAGGGCTATTTCGGTTTTTAGTTGAGTTAGTGCCACACCGGCCTTTTAGGCCCAGTGGCTTCGGTCTAGCCCTGTAGCGTGTTCGTCTTCCTCCTCCCGACGTCATCTCTGTACGAACAGAGCTCCTCCCTCAGATCTTTCTCCCTCCTCCATCAGATGGCGCTAGTGCGTCTCCCGAGCGCCATAAGAGCAACCCCAGCCTCCTCTCAACCCTAGCCCTCCATTTCTCTCCCTCCTCTCTTCCCTAGCGCCGCCGGGGGCGAAACCCGAGCTGCTCCCGCCATGGCCAGCTCGAGCAAGAGCTTGGGGCCGAGGTGATCCGACGTATTCTTCCTGTCCGCCAGTACCAGGAGCAAGAGGACACTCAGGGGGTTCCATTTTCGCGAAGAGATCGGCGCCAGGACCTCCACCTCGACATCCACGACGGTGGCAACTTCTTCAACTCCGGCGGGTCTTATTCCGCTCCGGCTCGTCGTCCTCTCCATCTCCGGCGTAGGATCGGCTCTCTGCCGCTAGGTGACCGAAGCCCCGCTCCCCTCCGTCTTCTCCTTCATCTCTAGTGCCCGCGTCGAGTAGGAGCATAGTTGTCGGTGCTCTCCTCTATTACTTAGCAACAGTAGCAGCACCTTCAGTTGATAGCAGTAGGCGAAGCAGAGCAGCAGCTCCAGCTCCAGCCTGCAGGCAGTAGCAGCCATGCCAGCGCAGCGGCTTCGGGCTACAGCAGCTGCGTGGTGGCGCAGCATCAGCAGCTGCATGGGGGTGCGCAGCAGCAGGCATATGCATGGTAGCGTGAGCAGTAGCAGGCAGCAGAAGCAGCAGCCAGTAGTTGTGGCGTTGCGGCGTTCCCTTCTTGCGTGCTTGCGTCGGGAATGGATTCCCCTCGGAGTCCTGCAACCCCGCCGGTGCCCCACCTTGCCGGATGTGGCCCAGTTTGCTTTTGGTTCGAATCACTGCAACCCCTCTTTTTTTTTTTAATGCTGGCCGCGCTTGCCAAATTCGTTGATCAGGGGGAACAGAGTACATGTGCATGGCCCAAGCGGGGGAGGGAAAAGAAGAAGCCAAAAAAGAGGCAAACAAGAAAACTAATACTAAGACAACGAAAGTAATAAACCGCCTCACCCTGGGTCAAAAGGAATGCCGGCTCCTGCCAAGTTCCACAGTCTTATCTCCTCTCTAATCTTGATCTCGAGGCCCTCCGCCGTCATGCACTCTTGTTTGAAAACTCTCCTGTTTCTTTCCCGTCAAATCTCCCAAGTAATGAGGTGCACAAGTGATAGCAGCCCCTTTTTCCTCTCGTTTGCAGTGTTGGCGTATCGACTCTTGAACCATGCAGAGAACTTGTAATCCCTCTCCCAACTTGCCAGGCATAGGGCCGGCATAGCCATCACACAGGCGATGGAGTTTCATATGGACCTTGACCACTGACAGTCAATGAAGAGGTGCGACGACGTTTCCAGGTTTCTTACACAGATAGGGTAGAGATAGTCGGTTTCCCATCCACGTCGCAGGAGAGCGTCCGCCGTCAGTAGCCTATCAAGCATGATCGTCCACACTAGAAACCTGCATTTGCCCGGTGCCCATCATCGCCAGATCAGTTTGTGCCCATGCATGTGAACCGACCCCTCGAACTGTAACCGGTACGCCGAGCGCGCGCTGTATGCCCTATCCCGAGAGAATCTCCAGCTGATAACATCCGGTTGCCCCTCTTGAAGCAGAACTCGATCCAGCCGAGACGCAAGCTGGGATAGCTCATGAAGCATGTCATCCAGCAGCCCCATCGATAGGTCTTGTAGCCACTTTTCGTCCTTTAGAGCGTCCCAAACTGACCGGTTTTTCCGTGCTGCAATCTTGAAGAGGGATGGAGCGATCGTCTTCGGGCAGTCGCCTTCGACCCAGCAGTCCTGCCAGAAGTTTGTTGCTCTGCCGTCTCCTATCTTAATCTCCGTCGCCATTGCAAAAATCTCCTTCTCCTCCTGTGAACAAGGCAAAGGAGTGCTCACCCAAGGCCACTCCGGGTGTTTCCAAGCCATCCATAGCCAACGGATCCTTAGTGCCCTGCCAAACTTCTTGAGGTCCACTACGCCAAGGCCAACCAGACATTTCGGCCGACAGATCAAAGTCCATGCAACTCTACAATTCCCAGCATTGGCAGTAGTATCTCCACTCCAAAGCCATGAGCGACAAATCTGGGTCAAGCGCTTCAGGACCCATGCAGGCAATTTGTGGATCGTCATCATGTAGATTGCAAGGGAGGACAAACCCGTTTTTAGCAGCACAAGTCTTCCACTCTTCGCCATAAGCCTACCTTTCCAGGTTCCTGCCTTGTTTCCAAACTTGGAAACCAGAGGATCTAGCTCTAACTTTGTCAGGTTGCGAAGGGATAAGGGCATTCCCAGATAAACCACAGGAAATGATTTGATAGGAAAGCTAAGATGGGACAATATGCGCACGAGGTCCAAGTTGCCACATCGAATCGGAAGAGCCGAGCTCTTGGCTGCATTGGTAAAGAGGTCAGTAGCTGATCCAAAACAGTTGAGAATCAGCGAGATCATCCTGGCGTCATTTTCCGAGGGGTTCATAAACAACACTACATCATTCGTGTAGAAGGAGCAGCGAGGAACCCTTCTCCTTCCCGACAACTTTGAGAGTGCCCCCTGCTCGGTGGCGATGGACATCATCCTCTGAAGCGGGTCCATGGCTAGGATGAAAAGGAAAGGGGACAACGGGTCTCCTTGTCTGAGTCCACGCCTACGGTTTAAGATCTCCGACAGCTCCCCATTAATCAAAACACGTGATGTAGAGGTTCTTAGAAGCATAGCAATCCATTCCATCCAGCGCCTACCAAACCCCCTTGCTTGCAGCATATCCAACAGGTAGGCCCAGAAAACCGAGTCGAAGGCCTTGGCAATATCAAGTTTTAGCAGGACAGTCGGTTTCTTTGATTTATGAAAGAATCTCGCAGAGTTCTGTACGTGCAGGAAGTTCTCTTGAATGTTGCGCGATTTGATGAAAGCACTTTGACAATTGTCCACAAGCAGATTAATTTTTGGGGCTAGTCTCGAAGCAAGAATCTTGGAGAAGATTTTTATCACACTGTGGAGCAGCGAAATTGGCCTGAAGTCTTGCAGCGCATCCGCCCCCATTTTCTTGGGGATGAGGACGAGCAGCGCCTGGTTGACTCTGTGTAGACCACTACTATCCATCCTGAATAACTGATTCAGCGCCGCGAGGAGATCGTGCTTGATTGTTTCCCAGCATGCTCTATAGAACCCACCCGAAAAACCATTCGACCCTGGTGCCTTATCAGCCGGAGTCTCATTTATGGCAGTCTTGATCTCATCCAGCGAAAACTCCTGCTCAAGATCCATTAAATCCACTTGCTCGATGTCTAATTCATCCGAGTTAAGCGCAGCTGTGCGTTGCTTTAGGCGGCCGAAGATATTGGTAAAATGGTTGTTTGCCATATCGGCCATGCCCTGTATTGACAAGACCAGTCCATTTGGGCCCTGTAGCGCATGGATTGTGTTTTTTGTGTGCCGCGCATTTGCCTTCCGTTGGAAAAAATTTGTGTTGGCATCGCCCGCCTTCAGCCAGAGGACCTTGCTTCTTTGCCGCAGCTTAATCTTGAGAAGGAACGCTAGTCCTAAAGTACGTGCTTTTAGCCTGGAGCGCAGGTCTCTCTCATCTTGGGAGAGTGATCTTAGTTCGTGTACTCGGTCTAGCTGTAGTATGAGCTCGGTGACTATAGATAAGTGTCTTTGCAGGTCGCCAACAATATTTCTGCTCCAAGCTCGCAAGGCCTTACTAATCCTCCAAAGCTTGTGGTTCAGCTTCGTAAGGGGGCATGCATTGTCCGCATGTGCAGCCCAGGACTGATCCACAACCTGCTTGAAACCATGTATGAATTGCCAGTAGGATTCAAAGCGAAAACGCTTATTTGTTTTGACTAGTCCGTCATTGAGCAGAAGTAACGGGCAATGGTCGGAGATGGCAGAAGATTGAGGTAGCAGCTTGGCAGCAGTGAAGATGAGCTCCCATTCGACGTTGCACAAGGCGCGGTCCAGGCGTACCAGAGTAGGTACACCCTGCTCGTTACTCCAAGTGAATTTGCGCCCAATTAGCGGTATCTCATGCAGGCTAGTGGAGTTTAGCGTACGACGGAATTTGAGCATCCAACGGCGGCACACTCTCGGGTTGTTTTTATCTTGCGGGTTCGTGATGAGATTGAAATCTCCTATGAGAAGCCACGGACCGGACAGGGAATTGTGAATATAGGCTAGCTCAGATAGGAAGTCGTTTTTCCGCTGATCATCATGGGGGCTGTAGACCGTAGTCAGCGACCAGGCTGCCCCCTCCACTGGGGTGAAACACACCGTTACCGAGTACGATCGTACCGTTACCGTGCTGGCGGTCAGCCTATCGGAGTTCGAGCACATCATGATCCCACCGCGTGTGCCGTCGGCATCCAGCGTTGCGTGCTGATCAAAACGCTGTCCGACGATCTCTAGGCGATCGACAGCCGAACAGGAAGAAAGCTTTGTCTCCTGCAGGCAGATGATAGAGCAGCCAAGCCGATCAATGATCGCTCGAGAGGTAGCTCGTCTAGCTGTGCCGTTCAGTCCTCTTACATTCCAATTGAAAATAGCAAGATTGTCATTCATTGGAAACCGAAACATAACAGCATAACGGATCAATATGGCAGTGCCCAGCGAGCAAACACATACATCTGTCCTGGACTGGGTAGAAGGCGCGGCAACTGCACGCAGCCAACAACGATAAGAGTAGAAAGTAGCAATGTTCAAGGCACCCGGCGTAGCAAAGGCGTGCAACCAACAACATAGTTCGACGACTAAGGGGAGAGCTAATCATAAAAACTAGAGAAGCAACATGAGTCCGACCCTGGAAGAGGCGTCAAATAGCTCCGACAGGGAGCTCGTCGAGGATGGCTTGGACCTCAGCTTCCGGCAGGTGCAGCTGGGAGGGAGATGATAGCCCTGCAATCTGCACCAGCTTTGCTACATTCTCCATTGGCATTGGCTCGCGGAAGAAGTTCAGATATGATATAAGCGTGTTGTCGTTGAAATCAGCCTCCCGCTTGATGAAACCCAACTGGACACAAATGGCAGCCTGCGACCTCCTTGAAGACGAGAAATTGGACTGCATCCGCGAAAGGCGCACACTCTGCCTTGGAGCTTTTACTGCGCCCAGCAGCTTCTTCTTCAGCTTGTGACGGGCTGAGATGGCGTGCGGCGGCGTGGTGAGGATGGCTGCCGACAGCAATGAGGCAATCTTGCCGATGAATGCCCTTTGGTCGTCAATCTGAAGCGAGGGCACCCTCTGGGTGATAGCATTAACCAGGCCAGGGCCAGATAGGTTGGCATCCGCGAGTGCCCGTCTCGCGCGCACTTCTTCCTCGGACTGTATATGGGGGCCTGTGATCTGAAAGTTGCAGCTAGCAGCAGCAGGGCCTAACACCACCTGTGGCCTCGTCGCCCAAGAGAGGTGAGCCTGCGGTGCGTGGAAGAGGCTCATGTCGCACCCTGGCAGCCAGCATGGAGCTTCGCTTTGGACAGGCCTCATCCATCCCTGCGCCGACAAAGGTTGTTGCAGAACCGGCCACTCCCATACCGCGGACTCCGGCGAAGGCGGCAGCGGTGGGAGCTCGTAGCATCGATTCTCAGGGTTGGGCAGGTTGCTTGGCCTAACGGAGCTGAAAGTAGCCGCACGACCGTCGAAGAGGCTGTTCCAACCCGAGAGACTGTCATATTGAACCTGCGATGGCCTTGGTGGCGAGTAAAGCGACAGTAGCTAACCAGGAGGTATCCACTGGGCATCAGTACCTTCCCCTTGCACATCCTCTCACGTCTGTTGATGATCAGAGCCGACGGATCCTGGCGATACGGCATGGTCTACTTGGCCAACAAGGGCATTTGTCACACTGAGTGCATCAATGATATTGTCTTCAGGTTCGTGTTGCAAGCCGTGGTCCTTTGACCCAACTGTCTGAACTGTTTGCAGCGAAGGGTTGGCAAATACTTTGGTCTGGTCTTGCTACTGATGCACTGCAGTGGGTTCCTCAGTAGCGGCCACGAGCTGGAGCGCTGCGGGTGCTTCCTCTATAGTTGCCAGTAGCTGCTTTGCAACCGTGGGAGGGCCAAGGACACGAGCCTTCAAGGCCGCAGCACCATCATGGCGCGTGTATCTCCTTGGAGCCGGTGCACGCGCCGTGGCATCCCGACGGTTTGCCCTGTCCCGCATGCCCTGCCAGAAACCATCGCACGCACCACTGCGTTTACCCCGTCGCCTGGCGCCACCATTGTATCTGTCATCAGCATCATCATCATTGCGGCGTGCAGGGGGTGCATAACCATCTGAAACAGCAGCACGGGCCCTGCGCTCTCCATCCTTGGAGCCCATCTTCCAATCTTTGTGCTCATAGATCCTAGGCCACTCCAGATCCTCGTCCTCCACCGGTGTGTAGTCCTTTACCACATCTAGGTGGATGAGCACCGGGAAGTGAGGGCCCTCTCTTCCTTGCTCCGAGGGCGTACCCTCCGGTAGCGATCTTCTCGACCGAGCAACGTCTCGACGGCTGATGACGTTGAAATCAGACGCCCTAGGGATCAGGTTCGGGTCCCAAGCCCATAACCAAGCAAAGAGGGCCGAGACGTTGGTCTTGGTGGTTGATTGCCGCTCAATGAGATCAAGCCTGCATTTCTTGCCAATCACCTCTTGAACATTGTCCCAAGACTACGCATTCAGAGGCAGCCCTTCGATTGCAACCCTGCAGTAGAACCTCCATACCCTGTTCCCACCCGGAGGCGGAAACCAGGGCCTGAGCAGCAGCTTAACTCCGGCAGCCACCAGCTGGCGTCGCTCGAAGACTAGGTCGTGCTGGTGACACTCCGACAGGACAAGCAGGAAATCCTCCTGGAAGCAGGAGGCGACACAGATGTCCCGCCGTGGGAACCCCTGCCCGTGCTCCACAACTTCCGCCACCATGTCCGCGGTGATGCCCGAGCATGGACCCATGACGGTGAGCAGCAGCGCCATGGTGCGCAGGCGGTACGCCTCATCCTCCATCTTTGGGGTACTGACCACCGAGCAAGTCGAAGTGGCCGGCCTGCGGTGCGCCACGCCCGGGATTATCCCGCCAACCATCATCACCCGAGGAACGGAGGGAGGGCCCGCAGAGGTGACGACGTCGGCGTAGGAGGGGCAGGAGGCAGCAGCGGGGCCAAGCCTTTTGGACAGCGAGCTGGGCACTGACGCTCCAAATGACCCGTCCGCTTGCAGGTGTAACAGATTTGGGGGTCTCAGCACTGGAAGGATATGTGCCTAGAGGCAAGGCATTTGTAGCAGCGATTCCCAAATCGCGTCTTGAATGCTTCCGCAGGAGAGAGAGCATGGCGAATGAGATCCTTTGACAGCAGAGGAGGGAGATCCTCCTGGCGCCTAGCTAGGCGCCGGCCACGACGAGAGTGCACCAGCTTCCAGTCATGACCAGAAGCATGGCCGGGCGTGGCAGGCGAGCCGCAGGGCCCGGACCTTGAAGGCACATCCGCGCGTGCCTGTCCACCGGTCAACACCTTCTCTATGGGCGCGACGATGATGGAGCACAGCCTAGGCTTGGACGAGCCGACCAGATCCGCCCCGGCTCGGGGAGAGTGCTCGCGCCTTGAAGGCGCACCCGCGCTAGCCTGCCCGCGAGCAGGCTCCCCCTCTCTCAGCGCCATCAAGGTCGGGCAGAGGCTGGGTCTTGAAGGGCCGGCCAGATCCGCCCCAGAACGGAGGAGAGGCTCTGGCAAAGCCGGCTGCCAGGAAGAAGACCGCCTAGGAGAGGAAAGGTGCGAGGGGGAGGCACTTACGTCGGCAGCTGGTGATTCCTCCATAGCCATCAATGCCACACATGGGAGGACGCGCACCAAGACCGGATCTACGAATCCTGTGAGCGGATCCACAATCTCCTCCCAGAGGGCGATGCAGGGCAGCACCCGCCCCGATGCCTCATCAATGATCCGCAGCGCGGAGGCCACCGAGGAGATTGTGGAGGGGGCATGCACGGAGGCCGCCGTCGAGGTTGCGTCGGGAGCCTGCACCAAGGCGGGGCAGGCGAGAGAGCCGCTCCCCATTTTTTTCCTCGAGCAGTTCCGTTAACCCCTCTTTTAATTCCCCTATTTTTCCTTCGTATGGTAGATTAGCTGTAGTATAGCCTTACCTGGTAGGATGCCCCTATTAGAGCAGCTAGCAGTAGCTACCCGGTGGTGGGGGCAGCTAACTCCACCACAGAGGTGGTGTGTTCGATTCCCCACTGACATCTTTTTATTTTCTTGCGTGTGTATTAGTTGTTGTGTGTGTATGACAGTGGCCCCTCTGGACCCACATGTCATCCTGTGAGGGGCCACTGCTAGGTGGGTCCCCTCCTCATAATATATTTTCCTGTTATTTCTATTTATTTTGTTTGTGAGTTTCCTTGTGCTAAATAGGGCATATTTCCATTTCTAGAAATGTCCAGATTTGGACTTGCCTATTTGGGCTGGCTCAAGAACAGTTCATGTTCTTGAGTATATGTAGTTTTGATCATGTGTAGATTTTATTTTGCTGTTTGTGGAGTTCTTTTGTATGCAAAGGTGGCACTATGGTATATGGATTTGGGGTAGAAAATCCCAATGAATCCAATGGTGTTGTTGGTTTCTGATTTCGAGCATTCCTGTAGAAAGACCCCTTGTGGTGAGGTGGCAATAGTTTTATCGATGCAGGGTTATTTTATGTGCTTGTTTGGAGCAGTGCATACATGCATCATATTGTCTGTTGCATTATTTTTTGCTGGTGTATATTAGATGTCTGTTTCTTTTGGGTAGTTACCAGGGCCGGAAACGAGTTCGAGGAGTCCGGAGAGTTCATGCAGGAAGAAAAAGAGCAGTTCCAGTCTGAAGAAATCACACGCAAGATGATCGTGACCTTGACACCGTTTCTAGCTTTGTTATGCTTAGAGTTATGTTTCCTTCGTTACATCTCCGCTGCCTACCACATGATATATAGGCCATCAAACATTGCCATGCTACCTCAAACACCTCCCTCCTAGCAAATATTGTTTGGCTAAGTAAGGCTTGCTCAACCACTAATTGTTAGCGTTGCTAGTTATAGGTGCCACTGGTCCATGTGATAACATGGGCAATTTGATATCATTATATTCAATTTCTATTTAATCAATTCACCTATATACTTGGTAAATAACGGAAGGCCTAGCCTTTTGCCGGGTGATTTGTTCCGTTGTTGCCGCCTTAGTTTCGGCTGCCGGTGTTTTATTTCATAACTGAGCGCTCCTAACACGTTCGGGATTGTTATGGGGACCCCTCGATAAATCGTATAGTGTTAAGACTTGTTTGGTAGGACCCAACTTTGGTGTTAATTTGCTAATAACTTAATAATTAAATGCATAGGGAATAGCTACCCCGAGGAAGTTAATCAACCCCCCGGGCCAGTGTTCCTCATGAGTGTTGGTCCAAAATGGGCAGACTGCCGGGCCACCGCAAGGAAACTCGAGGTCTAGTTTCATGTAGGCTTTCCCATCCTCATGTCATGAGACTGAGATATGTGGCTCTTATCAGGGTCGTCGACACGTCGGGCGGTCTTGCTGGACTTGTCTTACCTTAACGATATATCTTGCGCATTGGGATTCCGGTTAGACTTTGGATCTTCTGAGAGTTGAGGTTTTCCTCTAAGGAATCCGACAAAATCACGAGTTTCGTGATAGAGGATTACTATGTGGCTTGTGGTAATTCGTGATGGACTAGTTGGAGCACCCCTGCAGGGTTTAATCTTTCAGAAAGCCGTGCCTGTGGTTATGTGGAAAACATGGATATTTTGTTAACATCCGATTCTAGACAACTTAAAGTAATTCAAATAAAACTTGCCAACAGAGTGCGTAATCGTGATTATCTCTTTCAGAGCTCCTTCTCTGATCGAGAACACTGTTGGGTTATGAATGACGTAAGTAGGTGTTCAGGATCACTTAGTGATCAACCTAGTCTTCGACCGTCTTACGTAGTCCACCATATGTTAATTCTGTTCTTTGTAAGATAGCCACCATATATGCTTAGGGTGCTGCAAACTCAAACACTTAACCTACCTCACCCATTTAACTTAGTTAGACTCGATACCAAGGTCATGAGATTGCTGATTCCTCGTGGCTCACGGTTTACTACAAACACCCACAGGTACAGGTACCCTTGATGCAGGAGTTCCCGATGACAACCAGCTGAAGTGGGAGTTCGATGAGGACAGCGGCAGGCTGTATGTGACTTATCCGAAGGACAAGAGGCCGTGGTCGTGATCGTGGTCCTAGCATGCCGGATATCATAGCTTTTGTCGTTTATATTGTCCGTAGTCGGACCATTCCATGTTTTGAATAATGTACGACTGTATGACTATGTACCTTATCAGATGGCAAGTGTATGCCCTAATTGTGACTCTTTCAGTTATTTATACTGCTATGATTATCTTGCTTGCGAAACACGTAGATGCGCCTTTTTCCCCTTCTGAGGCCTCGCCCCCGGATAAGGAAAGGGCCGCATCTTAGTCGTTACAATTAGCCTACTATAGTGCATCTTTATGTCCAAGAAATGCAGCAATGTCCACTTATGAAAAAGAGGCACTAGCCATTGCGGAAGCCTTGAAAAAGTGGAGACATTATTTCTTGGGAGCTCAATTGATAACTAAAACAGATCACCAGCCCTTGAGATTTATGATAGACCAGAGACTGACTTATGATGAAGCTGTTAGAATTTGATTTCACCATTCAGTATAAGAAGGGCATTCTTAATAAGGTTGCAGATGCTCTTTCTAGGAAAATTCATCAGGTGATGTCGGTGTTAGCAGCAATTACCATGTGGGCACATGAATTATTTGAAAAGCTTCTAAGCAGGCCCTCAATTTCAACCTGTCTTGGGATAATTGTTGCTTAACAAGCCCAATGCATTACCTGATTACACTTATCATGTTGGTATTATCAGATTTAAAGGTAAAATTGTGCTGGGAAACAATGAGGAGTTAAAGAAAAATATGTTAACGGCATTGCATGGTTCACCCATTGGAGGGCATTCTCGAATGAGAGCAACCTATCATAGGATCAAAACCATATTTTATTGGCCTCGCCTCAAGAAGTTTGTGGAACACTACATTGCTCAATGCCCTATTTGCCATAGAGAAAAAGGTGAACAATACTTAGCACGAGGACTGTTCGAACCCCTTCCTGTGGCAGGCATAGCATGGCAGCATGTAACTATGGATTTTATTGAAGGATTACCTAAGTATGGTGGAAAAGATGTGATTCTGGTGGCGGTGGATCGACTTAGAAATTATGCTCATTTTCTGCCATTGTCACACCCATACTCAGTTCATTCTATGGATACCGTTTTCTTGGATAATATCTTGAAGTTGCATGGACCTCCTAAACTCATCATTTCAGACAGGGATCGGATTTTTCACAATTCAAGTGTGGAAGGATATCTTCACTGTGTTTAAGACAGAACTGAGGTATAGTTTGGCATACCATCCCCAAATTGATGGTCAATCTGAAAGAGTAAACCGGTGTTTAGAGACTTATTTGAGATGCATGGCTTCTTCTAAACTAAAGAAATGGTTGTCTTGGTTGCCTATAGCTGAATATTGATACAATTCTTCCTATCACACTACCATCGAAAGATCTCCATTCCAAGCTCTTTATGGATTTCCACCTCCTATGATCGGTGAACTAGCAATTCCTAGACCACCTGATAGTGATACTCAAGATTTCCTGGAATCTAAAAGTATGATGCTCAAAAACATTAAAGAACAGTTACTTAAAGCTCAACAAAGGATGACGAAGTATGATGATTTAAAAAGGAGTGAGATAACTTTTGAGCCTCGTGATTTAGTTTATCTGAAAATGTCACCTTGCGGGTTATCTGCCTTTGGATTTAGAGGTGCACTCAAACTGCAACACAAGTATTATGGACCTTTTGTTATTATCAACAAAGTGGGCAGCACACCTTACAAATTGCAATTCCCAGCCCATGTCAATACACCCGATCTTTCACGTTAGCCAATTGAAGAAGCACATCGGGGCGCGACCAAACCCCAGTCCTGACCTTCCAGTAGTCAACGAGGATGGCACTCTCAAGACAACTCCAGCAACAGTGTTGGAGGTGCGACAAGTTCCACAGAACAATCTACTAGTGGTAGAATGGCTCATTCAGTGGGAGAATTTATCTCCAGCTGAAGCCACCTCGGAGGATGCTGACTTTGTCAAGTACACGTTTCTGGGGTTCTTTCTCTCAACGACCGAAGCTTGGCGTTCAAGGTCGACACTGCCGTGAGGACACGTCGGTTTTCAAGGAGGAGGCTATGTCACATTTCTTCATATATCGTTATTGCTTTAGATAACGCTTAGCTTTTCATGTGACGGCCGTCATTGCTCCTTATCTCTAGTCGTCGCTTGACGGTCCAGATTTACTCGAACACTATTTACTTTCCTTTGTCGTAGTTATTGCGAGGATTATTCACTGTGTGGTAATACCCATTGCATATATAGACAACCTGATTGTGCCTGCGTGGATATGCTTTTTCTGATTGTGAATTATGTTTAATGGCAAGAACTGTCATTAAGGACAATATAATTGCACCTAATTCATGGCCTCTTAGTGATTAGCGTTTTCGGTCGTTCGTTTTTGCGATCTGGAGTTTCTGGCCGTTGGATTTGGTGTATAAGGCGATCTGTTCCGCAGTTTGTTTAATCTGGCCCAGTTGTCCTGTGGGCTGCTGCTCCATGGACCAAAACGGACACCTCTGGTAAATTGGGCCTTGCGGAAGCCGCTAGCCCATTTGAAGGAGGCCCATTGTTAGGATTGGGCTTTTATGTTGTGTCGATCTATCGCTCCACTCAAAAGAAAACCATTCGCTCGAGGGGATCCGAGCGGCTCGATACAGAGGATGCGCCTATGCAGCTGGTGTTCCTCCATCCAGCATAGGCGAGCCTTGCAAGGATTCCGACGCTCGCTAAATCCGAGGCGAGGCGAGGCTTGCGAGTTATCCGGCGAGGGAGGGAATCAACCCAAGGCGAGGCATCCAACCTCGACTCGAGGTGACATGCATAAGGATGCGGCACTCGCCATGATCCCGCACGTGGTACAGTGTAGCTGCACGGAAGCGAGGTTGGCGACCAGAAGGCACTCGTCCACTACGGGGACAACTGCATGATTCTCTCCATATCTCGTGTGTGGGAAAACCAGTGGCAAGATCCTGACGGGGAAGATGGGAGAGCCCACACCTCGAAGTTGGTGGTGTCGGTTCATAGGTACGCTTGTGTCGGTGTTTGTGGTAATGTCCGGCTGTTTCTTGAACGTGTAGGCGTTGACCTTCTTCTTATTAGTTCTCTTAGCATATTCTTGCACAACATGTCCTTCCCATTTCCTGGCGAATACTTTGTGAGGCATGTCCCTTTGTCATGCTCAGGCAGAGTGCTTGGAGGACTAGATTGCGAGGGAATAACTTGGGAATCCAAGAAGCTAGCTACCTAGCCAAGTTGTTGTTGCTTTGTCAGTTTGTTTGTTTTCCAAAACAGAATCACACTAATCTTTCTCTGTATTTTTTAGGTTATTTGTTTAGTTTTCCCCCACTTACTTGCGCCCTAAGATCAGGATGGTCGATACCATGGGCAGCGTGATGAGGATCATCGGGGTCTCGCTTGAAGTCAACACTGTCTAGCACTGTCTAGCAGGACAAGAAGGGCTGCCATCACATCATGAGGCGTGCCGAGACTCTCAACAAGATGCTCTCGCACCACGAGAACAACACCGGGCAGTTGCATGACTCCGCGGTGACAACCGCTCTCGAGGCACTTGATGATATACTCACGTAGGCGCTCGAGGCCGTCACTGAATGCCATCTAGAGAGGTCTACGCTTTCTACATCACCCGGAAGTTGTCCCAGAAGCTGGGCAAGGTGCAACAGCTTATATCGTACGACGTACCTAAACTCAGATGCGATGCTGACCATCATGAGCTACCGGCTTCTTAGGAAATTCTATGATGATGCTCCACCACATACACCAACAGAGGTCTGATTACGAATTAATGAGGCCCTCTTGTTCGCCTATACTCGAACATTTGATCTTGGATGAACAACCATCGAACATTTCCTCCCATTCCACCCAACCTTCGCGGTGACGGGGGTGAGCGCTGGAGGGAGACGATGGTGCATGAAATAATCTTAGGCACCATTGCATATATTTCTAGGACCGAAGCAGCGACACACGATGCACCAGATGAAGCTGACACCTCCACAGGTGCAGCTTGTCTGCATTGTGCTGATTTGCTACCCTCCATCCCAAAATAGATTGCAAGTCTGCATGTATGCCCTCTATGGTCAATGATCTTGCTCTCCCTTTCTTCTCCCGTGCAATTTTTCTCTTGTTATTTATGATCTCCGATGTTACATTAATTAATTTCTACCGATGGACATGGTAATCTTCAGGGAATGGGCATATAGGAAGAGTGAAATGAAAAGAATAGATTCACTGATGTGAATAGAAAAACAGTACTATGGCAATTCCCAGTTTCTACAAAAACAAAGTGAATAGGAATGACTTACTTTACGGTTATGTTTAGGGAAGTGTCGCAATAGCAAATAGTTTAGTCTTAAACTGTATACGCTATACAATGTTGTTAAATACAAGACTTTTTACATCTGCACAGGTCAAGTTGATGTGACTTAGGTTGTAAATAGCTTTACAATCTTGAAGGTAGACAACATTTTGATTCTTATAGCCTTTGTTTCCTCCAGTGTATGAATTGATTCCTTATATTCTTTCTGCTCTAGCATATTTGCATGGGGAGAATATCATACATGAACCAACATTCGGTGGAAACCAATGAAAACCATGAGAAAAATATTTTTTGAAGAAATGTTGCTTCTTTTTCCTTGAGATGCTAGACCGCAGTGTTTTTGTTGGGGTCAATAGCTCGTGTGCGACACATTTGATGTGAATTAGATCATGTGCGACACATTTGATGTGAATTGGATCCTGTGCGACGTTTCTCTGGCCCAAATAGCCAAAGGCCCACTCGGGCGATTAAAATGGTCGTCAACGGGAGTGAGGTTATGTTTAAGACATGTGGGTCCTACTTGGAAGATCGTCTACTTACGGCCCCACTTGACAGTGCATCTACTTACGGGCCCCACTTGGCAGTGGATCGGGTGAGACGTGTCCCCGTGCCTGGCCTGTCTGTCTGAACCGCCCGTCTGAAGCTCTCTTGCTCCCTCCTTTCCGTTCCCGAAGTGAGCCGAAGACTGCGGCGGCGCTTTTGTTGCAGCGACGGAGCTTTCGATCTCAGCGACGGCGGCGGCTATGGAGAGTGAATCCGGAACCCTTGTCCAGCCCGTTCCCTTCTGTGTCGAGTTAGATCTCACTGCAGTTCATGTTTCCCTCCTCTGTTTTTTTTGGGTCGATTTGATTCATGTTTGGGTGGGGCGGAGGGGGGCTAAAGGTGATGGAGCTGCCAGAGACAACAACAACGTTGACTAGGTAATTTGTGCATCCTTTCCATCCTATGCGATGCCTCGTCTGCTTCCGCTAGCTCACAGTGCGCGCCATTGAAAAATAGGGCCGATGATGCTCGGACATTTGAATTCACTATCGAATTCTTTCCTTCTAAGGTGAAGCTAGGTGATGGTAGCTTGCGGGACATAGAGGAGATACTATTATGAAATGGCAGGTTTAATTATCATAGATTGATCCACAAGAACTACAGAGCATGGAAGAGAAGGCCGTGAGGAACGTGGTGGAAAAAATCGGGGAGAGCATTTTTTGGGGTCCAGAGCAAGAGGTAGCATTGTTACGGTTTGATAATTGGAAACGAGAGTATGTGAGAATTGAGGATGGCAAAGAGATGGTTGATGAAATCGATCGACAAAATGGCTGGACAACCAAACAAACTACGTTTTGTGCAGAGCTGGTTGATCTGAAATCAGATTCTAAGGTTGGATATGTTCCCTCAAAATTGGCTGCACAAATGGTAGATGATGATTGGGCTTCAGAGAGGCAGATAATCCCCATGTGTACGGGTGAGGTGATAGTATTACATGAGGGGGCTGATGCAGATGCACAAGAGGGCTGTGATGGTGTTGCAAGGGTTCTTTCTATTGATTGGAATTCGGGTGAATTAAATGAACCAACTGATTTAGTCATTGCACCAATGGATGACACTGAGATGGCCAAATTTTTTGGCATTCCAGTACCTGATGAAGATAAGGAAGAGAATGATGAAACTACTAACCCGCTTAGTGATGCTCAAAGAGATATATGTGAAGATGTGGATGGACAACTGATGGAAGATGTTGCAGATGATGTTGATGATGCACATGATGATGAGTTGGTAAATTTCTATGACAAGAAAACCCTGTTATTGCAGTAGGGAAGTTGTTCCCAAACATGGATGAATTTAGAATGTGTTACAAGACTTATGCCATCAAACATGAGTTTGATGCCAAGACAAAGTGGACTGACAGAAAAAAGTTTGATGCAAGATGCAGAGGTTTTGATGGAAGTGTCAAGCCTTGCAAGTGGTACATATCTGCTAGACGCCAACCTGATGGAAGTACCATTAGGGTCAATCAAATCCCACACCAACATACTTGTATTACAAGTTCACAGAGAGTATCAACCATGACAGCACAACTTTGGATTGCAGAAAAGATCACTCCTATTTTAGCCAAGAAACCAAATACAACTGCAAAGAAACTTAAAGTAGACTTGGAAAAGCAGTACCCAATTAAGGTGAAGTATAACACAGTGTGGAAGGCAAAACAAAGGGCAATGAAAGAATTATACGGTGACTGGGCAAATACATTTAGGATGCTTTATAATTTCAAAGCAGAGGTGGAGAAGAAGTCACCTGGCAGTGTTATGGAGATAGATACTGAGGTAACATGGGAAGGAAGAGTCCTTTTCTCAAAGTTTTTTATGGCTTTAAAGCCTTGCATCGATGGCTTCAAGGCAGGTTGTCGTCCATATTTGAGCATAGACTCATCGTTTTTGACCGGCAAGTGGAATGGTCAATTGGCAGCTTGCAATGCTTTAAATGGACACAACTGGATGTTCCCTGTTGCTATTGGCTTTTTTCAATCAGAAACAGAGGTCTCATGGATATGGTTCATGATGCAGTTGAAGAGATGCATAGGTCCAGTGTCACCTTTGGCAGTCCACACAGATGCATGCAAAGGGCTAGAAAATGCAGTCAAGAATGTGTTCCCCCATTGTGAGCAGAGAGAGTGCTTCGACCATATGTGGATGACTTTGATCAAAAAGTTCAGAGGGGAAGAATTTGGTCGCATGTGGCCAACAGCAAGATCTTACACTAAACAGACATATTCATATCATCTTGGTAAGATAATGACATTATGCCCTGAATTTGGTCCATGGGTGAACACCTACCATTCTCTATTATGGTATAGGTCAGGATTTAACACTGCCATCAAGTGTGATCATATCAACAACAACTTGGCAGAAAGTTTTAACAACAAGGTGAAGCAGTTGAAAAACCTGCCTGTGCATGACATGGTTGACCAAATCAGGATCATGATCATGCGCTTGTGGGAATTGAGAAGAAGGATTGGTGATTGTCTGCAAGGGGAAAAGCCTCCTGCAGTGGTACAACAGGTGGTCAACAGGAGCAGAACTCTTACACATTTATCTGTTAAAAAATCTTCTATGTGGGGTGCTGAAGTTAGAGATACCAAAAGTGGTAGAAGGCATGTTGTTAACACTGAAATACATGAGTGCACTTGTTTGGAGTGGCAACACACTGGGAAACCATGTGATCATGCCATACTTTTCTTGGCCTCCCGACCAAAGATAAACATGCACCCTTATTTGCACGAATATTACTCAGTAGCAAAATTCAAGGCTGCATATGCAACTCCAATTCCAGCACTTACAGATCAGTCTCAGTGGCCTGAAGTGGACATAGAATTTTCCATGTGTCCTCCCCTAACAAAAAGAAAGGCTGGTAGGCCTAAAGAAAGCAGATTCAAGGCATGGTTTGAGAGAGGTGGGAGTAGTAAAAAAGGGAAGGGAAAGAAGGATGGAAAACCAAAAAGGTCCCAAAAAGGTAACAAAAATAGATGCAAGTTGTGCCAAGAACTTGGGCACCGAGCTGGATCTTCCAAGTGTTGTTACACTCCTAAAAGGCCAAATTATGTGTGCTAATGTTTTTTATGTTTACTATTTGGCTGCATTATTCAATTACAAACCAATTGACATGCTTAAATTTTTTAGGAGGAAGTGTGAAGCTGAGCCCCTTGTTGTTGAAGATTGCTGGCCAAAGAAAAAGAAAAGAGGCAATGGTTGTAGAAAAAAGAGAAGTTATGGTGAAACAATGCAAACTCAGCAAAATGAGCAAGACTTAGATGTGCTGCAAAATGAGCAACAAGACTTGGATGTGTTCAAAAATGAAGATGTGGTCCAAAATGAGCAAGACTTGGATGTGCTGCAAAATCAAGATGTTGTGCAAAATGAGCAAGATATGGATCTGGTACCAAATAATTATCTTCCACCTGATGTTGTGCAAGCTGAGCCTATATTAGAAGTTGTGTTGCCTAACCCTGTTTTTCCAGAAGATGTGGTGCAAAATAAGCAAGATATGGATCTGCTGCCAAATGATTATCTTCCAGCTGATGTTGTGCAAGATGAGCCTATATTAGAAGTTGTGTTGCCTAACCCTGTCTTTCCACAAGATGTGGTGCCAACTAAGCCTATATTGGAAGTTCTGTTGCCAACTGAGCTTGATGACATTCCAACTGAAGCAGTGATGTAAATCAAGAGCTTGAGTGAACTGGGTATAGTGGTAAAGAGAAGCACTGATAAAAAGAAGAAGAAGAAGAAGCTGAAGTGAAGTGAACTGGGTGTTGTACTATGCTATAGAATAAAACTTTGCGTGAAATTGTATTTTTCGTATGAAATTGTATTTGTGTGATACTATTCAAGTTTGAGTCAAATTTCTAGTTTGAGACAAAATTCAAATTTGAGAAAAAAATTCAAATTTGAAGTTATTTGGTATGTGGTATGGTGTTGTATTTTTCATATGAAATGTATTTGTGTAATACTATTCAAGTTTGAGACAAATTTCAAGTTTGAGACAAAATTCAAATTTGAGCCAAAATTCAAATTTGAGCCAAAATTCAAATTTGAACTTATTTGGTATGTGATATGGTGTTACAATGATTTATGTACTATTACACATGTTAGGTGATTAATCGGAGAACTTTTATTATGTGAAACTTTGGACATGAAAAATGTGCTCCAAATGAGCCCCAAAACCCCCTCCAAGCCCCCCTGCAAGGCCCCATTTGTAAGCAAGTTTTTTTTGACCTTCTCCAAATGAGCCAAAAATGAAACTTGACATATTAGTCATATACAAAGATGATTGGCACAAGTTTTGTATTTTTTTGATTTGTTTTCAATTAGTTATAGCCAACCCTAACATTTGAAAACCGTACAACCTCGTACGTGATAGCCACTTTTGTGAAGGGTTTTTCATGAAAAATTTCATAGTCCAAGGCTATTATTTTTCCTAGCAACCTAGTCACATATAATGATGATTGGCACAAGTTATATATATATTTTTAATTAGTTATAGCCAACCCTAACTTTCGAAAACCGTATAACCTCGTACGTGATAACCACTTTTGTGAAGGCTTTTTCATGAAAAATTTCATAGTCCAAGTTTATTATTTTTCCTAGCAACCTAGTCACATGTAATGATGATTGGCACAAGTTTTATATTTTTTTGATTTTTGTGAATTAGTTATAGCCAACCCTAACTTTTGAAAACCGTACAACCTCGTACGTGATAGCCACTTTTGTGAAGGGTTTTTCATGAAAAATTTCATAGTCCAAGTTTGTTATTTTTCCTAGCAACCTAGTCACATATAATGATGATTGGCACAAGTTATATATTTTTTGATTTTTTTTGAATTAGTTATGCTCTATCCTAGCCCTTGAAAACCTCTCAAAACCCCATCAAAACCCCTCAAAACCCCGTCCAAACCTCTCAAAACCCAGCACCCCATGAGACCATTGGATCACCGTGAATGGACGGTCTGGATCGCGCATTAGGGCTACGTCAGCAGCGATCCGTGGCCTTCACTCTGATTGGCTGGCCTTTTTATGCCTCTTTTTTATTGCTGGATGAGAAGACACGTGCATGCGTTGTTGGGCTTAATTAAAGGCGGCCCACCCTTTTATCCGTTGGACCTCACAGCGTACCAGCCTTGCATGCATGCGCGTAGCCCTGCCTCCCCTCGCTCGCCCGTAGCCCTCGCCCGTTGGACCGACACTGCATGCATGCACATTGATCGAGCGGGAGCAGGCCCGACGCCATAGAGAACACCAGCCCGACCGATGCAGCAAAGGCACGCAGCGGCTCAGCTATGCAGAAGCTCATCGCCCAACCCGACCGACGCAACAGTCATCTTTCGGCTCGTTTTAATTGCTCATGTGCGACGTGTACCCTGTTTTAGTTGACCCTGTGCTACGTGGGGTGTGTACACACTCGATGCCCCCTCGATGCCATGCGGTAGCCGTTTCACACTTGATGCACACCATGGCTAGCACCCCTATTTAAGCACGGGTTTTAAGCACCCCCTAACATCATCTTCTCCCACCTGGCCTTCTTCTTCAGCTCGTAGTCCATCTTCTCCACCTCTCACACCGGAAGATGAACTACACCGGGATGACCTACCGTGTGCCGCCAACCGTCCCCAAGATGCTCTACCCTCCCCAAGTCCAGGTGGAGAACACCCTATGGGTGTGGGCGATCTCGAGGTGGATGGGTGCAAGGGCGCTCACCGAGTTCTTCCTCTCCGCCAGCTACCGCCACCTCCCCAGGGGTTCTCCGGTGATGTTCCACGTGGAGGAGCTGACCAACAATGGCTATCCTATCGTCCTTATTGTGAGGTTCACCAACAACATCGATGCTTACCACCTCCCCGGTCGTGTTTTTTGGTGTGGATGCGAGTTTATCGCATTCACAACATACAACATCTTCACGGATCTGGACAACATCTTCCCCAACGGCAGCATGCACACTCTCCCGTACCGCACCGACGGCGAGGACGAGTGAAGGAGGAGGAGTTTGCCTTGGAGCTTCGAGCTTGGAGTACCCGGTGGTGCCATGGAGGAGGAGGAGTTTATCTAGTTAGGGTTTAGGGTCTTATTTATCTATCTATGTCGTGCTTATTTATCTATGTAATGGTACTATATATGTCGTGTTTATGTAATGCCCTGCTACTATTTATGTTATATATATATTGATGTTCTATCTAGTTCATATATGTTCTATCTAGTTCTATCTAGTGCATGCAACAAATATGTAGAGCCAATAGGAACTGGGTAACTTGTCATGTTACTGAATGCTCGCCTTCCCGTCAGAAAAAATACTAATTCTGTATTTGGGTACCCTCTGTATTTAGTGTTAGCGTGTGTGGCCGTGCTGTTTGCAAGCGGTGGTCATTTCGGTTTCCGAGCCAGGCTAGTGTAAATGATGAAAAGACCACACACCAACCCACCGTTTCTTCGCACCACTCCCCCATCTCCTCCTACACAGAAACCGCCGCCCTCCGTCTCTTCGCTCTCCCCCATCTCCTCTCTCCCACACGGTGCAACCGCCAGCGCCATGGACCAGAGCATTGCCTGGCAGAAGGCCGTGCAAGATCTCGTCGGCGACAACCAAGAGATTCGTGAGAAGCTTCGTGAAATCACGGGCTGGTTCCCAAGCATCGAGATGATGCGGAACCACGCCCGTGGCCTGATCAAGGTGATGCGAGAGGATGAGAAGCTCCATGCCTTCCCCCAGCTACTGCGTCCCACCTTCCGCTGTCATCCTCTGGGCGATGAGGGAGGTGCAACGCACCACCGACCCGACGCAGCGCGCAAGGTGGTGGATGTACCGCTCATCCAGGATGACGGCACCGCAGCCGGATCCTACCCGTCTTGCCTCGAGGACGGAGAGGGTGACCGATGCTGTCGTCGCACTGCCGGCCGCCGTCCTCGACCCTGAAGTGCAGATCATTCCGCCAGTCTTCACTAGCGGAAACAAGAAGAAGAAGCCGGTGGTGGGTGTGGTGCGCCGCTCAGAGCGCCTGAAGAACCTCAAGAACAACTGAAGTGCACCGTCAGGGGCTGTTACTGGTTAGGTATGTTGCTATATGTCAGCATATAAGTTAGAACTACTTTTGGTATGGATGTAAGCTAAATTTCTGGTGCTGGTTGGATGAACTGTTGGTGGTGTTCGCCGTATGAACTAATGGTGCAGCTATTTGTTGGTGCTATTTGTGCTATCTGTTATCTGTTGCTATGTGTTGTTGGATGAACAATTTTTTATCTATTTGTTGCACGTATGGATGTAAGCTAAGCTAAATTTCTGGTGCTATCTATTGCTATCTGTTATCTATTGCTATCTGTTGTTGGATGAACTATTTTTTATCGAAGCAACAATTGATTTACCTCTGTGTCTCAAAAAATGATCCATCACAAAATGGGCACGACTATTTTTTATCGAAGCAACATGGTTGCACCAAGCGGATAGGCCTGTTTTCTATTTGGGCCTGCTTTTTCTTCTCACAGTCCTCATCACCCCATGACCCAATAACGTTTTTTGTTTGACCATGAACTATATTTTTTTGAACGAGATGCACCTCCACTCTGTTAACTGAAGAATTGATGCACATTATGAATTGCTGCATTTTTTTCATCAATTGCTGCATTTTAAAATAATCCATTACAAACACAGGCAGGTTCTGCTTCACATAAATTCAAATTCAGCTAACAAATGAAACTAGATTGACACACTGATTGAAACTCTAACAATTTCTAGCGATTGATGAACATCAAGTAAAAGAAACCCATAGCAATGACACAACAATAAAATGCTGCAGCCATCATATTTGCTTGCTGCTTCAAATCGATCAGTTGCTTTAGTTGCTTGCTCATTTTCTTCAATTCACACCCCAGTTCAGCTTGCCCATAACAATGACATGATCTGTCCGCCAAATGGGGGGCGTGTTCCACAGCAAGCGGTGCCCCAAAATTGAGCCCTTGGGTTGATCCCTCCAATTTCAACCTCTCAACGTACTCATCGAGCCACTCGAAATACCCGCATTTCCGCAGAACCTGAAAAATAGGGGTCGGCAACTCGTGAACTCTAGATCCAACCCTAGCTCCATCGCCCAAATTTGACGAAAAAGAAAAAATTGGGAGAAATAGACCATACGATTGGTGAAGTAGACAGATCTAACCTGCCCCGGCTGTGGCCTACTCAAACATTTCACGAAGTCGCGCCCACGGTTGCCATTTTCTTCCATCATACAATTCAGACGCTTCAGAGGCTCCATGCATGGGCAATCGGGGCATCTTGTTAGCGGCACTGGACCGTACTTCCTCCATTGGCGGGAGGCCGAGCTCGAGCTAGACATCACTCGCCGACGACGCGCTTCCTCGCCGGAGAAGAGGAAGAAGAAGGTGGGGGAAAGGAGGAAGGGCAAGCAATGGGGGGAGGATGGGCTGGCTTGGGTCCGGGCACGCTGATGAACATAGTCATGCTTATGTGGATAAGTTGTGGGTCCCGCACACATGCGAGTAAGTGGTGGGTCTCATGTTGACGTGGATAACTGGTGGGTCCCGCGTGTCATAACTTAACCCCTTGAGTTTTGCATTTCATGGTTAAACAAAGCCATGTCGCATTGCAGCTATTGTTTGCTGCAAAGATGTCGCACCAGAGCAATTTTGATCAACAACGTCGCACTGCTTCCATTCCGCGTCAAATGTGTCGCACAGGAGCTATTGACCCGTTTTTGTTGCCACCACTGGTGTATATTTTTTGATTCCATTTGTTGTTGATGCACTGGAAAGCAGGATCAACAACTGAATATTGTTATGCTAACACATTTCTTGCTGGTGTGGGCTTTTAGCAGTAAAAATGCATGTTTCTTACGAGACCCAAACTGCAATGGATTTAGAATGAGAACAACGACCTTTGCTTATGTAACATACTTTTGTATATTGACATTCAACTGTTTTGGTCGTTCTCATTTAGTTTTTAAATTCTAGTTATGCCTTGTGGAAGTGTAGCAGATCATAAATTTGAGACATGGATCCCGCATCAACTTCGTATTTGGTACTTTCTTATGGTGCTCGGAGAAGTAGATACGACGTCATATTTCAGATCTGGACTTAGGCTTAAGAAGTTCCTCTTTCACATTCTATCAAGTCTTTGTTTCTCCTCTTGCATTACGTTTCATATTTGGACTTCTGAACATTTGCTCCCGATCTTAGATCATTATTTGTTGTACTCCCTCCGTCCCAAAAATAAATGTCTTAAGCTTAATACAACTTTGTACTAAGGCTAGTACAAAGTTGAGACAATTATTTTGGGATGAAGGGAATACTTTTTATGCATTTTATATATGGCATTCTTTGTCAAGTCTTGTTTCTTCTCTTGCATTGCATTTCAAATTTGGATTTCTATAAATTTCCTCACTATCTTAAATCATTACTTGTTGTACTTTTTGTGAATTTTTCTATGTCTTTAGTCTTTACATGGGTGTATTGATTTCTTTTCCACTTTGTTCTTCTTAAATAAACTATGAAGTTTGTACACAAATCTGGAAGACATGTTTCCCTTTACTCTTTTCAGTTCATTATTTCTAGATTTTTTTAACTCTGTCTGAACTATGGACTCGCAAGTTTATGATACAACATTCAAAATAGACGGGCGCAACAACGCGCGTCATTAATGATCTAGTACAGATAAATATAGTGCATCTTAGCTAGTACAGATTTCCAAATTCGTCTTAGATAAATATAGTGCATCTTAGCTCGTCCAGATTTCCAAATTCGTCTCCAAACTTGGTGAAATTGACCCTAAATTCTAACCGTCCCTCATATCTCCGGTAGCCACTTACAGTTGGATTACAGGACTCAATGCACACCTTGTATTGATATCTCTTGGGATATTTGTACAACAGAGGTACAAGGAGGGTGAGAGAGAGATCGTGTACAGCGGCCGTGGCCGAGCATGTTGTGCATGCAAGATGGGTGTGCGCACGAAGCGCAACCGCTGGTGATCGAGCCGAAGGAATCGGTCAAGGCCGTTGGCCCTCTGGCGCTGCTCGCACAGTTGACTTCCAATAGCTCAGTGCTTTCTGTCCCCGGCAACCGCACCAGAAAAGAGCTGCTTCCAGTTGCTCAACGATTAGCAATTGTCTTGCAATGGCCCACCAGCGTGTGGGATCGCGACAGTTTTCGACGGTAGAGTATTCAACCCAAATTTGTTGGTTCAACACGATGGGAGTGAAAGAATATTCTCCAGTATTAGCAGTTGAGTTGTCGGCTCAACCACACCTGAAAGATTAGTATCTGCAAGCATGATATAAGCAGCAAAGGTAGTATGATAGCAACGGTGCTAGGAAAGAATCTGTTGACGGCAGGTTATTCCTAACTGAAGTATCAATGGCGCCAAAAAAACTATTGTAGCAGATAGTAGAAGTGTAACGAGTAACAGCAGTGGCAAGGAACAGTAATAGTGACAGCAGTAGCAAGTAGCAGCAGTAGCAAGTAACATCAACAACAAGTAATAGTAGTGGCAGCAGCAACAAGACAAAGCAAGTAACAACAGCACTCGAACAAACTCGTAGGCAATGGATCGGTGATTTGTCGGATTACATTCATCATGCAACAGTTATAACACGGAGAGCTATGTGGCTAGCTCCCGTTCGTCAATGTGATGTAGGCATGCATTCTGTGTGTAGTCATACGTGCTTAGGGAAAAGAACTTGCATGACATCTATTGTCCATCCCTCTCGTGGCAGTGGGGTCCAAATGGATACTATGGGATATTAAGGTTCTCCTTTTAATAAAGAACCGGACCAACGCATTAGCACTTGGTGAACACATCAACTCCTCAAGCTATGGTCATCACCGGAACTGGTTCCGGTTATTGTCACTCCGGGGTTGCCGGATCATAACACATAGTAGGTAACTACAACTTGCAAGATCGAATCTAAAACACACATATATTGGTGACAACATAATAATTTCAGATCTGAAATCATGGCACCCGGGCCCTAGTGACAAGCATTAAGCATGGCAAAGTAGTAGCAACATCAATCTCACAACATAGTGGATACTGGGGATCAATCCCCGTCAAAACTAACTCGATTACATGGTAGATCTCATCCTACTCATCACCGCCCAGCGAGCCTACGAATAGATTACTCACGAACGATGAAGAGCTTCATGGAATTGGAGAGGGAAGAAGGTTGATGATGACGATGCGACGATCTCCTAGATCCGGAGCCCAAAACGGACTCCAGATCTGCCCTCCAGGTCAAGAACGGGATGTGGTGGCGCCTCTGGATCGTGAAACGCGATGAACTCTTCTCTCTTTATTGTTTTCGGGACGAAAGGGAATAGATAGCGCTAGAGTTGGGGGCGGTAGAGCCACGTGGGCCCCACAAGCTTGGTAGCCGTGACCAGGGGGGAGGCCGCAGCTACAGGGCTTGTGGCCCACTGGCCCGTCCCCTCCGGTGGATCTTTGCGCAGGTATTTTTCATATTTTCCAGAAATATTCTTCGTAATTTTTCAGGACGTTCCGAGAACTTCCATTTCTGCACAAAAACAACACCATGGCAATTCTACTGAAAACAACGTCAGTTCGGGTTAGTTCCATTCAAATCATGCAAATTAGAGTCCAAAACAAGGGCAAAAGAGTTTGGAAAAGTAGATACGATGGAGACGTATCAACTCCCCCAAGCTTAAAACCTTGCTTGTCCTCAAGCAACTCAGTTGACAAACTGAAAGAGAAAGAAAAACTTTGACAAACTCTGTTTGATCTTGTTGTTGCAACTATGTCTAACTCATAACCAGAATTTCAGCAAGATCACAAGTTAACCACATAAGCAAGTGACACATAGGTCTCACGGTAAACTAATATCAAAAGCATAATCAGCTAGCGAGCAAATAATAATGAGTTTGAGATACCAACAATTCAATCAAAACAAGCATGAAGCAATATGAATAGGTGGTATCTCACTAGCTCTTTCTGAGACCGCAAAACATAAATGCAGAGCAATTTCAAAGATCAAGGGCTGACTAAACATTGTAATTCATAGCAAAGAAGATCCAGTCATAGTCATACTCAATATGAATCAAAAGCAAAGCAAAAAAATGACAGAGGTGCCCTCCAATTGGTGCTTATATAAGAAGAGGATGACTCAACAGGAAAATAAACAAACACGCCCTTCGCAGAGGGAAGCATTGATTTGCAGAGGTGCCAGAGCTCAAGCTATGAAAACAGAGATAATAATTTTGGGTGGCATGCTTTCATTGTCAACGCAATGACCAAGAGTTCTCAATATCTTCCATGCTATTCATGCTATAGGCGGTTCCCAAACAGAAAAGTAAAGTTTTAACTCCCCCACCACCAATCAATCACACTCCACGGCTAGCCGAATCCTCCGGTACCGTCCATAGTAACATCAATCCGGGGGAGTCTTGTTTTACAGTTATGTTTTCGATTTAAGCGTGGAACTGGGCATTCCAATTACCGGCCCCTTTCTTGTGAATGACAGTGAATAAACACATGTCGAGGATAACATGCCTAACATGGAAGATACCAATAGCCCCCTGTCACCACATGAGCGGTTCGGGCAAGCAAAACAGATTATTTCTTGAAGGTTTAGAGAATGCACATGCAAATTTACTTGGAACGGCAGGTAGATACCGCAAATAGGTAGGTATGGTGGACTCTCATGGAAAAACTTTTGGGTTTATGGAAGTGTATGCACAAGCAGTATTCCTCTTAGTACAAGTGAAGGCTAGCAAAAGACTGGGAAGCGACCAACTAGAGAGTGACAACAGTCATCAAGATGCAATGAGTTTGACTAACATTGAGTGCAAGCATGAGCAGGATATAAATCACCATGAACACGAACATCATAGAGGCTATGTTGATTTTGTTTCAACTACATGCATGAACATGCGCCAAGTCAAGCCACTTGAATCATTCAAAGGAGAATACCATCCTATCATACTACATCATAGTCATCTCAAAATCTATGTTGGCATTCTAGACAAACCATTATAAGCTCCTAGCTAATTAAGCATGGCATCAGAAACTATGATCTCTTAGTTGTCATTGCAAACATGGTTCTCTCTCAACAAAGCTGAATCTGGGATGACAAGCTAGTCATATTTACAAAAAAATAGATAGAGTTCATACCAGCTTTTCCAGTCTCAGTCACTTCATCATATATCATCATTATTGCCTTTCACTTGCACGATCGAATGATGTGAACAATAATAAGAGTGCTCATGCATTGGACTAAGATGAATCTGCAGGCAAACACAAAGGAGAATACAAAGTAATATGGCTCTATAACAAATGAACAGGTATGCATGCAGAGCAACTAAACATTGTAACCATGGTCTTCTACCTCGACTCGAAGAAAAAGAAAACTATTTACACGGGAAAGCTCCCAACAAGCAAAAGAGGAAAGGAAAATATTTTTGGGTTTTCTCAAAAGGACACAAAACAAGAAAACAAGAAAATGAAAATAAACTAGCATGGATAATACAGTGGCAAAGTGTAAACACCGACTAACAAAGTGAAAGCATAAGCATGAATGTAAAGTTGGTGCAAACACGTACTCCCCCAAGCTTAGGCTTTTGGCCTAGCTTGGTCTACTCCCAAGGAGGGAAATAACCAGCTCCGAGATACTCCAGAGAGGACTGTGGATGCCACTGCTGTGTGAGCTCCTCTGGCTCCCACTGATAATCTGGCATCTGGTACTCGACTGGCGGCTCAGGCACGGGCACCTGTGGTTGGGCCAAGCCCCAATATGCGTAGATGTCCGAGGGCATAATAGTGTACCTGCCTGCATGAAGATTGAACAAAGAAAGAGCAGGCAAAGTAATAGTCTCACGAGTACCCTGACTAAATACCAGGTTATAAATCATCCGTCTACTAGCATCTCTATCCAGAAAATCATGGCAAACCATGCTGTCGTAATCCAAATATTTCTCAGGAAGAAGCATTTCTTCTTCCTCCTTCAGTCTAATGGGTATCTCAAAGTGTCTGGCAAGACGGGTAGCATAGATACCTCCATAGACGACACCTTTGGAACGGTTTGTGTTCAACCGCTGAGCTACTATAGCACCTAGGCTATAAGTCTTATTGTTATAAAGGCCTTCGTGAAAAACCGCAAGGTCTGGAGAGCTAAGTGATCCAGCCTCCCCACGGCCAATCAAACATTTTCCCACAAATAATGAGAAGTACCGAAGCACAGGAAAATGTATGCTAGCAATTCTAGCGCGAGACACTCCTCTCTCCTCTCCAACATCAATAGTATCTATGAAAGCCTCCAAGTCCCGTGGACGAGGATCATGAATATCCCCAACATAAGGTAATTTGCACACATTGCAAAAATCCTGTAGTGTCATGCGCTGGGGGACATCGTATAACATGAAGTCAACCATAGGAGGATTCTTCCTCGGATAAAATTTGAAGCTTTGAACGAAAATATTGGTGAGGAGGAGGTATTGTGGGCACTTATCTTCAACGAACGCGGTAAGACATGCGTTCTCCACCAAGTAATAAAAGTCTTCATAAAGCCCAATGGCGCGCAAAAATTCATCACTTGGCCACTCGCATGCTCGAACTTCTGTGACTCGAGGAACCACGTACTTGGGGTGGTTCTTCTCATCCTCCTTGGGGTTACAGCTTAAAGAGCCTCTCAAGAACCTCCTCATCTTTCCCCTTTTCTAACTCTGAAAAATTCTGAAATTTTTAGAGACTTCGAAAGAAATGTGAGTAAGGATTAACCCAACTCGTAGCAACTACTCCTACTAGTGCCTAGAGACCGTATCACGCGCTAAAACTACTTGGGACCAGCTAAAATCAACATTTCAAGCTCAAGAACAGGGTCACCAAGGTAGCAATAATACGCACAAGATAAAGCACTAGAGTAGAAACTAATTGGACTAATGGAGGAGCCACTTAACAAGGAGTAATTTCCCCAAAACAGTTCGGAGAATGGTGCTTTGAGAAAGGAGATCAAAAATCATAGCCAAATGAGCAAGAACACGGGTTTGAGCTGCGAAATGATTTTTTCTAGAGGTAGATGAAGAGGATGGGAGCTGGAATGAGTGGAGGGGGTCCCTGTGGGCCCCACAAGCTTGGTAGCCGCGGCCAGGGGGGAGGTCGCGGCTATAGGGCTTGTGGCCCACTGGTGTGGCCCCCAGGCCAGCTCTGAGTCCCAGTATTTTTCAAATAATCCAGAAAAAAATCATATTTGATTTTCAGGACCATCGAAGAACTTTTATTTTCGGGGTACTTTTCTCCGGGACGCTAAAACAGAAAACAGGAAAAACTAAACTAAATCTATCATTTTTCTTCTAAGCAACATAAAGTGAAAGCTTAAAACAGAGGTATGTGACTCTTTGATTCATCCATTTCATGGTCATCGAAAGAAATCCGTCAATGGGGTTGATCAAATCCTCATGACAAAACTTTCTCAAATCGCAAAAGGAAACGGAGAATTGTCGAATAGCCACTAAGTCACCTCAATGGGGATATGAATCTCGCCAACAATCAAATCATACTTCATCCTAACACGAGGAATAGGGCATTCAAAGCTCCCAATAAGAATAGATGAAGTTTTTTCGATAGCATGGATGCAATGTACTTGATATTGTTTCTTTGGAAAGTGCATTGTATGCTCATTACCGTTGACATGGAAGGTGACATTGCCTTTGCTGCAATCTATAACAGCCCTTGCGGTGTTTAAGAATGGTCTTCCAAGAATGATCGCCATGGCATCATCCTCAGGAATATCTAGGATAACAAAGTCCGTCAAGATAGTAACGTTAGCAACCACAGCAGGTACATCCTCGCAAATGCCGACACGAAAAGGAGTTGCTTTGTCGGCCATTTGCAGAGAAATTTCAGTGGGTGTCAACTTATCCAGTTCAAGTCTACGTTAAAGAGAGAGAGGCATAACACTAACACCGGCTCCAAGGTCACATAAGGCAGTTCTTATGTAGTTTCCTTTAATGGAGCAAGGTATAGTGGGCACTCCGGGATCACCAAGTTTCTTAGGAGTTCCACCATTGAAAGTGTAATTGGCGAGCATGGTGGAGATCTCAAGATCTGGTATCTTCCATTTATTAGTCATGATATCTTTCATGTACTTGGCATATGGAGACATTTTGAGCATATCAATTACTCGCATCTGTAGAAAGACGGGTCTCAACATTTCAATAAAGCGCTCAAAATCCTCACCATCCTTTTTCTTGGATGGCTTAGGAGGAAAGGGCATAGGTCTCTGAACCCATGGCTCCCTTTCTTTACCATGCTTCCTAGCAGTGAAGGCATTCTTATCGTATCTCTTAGGTTGTGGGTTATCAGGATTAACCGTAGGTTCAATCTCCACATCCTTATCATTGCTAGGTTAGCATTATTATGAACATCGCTGTCCATATTGTCACCAGGTTCATGTTCATCAGCAGATTGTGTTTCTGCATTAGACGCAGAAATATCATTTGGTTCTTCAGGTGTGACAGTATTTTGTGAACTGACATGTAGGTTTCTATCATCCTTCTTCTTATTCTTAGGATGACTGGGTGTATCAGCATTAATTCCTTGAGAATCTTGATCAATTCTCTTAGGATGGCCTTCAGGATACAAAGGTTCCTGAGTCATTTTGCCTCCTCTAGTAATGACTCTGATAGAGTTGTCATTTAATTCATTGAGCAAGTCATTCTGAGCTTTAAGTACTTGTTCTACCTGAGTAGTAATCATAGAGGCATGTTTACTCAGAAGCTTCAGATCATTGACATTTCTGTCTAGACAAGCACTTAAATGACTAAGCATACGAGTACTTTGTGCCAATTGTCTGCTAACATAATCATTGAAACTCTGTTGTTTGGCAACAAAGTTGTCAAATTCATCAAAGCATAGGCTAGCAGGTTTTTCAAAAGGAATATCACTCTCATCGAATCTACGCAGAGAATTCACCTCTACTACTTTTATCGGGTTATCGAGACCATGGATCTCTTTGATGGGCGGTAGATTTTTGACTTCTTCAGATCTAATGCCTTCCTCTTGCATAGATTTCTTGGCTTCTTGCATATCTTTGGGACTGAGGAATAGAATAACTCTTTTCTTAGGACTTGGCTTAGGAGGTGGTTCGGGAATAGTCCAAGCATTCTCATTGCACAAGATGTTATTTAGTAGAATCTCAGCTTGTTCTACGGTTCGTTCCCTAAAAACACTACGGGCACAACTATCTAGGTGGTCTCTAGAAGCATCGATAAGTCCGTTATAGAAGATACCAAGTATCTCGTTCTTCTTAAGAGGGTGATCAGGCAAAGCATTCTGTAGCTGGATGAGCCTCCCCCAAGCTTGTGGGAGACTCTCTTCTTTGAGTTGAGCAAAGTTGTATATTTCCTGCAAGGCAGCTTGCTTCTTATGGGCAGGGAAATATTTCTCATAGAAGTAATAGACCATATCCTGGGGACTACTCACACATCCAGGAGCAAGAGAAGTGAACCAGGCTTTAGCGTCATCCTTTAGAGAGAAAGGAAACATCTTAAGGATATAGTAGTAGCGGATCTTCTCCTCACTAGTGTAAAGGGTGGCTATATCGTGTAGTTTGGTAAGATGGGCTACGACCATCTCAGACTCATAACCGTGGAAAGGATCAGATTCGACTAGAGAGATTATCTCAGGGTCGACAGAGAATTCATAATCCTCATCGATGATAAAGATAGGTGAAGTGGCAAACTTCGGGTCGTATTTCATCCTAGCTTTCAGAGATTTTTCCTTCCACTTGAGAAGTAATTTCTCAGCGCCATAGGCATCCTTACACGCAAGAAAATCCTCAGCTATCTCTCCCTCCATAACATAACCCTCAGGTATATCAGGCAATTCATATCTAGGAGAGCTAGATCTAGCAGGAGCAAAATAAGGTTCTATCTCAATAGTATCGGCAGTTTCAGAAGCATCACGAGCATTGGCAGTAACTCTAGCAATATGAGCATCAAGGAATACCCCTAGTGGCATATCAGGCAAAGTAGTATCTCTAGAAGTATCAAGCATAGCATCATCAAGCATAGTAGCATCTCTAGCATCATCAGGCAAGGCAGTATCAGGCATAGCATCTCTAGCAGTATCAGGCATAACATTTCTAGCAGTATCAGGCATAACATCTCTAGCAGTATCTGGCATAGCATCTCTAGCAGTATCAGGCATAGCATCTCTAGCAGTATCAGGCATAGTAGCATCATAAGAATCATCAAGCACAGGCGACATATCAAGATTTCTAGCAGGAGGTGGTGTCGCAAACTTACTCATAACTGAAGGTGAATCAAGTGCAGAGCTAGATGGCAGTTCCTTACCTCCCCTCGTAGTTGAGGGCAAGACTTTGGTTCTTGGATCTTTCAGATTCTTCATAGTGGTCAGCAGATATAAATTGCAAGTGACTCAGAGAATATAGCTATCCTCCCCGGCAATGGCGCCAGAAAAATGCTGCTTCCCTTCCCCGGCAACGGCGCCAGAAAAGAGCTGCTTCCAGTTGCTCAACAATTAGCAATTGTCTTGAAATGGCCCACCAGCGTGTGGGATCGCGGCAGTTTTCGAGGGTACAGTATTCAACCCAAATTTGTTGGTTCGACACGATGGGAGTGAAAGAATATTCTCTAGTATTAGCAGTTGAGTTGTCGGCTCAACCACACCTGAAAGATTAGTATCTGCAAGCAGGATATAAGCAGCAAAGGTAGTATGATAGCAACGGTGCTAGGAAAGAATCTGTTGACGGCAGATTATTCCTAACTGAAGTATCAATGGCGCCAAAAAAACTATTGTAGTAGATAGTAGCAGTGTAACGAGTAACAGCAGTGGCAAGGAACAGTAATAGTGACAGCAGTAGCAAGTAGCAGCAGTAGCAAGTAACATCAACAACAAGTAATAGTAGTGGCAGCAGCAGCAGGACAAAGCAAGTAACAACAACACTCGAACAAACTCGTAGGCAATGGATCGGTGATTTGTCGGATTACATTCATCATGCAATAGTTATAACACGGAGAGCTATGTGGCTAGCTCCCGTTCGTCAATGTGATGTAGGCATGCATTCTGTGTGTAGTCATACGTGCTTAGGGAAAAGAACTTGCATGACATCTATTGTCCATCCCTCTCGTGGCAGTGGGGTCCAAATGGATACTATGGGATATTAAGGTTCTCCTTTTAATAAAGAACCGGACAAACGCATTAGCACTTGGTGAACACATGAACTCCTCAAACTATGGTCATCACCGGGAGTGGTTCCGGTTATTGTCACTCCGGGGTTGCCAGATCATAACACATAGTAGGTAACTACAACTTGCAAGATCAGATCTAAAACACACATATATTGGTGACAACATAATAATTTCAGATCTGAAATAATGGCACTCGGGCCCTAGTGACAAGCATTAAGCATGGCAAAGTAGTAGCAACATCAATCTCAGAACATAGTGGATACTAGGGATCAATCCCCTTCAAAACTAACTCGATTACATGGTAGATCTCATCCTACTCATCACCGCCCAGCGAGCCTACGAATAGCTTACTCACCAACGATGAAGAGCTTCATGCAATTGGAGAGGGAAGAAGGTTGATGATGACGATGGCGACGATCTCCTTGATCCGGAGCCCAAAACGGAGTCCAGATCTGCCCTCCAGGGCAAGAACGGGATGTGGCGACGTCTTTGGATCGTGAAACGCGATGAACTCTTCTCTCTTTATTTTTTCCGGGACAAAAGGGTATAAATAGCGCTGGAGTTGGGGGTGGCAGAGCCACGTGGGCCCCACAAGTTTGGTAGCCGCGGCTAGGGGGGAGGGCGCGGCTACAGGGCTTGTGGCCCATTGGCCCGTCCCCTCCGGTGGATCTTTGCGCAGGTATTTTTCATATTTTCCAGAAATATTCTCCGTAAATTTTCTGGACATTCCGAGAACTTTCATTTCTGCACAAAAACAACACCATGGCAATTCTGCTGAAAACAACGTCAGTCCGGGTTAGTTCCATTCAAATCATGCAGATTAGAGTCCAAAACAAGGGCAAAAGAGTTTGGAAAAGTAGATACGATGGAGACGTATCACCCTCCGCAGCCGAAACATGGGATTCCCGAACGTTGAGGTTGGACCAGAAGTTGAGGAAGATGCTCGTCGGCAGCCCCTTGGTGAAGATGTCGGTGAACTGAGAGCTGGTGGGGACATGAAGAACGCACACGTTGCCGAGCTACACACGCTCACGGACAAAGTGCAAGTCAATCTCCACGTGCTTAGTGCGCTGGTGCTGCACCAGGTTCGACGACATGTACATGGCACTCACGTTGTCGCAGTAGACCACCATAGCACGCGCGGGATCCTAGCAGAGTTTGCCAAGCAGTTGGCGTAACCAGACGGTCTCCGCAATGGCGTGCGCGACAGCGCGGTACTCAGCCTCCGTGCTAGAGCGCGAGATGGTGTGTTGTCGCTTCAAGGACCACGACACAAGGTTGCCTCCGAGGAATACGCAATACCCGAAGGTGGAGCGACGAGTGTTGGGGCACCCCGCCCAGTCGGCATCGGAGTAAGCAACGAGCTCGGTGGAGGTGGAGTGGTGAAACACCAAGACAAGATGCGTGCTGCCATGAAGATAGCGCAGGATGCGCTTAAGCAGCTGGTAGTGGGAGTCACGGGGAGCGTGCATGAAGAGACAAAACTGCTAAACACCATAGGACAAGTCAGGCCGAGTAAGAGTGATGTACTGTAGGGCACCGGCGAGACTTCGATACGGAGATGGATCACGAAATGGAGCCCCCGTGTCAGCTGGTAGTTTGGCATGTGAGTCTACGGGCGTGGATATGGGCTTGGAATTGAGCATGCGTGCAAGATCGAGGATCTCGAGGGCATACTGCTCCTGGGAGAGGAATAGACCAGTGGTGGTGGAGGTGACATTAATGCCGAGGAAGTGGTGTAATGGGCTAAGAACCGACATGGAGAATTCTCGATGGAGCGAGGAGATGATGGATTGGAGCAGAGAGGTGGTGCTCGCGATGAGGATGATGTCATCAACATATAACAGCACATTGGCAAGCTGTGGACCACGGCGAAGGATAAACAACGAGGAGTCGGACCGAGACACCATGAAGCCGAGCTGGAACATATACGTGGTGAACCGGGAGAACCACGCGCGCGGCGCTTGCTTCAGCCCGTAGAGCGAGCGGTTCAAGCGGCAAACACTCATGAGGGCGGTGGCGTCGACGAAGCCGGAGGGCTGCTGAGCGTACACCGTCTCGGCGAGATGACCGTGCAAGAAAGCATTCTTGACGTTGAGCTGGTGGATCGGCACAGAACGCCCGACGGTGATGTTGAGGACGATGCGGATCGTCGCCGTCTTGAGCACGAGACTGAACGTCTCGCCGTAGTCGATGTCGGCCTGTGGCGTGAAGCCACAGAGCACCCAGCAAGCCTTGTAGCACGCCAGGGAGCAATCAGGATGAAACTTGTCGCGGTAGATCCACTTCCCGCTGACCACGTTAGAACCTGCAGGACGAGCAACCAAATCCCAAGTGTTATTCTCCAAAAGCGCGTTGTACTCTTCTAACATTGCATGGTGCCAGTTCGGATCTTTCAAAGATGTGCGATACGACGAGGGAATGGGACCGATCGTGGAGGTTGTGGCGTGGAGACTCAGCTGGTGTTTCGGAAGGCGAAACCCGGATTTCGCACGAGTACGCATGTCGTGCATGTTGGCGGGAGGAGCAACGGGCACAACCCTGGCCGGCATGCAGGGAACGCGGGCGGAGGGCGCGGCTGGCGAGGCGGGCTGGGCCGCTGCGTCAGTACTGTCGGGTGTGGGGGGAGCGTCGGGCGCAGATCTCGCGTCGTGGGCGCGTGGGGATGTCGGGCGTGCAGCGCCAGGAGGCGAGCGAGGGGTGGTGGGTGGGCCGTCGGGCTCAGATCCCGCGGGTGTCAGCATAGGTGGGGGCATGGGGGTAGACGCGATGAGTGGCTGTTGCGCGATTGGCGGCAATGGCACTGGACAAGCTAGGTGCGCACGTCGCGCATGTGGGATCAGGTGGCTAGGATTGTCTGCGGATGTGGACGCTGGTGGGAAGGGAGGAGTTGACTCAACAAACTATTACTCCACACGTCGACCGCTATCCAGCATGCATCTAGTGTATTAAGTTCATAAGAACAGAGTAACGCCTTAAGCAAGATGACATGATGTAGATGGACAATCTCATATCTATGATAAAATCCCATCTTGTTACCCTTGATGGCAACAACATGATGCGTGCCTTGCTGCCCCTTCTGTCAGTGGGAAAGGTCACCACACGGTATGAACCCAAAACCAAGCACTTCTCCCATTGCAAGAATCATAGATCTAGTTGGCCAAACAAAACCCAAGACTCGGAGAGACTTACAAGGATATCTAATCATGCATATAAGAAATCAGCAAAGACTCAAATATAATTCATAGATAATCTGATCACAAATCCACAATTCATCGGATCTCGACAAACACACCGCCAAAGAGTATTACATCGGATAGATCTCCATGAAGATCATGGAGAACTTTGTATTGAAGATCCAAGAGAGAGAAGAAGCCATCTAGCTACTAACTACGGACCCGTAGGTCTGAAGTGAAGTACTCAGGAGCCATTGGAGGGGCGATGATGTTGATGTAGAAGCCCTCCAGCTCCAAAGTCCCCTCCGGCAAGGCACCAGGAAGGGTCTCCAGATGAGATCTCGCGGAAACGAAAGCTTGCGGCGGCGGAAAAGTGTTTTCGTGGATGCCTTAATTTTTCTGGGATTTCACGGAATATATAGGCGAAAGAGCTAGGGCAGGGGAGCTCCAGGGGGGCTACAAGCCTGGTAGCCACCGACCCCCTGGTGGCGGCTACAGGCCTTGTGGGGCCCCTGTGGCGCTCCTGCCTTGGTCCTCAAGTCCCCCGATCTTCTTCTGTTCTGGAAAAAAATATTTTAGGGATTTTATTCCATTTGGACTCCGTTCCAAAATCAGATCTGAAAAGAGTCAAAAACACAGAAAAAACAGGAGCTGGCACTTGGCACTGAATTAATAAGTTAGTCCCCAAAAAGATATAAAAGGTACATAAAACATCCAAAGTTGACAAGATAACAGCATGAAACCATCAAAAATTATAGATACGTTTGAGACGTATCAAGCATCCCCAAGCTTAACTCCTGCTCGTCCTCGAGTAGGGAAGTGATAAAGAATGAAATTTTGATGCTTTCATGCTACCTAGCATAGATGTCCTATGTAACTCCTCTTACGTGATGTGAATGTTCAGATCCATTAGATTCAAAACAATAGTTTGCTACTGATGTGGAGATAATAATACTTCAAGAAAACTAGCAAGGTAATAATGAACTTTCAAAATAACGAGGCCAAAAGAAAGTTATCCCTACAAAATCATATAGTCTGGCTATGCCCTATCATCATTGCACAACGAATTTAAATCATGCACAACCTCGGTATTGGCCAAGTAATTGTTTTCACACCTTTACTTTCTCAAACTTTTTTAACTCTCACGCAATACATGAACGTGAGCCATGGTTTTAGCACTATAAGTGGAATGGAGTGTGGTGGAGGTTGCAAGACAAACAAGGAAAAGATGGTCACATTAACTAGGCATATCAATGAGCTATGGAGATGCTCATCAATAGATATCAATGTGAATGAGTAGGGATTGCCATACAAATGATGCACTAGAGCTAAGAGTAAGTGAAAGCTCTTAAAGAAAACTAGTGGGTGTGCATCCAACTTGCTTGCTCACGAAGACCTAAGGCAAATTTGAGGAAGCCTATCATTGGAATATACAAGCCAAGTTATATAATGAAAATTTCCCACTAGCTATATGGTGGTGACAAAAACGAGAGACTCTCAATCATGAAGATCATGGTGCTTAATAAGCAGAAGTGGGGAAGGATAGTAGCATTGTCCCTTCTCTCTTTTTCTCTCTTTTTTTGGTGGGCTCTTTGGCCTATCTTTTTTCCGATGGGCATCTTTGGCCTCTTTTATTTCCTCACATGGGACAATGCTCCATCAATGATGATCATCACACTTACAACTCAAAACTTAGAGCAATGATGACTCTATATGGAATGCCTTCGGTAGTGTACCGTGACAATGATCTAGCATGGTATAGACATGAATGGGAACATCATGCTAGCTATCTTACGATCATGCAATGGCAATGTAGAAGTGGTGGCACATGTCATGGTGGTAGTTGCATGGCAATATATCTCGGAATAACTTTGAAAAAGCCATAGTAGGTAGGTTTGGTGGCTGTTTTGAGGGAGGCTATATGGTGGGTTTTGTGCATCGGCGAAAGTTGCACGACACTAAGGAAGATAGTGATGGTGGAAGGTGAAAGTGCATCTAAACCATGGACTCAACATTAGTCATAAAGAACGCATATACTTGTTGCAAAAGTTTTAGTAGTAATCGAAACAAAGCATTCAACGCATACTCCTAGGGGAAGGGTTTGTAGGTATAAACCATCGCGCGATCCCGACCGCCACACAAAGGATGACAATCAATAGACTAATCATGCTCAGACTTCATCACATAGCGGTTCACCATACGTGCATGCTACGGGAATCACAAACTTCAACACAAGTATTTCTAGATCCACAACACCTTACTAGTATAACTTCAATATTACCACAACCACAACTCAAAACTAAATGAGATGAATCAAACTTCTCTAACTATTCAATGCACATGAAGGTGGAAGTTTTCATATCCCTTTGGAAAACTACCCCTTTTGATACTACTATCATAGCATAGATCAACTACCAAGCCACACGCTTCCGTGCTCTAAAAGATATAAGTGAAGCACATAGAGCAAAATCAACTAGCTCAAAAGATATAAGTGAAGCACATGTTTGCTGAATTGTCTAACCAAAGGATATAAATGAAGCTCGACAAAATCACGGTGAGTGCATGTCTCTCTCTCTCTAGGTGTGCAGCAAGGAAGATTGTGACACAACAAAAATAAAAGACTCCTACGATACAAGACGCTCCAAGCAAAACACGTAACACGTGGTGAATAAAAATATATTCCCAAGTAACATTACCGAAGGATTGAAGACGAAAGAGGGGATGCCTTCCCGGGGCATCCCCAAGCTTAGGCTTTTACAGAATCCTTGAATCAACTTGGGGTGCCTTGGGCATCCCCAAGCTTGAGCTCTTGCCACTCTTTATCTCTTTGTCCATAAGAACTTCACCCAAAACTTGAAAACTTCACAACACGAAACTTAAACAGAAACTCGTGATAACATTAGTATAAGAAAGCAAACCACCACTTCCTTAGGTATTGTAGAAAACTTAGATTCTACTTATGTTGATGTTGGGTTACTGTATTTTCAATCTTCCATGGCTAATACCTCCCGATACTATCCATAGTTTCATCAAAATAAGCAACCAACTCAACAAAAACATAATTTGTTAACAGCAGACCAGTCTGTAGCAATCTGTATACTTCGTATACTTCTGGTACTTCAAAAATTTTGAACAATTACTAAATCCTGAAGAATTTGCGTAGCAATCAGCAGCAAAAAGAATCAACTCAAAATCTCTTACATAAAAAAAATGAAAATTCTTTTCGTGAGCAGAAAGTTTCTGTCTTTTCCAGCATGACCAAACGACCATCCCCAAGACTAATCATAACGGTTTTACTTGGCACAAACGCAAAAGAAACACAAAAAACACAATCATAACAGAATAATGAAAGTGTGGAAAACACAAAACAGAAAGAAAAATGATAGATTCGTTGGGTTGCCTCCCAACAAGCGCTATTGTTTAACGCCCTTAGCTAGGCATAAGGTGATGGAATCTAAGTCTAACATCCTTCCTATGCATAGGCATTTTATAGGAAAACAGATTGTCAAGACAACCAACGGTTACCATATGCAAGGAAGAAGAAAGAGACAATAGCAATTTCCACATAACGAGAGGTAATTTGGTAACATGAAAGTTTCTACCAAAACATTTTCCTCTCTCATAGCAATTACATGTGGGATCATATTCGAATTCAACAATGTAACTATCACATAGGATATTCTTTTCGTGATCCACATGCATGCAAAGGTGACGCTCTTCAAAAATAGTGGGATTATCATCAACTAAAGTCATGACTTCTCCAAACGCACTTTCAATATTATTGCAAATATCATATTCATCATGAGGTTTGAACACATTTTCAAGATCATAAGAAAGATCGTCACCCCAATCATGATTGTTGCAACAAGCAGTGGACAAAGCAAATCTAGCATCCCCAAGCTTAGGGTGTTGCATATTTTTAGCATGATTGTCACTAATAGGATTTATAGTGAAATCATTGCAATCATGCTTTTCATCCAAAGAGCCCTCATGAATCACTTCATAAATTTCTTCCTCACAATTTTCAGATTCACGCATCTCAAGCAAAACTCCATAGAGAAAGTCAAGTGCACTCAACTCACTATCAACATAATTGGATCTCTTAAAGAGATTAGCAAGTGGATGAGGATCCATATCACCAGATTTTCAGCAAGTGAAGATGCAAGAATATTGAAGGCACATGGCACACAAGCGAACAGAAGGCAAGCGAGAGAAAAGGGCGAACGAAAAAGCGAATGAAAAAGGCAAACGAAAAAGGCAAATTGGTGAAGTGGGGGAGAGGAAAACAAGAGGCAACTGGCAAACAAAGTAAATGCAAGAGATGAGTTTGCGACGCTTACTTGGATGAGTTCTTGACTTGATCTTCCTCCCCGGAAACGGTGCCAGAAATATTTCTGCTGTGGCAACAAAAGTCCTTCCAACGGCGCCAAAAATAAGCATGTTGATGGGAGACTATTCAAGCGATCCTCCCCGGCAACGGCGCGAGGAATCCTTCTCCTACGGGCTACGCCTTTAGGGACTTCCTTGGAAAATATGCAAAGGATTCCCCCGTGGCCTTGGAGCCTTGTGTTGGTGTTCCCTAAAAGCGGAAAGGGTGATGTAGCACAACGGCGGTAAGTATTTCCCTTAGTTTTGAGAACCAAGGTATCGATCCAGTGGGAGGATCGCGTCAAGTCACAAGTACCTGCACAAACACAAAGAGCTTGCACCCAACGCTGTGAAGGGGTTGTCAATCCCTTATAGATTGTTTGCAAAGTGAGAACTGAAAGCAAAAAGTAAACAAAGCAAAGTAAAAGTGAAAGTGGAGACGATAGTTGTGAATAGACCCGGGGGCCGTAGTGTTCACTAGTGGCTTCTCTCATGAAAGCAAGTAGACGGTGGGTGAACGAATTACTGTCGAGCAATTGATAGAACCGCGCAAAGTCGTGACGTTATCTATGGCAATGATTATATCTATAGGCATCACGTCCAAAACAAGTAGACCGATACTTTCTACATCTACTACTATTACTCCACACGTCGATAGCTACCAGCATGCATCTAGTGTATTAAATTCATAAGAACAGAGTAATGCCTTAAGCAAGATGACATGATGTAGATGGACAATCTCATATCTATGATAAAAGACCATCTTGTTACCCTTGATGGCAACAACATGATGCGTGCCTTGCTGCCCCTTCTGTCGCTCGGAAAGGTCACCACACGGTATGAACCCAAAACCAAGCACTTCTCCCATTGCAAGAATCATAGATCTAGTTGGCCAAAAAAACCAAGACTCGGAGAGACTTACAAGGATATCAAATCATGCATATAAGAAATCAGCAAAGACTCAAATATAATTCATAGGTAATCTAATCACAAATCCACAATTCATTGGATCTCGACAAACATACCGCCAAAGAGGATTACATTGGATAGATCTCCATGAAGATCATGGAGAACTTTGTATTGAAGATACAAGAGAGGGAAGAAGCCATCTAGCTACTAACTATGGACCCGTAGGTCTGAAGTGAACTACTCACAAGTCATTGGAGGGGCAATGATGTTGATGTAGAAGCCCTCCAGCTCCAAAGTCCCCTCCGGCAGGGCACCAGGAAGGGTCTCCAGATGAGATCTCGCGGAAACGGAAGCTTGCGGCGGTGGAAAAGTGTTTTCGTGGATGCCCTGGGATTTTAGGGAATATATAGGTGAAAGAGATAGGGCAGGGGAGCTCCAGGGGGGCCACAAGCCTGGTAGCCGCCGGCCCCCCTGGTGGCGGCTACAGGGCTTGTGGGCCCCATGTGGCGCTCCTGCCTTGGCCCTCAAGTCCCCCGATCTTCTTCTGTTCTGGAAAAATTTATTTCGGGGATTTTATTCCATTTGGACTCCGTTCCAAAATCATATGTGAAAAGAGTCAAAACACAGAAAAAACAGGAACTGGCACTTGGCACTGAATTAATAAGTTAGTCCCAAAAAAGATATAAAAGGTACATAAAACATCCAAAGTTGATAAGATAACAGCATGAAACCATCAAAAATTATAGATACGTTTGTGACGTATCAGGGCTCACTCGGTAATACAACATCACACACAAGCCTTGCAAGCAATGTGACTAAGTGTAAGTCACGTGATCTTGTATTATGGAACGAGTAAAGACACTTGCCGGTAACGAGATTGAAATAGGTATACGGATACCGACGATCGAATCTCAGGCAAGTAACATACTGCTACTGCAACAAAAGACCTTCCAACGGTGCCAGAAACAAGCGTGCTGACGGGAGACTATTCTTGTCTTGATTCTCCTCATCAACGGCACCAGGAATCCTTCTGCTACGGCTACGCCTTTAGGGACTTCCTAGGCAAATATGCAAAGGATTCCCCCGTGGCCTTGGAGCCTTGCGTTGGTGTTCCCTCGAAGCGGAAAGGGTGATGTAGCATAGCGGCGGTAAGTATTTCCCTCAGTTTTGAGAACAAAGGTACCGATCCAGTGAAGGAGTATCACAAGTACCTGCACAAACACAAAGAGCTTGCTTCCAACGCTATGAAGGGGTTGTCAATCCCTTATAGATTGTTTGCCAAGTGAGACTGAAGGCAACAAAGTAACAAAGCAAAGTAAAAGCGAAAGTGGAAATGATAGGTGTGAATAGACCCGGGGGCCGTAGTGTTCACTAGTGGCTTATCTCATGAAAGCAAGTAGACGGTGGGTGAACGAATTACTATCGAGCAATTGATAGAACCGCGCAAAGTCGTGACGTTATCTATGGCAATGATTATATCTATAGGCATCACGTCCAAAACAACTATACCGATACTTTCTGCATCTACTACTATTACTCCACACGTCGACCGCTATCCAACATGCATCTAGTGTATTAAGTTCGTGAGAACAGAGTAACGCCTTAAGCAAGATGACATGATGTAGATGGACAATCTCATATCTACGACAAAGCCCATCTTGTTACCCTTGATGGCAACAACACGATGTGTGCCTTGCTGCCCCTACTGTCACTGGGAAAGGTCACCACACGGTATGAACCCAAAACCAAGCACTTGTCCCATTGCAAGAATCATAGATCTAGTTGGCCAAACAAAACCCAAGACTCGGAGAGACTTACAAGGATATCAAATCATGCATATAAGAAATCAACAAAGACTTAAATATATATCATAGATAATCTGATCAAAAATCCAGAATTCATCGGATCTCGACAAACACACCGCCAATGAGGATTACATCGGATAGATCTCCATGAAGATCATGGAGAACTTTGTATTGAAGATCCAAGAGAGAGAAGAAGCCATCTAGCTACTAACTACGGACCCGTAGGTCTGAAGTGAACTACTCACGAGTCATTGGAGCGGCGATGATGTTGATGAACAAGCTCTCCAACTCCAAAGTCCCCTTCGACAGGGCACCGGGAAGGGTCTCCAGATGAGATCTCGTGGAAACGGAAGCTTGCGGCGGCGGAAAAGTGTTTTCGTGGACGCCCTGATTTTTTTGGATTTTTAGGGAATTTATAGGCCAAACACCTAGGGCAGGGGAGCGCCAGGGAGGCCACAATCTTGGTTGATGCGGCCTCCCCCTGGCCGCGGCAACAGGGCTTGTGGGCTCCCTGTGGGCCCACTTGCTTGGCCCTCAAGCCTCCCGATCTTCTTCCGTTCTAAAAAAATCATTTTGGTGACTTTATTCCATTTGGACTCCGTTCCAAAATCAGATCTGAAAAGAGTCAAAAACACACAAAAAACAAGAACTGACACTTGGCACTGAGTTAATAAGTTAGTCCCAAAAAAAGATATAAAAGGTAAACAAAACATCCAAAGTTGACAAGATAACATCGTGAAACCATCAAAAATTATAGATACGTTTCAGACGTATCACATACCGAAGGACAAAGGGAATGACATACGGGATTATATGAATCCTTGACACTGAGGTTCAACCGATAAGATCTTCGGAGAATATGTAGGATCCAATATGGGCATCTAGGTCCCGCTATTGGATATTGACCGAGGAGTCTCCCGGGTCATGTCGACATAGTTCTCAAACCCGCAGGGTCTGCACACTTAAGGTTCGACGATGTTTTATGCGTATTTGAGTTATATGGTTGGTTACCTAATGTTGTACGGAGTCCCGGATGAGATCACGGACATCACGAGGGTTTCCAGAATGGTCCGGAGACGAAGATTGATATATAGGATGACCTCATTTGATTACCGGAAAGTTTTTGGCATTACCGGGAATGTACCGGGAGTGACGAATGGGTTCCGGATGTTCATCGGGGGGGGGGGGGGGAAGCCCACCCGGGGGAAGCCCATAGGCCTTAGGGGTGCCGCACCAGCCTTTAGTGGGATGGTGAGACAGCCCAAGAGGCCCTATGCGTAGGAGAAAGAAAAATCAAAGAGAAAGAGAAAAACAAGGGGAAGTGGGAAAGTGGAGAAGGACTCCACCTTCCAATCCTAGTTGGACTAGGATTGGAAGGAGATGACTTCCCCCCTTGCTTCGGCCGACCCCTTGAGGCTCTCTTGAGCCTCAAGGCAGGTCCCTCCCCCTCCCTCCTATATATACTGAGGTATTAGGGCTGATTTGAGACAACTTTGCCACGGCAGCCCGACCACATACCTCCACGGTTTTTCCTCTAGATCGCGTTTCTGCGGAGCTCGGGCGGAGCTCTGCTGAGATAAGATCACCACCAACCTCCGGGGCGTCGTCACGCTGTCGGAGAACTCATCTACCTCTCCGTCTCTCTTGCTGGATCAAGAAGGCAGAGATCATCATCGAGTTGTACGTGTGCTGAACACAAAGGTGCCGTCCGTTCGGCACTAGATCGGAGCGGATCGTAGGACGGATCGTGGGACGGTTCGTGGGACGGTTCGCGGGGCGGATCGAGGGACGTGAGGACGTTCCACTACATCAAGCACGTTTCTTAACGCTTCCTGCTGTGCGATCTACAAGGGTACGTAGATCGAAAATCCCGTCTCGTAGATGGACATCACCATGATAGGTCTTTGTGCGCGTAGGAATTTTTTTGTTTCCCATGCGAGTTCCCCAACAGTGGTATCAGAGCTAGGTTCATGCGTAGATGTCATCTCGAGTAGAACACAAAAGTTTTTGTGGGCGGTGATGTGCGATTTTCTGCCCTCCTTGGTCTTTTCTTGATTCCGTGGTATTGTTGGATCGAAGCGGCTCGGACCGACATTACTCGTACGCTTACGAGAGACTGGTTTCATCGCTACGAGCAACCCCGTTGCTCAAAGATGAGTGGCGAGTGTCGGTTTCTCCAACTTTAGTTGAATCGGATTTGACTGAGGAGGTCCTTGGAGAGAGGTTAAATAGCAATTCATACATCTCCGTTGTGGTGTTTGCGTAAGTAAGATGCGATCCTACTAGGTACCCATGGCAACCATGTAAAACATGCAACAACAATTAGAGGACGTCTAACTTGTTTTTGCAGGTATGCTTGTGCTGTGATATGGCCGACGACGTGATCTGATATATTGGATGTATGAGATGATCATGTTGTAATAGTTAATATCGACTTGCACGTCGATGGTACGGCAACCGGCAGGAGCCATAGGGTTGTCTTTAAACTAACGTTTGTGCTTGCATATGCATTTACTATATTGCTAGGACGTAGCTTTAGTAGTAATAGCATGAGTAGCACGACAACCCCGATGGCCACACGTTGCTGGAGATCATGATGATGGAGATCATGGTGTGGCGCCGGTGATAAGAAGATCGTGCCGGTGCTTTGGTGATGGAGATCAAGAAGCACATGATGATGGCCATATCATGTCACTTATGAATTGCATGTGATGTTAATCCTTTGATGCACCTTATTTTGCTTAGAATGACGGTAGCATTATGAGGTGATCTCTCACTAAAATTTCAAGGCGAAATTGTGTTCTTCACGACTGTGCACCGTTGCTACAGTTGATCGTTTCAAGATACCATGTAATGATCGGGTGTGATAGACTCAACGTTCACATACAATGGGTGCAAAACAGTTGCACATGCTGAACACTCGGGTTAAGCTTGAGAAGCCTAGCATGTGCAGACATGGCCTCAGAACACATGAGACCGAAAGGTCGAGCATGAATCATATAGTTGATATGATTAGCATAGAGATGCTTACCAATGAAACTATTCTCGACTCACGTGATGATAGGACTTGAGATAGTGGATTTGGATCATGTACCACTCAAATGACTAGAGAGATGTACTTTTTGAGTGGGAGTTCTTAAGTAATATGATTAATTGAGCTAATTATCATGAACATAGTCTAATGGTCTTTGCGAATTACGATGTAGCTTGCGCTATAACTCTACTATTTTTATATGTTCCTAGAGAAAATTTAGTTGAAAGTTGATAGTAGCAACTTTGCGGACTAAGTCCGTGAAACTGACGATTGTCCTCATTGCTGCGCAGAAGGCTTATGTCCTTAAATGCACCACTCGGTGTGCTGCGCCTCGAGCGTCATCTGTGGATGTTGTGAACATCTGACATACACGTTTCTGGTGACTAGGCGATAGTTCAGTGCAAAATACTTAATGGCTTAGAAGCAAGGCGCCGAAGACGTTTTGAAACGTCACGGAACATAAGAGATGTTCTAAAGAGATGAAATTGTGATTTCATGCTCGTGCCCTTGTTAAGAGGTATGAGACCTCCGACAAGATTCTTTGTCCACAAAGTAAAGGAGAAAAGCTCAATTGTTGAGCGTGTGCTCAGATTGTCTGAGTACGACAATCGCTTGAATCAAGTGGGAGTTAATCTTTGAGATGAGATAGTGATGGTTCTCCAAAGTCACTGCCACCAAGCTGTGAGAGCTTCATGATGAACTATAACATATCAAGGATAGATACAATGATCCTTGAGCGATTCGCGATGCTTGACACTGCGAAAGTAGAAATCAAGGAGCACCAATGGTTGATGGTTAGTAAAACCACTAAGTTTCAACAAAGGCAAGGGCTAAAAGGGATACTTTATGAAATGGCAAACCAGTTGCTGCTCTAATGAAACCCAAGACTGAACCCAAACCCGAGACTAAGTGCTTCTGTTATGAGGGGAACGGTCACTGAGGCGGAGCTACCCTAGATGCTTGGTAGATAAGAAGGTTGGCTAAGTCAACAGAAGTATATTTAATATACATAATATTGATGTGTACTTTACTAGTACTCCTAGTAGCACGGGGGTATTTGATACCGGTTCGGTTGCTAAGTGATTAGTAACTCGAAATGAAAGCTACGGAATAAACGGAGACTAGCTAAAGGCGAGGTGACGATACGTGTTGGAAGTGTTTCCATGGTTGATATAATCAAACGTCGCACACTCCCTCTACCATCGGGATTGGTGTTAAACCTGAATAATTGTTATTGGGTGCTTGCGTTGAGCATGAACATGATTGGATCGTGTTTATTGCAATACGATTATTCATTTAAAGAGAATAATAGTTTTTCTATTTGCTTGAACAATTACCCTCAATGGTTTATTGAAATCTCGATCGTAGTGTTACACATGTTCATAATATTTGTGCCAAAAGATACAACATAGTAATGATAGTACCACTTAGTTGAGGCACTGCCACTTGAGTCATGTTGGTATAAAATGTATGAAGAAGATCCATGCTGATGGATCTTTTTACTCACTCATTTTTGAAACGTTTGAGACATGCAGTTGGATCGTTTGGACTCGCTTGATTTTGAATCACTTGAGACATGCAAAACATGCCACATGAAACAAGAGAGTAACTTGTTGGGAGTAATGCATTTTTGATGTGTGCAGTCCAATGAGTGCTAAGGCACGTAGTAGATGTCGTTATGTTCTTACTTCACTAACGATTTGAGTAGATACAGGAGTATTTACTTGATGAATCACAAGTCTGAAATATTGAAAAGTTCAAAGCAATTTCAGAGTGAAGATCGTCGTGATAAGAGGATAAAGTGTCTATGATATGATCATAGAGATGAATATCTGAGTTACGAGTTTTGGTACGCAGTTAAGACAATGTGGAAATTGTTTCGCAGTTCATGCCACCTGGAACACCATAGTGTGATGATGTGTCTGAACGTCATAGCCGCGCACTATTTGATATGGTGCATACTATGATGTCTCTTATCGAATTACCACTATCGTTTATGGGTTATGCATTAGAGACAATCGCATTCACTTTAAATAGGGCACCGCGTATTTCCGTTGAGATGACACAATATAGACTGACGTTTAGAGAAATCTAAAGCTGTCGTTTCTTGAAAGTTTGGGGCTGCGATGCTTATGTGAAAAAGGTTTCAGTCTGATAAGCTCGAACCCAAAGCGGATGAAAGCATCTTCATAGGATATCCAAAACAGTTGGATACATCTCCTATCTCAGATCCGGAAGCAAAGTGTTTGTTTCCAGTAACGGATCCTTTCTCGAGAAAAGGTTTCTCTCGAATGAATTGAGTGGGAGAGTGGTGGAACATGATGAGGTTATTGAACCGTCACTTCAACCAGTGTGTAGCAAGGCACAGGAAGTTGTTCCTGTGGCGCTTGCACCAATTGAAGTGGAAGCTAATGCTAGTGATCATTGGAGCTTCGAATCAAGCTACTGCAAACCTCGTAGGTTGACAAAGGTCGCGTACTACTTCAGAGTGGTATGGTAACCCTGTCTTGGAGGTCATGTTGTTGAGCAACAATGAACCTACGAATTATGGAGAAGCAATGGTGGGCCCGGATTCCGACAAATGGATGGAGGCCATGAAATACGAGAGAGGATCCATGTATAAACAAAGTGTAGACTTTGGAGGAATTACTTGATGGTAGTAAGACTATTAAGTAAAGATGGATCTTTATAAGGAAGACAGGCGATGATGGTGATAAGTCACTATTAAGAAAAGCTCGGCTTGTCGCAAAGATGTTTTCGACAAGATGAAAGAGTTGACTATGATGTGACTTTCTCACTCGTGGCGATGCTAAAAGTCTGTTGTAATTATGTTAGTAGTTGCTGCATTATTTGTGAAATATTGCACATAGGAAGACAAAACATTGTTTCCTCGACGATTTCCTTGAGGAAAGATTGTATGTGATACAATCAGAAGGTTTTGTCGATCCTAAGGATACTAACAATTATGCAAGCTCCAGCGATCCTTTTATGGACTGGTGCAAGCATCTCGGAGTTGGAATATACGCTTTGATGAGATTATCAAAGCTTTTGGGTTTGTACAAGGTTTATGAGAAACTTGTATTTCCAAAGAAGTGAGTGGGAGTACTATAGAATTTCCGATAAGTATATGTGGTTGACATATTGTGGATCAGAAGTAATGTAGAATTTCTGTAAAGCATAAAATGTTGTTTGAAAGGAGTTTTTCAAAGGAATACCTGGATTGCGCTACTTGAAGTTGAGCATCAAGATCTATGGAGATAGATCGAAACGCTTAATAGAAGTTTCAACAAGATGCATGCCTTGACAAGTTTTTGAAGGAGTTCAAAATAGATCAGCAAAGAAGGAGTTCTTGGTTGTGTTGTAAGGTGTGAATTTGAGTAAGACTCGAAACCCGACCCCGGCAGAACAAAGAGAATAGACGAAGGTCATCTTCTATGCCTTGGCCACAGAATCTGAACTATGCCATGCTGAGTACCGCACCTGATATGTGCCTTGCCTCAAGTCTGTTGAGAGGTACAGAGAGTGATCCATGATTGAATCACTAGCAGCGGTCAAAGTTATCCTTAGTAACTAATGGACTAAGGAATTTTTCTCGATTATGGAGGTGGTTAAAGAGTTCGTCGTAAAGGGTTACGTCGATGCAAGCTTTGACACTAATCCGAATAACTATGAGTAGTGAAACGGATTCGTATAGTAGAGTAGATATTTGGACTATTTCCGAATAGCACGTAGTAGCAACATCTATAAGATGACATAAATATTTGTAAAGAACACACAGATCTGAAAGTTTCAGAACCATTGACTAAAACCTCTCTCACGAGCAAAACGTGATCAGACCCCAGAACTATATGGGTGTTGGATTCGTTAGAATCACATGGTGATGTGAACTAGATTATTGACTCTAGTGCAAGTGGGAGACTATTGGAAATATGCCCTAGAGGCAATAATAAATTAGTTATTATTATATTTCTTTGTTCATGATAATCGTTTATTATCCATGCTATAATTGTATTCATTGGAAACACAATACTTGTGTGGATACATAGACAAAATATTGTCCCTAGTAAGCCTCTAGTTGACTAGCTCGTTGATCAAAGATGATCAAGGTTTCCTGACCATAGGCAAGTGTTGTCACTTGATAACGGGATCACATCATTAGGAGAATCATGTGATGGACTAGACCCAAACTAATGAACGTAGCATGTTGATCGTGTCATTTTGTTGCTACTGTTTTTCTGCGTGTCAAGTATTTATTCCTATAACCATGAGATCATATAACTCACTGGCACCGGAGGAATGCCTTGTGTGTATCAAACGTCACAACTTAATTGGGTGACTATAAAGATGCTCTACAGGTATTTCCAAAGGTGTCCGTTGAGTTAGTATGGATCAAGACTGGGATTTGTCACTCCGTGTGACGGAGAGGTATCTCGGGGCCCACTCGGTAATACAACATCACACACAATCCTTGCAAGCAATGTGACTAAGTGTAAGTCACGGGATCTTGTATTACGGAACGAGTAAAGAGACTTGCCGGTAACGAGATTGAAATACGTATGCGGATACCGACGACCGAATCTCGGGCAAGTAACATACCGAAGGACAAAGGGAATGACATACGGGATTATATGAATCCTTGACACTAAGGTTCAACCGATAAGATCTTCGGAGAATATGTAGGATCCAATATGGGCATCCAGGTCCCGCTATTGGATATTGACCGAGGAGTCTCTTGGGTCATGTCTACATAGTTCTCGAACCCGTAGGGTCTGCACAGTTAAGGTTTGACGATGTTTTATGCGTATTTGAGTTATATGGTTGGTTACCGAATGTTGTACGGAGTCCCGGATGAGATCACGGATGTCATGAAGGTTTCCGGAATGGTCCAGAGACGAAGATTGATATATAGGATGACCTCATTTGATTACCGGAAAGTTTTCGGCATTACCGGGAATGTACCGGGAGTGGCGAATGGGTTCCGGATGTTCACCGGGGGGCCAGCCCACCCGGGGCAAGCCCATAGGCCTTAGGGGTGCCGCACCAGCCCTTAGTGGGTTGGTGATACAGCCCAAGAGGCCCTATGCGTAGGAGAAAGAAAAATGAAACAGAAAGAAAAAAAAGGGGAAGTGGGAAAGTGGAGAAGGACTCCACCTTCCAATCCTAGTTGGACTAGGATTGGAAGGGGAGGACTTCCCCCCTTGCTTCGGCCGACCCCTTGGGGCTCTCTTGAGCCTCAAGGAAGGTCCCTCCCCCTCCCTCATATATATACTGAGGTATTAGGGTTGATTTGAGATAAGTTGGCCACGGCAGCCCGACGACATACCTCCACGGTTTTTCCTCTGGATAGCGTTTCTGTGGAGCTCGGGCGGAGCCCTGCTGAGATAAGATCAGCACCAACCTCTGGAGCGTCATCACGCTGCCAGAGAACTCATCTACCTCTCCGTCTGTCTTGCTGGATCAAGAAGGTCGAGATCATCGTCGAGCTGTACGTGTGCTGAACGCGGAGGTGCCGTCCGTTCGGCACTAGATTGGAGTCGATCGTGGGACGGATCGCGGGACAATTCGTGGGACGGTTCACGGGGCGGATCGAGGGACATGAGGACGTCTCACTACATCAACCGCGTTTCTTAACGCTTCCTGCTGTGCGATCTACAAGGGTACGTAGATCGGAAATCCCCTCTCGTAGATGGACATCATCATGATAGGTCTTCGTGCGGGTAGGAAATTTTTTGTTTCCCATGCGATGTTCCCCAACAGAGAGGAGCCGCGAGAGGAAAGGAAATCACGTAACCCGGTGGTGAGAAACTCGCCGCCGTTATCGCATTGTATGCATTTGATGGTCGTAAGAAATTAGGTGGCTACATACGTGAAAAACCGGAGCAACGTGACAGACGTATCAGATTTGGCACGCAACAGAAACGTCCACGAAAAATGGGTGAAGTCATCAAGGATGACGAGGTAAAAGAGGTAACCCGATGCACTAGCAACAGGCGACGTCCAGAGATCGCAGTGAACAAGATCGAAGGCGGCAACAGTACATGTACGGGAGGAAGGAAATGGTAATCTTGATTGCTTGCCAAATTGGCAGGATTCACAAATATGGGAACTGAAACTATTCTTATTACATGGTGATTGAAGAAAAGTTTTTGCTAAAACGGAAAGGGAATTGTTGCTAAGATGCCCAAGGCGTTTGTGCCACAAGCTGCCATCTACGGAGAGGATCTGTTGCACCAGCCGAAGATGAAGAAAGGGTACAAATCTCCATGGCTACTAGACGTCATTAGGATGCGCCGGGTTTTGAGGTCCTTCACAACAAAACCGAAAGGATTATACTCAATTGTGCAAGAATTTTCACGATTAAAACGACGGACAGAGATCAAATTTTTGATGATTGTGGGAGAGACAAGAACGTCAGAGAGAGAGAAGTCGCCGAGGCGAGTGGAACCGACTGCAACGACGGGGATCCGAGAGTCATCACCAACTACAATGCTAGAAGAAGAGCGCGGAAGAGCAGAATACAGCTGAGAGAGGTTACCAATCTCACCGGTGACGTGCGAGGTGGCTCATGTGTCGAAGAACCACTCGCCGCCCCCGTGCGGCTATTGCTGCGGCGAGATGTTGTTGAGGGCAGCATGGAGGGCGGCGTAGTTGTCCCAGGTGGCGGGGTTGGAAGAGTTGGACACGCCGGCGTGGTAGACCTGGTGGAGCTACCCCGAGCGGGGGCCCAGCACGCCGGAGGAGTTAGGCGCCGTCCAAGATGTGCGAGGCGGCTGCGAAGGAGGGAACGGGCTCCCATAAGGCACGAAGTACCCCATCCATGGGTGGGCACCCAACGGCTGCTGGGGAGAGCCGCGCACGACAGGAGCGGTGGAGGTGCTGCCCGCGCCAGGAGGCCCGCGGCCGCAGCCACCCCCGCAGCCACGTCCACGGTCGCCACTTGAGGAGGGCTCGATGGGCGCCTTCCCCTTGTCCGTCTTCGGTGTGGTGTTGCAGGCGACGCGCGTGCCCTCGGAGGAGTCACCAGAGGTGTTGCCGATGAAGAGTGCGGTGGCGCCGTCCGAGCATCCGTCAGCCCGAGCGCGCTCGTTCTGCGTGATCTTCTCAAGGAGTAGGCGTGACCAGGCCTGAGCGAAATTGGGGAACGACACCTGCAGAGGAAGGACCGTCGCGAGCACGTGGACCCGACGGCTGAGCCCATGGATGAACTGGAGCGTCAGGGTGCGGTCGGTGACGGGCTCCTCGACGTCGGCGAGCGCGGCTGCCAGTGATTGGAGACCTCGGGCGTATTCGGCCACATGCAGGTCACCTTGCACCATGCTGCGTCGGCGGAGAGGTGAATCGCTTGGCCGGCTTGGTTGTCGAGGAAGAAGAGCCGGAGGGTCTGCCAGATCTGGTACGTGGTGGGGATGTTCGGAGGAGACACGACGATGTCATACAACTCATCAAAAATCATGGAGGATATCCACAAAACGATGGTGATGTCATCGTTTCTCCACACCGCGTTCTCGTGGAGGGGGTCCCGGTCTTGATCTACATGTTGTTGCGCATTGTACTTGCAGAGGTTACAGTAGAAGAGGTGGCGCCATTTGGAGTAGTTACCGGCGGCGAGGTCGAGCTTGAACTGCAGGAAGTGCGTGATGGTGGGAGGGAGACCGTCGGCCGGCGCCGGTGCATGCGCCTGCACACCGACGACGTCGAGGCAGGGGACAAGGTCGCGGCCGACGCCGTGGTGAAGAGGAGCTGCAGCAGGGGCGGCCGGGACAGCCGCGGGTGCCGTAGCGCGAGGAAGGAGGCACGCGCCGGGAGCTGCAGGGGCGGGTGGGACGACAGCGAGAGGAGCTAAAGGAGGGAGGTTGGCCGCCGCGTCGAGGTCAGCCGAGCGAGAGCGGCGGAGCAGGCGATGCATGGCGGAAGCGTGAAGGTGGAATCGGAACTGCTCAGGTACCAAGTTGGATTACATGACTCAACGCACACCTTGTATACGTATCTTTTGGGGTATTTATAGAACAGAGGTACAAAGGGGTGAGAGAGAGATCGTGTACAACGGCCGTGGCCGAGCATGCCGTAGATGCGAGGTGGGCGTGCGCACGAAGCGCACTCGCTGGTGATCGAGCCGAAGGAGTCGGTCAAGGCCGTTGGCCCTTTGGCGCTGCTCATGCAGTTGACTTCCAACACTTACCTCAAATCCACGTTTTTCTCTCTTTCTAACTGTAGTGGTCTTTCACTGGATAGCCCGTGGAGAAAACAAAGCTGTATGACAAAAAAGGAAACGGGCCCAAGCCCCGAGCACCAGCACTTGCTGACACCTAGGACAAAAATACGACTTGAAGCAAAGCGAAAATCCAACGACTGAAAATTAGTCACCCCAAAACTTAAAAGCAATCATGCGTATAACAAATAAATAAAACTAAAAAGACAACTTCACACGGATCTTGGCTCAAGATTTGACGAGTATAGCAATGATTTAGACTTAGCAAAACCATAAAGAAAGTTATAGCTCAACGATTGTTTGTATAAAGAAGAAAATATCTCATGCATATTCTAGAAAATAAAGAAAAAATATCAGGTGATTTTTAAAATTCAAAATCATTAAATACTTTCATGGCTGCGTGCATCGTGCGTCAACCAGAGGCTATATATGGTGTTATTATCCTCCTTGACAGAAAAGATATGGCTGCTACATCTTCATTGTTGGGTTTAGTCTCACATCTGTTGTGGGGGGAGGCATAACACGACTTATAAGGGTGAGGGTGTCCCCTCCTAACAGGCTAGTCTTTTGGGGGAGAGGGCCCAAGGCCTGTCATAAGTCGGTGTTGCTCTCCGGTTGGGCCTGTTGACGCATGTGGATCGGAAACTCTGGTGTTAGCGGACCCGGGATTGCGTAACAAGTGGTATCAGAGCAAGGTTATTCGAGAGGTCGAGACTGTTGATCTAGAGGTGCAGCAGAATTCGTCGAATCGATCAGGGGTCGAAAGACCGGAAAAGGTCGATGCAGCGGCGGGAGTTCTGTTCGTGTTGAAGCAACAGGCGGCTGGTAGGAGTGCGTGCATGCGGAATAACGCAGGTCGAGCAAGGCCCTGGCGCTGCAGCGCAGGGGCGCAAAGGTCGATGCGGGATCAGGCTGCACTAAGCCGGCTGGAGGTACAAGGGGCTGCTGGTGGCTGATGCTTTGCATGCACGCGAGGCTGCTCAACAACAACATGCACGACATTTGTTTTGGAAACAAAAGGAGGACATAGTCCTCGTACGACGCGGAGAGAGGCTGAGACAGATTGATTAAAGCGGAAAAAAATTCCATCCTTATACGTATCCATCGGGGAGAGCAGGGCTATTGGCAGCAACAAGAGTGCATCGGGTTGCGTCCAACAGCAAGTGGAACAACAATGGCAATTCCAAGGCAGTAGTTTTTGGCGAAGCATCAAACGCTAGTACAGGAGCTCTCGTGACTAGTAAAATAAAATCGATCTTTGATTTAGTGTTTCTGCTGCTTGCACACGAGAAGTGTACCAGGGAAGTTTGTGCTTTGCTATGTGCACCCGGATTGCAGGGCATCGTTTGAAGCTTGGATAATACTTTCGAGTGGTTAGTCGTACAAAGAATCATGGTGTCAACGGGTATCAGATTCGAGGTGGAGAAGTTTGACAGAATTAAAAACCTTGGGTTATGACAAACAAGGATGAAAGATTGTTGGCACAACAGAGATGTTTTGAAGGCGTTGCAGGAGGTCATGCCAGCTAAGATGGAGTTATCATGTGATGGATGGAAATTCGCAGAAGATGGTTTGCGAGCCTCGAGTGTGTCATGCAGTTGGACGATTTCGGCTGGGTCGGACTAGATAGTGTGATGGATCGGCACGAGTCGGTTGGTACAGAAGACAGTGGTGGGATTGGCGACAACGACGTATGACCGTGATGCTGATCGTGACCGACTTCTGGGCGTGGAAACACGTGGCGCAGGCTCTAAGGCTTGTGTGGCTTCGACAAGACTATGACGCGGGGTTGATTCAAGGTAATGTATACACGGAGCTTGAAGTCGACGGGGGCGTGGGGTGGACTGATCATCTACCATGGAGTCATGTTGAAGGTGGAGTTGTGTTGAGGGGCTACGGTGTAAGGATCCGGAGATCGCAGCCTATTCAGCGGAAAAAAAAGCGAGTGACATGTGGTTCGGACTGGAGCCCAGTGGTCTGATGGAAGCGTGAAACTCGTCATCGGTCGGTGATGATCGGTGGTACTCTGCAGTCGGGGTTGAGCGGTGTTGGTTCGCGACCCTTGAGACTCGACCGGGACAGCGGAGGCTCGATGCGGTAATAGCGGAGAGGCATGCAGTACGCACGGGACATGGAGACAGGCCAGGGCTCTGGTGGTCATACATGTGGTGAGACAACTGCGAATTTGACTCGGGATGACTACAAGCAATGGTGAAATTTCTTCAAGTTTCAGACGGGCGGTCAAGGAAGAGCGATGATGTTGAGTTCAGTTAACTCTTATCTGCGACACCCAATATGAGTTGTTCACTTTCACGTAGGTCAGTGATCGGTGTGTGATGGTGTTGGATACTCTGAAAGTTGGGAGCTCAACTAGAGTAACGTGGAGCTTAATTTCGTTTGAGCGTTGACTATGGTCAGAAAAAGAAGGAACTACAAGTTGCAAGGTGGAGTCACATGGAGTCTTTGGAGTAGTAGCGGTGCTCATGGATAAGCTCAAGTTCAATGTACATGGAAGTTTGACGCATAGACGAATTCAAGGTGGTGAAGAATATTCGCCAAGGTGGAGTTTGTTAGAGTTGTGTCGAATATTATTGTACAAGGTAGGTTACAGTTGGACTCTGAGTAGTATTGTGTTTAGACAGGATATGGAGTTGTGTCCTGATAGGACACTTGTATCCTAGGCCTCTCATATATAGCGGGGATAGACACACGATGTAACCTAAGCCAACATAATAGCACAGGCACACGAGGGAGCCGGCGGCGTGTGCCGGCGCCCGAGCGGCCGGCGTGCGGTATTGTGACGGTGTCACGGGGAGGAGCGCCCATAGTCAGGCCCCGGGGATGTAGCCATATCGGTGAACCTCGTTAACAAATCTCGGTGTCGTGCTCGTGTGATTGCTTGGTCCTTGGATGATCGACGGAGTGCCTCAGACTTTTTCTAATATTTATGGAAGCAAGATAAAAGTTTAAGTTGAGCGTTCGTCACGAAAGGGAGTTGGAATACTGAAGAAACATTACAAAATACTCTCTCTGCTATCCTGCTATGCTGCCATTCTTGTCATTTACTACCTCATTTGTTTTGCATCTCCTTCCTCGGAGGAATTCCATAAGCACCTGTAGCGCAACATTTACGTCCTCACTACGCAGCAGCATCTCGGACACCTCCGCCGGTGTCACCTCCACCATCGAAAGCAGTTCCCGAATCTCCGGGAACAGCACGTGGTCCTCGACGAGGTGGTAGTTCCGTGCCAGCGTCCTGAACGCCTCCCAGCTACAGTGGCCCATGTAGACGTGCATGTCCATGCGGCCCGGCCGTAGCAGCGCCCGGTCGAGGCGGTCCTTATAGTTGGTGGTGAAGACGATGACGCGCTCCTCGCCGCATGTGGACCACAAGCCGTCGATGAAGTTGAGCAGCCCTGACAGTGTTATCTTGCGCTCGCGCTCCGGCGGGTATCCTCTTGCTCCGGCGTCGTCGTACTCGTCGTCGTCCTCGTCGTCTGTGTAGGTCGCACGGGATACCTTGCGGTCTTCCCTGGACATGGTGTCGAAGCTGCAGTCAATATCCTCGATGACGAGGATGGACTTGTTGGACATGTCGATGAGCAGCCGCTGCAGGTGCGAGTTATCGTACACCCCGGAGAGATCAAGGTCGTAGAGGTTGAACCGGAGGTAGTTGGCCATGGCGGCGACCAGGCTGGACTTGCCGGTTCCAGGTGGGCCGTAGAGAAGGTACCCGCGCTTCCACGCCTTGCCGATCCGCCGGTAGTACTCCTTCCGCTTCAGGAACCGGTCGAGGTCGGCAATCACGGCCTGCTTCATGGACGGGTCCATGGCGAGCGTGTCGAACGTGGCCGGGTGGTGATGGTTGATACCTTTCCAACTCGAACCCTGGTTGAGGAAGATCTTGAGCGAGCGGTCTCGCAACCGCAGCTCCTCCGCCGCCGACATAATGAAGGGCACGTACTTGTGGATCGCGGTCTCCGTGTGCTCTGCGTCAAAGCTGAGCTCTAGGAATTCCTTGCCCCTACTGTTGCCGTCGTTGCCGCCGCTCTCCATGGACGTCCACCGGAACTCAACGCCTTGGAACGAGTCCGTGGTGGAGCCCCCGTTCTCCATGCTCAGGAGCGTGCTGCAGGTGTCGCTCCCGTCGTGCTCCCTCTTGCGGGTGCGCGCGAGGCAGAGCCGATTCATGGTCTGCGGGTTGATCTTGGTGGCCAAGTACGTGAGCGCCGCGTCAAACAGGCCGTCCTCGATGTACCCGCCGCCGAGCACGCGCCGGATGACAATGGTGCGGCGCTCCTTCTGGCGAGCGCCGAAGCGGGAACGCACGAACGCGGCGCCCCAGCGCACCGCGGCGCACAGCTCGTCGGGGAGGAGCTCCCGTGCCATGCCGCGCGCCAGCATGGCGTACGCGCTCACCGAGGCCGCAGTGGCGAGCGCCTTCTTGTACGCATCCACCACCGCTGCCCCTTCGGGCGAGGACGCCATGCTTGTCTTTGGCAAGAAATCCATGGATAACAAGGACTAATAATATATAGACAAATAGATCTCTCCCTGTTTCGAGTTCCGTCGCGTTGTGTTGCCAGCGTCCCCCCTTGTGTATTTATACTACAGAAGAGTACAATCTTTCCAAACTCAACACGAGCACCACACGGAAACGACTCCGCCAACAACTCAATTTCCCGATATAAATATGAAGATCACAGTAAATGTTGAAGGAACCGACTTATTGATTCGCTAAAAAGGGACCGACTTATAGGAGTAATTTATTTCTTTCTTTGCAATGAAACGAACCGACTTCAAATCTAACCCTGTCCAACTGTACACAATTCACGCTGGCCATAGTGGGGTATCATAGCTAGTAACATAGTCTTGGAACTAGCAAACATGGTGATGTGACAAGTAATTAAAGAAGAGAGAGGATTAGATTAACATAGGTAGATACTGATGGGGTCATAGTCCTAGGGTAGGGTCATAGGCCTGCCGTACATGTCCTACCTAAGGACTACCCCACACAAAGGACAGGACCCTGTGTCTGTCCTGACTGAATTAAGCAGTCCCCACCATCCAGTCGGTAACAAGCCCAGAATCATCCAGTCGGAGACTAGCATTCGGAGGGCACCAAGCCAACCGACTGGATACACTCGGTACATCGTAACCTCTTTGAAGGGAAACTGCTGTACGTTTCCGGGTGCATTTATTAACATTTAGAGCATACGTTACCTGTAACGTACGAATTCAGTCGCCACTACTCCACCCCTGAATCAGAACCGTTGTGTAGGGTATCGCACTCTATATAAGCCGCCCTCCCTCACTGGTAAAAGGGTTAGCAAATCATTGTATTCCATATCACACTCGGTATCAAACTCCGAGAGCACTGAGACGTAGGGCTGTTACCTCCACCGCAGAGGGGCCTGAACTCATACAACCTCGCCGTAGCTAGGACTCTGCCCATCTCATTCGTACCCTACACATCTACTGTCAGGCTTATACCCACGACAGTTGGCGCCCACCGTGGGGCAGGCGTCTAAGCGACTTCTGGCGAGTTTGCGACTACTTCCTTTCGTCATGTCGTCTGGTGGAGATTCGAGCATGGGTCACCAGATCCTCTTCGGCGTTCTCTCCTTCACCATCGACGATTCGGCGTGGCTTCGGGAGGCGCCTCTCGACGTCAAGGCGCTTCCCCGTCGCGGGGCCACGCACTTCCGTGCCGGCGCTCGCGGCGTTCTTCTTCTCCAACAATCGGCTCCATTATCGGCTTGCACCTCCGTCAGGCGCCGCAACAAGCAGTCCCGCAGTCCGCGTCTCCAACGTTGGGTGCAGCATGCCCGAACGCGTCAGATTGCGTCCTCTCAAGTGGCAGTTCTGAAGTCTGTTGTGGTTGCCCCGCGTTCCCAGTGCTCGGGCTCAGTTCCGACTGAGCTCCCTTCCGAGTACGCGGGTCGTGGACCTGCAGCAGAAGTACACATGGCCAACTCCCATGAAGACCCCCGTCAAGCCGGCCGGAGCGAGCGCGAAATCGGCAAAGCATCCGGTGCACGACGTCCGCCTCGTCGTTCTGCCAGTCGGCACACTCGGCGGAGCAACGTGGAGTTGTTCCGCACACCTCTCCTCAACTTGGCTGCGGCTGCCCAGATTGCCGATTCCCTCCAGCCGACTGATTCAGAGGAAGGAAGGGGAATCCAGCAGATCCGAGCTCTGTTGCGCACGGCGCAACAGCAGAATTCGGCAGTCTCCGAGTCACACAATTGGATTTACAATAGTTCCGTCCATGCAAACACGCATCGATCGGTTCACAGCCCTGGTTCCCATCAGCATCACAAGGGAGGCAGCCGTTCCATGATTCATGAAGATCGCCACCGCTCACGCACCCCTCCGCGGGGTGGGCCCTATGGGTCTCGACATCATGATGAACGGCGTTCGGTCGACGACACTTACAACCCAAGACCCGACGCAAGAGGGCGAATCGCCCAGCGAAGAGTCGACAGGGGTCGAGCCCACCACGATGGTCGCGATATGGACCGTCCGAGTGGAAGCAGGACCATCGTGTCCGGCCCCGAGTGTTTTAGTCGAGCCATCCGCTCGGCTGACATCCCGCCCAACTTCCGATTGGCAGCGGGAATCGGTAAATTTACGGGGGAGTCCAAGCCTGAAACATGGCTAGACGACTACCGAGTGGCAGCCAGATCGGAGGAGGGGACGACCATGTCGCTATGAAGCACCTCCCTCTCATGCTCGACGGCTCGGCTCGAGCTTGGCTGAACCAGTTGGCCCTCTCAAGCATTTACAGTTGGGCAGATCTGGCCCGACTGTTCGTCAGAACCTTCGAAGGGACGTGCAAACGCCCTGCAGGCCTTGTGGAGCTTCAGCACTCTGTCCAGAAGCCGAATGAGCCCTTGCGCGACTTCATCCAGCGATGGACGACTCTCTACCACACGGTGGAGAACGTCACCGAGCATCAAGCGGTCTGCGCATTCAAGGCAGGCGTACGGTACAGGGAGTTGTACTTGAAGTTCGGCCGAACGGGCGACATCTCCATGAGCAAGATGATGGAGATAGCGGCTCGCTATGCTAACGGCGAAGAAGAGGACCGCATCCGGAGAGGCAAACACAAGACAGTCGGCGACATCGACGGAGGTAACACTCGGAAGCAGAAACAAAAAGTTCCGCCCACACCACAAGCAGAAGCTGCAGCTGTGACCAGCGCCAAGTTCAAGGGCAAAGGGAAAGCGCAGTTTACCCCCAAGAAGAAGCCGTTCAACAATCCCATCCTGGACCAGCCTTGCCCGGTTCACACGAAGATGGACGAAGAAGGCAACCCCATATACGCGAAGCACACCGCCCTCCCTCACTGGTAAAAGGGTTAGCAAATCATTGTATTCCATATTACACTCGGTAACAAACTCCGAGAGCACTGAGACGTAGGGCTGTTACCTCCACCGCAGAGGGGCCTGAACTCATACAACCTCACCGTAGCTAGGACTCTGCCCATCTCATTCATACCCTACACATCTACTGTCAGGCTTATACCCACGACAGTTGGCGCCCACCGTGGGGCAGGCGTCTAAGCGACTTCTGGCGAGTTTGCGACTACTTCCTTTCGTCATGTCGTCTGGTGGAGATTCGAGCATGGGTCACCAGATCCTCTTCGGCGTTCTCTCCTTCACCATCGACGATTCGGCGTGGCTTCGGGAGGCGCCTCTCGACGTCAAGGCGCTTCCCCGTCGCGGGGCCACGCACTTCCGTGCCGGCGCTCGCGGCGTTCTTCTTCTCCAACAATCGGCTCCATTATCGGCTTGCACCTTCGTCAGGTGCCGCAACAAGCAGTCCCGCAGTCCGCGTCTCCAACGTTGGGTGCAGCATGCCCGAACGCGTCAGATCGCGTCCTCTCAAGTGGCAGTTCTGAAGTCTGTTGTGGTTGCCCCGCGTTCCCAGTGCTCGGGCTCAGTTCCGACTGAGCTCCCTTCCGAGTACGCGGGTCGTGGACCTGCAGCAGAAGTACACATGGCCAACTCCCATGAAGACCCCCGTCAAGCCGGCCGGAGCGAGCGCGAAATCGGCAAAGCATCCGGTGCACGCCGTCCGCCTCGTCGTTCTGCCAGTCGGCACACTCGGCGGAGCAACGTGGAGTTGTTCCGCACACCTCTCCTCAACTTGGCTGCGGCTGCCCAGATTGCCGATTCCCTCCAGCCGATTGATTCAGAGGCAGGAAGGGGAATCGAGCAGATCCGAGCTCTGTTGCGCACGGCGCAACAGCAGAATTCGGCAGTCTCCGAGTCACACAATTGGATTTACAATAGTTCCGTCCATGCAAACACGCATCGATCGGTTCACAGCCCTGGTTCCCATCAGCATCACAGGGGAGGCAGCCGTTCCATGATTCATGAAGATCGCCACCGCTCACGCACCCCTCCGCGGGGTGGGCCCTATGGGTCTCGACATCATGATGAACGGCGTTCGGTCGACGACACTTAGAACCCAAGACCCGACGCAAGAGGGCGAATCGCCCAGCGAAGAGTCAACAGGGGTCGAGCCCACCACGATGGTCGCGATATGGACCGTCCGAGTGGAAGCAGGACCATCGTGTCCGGCCCCGAGTGTTTTAGTCGAGCCATCCGCTCGGCTGACATCCCGCCCAACTTCCGATTGGCAGCGGGAATCGGTAAATTTACGGGGGTGTCCAAGCCTGAAACATGGCTAGACGACTACCGAGTGGCAGTCCAGATCGGAGGAGGGGACGACCATGTCGCTATGAAGCACCTCCCTCTGATGCTCGACGGCTCGGCTCGAGCTTGGCTGAACCAGTTGGCCCCCTCAAGCATTTACAGTTGGGCAGATCTGGCCCGACTGTTCGTCAGAACCTTCGAAGGGACGTGCAAACGCCCTGCAGGCCTTGTGGAGCTTCAGCACTCTGTCCAGAAGCCGAATGAGCCCTTGCGCGACTTCATCCAGCGATGGACGACTCTCTACCACACGGTGGAGAACGTCACCGAGCATCAAGCGGTCTGCGCATTCAAGGCAGGCGTACGGTACAGGGAGTTGTACTTGAAGCTTGGCCGAACGGGCGACATCTCCATGAGCAAGATGATGGAGATAGCGGCTCGCTATGCTAACGGCGAAGAAGAGGACCGCATCCGGAGAGGCAAACACAAGACAGTCGGCGACATCGACGGAGGTAACACTCGGAAGCAGAAACAAAAAGTTCCGCCCACACCACAAGCAGAAGTTGCAGCTGTGACCAGCGCCAAGTTCAAGGGCAAAGGGAAAGCGCAGTTTACCCCCAAGAAGAAGCCGTTCAACAATCCCATCCTGGACCAGCCTTGCCCGGTTCACACGAAGATGGACGAAGAAGGCAACCCCATATACGCGAAGCACACCGCCCTCCCTCACTGGTAAAAGGGTTAGCAAATCATTGTATTCCATATTACACTCGGTAACAAACTCCGAGGGCACTGAGACGTAGGGCTGTTACCTCCACCGCAGAGGGGCCTGAACTCATACAACCTCGCCGTAGCTAGGAATCTGCCCATCTCATTCGTACCCTACACATCTACTGTCAGGCTTATACCCACGACAGTTGGCGCCCACCGTGGGGCAGGCGTCTAAGCGACTTCTGGCGAGTTTGCGACTACTTCCTTTCGTCATGTCGTCTGGTGGAGATTCGAGCATGGGTCACTAGATCCTCTTCGGCGTTCTCTCCTTCACCATCGACGATTCGGCGTGGCTTCGGGAGGCGCCTCTCGACGTCAAGGCGCTTCCCCGTCACGGGGCCACGCACTTCCGTGCCGGCGCTCGCGGCGTTCTTCTTCTCCAACAATCGGCTCCATTATCGGCTTGCACCTCCGTCAGGCGCCGCAACAAGCAGTCCCGCAGTCCGCGTCTCCAACGTTGGGTGCAGCATGCCCGAACGCGTCAGATCGCGTCCTCTCAAGTGGCAGTTCTGAAGTCTGTTGTGGTTGCCCCGCGTTTCCAGTGCTCGGGCTCAGTTCCGACTGAGCTCCCTTCCGAGTACGCGGGTCGTGGACCTGCAGCAGAAGTACACATGGCCAACTCCCATGAAGACCCCCGTCAAGCCGGCCGGAGCGAGCGCGAAATCGGCAAAGCATCCGGTGCACGCCGTCCGCCTCGTCGTTCTGCCAGTCGGCACACTCGGCGGAGCAACGTGGAGTTGTTCCGCACACCTCTCCTCAACTTGGCTGCGGCTGCCCAGATTGCCGATTCCCTCCAGCCGACTGATTCAGAGGCAGGAAGGGGAATCGAGCAGATCCGAGCTCTGTTGCGCACGGCGCAACAACAGAATTCGGCAGTCTCCGAGTCACACAATTGGATTTACAATAGTTCCGTCCATGCAAACACGCATCGATCGGTTCACAGCCCTGGTTCCCATCAGCATCACAGGGGAGGCAGCCGTTCCATGATTCATGAAGATCGCCACCGCTCACGCACCCCTCCGCGGGGTGGGCCCTATGGGTCTCGACATCATGATGAACGGCGTTCGATCGACGACACTTACAACCCAAGACCCGACGCAAGAGGGCGAATCGCCCAGCGAAGAGTCGACAGGGGTCGAGCCCACCACGATGGTCGCGATATGGACCGTCCGAGTGGAAGCAGGACCATCGTGTCCGGCCCCGAGTGTTTTAGTCGAGCCATCCGCTCGGCTGACATCCCGCCCAACTTCCGATTGGCAGCGGGAATCGGTAAATTGACGGGGGAGTCCAAGCCTGAAACATGGCTAGACGACTACCGAGTGGCAGTCCAGATCGGAGGAGGGGACGACCATGTCGCTATGAAGCACCTCCCTCTGATGCTCGACGGCTCGGCTCGAGCTTGGCTGAACCAGTTGGCCCCCTCAAGCATTTACAGTTGGGCAGATCTGGCCCGACTGTTCGTCAGAACCTTCGAAGGGACGTGCAAACGCCCTGCAGGCCTTGTGGAGCTTCAGCACTCTGTCCAGAAGCCGAATGAGCCCTTGCGCGACTTCATCCAGCGATGGACGACTCTCTACCACACGGTGGAGAACGTCACCGAGCATCAAGCGGTCTGCGCATTCAAGGCAGGCGTACGGTACAGGGAGTTGTACTTGAAGTTCGGCCGAACGGGCGACATCTCCATGAGCAAGATGATGGAGATAGCGGCTCGCTATGCTAACGGCGAAGAAGAGGACCGCATCCGGAGAGGCAAACACAAGACAGTCGGCGACATCGACGGAGGTAACACTCGGAAGCAGAAACAAAAAGTTCCGCCCACACCACAAGCAGAAGCTGCAGCTGTGACCAGCGCCAAGTTCAAGGGCAAAGGGAAAGCGCAGTTTACCCCCAAGAAGAAGCCGTTCAACAATCCCATCCTGGACCAGCCTTGCCCGGTTCACACGAAGATGGACGAAGAAGGCAACCCCATATACGCGAATGACACCGCCCTCCCTCACTGGTAAAAGGGTTAGCAAATCATTGTATTCCATATTACACTCGGTAACAAACTCCGAGAGCACTGAGACGTAGGGCTGTTATCTCCACCGCAGAGGGGCCTGAACTCATACAACCTCGCCGTAGCTAGGACTCTACCCATCTCATTCGTACCCTACACATCTACTGTCAGGCTTATACCCACGATAGTTGGCGCCCACCGTGGGGCAGGCGTCTAAGTGACTTCTGGCGAGTTTGCGACTACTTCCTTTCGTCATGTCGTCTGGTGGAGATTCGAGCATGGGTCACCAGATCCTCTTCGGCGTTCTCTCCTTCACCATCGACGATTCGGCGTGGCTTCGGGAGGCGCCTCTCGACGTCAAGGCGCTTCCCCGTCGCGGGGCCACGCACTTCCGTGCCGGCGCTCGCGGCGTTCTTCTTCTCCAACAATCGGCTCCATTATCGGCTTGCACCTCCGTCAGGCGCCGCAACAAGCAGTCCCGCAGTCCGCGTCTCCAACGTTGGGTGCAGCATGCCCGAACGCGTCAGATCGCGTCCTCTCAAGTGGCAGTTCTGAAGTCTGTTGTGGTTGCCCCGCGTTCCCAGTGCTCGGGCTCAGTTCCGACTGAGCTCCCTTCCGAGTACGCGGGTCGTGCACCTACAGCAGAAGTACACATGGCCAACTCCCATGAAGACCCCCGTCAAGCCGGCCGGAGCGAGCGCGAAATCGGCAAAGCATCCGGTGCACGCCGTCCGCCTCGTCGTTCTGCAAGTCGGCACACTCGGCGGAGCAACATGGAGTTGTTCCGCACACCTCTCCTCAACTTGGCTGCGGCTGCCCAGATTGCCGATTCCGTCCAGCCGACTGATTCAGAGGCAGGAAGGGGAATCGAGCAGATCCGAGCTCTGTTGCGCACGGCGCAACAACAGAATTCGGCAGTCTCCGAGTCACACAATTGGATTTACAATAGTTCCGTCCATGCAAACACGCATCGATCGGTTCACAGCCCTGGTTCCCATCAGCATCACAGGGGAGGCAGCCGTTCCATGATTCATGAAGATCGCCACCGCTCACACACCCCTCCGCGGGGTGGGCCCTATGGGTCTCGACATCATGATGAACGGCGTTCGGTCGACAACACTTACAACCCAAGACCCGACGCAAGAGGGCGAATCGCCCAGCGAAGAGTCGACAGGGGTCGAGCCCACCACGATGGTCGCGATATGGACCGTCCGAGTGGAAGCAGGACCATCATGTTCGGCCCCGAGTGTTTTAGTCGAGCCATCCGCTCGGCTGACATCCCGCCCAACTTCCGATTGGCAGCGGGAATCGGTAAATTTACGGGGGAGTCCAAGCCTGAAACATGGCTAGACGACTACCGAGTGGCAGTCCAGATCGGAGGAGGGGACGACCATGTCGCTATGAAGCACCTCCCTCTGATGCTCGACGGCTCGGCTCGAGCTTGGCTGAACCAGTTGGCCCCCTCAAGCATTTACAGTTGGGCAGATCTGGCCCGACTGTTCGTCCGAACCTTCGAAGGGACGTGCAAACGCCCTGCAGGCCTTGTGGAGCTTCAGCACTCTGTCCAGAAGCCGAATGAGCCCTTGCGCGACTTCATCCAGCGATGGACGACTCTCTACCACACGGTGGAGAACGTCACCGAGCATCAAGCGGTCTGCGCATTCAAGGCAGGCGTACGGTACAGGGAGTTGTACTTGAAGTTCGGCCGAACGGGCGACATCTCAATGAGCAAGACGATGGAGATAGCGGCTCGCTATGCTAACGGCGAAGAAGAGGACCGCATCCGGAGAGGCAAACACAAGACAGTCGGCGACATCGACGGAGGTAACACTCGGAAGAAGAAACAAAAAGTTCCGCCCACACCACAAGCAGAAGCTGCAGCTGTGACCAGCGCCAAGTTCAAGGGCAAAGGGAAAGCGCAGTTTACCCCCAAGAAGAAGCCGTTCAACAATCCCATCCTGGACCAGCCTTGCCCGGTTCATACGAAGATGGACGAAGAAGGCAACCCCATATACGCGAAGGACACCGCCCTCCCTCACTGGTAAAAGGGTTAGCAAATCATTGTATTCCATATTACACTCGGTAACAAACTCCGAGAGCACTGAGACGTAGGGCTGTTACCTCCACCGCAGAGGGGCCTGAACTCATACAACCTCGCCGTAGCTAGGACTCTACCCATCTCATTCGTACCCTACACATCTACTGTCAGGCTTATACCCATGACAGTTGGTGCCCACCGTGGGGCAGGCGTCTAAGCGACTTCTGGCGAGTTTGCGACTACTTCCTTTCGTCATGTCGTCTGGTGGAGATTCGAGCATGGGTCACCAGATCCTCTTCGGCGTTCTCTCCTTCACCATCGACGATTCGGCGTGGCTTCGGGAGGCGCCTCTCGACGTCAAGGCGCTTCCCCGTCGCGGGGCCACGCACTTCCGTGCCGGCGCTCGCGGCGTTCTTCTTCTCCAACAATCGGCTCCATTATCGGCTTGCACCTCCGTCAGGCGCCGCAACAAGCAGTCCCGCAGTCCGCGTCTCCAACGTTGGGTGCAGCATGCCCGAACGCGTCAGATCGCGTCCTCTCAAGTGGCAGTTCTGAAGTCTGTTGTGGTTGCCCCGCGTTCCCAGTGCTCGGGCTCAGTTCCGACTGAGCTCCCTTCCGAGTACGCGGGTCGTGCACCTGCAGCAGAAGTACACATGGCCAACTCCCATGAAGACCCCCGTCAAGCCGGCCGGAGCGAGCGCGAAATCGGCAAAGCATCCGGTGCACGCCGTCCGCCTCGTCGTTCTGCCAGTCGGCACACTAGGCGGAGCAACATGGAGTTGTTCCGCACACCTCTCCTCAACTTGGCTGCGGCTGCCCAGATTGCCGATTCCCTCCAGCCGACTGATTCAGAGGCAGGAAGGGGAATCGAGCAGATCCGAGCTCTGTTGTGCACGGCGCAACAACAGAATTCGGCAGTCTCCGAGTCACACAATTGGATTTACAATAGTTCCGTCCATGCAAACACGCATCGATCGGTTCACAGCCCTGGTTCCCATCAGCATCACAGGGGAGGCAGCCGTTCCATGATTCATGAAGATCGCCACCGCTCACGCACCCCTCCGCGGGGTGGGCCCTATGGGTCTCGACATCATGATGAACGGCGTTCGGTCGACGACACTTACAACCCAAGACCCGACGCAAGAGGGCGAATCGCCCAGCGAAGAGTCGACAGGGGTCGAGCCCACCACGATGGTCGCGATATGGACCGTCCGAGTGGAAGCAGGACCATCATGTCCGGCCCCGAGTGTTTTAGTCGAGCCATCCGCTCGGCTGACATCCCGCCCAACTTCCGATTGGCAGCGGGAATCGGTAAATTTACGGGGGAGTCCAAGCCAAAAACATGGCTAGACGACTACCGAGTGGCAGTCCAGATCGGAGGAGGGGACGACCATGTCGCTATGAAGCACCTCCCTCTGATGCTCGACGGCTCGGCTCGAGCTTGGCTGAACCAGTTGGCCCCCTCAAGCATTTACAGTTGGGCAGATCTGGCCCGACTGTTCGTCCGAACCTTCGAAGGGACGTGCAAACGCCCTGCAGGCCTTGTGGAGCTTCAACACTCTGTCCAGAAGCCGAATGAGCCCTTGCGCGACTTCATCCAGCGATGGACGACTCTCTACCACACGGTGGAGAACGTCACCGAGCATCAAGCGGTCTGCGCATTCAAGGCAGGCGTACGGTACAGGGAGTTGTACTTGAAGTTCGGCCGAACGGGCGACATCTCAATGAGCAAGACGATGGAGATAGCGGCTCGCTATGCTAACGGCGAAGAAGAGGACCGCATCCGGAGAGGCAAACACAAGACAGTCGGCGACATCGACGGAGGTAACACTCGGAAGCAGAGACAAAAAGTTCCGCCCACACCACAAGCAGAAGCTGCAGCTGTGACCAGCGCCAAGTTCAAGGGCAAAGGGAAAGCGCAGTTTACCCCCAAGAAGAAGCCGTTCAACAATCCCATCCTGGACCAGCCTTGCCCGGTTCACACGAAGATGGACGAAGAAGGCAACCCCATATACGCGAAGGACACCGCCCTCCCTCACTGGTAAAAGGGTTAGCAAATCATTGTATTCCATATTACACTCGGTAACAAACTCCGAGAGCACTGAGACGTAGGGCTGTTACCTCCACCGCAGAGGGGCCTGAACTCATACAACCTCGCCGTAGCTAGGACTCTACCCATCTCATTCGTACCCTACACATCTACTGTCAGGCTTATACCCACGACAGTTGGTGCCCACCGTGGGGCAGGCGTCTAAGCGACTTCTGGCGAGTTTGCGACTACTTCCTTTCGTCATGTCGTCTGGTGGAGATTCGAGCATGGGTCACCAGATCCTCTTCGGCGTTCTCTCCTTCACCATCGACGATTCGGCGTGGCTTCGGGAGGCGCCTCTCGACGTCAAGGCGCTTCCCCGTCGCGGGGCCACGCACTTCCGTGCCGGCGCTCGCGGCGTTCTTCTTCTCCAACAATCGGCTCCATTATCGGCTTGCACCTCCGTCAGGCGCCGCAACAAGCAGTCCCGCAGTCCGCGTCTCCAACGTTGGGTGCAGCATGCCCGAACGCGTCAGATCGCGTCCTCTCAAGTGGCAGTTCTGAAGTCTGTTGTGGTTGCCCCGCGTTCCCAGTGCTCGGGCTCAGTTCCGACTGAGCTCCCTTCCGAGTACGCGGGTCGTGCACCTACAGCAGAAGTACACATGGCCAACTCCCATGAAGACCCCCGTCAAGCCGGCCGAAGCGAGCGCGAAATCGGCAAAGCATCCGGTGCACGCCGTCCGCCTCGTCGTTCTGCCAGTCGGCACACTCGGCGGAGCAACATGGAGTTGTTCCGCACACCTCTCCTCAACTTGGCTGCGGCTGCCCAGATTGCCGATTCCGTCCAGCCGACTGATTCAGAGGCAGGAAGGGGAATCGAGCAGATCCGAGCTCTGTTGCGCACGGCGCAACAACAGAATTCGGCAGTCTCCGAGTCACACAATTGGATTTACAATAGTTCCGTCCATGCAAACACGCATCGATCGGTTCACAGCCCTGGTTCCCATCAGCATCACAGGGGAGGCAGCCGTTCCATGATTCATGAAGATCGCCACCGCTCACGCACCCCTCCGCGGGGTGGGCCCTATGGGTCTCGACATCATGATGAACGGCGTTCGGTCGACGACACTTACAACCCAAGACCCGACGCAAGAGGGCGAATCGCCCAGCGAAGAGTCGACAGGGGTCGAGCCCACCACGATGGTCGCGATATGGACCGTCCGAGTGGAAGCAGGACCATCATGTCCGGCCCCGAGTGTTTTAGTCGAGCCATCCGCTCGGCTGACATCCCGCCCAACTTCCGATTGGCAGCGGGAATCGGTAAATTTACGGGGGAGTCCAAGCCTGAAACATGGCTAGACGACTACCGAGTGGCAGTCCAGATCGGAGGAGGGGACGACCATGTCGCTATGAAGCACCTCCCTCTGATGCTCGACGGCTCGGCTCGAGCTTGGCTGAACCAGTTGGCCCCCTCAAGCATTTACAGTTGGGCAGATCTGGCCCGACTGTTCGTCCGAACCTTCGAAGGGACGTGCAAACGCCCTGCACGCCTTGTGGAGCTTCAGCACTCTGTCCAGAAGCCGAATGAGCCCTTGCGCGACTTCATCCAGCGATGGACGACTCTCTACCACACGGTGGAGAACGTCACCGAGCATCAAGCGGTCTGCGCATTCAAGGCAGGCGTACGGTACAGGGAGTTGTACTTGAAGTTCGGCCGAACGGGCGACATCTCAATGAGCAAGACGATGGAGATAGCGGCTCGCTATGCTAACGGCGAAGAAGAGGACCGCATCCGGAGAGGCAAACACAAGACAGTCGGCGACATCGACGGAGGTAACACTCGGAAGCAGAAACAAAAAGTTCCGCCCACACCACAAGCAGAAGCTGCAGCTGTGACCAGCGCCAAGTTCAAGGGCAAAGGGAAAGCGCAGTTTACCCCCAAGAAGAAGCTGTTCAACAATCCCATCCTGGACCAGCCTTGCCCGGTTCACACGAAGATGGACGAAGAAGGCAACCCCATATACGCGAAGGACACCGCCCTCCCTCACTGGTAAAAGGGTTAGCAAATCATTGTATTCCATATTACACTCGGTAACAAACTCCGAGAGCACTGAGACGTAGGGCTGTTACCTCCACCGCAGAGGGGCCTGAACTCATACAACCTCGCCGTAGCTAGGACTCTACCCATCTCATTCGTACCCTACACATCTACTGTCAGGCTTATACCCATGACAGTTGGTGCCCACCGTGGGGCAGGCGTCTAAGCGACTTCTGGCGAGTTTGCGACTACTTCCTTTCGTCATGTCGTCTGGTGGAGATTCGAGCATGGGTCACCAGATCCTCTTCGGCGTTCTCTCCTTCACCATCGACGATTCGGCGTGGCTTCGGGAGGCGCCTCTCGACGTCAAGGCGCTTCCCCGTCGCGGGGCCACGCACTTCCGTGCCGGCGCTCGCGGCGTTCTTCTTCTCCAACAATCGGCTCCATTATCGGCTTGCACCTCCGTCAGGCGCCGCAACAAGCAGTCCCGCAGTCCGCGTCTCCAACGTTGGGTGCAGCATGCCCGAACGCGTCAGATCGCGTCCTCTCAAGTGGCAGTTCTGAAGTCTGTTGTGGTTGCCCCGCGTTCCCAGTGCTCGGGCTCAGTTCCGACTGAGCTCCCTTCCGAGTACGCGGGTCGTGCACCTGCAGCAGAAGTACACATGGCCAACTCCCATGAAGACCGCCGTCAAGCCGGCCGGAGCGAGCGCGAAATCGGCAAAGCATCCGGTGCACGCCGTCCGCCTCGTCGTTCTGCCAGTCGGCACACTCGGCGGAGCAACATGGAGTTGTTCCGCACACCTCTCCTCAACTTGGCTGCGGCTGCCCAGATTGCCGATTCCCTCCAGCCGACTGATTCAGAGGCAGGAAGGGGAATCGAGAAGATCCGAGCTCTGTTGTGCACGGCGGAACAACAGAATTCGGCAGTCTCCGAGTCACACAATTGGATTTACAATAGTTCCGTCCATGCAAACACGCATCGATCGGTTCACAGCCCTGGTTCCCATCAGCATCACAGGGGAGGCAGCCGTTCCATGATTCATGAAGATCGCCACCGCTCACGCACCCCTCCGCGGGGTGGGCCCTATGGGTCTCGACATCATGATGAACGGCGTTCGGTCGACGACACTTACAACCCAAGACCCGACGCAAGAGGGCGAATCGCCCAGCGAAGAGTCGACAGGGGTCGAGCCCACCACGATGGTCGCGATATGGACCGTCCGAGTGGAAGCAGGACCATCATGTCCGGCCCCGAGTGTTTTAGTCGAGCCATCCGCTCTGCTGACATCCCGCCCAACTTCCGATTGGCAGCGGGAATCGGTAAATTTACGGGGGAGTCCAAGCCAAAAACATGGCTAGACGACTACCGAGTGGCAGTCCAGATCGGAGGAGGGGACGACCATGTCGCTATGAAGCACCTCCCTCTGATGCTCGACGGCTCGGCTCGAGCTTGGCTGAACCAGTTGGCCCCCTCAAGCATTTACAGTTGGGCAGATCTGGCCCGACTGTTCGTCCGAACCTTCGAAGGGACGTGCAAACGCCCTGCAGGCCTTGTGGAGCTTCAGCACTCTGTCGAGAAGCCGAATGAGCCCTTGCACGACTTCATCCAGCGATGGACGACTCTCTACCACACGGTGGAGAACGTCACCGAGCATCAAGCGGTCTGCGCATTCAAGGCAGGCGTACGGTACAGGGAGTTGTACTTGAAGTTCGGCCGAACGGGCGACATCTCAATGAGCAAGACGATGGAGATAGCGGCTCGCTATGCTAACGGCGAAGAAGAGGACCGCATCCGGAGAGGCAAACACAAGACAGTCGGCGACATCGACGGAGGTAACACTCGGAAGCAGAAACAAAAAGTTCCGCCCACACCACAAGCAGAAGCTGCAGCTGTGACCAGCGCCAAGTTCAAGGGCAAAGGGAAAGCGCAGCTTACCCCCAAGAAGAAGCCGTTCAACAATCCCATCCTGGACCAGCCTTGCCCGGTTCACACGAAGATGGACGAAGAAGGCAACCCCATATACGCGAAGGACACCGCCCTCCCTCACTGGTAAAAGGGTTAGCAAATCATTGTATTCCATATTACACTCGGTAACAAACTCCGAGAGCACTGAGACGTAGGGCTGTTACCTCCACCGCAGAGGGGCCTGAACTCATACAACCTCGCCGTAGCTAGGACTCTACCCATCTCATTCGTACCCTACACATCTACTGTCAGGCTTATACCCACGACAGTTAGTGCCCACCGTGGGGCAGGCGTCTAAGCGACTTCTGGCGAGTTTGCGACTACTTCCTTTCGTCATGTCGTCTGGTGGAGATTCGAGCATGGGTCACCAGATCCTCTTCGGCGTTCTCTCCTTCACCATCGACGATTCGGCGTGGCTTCGGGAGGCGCCTCTCGACGTCAAGGCGCTTCCCCGTCGCGGGGCCACACACTTCCGTGCCGGCGCTCGCGGCGTTCTTCTTCTCCAACAATCGGCTCCATTATCGGCTTGCACCTCCGTCAGGCGCCGCAACAAGCAGTCCCGCAGTCCGCGTCTCCAACGTTGGGTGCAGCATGCCCGAACGCGTCAGATCGCGTCCTCTCAAGTGGCAGTTCTGAAGTCTGTTGTGGTTGCCCCGCGTTCCCAGTGCTCGGGCTCAGTTCCGACTGAGCTCCCTTCCGAGTACGCGGGTCGTGGACCTGCAGCAGAAGTACACATGGCCAACTCCCATGAAGACCCCCGTCAAGCCGGCCGGAGCGAGCGCGAAATCGGCAAAGCATCCGGTGCACGCCGTCCGCCTCGTCGTTCTGCCAGTCGGCACACTCGGCGGAGCAACATGGAGTTGTTCCGCACACCTCTCCTCAACTTGGCTGCGGCTGCCCAGATTGCCGATTCCCTCCAGCCGACTGATTCAGAGGCAGGAAGGGGAATCGAGCAGATCCGAGCTCTGTTGCGCACGGCGCAACAGCAGAATTCGGCAGTCTCCGAGTCACACAATTGGATTTACAATAGTTCCGTCCACGCAAACACGCATCGATCGGTTCACAGCCCTGGTTCCCATCAGCATCACAGGGGAGGCAGCCGTTCCATGATTCATGAAGATCGCCACCGCTCACGCACCCCTCCGCGGGGTGGGCCCTAAGGGTCTCGACATCATGATGAACGGCGTTCGGTCGACAACACTTACAACCCAAGACCCGACGCAAGAGGGCGAATCGGACAACGAAGAGTCGACAGGGGTCGAGCCCACCACGATGGTCGCGATATGGACCGTCCGAGTGGAAGCAGGACCATCGTGTCCGGCCCCGAGTGTTTTAGTCGAGCCATCTGCTCGGCTGACATCCCGCCCAACTTCCGATTGGCAGCGGGAATCGGTAAATTTACGGGGGAGTCCAAGCCTGAAACATGGCTAGACGACTACCGAGTGGCAGTCCAGATCGGAGGAGGGGACGACCATGTCGCTATGAAGCACCTCCCTCTGATGCTCGACGGCTCGGCTCGAGCTTGGCTGAACCAGTTGGCCCCCTCAAGCATTTACAGTTGGGCAGATCTGGCCCGACTGTTCGTCAGAACTTTCGAAGGGACGTGCAAACGCCCTGCAGGCCTTGTGGAGCTTCAGCACTCTGTTCAGAAGCCGAATGAGCCCTTGCGCGACTTCATCCAGCGATGGACGACTCTCTACCACACGGTGGAGAACGTCACCGAGCATCAAGCGGTCTGCGCATTCAAGGCAGGCGTACGGTAGAGGGAGTTGTACTTGAAGTTCGGCCGAACGGGCGACATCTCCATGAGCAAGATGATGGAGATAGCGGCTCGCTATGCTAACGGCGAAGAAGAGGACCGCATCCGGAGAGGCAAACACAAGACATTCGGCGACATCGACGGAGGTAACACTCGGAAGCAGAAACAAAAAGTTCCGCCCACACCACAAGCAGAAGTTGCAGCTGTGACCAGCGCTAAGTTCAAGGGCAAAGGGAAAGCGCAGTTTACCCCCAAGAAGAAGCCGTTCAACAATCCCATCCTGGACCAGCCTTGCCCGGTTCACACGAAGATGGACGAAGAAGGCAACCCCATATACGCGAAGCACACCGCCCTCCCTCACTGGTAAAAGGGTTAGCAAATCATTGTATTCCATATTACACTCGGTAACAAACTCCGAGAGCACTGAGACGTAGGGCTGTTACCTCCACCGCAGAGGGGCCTGAACTCATACAACCTCGCCGTAGCTAGGACTCTGCCCATCTCATTCGTACCCTACACATCTACTGTCAGGCTTATACCCACGACAGTTGGCGCCCACCAAGGGGCAGGCGTCTAAGCGACTTCTGGCGAGTTTGCGACTACTTCCTTTCGTCATGTCGTCTGGTGGAGATTCGAGCATGGGTCACCACATCCTCTTCGGCGTTCTCTCCTTCACCATCGACGATTCGGCGTGGCTTCAGGAGGCGCCTCTCGACGTCAAGACGCTTCCCCGTCGCGGGGCCACGCACTTCCGTGCCGGCGCTCGCGGCGTTCTTCTTCTCCAACAATCGGCTCCATTATCGGCTTGCACCTCCGTCAGGCGCCGCAACAAGCAGTCCCGCAGTCTGCGTCTCCAACGTTGGGTGCAGCATGCAAGAACGCGTCAGATCGCGTCCTCTCAAGTGGTAGTTCTGAAGTCTGTTGTGGTTGCCCCGCGTTCCCAGTGCTCGGGCTCAGTTCCGACTGAGCTCCCTTCCGAGTACGCGGGTCGTGGACCTGCAGCAGAAGTACACATGGCCAACTCCCATGAAGACCCCCGTCAAGCCGGCCGGAGCGAGCGCGAAATCGGCAAAGCATCCGGTGCACGCCGTCCGCCTCGTCGTTCTGCCAGTCGGCACACTCGGCGGAGCAACGTGGAGTTGTTCCGCACACCTCTCCTCAACTTGGCTGCGGCTGCCCAGATTGCCGATTCCCTCCAGCCGACTGATTCAGAGGCAGGAAGGGGAATCGAGCAGATCCGAGCTCTGTTGCGCACGGCGCAACAGCAGAATTCGGCAGTCTCCGAGTCACACAATTGGATTTACAATAGTTCCGTCCACGCAAACACGCATCGATCGGTTCACAGCCCTGGTTCCCATCAGCATCACAGGGGAGGCAGCCGTTCCATGATTCATGAAGATCGCCACCGCTCACGCACCCCTCCGCGGGGTGGGCCCTAAGGGTCTCGACATCATGATGAACGGCGTTCGGTCGACGACACTTACAACCCAAGACCCGACGCAAGAGGGCGAATCGGCCAACGAAGAGTCGACAGGGGTCGAGCCCACCACGATGGTCGCGATATGGACCGTCCGAGTGGAAGCAGGACCATCGTGTCCGGCCCCGAGTGTTTTAGTCGAGCCATCTGCTCGGCTGACATCCCGCCCAACTTCCGATTGGCAGCGGGAATCGGTAAATTTACGGGGGAGTCCAAGCCTGAAACATGGCTAGACGACTACCGAGTGGCAGTCCAGATCGGAGGAGGGGACGACCATGTCGCTATGAAGCACCTCCCTCTGATGCTCGACGGCTCGGCTCGAGCTTGGCTGAACCAGTTGGCCCCCTCAAGCATTTACAGTTGGGCAGATCTGGCCCGACTGTTCGTCAGAACCTTCGAAGGGACGTGCAAACGCCCTGCAGGCCTTGTGGAGCTTCAGCACTCTGTTCAGAAGCCGAATGAGCCCTTGCGCGACTTCATCCAGCGATGGACGACTCTCTACCACACGGTGGAGAACGTCACCGAGCATCAAGCGGTCTGCGCATTCAAGGCAGGCGTACGGTAGAGGGAGTTGTACTTGAAGTTCGGCCGAACGGGCGACATCTCCATGAGCAAGATGATGGAGATAGCGGCTCGCTATGCTAACGGCGAAGAAGAGGACCGCATCCGGAGAGGCAAACACAAGACATTCGGCGACATCGACGGAGGTAACACTCGGAAGCAGAAACAAAAAGTTCCGCCCACACCACAAGCAGAAGTTGCAGCTGTGACCAGCGCTAAGTTCAAGGGCAAAGGGAAAGCGCAGTTTACCCCCAAGAAGAAGCCGTTCAACAATCCCATCCTGGACCAGCCTTGCCCGGTTCACACGAAGATGGACGAAGAAGGCAACCCCATATACGCGAAGCACACCGCCCTCCCTCACTGGTAAAAGGGTTAGCAAATCATTGTATTCCATATTACACTCGGTAACAAACTCCGAGAGCACTGAGACGTAGGGCTGTTACCTCCACCGCAGAGGGGCCTGAACTCATACAACCTCGCCGTAGCTAGGACTCTGCCCATCTCATTCGTACCCTACACATCTACTGTCAGGCTTATACCCACGACAGTTGGCGCCCACCAAGGGGCAGGCGTCTAAGCGACTTCTGGCGAGTTTGCGACTACTTCCTTTCGTCATGTCGTCTGGTGGAGATTCGAGCATGGGTCACCACATCCTCTTCGGCGTTCTCTCCTTCACCATCGACGATTCGGCGTGGCTTCAGGAGGCGCCTCTCGACGTCAAGACGCTTCCCCGTCGCGGGGCCACGCACTTCCGTGCCGGCGCTCGCGGCGTTCTTCTTCTCCAACAATCGGCTCCATTATCGGCTTGCACCTCCGTCAGGCGCCGCAACAAGCAGTCCCGCAGTCCGCGTCTCCAACGTTGGGTGCAGCATGCAAGAACGCGTCAGATCGCGTCCTCTCAAGTGGTAGTTCTGAAGTCTGTTGTGGTTGCCCCGCGTTCCCAGTGCTCGGGCTCAGTTCCGACTGAGCTCCCTTCCGAGTACGCGGGTCGTGGACCTGCAGCAGAAGTACACATGGCCAACTCCCATGAAGACCCCCGTCAAGCCGGCCGGAGCGAGCGCGAAATCGGCAAAGCATCCGGTGCACGCCGTCCGCCTCGTCGTTCTGCCAGTCGGCACACTCGGCGGAGCAACGTGGAGTTGTTCCGCACACCTCTCCTCAACTTGGCTGCGGCTGCCCAGATTGCCGATTCCCTCCAGCCGACTGATTCAGAGGCAGGAAGGGGAATCGAGCAGATCCGAGCTCTGTTGCGCACGGCGCAACAGCAGAATTCGGCAGTCTCCGAGTCACACAATTGGATTTACAATAGTTCCGTCCATGCAAACACGCATCGATCGGTTCACAGCCCTGGTTCCCATCAGCATCACAGGGGAGGCAGCCGTTGCATGATTCATGAAGATCGCCACCGCTCACGCACCCCTCCGCGGGGTGGGCCCTATGGGTCTCGACATCATGATGAACGGCGTTCGATCAACGACACTTACAACCCAAGACCCGACGCAAGAGGGCGAATCGCCCAGCGAAGAGTCGACAGGGGTCGAGCCCACCATGATGGTCGCGATATGGACCGTCCGAGTGGAAGCAGGACCATCGTGTCCGGCCCCGAGTGTTTTAGTCGAGCCATCCGCTCGGCTGACATCCCGCCCAACTTCCGATTGGCAGCGGGAATCGGTAAATTTACGGGGGAGTCCAAGCCTGAAACATGGCTAGACGACTACCGAGTGGCAGTCCAGATCGGAGGAGGGGACGACCATGTCGCTATGAAGCACCTCCCTCTGATGCTCGACGGCTCGGCTCGAGCTTGGCTGAACCAGTTGGCCCCCTCAAGCATTTACAGTTGGGCAGATCTGGCCCGACTGTTCGTCAGAACCTTCGAAGGGACGTGCAAACGCCCTGCAGGCCTTGTGGAGCTTCAGCACTCTGTCCAGAAGCCGAATGAGCCCTTGCGCGACTTCATCCAGCGATGGACGACTCTCTACCACACGGTGGAGAACGTCACCGAGCATCAAGCGGTCTGCGCATTCAAGGCAGGCGTACGGTACAGGGAGTTGTACTTGAAGTTCGGCCGAACGGGCGACATCTCCATGAGCAAGATGATGGAGATAGCGGCTCGCTATGCTAACGGCGAAGAAGAGGACCGCATCCGGAGAGGCAAACACAAGACAGTCGGCGACATCGACGGAGGTAACACTCGGAAGCAGAAACAAAAAGTTCCGCCCACACCACAAGCAGAAGCTGCAGCTGTGACCAGCGCCAAGTTCAAGGGCAAAGGGAAAGCGCAGTTTACCCCCAAGAAGAAGCCGTTCAACAATCCCATCCTGGACCAGCCTTGCCCGGTTCACACGAAGATGGACGAAGAAGGCAACCCCATATACGCGAAGGACACCGCCCTCCCTCACTGGTAAAAGGGTTAGCAAATCATTGTATTCCATATTACACTCGGTAACAAACTCCGAGAGCACTGAGACGTAGGGCTGTTATCTCCACCGCAGAGGGGCCTGAACTCATACAACCTCGCCGTAGCTAGGACTCTGCCCATCTCATTCGTACCCTACACATCTACTGTCAGGCTTATACCCACGACAGTTGGCGCCCACCGTGGGGCAGGCGTCTAAGCGACTTCTGGCGAGTTTGCGACTACTTCCTTTCGTCATGTCGTCTGGTGGAGATTCGAGCATGGGTCACCAGATCCTCTTCGGCGTTTTCTCCTTCACCATCGACGATTCGGCGTGGCTTCGGGAGGCGCCTCTCGACGTCAAGGCGCTTCCCCGTCGCGGGGCCACGCACTTCCGTGCCGGCGCTCGCGGCGTTCTTCTTCTCCAACAATCGGCTCCATTATCGGCTTGCACCTCCATCAGGCGCCGCAACAAGCAGTCCCGCAGTCCGCGTCTCCAATGTTGGGTGCAGCATGCCCGAACGCGTCAGATCGCGTCCTCTCAAGTGGCAGTTCTGAAGTCTGTTGTGGTTGCCCCGCGTTCCCAGTGCTCGGGCTCAGTTCCGACTGAGCTCCCTTCTGAGTACGCGGGTCGTGGACCTGCAGCAGAAGTACACATGGCCAACTCCCATGAAGACCCCCGTCAAGCCGGCCGGAGCGAGCGCGAAATCGGCAAAGCATCCGGTGCACGCCGTCCGCCTCGTCGTTCCGCTAGTCGGCACACTCGGCGGAGCAACGTGGAGTTGTTCCGCACACCTCTCCTCAACTTGGTTGCGGCTGCCCAGATTGCCGATTCCCTCCAGCCGACTGATTCAGAGGCAGGAAGGGGAATCGAGCAGATCCGAGCTCTGTTGCGCACGGCGCAACAGCAGAATTCGGCAGTCTCCGAGTCACACAATTGGATTTACAATAGTTCCGTCCATGCAAACAGGCATCGATCGGTTCACAGCCCTGGTTCCCATCAGCATCACAGGGGAGGCAGCCGTTCCATGATTCATGAAGATCGCCACCGCTCACGCACCCCTCCGCGGGGTGGGCCCTATGGGTCTCGACATCATGACGAACGGCGTTCGGTCGACGACACTTACAACCCAAGACCCGACGCAAGAGGGCGAATCGCCCAGCGAAGAGTCGACAGGGGTCGAGCCCACCACGATGGTCGCGATATGGACCGTCCGAGTGGAAGCAGGACCATCGTGTCCGGCCCCGAGTGTTTTAGTCGAGCCATCCGCTCGGCTGACATCCCGCCCAACTTCCGATTGGCAACGGGAATCGGTAAATTTACGGGGGAGTCCAAGCCTGAAACATGGCTAGACGACTACCGAGTGGCAGTCCAGATCGGAGGAGGGGACGACCATGTTGCTATGAAGCACCTCCCTCTGATGCTCGACGGCTCGGCTCGAGCTTGGCTGAACCAGTTGGCCCCCTCAAGCATTTACAGTTGGGCAGATCTGGCCCGACTGTTCGTCAGAACCTTCGAAGGGACGTGCAAACGCCCTGCAGGCCTTGTGGAGCTTCAACACTCTGTCCAGAAGCCGAATGAGCCCTTGCGCGACTTCATCCAGCGATGGACGACTCTCTACCACACGGTGGAGAACGTCACCGAGCATCAAGCGGTCTGCGCATTCAAGGCAGGCGTACGGTACAGGGAGTTGTACTTGAAGTTCGGCCGAACGGGCGACATATCCATGAGCAAGATGATGGAGATAGCGGCTCGCTATGCTAACGGCGAAGAAGAGGACCGCATCCGGAGAGGCAAACACAAGACAGTCGGCGACATCGACGGAGGTAACACTCGGAAGCAGAAACAAAAAGTTCCGCCCACACCACAAGCAGAAGCTGCAGCTGTGACCAGCGCCAAGTTCAAGGGCAAAGGGAAAGCACAGTTTACCCCCAAGAAGAAGCCGTTCAACAATCCCATCCTAGACCAGCCTTGCCCGGTTCACACGAAGATGGACGAAGAAGGCAACCCCATATACGCGAAGCACACCACTCGACAGTGTCGTCTCCTGATCCAGGGGTTCAGCGAAGGGCAACCGAGTGAGAAGAATCCTGAACAAGATGAGGAGGATAAGGAGGATCCGTTCCCCCAAGTCCATACAACCCTCATGATCTTTGCTGACGTCGAAAGCAAGAGTCGACTGAAGCTGGTGAACAGAGAAGTCAACATGGCCGTTCCGACTGCCCCCATGTTCCTTAAATGGTCTCAGACTGCGATCACCTTTGACCAGTCAGATCATCCAACGCATGTCCCCACCCCGGGAAGGCAGGCTCTGGTCGTCGACCCGGTGGTGGAAGGGGTCCGACTGCGCAAAGTCCTCATGGACGGCGGTAGCGGACTGAACATCATGTACGCTGACACTCTCAAGGGAATGGGCATTCCGATGTCCAGACTCAGCGAGAGCAGTATGCAATTCCACGGAGTCGTCCCTGGACGGAAGGCTAAGTCACTCGGCCAGATCTCGTTGGACGTCATCTTCGGCTCCGACAAAAACTTTCGCAAGGAAAGGCTTACTTTTGAGGTGGTGGATTTCTAGAGCGCTTACCACGCAATTCTGGGCCGCCCAGCATACGTGAGCTTCATGGCGCGTCCATGCTATGTGTACTTGAAGTTGAAGATGCCAGGCCCAAAAGGCATTATCACCATTACGGGCAACCGCCAGCGAGCAGAGGAGTGTCTGCAGGAGGGATCGAGAATCGCCGACCAGCAGATGGCGGTACTCGAGCTCAACGAATACAAGAAGACAGTCGACCCTGCCGACCTGATGCGCTCAAAGAAACCAGCTTCTGAGTCTGCGTTCCAGTCGGCGGGGGAGACAAAGAAGGTCAGCATCCACCCGACGGACGACTCTGGCGCCCCGACGAACATCTCCATCACCCTCGATCCAAAATAGGAAGACGAGCTCACCCAATTCCTCCGTGAAAACTGGGACATCTTCACATGGAAACCATCTGACATGCCAGGTGTACCCAGGGAGTTGGCTGAGCACCGACTGCATGTGGATCCCGCCGCTCGGCCCGTCCGAGAGCGCCTGCGTCGGTCCGCCGCGCACAAGAGGAAGGCAATCGGAGAAGAGGTGGCCAAGCTATTGGCTGCCAACTTCATTCGCGAGGTTCACCACTCCGAGTGGCTCGCCAATGTCGTCATGGTGCCCAAGAAGGACAAGTCACTCCGAATGTGCATTGACTTCAAGCATCTCAATAAGGTCTGCCCGAAAGACCATTTTCCGCTCCCCCGCATAGATCAAATTGTCGATTCGACTCCGGGATGCGAGCGGTTGTCATTTCTTGATGCCTATTCGGGCTATCATCAGATCCGTCTGTATGGTCCCGACGAGTTAAAAACAGCCTTCATCACCCCGTTTGGGTGCTTCTGCTACATCACTATGCCTTTCGGTCTGAAGAATGCAGGAGCTACCTTTATGCGCATGATCCAAAAATGTCTCCTCGACCAGATCGGTCACAACGTGGAGGCATACATGGATGATATCATAGTCAAGTCACGCAAAGGTTCCGACCTGCTGACTGACTTGGCAGAAACATTCGCCAACCTTCGTATGTACGATATCAAGCTCAACCCAGCCAAATGTTCATTCGGTGTTCCCAGCGGAAAGTTACTCGGTTTCTTCGTTTCCGAACGAGGGATCGACGTTAACCCCGAAAAGATCGGGACCATCGTTCGAATGGAGAGGCCGGTTAGAATACACGATGTTCAACGGCTCACAGGTTGCCTAGCGGCTTTGAGCAGGTTCATCAGTCGACTCGGCGAAAAAGCACTTCCTCTGTACCGACTCATGAAGAAGTCAGATACCTTCGAGTGGACAGAAGAAGCCCAAGTCGCATTCGACGACCTCAAAGTCCTACTTTCCACCCAGCCGGTTCTTACTGCTCCGCTCAGTAAAGAGCCCCTTCTTCTATATATCGCGGCTACAAATCAAGTCATCAGTACTGTTCTTACAGTCGAGCGAGAAGAAGAAGGCAAAGCATACAAAGTTCAGCGGCCAGTGTACTACGTCTCCGGAGTCCTGACCCCTTCCAAGCAGAGATATCCCCATTATCAGAAACTTATCTATGGGATCTATATGACTGCGAAGAAGGTGGCCCATTATTTCCAAGACCACTCAGTATCTGTCGTTTCTGATGCTCCGTTGTCGGAAATTCTCCACAATCGAGACGCGTCAGGCCGAGTGGCGAAGTGGGCAATGGAGATGTTGTACTGTGACATCAAGTTCGAGGCCAAGAAAGCTATTAAGTCTCAAGCCCTGGCTGACTTTATAGCAGAATGGGTAGAACAACAGCAACCGACTCACATCTACTCGGCTCATTGGACAATGTTCTTCGATGGGTCTAAGATGTTGAATGGATCTGGCGCTGGTGTTGTGATCATATCACCTAAGGGTGACAAGCTCAAGTACGTGCTTCAGATACACTTTGATTCCTCCAACAACGAGGCAGAGTATGAAGCTCTCCTCTACGGATTGCGCATGGCCATCTCACTCGGCGTCTGTCGCCTGATGGTCTACGGCGATTCGGATTTAGTGGTCAACCAAGTGATGAAAGAATGGGACGTAAGGAACCCCACCATGACAACATACTGCAATGCAGTGAGGAAGCTGGAGAAGAAGTTTGAAGGTCTAGTACTCCATCATGTTCCGAGACTGAAAAACCAAGCAGCTGACGAGTTGGCGAAACTCGGGTCCACTCGGAGGCCAGTCCCGAGTGATGTTTGCCTCGAGCACCTTCATCTTCCCTCAGTCAAAGAAGATCCCTTCATAGAAGAACCGGTACAACCCAAGAGCGCAACAGATCCGACTGAAGTCGATGTACCTGCTGTGGTTGATCTGGTCATGGAGGTTCTGGTTGTCGTTCCCGATTGGACCGTGCCGATCATCGCATATATCTTGAGGCAAGAACTCCCAGAAGACGAGGTCCAAGCCAGGCAAATAGTTCGCAGGTCGAAGGCATTCACTGTCATTGATGGTCAATTATACAAGGAGAGTGTTTCAGGCGTTCTTCAATGTTGCATTTCCCCAGAGGAAGGACAGTTGATCTTAGAGGATATTCACTCGGGAACCTGTGGTCATCACGCTTCTTCAAGAGCAATTGTCGCCAAGGCATTCAGAGCCGGTTTCTTTTGGCTACAGGCCAACGAGATGGCTAAAGATATGGTCGACCGATGCGAAGGCTGTCCGTTCTACTCCAACAAGTCCCACAAGCCAACATTTGCATTAAAAACGATCCCACTTGTGTGGCCATTTGCAGTTTGGGGATTAGATACAGTCGGACCATTCAAGACAGGCCAAGGAGGCTACACACATCTGTTGGTGGCAGTCGACAAGTTTACGAAATGGATAGAAGCCAAGCCCATCAAGAAACTCGATGCCTCAACAGCTGTCAAGTTTGTCAGGGACATCATTTCCAGGTTCGGGGTACCTCACAGCATAATCACGGACAACGGGACAAACTTCGACTCGGACAGGTTCAAAGGTTTCTGTGCGAGTCAGGGTATCCGAGTGGATTTTGCTTCCGTAGCACATCCTCAATCCAATGGGCAAGTTGAGCGGGCGAATGGGCTTATTCTTCAAGGTTTGAAGCCCCGACTCCTGCGAGAGGTAGGACATGCTGCTGGCGCTTGGGTCACCGAGTTACCTTCGGTGCTTTGGGGCCTCCGCACCACTCCGAATAGATCAACGGGGCGATCACCGTTCTTCCTCGTTTATGGAGCAGAAGCGGTCCTTCCGAATGACCTGCTTCACAATGCTCCAGGAGTCGAACTCGTCTCCAAAGCTGAAGCAGAACAAGCAAGGCAGGATGGAGTCGATCTTCTAGAGGAGGAGCGCGAGATGGCACTTACTCGCTCAACAATTTACCAGCAAGATCTGCGACGCTTTCATGCGCGTCACGTCAGGAGTCGCACATTCCAAGCTGGCGATTTAGTGCTCCGAGTGGATCAACAAAGACCACACAAGTTGGCTCCGGCCTGGGAAGGGCCTTTCATCATCTCCAAGGTGCTGAACAACGGAGCATACTGACTCTACAACATTCAGAGGGAGACAAACGAGCCGCGCGCATGGAACGGGGATCTCCTCAAGCGTTTTTATACGTGATCGTCGACTGAAGCAGTGTAACGAACAAGTTTTGACGAAATAATATCAACAACGGGTTCAGTTTTTTGCAGATTCAGAAGTTCTCCCATGGTCGCAGACTTCAAAAAAAAAAAACTTAGCTACGATCCTGAATCGTCTAAGTACTCGCTTCCTCCGAGTGTGCACTACACGTCGCACTCGGGGACTTAGCTGTGATCAAGAATCACCTAAGTAATCACTTCCTCCGAGTGTGCACTACACGTCGCACTCGGGGACTTAGTTGTGATCAAGAATCACCTAAGTACTAACTTCCTCCGAGTGCGCACTACACGTCGCACTCGGGGACTTAGCTGTGATCAAGAATCACCTAAGTACTAACTTCCTCCGAGTGCGCACTATACGGCGCACTCGGGGACTTAGCTGCGATCCTGAATCGCCTAAGTACTAACCTCCTCCAAGTGTGCGCTATACGTCGCACTCGGGGACTTAGCTGTGATCAAGAATCACCTAAGTACTAACTTCCTCCGAGTGCGCACTATACGTCGCACTCGGGGACTTAGCTGCGATCCTGAATCGCCTAAGTACTAACCTCCTCCGAGTGTGCGCTATACGTCGCACTCGGGGACTTAGATGTGATCAAGAATTGCCTAAGTAATAAATCCCTCCGAGTGTACACTATACGTCGCACTCGGAGACTTAGCTGTGATCAAGAATCACCTAAGTAATAACTTCCTCCGAGTGTGCACTATACGTCGCACGCGGGGACTTAGTTGTGATCACAAATCACCTAAGTAATCAATTCCTCTGAGTGTGCACTACACGTCGCACTCGAGAACTTAGCTGCGACCCTAGGTTGCCTAAGTACTAACATCCTCCGAGTGTGCACTATACGTCGCACTCGGAGACTTAGCTGTGATCAAGAATCACCAAAGTACTAACCTCCTTCGAGTGTGCACTATACGTCGCACTCGGGGACTTAGCTGTGATCACGAAACACCTAAGTAATCAATTCCTCCGAGTGTGCACTACACGTCGCACTCGAGAACTTAGATGCGACCCTAGGTTGCCAAAGTACTAACATCCTCCGAGTGTGCACTACGCATCAAACTCGGGGACTTAGCTGTGATCAGGAATCACCTAAGTATTAATCTTCTCCGAGTACGCACTAAACGTTGCATTCCAAACAGCATTCAAACTAAACACTAAATGTTTTCATTCCGATTCCAAAAAGTCTAGAAACGATAGCTGACTCGGTGCGGATCAAGCTTACCCGCACCGATTTAAAAGTATGACGGCCAACAGAAGTGGCAAGAGTACCTTACAAGTAAACACTCGGCATACCGAGGATAAAGTTTTTTCACGCGTCAGCTGGGCCGGCGCCAGGACTGGAGGGCTCCACGAAAGTATCCAAGTCGATTCCGTCCGCGATGCGGGTAGCAGTCTCAAGGAACGTCTCCATGAAGTCTTCGAAGCAAAGCTTCTTCGTGTTGGCGACCTTCAACGCCTTCAGTTTATCCTCCCGCACCTCCTTACAATGGACTCGGACCAGAGACAGCGCAACATCAGCACCGCAATGCGCTGCCGATTTCTTCCACGACTGCACTCGGTCCGGAATCTCCTCCAGTCGCGCCATCAAGGATTCCATCTCCTGCCGCGACTCATCTTCCGGCCAAAGTTCCTTGTCAATACGGCCTACGACTTCTCTCAGTCGATCGATGAAAGGACTCACTTTGCCTACACGGATATGCGCCCGGAGCAGATCCCGGTTGGCGTCCTCGCCGAGTGGCACGTTGCCTTTAATGGACCGCTCCACAGCCGCCGCTTCAGCTTTAGTGTCAACGCAAAAGTCTGCAACAAGAGGGCAAACATACAGTAAAAACCGAGTGTAAAACACACGGTACAAACACTCGACAAAGCATAAGACTTACCAGCCAGACGAGTCATCATCTGTGCAGCCCAGTCGGTGACATACTTCTCTTGAGCTATGCATCGTTTGTTCAGGATGGCCATCTGATTGTGCAGCTCAGTCCTCTATTTCTTCATCCTCTCCACCTCCGCCGTCAACACCCTGTTTGCCTCCAGAGCCTCCTCCAAGGACTTCTCTCGTACTTCCAGAGCATCCTTCATGCCGGCCATGGCGAGCATAGCAGCTTCAAGTTCACCAGCGTACTGGTTCCTCTCCGCCCTCAGAGCTTCATAGGCAGGTCCCATTTCACAAGTTTTCTGGCACCAAGAAAAAAAAGACAATCAGCAAGTTTATCAGTTCACACTCGAAGTTCTTCAGACCCCTGCCGACGCAAGCAGTCGACAGCGGTCTCGGGGACTACACCCAGTGGGTTCACTAAGAGTGACCCCACTGGCATGCACCTCAAGCAGGCCTGCCCTATTGCGATGCATGTTTTCACCCACGCCTCAGAGGCCAATACTACCCGACCCGAGTGCAACTTACTCTCGGGGACTCTTACTGCAAGTGTACTCCGACTGCAACAAGTTCTCGCACTCGGTAAACCTGTCTATGGACACAACCAAACTAAAGGCAAAATGTATAAAGACAACTGTCGGTGCAAGCACTCGATAGAAGTCTCGGAGACTACACCCATTGGGTTCACTCGGAGTGAACCCATTGCAAACAACAAACAACACCCAGTGGGTTACAGAAGAAAAGTAAGTACTTACTAGACTACTTACTCGGATATCATCGCGCAGCTCCAAGCTCCGCTGGTACAAGGCCGCAACGGAGTGAAAAGCCCTCTTGGCTTCTCCAGCCATCAGCTCCGCCTGAACCATGCCCCCCTTGGCCGCTCCCACCTGCTCCTCCGGAAGACGCCAGATGCTGAATTCAGCATTCGACGAACCGGGAATCATCGGAGGTTCCTGGGGCATCCCAAGGTCCGCCCCAGTCGGTTCCTCCCCCACCGGCACCAGTTCAGCCGGTGGCGGCGCCTCGGTCGGCGGGACGTCGGCAGCAAGTGTGGCAGCAGGAGGAGCAGCCTCAAGGACAGGCTCCATGACAGGCTCCACGGCGGGGTCGGCTCTCCCCTGGTCGTCCTCGTCCAGGCAAATCGCCCCTGACAAGACGAATGACATGACGCCTCAGAAAAAGAAAAGAATGGCACAGTCTGTGGAGACAAAACACCCGACTCTCCTACAACACACCTGGCTGGGACGAAACGACGTTGTCCGTGTCCATGGGGTCGTCCCCTTGGCGAGACGGAGAGGTTGCAGAGGTAGCGACCCTGTTGAGTGAAATCCATTCAACTCGTAAACATAGGTTCACTCGGATAACAGAAAGAGCCGAAAGCTAGATTCACTTACGTGGAGGTGACAGGGATAGCGACCCTCATTCGCGGCAGAGCCTTCCGAGGTTTGGGGCCATTCGGCTTGGGCGCCCTGGAAGACTGACCTGCGGGTTCAGCGGCGGCGTCCCTCGCCCTCTTCGAGCCTCGAACACTCGGGACCACCGGAGCAGCAGGCGGAGCACTCGACGACGCAGGAGGAGCAGAAGGGACGGCGTGCTCATGTCGGCGCTTTGTCCGATGCTCTGGTCGTGGAGGTGGCGAGTCTTGCTCTTCATCCTCATCCTCTTCCTCGCTGTCCTCCTCCTCCGACTCCCCACTGTCGGAGACGTATTCGGCGCTCTCCACGCTCCCTTCCTGGCTGCCTTCCTCCTCTTCCTCCTCCGGATTCCCATTCGAGACGGGGGAGAACCAGTTGGTCCACGCCTGCATGAAGTTCAGTTGGAAACGTTAGACATCACACGGAGATATAAGTAAATGACTGGAATCAAGACAGTTCAATGCACTCGGCTAATGCCACTCACCTGATTCGGTGGAGGATGGTCTGCGCTGTAAGGCGTCACTCGGCGGGCTCCTTTGGGGTTCTCACAGGGACCCGTGATTTGGAGCACCCACGAGGTCACCCTCTCCTCGGGTACGCCCACCACGTTGGTCCGAGTGGAATCCTCGGGCCCTGTGTAGTGCCACATAGCGTGGTCGCGAGCCTGCAGCGGCTGGATCCGCCGACCAAGGAAGACTTCCAGCAGATCTATACCGGTGACCCCCCTCCTGACAACATCCACGAGTGCCTCAACCAAAGGCTGGATGTCGTTCTTCTCGGCCTTCGAGAGCGCGAGTTGCTTAAGCGGGGCGGGACGGTCTAGACTAAACGGAGGCAGCCCAGTCGATGCATTCGGACAGGCGATGTCCTGGCAGTAGAACCACGTCGACTGCCAGTTCCTAACCGACTCACTCAACTGGAGAGCAGGATAGCTGCTCCGACTCTTCTTCTGGAACCCTAAACCCCCGCAGAGCTGGAGGAGGTGCGTCTTGTCGTCCGACTGACTAAGACGTTTGATGGTTTGGGAGCGGGCGGAGAAGATGTGTTTGAACAAACCCCAATGGGGGGGGCAACCGATAAAGCACTCGCACAAAACGATGAAGGCAGAAAGATGGGCGATGGCATTCGGAGGAAAATGATGGAGTTGAGCTCCGAAGTGATTCATGATGCCTTTAAAGAAGGGGTGCGGGGGCCAAGAAAAACCTCTGTGAACATGGCTGAGGAGCAGGACGTGCTCCCCCTCCCGAGGCGCCGGCTCGACCTCGTCGTCCGCCGGCAGCCTCCAGGACTTATGCACAAGCATTCCGTGCTCCACCAGCTCCAGTAGGTCCCCCTCCGTCACCGTGGAGGGGAGGACGTCTCCTTGGATCCACCCCGCCGGCAGCGGCCGCTGCCGCCGTTGAGCAGCCGTCGCCTTGTTCTTCTTCTTCCTCGCCTCCATCTTGCTGGTCTGACCCTTGGTCATGGAGGCGACGGCGAGTCCTCGAGGAGGAGGAGGAGGAGGAAGGAGTGTAGGAGCGCAGGGGGTGGCGAGGAAGACGGAGCAGGAGGGAGCGAAAGATTCGGCGAGCGTAACCGAGGAGTCTCGCCGCCCAGAGTTAAATAGAGCGCCGACTGGATCACTGGCGAATGGGCCCGAAATCTTATCTACCCGACCGGCCGCGGCGATATCAGTGGAGGAGTTCAAGGCGCGAGAATCGAGGCGTCAGGCGCTACTCGAGCCCGCTGGCGTCATCCCCGCTGAGCTTGCGGAATCCGAAATTTGAGATCCCGGAAAATCCGCCGCTGTCAGTTGACCGGTCACGTCAAAAGATGCCGCAGAAGCACTTGGTTCCCAACAGTCTGTTTCGCAAACAGTTCCACTCGGATCGCTGGTCAGGAAAGGTAAAATGGATAGAGGCAAGCAAACCCCAAGCCGAACCTAGTCCAGTCGGATCTGAACCTCAAGCACCGCTTCGGCGTTTCAACCCCAATCCATTCGGGGACTAATGATGGGGTCATAGTCCGAGGGTAGGGTCATAGGCCTGCCGTACATGTCCTACCCATGGACTACCCCACACAAAGGACAGGACCCTGTGTCTGCCCCGACTGAATTAAGGAGTCCCCACCATCCAGTCGGTAACAAGCCCAGAATCATCCAGTCGGAGACTAGCATTCGGAGGGCACCAAGCCAACCGACTGGATACACTCGGTACATCGTAACCTCTCTGGAGGGAAACTGCTGTACGTTTCCGGGTGCATTTATTAGCATTTAGAGCATACGTTACCTGTAACGTACTCATTCAGTCGCCACTACTCCACCCCTGAATCAGAACCGTTGTGGAGGGCAGCGCACTCTATATAAGCCGCCCTCCCTCACTGGTAAAAGGGTTAGCAAATCATTGTATTCCATATTACACTCGGTAACAAGCTCCGAGAGCACTGAGACGTAGGGCTGTTACCTCCACCGCAGAGGGGCCTAAACTCATACAACCTCGCCGTAGCTAGGACTCTGCCCATCTCATTCGTACCCTACACATCTACTGTCAGGCTTATACCCACGACAGATACCGTAACATGTTAAATGATATGCTACTATGTGTCATGCATGTCAATAAATAAGATCACCTATGATCCTAGTTTATGTTACTATGCACTATGAAGGTAGTATCATATACAATAGTAACATATGCATGATACTATTATATGTTACTCTCCACTATGAGCAGCCTCATGAAGGTCTTGGCACTCGGAGGCTGGGAGCAATAGGGATCGTCTATTTTTTCTTTCTTGGAACAGAAAATCTAACTCGAGACATGCGCAGCTCGTCCTTTTGGTGCGGTGGCATGCAATTGTCAATATGATAATACGATACGGTGACATGCAATTGTTAAGCATCGTTAATACGATAACAAAATATCTATAAAGTCGGTAATCACTTTCTGTAATTGGACAATTAAGTAATTATGTAATTGTAATGTGGTGACTAAGCATGTTTAGTATGTCAACTACTCCCTCCGTTTTTAAATATAAGTCTTTTTTAGTGATTTTACTAGTGGACTACATACGGATATATATAAATATATTTTAGATTTTAGATCCACTTATTTTGCTTCGTATATAGACTCATAATGAAATCTCTTAAACGACTTATATTTAGGAACGGAGAGAGTTAATACTTCTAACCAGGGAGCTAATTACATACTCCCTCCTTTTCGGTTTATAGGGCTCATCTCAAAAAATTCAAATTTCCATTATATTATGATCATTTTGAGTCTAATTGAGTTAAAGTGCTTTGAGTCTAATTGAGTTAAAGTGCTTTGAGCCTCACGCCATATTTAATTCATAGAGTTTAGAGAAAAAAAATGAATGGCTATGCATGCCTCATTTTCTACATCCATCATGCAAGTCCAATAAGGAGGAGGATGCTACATTTATTGCCTCGAAAATTAAATATGTGGGAAATATTTCATTGGCTAGTTAAAACTAATGTCATCCACTCATAATTCACCTTGTTTGATGAGATTTTAGATTTAAGCCCTATAAACCGGAAAGGAGGGAACAGTAACTAATCATTTATTACTTGTAATTTGATAATTAAATATTTTTACATTAGATAACTAATCAACTAGAGTTGGGTGATATGACGAATAGTGCTATTTTCATTTTGTTTTTTGTCGTGCCTTGAATGCATGTGCTGTATTGCAAGTGCGATTTTTTGCATGCATATGATGTAGTTTCTCTCTATCCATTATTTTACCATTTTTCTCTTCCGCATGCATATTGTATGCACTACATACTTTCCGCCAGTATAATTTACAAGGAGAAGTCAGCCGTAGCTAGCTAGTGCTTGTGTGAATAGTCAATAAAACTATTTTTATGACCGCGCTAGCGCATTTAATGATTTTTTTTTCTACTAGCAAAAGGGTCCGTGCGTTGCAACGGGAGAAAAAAATACCACACGCTTTTAATTTTTTTATAATTATTTTGATTTATTAAAATAATAAGCTAACTAACTAATGTAGTCTGCCGTATCCTATTTTGTTGAGAAATCTCCTATTTTCCTTTTACGTTGCAAATAAATAATGGAGCGCGTGTTGAATAACAAAAATTACACGGTTTTTTTTATAAAAATGCCGCGGTGGGTTTTCCGATGGAAGCAATAGCCTCTTTATTATTAGGTATAGATTACATTCAATACATTCATTCATCAGCAAACAAATCCTCATAAAACAAAATTTCTTGCCGGTGCTTGACGCACGGTTGGAGGCATGGGGAGGGGATCTCACCAGATGATGAGTTCCTGTCGGAGGAGGGGATATGATGAGGGGAGCAAGGGTTAGGCGCCTCTATCTAGCCATAAGGAGACGCCGTTGTCGCGCCATAACCTCGGAGTTCCTCGTGTGAGCCATGGAGGCCCGCCTCCACCTGCAAGTACTTCGCTCCACGACGCCTTATCCATGCGCCGCCGCCGTTCTGCATCGAGCAGATGCATCATCCCCAGTCACTGTAGTTGTCGCGTTGATTTGATCCTGAAGCTTTGCTCGACCGCCAAAACGGGGGCAGCAAGCATGCAGAGGTACGGCCGCGGAGGCGGATGGGTTGAGATCGACAACAGTGGTGGTTGAGGTCGGCCGCGGCGGCGAGTGGTGTGGCAGCGGCCTGGGCACAGGCCAAGGTGCACCAGGGTCGACGCGATGCGCTCGAGCGCCGCAACGGGGGCAGTGAGCGGGGAGAGGTACGGCCGCGGAGGCGGGTGGGTTGAGATCGGCAGCGGTGGGAGTTGAGGTCGGCCGTGGCGGCGAGTGGTGTGACGGCGGCCTGGGCACAGGCCAGGGTGGCCCAAGATCGACGGAAGGAGGCGATGCTGTCGGGACCCCGGTCCTAAGTCATAGGAATCCAGCCTGTAACACATCGCATCTCTTTGCGGTCTCACGCACGGTTAACTCCACGGCTGCAGCCTTACCTTAGCCGGGACCGTTTGCGTCTTTTGACTCACGTATGCAATAGTGTCGCTAGCATTCCAATGTCAAAGAACCTGGATCGACAAGTCTAGTCACAAACCAAAGTGGCATTACCGCACAAGGACAGGCATACATGACCCAACAAAGCAGGTGTCGGTCACCAGCGAGTGTAGACGAGTCGTAGCAAGCTACAAGGACTCCATTACATCGCGTGACATTTCCCCAAAGGGGACAGACACAGCAGCTAAGAAGGACACATGCCGGTCAACCAATGTGTCCGGAGCAGTAGCGAACTACCAAGGCTCATTGGATCACAAAGGGGCATTTCCTTGTAAGGAGTGCTACTAAAGTTCACGACTAGGTAATCGAACCCCATACATATCAAGTATGACACACGTACGCATGGCATACCGATATGTATAGATACATCGATGGCATCACAACGTAACCATAAACATACAAGCTTTATTTAAGAGGCTCGGAAGAGCCACACACATAATATTACACATTAAGGGTCTCACGACCCATAATAGCAGTCATTCAGTTACAAGCCAACGGAAGAGTTTAAACAGTCTGAGTACAGACAGGGCAACTAGAAGGCACATGGCCTGACTATACTACACACCCAACGTAGGGCCAGATCGTAGCTGGGACACCAGCTACTCGTCGTCGTCGATGTCTACGAAGAACCCTCCATTAGGGTCATTAGCAACCTCTGCAACATTTATTAAGCAAACATGAGTACGAAGGTACTCAGCAAGACTTTAGGATAACTAACTACTCATGCAATGTATCAATAAGGTATTGTGGGGTTTCATGCGGAAAGCGAGCATTTGACTCGTGGCTAGACAACTTGCATTTTTAAATAATTTTGACAACTTGATTTCTCGCACACGAGTCCACTAACACCACAACAATACACCATCGAGGAATCATTCCGTCTCCATTCGGAATTGGCATCCACGACACTCACGCTTATCTTGACAATTTTATGAGTAGCCATTGAAGTTATCTATGAACAACATATGTCTCCAAGTAGTCCATATCCGCGGACGCGGCTATTCGAATAGATCATAACCCTGTAGGGGTGTACTTCGTCACACACGCTCTCGCCTCTTATCGCCATGTGCACGTCATGCACCTCGGCAACCTTCAAGCGGAAGCCCAGTGAGGGAGTCGGCCACGACCGTTAACCACACTAGTACCTAGTCCAGGTTTATCGCCTATCTGAGAGTAACCCGTACGGAAGTCCGGCTGAGGTTTCCGCCACGGCCTCAAACGATGTGCGCAGGGTTCCCAAGCCCACCATCCGGGTGCCACTTGGTACACCGTGCCACTGCCTACCGCATCACGGCCCACCTCTCAGGTCAGCACCATGCACGGCCTCCAGCATGACTATAAACACCATAAACTACTTGCAACTCCTGGACCGAGTACTAAGCGATTAATAGGCCGAGCGGGGTCATATTTCAGGGCCCAACATGTGGTAGTATCTAGTCTTGGATTACATACACGAAACTCAGTTCCTAAGGACGGTTCCAATGAAACAACCCGCCATGTACTCCTACACAGCCTTTCACCGGTACCTTTACCAAATCAGGTTCAACACACAAACTTTGCTTACCGAACACATTCTCACAATTCTGTTCATCTCCCAGATGACAGACCATACACAACTCTAAGCATAGCATGCATAGCAGGATAAGGCACAACATAGCTCAAGCAACTACCAGGTATGCTAGGTTGCAAGGTTCGGCTATTTACTGTGACAATGATAGGTCATGCAAAGGAAGTGGGTTCAACTAACGTGGCAAAAGCAGTTGAAGCATTTGATCCTAATGCAATAAATAAGTGCAGGAGCAAGAACATGGGATTTATCGGGATGATCAAAAATGGTTGCTTGCCTTGTTGCTCAGAGGAGGGACAATATCCGTCAGACGGATATTCGGTGGAATCCGGGGGTGCGGAGCCTACCGAAATGAATGACAACTATCAATAACAATCATATGCAAACAAGATGATGCATGAGCATGGCATGAGAATGCAAGGTGATATACTATTATAATCAACATGTATTAGGTTTGAAGTTGATTTGAATCACATTCAAATATCAATTCAAACGAGGTATTCTCGGATACCTATTTAATTGATTCGGCCTGATGCTTAGATCAACTTGATGTTAGCATGCATGAGATGTCATGTTAAGGTACTGGTTTGTTATTAGAACAATGTTTGATCACGTCAAACAAAAAGAAATTTAAATACTTTTCATATTCCATTTATAAAGTATTTATAAGAATTGACTTATTCATTAATCTACATGTTTGGGTTCTGTAACTTTTTTCAAACATGATTGAAAATAGCATATTCAGATTCCTTGAATTTTTCTGATACTTTTTCAAATATAAATTATTTTCATTGGAGTTACAGATTAATTTCTATGAATTTTTGAAGTTTTAAACATTTCTGGAATTATTTTTATACTGGAAAATACTTTTACTGCATCAGCATGACATCAGCAGGTCAAACTGGCCGTTGAAAGTCAAACCTGACTAGTGGGACCCACTGGTCAGTGTCTCTGGTCAATTTTAGATTAGGATTAATCTTATTTAGTTAATTAAACTCACTGGACCCACATGTCAGTGTCTTATTAATTTATCTGATTTATTTTTATTATCTCTAAACTATCCAGAGGCTGGCCCCACCCGTCAGTGGCTGAGGCCAGCTGAGATCCACCGGCGGCGAGGTCGTCCTCGCCGGCGGGGAGCTTCCGGCGAGCACCAGAACGTCGGGGGGGGGCTCGGAATCGGCGCACAGAGGGCCAAACGTTGCGCGAAGAGCACCAGAAGAACGACACTTCTCCCGCGGTTCCATTTCTGCACTTAGCCGGGGCTGATCAGGCCGGAGACGACGCCGGCGACGAGCTTGGCGGCGGCCAAGGTTCTGGCGTCATCGGGGTCTTTGATACAGAGGGAACTACACACAATTCTTAGCTCCTACAGCATCTACGCGACGGCCTGAAGCTGCTGGTGCCCTCGGAAGGACGAGCTGATCACCGGAGGGCTACCGGCGACGGGCTGCAGCGGCGGATCTTGTCGGGCTCCGGTGGAACTAGGCCTAGAGGAGGGTATCGACGGGGAGATCTTAGGGGAAATGACCGCATGCTCACGGGGAGTGCAGTGGTGGCGCTAGTTTGCTCGGGGACGGCCTGGAGAGGGAGAACGCTGGCGACGATCTTCGGTGACCCGAGGAAGAAGACGACTGCTGCTCGTCGTTTCCCTGCATATGGGCGTCGGGCTTGTGGCTAGGGAGCTAATGCGCGGCTCAAGAGGGAGAAGGGTCGGCTAGATCGACGGCGAGCTCGAGCTCTGCTCGGGCTCCAATGGCGGCAGAAGCAGGGAGGAGAGATCCGAGAGTAGGGGGGAACTGGCGCTGGGAATGGATAGCCACGGGCTTGGGGAGCTTATCCCCGGGCTTGCCAGCGTGAGGCGGCAGCCAGGCAGGCGCACAGGTGCGTGGCCGCGCCGGAGTACGCGGCGGCCACCTCCTGCTGCCCACTGGCGGGGAGGAAGACAACAGGAGTTGCTGGGCCAGGCTGAGGTGAGCGACAGGTAAGGGTTTTCCATTTTTTCTTGATTTGTTTCTGTTTTGACTATTTCAATAACTTGCTATTTATTTCAGCTCCCAAATAAATTATAAAAACTATGTTAAGCACCCTAGAATATTTCCAACCATTCCTAAAGTTTTCAACATTTTTGAAAGTTTAAAGTTTCTGATTTCAAATTTAAAACTTGAAACCAGTGGCTTTTTGCATTTATTTAAAATGCTTAAATTGTCAAGAAAAAGGTTTTCTTCATTGCTCATTTACTTTCATGCTTTATCAGAAAGTTTGAACTTTTCTTGAGGCCATTTTGGGTTCATTGATTTTAACTAGGTTTGAGGTTTCCTTTATTTAAAGAAGTGGCTAGGGTTTGGGTTTTTCCTTCACCACTTTCTTTCTTCTTATTGAAAGTTTTTTAGATGCAATGCAAAGAAGACATGAGCACAAGACTAACTTGCTTAAGGTGTGAGGGATGTGACAGATGCGTACGGGTATAATTTTTACAGCGAATCGTTTTTTACTTTTACGTTGCAAATAAATAATGGAGCGCGTGTTGAATAACAAAAAATACACGGTTTTTTTTATAAAAATGTCGCGGTGGGTTTTCCGACGAAAGAAATAGCCTCTTTATTATTAGGTATAAATTAGTAAACACGTGCAACGGTTTAGTAGTAGCCGCCGCATGGAAGCGGATGCGGTGCCTCTACGTAGTAAGATTCTTCTTTAAATATACTATTAATTGTCTGTTGGAACTGTTGTTTGATGGATTTCTTTAGTTTTACACAACAGTATTAATAATGTACATGCAATGCACGTTATTTGATAACATATTAATTCCATTACACACTAGTACATATTTTATTTAAAGAAAACGCAAATGACATTTGCATTTTTTCATGCATTTTCTTATTAAAGATCAGAAAAGATTGATGTGCAATGCAATGCATGTCAATATATTAATAATATTGCATATTAATTTTGTACGTGTAATGCATATTAATATTAGGCAACATATTAATTGAATTACACATAGTATTTGAGTAGGATTTTCATACTGTATCAAAGATTAGGCAACATTAGTGTGCAATGCAATCCACGTTAATATTAGGCACTGTATTAAGTGCTTTGCACATTACTTTCGTGCATTCAATGCATGTTTATATTAGATAATCCTAAATGATAACGTCCATCCATATGATACGAGGCAACATGATCCACGTGCCTCCATAACCATTCATTTGTCACATCAAACATATGACATCAGCGATTTTTTTTTTGATTTTTAGACTTAATTTTTTTATTTCTTAAATAAATAATCTAATTAAAAATCCGTTTTCACTATTAAATTCGTCTCCACGAGATCTGTGAAACTAGATCACATATTAATATGTTTCGATTATCTTTTTTTTGGCACAAGTTGCAACATGTTTACACTGAAGTTGTCATAGTGTTACAATAAAGTTGCCACTATATGTTTTAAATAGTTTATCTTTTATATTTAAAGCTATCATTGTATTTCAACTATTTTTCACGGCAATTTTGATTAATTGGCCATGGCAAATTTTAGTAATTAACCACGACAAATTTAGTTCATGGATCATGTCAATTTTTAGTAATTCATCATGACAAATTGAGTTCATAGATCATTGCAATTTTAGTATTTGGAAAATGACAATTCTATTATTTTGAACATGAAAAATATTTTTTCCATGAACCATGACAATTTTTAGTGCATGTATCATGACAAATTTAAGTAATTCAACATGATAATTTTAGTTTTGTGGTTCATGGAAGATTGAGCTAGTGACCATGCATTTTTAAAGTAACCGACGATATATTTCTTTTTTACTTATGAATCATGTCAAAATTATTTCATGGATCATGGCAAATTTTAGTACTTCATGATGGCAAGTTTAGTTTGTTAATTTTCCTCTTTTACATGTCAAAGTTTATTTTAAACATAGAATAAAAAGTAGATGAAATATATCATGGCAACTTCAGTATAATCATGATGGTAATTTATGTGTCATAGACATGGCAACTTTTAACCCAAAAAAAGTCGTCGAAACATATCAATATGAGATCTAGTTTCAAAAATCTCGTAGCGATGTATTTAATGTTAAAGACGGTTTTTCAATCGGATTTTTTGTTTAAAATATAAAGATTTTAAAAACTAAAAAGACAAAATATTCTTGTTGACGTCATGAGTTTTGCCACTTGTGCATGCATGAAGTGAGTAGCGGAGGCAGAACTTTTATTTAGGTATGGCAGATGCAAGCGGCCAGTCACACATCATCATGAGATTGAAGCTTTCCTTCATATGATCGTGCATATAGCTTAAGCTGGGATTTTTTAAGGTGTGGCGGAGGCTAAACCTTGCCAGATTGCTACCTCCGCCACTGCATGAAGTGACGTGATACAACCTATAATCATTGGACATGTGGGTTGTTATTGCTCCTACTCACTAGTGGGGACGGGGCCTTTAGCCCCGGCCCGTAAGGGGATTTAGTCCCGGTTCACCAACCTGGACTAAAGGCCTAACCTTTTCCTCCCGGCCCTCTTACACGCTGGGACTAAAGGTGCTCCACGTGGGCGCCTCGTAGCGCCCCAGGGGCAGGCCCTTTTGTCCCGGTTCGTTACACGGACCGGGACTAAAATTTTTCAGATTTTGCTGGTTTTTGGGTTTTTTTTTTGAATGAAATTATTTTTGGATTTTAGGGTTTTAGGGTTTAGGTGTTCGGGAGATTAACGTGATTTTTTTGAATGAAATTATTTTTGGGTTTTAGGATTTTAGGGTTTAGGTGTTCGGGAGATTAACATGATGCCTCGTTTGGTGTTCGGGAATTAGTTTTCATATAATTTAAATAGAAATAATTATGCATATATATATATATATATAAGATTAACTTATCTTACAAGCGATCATATATATACAATTATATGGAGATCTGAATTATCGGGACTAGAGCCTGTCTATTCGATTACATGGATGAACCTCAGTAATGGCCCTTAGCTACACTAAATCGTCCTTTGTCTTCTATAGTTTCCGTCCTCAGAAATCCCGCAAGCTCCTCTGCAAGAGCAATCGCGCGTTGCTGTGGTAGGACATTCGTCCTCATGGCCGTGTGCTATATAAGAAGAGGAGATGAATATGAATATCAATCATGATAACAAAGAATGACGGGTAAAAATAGAGGTGTGAATGTTCATTGCTTACGTCGAATCTGTGATCCTTGAACTCAGAGGTAAACATGCGAATGGTCTCGTAAACATAGTATCCGCATAGATGCGTTCCCGGTGGCTGCTGGTCGCACTTTACGAGAATAGAATATATATAATCAAAATAATAATCTAGCATCATAAATGTATTGAAAATTAATAGAAGTATATCATACTACTACTTACCTGAGCCGCTCTAAAGGTCAGCTTCTCAGGAAAGTTACCGGGAGTCACGCACTTGAACCGCTTCCAAACCCTACCCGACAAGGATAATGATTTGCTAAGTTTTTCATTAATTGATATATCAGAAAATCATCGAAAGAGACCGATAGAGCACAAGAATGATTAAAATTACCCTTGGAGCATGTCCTGCAGGCTTTGGAACTGTTCCAAGGGTCTCGATAATGGGTCGAAGGCATCAACTCTTCCCTTATCAATATGAATGTCCAACAGAATCCAATGGAAGCTGCACATGTATATATATATAAATATATATGTGTGTGTGTGTCAGTAACTTATCAATTAGACTTATAAGTGAATGTACACAACAGAGTAAAGACCCTCACCTGAAGTTGTATGGAAACAGTATGTGGTCACATAAATTTTGATCTGTTAGAAACCTTAGAAGGTTTTCCTCCGTCTCCTTGGGTTTGTCAGTTAGCATCGCTATATGTATTTTATCTGGGTCAATAAACCCAATATTTAGGATGCTCTTACTTTTACACTCCAGAATCTTCATTCTGCATAATAGAGTACAAGTTATATATAGACAATGAATTGAAATAACTAAACTAGTTATATGTAGACAACGAATTTAAAAACTTACAGACAATAGCAACTCATAAGAGATTTGTCGAGGGCGTCGCCATTGTACATCTGGAAGAGTTCATCAAAGTCGATATGGATTTCTTCGGAGCGGCCGTAGTACTCCCGTGGGACACTCAGCACGATCATCGTTCTCCCATTCTTTGATTCACTTAAGTACCATTTATGCAAGTAACGCATATTTGTTGGGAGATCATCTTTGCTGACCAAAGGCTCTCCCATGACAAACTGTGGCTTAGGGGCTACCACAGCCTTGGGTATCCTGTCGTCTTGGGAAGCCAGCAAATCTTCAACCGAGATACCACATTCATCCGCCAACTCCTTTGATCTTTCAAAAGCTTGCCCCTGCACCGGAGGGGGAACATTCCCGGTTAACACCTTGAGGGGTGGGATCGACTGTTTGGCCTGTTGTCCAAGCTGAGGAACGTCCGATTTTTTCTTGCTTGTAGTTGAACTTGATTTGCTCCCACTTGCACTTGCACGTGAGCTGCTCTTTTTCACTTCCTTCTGCAATGTGCGTGTATAGTCATCAGGCTTATAGTGTAAGTCATACTGTGATGGAGTGGTTATGAAGTCTTTTGCCCATGCTATGTGCTTCTCGGTGTATTCCGGGCGGGGCTTGGGTTCCTTCCTTTTCATCTGCGCATCATGTTGCTCCTTTGCTATCCTGGCGTTTTCCTCGGGGGTACGATCATAAGGTCTGATAGGAAGATTAGCATGAGGTACATTTGGGAGGGGCGACAGTTTGCGCTTTGGGGAGCTCCGTCGCTTAGAAATCATCGACGGAGCGTTCTTGCTGGCACGCTTCTGCTTAGTATCATGTGCGGGCGGCAGTGGAGACGGACGACCCAAGTCCGGCGGCGGTGATCGAGCTGGACTCGTGTTGTGCTGGCCGACGTCATGTGGAGGGCTTGGAGCTAATGGAGGTGTAGGTGACCTGCGACGACTCGGAGGCGGTGTTGTCCTTGGGGCTGAGCCTGGAAGCTTGATGTAGTTCTTGTCCCATAGGATGACTCCACCCAGTACTTCTCCGAGTGTCCTCTCATCTTCGGGTCCACCTATGTCGAGCTCCATATCATTAAACCCCGTCATGATTTCATCCAACCCGACTTTAGCAAAGCCAGCTGGAATCTCACGGCCATGCCAGCGTGCATCAGGGCCAGAAGGTAAAGCTTGTCCGACGGCCACCTTCATGGATATGTTCTTGAATTTCTGATGGAGTTCACCTGATGTTGACTCCTTGATTCCATCCACGGGGTAGCCGGGACCGCCCTCTATCATTCTTCGTTCATCGTTGGGCGGGGCCTCAGATTCAGCCATGCTGCTTTTCCGCTTAGATGGGGCGCCGGTAATATCAAGTGCAGGATCTTCCTGGCGCGGTACTCCTCTAAGCTCATCAATCTGCTTCTATTGCTCGTTAATCCTGGCAAGCAACTGGTTGAACTTGTCATTCTCCTCATCCTGCTGCCGCTTCTTTGCTCTCTCTCGGCTTCTATAAGTGTCTTGGTCTCTGGCAAACCCAAGCCACCACGGGTAAGAAGGACCGAAGCCTCGCGTTCGTCCTCCATGTTCGTCATTGCCGAGGACCAGTGTGAGCAAATCTTTATCTCTATCTGCAGTGAACTTTCTTTGTCCCTCCTTAATTTATTTCACTATCCTTTTTCCAATTCTCCTTGGGTATCCTAAGATCGTCATTGCAGATGAGGTCCCCTGTTATTTTGTCGTACGACCCACCATGCGCAAGGAACCAATTTCTTGCTCTCAATTCCCACTCATTACGGAGTGGTTCACGTACGATGCCTTTATCTATCAGATCTTGCTCTTTCTTATCCCACTTTGGGATGGCAGTCTCATAGCCCCCTGGCCCCAGCTTGTGGTGATATTTCTTCTTGTCGGCATTTATCTTGTTCTTTTCTGATAATGCCTGGGCATCTTCTGACTCCTTGTACTCTTGAAATGCCTTCCAGTGATTCGCCTGCTTGGCTAGATACCCCTCGAATACTGGCACTTTCTACGTCTTCAGATAGTTTTTCCATAGCTTCTTCTTCCAGCTACGGAACAGTTCGGCCATCTTCTTTAGAGTCCACTGCTTGACTTTGGCCCTCAGTTTGTCTGCGGCGTCTTCATTCTCACATTGTGGCAGGTTTAAATGTGACATGAGATCATTCCAAAGATTATCTTTGTACCTTTCGGCGACATAGTCACTATCGGCTGCCCCTTTGCGCTTGTTCCACTCCCCAACGCTGATCGGGACGTGATCCCTAACGAGAACTCCGCATTGCTTCTTGAATGTGTCAGCAGCATTCTTAGGAAGCTTGGGTTCACCCGTAGGAAATATCACCTCAAATGTGTAATGCGTCCGTGCATCCAACTTTCTAGTCGGGCCTCGTTTCGTAGTTTTGCTCGATGTGGAGGCCTAAGAGGGAGAAACATTCGTCAAATGAATGTATGTGTATACAATATAGAGCTATCTCCAATATTTTTCACATATTACAAGTGATTGTCGAACTTCATATGTATACCTCGCCGGACTTCTCCTCTTCACCGGCTTCTCCATCAGTGGATCTATCACGTTCTCCGTCATTGGACCTATCTCCTGCCCCATCGGCTTCATCTTCGTGTCGCTCGACCTCCATTCCAACGTCCTAGTTTAGATATGACGACGGAGATTCAGCTGGTTCAACGTCGGGGCCGTCTTTGATTATATCTTTGAGAAGTTCTTCCTCTTCGAGGTTCCTGATATGTGGATCCATAGTTCTGCAAAAGACGGATTCTCTAAGCAATTTGAGCATCTAGAACCGTAGGAGTACTTTTCCAATTTGAGCATTCAATAAGCAAAACCAAATCGTAAAATAAAGTAGTATTCAAATTAGCATGCATTCAATTATAAGCTAATACATCATCACTTTTGTCCGTACATCGTCGAATATTATCACTAATACTCCTCGAATACTATCATACATATAGAATCACTGATACATCTAGAACCGTAGCGCCCGACGGGTATCAGCGCAAGCAGTGGACACCCAAAGAGAAGGAACCATCACAGGATCATAGCTCAAGTGAGATCCCCAAAGAACCTGCCAGGTATGCTCGAACCTGCCCTCCAACGCAACCATGTAGCGACGGACGTGCTCATCATCCTCGCTGACACGGTGACGTACCACCTCCGCGGTGTACGGAAGCCTCGACACCCTCACTGGCCCACGCGACCGCCACCAAACAAAGATCGGGTCAACGACGGGCTGGCTCCTCACCAACCTACGCCCCCCGGAAGGTAGCACCTCCCAATACCAGTCGGGCGGAGCCCACTCCCGGACAGGGCCCCTCTGATTAAGCAGGTGTCCTCCGCCGAGTCGACGACGAGGATGCGGGATAGGCATCGTAAAATGAACTAAAAAAATAAACTAGCTCTATTAATTTTCTTGCTAAAAATAAACTATTAACACTTAAGCATATACAATAGCAAAATTAAACTATTAACGCTTAAGCATATACAATAGCAAAATTAAGCAATAATCTAAGAAACACTATTAACACTTAAGCATATACACTATACAATAGCAAAATTAAATGACAAAAAAATATATTTCTTCTTCTTGTAACCCTAAACTAATTTTTCCTCTTCTTCTGTTTCTCCTCTTCTTCTACTTCTTCTTCTACTTCTACTTCTCCTCTTCTTGTAGTACTTCTCCTCTTCTCTTCTTCTACTTCTCCTCTCCTCCTCTTCTAATTTTTTCTCTTCTTCTACTTCTCCTCTTCTTCTATTTTTCCTCTTCTTCTCCTCTCCTCCTCTTCTTATTCTCCTTTTTCTTCTTTTCTTCTCCTCCTCTTCTTATTTTCATTTTTTCTAATCTTATTTTCTTATTTTTGTTCATATTTCTTCTTCTTGTAACCCTAACCTAATTCTAAATATTACTAACCCTAATAATCTAGCACAAACCTAATAACAATAGGAATTAAATGGCAAAAAAAATCTTTTTCTTTTTCTTCTTTTCTTCTCCTTTTTCTTCCTTTAATTCTTCTCCTTTTTCTTCTTCTCTTCTCCTTTTCTTCTTTTCTTCTACTGGCCGGAGTGTTGGGGAGGAGGGGGCGGGGGGCTTACCGGCCGGAGGTGTCGACGACGCGCGGCGAGGAGGACGGCGAGGAGGACGGCGCGACGGCGAGGAGTTCGTCGCTGTGCCGCGCCGGGCAGGAGAACGAGAGGAAGAAGAAGAGAAATGGACGATTTGGGTTGGAAATTTTCGAAGTCCCGCTTATATAGGTGGATCTTTAGTCCCGGTGCGTGGCTCGAACCGGGACTAAAGACCCGCTTTAGTCGCGGGTGGAGCCACGACCCGGGACTAAAGGCCTCTTTTCGGACAGACCAGGAGGCGGGAAGGAGGGGGTCTTTAGTCCCGGGGCGTGGCTCCAGCCGGGACTAAAGGGTGTCTTTAGTCCCGGGTCGTGGCTCCACCCGGGACTAAAGCCCCTCCTCGGCTGCACGATAAGTTTAGTCCCATCTCGCCTAGCGAGGGGGACAAACACTTGTTTATAAGCCCCGTCGCAGCTTGTCCATCGAGCTCCTCTCTAAAGCAGGCTTACGGGCCTAAACTTACTGAAAATTGAAACTATATTCGAAATTGTGGATAAAATTCAATCTGAATTCAAAGTGAATTCAGGTTGAATTTTGTCTATGATTTCTCATATAGTTTCAATTTTTTTCTTTTTTCAAAATTAATTATTTTGACTATCCAAACTATTAACTTATTTTGTTATTTTCAATTAAAAACTATGTTTATTAAAAATTTATTTTTGCATATTTGAGAATTTGACAAAACTATGATAATGAAAAGTGTTTCAAATTGAATAAATAATGCAAAACTATTTTTTATTTTCATAATTAATAATTTTGACTATCCAAACTATTATCTATTTTGTTATTTTCAATTAAAAACTATGTTTATTAAAAATTCTTTTTGCATATTTGAGAATTCGACATAACTCTGATAATGAAAAGTGTTTCAAATTGAATAAATAATGAAAAACTATTTTTTATTTTCAAAATTAATTATTTTGACTATCCAAACTATTAACTTATTTCGTTATTTTCAATTAAAAACTATGTTTATTAAAAAATCTTTTTGCATATTTGAGAATTTGACAAAACTATGATAATGAAAAGTGTTTCAAATTGAATAAATAATGCAAAACTATTTTTTATTCTCATAATTAATAATTTTGACTATCCAAACTATTATCTATTTTGTTATTTTCTATTAAAAACTATGTTTATTACAAATTCTTTTTGCATATTTGAGAATTTGACAAAACTATGATAATGAAAAGTGTTTCAAATTGAATAAATAATGCAAAACTATTTTTTATTTTCATAATTAATAATTTTGACTATCCAAACTATTATCTATTTTGTTATTTTCAATTAAAAACTATGTTTATTACAAATTCTTTTTGCATATTTGAGAATTTGACAAAACTATGATAATGAAAAGTGTTTCAAATTGAATAAATAATGCAAAACTATTTTTTATTTTCATAATTAATAATTTTGACTATCCAAACTATTATCTCTCGAAGTAGCAGCGTTTCAAACGAGAACTCATCTCTTACAAAGGGCTTTCATTTTTTGGAACTTATTTAAACTCCATACTTTTTGTGTGTTCAAAATGTACCATTCAAAGGCACATCACAAAATTTCAACAATTTCTAACTTCATTTCGTATATTTCGTGCATTTACTTTTTTTTTGAGCTAGTTGACCCTGAAATTGAAAAGCACTACAAATGAACTCTGAAAATGTTGAAAGTTGGCATGCTATCATAATTTCACCCACATAGCATGTGTTAAAAAGTTGAGAGGGCTACGACAAAAACTGGATGCAGTTCGTGTACAAAACTGACAATCTCTCTCGAAGTAGCAGGGTTTCTAAGGAGAACTCATCTCTTACAAAGGGATTTCATTTTTTTGAAACTTATTTGAACTCCATACTTTTTGTGTGTTCAAAATGCACCATTCAAAGGCACATCACAAAATTTCAACAATTTCTGACTTCATTTGGTATATTTCGTGCATTTACTTATTTTTTTTGAGCTAGTTCACCTTGAAATTGAAAAGCACTACAAATGAACTCTGAAAATGTTGAAAGTTGGCATTCTATCATCATTTCACCCACATAGCATGTGTTAAAAACTTGAGAGGGCTACGACAAAAACTGGATGTAGTTCGTGTACAAAACTGACAATCTCTCTCGAAGTAGCAGGGTTTCGAACGAGAACTCATCTCTTACAAAGGGATTTCATTTTTTTGAACTTATTTGAACTCCATACTTTTTGTGTGTTCAAAATGCACCATTCAAAGGCACATCACAAAATGGACAATAACTTATGACTTCATTTGGTATTCTTCGTGCATTTACTTAATTTTTTTGAGCTAGTTGACCCTGAAATTGAAAAGCACTACAAATGAACTCTGAAAATGTTGAAAGTTGGCATGCTATCATCATTTCACCCACATAGGATGTGTTAAAAATTTGAGAGGGCTACGACAAAAACTGGATGCAGTTCGTGTACAAAACTGACAATCTCTTTCGAAGTAGTAGGGTTTTGAACGAGAACTCATCTCTTACAAAGGGATTTTATTTTTTTAAACTTATTTGAACTCCATACTTTTTGTGTGTTCAAAATGCACCATTCAAAGGCACATCACAAAATGGACAATAACTTATGATTTCATTTGGTATTCTTCGTGCATTTACTTCATTTTTTTGAGCTAGTTGACCCTGAAATTGAAAAGCACTACAAATGAACTCTGAAAATGTTGAAAGTTGGCATGCTATCATCATTTCACCCACATAGCATGTGTTAAAAAGTTGAGAGAGTTACGAAAAAAACTGGATGCAGTTCGTGTACAAAACTGACAATCTCTTTCGAAGTAGCAGGGTTTCGAACGAGAACTCATCTCTTACAAAGGGATTTCATTTTTTTGAACTTATTTGAACTCCATACTTTTTGTGTGTTCAAAATGCACCATTCAAAGGCACATCACAAAATTTCAACAATTTCTGACTTCATTTGGTATTCTGCGTGCATTTACTTATTTTTTTTCAGCTAGTTGACCCTGAAATTGAAAAGCACTACAAATGAACTCTGAAAATGTTCAAAGTTGGCATTCTATCATCATTTCACCCACATAGCATGTGTTAAAAAGTTGAGAGGGCTACGACAAAAACTGGATGCAGTTCGTGTACAAAATTGACAATCTCTTTCGAAGTAGCAGGGTTTCGTACGAGAACTCATCTCTTACAAAGGGATTTCATTTTTTTAACTTAGTTGAACTCCATACTTTTTGTGTGTTCAAAATGCACCATTCAAAGGCACATCACAAAATGGAGAATAACTTATGACTTCATTTGGTATTCTTCGTGCATTTACTTATTTTTTTGAGCTAGTTGACCCTGAAATTGAAAAGCACTACAAATGAACTCTGAAAATGTTGAAAGTTGGCATGCTATCATCATTTCACCCACATAGCATGTGTTAAAAAGTTGAGAGGGCAACGACAAAAACTGGATGCAGTTCGTGTACAAAACTGATAATCTCTCTAGAAGTACAAGGGTTTAAAACGAGAACTCATCTCTTACAAAGGGATTTCATTTTTTTGAACTTATTTGAACTCCATACTTTTTGTGTGTTCAAAATGCACCATTCAAAGGCACATCACAAAATTTCAACAATTTCTGACTTCATTTGGTATTCTTCGTGCATTTACTTCTTTTTTTTGAGCTAGTTGACCCTGAAATTGAAAAGCACTACAAATTAACTCTGAAAATGTTAAAAGTTGGCATGCGATCATCATTTCACCCACATAGGATGTGTTAAAAAGTTGAAAGGGCTACGACAAAAACTGGATGCAGTTCGTGTACAAAACCGACAATCTCTCTCGAAGTAGTAGGGTTTTGAACGAGAACTCATCTCATACAAAGGGATTTTATTTTTTTAAACTTATTTGAACTCCATACTTTTTGTGTGTTCAAAATGCACCATTCAAAGGCACATCACAAAATGGACAATAACTTATGACTTCATTTGGTATTCTTCGTGCATTAACTTAATTTTTTTGAGCTAGTTGACCCTGAAATTCAAAAGCACTACAAATGAACTCGGAAAATTTTGAAAGTTGGCATGCTATCATCATTTCACCCACATAGCATGTGTTAAAAGGTTGAGAGGGCTACGAAAATAACTGGATGCAGTTCGTGTACAAAACTGACAATCTCTCTCGAAGTAGCAGGGTTTCGAACGAGAACTCATCTCTTACAAAGGGATTTCATTTTTTTGAACTTATTAGAACTACATACTTTTTGTGTGTTCAAAATGCACCATTCAAAGGCACATCACAAAATTTCAACAATTTCTGACTTCATTTGGTATTCTGCGTGCATTTACTTATTTTTTTTCAGCTAGTTGACCCTGAAATTGAAAAGCACTACAAATGAACTCTGAAAATGTTCAAAGTTGGCATTCTATCATCATTTCACCCACATAGCATGTGTTAAAAAGTTGAGAGGGCTACGACAAAAACTGGATGCAGTTCGTGTACAAAATTGACAATCTCTTTCGAAGTAGCGGGGTTTCGAACGAGAACTCATCTCTTACAAAGGGATTTCATTTTTTTGAACTTAGTTGAACTCCATACTTTTTATGTGTTCAAAATGCACCATTCAAAGGCACATCACAAAATGGACAATAACTTATGACTTCATTTGGTATTCTTCGTGCATTTACTCATTTTTTGAGCTAGTTGACCCTGAAATTGAAAAGCACTACAAATGAACTCTGAAAATGTTCAAAGTTGGCATGCTATCATCATTTCACCCACATAGCATGTGTTAAAAAGTTGAGAGGGCAACGACAAAAACTGGATGCAGTTCGTGTACAAAACTGATAATCTCTCTAGAAGTAGAAGGGTTTAAAACGAGAACTCATCTCTTACAAAGGGATTTCATTTTTTGGAACTTATTTGAACTCCATACTTTTTGTGTGTTCAAAATGCACCATACAAAGGCACATCACAAAATTTCAACAATTTCTGACTTCATTTGGTATTCTTCGTGCATTTACTTTTTTTTTGAGCTAGTTGACCCTGAAATTGAAAAGCACTACAAATTAACTCTGAAAATGTTAAAAGTTGGCATGCTATCATCATTTCACCCACATAGCATGTGTTAGAAAGTTGAGAGGGCTACGACAAAAACTGGATGCAGTTCGTGTACAAAACTGACAATCTCTCTCGAAGTAGCAGGGTTTCGAACGAGAACTCATCTCTTACAAAGGGATTTCATTTTTTTGAACTTATTTGAACTCCATACTTTTTGTGTGTTCAAAATGCACCATTCAAAGGCACATCACAAAATTTCAACAATTTCTGACTTCATTTGGTATTCTTCGTGCATTTACTTATTTTTTGAGCTAGTTGACCCTGAAATTGAAAAGCACTACAAATGAACTCTGAAAATGTTGAAAGTTGGCATGCTATCATCATTTCACCCACATAGCATGTGTTAAAAATTTGAGAGGGGTACGACAAAAACTGGATGCAGTTCGTGTACAAAACTGACAATCTCTCTCGAAGTAGCAGGGTTTCGAACGAGAACTCATCTCTTACAAAGGGATTTCATTTTTTTGAACTTGTTTGAACTCCATACTTTTTGTGTGTTCAAAATGCGCCATTCAAAGGCACATCACAAAATGGACAATAACTTATGACTTCATTTGGTATTCTTTGTGCATTTACTTATTTTTTTGAGCTAGTTGACCTTGAAATTGAAAAGCACTACAAATGAACTCTGAAAATGTTGAAAGTTGGCATGCTATCATCATTTGACCCACATAGCATGTGTTAAAAAGTTGAGAGGACTACGACAAAAACTGGATGCAGTTCGTGTACAAAACTGATAATCTCTCTCGAAGTAGCAGGGTTTCGAACGAGAACTCATCTCTTACAAAGGGATTTCATTTTTTTGAACTTATTTGAACACCATACTTTTTGTGTGTTCAAAATGCACCATTCAAAGGCACATCACAAAATTTCAACAATTTCTCACTTCATTTGGTATTCTTCGTTTATTTACTTATTTGTTTTGAGCTAATTGACCCTGAAATTGAAAAGCACTACAAATTAACTCTGAAAATGTTAAAAGTTGGCATGCTATCATCATTTCACCCACATAGCATGTGTTAAAAAGTTGAGAGGGCTACGACAAAAACTAGATGCAGTTCGTGTACAAAACTGACAATCTCTCTCGAAGTAGCAGGGTTTCGAACGAGAACTCATCTCTTACAAAGGGATTTCATTTTTTTGAACTTATTTGAACTCCATATTTTTTGTGTGTTCAAAATGAACCATTCAAAGGCACATCACAAAATTTCAACAATTTATGACTTCATTTGGTATTCTTCGTGCATTTACTTATTGTTTTTGAGCTAGTTGACCCTGAAATTGAAAAGCACTACAAATGAACTCTGAAAATGTTGAAAGTTGGCACGCTATCATCATTTCACCCACATAGCATGTGTTAAAAAGTTGAGAGGGCTACGACAAAAACTGGATGCAGTTCGTGTACAAAACTGACAATCTCTCTCGAAGTAGCAGGGTTTCGAACGAGAACTCATCTCTTACAAAGGGATTTCATTTTTATGAAATTATTTGAACTCCATACTTTTTTTGTGTTAAAAATGCACCATTCAAAGGCACATCACAAAATGGACAATAACTTATGAATTCATTTGGTATTCTTCGTGCATTTACTTATTTTTCTGAGCTAGTTGACCCTGAAATTGAAAAGCACTACAAATGAACTCTGAAAATGTTGAAAGTTGGCATGCTATCATCATTTGACCCACATAGCATGTGTTAAAAAGTTGGGAGGACTACGACAAAAACTGGATGCAGTTCGTGTACAAAACTGATAATCTCTCTCGAAGTAGCAGGGTTTCGAACGAGAACTCATCTCTTACAAAGGGATTTCATTTTTTTGAACTTATTTGAACTCCATACTTTTTGTGTGTTCAAAATGCACCATTCAAAGGCACATCACAAAAGTTCTACAATTTCTGACTTCATTTGGTATTCTTCGTGCATTTACTTATTTTTTTTGAGCTAGTTGACCCTGAAATTGAAAAGCACTACAAATGAACTCTGAAAATGTTGAAAGTTGGCATGCTATCATCATTTCACCCACATAGCATGTGTTAGAAAGTTGAGAGGGCTACGACAAAAACTGGATGCAGTTCGTGTACAAAACTGACAATCTCTCTCGAAGTAGCAGGGTTTCGAACGAGAACTCATCTCTTACAAAGGGATTTCATTTTTTTGAACTTATTTGAACTCCATACTTTTTGTGTGTTCAAAATACACCATTCAAAGGGACATCACACAATGGACAATAACTTATGACTTCATTTGGTATTCTTCGTGCATTTACTTATTTTTTTGAGCTAGTTGACCCTGAAATTGAAAAGCACTACAAATGAACTCTGAAAATGTTGAAAGTTGGCATGCTATCATCATTTGACCCACATAGCATGTGTTAAAAAGTTGAGAGGACTACGACAATAACTGGATGCAGTTCGTGTACAAAACTGATAATCTCTCTCGAAGTAGCAGGGTTTCGAACGAGAACTCATCTCTTACAAAGGGATTTCATTTTTTTGAACTTATTTGAACTCCATACTTTTTGTGTGTTCAAAATGCACCATTCAAAGGCACATCACAAAATGGACAATAACTTATGACTTCATTTGGTATTCTTCGTGCATTTACTTTTTTTTTTTTGAGCTAGTTCACCCTGAAATTGAAAAGCACTACAAATGAACGTTGAAAATGTTGAAAGTTGGCATGCTATCATCATTTCACCCACATAGCATGTGTTAAAAAGTTGAGAGGGCTACGACAAAAACTGGATGCAGTTCGTGTACAAAACTGACAATCTCTCTCGAAGTAGCAGGGTTTCGAACGAGAACTCATCTCTTACAAAGGGATTTCATTTTTTTGAACTTATTTGAACTCCATACTTTTTGTGTGTTCAAAATGCACCATTCAAAGGCACATCACAAAATGGACAATCTCTCTCGAAGTAGAAGCGACCCCCACAATAAGAGACGACATTCTTCTTCTCTCATATATGGTGGACACTAGCTCACCTGATTTTTCAACCGTCGATGATGGTCGCTACTCCTACTTCCCCTAGTGCATAACCAATATCTAGCACAAGGAGAAGAAGGAGAAGCGACCCCCGCAACAAAAGTGGTTCCGCGGCACGCCACGTGGTTCCGCTGCACGCCACGTGGGACTAATGGTCTTTCATTTTTAAAGGATTGTTTTAATCAAAAACAGATCTGTTACAAAAGGGATTTCATTTTTTGAACTTATTTGAACTGAAGACTTTTTGTATATATATGTGGTCGAAATGCATGATACCATGAAGTTAGAAAGGGCTAAACCATTCAAAAGTAGCAAATGAAGTTAGAAAGGGCTAAACCATTCAAATTTGGAAATTATAATGGCACAAATAGAAACTAGACACATATAAATTGGTCCAAGAAGTACATGATACTAGTCCAAATAGTAGATAATAATAGCTACCATAGATATATATATACAAGTGTTCGACGTTAAGAACACTACTCGTCTGAATCATCTAAATCAGAATGTCCACGTTCCTCGAGGTGACGCTGGCCATAGTTGACGACCCGAATCTTGCGGTACAACTCGTATGAAACGTATGCATCTTATGCTGCATACTCAATGTTGATATCATCAAGTGGGCCCTTCTCCCAAAGTTTGTGCTGATACTTTGGGAAACTAGTCTTCATATCACCATATGACTCATCGATCAAGGCAACTGCCATATGAGCCATCGAAGTCCTGTCATGTCGAAGCCTGAATATCGTTTGGAGATCAACGAGGCAACCAGCTGGTATCTCAATACCAAAGCTGTGCCTCATCTTCAGCTTGTCGTTCCGTATGTCAACGGAAGCAAAAGTGACGCCGCTGCGAAGGAACTCCATGAGTTCTGGACAATGCTTGTCACTCCTGCAACAGAAACAAATTAAAATGGAACAAATGTTACATACTGCTGCAATAAGGAAACATGTTTCACTACAACTAAAGAGAAACTTATCTTTAGGATTCAAATAGAACATATGCAATGGAACCTAGAGAGATCACTATAGCTATCCAATGGAACCTAGAGAGATCACTAGCTATATGCAATTTTCATGACTATGACATATCATATTGCTATTCAATGGAACCTAGAGAGATCACTAGCTATATTCAACTTTCATAACCTTGGATCAAAGAACACCGCATAAAATTGTATCACTACAACTATGATTTCAATGGAACATATTGAACCAATCAGATTTTTCAGATTATGGAACACTATTCCAATCAGATTGTGTTCCCTTCAACTAATCAAAATTATTTCACTACAACTATTTGAAGCGAACCATCTATAATTCCAATGGAACATATTAAACACTAGTTGATTCTAATACGATTTTTCAGATTATGGAACACTATTCCAATCAGATTGTGTTCCCCTTCAACTAATCAAAATTGTTTCACTACAACTATTTGAAGGGAACCAACTATGATTCCAATGGAACATATTAAACACTAGTTGATTCTAATACGATTTTTCAGATTATGGAACACTATTCCAATTAGATTGTGCTCCCATTGAACTAATCAAAATTGTTTCACTACAACTATTTGAAGGGAACCAACTATGATTGAAACAAATAAACTTACAATGCCATTATCTTGGATCAAAGAAAGCCTCAAAACTTACCCCGCCCATTGGAAGATCAAGACATGGCGTGCGAAGCATAGTTGGATGACGGCAACACCGCGTTGATCGGCCATGTACTCCAGATCAAGCCCCAAGAACTTCTCATGATCCGCTGCGTGGTCAAACCATCGTTCCTTCAACTTTTGAAGAAAAAATGGCACCTCCCTGCTTAGGTTCGTGTACACGACACGGAGCTCGGTCGTGCCATGTGCGAGCACCTCATGAAAGCTATTTGGCATGGTGGAAGAGGAGAAGGGAATAAGAGAGGAGAAGAACAGAGAGGGCGACGCGAGAGAGAAGAAGAAACAGAGAAATGGCGACTGTACGCTTCGGTTCGTGCTTTTCATCGCCCGAAACGATGCGGGATGCAAACCGTTTGGGCCTTTAGTCCTGGGTTGAGCCACCAACCGGGACTAAAGAGGTATACCAAACGGTTGCCACCACTACAACAGGCCACGTGTTAGGCCTTTAGTCTCGGGTTGAGCCACCAACCGGGACTAAAGAGGTATACCAACGGTCGACACCACTACGGCAGGCCACGTTTTAGTCCTTTAGTCCCGGGTTGAGCCACCAACCGGGACTAAAGGGGGATACGAACGGTTGCCACCACCACTGCCCGCCGCATAGCCCTTTAGTCCCGGTTTGGGACACGAACCGGGACTAAAGGCTCCTTCCGGGCCGGGACTAAAGCCTCGAGGGAGGCATTGAGAATTGGGGCGACGTGGCCGGGCCTTTAGTCCCGGCCCAGAGGCAGGCCGGGACTAAATGGTCCCGGCCAAAGGCCCGTTTTCCACTAGTGACTATACGTGTGGGTGTTATCACGATCCTAGATAATATATCAATTGCATTGCATACTAATATTTGAGAATATCTTAACTGCACATTGATATTAGTTCGGATATGGGTCGCGCCCACACATGTAGTAGGAACAACAACATCCCACACGCTTAATGATCACATGTTGCATCACATCACCGCATGCATGCATAAGTGACGAAAGTAATGATGTCAACAGAAATCTTTTGCTTTTTAGTTTTTAGAATATTTTATCTCTTAAATAAAAATTTTGATTGAAAAACCGTTTTCACCATTAAATCCATCGCGACGAGATCTTCGAAACAAGATCTCATATTGATATCTTTTAACAACTTTTTTTGAGGTTAAAAGTTGCCATGTCTATTATACATAAAATGCCATCATGATTACACTGCAGTTGCCATGATATATTTTAATGGGAATGCTACGCGTCCCTCGTTCGATTTCTAGAAATTATCCGTCGCCTGGACAGCCGTCAGATGCCCGAGCTGATAGTCGCTCGACAGCCGTTCGATCTAGTGTCCACGTCCCACATGCTCACTCGTTATTTCCCGCAACGGGCGGTCTGTTGCAAAAACTAGACACTCTTTCCCGGGCCCGATAGAGATGCGTCATGCATCCGCCGGGCGATCTTTTTTAGAAGATCGGTCGGGTCGCTAGCCAACAACATCATCAAATGTCGGATGAGCATTTTAACTTTGGCAGTATAGATTATGTTGCATAGTTTTCTGCAACACAAAAGATGTTGCAGAAACATTTGTAGATTTCTTTGCAACAGAGTTTGTTATAGAATATTTTCTGCAACAAAGATTGTGTTGCGGAAACATTTATAGAATTTTATTTATAATAGAGTTTGTTATAGAATATTTTCTGCAACAAAGATCGTGTTACAGAAATTTTTCTAAATCTTTATTTACAATAGAGTTTGTTATAGAATATTTTCTGCAACAAAGAACATGTTGCGGAAACATTTAATTTTTTTTGCAACAAAGTTTGTTATATAATATTTTTGTAACAAAGATCATATTGTAGAAATATTTGTAGATTATTTTTACAATAGAAATCATGTTGAAGAAACGTGTGTATTTTTTTTATAACACATGCCTTGCTGCAGAAAATTCGTGCAACCGAGATAATGTTGGAGAACTGTACGTCGACGACATCAGAGGTTGCAACGTCGAACGACGAAGACGACAGAAAAGGCTCCAGTGAGGACGTGCCTTCACTTGGTCAGTCCGATCAAAACGAATCTGACGGCTTGGCGTGTGGCGGATGCAACGTGCAGGATCAGCCGGCTGATTTAGATCATTTCCCATATTTTAACTAATTTTTCTTCTACATTTACAATTAACTTTGAAATGTTATAAAAAATTAACAAACTAAACTTGCCATGATGAATTACTAAAATTTGCCATGATCCATGAAATAATTTTGACATGGTTGATAAGTAAAAAAGAAATATGTCATCAGTGACTTTAAAAATGTATGGTCATAATCTCAAATTTTCCATGAACCATAAATTAAAACTGCCATCGTGAATTACTTCAGTTTTCCATGATACATGCACTAAAATTTGCCATGGTTCATACAAAAAACGTTTTCATGTTCAAAATGCTAGAATTGCCATGATCTATGAACTCAATTTGCCATGATGAATTACCAAAAGTTTCCATGATCCATGAATTAAATTTGTTCTGGTTAATTACTAAAATTTACCATGGCCAATTAACAAAAATTATCGTGAAAATTAGTTGAAATACAATGGTAGATTTAAATCTAGAACAAAAAACTAGATGAAACATGTCGTCACAACTTTATTGTAAATCCTATGGCAACTTTAGTCCAAACATGTGGCAACTTGTAGTCCCCCAATAGAAGTCATCGAAATATATCAATAAGGGATCTCGTTTTAAAGATCTCGTTGAGACGGATATAATGGTGAAAACGGATTTTTAATTGGATTTTTTATTTAAGAGATAAAACATTTCTAAGTCTAAAAAATCAAAAAAATTCTGTTGATGTCATATGTTTGATATGGCAAGATGAATGGTTATAGAGGTGTGTGGACTATGTTGTCTTGTGCCACATGTGTGGGCGTTATAATTTATGTAATTCTTTAACACTATCAAGGATATTAGGTATGCTACTAACTCGGAAAGGATTGTTTGAGGAAGGTCGTGGCTACGGCATGGCGTGCGTGGGGCCGTGACAGAATATTGAATATGAACCTTTGGACTAGATGACAGACCATAGAAGCAATATCAACTCTTAGATTTAATTACATGAATTAGATTGTAGGGTGTGAGTTGTTATAGCTACACTAATTTTGGTTTTAGAGCATCTTCAACAGCTCTCGTATCTCTAAAATAACCGTTGTTTATGAGAAGTTAGGCAAACAAGCCTCTTGAACAGTACACCTAAAGTTAAAAATGGCCCTTTCTCACCGCAGGGAACTGTTGGAGAGGATTTTTTGCCCCAACTTTTCGTAAACACCGTCGGAACGCCACCACCCGTGGCACACCGACGCCTACTGCACTGCCTTATCCCACCCCTTCCCGATGAGCATCGCACCGCCCGTCATCACATGTGTCACTGAGTGGTTGGTCTTAGGCAATTATTTATTTTTAATTAAAAACAAAATAAAAATGATTTAAGGTAAGAAGTTTACAAGAATCGACAAAAGTTTCTCTTAGACAACTTCCCTTAAATTCTATGGTCATCCCGTAAAAATAGAAGTTTTACAAAGGAACTGTTGGAGTTGCTCGTGGAATATTTAGAACTCATGCTTTTATAAGTAGTAGAAACAGAAATAAATTCAGATACTCATGTACACACATACACTCACTTTTATGAAATCATACACATTCTACCTTTATGAGCATTTAAGATATTGAATCGACACAATATTTTGAGATTGATGAAGTCACTATAGACGTCTCATAGTCGAGAGAACAACTGGTTATGACGGGGCATGAACGGAAGGAAGAAGGGTTCTTCGGAAGTAATTATCATCTCAGCTTTTGAAGTTTCATATTTGTGCATCCTCTGGAACTGACTACGTTTCGTGATTTGTTTTGCTTTATAAAATAGAATCTTTTTTAGTGTTTCTTGATATACTCTTTACAGTTGCTATTGCCAGTTGCATGAAAGTCATGTCGTCCCCATCAAAGGCAAGGAGCCATAGATGGAAATGGCGTTGCTGGCCACATCATCGTCGATCGGCGGAGGTTGAGTCGCCAATTCTTAACGAAATAAATAGGTACAAATGAAATTTATAGATTTCAATAATTGAAATGAGTTTTTTTTTTGCAATTATTGAACCGAGTGTTTTGAAATACCTAAAATTGTTTTTCTAACTCAAATATGTCTTTCTAAATAATTGAAACAAGTCTTTTGAGATAACTGAAACGATCCTTTGAATTATTTTAAATATTTTACTTGTGTGAAATAAATTATTTTAAATATTTCACTTATTATTACACCACATCCCTATTCACTTTTTTTAAATGATATGAATTGTAAGTGAATGGAAGGTTGATCTTTTCGTGAGATATTAAATATACAAAAGGATCAAAAACAAAATTTCAATTTAAAAGATATTAAAGAATTAAATTATCACTAAAGAGGATTAGTTTCAAACTGGGGGGAGAGAATAAGGAAGCATCATGCAACCATCTCTTTACACGCCTTTTAATGGATGTTGATAAAATCACCTGCATACCCGTTCCTATTTTGCTTTCACGGGGGTAAGGCAACTAGGGTTCAACTGAATCCCATCAGCCTTATCGTCATCCGGCTTGTCTCCAAGGGTCGTAGGGCGATGGAGACTTGGTTGGCCTCGACCCATGCCGGCGGGAGAGATCGTGCTTTGTTTTTAATTGGAGTTTCCATTTTGATCAGGGTTTGTTTCCTACTCATGAAGACAGGATGCTAACGCATGTTTGAAGATGGAATAAGGTCTTGTTCGTCAAACCCCGGTTTGATAGAGCGTCTAACGTCGTTGGAGGACGTGTGAAGGTGTATCTCTAACGAATCTCGCGGGATTCAGTCATATCTGTATGGATCAAGTCTTCTTTCCTGTGTTTACATGTTGGCTTCCTTCGATATAAGCTTCTCTTCAACGGCGATGGGTGGTGCACTGCTTATGCAGGGCCTAGCACGACAACTTCCAGATTGCCTATTATAAAAGAATTTGTCTAGCTCTAGTAAGGGAGGGACGACGACAACAATGTGTTTTCAGCTTGCTTCAATACTTATAATTCACGTTAGATGTTCTTGAGACTTAGATGTAAATTTGTGTTATTCCTAATATTGTTTGTACTGCCATGATAAATGATGATAAGAGAAGTTTTTCAGAAAAATGGCTGCTGACAAAAGCTGATGCGATATTCACAAGGAATGTGAATTTATACATAAGAGCATCCCGGATGCCTCAAATGACCCCTCGCCTGCAAACGTGACCGGTCAGAGACTGAATAGGAGAGAGAATGAACAGTAACTCAATCGAACCCCTCGTATCATCCATATAAGTCCGGGCTGTCCGTGAACCCTCATATCCATTTTAAATATGGAAAGGATATGAGGGATCGCGAACGCGCGTAGACGCGTGTGGTCAGTCTGCCACGTAGGACACGACCCTACCCTAGACCACATTTTTCTTTTTTTTATTCATTCTTTTCTCTCTCTTTTCTTCCTCATCAATCACATGTAAATGATCAGACATATGAGGTAGAAAATGAGAAGTGTGACTGCATAGACAAACAAATAAGGGACACGCCGGGTCACTGACCGGGCGTGTCCGCCGGCATTTAGAGAACCATATTTACGATATCCGGCTATAAATGCTCTTACACATAATAAACTGGTGTGAATTACAAATAGAGTCAAATGCATGATGGTAGATGTTACCAGGTACATACCAGTGCCCTTAGAATCTACAGTTCCGTGCACGGTTGTGTGCTCATTGTACTGGTTTTGTGCACTTTAGATGGAACATGATTGCCTAAAAAGACTTTCGCACCCGTTCACCCCACTTTATATATAAAACAATGATCAATAATAATCGATATAAACATATGTCAACACAATATATGCATACATCCAAGGTAGGTTACATAGACGCTGAAAGCATAAATACCACCTCTAAAACAAAGAGATGCAGCCGCATACGACGAACCATGTATTCCAAGATGGTGCCTTGAGGAAGGAATCAACACCGGAGCATCATCATCGCCTGATCCGATGATCAGAGTTTTCCGTGGAAGAACACGAGGGCAATGAGAGACGCGACAACGCCTTCAAGAAAGGAACGCGCTTCACCCATGTCCGTCCGAAGATATCACATGTTTTCACCCTGGTCAACACACAACGTCATTGAACGCCGCATATCGGCTACCATGTCGCCCACACGACCATGGGAACGGGGCAACACCAAGCCACGAGCTTTGTCCATAAGCACCGCGCTACCACCACCAGGGCCGCCGCCCCGGCATCCAAGACCTTGACACCATCTCACCTGAGACCCGTCATTACCCCAACCAAAGAGACGAATGGAAAGGTCCCGCCTTTCGTGCCCCTGGGCGGTCTGAGTGCCGAGACCCAATAGGCCGACCAAAACTGGCCTCCATCGTTTCATCCTGCAGCCTTGGATGCGAATCAGGCTCGGTCCTGCAGCCGGGCGCGAGACGGGTGCCGTCCTGCTGCCGGGCATGAAATGAGTTCGGTCCTATGGCCCCGGGCACAAGAGAAGCGATAAACAACAGCTAGGAGAAGGACAATCCTTCGACAAGAGTAGCGTCTGGACGATGAGGAGAGGAATCGAAGGCCCACACAAGTAACATACAGATGGACCGACGTCGGGATAAGCCAACCGCTACCGCAGCCGACCTACCTAGCTACAGTGGAGCCACCCACAACCGAAGAAGCAACCACACCGAGTCACTACCCAACCCGCGCCTTCCAGCGAGCTCCAAGCACCGGAACCGTCGGGCACGCACTCGCCGCATGGAGCTCCTTGCTGCCCACATAACCGAGGAAAGATACCATCGCCAGTACAACGCCGGTCGTGGAGAGCCAAACGTGCATTCCACCTTCGAGGGTCGCCGCCCCGACATCCCAATTCTCGTTGCTCCCTACCCTCTCCTAGCCCTCGGTCACTGTCCACCGGAGAAATGAGATGGAAGGAATCTTCTTTCCATCCTGGACGACCCCACACTGCTTCACGCGCCGCCTCCGTCGACCATGACCCACATCCATGGACCCAAGACCCCAGGTCTGTGCCACCAAGTGTAGGGCCAGATCTAGTAGGTCGTGGCCAACCAACCCCTGGGCTGGCACGAGGTAGCCGCTGCACCGGTACCAATCATCTGGCGAGGTAGCCGCTGCACCGACACCAGTCACCGGTGGCCGAAATCACTATTTTATCCTTATGAGAGAAGTATAACATAAAGTGAACTGCGCATGAAGCTATTTCACAATCTGACCCTTTTGGCAATGCCAGAAACCGTGGCGTTTTTGAGCAACATAGAAACACCAAGGTTGTTTGTGTTTCTGAGCAACATAGAAACGCCGAGCCCGACCGCGTTTCTGCCCTGGCCCATAGCCAGGCAGCACGCGCGTTGCTTGCTGATGTGGCAGGCCAAGAATGCTAACCCACATTGCGTTTCTGGAAACACCAAGGTATTTGGCGTTTCCACCCCATAAATACAGGTATGCCGTCTGTGCTATGAGGTCTAGTGCTAGCTACGGCCTATGCAACCTCTTGAGCTTGCGTTGGTTTTTCCCTTGAAGAGGAAAGGGTGATGCAGCACAGTAGCAGTAAGTATTTCCCTCAGTTTTAGAACCAAGGTATCAATTCAGTAGGAGTATCAAGATGGGGCACCAATGTACCTGCGCAAAAACAAACGAACTTGCACCCAACGCTATAAAGGGTTTGTCAATCCCTTCACGATTATTTGCAAGGTGAGATCTGAAGGTGGAAAGTGCAACAAAGTAAAAGTGTAGATCTGAAAATATGATGTGAAGTAGACCCGGGGGCCGTAGTGTTCACTAGAGGCTTCTCTCATGATAGCAAGTATTACGGTGGGTGAACGAATTACTGTCGAGCAATTGATAGAATCGCGCAAAGTCATGGTGATATCTAAGGCAATGATCATACATATAGGCATCACGTCCGAGACAAGTAGACCGATACTTTCTTCATCTACTACTATTACTCCACACATCGATCGCTATCCAGCATGCATCTAGTGTATTGTGTTCATAACAAACAGAGTAACGCCTTAAGCAAGATGACATGATGTAGAGGGATAAATTCGTGCAATATGATATAAACCCCATCTTTTTACCCTTGATGGCAACAACATGATGCGTGCCTCGCTACCCCTTCTGTCACTAAGTGAGGACATCGCATGGTATGAACCCAAAACCAAGCACTTCTCCCATTGCAAGAATTATAGATCAAGTTGGCCAAACGAAACCCACAACTCGAAGAGAATTACAAGGATACAAAATCATGCATATAAGAGAGCAGAGAAGACTCAAATAATATTCATAGATAATCTGATCATAAATCCACAATTCATCGGATCTCGACAAACACACCGCAAAAGAAACTTACATCGGATAGATCTCCATGAAGATCATGGAGAACTTTGTATTGAAGATCCAACAGAGAGAAGAAGCCATCTAGCTACTAGCTATGGACCCGAAGGTCCGTGGTGAACTACTCACGCATCATCGGAGAGGCAATGGTGTTGATGAAGAAGCCCTCCGTGTCCAAATCCCCCCTCCGGCAGGGCACCAGAACGGTCCCCAGATGGGATCTTGCGGAGACAGAAGCTTGCGGCGGCAGAAAAGTATTTTCGTGGCTCTCTCTGGTGGTTTTGGATTTTTAGAGAATTTATAGGTGGAAGAAGTAGGGCAAAGAAGCCACGGGGTCCCACAAGCCTGCTAGGCGCCCCCCCAGGCCTCGGCTAGGGGGTTGTGACCTCCCCCGAGGTCCTTTGCCTTGGTTCTCAAGTCCCGTGCGTATTTTCTGTTATGGAAAAAGTCATTCCGCAGGTTTTATTCCATTTGGACTCCGTTTAATATTCTTCTCTGAAAAAGGTCAAAAACACGGAAAAAAACAGAAACTGGCACTTGGCACTGAGTTAATAGGTTAGTCCCAAAAAAGATATAAAATAGCATATTCATGCATACAAAACATCCAAAGTTGACAAGATAATAGCATGGAACCATAAAAAATTATAGATACGTTGGAGACGTATCAAGCATCCCCAAGCTTAACTCCTGCTCGTCCTCGAGTAGGGAAGTGATAAAGACCGAATGTTTGATGTGGAATGCTACCTAACATATTTGTCCTTTGTAACTTCTTTCTTGTGGCATGAATGTTCAGATCCGTAAGATTCAAAATAATAGTTTACTACTGACATGAAAACAATAATACTTCAAGCATACTAGCAAAGTGATCATGAACTTTTGAAGTAACAAGGCCTAAGAAAGTTATCCCTACAAAATCATATAGTCTGGCTATGCTCCATCATCCCCACACAACGGATTTAAATCATGCACAACCCCGGTATTGGCCAAGTAATTGTTTCCGCACTCTTACTCTCTCAAACCTTTTCAACTCTCACGCAATACATAAGCGTGAGCCATGGATATAGCACTATAGGTGTTATAGAGTGTGTTGGAGGTTGTGAGGCAAAAAGGAGGAGATGGTCACATCGACTCGGCGTATCAACGGGCTATGGAGATGCCCATCAATAGATATCAATGTGAATGAGTAGGGATTACCATGCAACGGATGCACTTAGAGTTATAAGTGTGTGAAGGCTCAAAAGGAGAACTAGTGGGTGTGCACCCAACTTGCTTGCTCACGAAGACCTAGGGCAATTTTGAGGAATCCCATCATTGGAATATACAAGCCAAGTTATATAATGAAAATTCCCACTAGTATATGGAAGTGTCAAAACAGGAGACTCTCTATCATGAAGAACATGGTGATATTTTGAAGCACAAGTGTGTAAAAAGATAGTAGCATTGTCCCTTCTCTCTTTTTCGCTCTTTTTTTTGTTTGGGCTCTTTGGCCTCTTTCCATTTTTTTGGTGGGCATCTTTGGCCTCTTTTTTTATTTCCTCACATGGGACAATGCTCTAATAATGATGATCTTCACACTTTTATTTACTCACAACTCAATACTTAGAACAATGATGACTCTATAGGAAATGCCTCCGGCAGTGTAGTGGGATGTGCAACGATCTACCTTAGCGTATGACGTTGAAACATCTCGCTAGCTATCTTACGATCATGCAATGGCAATATGAAAGTGACGACACAAGTCATGAGACGGAACGGTGGGAGTTGCATGGAAATATATCTCGGAATGACTATGAAAATGCCATAATAGGTAGGTATGGTGGCTGTTTTGAGAAAGGTATATGGTGGGTTTGTGCACCGGCGAAAGCTGCGCGGCACTAGAGAGGCTAGCAGTGGTGGAAGGTGAAAGTGCATCTATACCATGGACTCACATTAGTCACGAAGAACTAATATAGTTACTGCGAAAGTTTTATTAGTAATCGAAACAAAGTGCTAAACGCATACTCATAGGGGAAGGGTTGGTAGGTGTTAACCATCGCGCGATCCCGACCGCCACACAAAGGATGACAATCAATAAATCAATTATGCTTCACTTCCTCACATAGCGGTTCACCATACGTGCATGCTACGAGAATCACTAACTTCAACACAAGTATTTCTAGATTCACAACACCCTACTAACATAACTCTAATATTACCAAAACCATATCTCGAACCTAATTGTGAGGAATCAAAGTTCTCTTACTAATCAATGCACTTGAATATGGAAGTTTTTATTTTATGCTCTTTGGATGCCTATCATCTTTTAGGACTACTTTCATAGCACACGCCAATTACCAAGTTACTTAGAGAGAGCACTCTCAAAAAGATATAAGTGAAGATCGAGAGTTTTTATTTCTTCTAAATATGACTCCGCCGTGCTCTAAAAAGATCTAAGTGAAGCACTAGAGCAAAGTTATCTAGCTCAATATATATAAGTGAAGCACATGCGAGCTAAATTGCCTAACTCAAAAGATATAAGCGAAGCTCAATGAGTATTCTAGAAAATTCACGATGAGTGCATGTCCCTCTCAAAAAGCTGTGAAGCAAGGATGATTGCGACAAAACAAAAAGAAAAGACTCTTATAATACACGACGCTCCAAGCAAAACACATATCATGTGGTGAATAAAAATATATCTCCAAGTAATGTTACCGATGGATTGAAGACGAAAGAAGGGATGCCTTCCCGGGGCATCCCCAAGCTTAGGCTTTTTGGTGTCCTTGAATTTGGCTTGTGATGCCTTGGGAATCCCCAAGCTTAAGCTCTTTCCACTCTTTATCCCATTGTCCATGAGAACATCACCCAAAACATGAAAACTTCATAACACAAAACTTAAACAGAAACTCGTGATATCATTAGCATAAGAAAACAAACTACCAACTCTTTAGGTACTGTAGTAAACTTGATTTCTATTTAGATTGATGTTAGATTACTGTATTCTCACTTTTCAATGGCTAGTACCCCCCGATACTATCCATAGTTTCATCAAAATAAGCAATCAACACAACAAAAACAGAATCTGTCAAAAACAGACCAGTCTGTAGCAATCTGTATACTTCGTATACTTCTGGTATCCCAAAAATTCTGGAACATTATGACAATTAGGGAAATTTTCATATCAACCAGAATAAAAAAGAATCAACTCAAAAGCTCTTGCTGGAAAGGAATTAAAAATAATTTCGTGAGCGCAAAGTTTCTATCTTTTTCAGCATGATCAAACAACCATCACCAAAACTAATCATAAAGGTTTTACTTGGCACAAACACAAAAAGAAACATAAAAAACACAATCATAACAGAATTATGATGGTGTGGACACAACCAAACAGAAATCACAAAGCAAAAATAAATTTATTCATTGGGTTGCCTCCCAACAAGCGCTATTGTTTAACGCCCTTAGCTAGGCATTGATAATTCAATGATGCTCACATAAAAGATGGCAATCGGACACGAAGAGAGCATCATGAAACATGTGACAAACATATCTCAGTCTAACATACTTCCTATGCATAGGCATTTTATAGGAAAACAAATTATCAAGACAAGCAATAACTACCATATGCAAGGATGAAGGAAGAGACAATATCAATCTCAACATAACGAGAGGTAATTTAGTAACATGAAAGTTTCTACCACAATATTTTCTCTCTCATAATAATTACATGTGGGATCATATTCAAATTCAACAATATAATTATCACATAGGATATTCATTTCATGATCCACATGCATGCAAAGTTGGCGCTCTTCAAAAATAGTGGGATTATCATCAACTAAAGTCATGACTTCTCCAAACCCACTTTCAATATTATTGCAAACATTATTATCAATATCATAATCATCATGAGGCTTAAACAAATTTTCAAGATCACAAGAAAAATCATCACCCCAATCATGATCATTGCAACAAGTAGTGGACATAGCAAAACTAGCATCCCCAAGCTGAGGGTTTTGCATATTTTTAGCATGATTGACATTAATAGCATTCATAGTGAAACCATTGCAATCATGCTTTTCATTCAAGGAGACCTCATGAATCACTTCATAAATTTCTTCATCACAATTTTCAGATTCACGCATCTCAAGCAAAACTTCATAAAGATAATCTAGTGCACAGAACTCACTAGCAATTGGTTCAACATAATTAGATCTCTTGAAAAGATTAGAAAGTGGATGAGGATCCATATCAATAGATACTTAGCAAGCGAAGATGCAAGCATATTGAAGGCACATGGCAACACAAGCAAACAGAAAGCAAGCGTAAGAAAGGGTGAACGGAAAAGGCAAATATTTTTGTATTTTTTTTCAGAAGTGGGGGAGAGGAAAACGAGAGGCAAAAGGCAAATAATGTAAATGCAAGAGATGAGTTTGCGATAGTTACTTGGGTATGCTTCACTTTGAATACTCCCAGGCAACGGCGCTAGAAAATCTTGTTGCTACCTCTTGAGCTTGCGTTGGTTTTTCCCTTGAAGAGGAAAGGGGGATGCAACACAGTAGCAGTAAGTATTTCCCTCAGTTTGAGAACCAAGGTATCAATCCAGTAGGAGTATCAAGATGAGGCACCAATGTACCTGCGCAAAAACGAACAAACTTGCACCCAACGCTATAAAGGGGTTGTCAATCCCTTCACGATTATGGGCAAGGTGAGATGTGAAGGTGGAAAGTGCAACAAAGTAAAAGTGTAGATCTGAAAATATGACGTGAAGTAGACCCCGGGGCCATAGTGTTCACTAGAGGCTTATCTCATGATAGCAAGTATTATGGTGGGTGAACAAAATACTGTCGAGATATTGATAGAATCGCGCAAAGTCATGATGATATCTAAGGCAATGATCATACATATAGGCATCACGTCCGAGACAAGTAGACCAATACTTTCTAAATCTACTACTATTACTCCACACATCGACCGCTATCCAGGAGGCATATAGTGTATTGAGTTCATAACAAACAGAGTAATGCCTTAAGCAAGATGACATGATGTAGAGGGATAAATTCATGCAATATGATATAAACCCCATCTTTTTACCCTTGATGGAAACAACACGATGCGTGCCTCGCTACCCCTTCTGTTACTAGGTGAGGACGCCGCACGGTATGAACCCAAAACCAAGCACTTCTCCCATTGCAAGAATTATAGATCAAGTTGGCCAAACAAAACCCACAACTCGAAGAGAATTACAAGGATATGAAATCATGCATATAATAGATCAGAGGAGACTCAAATAATATTCATAGATAATCTGATCATAAATCCACAATTCATCAGATCTCGACAAAAACATCGCAAAATAAAGTTACATCGGATAGATCTCCATGAAGATCATGGAGAACTTTGTATTGAAGATCCAAGAGAGAGAAGAAGCTATCTAGCTACTAGATATGGACCTGAAGGTCTGTGGTGAACTACTCACGCATCACAGGAGAGACAATGGTCTTGATGAAGAAGCCCTCCGTGTCCGAATCCCCCCTCCGGCAGGGAACCAGAACGGTCCCCAGATGGGATCTTGCGGAGACGGAAGCTTGCAGCGACGGAAAAGTATTTTCGTGGCTCTCTCTGATGGTTTTGTATTTTTAGAGAATTTATAGGCGGAAGAAGTACGGCAAAGGAGCCACGGGGGGCCCACAAGCCTGCTAGTCCCCTAGGCTGCGGCTAGTGGGCTTGTGACTTCCCCCGAGGTCCTTTACCTTGGTTCTCAAGTACCATGCATATCTTCTGTTATGGAAAAAATCATTCCGCAGGTTTTATTCCGTTTGGACTCCGTTTAATATTCTTCTCTGAAAAAGGTCAAAAACACGGAAAAAACAGAAACTGGCACTTGGCACTGAGTTAATAGGTTAGTCCCAAAAAAGATATAAAATAGCATATTCATGCATACAAAACATCCAAAGTTGACAAGATAATAGCATGGAACCATAAAAAATTATAGATACGTTGGAGACGTATCAACCTATGGCTGGCCGGCTCGGGTAGGCCTGCATGGAATGGCATGCATAGACGGAGACGTGATAAGCAGGGAGGCATGCAACTAGTGGGGACACGGACTGGCGTTGCCTGGTTATATGTTATTTTAGTTAATCTCAATCCCGTAGCTGTGTGTGAGAAGCAAAGCCATGGTACACGGTGTTTGCAGCAAGGACAGTAACGTCAAAGCCCCTGGCGTTTCCATATGGAGCAGCAACAAAAACGAGTTTGGTGTTTTCATGTGGAGCAGCAACACAAATGGGTTCTGTGTTTCTATGTAAAGAAGAAACGACACAGTTCTCTCGCGTTGCCAAAAGGACCAGGTCATGAAATAATTTCAAACATAGTTTGTTTTGTGCTATAGTTTATTATTAAGGTCAAAACAGTGATTTCGGCCCACAGGAGCACTGTGCTCCGCCGGGATGCGAGGGCGCCAACCCTACAACAGACGATGCACGACAGGGAAGGGGAGGATGAGGAGGCTCGATATCCATGCACATTGTAGCCAATGCCCGCCAGCTGCGCCTCCACCACCACGTATGATGGGGTCATAGTCCTAGGGTAGGGTCATAGGCCTGCCATACAGGTCCTACCCAAGGACTACCCCACACAAAGGACAGGACCCTAAGCCTGCCCCGACTGAATTTAGGAGTCCCCATCATCCAGTCGGTAACAGGTCCTGAATCATCCAGTCGGAGACTAGCATTCAGAGGATACCAGGCTAACCGATTGAATACACTCGGTACATCGTAACCTCTCTGGAGGGAAACTGCTGTACGTTTCCGGGTGCATTTATTAGCATTTAGGGCATATGTTACCTGTAACGTACACATTCAATCGCCACTACTCCGCCCCTGAATCAGAACCGTTGTGGAGGGCAGCACACTCTATATAAGCCACCCTCCCCCACTGGTAAAGGGGTTAGCAAATCATTGTATTCCATATTACACTCGACAACTAGCTCCGAGAGCACTGAGACGAAGGGCTGTTACCTCCACCGCAGAGGGGCCTGAACTCATACAACCTCGCCGTAGCTAGGACTCTGCCCATCTCATTCGTACCCCACACATCTACTGTCAGGCTTATACCCACGACAGTTGGCGCCCACCTTGGGGCAGGCGTCTAAGCGACTTCTGGCGAGTTTGCGACTACTTCCTTTCATCATGTCGACCGGTGGAGATTCGAGCATGGGTCACGTGATCTTCTTCGGCACTCTCTCCTTCACCGTCGACGATTCGGCGTGGCTTCGGGAGGCACCTCTCGACGTCGAGGCGCTTCCCCGTCATGGGGCCACGCACTTCCGTGCCGGCGCCCGCGGCGTTCTTCTTCTCCAACAACCGGCTCCGTTGTCGACTTGCACCTCTGTCATGCGCCGCAGCAAGCGGTCCCGCAGTCCGCGTCTCCAACGTTGGGTGCAGCATGCCCGAGCGCGTCAGATTGCGTCTTCTGAAGTGGCGGTTCTGGAGTCTGTTGTGGTTGCCCCGCGTTCCTAGTGCTCGGGCTCAGTTCCGACTGAGTTCCCTTCCGAGTACGAGGGTCGCGGGCCTGCAGCAGAAGTACACATGGCAAACTCCCATGAAGATCCCCGTCAAGCTGGCCGGAGCGAGCGCGAGATCGGTGAAGCATCCGGTGCACGCCGTCCACCTCGCCGTTCCGCCAGTCAGCACACTCGGCGGAGCAACGTGGAGTTGTTCCGCACACCTCTCCTCAACTTGGCTGCGGCTGCCAAGATTGCCGAGTCCCTCCAGCCGACTGATTCAGAGGCAGGAAGGGGAATCGAGCAGACCCGAGCTTTGTTGCACACGGTGCAATAGTAGAATTCGGCAGTCTCCCGGTCGCACAACCGGATCTACAATAGTTCCGTCCATGCAAACACGCATCGGTCGGTTCACAGCCCTGGTTCCGAGCAGCACCACGCACCCCTCCGCGGAGGCAGCCGTTCCATGATCCGTGAAGATCGCCGCCGCTCACGCACCCCTCCGCGGGGTGGGCCCTATGGGTCCCGGCATCATGATGATCGGCATTCAGTCGGCGACACTTACGACCCAAGACCCGACGCAAGAGGGTGAATCGCCCAACGAAGAGTCGACAGAGGTCGAGCCCACCGTGATGGTCACGATATGGACCGTCCAAGCGGAAGCAGGACCATCGTTTCCGGCCCCGAGTGTTTTAGTCGAGCCATCCGCTCGGCTAACATCCCGCCCAACTTCCGATTTGCAGCGGGAATCGGTAAATTTACGGGAGAATCCAAGCCTGAAACATGGCTAGACGACTATCGAGTGACAGTCCAGATCGGAGGAGGGGACGACCATGTCGCTATGAAGCACCTCCGTCTGATGCTCGACGGCTCGGCGCGAGCGTGGCTGAACCAGTTGGCCCCCTCGAGCATTTACAGTTGGGCAGATCTGGCCCGAGTGTTCATCAGGACTTTCGAAGGGACATGCAAATGCCCTGCAGGCCTTGTGGAGCTCCAGCACTGTGTCCAGAAGCCGAATGAGCCCCTGCGCGACTTCATCCAGCGTTGGACAACTCTCTACCACACGGTGGAGAACGTCACCGAACACCAAGCACTCTGCGCCTTCAAGGCAGGCGTGCGGTACAGAGAGCTGTACCTAAAGTTCGGCCGGACAGGCGACATCTCCATGAGCAAGATGATGGAGATAGCGGCTCACTATGCAAATGGCGAAGAAGAGGACCGCATCCGGAGAGGCAAGCACAAGACAGTCGGCGATGTCGACGGAGGTAACACTCGGAAGGAGAAACAGAAAGTTCCGCCCACACCGCAAGCAGAAGCTCCAGCCGTGACCAGTGCCAAGTTCAAGGGCAAAGGGAAGGCGCAGTTTACCCCCAAGAAGAAGCCATTCAACAATCCCATCCTGGACCAGCCTTGTCCGGTTCACACGAAGATGGACGAAGAAGGCAACCCCATATACGCGAAGCATACCACTCGACAGTGTTGTCTTCTGATCCAGGGGTTCAGCGAGGGACAACCGAGTGAGAAGGATCCTGAACAAGATGAGGAGGATAAGGAGGATCCGTTCCCCCAAGTCCATGCAACCCTCATGATTTTTGGTGACATCGAAAGCAAGAGTCGACTGAAGCTGGTGAACAGGGAGGTCAACATGGCCGTTCTGACCAACCCCAAGTTTCTTAAATGGTCTCAGACTGCGATCACTTTTGACCAGTCGGATCATCCAACGCATGTCCCCACCCCAGGAAGACAGGCTCTGGTCGTCGACCCGGTGGTGGAAGGAGTCCGACTGCCAAAGTCCTCATGGACGGCGGTAGCGGACTGAACATCATGTACGCCGACACTCTCAAGGGAATGGGCATTCCGATGTCCAGACTCAGAGAGAGCAGTATGCAGTTCCACGGAGTCGTCCCTGGACGGAAGGCCAAGTCACTTGGCCAGATCGCGTTGGACGTCGTTTTCGGCTCCGACAAGAACTTTCGCAAGGAGAAGCTCACATTTGAGGTGGTGGATTTCCAGAGCGCTTACCACGCAATTCTGGGCCGCCCGGCATATGTGAGCTTCATGGCACGTCCATGCTATGTATACTTGAAGTTGAAGATGCCAGGCCCGAAAGGCGTGATCACCATCACGGGCAACCGTCAGCGAGCCGAAGAGTGTCTGCAGCAGGGATCAAGAATTGCCGACCAGCAAATGGCTGTACTCGAGCTCGACGAGTACAAGAAGACAGTCGACCCTGCCGACCTGATGCGCTCAAAGAAACCAGCTTCTGAGTCCGCGTTCCAGTCGGCGGGGGAGATGAAGAAGGTCAGCATGCACCCGACGGATGACTTTGCCGCCCCGACGAACATCTCCACCACCCCCGATCCTAAATAGGAAGCCGAGCTCACCCAATTCCTCCGTGAGAACTGGGACATCTTCGCATGGAAACCCTTTGACATGCTAGGTGTACCCAGGGAGTTGGCTGAGCACCGACTGCATGTGGATCCCGTCGCTCGGCCCGTCCGAGAGCGCCTGCGCCGGTCCGCCGCGCACAAGAGGAAGGCAATCGGAGAAGAGGTGGCCAAGCTGTTGGCCGCCAACTTCATTCGCGAGGTTCACCACTTCGAGTGGCTCGCCAATGTTGTCATGGTGCCCAAGAAGGACAAGTCGCTCCGAATGTGCATTGACTTCAAGCATCTCAATAAGGTCTGCCCGAAAGACCATTTTCCGCTCCCCCGCATAGATCAAATTGTCGATTCGACTGCGGGATGCGAGCGTTTGTCATTTCTTGGTGCCTATTCGGGCTATCATCAGATCCGTTTGTATGGCCCCGATGAGTTAAAAACAACCTTCATCACCCCATTCGGGTGCTTCTGCTACATCACTATGCCTTTCGGTCGGAAGAATGCAGGAGCTACCTTTATGTGCATGATCCAAAAATGTCTCCTCGACCAGATCGGTCGCAATGTGGAGGCATATATGGATGATATCGTAGTCAAGTCACGCAAAGGTTCTGACCTGCTGACTGACTTGGCAGAAACATTCGCCAACCTTCGTAGGTACGATATCAAGCTCAACCCAGCCAAATGTTCATTCGGCGTTCCCAGCGGAAAGTTAGTTGGTTTCTTCGTTTCCGAACGAGGGATCGACGTCAACCCCGAAAAGATCGGGACCATCGTCCGAATGGAGAGGCCGGTCAGAATGCACGATGTTCAACGGCTCACAGGTTGCCTAGCGGCTTTGAGCAGGTTCATCAGTCGACTTGGCGGAAAAGCACTTCCTCTGTACCGACTCATGAAGAAATCAGATACCTTCGAGTGGACAGACGAAGCCCAAGTCGCATTCGACGACCTCAAAGTCCTACTTTCCACCCAGTCGGTTCTTACTGCTCCGCTCAGTAAAGAGCCCCTTCTTCTATATATCGCGGCTACAAATCAAGTCGTCAGTACTGTTCTTACAGTCGAGCGAGAAGAAGAAGGCAAAGCATATAAAGTCCAGCGGCCAGTGTACTACGTCTCCGAAGTCCTGACTCCTTCCAAGCAGAGGTATCCCCATTATCAAAAAACTTATCTATGGGATCTATATGACTGCGAAGAAGGTGGCTCATTATTTCCAAGACCACTCGGTATCTGTCGTTTCTGATGCTCCGTTGTCGGAAATTCTCCACAATCGAGACGCATCAGGCCGAGTGGCGAAGTGGGCAATGGAGATGCTGTACTGTGACATCAAGTTTGCGGCCAAGAAAGCTATTAAGTCTCAAGCCCCGGCTGACTTTATAGCAGAATGGGTAGAGCAACAGCAACCGACCCACATCTACTCGGCTCATTGGACAATGTTCTTCGATGGCTCTAATATGTTGAATGGCTCCGGCGCTGGTGTTGTGATCATATCACCGAAGGGCGACAAGCTCAAGTACGTGCTGCAAATATAGTTTGATTCCTCCAACAACGAGGCAGAGTATGAAGCTCTCCTCTACGGATTGCGCATGGCCATTTCACTCGGCGTCCGTCGCTTGATGGTCTACGGCGATTCGGATTTGGTGGTCAATCAAGTGATGAAAGAGTGGGACATAAGGAACCCCACCATGACCACATACTGCAATGCAGTGAGGAAGCTGGAGAAAAAGTTTGAAGATGTGGAGCTTCACCATGTTCCGAGACTGAAGAACCAAGCAGCTGATGAGTTGGCAAAACTCGGATCCACTCTTAGACCAGTCCCGAGTGATGTGTGCCTCGAGCACCTCCACCTTCCCTCAGTCAAAGAAGATCCCTTCACAGAGGAACCGGTACAACCCAAGAGCTCAACAGATCCGACTGAAGTTGATATACCTGCTGTGGTTGATCTGGTCATGGAGATTCTGGCTGTCATTCCCGATTGGACTGTGTCGATCATTGCATATATCCTGAGGCAAGAACTTCCAGAAGACGAAGTCCAAGCCAGGCAAATAGTCCGCAGGTCGAAGGCATTCACTGTCATTGATGGTCAATTGTACAAGGAGAGTGTTTCAGGCGTTCTTCAACGTTGCGTTTCCCCAGAGGAAGGGCAGTTGATCCTAGAGGATATTCACTCGGGAACCTGCGGTCATCACGCTTCTTCCAGAGCAATCGTCGCCAAGGCATTCAGAGCTGGTTTCTTTTGGCTGCAGGAAAACGAGATGGCTAAAGCTATGGTCGACCGATGTGAAGGCTGTCAGTTCTACTCCAACAAGTCCCACAAGCCAACATCTGCATTAAAGACGATCCCTCTTGTGTGGCCGTTGCAGTTTGGGGATAAGATACAATCGGACCATTCAAGACAGGCCAAGGAGGCTACACACATCTGTTAGTGGCAGTCGACAAGTTCACAAAATGGATAGAAGCCAAGCCCATCAAGAAACTCGACCCCTCAACGGCTGTCAAGTTTGTCAGGGACATCATTTCCAGATTCGGGGTACCTCACAGCATAATCAAGGACAACGGGACAAACTTCGACTCGGACAGATTCAAAGGCTTCTCTGCGAGTTAGAGTATCCGAGTGGATTTTGCTTCCGTAGCACATCCTCAATCCAACGGACAAGCTGAGCGGGCGAATGGGCTTATTCTTCAAGGTTTGAAGCCCCGACTCCTGCGAGAGATGGGACACGCTGCTGGTGCATGGGTCATCGAGTTACCTTCAGTGCTGTGGGGCCTCCGCACCACTCCGAACAGATCAACGGGGCGATCACCGTTCTTCCTCGTTTATGGAGCAGAAGCGGTCCTTCCGAGTGACCTGCTTCACAACGCCCCACGAGTCGAACTCTTCTCCGAAGCTGAAGCAGAACAAGCAAGGCAAGATGGAGTCGATCTTCTAGAGGAGGAACGCGAGATGGCAGTCACTCGCTCAACAATTTACCAGCAAGATCTGTGACGCTTTCATGCGCGTCACGTCAGGAGTCGCACATTCCAAGCAGGCGATTTAGTGCTCCGAGTGGATCAGCAAAGACCCCACAAGTTGGCTCCGGCCTTGGAAGGGCCTTTCATCATATCCAAGGTGCTGAACAACGGAGCATACAGACTCTACAACATTCAGAGGGAGACAGACGAGCCGCGCGCATGGAACGGAGACCTCCTCAAGCGCTTCTATACGTGATCGTCGACTGAAGCAGTGTGACGAACAAGTTTTGATGAAATAATATACAGCAGATTCAGTTTTTTGCAGATTCAGAGTTCTTCCACGGTCGCTGACTCCGGTCACACACACACAAAAAAAAACTTAGTTGCGATCCTGAATCGCCTAAGTTCTAACTTCCTCCGAGTGTGCTCTAAACGTAGCACTCGGAGACTTAGCTGTGATCCTGAATCGCCTAAGTAATAACTTCCTCCGAGTGTGCGCTACACGTTGCACTCGGGGACTTAGCTATGATCAAGAATCACCTAAGTTCTACCTTCCTCCAAGTGTGCACTACACGTCGCACTCGGGGACTTAGCTGTGATCAAGAATCACCTAAGTAATAACTTCCTCCGAGTGTGCTCTAAACGTAGCACTCGGAGACTTAGATGTGATCCTGAATCGCCTAAGTAATAACTTCCTCCGAGTGTGCACTACACGTCACACTCGAGGACTTAGCTGTGATCAAGAATCACCTAAGTTCTACCTTCCTCCGAGTGTGCACTACACGTCGCACTCGGGGACTTAGCTGTGATCAAGAATCACCTAAGCAATAACTTCCTCCGAGTGTGCACTAAACATCGCACTCGGGGACTTAGCTGTGACCAAGAATCACCTAAGTTCTAAGTTCCTCCGAGTGTGCACTAAACGTCGCACTCGGGGACTTAGCTGTGATCAGGAATCACCTAAGTTCTACCTTCCTCCGAGTGTGCACTACACGTCGCACTCGGGGACTTAGCTGTGATCAAGAATCACCTAAGTTCTAACTTCCTCCGAGTGTGCACTAAACGTCGCACTCGGGGACTTAGCTGCGATCAAGAATCAACTAAGTAATAACTTCCTCCGAGTGTGCACTACACGTCGCACTCGGAGACTTAGCTATGATCAAGAATCACCTAAGTTCTACCTTCCTCCGAGTGTGCACTACACGTCGCACTCGAGGACTTAGCTGAGATCAAGAATCACCTAAGTTCTACCTTCCTCCGAGTGTGCACTAAACGTCCCACTCGGCGACTTCGCTGTGATCAAGAATCACCTAAGTAATAACTTCCTCCGAGTGTGCACTAAACGTCGCACTCGGGGACTTAGGTGTGATCAAGAATCACCTACGTATTAATCTTCTCCGAGTATGCACTAAACGTCGCACTCGAAACGGCATTCAAACAAAAGAGTAAACGCTTTCATTCCGATTCCAAAAGTCTAGAAAGGATAGCTAACTCGATGCGGATCAAGCTTACCCACACCGATTTAAAAGTATGACAGCCAACAGAAGTGGCCAAAGTACCTTACAGATAAACACTCGGCATACCGAGGATAAAGTTTTATTACGCGTCAGCTGGGCCGACGCCGGGACTGGAGGGCTCCACGAAGGTGTCCAAGTCGATTCCATCGGCGATGCGGGTAGCACTCTGAAGGAACGTCTGGATGAAGTCTTAGAATCGAAGCTTCTTCATGTTGGCGACCTTCAGTGTCTTCAGCTTCTCTTCCCGCACCTCCTTGCAATGGACTCGGACCAAGGACAGGGCAACATCAGCACCGCAACGCGCTGCCGATTTCTTCCACGATTGCACTCGGCTCCGAATCTCCTCCAGTCGCGCCATCAGAGTCTCCATCTCCTGCCGCGACTCGTCTTCTGGCCAAAGTTCCTTGTCAATTCGGCCAACGACCTCTCTCAGTCGACCGATGAAAGGACCCACTTTGCCTACGCGGATATGCGCCCGGAGCAGATCCCGATTGGCGTCCTCGCCGAGTGGCACGTTGTCCTGAATGGACCGCTCCACAGCCGCCGCTTCAGCTTCAGCATCAACGCAAAAGTCTGCAACAAAAGGGCAAGTATATAATAAACACCGAGTGTAACACACACGGTACAAGCACTCGGCAAAACATAAGACTTACCAGCCAGACAAGTCATCATCTGCCCAGCCCAGTCGTTGACATACTTCTCTTGAGCTATGCATCGTTTGTTCAGGACGGCCATCTGATTGTGCAGAGCAGTCCTCTGATTCTTCATTCTTTCCACCTCCTCCGTCAACACCTTGTTCGCCTCCCGAGCCTCCTCCAAGGACTTCTCTCGTCCCTCCAGAGCGTCCTTCATGCCGGCCATGGCGAGCGTAGCCGCATCAAGTTCACCAGCGAACTGGTTCCTCTCCGTTCTCAGAGCCTCATAGGCCGTCCCCATTTCACAAGTTTTCTGCCACCAAGAAAAAAGGGACAATCAGAAAGTTCAACAGTTACAAATCTAAGTTCTTTAGACCCCTGCCGATGCAAGCAGTCGACAGCGGTCTCGGGGACTACACCCAGTGGGTTCACTCAGAGTGACCCCACTGGCATGCAGCTCAAGCAGGCCCGCCCTATTGAGATGCATGTCATAACTTACGCCTACGAGGCCGATACTACCCGACCTGAGTACAACTTACTCTCGGGGACTTCTACAGTAAGTGCAATCCGACTTTAACAACTACTCGTACTCAGTCATACTATCTACAGACACAAACAAAGTAAAGACAATATGTACAAAGACAACCGTCGGTGCAAGCACTCGACAGAAGTCTCGGGGACTACACCCACTGGGTTCACTCGGAGTGAACCCATTGCAAAAACAGATGTTATTCAAGACCACCTAGTGGGTTACAAGAGATAAGTAATTACTTACTAGACCACTTACTCGGATGTCGTCTCGCAGCTCCAAGCTCCGCTGGTACAAGGCTGCAATGGAGTCGTAGGCCCTCCTGGCTTCTCCAGCCATCAGTTCCGCCTGCACCATAGCCCCCTTGGCCTCCCCCACCTGCTCCTCCGGAAGACGCTGGATGCTGAATTCAGCATTCGACGAGCCTGGAATTGTCGGAAGCTCCTGCGGCATCGCAAGGTCCGCCCCAGTCGGCTCCTCCTCCACCAGCACTAGTTCAGTCTGCGGCGGCACCTTAGTCGGCAGGACGTCGGCGGCGGGAGCGGCAGCAGGAGGAGCAGCCTCAAGAACAGGCTCCACAGAAGGGTCGGCTCTCCCCTGGTCGTCCTCGTCCAGACAAATCGCCCCTGACAGGCCGAGTGACATGACGTCTCAGAAAAAGAAAGAAACAATCCCTATCATAGAATTTGAGACGCGATGGGATAAAACACTCGACGCTCGATGCTCCTACAACGCACCTGGCTGGGACGAAACGACGTTGTCCGTGTCCATGGGGTCGTCTCCTTGGCGCGCCGGAGAGGTGGCAGAGGTAGCGACCCTGTCGAGTGAAATCCATTCGGCCAGTAAACAGAGGTTCACTCAGATAACAGAAAGAACAGAAAGCTGGATGCACTTACGTGGAGGTGACAGGGATAGCAACCCTCATTTGCGGCAGAGCCTTCCGAGGCTTAGACCCACTCGGCTTGGGCGCCTTAGAAGACTGGCCCGCGGGCTCAGCGGCGGCATCCCTGGCCCTCTTGGTGCTTCGAACACTCGGAATCACCGCAGCAGTAGGTGGAGCACCCGACGATGCAGGAGGAGCCGAGGGGACGACGGGCACGTGTCGGCGCTTGGTCCAGTGCTCTGGTCATGGAGGTGGCGAGTCTTGCTCCTCGTCTTCTTCCTCTTCCTCGCTGCCCTCCTCCTCTGATTCCCCGCTGTCGGAGATGTACTCGGCGCTCTCCATGCTGCCCTCCTGGCTGCCTTCCTCCTCTTCCTCCTCCGGATTCCCATTCGAGACGGGGGAGAACCAGTTGGTCCACGCCTGCATAAAGATCAGTCGAAAACATTAGACATCACACGTAGATATAGACAAACGACTGGAATTAAGACGGTTCAATGCACTCGACAAGTGCCACTCACCCGATTCGGCGGAGGATGATCCGCGCTGTAAGGCTTCACTCGCCGAGCTCCTTTGGGGTTCTCGCAGGGACCCGTGATTTGGAGCACCCATGAGGTCACCCTCTCCTCAGTCACGCCCACCACGATGGTCTGAGTGGAGTCTTCGGGCGCCGTGTAATGCCACATGGCATGGTTGCGAGCCTGCAGAGGCTGGATCCGCCAACCAAGGAAGACTTCCAGCAGGTCTATTCCGGTGACCCCCCTCCTGACGACATCCACGAGTGCCTCAACCAAGGGCTGGATGTCGTTCTTCTCGGCCTTCGAGAGCGCGAGCTGCTTAGGTGGGGCGGGCCAATCTAGACTAAAAGGAGGCAGCCCAGTCGACGCATTCGGACAGGCGATATCCTGGCAGTAGAAGCACGTCGACTGCCAGTTCCTAACCGACTCACTTAATTGGAGAGCAGGATAGCTACTCCGACTCTTCTTCTGGAATCCTAAACCTCCGCAGAGCTGGAGGAGGTGCGTCTTATCATCCGACTGGCTAAGTCGTTTGATAGTTTGGGATCGGGCGGAGAAGATGTGTTTGAAAAAACCCCAATGGGGAGGGCAACCGATGAAACACTCGCACAAAACAATAAAGGTAGAAAGATGGGCGATGGCATTCGGAGGAAAGTGGTGAAGTTGGGCCCCGAAGTGATTCATGATGCCCTTAAAAAAAGGATGCGGGGGCAAAGAAAAACCTCGGTGGACATGGCTGAGGAGCAGGACGCGCTCCCCCTCCCTAGGCGCTAGCTCGACCCCGTCCTCCGCCGGCAGTCTCCAGGACTTATGCACGAGCATTCCGTGCTGCACCAGCTCCAGCAGATCTCCCTCCGTCACCATGGAGGGAAGGAAGTCTCCTTGGATCCACCCCGCCGGTAGCGGCCGCTGCCGCCGCTGAGCAGGCGCCGCCGCCTTGCCCTTCTTCTTCCTCGCCTCCATCTTGCTGGTCCGACCCTTGGTCATGGAGGCGACGGCGAACCCTCGAGAGGGAGGAGAAGGAAGGAGTGTAGGAGCGCTGGAGGTGGCGAGGAAGACGGAGCAGGCGAGAGCGAAAGATTCGGCGAGCGTAACGAAGAAGCCTCGCCGCCCAGATTTAAATAGAGTACCGACTGGGTCACTGGCGAGTGGCCCCGGAACCTTATCCGCCCGACCAGCCGCGGCGATATCAGTGGAGGAGTTGAAGGCGCGAGAATCGAGGCGTCAGGCGCTACTCGAGCGCGCTGGCATCATCCCCGCTGAGCGCGCGGAACCCGAAATTTGAGATCCCGTAAAATCCAACGCTGTGAGTTGACCGGTCGCGTCAAAAGATGCCGCAAAAACACTCGGTTCCCGACAATCTGTTTCGCCAGTACTTCCACTTGGATCGTTGGTCAGGAAAGATAAAATGGATAGAGGCAAGCAACGCCCAAGCCAATCTAGTCCAGTCGGATCCGAACTTCAAGCACCGCTTCGTCGTTTCAACCCCAATCCATTCGGGGACTAATGATGGGTCATAGTCCTAGGGTAGGGTCATAGGCCTGCCATACAGGTCCTACCCAAGGACTACCCCACACAAAGGACAGGACCCTAAGCCTGCCCCGACTGAATTAAGGAGTCCCCATCATCCAGTCGGTAACAGGTCCTGAATCATCCAGTCGGAGACTAGCATTCGGAGGATACCAGGCTAACCGACTGAATACACTCGGTACATCGTAACCTCTCTGGAGGGAAACTGCCGTACGTTTCCGGGTGCATTTATTAGCATTTAGGGCATACGTTACCTGTAACGTACACATTCAATCGCCACTACTCCGCCCCTGAATCAGAACCATTGTGGAGGGCAGCGCACTCTATATAAGCCACCCTCCCCCACTGGTAAAGGGGTTAGCAAATCATTGTATTCCATATTACACTCGACAACAAGCTCCGAGAGACGTAGGGCTGTTACTTGCACCGCAAAGGGGCCTGAACTCATACAACCTTGCCGTAGCTAGGACTCTGCCCATCTCATTCCTACCCCACACATCTACTGTCAGGCTTATACCCACGACAACGTGCATGCCGGTTGCTATATAGCCCTCCATGTGGTCACAATAGTCACTGCAGCGTCGCCACGCCCCACACATCATGACGCCTCACCCCGCCGATGTTGTCCCGCACCGACCACCACCATGCGAAGGAGCAAGAAGGCCCCGCCACCGCCCACGCCAACATGGCTTTGCACTCGGCGAGATCTGGCGGCGGTGAGGAAGGATGGGGCGGGAGGGAGGGCCTAGGGATGTCGGTGACGAGGGTTACCCCATGGTCACACACGGGGCTACGAGAGGGGATGGCCCAGATTCGGCCATGGAACATGATTCAAAAGGTCGTCGAATCTGGCCGATGGGAGCGAACGCCCATCTACCTTCCTGCGACGATGATCAGAAGGTCCTACGTGAGGTCATGCATCTCTTGTTGACCTCCACGGAGATGGGTGCCCGCCGCTGCCGTCAGAAGAACGTGAAGGCGTTGTAGGAGAGCAGCGGCGCGCCCGCGTGGGCACCGGCTGAGAAAGAGGCAACCGCAGCCAATGCCCGACAGCTCTTTGTGGAGCCGTCTTACGCCGCACGGTGTTTTACCGAGATGCCATGACCTCGTCTTTCTCTGCCGTCAGCTCATCCCATATGGCCCCTGTAAGACGACCCCTAGACAATATTCGCCATGTTTTATAGACAATACGGAGATGACAAGGGGAATAACAAAGCCATCACACCGTTGAATTTGTATTTCATCCCTTCAATTCGTGTATATATCTACTAGAACTTTCCTATCCGGTTAGCGTGATCTTTTGGTTGGCTCATGATGAACTAGATCTTTTTGTTTTGTGATGCATTCACTATATTCTATTGATGATCTTCGTTTCTACATGATCGACGTTGCATTGTTTTATATGGATTAGAAGAATGGGCCTATAATGTCATGGACCTCAACGCGTGCGTGGACGTATACGAGACCAAATTTGACAATTGTAGGTGTATACATATTTGGACGAAGAGGATGCAAGAAAATGAGTTGTGAAAAAGACAATAGGGCGTCTTGGCTCCCGTTTCCTGAGGAGGGTTGGAGTATTGTTGGTGAGATGTCCCATTGGCGGAAAATTTTCGTGTTTTGACACTCTGGGTAGATTATCGGATCTCACCCTGTTTGGAAAAAAAATCACAATCTGACCCTTTTTCCAGGGAGCTTGGCGGTAGCGACTCTGGCAGTAGAAAACTAATCCGCGTCAACAACACTAAACAACTGTTGTTCTCCTCCGTCCCACCCTATCGCCGTTGATCCTTGTGGTAGCTTGTCTTACCCTACTGCCAGGGTCCCTGGCGGTAGGCTCTGGACAGTTATAAGTCATGGGCCGCCCTCCCCACCCCACCCCTCCCAGGTGCCCAAAGAACAGATGAAGAACTCCTCTCGCCCCCTCTCTCATCTCCTCCACTCCCCCCGGATCTTCTTTGCTTCTTCACCGTTTTTTGCGGATTGAGATGGCTCCAAAACGAGAAAAGTAAGCTGCTCCAATCCCTCCAATTAATTTTAGCCAAATAGCTTTCGATTCAGTGCAATATTTGCTTCAAATCAACCCTATTTTTGAACTAGATTTAGTTTTTTTAGATCCTAGGTTTGTTTTAGGTTGATTCTAGATATTCTATGGGGGTTGAATATTAATTCTAGTCACTAGTTGGAATGGTAGTGTGAAGATGAACCCTAGTGCATGTCTTTTTGAAAAAATGATTCTATGATGCATGTTGTAGGAATTAACTCCTACGTTTGTTTCGATATGATGGATGTTGATATGATATGATACATGATGTATATTGGTTTTTGTTGGAGGAATTATGCTTAAGATGAACCCTAGTTCATGTTTTTTTGAAAAAATGATGATATGATGCATGTTGGAGGAATTAACTCGTATGTTTGTTTTGATATGATGCATGATGTATATTGGATGTTGTTGAAGTAAAAATGCTTAAGATGAACCCTAGTTCATGTTTTTTATGAAGAAAACATGATATGATGAATGTTGGAGGAATTAACTCGTATTTTTGTTTTGATATGACGCTTGTTGATATGATATGATGCATGGTGTATATTGGATGTTGTTGAAGGTGTAATGTTTAAGATGAACCCAAGTTCATACATTTTATAAATTGAATATCATGTTTTTTTATTTATGCTTATGCTTATGATAATGCTTACAATGCTTATGTTTATGCAAAAAAATTAGGAGGCCCCCTATTCCACACAACATCGTCACTAAGTACTTCATGCTTGACCCTACGTTTGACAAGGGCCATCATGCCCGTTTAATTGAGAACGGAGTGGTAATTACCATGCTTGAATATAGCTTTCGAATTGATGAAAATACGTTGCTAATTATTTTGATTCTACATTTGGATAGATGATCCCGCCACTGCGGATGATGGAACACACCAAGGCGTTGAGATGGAGTACGACGAGCGCTACACACCATACTTCAGGAGATCCCAACTGTCGGGTTTCGTGCTGTAGTTCAAGTGTTAGCCATCAACGCTCGTCCACTCAGCTCTCACAGCTTTGGTGGACCAGTGGCGGCTGATACGTCTCCAATGTATCAATAATTTATGAAGTATTCATGCCACGATTGCCTATGTTTGCAATACTTTTATATGGTTTTGATGCACTTTATATGATTTATTTAGAACTAACTGGACTGGCACGATTTTCAGCAGAATTACCGTGGTGTAGTTTTTTGTGCACAAAATAAAAGTTCTCGGAATCGGCCGAAACTTTTTTATGGTTTTTTCTAGGGAAAATAAGAAATATCAGAGCGAAGAACCACCGGATGGGAGACACCTGTGGGCCACGAGGCAACAGGGCACGACCACCCCCGGGACCACGCCCTGTTTTATAGTGGGGCCCACGTTGCTCTCTCTAGTGTAATTCCAATGCTGAAAATTCCTATATATATAGAAACCTCTGAAAGTTAACCTAGAACTTCCGTCCGCCGCTGCAACTCTATGTATCAAAGAAAAATCCATCTGGAGCCTTTCCAGCACCGTACCGGAGAGGGGAAATCATGACAAAGGCCGTGACGAGATGGAAGTAGTTCACCTTTGTTGATGAGGGTATGTACGAGTAGCTATGTGTTTGATCTCTCTCTCTCTCTCTGTCTCTCGTATGCTTGAGATGGCACGATCTTGATGTATCGCGGGCTTTGTTAATATAGTTGGATCATATGGTGTTCTTCCCTTGCTAGCTTGTAGAGATGAATTGAATCCTTCCCATTGAGATCTTGTTATGTTGGATTGAATATTTTGGGTTTGAGAACACTTGATGTATATCTTGCATGTGGATACCCGTGGTGACAATGGGGTATTCTATTGATTCACTTGATATATGTTATGGCATCTACTTGCGGATTTCGATGACCTTGGGGATCTACGCATAGGGGTTGATTGCATGTTTTCATCCTACCTTGGAGTTCTTTGTGTTGGATGGAATATGATAGATATGAAATTGTTTGATGCGTGTCGCATAATTTACCCATGGATACTTGATGTGACATTGGAGTATCTAGGTGACATTAGGGTTAATTGATATGTAACATTGGTGTTATTTTACTACGAACTCTAGGGCTGTTTGTGACACTTATAGGAATAACTCAAAAGCTTGATCGAAAAGAATAACTTTGAGGTGGTTCTACTACCTACGCCAATTTCATCTTATGTTCTCTGCTACTTATGAACTTTGGAGTGATTCTTTTTCGCATGTTGAGTGATGATCATATGATTCTATTATGTTAGCACTGTTGGGAGATTGCACTAGTTAAAGATGAACCTTAGGCCTTATTTCCAAGCATTTATACAACATTTTGCTCGATGTCTTACTACCTTGCTGCTTATATATTTCTGTTGGAAATATGCCCTAGAGGCAATAATAAAGTGGTTATTTTATATCTCCTTGTTCATGATAATTGTTTATTATCCATGCTATAATTGTATTGATCGAAACTCAAATACATGTGTGGACGCATAGACAACAAAGTGTTTGTACTAAGCTTATACTGGACAAATGGCTAAGGTTTCCTAGCCATAGACATGAGTTGTCATTTAATAACAGGATCACATCATTAGGAGAATGATGTGATGGGCAAGACCCAAACCTTAAGCATAGCATTTGATCGTATCTAGTTTACTGCTATTGCTTTCTACATGTAATAGTATCTGTTCCTATGACCATAAGATCATGCTACTCACTGACACCGAAGGAATACCTTGTGTGTATCAAACATCACAATTTAACTGGGTGATTACAAAGATGCTCTATAGGTATCTCCGAGGGTGTATGTTGAGTTAGCGTGGATCAATACTGGATTTGTCACTTCATATGACATAGAGGTATTTCGAGGCCCCCTCGGTAATACAACATCACAGTAAGCTTGCAAGCAATGTGACTATGGAGTTAGTCATAGGATCTCGTATTACGGAACGAGTAAAGAGACATGCCGGTAACGAGATTGAACTAGGTATGGAGATATCGATGATTGATTCTCAAGCAAATAACATACCGATGGACAAATGGAACTGCATACGAGATTAACTGAATCCTTGACATCGTGGTTGGACCGACATAGATATTCATAGAATATGTAGGAACCAATATGGGCATCTAGGTCCCTCTATTGGTTATTGACCGTAGAGGTGTCACGTTCAAGACTGCATAGTTCTCGAACCCGCATGATCTGCAAACTTAACGTTCGGTGACTATCTAGTATAGTTGAGTTCTTGTGTTGGTGACCGAAGATTGTTCGGAGTCCCAGATGAGATCCGGGATATGAAGAGGAGCTTCGGAATGGTCCGGAGGTAAAGATTAATATATGCGAAATTTGTATTCGAGTTCCAGAAGAGTTTTTTAAGGTTCACGGTTTTGTGACAGAGGTCCCAAAATAGTTCTGGGGGTCCACGTGTCCCTGGGGGCCCCATGGGTTGTGAGAGGTGCCGCACTAGCCCCTGGTGGGCTGGCCGCCCTTCCCACCTAAGGCCCATGCGGCCAAGGGGGAGGGCTGGCCCAGAGGTGGCCGCCGCCCCTCCTTCCTTGAGGGCCAGTCCACCTATTGGTGGTCGTCACCCACCCTAGGGAAAAACTAGGGCACTAGCCTCCTCCTTCCCTCCCCCTATATATACTAGAGGAGAGGGAGGGCAACCGCACCTGAAAGCCATGGCTCAGCCCTCGTCTCTCTCTCTCTCTCTCTCTCGTAGTTTTGGTCCACCACCACGTTTGCGGTAGCGCTTCTACCCTACCACTTCACCTTTGCTCACTGGATAACTCCACCACCATCACCTCCACGCCATTATGCTGCCGGAGAACTCAGCTACCACTTCACCTTTGCTCACTGGATCGAGGTGGTGAAGGCGTGATACTTATGATCCTCGTTGGGTTTTCCGTGAAGTAGAACGGGTTATCGTAGCACAAAGTGTGTAAGAATTTCCCTCAGTTATGAAACCAAGGTTTATCCAACCAATAGGAATATCAGCAACAACCGTCTTCAGCAGCTGCACACAAAAGAACAAACAACTTGCACCCAACGCATGCAATAGGGTCGTCAATCCCCTTGTATTTGTTATTTGCAAGCGAGTGAGGTGTGTAGATAATTGTAGATAGCGAGATAAAATAAAAACAAGTAAATGGAAGCAAGGTATTGAAGATTTTATCAGTATGCTGTGAATAGACCTCGGGACCATACTTTTCCCTAATGGAATCTCTCATGAAAATTAGCATACGCTGGGTAAACAAATTAGTGTTGGGCAATTAACGGAAATGCGTATATTTATGCGATATTCACGACAATGATCATGTGTATATAGGCATCACGTCCATAAAGAAATAGGCCGACTCCTACCTTCAACTATTACTATGACTCCACTCATCGACCGCTATCGAGCATGCATCTAGAATATTAAGTAAAACAGAGTAATGCATGTAGAACAATGACATGACGTAGACAAAGTAAACTCATCTAGATGAATAAACCCCATCGTTTTACCCTTAGTAGAAGCAACACAAAGACGCATCGTGTGCCCTTGTGTCACTGGGATATAGAAATTTTCCATGTTGAACCTACTATAACGCACCTCTCTCACCGAAGAAATATCAATCTAGTTGTCCAAACTATTTCAATATAATAGAGAGAATTATGAAGCTATCATAATCATGCACATAAGAATCATATATGTATTCAGAGAAGACTCAAATATTTGTCATTAATAATTTGAACGTAAACCCAAAATTCATCGGATCCCAGCAAATGCACCGCACAAAAGGAATTACATCATGTGGATCAAAGCGAAGATGTGATGATCATTGTATTCAAGATCAAGAGAGAGAAAGTTCCATCTAGGTACTCGCTATGCACCCATAGGCCTATGGTGAAATACTCGCATATAATTGTGAGGGCGGCAAGGTTGATGAACATGCCCTCCATGCTCGACCCCCCTCCGGAAGGGTGTCGGAACTGAGCTCCAAATGGCCTCTCATCGGAATAGAGACTTGCGGCAGCGTAAAAAAGTGTTCCGGGTCTCTTTCTGGTGTTTCGAGGGTATATGAGAGTTTATAAGCCAGAGAACGGAGTCGGGAGGGCCTCGAGGGGCCCACAAGCCAACAGGGCGCCCCGCAGGTTGCGCTGTGTTGGTTTGTGGGGCCCTCATGTGTCCCACATCCTTCCTCCAATGCTTGTTGCTCTTCTTTTGGTCCAGAAAAAATCACCAAAAAGATTCACGTTAATTGGACTTTGTTTGGTACGGAAAACCTAAAAAGTGAAAACATGCAGAAAACACCAACTCACATTGGGCATTGGGTCAGTAGGTTAGTGCTAAAAAAATAATATAAATTGGTAAATAAATACCCCCAAAAGTATTCTAGGATGATAATATATGAGCATAGAACAATCAAAAATTCTGGATACGTTGAAGACTATCATGCATCGCCAAGCTTAATTCCTGCTCGTCCTCGAGTAGGTAGATGATAAAAACATAATTTTTGATGTCACATGTTATCCATGACGTAACATTATGAATGTATGCTCATTGAAAAATGATGAATTAACAAATTTAACACAACCATACTTATAGGTATAAGGAGCAAAATCATTAATCTTTCAAAGTATACGGTCCTCAAAGATTGTTTTACCCCATTCATATTATTATATTAGAAAGGCATGGCTCCATCTTCACCACATTAATACAAATGTCAGGCACCACTGTGTCCAAGTGAGGCAATTGGATAGTACTTTTTCAATATGCATCAACTTTTTATTCTTCACGCAATACATGAGCGTGAACCAATGGACACAGCATAAAGGTGGAAGAGAATATGGTGGTAGGTGTCGAAGGGGTAACAAGTGGAGAACATAGTCTCACATCAACTGGTCTTACCAATAGGCTATGGATATTTCGATGGATAGATATCGATCCAAGGATTAGGGATTGTCATGCAAATGATGCAGTAGAGCTTTAAGTGTATGGAAGCTCCACTGAAGCTAAGTGGGGTGTGCATCCAACTTGCTTGCTCATGAATACCTCGGGCATTTGAGGTAGCCCTTCATTGTAATATACAAGCCAAGTTTATGAAAAAGTGATTCCCACTAGAATATGAATGATATAACATGAGACTCTCTATATGAAGAACAAGGTGCCACTTTGAGGCACAAGTGTGGTAAAGTATAGTAGCAAAGTCCCTTCTCTCTCTTTCTTTCATTCATTTTTTAATTTTTTATGGTGGGATCATTTGGCCTCCCCCATTTTTATTTCCTCACTGGAACAATGCTCTAATAATGATGACCATCACACTTTTATTTACTTACAACTCAATATGAAAACTGACATGATGATATGACTCTATATGAATGCCTCTCTCAATGTACTAGGATGTGCAGAGATCTAGCATGACATGTATCAAAAATATGATGAATGCTGGCTATGCCACAAATACTTTGTCAACTCTATATGATCATGCAAAGCACTATGATGATGAACAAAGTAGTAATGTTAAGTGACGATGGCATTTGCATGGCAATATAACTCGGAATGGCTATGGAAATGCCATGATAGGTAGGTATGGTGGATGTTTTGAGGAGGATATAAAAAGGCTTATGTGCAGTAGAGCATGTCATGTCATGGGGTTTGGATGCACCCGCGAAAGTTGCACCGATCCTCAAGGTGAGAACGTGCGATGCACGGTACCGAAGAGGTTAGCAAATATGAGGAGGTGAGATTGTGTATGTCCATGGTGTCACATTAGTCAGGAAGAACTCGTGTATTTATTGCAAACTTTTATTAGTTTTATCACAAATCGAAGTACTACTTGCATGCCCCAAGGAAGAGGGTTGGTAGGCATTAACCATCCCGCGACTCTGACTCAAAACAACACTAGGATTTCAACGAGGACTAGAAATGCTGACACATCATCACCATGCCCTTTTAATTTTTAGATGAACAAGAAGTTTAGCATCTCTTAATATTGAGACATCTCTCAATTAATAATGATGCACTCACACCTTTTTCATATCATTGCATTAATAACTTTAACCCATAATTTCTCTATATGTGCTACATGATGGTTTTAATTAATACTCGTTGAAAACCAATTATTTTTTATCTAGTCTTATGACCCATGCTAATAACATCACTATTTATTTATAACTCTCTAACAAATATAAGCGAAGAACGAGAGCGTAATTTTTCTATAAAATCTACATGCGCCGTGCTCAAAAAGATATAAGTGAAGTATTAGATTAACTGCTAAGCTCAAAAGAGATAAGTGAAGCACATAGAGTATTCTAAAAAATTATGATGATGTGGTAACTCTCTCAAATAGGTAGTTCGAGCAAAAGATGATTTTGGCAAACATAAGGTAAAAGTAAACAAAAGCAAACGATGCTCCAAGCAAAACTCAGATCATGTGATAAATAAACATGTAGCTCCAAGTAACATACCGATGGATTGAGACGAAGAGGGGATGCCTTTCGGGTCATCCCCAAGCTTAGACGCTCAAGTCTTCCAAAAATATTACCTTGGGGTGCCTTGGATATCTCCGAGCTTATACTTTTTTTCTTCTGATTCCTTTGCCCATCGGGATAATACCCAAAACTTGAAAACTTCAATCACATAAATCTCAACAAAACTTCGTGAGATCTGTTAGTATAAGGAACATATCAAATACTTTCAAGTGTTGTTATAAGTTGATCCTTATTTTATTTGCACATAAGGTACTGTATTATAACTTCTCCATGGCTTATACCCCCTGATATAATCTATAGCATCATCAAAACAAGCAAACTATGCAAGCAAAAAATAGAATCTGACTGAAACAGAACAATTTGTAGTGATATGTAATGAACGTATACTTTTGTAACTCCACAAATTCTAAAAAATTAGGAAGACCCAAGGAATATGTATATCCGTACAGTGTAAAACATTAAGCTTAAAAATTCATTCCAGTAAAATCAGAGAAATTCTGCACTCGACATCAAAGTTTATGTTTTTGCATCGTCTCAATTCTAATCATCATACAAATCATACCAAATGCTTTACTTCAAAAAACCTCTAATTAAATCATAAAAACAGAATCATTACATAGGAAATAATAGTGTTATCACAAACAAACAGACAGTAAAATACAAAAATAAAGATAACTATTGTGTTGCCTCCCAACAGGTGTTTTTGTTTTACGCCCCTAGCTAGGCATATTGCATAGTGTCAAGTGTTGTCATATTTGACACTCCACCCATAAGTAGATATATTGATTGATTCATAAGGTGGTCTAAATCTCTTCCTAGGTAAGTGTTCCATCTCTTTCTTTAATGGAAATTGGAAACTTATGTATCCCTCTTTCATGTCAATGGTTGCACCTATAGTTCGTGGGAAGGGTCTTCCAAGTATAATTGGACAAGTAGGGTTGCAATCCATATCAAGCCCAATGAAATATAGAGGCACATAATTTTTATTTTCAATTATCAACACATCTTTTATTCTACCCAATGGTTTCTTAACGGTAGAATCCGAAAGCTACAAGTATAGGGAACATTCTTCAATATTAGTCAGACCAGACACATCACATAAATATTTAGATATAGTTGGAACGCTATCACCAAGGTCACAGAAAGCATTGAATTCATATTTATTTTTCTTAATTTTTATAGTAGATTCCCACTCATCATGCAACTTTCTAGGAATAGAAACTCCAAGCTCAAGTTTCTCATCATAAGCTTTTACCATAGCTTCCACTATATGTTGAGTAAAAGCTTTGTTTTGTTCATAAGAATTGGGTGAGATAATAATGAATTGCAGCAAGGAAATACATTATAATAAATAGAAATTATCATAATTTAAGTCCTTGTAATACAAAATAGTGGGAACGCCACTAGTTAAAGTGTTTACCTCTCCAAACCCACCTTTTCAGTTTTAGCATTAAAATCATCACCCTCCAAGCAAACGTGACGCTCCTTTACTAGAGTTGACCCATATACAGTACCTTTATAATTGATATTCATAAAATAAAAAAGGATTCAATAGGAGAACTACCAATCATTTTAAGATCTTCATCATGATTCCAATAAAAACCGAGAGGAAGAGCTTTTTCTACGAATTCCCGCTTAACTTTCAACTTAGTAGTCCTCTCCTTATTTTCATCAACAATAAAAACTTGGATATATTTAATAATCTCATTAAAATCATTCTTTGGAGTCAAAGACATTTTAAGAGTTTCTACATCAAGAGCAATTATATCCATGTTTTTAGCCAAAGTATCAAAAACATGCAATTTGTATTTTACCATAGTATTGAAAACTTTTTGAGAACTAATGAATTGCTTCACTCTGTTATCAAGTTAAGAGGGTATTCTATCAGAATTTGTAGAATAATTACATAATAATTGCCATAACCATTAATAACTACTAAAGGTGCACAACTAGGTGTCGAACCCCAGACATATCACATCACATTACACGTACATATGACATACTCAATATGCATAGATACAATAATGGCATCACAACATAACCATACAATACCACAAAATTTATTTAGAAGACTCGGAAAAGCCTTGCGTAATAAGTTCATACAGGTAGGGTCAAATGACCCGACACTCAAGTCATACAAACAAAGTCATACAAGCCATGCGGAAGCATTAAAGCTGTCTGAGTACACATAGATGAAAGGAAAAGGCATAAAGCCTGACTATCTACAGATCCCTTCCAAAGGGGCCAGGTCGTAGCTAGGACACCAGCTACTCATCATCATCGACGTCTAGGTAGAACCCACCAGATGGTTCGTGGTTATCATCTGCAACATTTATTAAGCAAACATGAGTACGGAAGTACTCAACAAGACTTTAAATCAGATTTGTCTACTTATGCACAAGTATCAACAAAGGGGGTTGTGGGGTTTCATGCAGCAAGCCAGCTTTGACTATTGGATAATCTATACTACGACTACAAGTATTTTTGAACAAGTTTTGATAAGTCGTACACGAGTACACTACCACCACAACAATACACTACCATGGATTCTTTCCCGTATCCCCACAAGAATGCCATCCATGATACTCACACTTGTCTTGATACTTTTATGAGTAGCCATTAAGCTTATCTATGAACAACGTATGTTTCCAAGTAGTCCATGTTCGCGGACGCGACTATTCGAATAGATCATAACCCTGCAGGGGTGTACTTGTTCACACATGCTCTCGCCACTTATCTCCATGTGCACTTCACGCACGTCGGCAACCTTCAAGTGGAAGCCCAGCGAGGGAGTCGGCCACGACCGTTAACCACGCTAATACCTAGTATAGGTTTATCGCCTATTTGAGACTGAACCCGCATGGAAGTCCGGCCGAAGTTTCTGCTACAAGCTCAAATGATGTGCGAAAGGGTTCCCAAGCCCACCATCCGGGTGCTACTTGGTACACCTGTTGGAAATATGCCCTAGAGGCAATAATAAATTAGTTATTATTATATTTCTTTGTTCGTGATAATCATTTATTATCCATGCTATAATTATATTGATTGGAAACATAGACACATGTGTGGATACATAGACAAAACACTGTCCCTAGTAAGCCTCTAGTGACTGGCTCGTTGATCAAAGATGGTCAAGGTTTCCTGACCATAGACAAGTGTTGTCTCTTGATAACGGGATCACATCATTAGGAGAATCATGTGATGGAGTAGACCCAAACTATGTACGTAGCATATTGATCGTGTCATTTTATTGCTATAGTTTTCTGCTTGTCAAGTATTTATTCCTATAACCACGAGATCATATAACTCACTGGCACCGGAGGAATACCTTGTGTGTATCAAACGTCACAACGTAACTGGGTGACTATAAAGATACTCTACAGGTATCTCCGAAGGTGTCCGTTGAGTTAGTATGGATAAAGACCGGGATTTGTCACTCCGTGTGACGGAGAGGTCTCTCGGGGCCCACTCGGTACAACATCACGCACAAGCCTTGCAAGCAATGTGACTAAGTACAAGTCACAGGATCTTGTATTACAGAACGAGTAAAGAGACTTGCCGGTAACGAGATTAAAATAGGTATGCGGATACCGACGATCGAATCTCGGGCAAGTAACATGCCGAAGGACAAAGGGAATGATATACGGGATTATATGAATCCTTGGAACTGAGGTTCAACCGATAAAATCTTCGGATAATATGTAGGATCCAATATGGGCATCCAGGTCCTGCTATTGGATATTGACCGAGGAGTGTCTCGGGTCATGTCTACATAAGTCTCGAACCCGCAGGGTCTGCACACTTAAGGTTCGATGATGTTTTAGTATAGTTGAGTTATATGTGTGGTTACCGAATGTTGTTCGGAGTCCCTAATGAGAGCACGGACGTCACGAGGGTTTCCAGAATGGTTCGGAGACGAAGATTGATATATAGGATAGTTTCATTTGGTCACCGAAAAGTTTCGGGTATTTCCGTAGTGTACCGGGAGTGAAGAATGGGTTCCGGGAGTTTACCGGGAGGGGCCCACCCACCCGGGAGTGAGCCCAAGGCCCTAGGGTGCCGCCACAAGTCCTTATTGGGCTGGTGGAGTCAGCCCCAGAGGGCTATGGCGCCACATAAGAAAATACCAAAAGAAAAGAAAAAGAAAAAGGAAAGAGGGAGGTGGGAACGAAGAGGAGGACCGCTCCTTGCCAAACCGAATTGGAGGATGAGTCCTCCTCCTCCTGGCAGCCGGCGCACCTTGAGGGCCTTGTCCCTCAAGACTAGCCCCTCCCCCTTCCTCCTATATATAGTGGTGGTTTAGGGCTTTTTGAGACACAACTTTGCCACGTGCAACTCAAACCTACACCTCGTAGTTCTTCCTCTAAATTAGATTTCTGCGGAGCTCGATGGGAGCCCTGCAGGAATAGATCATCACCAACACCGGTGCGCCATCACGCTGCCGGAGAATTCATCTACTTCTCCGTCTCTCTTGCTGGATCAAGAAGGCCGAGATCGTCATCGAGCTGTACGTGTGCGGAACGTGGAGGTGCCGTCAGTTCGGTGCTAGATCGGAACAGATCGTGGGATGGATCGCGAGACGGTTCGTGGGACGGATCGTCGGACGGTTCGAGGGACGTGAAGACGTTCCACTACATCAACCGCATTTCTTAAGGCTTCCCGCTGTGCGATCTACAAGGGTACGTAGATATATTCTCCACTCGTAGATGGACATCACCATGATAGGTCTTCGTGTGCGTAGGAAATTTTTTGTTTCCCATGCAACGTTCCCCAACAGTGGTATCGGAGCTAGGTTCATGCGTAGATGTTATCTCGAGTAGAACACAAAAGGTTTTGTGGACGATGATGTTCGATTTGCTGCCCTCGTTAGTCTTTTCTGAATTCGGCGGCATTGTTGGATTGAAGCGGCTCCGACCGACATAACTCGTACGCTTACGAGAGACTGGTTTCATCGATTGACATGCAACCTCGTTGCATAAAGATGACTGGCGGGTGCCTGTTTCTTTAACTTTAGTTGAATTGCTTTTGACCGAGGCGGTCCTTGGAGAGGTTAAATAGCAATTTGCACATCTCCGTTGTGGTTTTTGCGTAAGTAAGATGCGATCATACTAAATACCCATAACAGCTACGTAAAACATGCAACAACAAATTAGAGGACGTCTAACTTGTTTTTGCCGGGTATGCTTGTGATATGATATGGTCTATGACGTGATGTGATATATTGGATGTATGAGATGATCATGTTGTAATAGTTAATACCGACTTGCACGTCGATGCTAAGTCAACCGGCATGAGTCATATGGTTGTCTTTAAACTAACATTTGTGTTTGCAGATGCGTTTACTATATTGCTAGGTTGTAGCTTCAGTAGTAATAGCATACATAGCATGACAACCTCGATGGCGACACGTTGATGGAGATCATGGTGTGGCACCGGTGACAAGAAGATCATGCCGGTGCTTTGGTGATGGAGATCAAGAAGCACAAGATGATGGCCATGTCATGTCACTTATGACTTCCATGTGATGTTAATAATTTTATGCAACTTATTTTTCATAGAAGGATGGTAGCATTATAAGGTGATCTCTCACTAAAATTTCAAGATGAAATTGTGTTCTCCCCGACTGTGCACCATTGCGAGAGTTCGTCGTTTCGAGACACCACGTGATGATCCGGTGTGATAGACTCAACGTTCAGATACAACGGGTGCAAAACAGTTGCACACACGGAACACATCAGACTGAAAGGTCGAGCATGAACCGTATAGCTGATATGATTAGCATAGAGATGCTTACCACTGAAACTATTCTCAACTCACGTGATGATAGGAGTTAAGTTAGTGGATTTGGATCAGGTACCACTCAAATGACTAAAGAGATGTACTTTTTGAGTGGGAGTTTATTAAGTAATTTGATTAGTTAAACTCTAATTATAATGAACATAGTCAAAAAGTCTTTGTGAATTATGATGTAGCTTGCGCTATAGCTCTACTATTTTTTTATGTTCCTAGAGAAAATTTAGGTGAAAGATGATAGTACCAACTTGGCGGACTGAGTCCGTAAAACTGAGGATTGTCCTCATTGCTGCGCAGAAGGCTTATGTCCTTAATGCACCACTTGATGTGCTGCACCTCGAGCGCCGTCTATGGATGTTGCGAACATCAGACATACACGTTTTTGATGCCTACGTGATAGTTCAGTGCGTAATACTTAATGTCTTAGAAGCAAGGCGCTGAAGATGTTTTGAAACGTTACGGAACATAAGAGATGTTCTAAGAGATGAAATTGAGATTTCATGCTCGCGCCCTTGTTGAGAGGTATGAGACCTCCGACAAGATTCTTTGTCTACAAAGTAAAGGAGAAAAGCTCAAATCGTTGAGCATGTTCTCAGATTGTCCGAATACAACAATCGCTTGAATCAAGTGGGAGTTAATCTTCCACATGAGATAGTGATGGTTCTCCAAAGTCCGTGCCACTAAGCTGCTAGAGCTTTATGATGAACTATAACATATCAAGGATATATATGATGATCCTTGAACGATTCGCAATGTTTGTCACTGCGAAAGTAGAAATCAAGAAGGAGCATCAATTGTTGATGGTTAGTAAAACCACTAGTTTCAAGAAGGGCAAGGGCTAGAAGGGATACTTCATGAAATGGCAAATCAGTTGTTGCTCTAATGAAGAAACCCAAGATTGAACCCAAACCCGAGACTAAGTGCTTCTGTTATGAGGGGGAATAGTCACTGAGGCGGAGCTACCCTAGATACTTGGTAGATGAGAAGGCTGGCGAAGTCAACCGAAGTATATTTGATATACATGATATTGATGTGTACTTTACTAGTACTCCTAGTAGCACGAGGGTATTAGATACCGGTTCGATTGCTAAGTGATTAGTAACCCGAAATAAAAGGTACGGAATAAACGGAGACTAGCTAAAGGTGAGGTGACGATAAGTGTTGGAAGTGTTTCCAAGGTTGATGTGATCAAATATCGCACGCTCCCTCTACCATCGGGATTGGTGTTAAACCTAAATAATTGTTATTTGGTGTTTGCGTTGAGCATGAACATGATTGGATCATGTTTATTGCAATACGATTATTCTTTTAAAGAGAATAATGGGTATTCTATTTGCTTGAATAATTACCTTCAATGGTTTATTGAATCTCGATCGTAGTTTTACACAAGTTCATAATATTGGTGCCATGAGATACAAAGTAGTAATGATAGTACCACTTACTTGTGGCACTACTGCTTGAGTCATGTCGGTATAAAATGCATGAAGAAGCTCCATAGTGATGGATCTTTGTACTCACTCACTTTTGAAATGTTTGAGACATGCAAACCATACCTGTTGTTATAAACGGATGAAGAAAATCCATGCAGATGGATCGTTTGGACTCACTTGATTTTGAATCACTTGAGACATGCAAAATCATACCACATGGATCAAGAAAGTAACTTGTTGGATGCAATACATTTTTGAAGTGTGTAGTCCAATGAGTACTCAGGCACGCAGTGGATATCATTGTGTTCTTACTTCACTGATGATTTGAGTAGATACAGGAGTATTTACTTGATGAATCACAAGTATGAAATATTGAAAAGTTCAAAGCTATTTCAGAATGAAGGTCATCGTGACAATAGGATAAACTGTCTACGATATGATCATATAAATGAATACCTGAGTTGCGAGTTTTCGTACACAATTAAGACAATGTGGAAATTGTTTCGCAATTCATGCCACCGGGAACACCATAGGGTGATGGTGTGTCCAAACGTTATAGCCACACCCTATTGGATATAGCGCATACTATGATGTCTCTTATCGAATTACCACTATCGTTTATGGGTTATGCATTAGAGACAACCGCATTCACTTTAAATAGGGCACCGCATATTTCCGTTGAGATGACACAGTATGAACTATGGTTTGGAGAAACCTGAGCCGTCGTTTCTTGAAATTTGGGGCTACGACGCTTATGTGAAAAAGTTTCAGTCTGATAAACTCGAACCCAAAGTGGATAAATGCATCTTCATAGGACATCCAAAACAGTTGGATGCATCTCCAATCTCAGATCCAGAAGCAAAGTGTCTGTTTCTAGAAACGGGTCCTTTATCGAGGAAAGGTTTCTCTTGAAAGAATGGAGTGGGAGAGTGATGGAACTTGATGAGTTTAATGAACCGTGACTTCAACTAGTGTGTAGCAGGGCGCAGGAAGATGTTCGTGTGGCGCCTACACCAATTGAAGTGGAAACTGATGATGGTGATCATTGAGCTTCGGATCAAGTTACTGCAAACCTCATAGGTCGACAAGGTTGCGTACTACTACAGAGTGGTACGGTAACCCTATCTTGGAGGTCATGTTGTTGAACAACGATGAACCTACGAGCTATGGAGAAGCGATGGTGGGCCCGAATTCCGACAAATGGCTGGAGGCCATGAAATCCGAGAGAGGATCCATGTATGAAAACAAAGTGTAGACATTGGAAGAACTACTTGATGGTCGTATGACTATTAAGTAAAGATGGATCTTTAAAACGAAGACAAACGATGATGGTGAAAATTCACCATTAAGAAAAGCTCGACTTATCGCAAAGATGTTTCCGACAAGTTCAAAAGAGTTGACTAAGATGAGACTTTCTCAGTCGTAGTGATGCCAAAAGTCTGTTGCAGTTGTGTTAGCAGTTGCTGCACTATTTATGAAATATTGCACATAGGATGACAGAAAATTGTTTCCTTTCCTTGAGGAAAGGTTGTATGTGATACAACCAGAAGGTTTTATCGATCCTAAAGATGCAAACAAATATGCAAGCTCCAGCAATCCTTCTATGGACTGGTGCAAGCATCTCGGAGTTGGAATATACGCTTTGATGAGATGATCAAAGTTTTTGGGTTTGTACAAGGTTTATGAGAAACTTGTATTTCCAAAGAAGTGAGTGGGAGCACTATAGAATTTCTGATAAGTATATGTAGTTGACATATTGTTGATCAGAAGTATGTAGAATTTCTGTAAAGCATGAAGGGTTGTTTGAAAGGAGTTTTTCAAAGGAAGACCTGGATAGAGCTAATTGAACATTGAGCATCAAGATCTATGGAGATAGATCAAAACGCTAAATAGAACTTCCAATAAAATGCATGCCTTGACAAGTGTTGAAGTAGTTCAAAATAGATCAGCAAAGAAGGAGTTCTTGGTTGTGCTGTAAGATGTGAATTTGAGTAAGAATCAAAACCCGACCACGACAGAATAAAGAGAATGGATGAAGGTCGTCTTTTGTGCCTTAGCTCTAGACTCTAAAGTATGCCATGCTGTCTACCACACCTGATGTGTGCCTTGCCATGAGTCTATCAAGGGGTACAAGGAGTGATCCAGGATTGAGTCACTAAACATCGGTCAAATTGTCCTTAGTAACTAATGGACTAAGGAATTTTTCTCGATCATGGAGGTGGTTAAAGAGTTCGTCGTAAAGGGTTACGTTGATGCAAGCTTTGACACTAATCTGAATAACCATGAGTAGTAAAACGGATTCGTATAGTAGAGTAGATATTTGGAATATTTCCTAATAGCACGTAGTAGCAGCATCTATAAGATAACATAAAGACTTGTAAAGTTCACACAGATCTGAAAGGTTCAGAATCATTGACTAAAACCTATCTCACAAGCAAGACGTGATCAAACCCCAGGACCATATGGGTGTTGGATTCGTTAAAATCACATAGTGATGTGAACTAGATTATTGACTCTAGCGCAAGTGGGAGACTGTTGGAAATATGCCCTAGAGGCAATAATAAATTAGTTATTATTATACTTCTTTGTTCGTGATAATCGTTTATTATCCATGCTACAATTGTATTGATTGGAAACATAGATGCATGTGTGGATACATAGACAAAACACTGTCCCTACTAAGCCTCTAGTTGACTAGCTCGTTGATCAAAGATGGTCAAGGTTTCCTGACCATAGACAAGTGTTGTCGCTTGATAACGGGATCACATCATTAGGAGAATCATGTGATGGACTAGACCCAAACTATGTACGTAGCATATTGATCGTGTCATTTTATTGCTATTGTTTTCTGCTTGTCAAGTATTTATTCCTATAACCATGAGATCATATAACTCACTGGCACCGGAGGAATACCTTGTGTGTATCAAACGTCACAACGTAACTGGGTGACTATAAAGATACTCCACAGGTATCTCCGAAGGTGTCCGTTGAGTTAGTATGGATCAAGACTGGGATTTGTCACTCCGTGTGACAGAGAGGTATCTCGGGGCCCACTCGGTAATAAAACATCACGCACAAGCCTTGCAAGCAATGTGACTAAGTATAAGTCACAGGATCTTGTATTACAAAATGACTAAGAGACTTGCCGATAATGATATTGAAATAGGTGTGCGGATACCGACGATCGAATCTCGGGCAAGTAACATGCCGTAGGAAAAAGGGAATCATATACGGGATTATATGACTCCTTGGCACTGAGGTTCAACGAATAAGATCTTCGGATAATATGTAGGATCCAATATGGGCATCCAGGTCCTGCTATTGGATATTGACCGAGGAGTGTCTCGGGTCATGTCTACATAATCTCGAACCCGCATGGTCTGCTCACTTAAGGTTGGATGATATTTTAGTATAGTTGAGTTATATGTGTGGTTACCGAATGTTGTTTGGATTCCTGGATGAGATCACGGACATCATGAGGGTTTCTAGAATGGTCCGTAGACGAAGATTGATATATAGGATGGTTTCATTGGTCACCGGAAAGTTTCGGGTATTTCCGTAGTGTACCGGGAGTGACGAATGGGTTCCGGGAGTTTACCGGGAGGGGCCCACCCACCCGGGAGTGAGCCCAAGGCTCTAGGGTGCCGCCACAAGTCCTTATTGGGCTGGTGGAGTCAGCCCCAGAGGGCTATGGCGCTACATAAGAAAATACCAAAAGAAAAGAAAAAGAAAAAGGAAAGAGGGAGGTGGGAACGAAGAGGAGGACCGCTCCTTCCTAAACCGAATTGGAGGATGAGTCCTACTCCTCCTGGCAGCCGGCGCACCTTGAGGGCCTTGTCCCTCAAGACTAGCCCCTCCCCCTCCTCCTATATATAGTGGTGGTTTAGGGCTTTTTGAGACACAACTTTGCCACGTGCAACTCAAACCTACACCTCGTAGTTCTTCCTCTAGATTAGATTTCTGCGGAGCTCGGGCGGAGCTCTGCAGGAATAGATCATCACCAACACCGGCGCACCATCACGCTGCCGAAGAACTCATCTACTTCTCCGTCTCTCTTGCTACATCAAGAAGGCCGAGATCGTCATCGAGTTGTACGTGTGCTGAACGCGGAGGTGCCGTCCCTTCGGCGTTAGATCGGAACGGATCGTGGGACGGATCGCGAGACGGTTCATGGGACGGATCGTGGGACAGTTCGAGGGACGTGAAGACATTCCACTACATCAACCGCGTTTCTTAACACTTCCTGCTATGTGATCTACAAGGGTACGTAGATAAAATATCCACTCGTAGATGGACATCACCATGATAGGTCTTCGTGTGCGTAGGAATTTTTTTGTTTCCCATGCAACGTTCCCCAACAACACCGTGCCACTGCCTACCACGTCACAGTCCACCTCTAAGGTCAGCACTGTGCAAACACCAGAAACTACTTGCAACTACTGGACCGAGTACTAGGCGATTAATAAGCTGAGAGGGTCCATTGGTTTCGGGCCCAATGTATGGTAGTATCGAGTCTTTGATCACATACACGGTACTTAGTTCCTATGAACTATTCCAATGAGAAAGACCGCCATGTACTCCTACATAGCGTCTCATCGGTACCTTTACCAAATCAGGTTCAACACTTAACATTTGTCAGCAGAACACATTTATCCACTCCAATCCATCACCGAGATGAAACGGGCATGACACAACTCTAAACATAGCAAGCATAGCAGGTAAAGCACATCATGGCTCAAGCATCTACCAGGTATGCTTGGTTGCATGGTTTAGATATTTACTATGACAATGACATCATGGCCACTTCAAATAAGGTATTTTCATATACCCTTTTAATTGATTTGACCTAATGCTCAGGTATAACTTGTTCTATCATGCATGAAAATAACACCATTGGATTCTTTGTATTTTATGATAAATTTTCATATATAATTTATTTTAATCTGAGTTACAGATTAGTTCCTATGATTTTTAGAAGTTTGGAACTAATTCTGGAATTTTATTAATCACATAAATCTAATTATTGCACCAGCATGACATCAGCATTGCATCAGGTGGTCAATTTGGCCATTGTTGGTCAAACCTGACCAGTGGGGTCCATTGGTGAGTGTCTCAGACACTAACTGAGATTAAATCTAAACTAATAAGCTAATTAACAGTTCTAGGCCCACTAGTCAGTGAATAGTTAGAGTTTAAATAATTGAATTATTTAATTAGATTAATATTTTCACTAACCATAGGCTGGCCCCACCTAGCAGTAACCTAGGGAGGTGAAGCCCATCGTCGATGGGGTCAAAACCACCGGCGGTGAGCCGGCGGCAGCTCTAGAGACGGCAGAGGAGGTCGGGATTCCTCCTCCGGCGACCAAATGGACGGCTGAGACCACAAATGGATCGGACTCTCACCCGCGCATCTAAAGGAGCAAGTCTTAGGGGATGGGTGCTACTGTGACAACAGACCTTCCCTGGCAAAGGCATCAGGAATCTTGCTGCTACGGCTACGCCTATAGGGACTTCCTTGGCAAATATGCAAAGGATTTCCCCACGGCCTTGGAGACTTGCGTTGGTGTTCCCTTGAAGAGGAAAGGGTGATGTAGCACAACAGCGGTAAGTATTTCCCTCAGTTTTGAGAACCAAGGTATCAATCCAGTAGGAGGAGTGTTCAAGTCACAAGTACCTGGACAAACACAAAGAGCTTGCACCCAACGCTATGAAGGGGTTGTTAATCCCTTATAGATTGTTTCCAAAGTGAGAACTGAAAGCAACAAGGTAAACAAAGCAAAGTAAAAGTGAAAGTGGAGACGATAGTTGTGAATAGATCCGGGGCCGTAGTGTTCACTAGTGGCTTCTCTCATGAAAGCAAGTAGACGGTGGGTGAACGAATTACTGTCGAGCAATTGATAGAACCGTGCAAAGTCGTGACGTTATCTAAGGCAATGATTATCTCTATAGGCATCACGTCCAAAACAAGTAGACCGATACTTTCTGCATCCACTACTATTACTCCACACATCGACCGCTATCCAACATGCATCTAGTGTATTAAGTTCATGAGAACAGAGTAACTCCTTAAGCAAGATGACATGATGTAGATGGACAATCTCATATCTATGATAAAAGGCCATCTTGTTACCCTTGATGGCAACAACACGATGCGTGCCTTGCTGCCCCTTCTGTCACTGGTAAAGGTCACCACATGGTATGAATCCAAAACCAAGCACTTCTCCCATTGCAAGAATCATAGATCTAGTTGGCCAATCAAAACCCAAAACTCGGAGAGACTTACAAGGATATCAAATCATGCATATAAGAAATCAGCAAAGACTCACATATAATTCATAGATAATCTGATCACAAATCCACAATTCATCAGATCTCTACAAACACACCGCCAAAGAGGATTACATCAGATAGATCTCCATGAAGATCATGGAGAACTTTGTATTGAAGATCCAAGAGAGAGAAGAAGCCACCTAGCTACTAACTATGTACCCGTAGGTCTGAAGTGGACTACGCACGAGTCATTGGAGAGGCGATGATGTTGATGTAGAAGCCCTCCAACTCCAAAGTCCCCTCCGGCAGGGCACCGGGAAGGGTCTCCAGATGAGAACTCGTGGAAAGGGAAGCTTGCAGCGGCGGAAAGTGTTTTCGTGGATACCCTGATTTTTTCTGGGATTTTAGGGAATTTATAGGCCAAAGAGCTAGGGCAAGGGAGCGCCTGGGAGGCCACAAGCCTGGTTGCAGCGGCCCCCCTGGCCGCGGCAACAGGGCTTGTGGGCTCCCTGTGGGCCCACTGCCTTGGCCCTCAAGCTTCCCGATCTTCTTCTGTTCTGGAAAAATTTATTTTGGAGATTTTATTCCATTTGGACTCCGTTCCAAAATCAGATATGAAAAGAGTCAAAAACACAGAAAAACAGGAACTGGCACTTGGCACTGAATTAATAAGTTAGTCCCAAAAAAGATATAAAAGGTATATAAAACATCCAAAGTTGACAAGATAACAGCGTGAAACCATCAAAAATTATAGATACATTTGAGACGTATCAAGAATCCCCAAGCTTAACTCCTGCTTGTCCTCGAGTAGGGAAGTGATAAAGAATGAATTTTTTATGCTTTCATGCTACCTAGCATAGATGTCCTTTGTAACTCCTCTGATGTGACGTGAATGTTTAGATCCATTAGATTAAAAACAATAGTTTGCTATTGACGTGGAGACAGTAATAATTCAAGCAAACTAGCCAGGTAATCATGAACTTTCAAAATAACAAGGCCAAAAGAAAGTTATCCCTACAAAATCATATAGTGTGGCTATGCTCTATCATCCTTGCACAACGAATTTGAATCATGCACAACCCCGGTATTGGCCAAGTAATTGTTTTCACACCTTTACTTTCTCAAACTTTTTCAACTCTCACGCAATACATGAGCGTGAGCCATGGTTTTAGCACTATAAGTGGTGTGGAGTGTGGCGGAGGTTGCAAGGCAAACAAGGAGAAGATGGTCACATTGACTAGGCATATCAATGAGCTATGGAGATGCTCATCAATAGATATCAATGTGAATGAGTAGGGATTGCCATACAATTGATGCACTAGAGCTAAGAGTAAGTGAAAGCTCTTAAAGAAAACTAGTGGGCATGCATCCAACTTGCTTGCTCACGAAGACCTAAGGCAATTTTGAGGAAGCCTATCATTGGAATATACAAGCCAAGTTATATAATGAAAATTTCCCACTAGCTATACGGTGGTGACAAAATGAGAGACTCTCAATCATGAAGATCATGGTGCTTAATATGCACAAGTGTGGAAAGATAGTAGCATTGTCCCTTCTCTCTTTTTCTCTCATTTTTTGTGGGCTCTTTGGCCTCTTTTTTTGGTGGGCATCTTTGGCCTCTTTTATTTCCTCAAATGGGACAATGCTCAATCAATGATGATCAACGCACTTACAACTCAAAACTTAGAGCAATGATGACTCTATATGGAATGCCTTCGGTAGTGTACCGTGACAATGATCTAGCATGGCATAGACATCAACGGAAACATCATGCTAGCTATCTTATGATCATGCAATGGCAATGTAGAAGTGGTGGCACATGTCATGGTGGTAGTTGCATGGCAATATATCTCGGAATAGCTTTGAAAAAGCCATAGTAGGTAGGTATGGTCGCTGTCTTGAGGGAGGCTATATTGGTGGTTTTGTGCACCGACGAAAGTTGCACGACACTAAAGAAGATAGTGATGGTGGAAGGTGAAAGTGCATATAAACCATGGACTCAACATTAGTCATGAAGAACTCATATACTTGTTGCAAAAGTTTTTGTAGTAATCGAAACAAAGCATTCAACGCATACTCCTAGGGGAAGGGTTGGTAGGTATAAACCATCGCGCGATCCCGACCGCCACACAAAGGATGACAATCAATAGACTAATCATGCTCAGACTTCATCACATAGCGGTTCACCATACGTGCATGCTACGGGAATCACTAACTTCAACACAAGTATTTTTAGATCCACAACACCTTACTAATATAACTTCAATATTACCACTACCACAACTCAAAACTAATTGAGACGAATCAAACTTCTCCAACTACTCAATGCACATGAAGGTGGAAGTTTTCATATCCCTTTGGATAACTACCCTTTTTGAGACTACTATCAAAGCATAGATCAACTACCAAGCCACGCACTTCCGTGCTCTAAAAGATATAATCGAAGCACATAGAGCAAAATCAACTAGCTCAAAAGATATAAGTGAAGCACATGTGAGCTGAATTGTCTAACCGAAGGATATAAGTGAAGCTCGACAAAATCACGGTGTGTGCATGTCTCTCTCTCTAGGCGTGCAACAAGGATGATTGTGACACAACAAAAATAAAAGGCTCCTACGATACAAGACGCTCGAAGCAAAACACATAACATGTGGTGAATAAAAATATAGCCCCAAGTAACGTTACCGATGGATTGAAAACGAAAGAGGGGATGCCTTCCCGGGGCATCCCCAAGCTTAGGCTTTTACGACATCCTTGAATCAACTTGGGGTGCCTTGGGCATCCCCAAGCTTGAGCTCTTGCCACTCTTTATCTCTTTGTCCATAAGAACTTCACCCAAAACTTGAAAACTTCACAACACGAAACTTAAACAGAAACTCGTGATAACATTAGTATAAGAAAGCAAACCACCACTTCCGTAGGTACTGTAGCAAACTTAAATTCTACTCATGTTGATGTTGAGTTACTGTATTTTCAATCTTCCATGGCTAATACCCCCCGATACTATCCATAGTTTCATCAAAATAAGCAACCAACTCAACAAAAACAGAATCTGTTAACAGCAGACGAGTCTGTAGCAATCTGTATACTTCGTATACTTCTGGTACTTCAAAAATTCTAAAAACTTACGAAAGCCTGAATAATTTGCGTGGCAATCAACAACAAAAAGAATCAACTCAAATGCTCTTACAGAAAAAAAGAAAATTCTTTTCGTGAGCAGAAAGCTTCTGTCTTTTCCAGCATGACCAAACGATCATCCCCAAGACTAATCATAACGGTTTTGCTTGGCACAAACGCAAAAAGAAACACCAAAAACACAATCATAACAGAATTATGAAAGTGTGGAAAACACAAAACAGAAAAAAGGATAGATTCGTTGGGTTTCCTCCCAACAAGCGATATTGTTTAACACCCTTAGCTAGGCAAAAGGTGATGGAATCACGTATAGTCATCTTTGGTGCTCAAACCATAAGTAGCGTGATCATTTGTCATCTTAAGATCTTCATCTTTATTGGATGACTCACCACTAGCTTTAGGAACAAAAATAGACTTGACGATCTTTTTGAGAGTGAGATTTGGAGTATTTTGCACAGCGGCAAAAGTGGAACCCAAGTTGGTTATGACATCTTCTAGTTTGCCAATTCTAAAGGAATTATTAACTATAGGTTCCTTCTCCCTTAAAATTTTCAAGACCATTGCCACTTTGGATCCGTACTGAGTAATTTGATTGTGGATCTTTCTGTCCAAACCTTCAACAAGTTCAATTGTGCCAATTTTGTTTTCAATAGCATCAAGCCTTTGCATCACGTGTTCCAAGGTCAAGGTAGTTCCATTAACCATGAGCGGGGGTGAGCCTACGAAATTCATGATAGCTCCATATGAGTCAACAGTATGGCTCCCTGAAAAATTCCCGCCTACGATGGTATCAAGGATATACCTATTCCAAGGAGAGATTCCAACATAAAAACTGCGAAGAAGAATGGTAGTGGATTGCTTACGAGTAGATCTACTTTGAGCATTGCAAATCCTGTACCAAGAGTCCTTTAAATTTTCTTCCTCATTCTGCCTGAAATTGAGAACTTCGTTCTCAGGGGTATCGTTTGGAGTAGTGGGTTTAGCCATTGATGGACTATCCCACACACAAACGAGCAGGAAGTAAGCGGGAAAAGGAGAACGGCAAAAAGGCAAAAGGAAACGGCAACAGAGAAAGGCAAAAGGCAAAAGGAAACGACAAGGGAGAAAGGCAAATGAAAACGGCAAATGTGAAGTGGCGGAGAGGAAAACGAGAGGCAACTGGCAAAAAAGGTAAATGCAAGAGATGAGTTTGTGACACCTACTTGGATAGATCTTGACTTGATCTCTCCTCCCCGGCAATGGCGCCAGAAATCCTTCTGCTACTGCGACAACAAACCTTCCCTGGGAACGGCGCCAGGAATCCTGCTGCTACGGCTACGCCTATAGGGACTTCCTTGGCAAATATGGAAAGGATTTCCCCACAGCCTTGGAGCCTTGTGTTGGTGTTCCCTTGAAGAGGAAAGTGTGATGTAGCACAGCGGCGGTAAGTATTTCCCTCAGTTTTGAGAACCAAGGTATCAATCCAGTAGGAGGAGCGTTCAAGTCACAAGTACCTACACAAACACAAAGATCTTGCACCCAACGCTATGAAGGGGTTGTCAATCCCTTATAGATTGTTTGCAAAGTGAGAACTGAAAGCAACAAAGTAAACAAAGCAAAGTAAAAGTGAAAGTGGAGACGATAGCTGTGAATAGACCCGGGGGCCGTAGTGTTCACTAGTGGCTTCTCCCATGAAAGCAAGTAGACGGTGGTTGAACGAATTACTGTCGAGCAATTGATAGAACCGCGCAAAGTCGTGACGTTATCTAAGGCAATGATTATATCTATAGGCATGACGTCCAAAACAAGTAGACCGATACTTTCTGCATCTACTACTATTACTCCACATGTCGACCGCTATCCAGCATGCATCTAGTGTATTAAGTTCATGAGAACAGAGTAACGCCTTAAGCAAGATGACATGATGTAGATGGACAATCTCATATCTACGATAAAATCCCATCTTGTTACCCTTGATGGCAACAACACGATGCGTGCCTTGCTGCCCCTTCTGTCACTCGGAAAGGTCACCACACGGTATGAACCCAAAACTAAGCACTTCTCCCATGGCAAGAATCATAGATCTAGTTGGCCAAACAAAACCCAAGACTCGGAGAGACTTACAAGATATCAAATCATGCATATAAGAAATCAGCAAAGATTCAAATATAATTCATAAGTAATCTCATCACAAATCCACAATTCATCGGATCTCGACAAACACACCGCCAAAGAGGATTACATCGGATAGATCTCCATGAAGATCATGGAGAACTTTGTATTGAAGATCCAAGAGAGAGAAGAAGCCATATAGCTACCAACTACGAACCCGTAGGTCTGAAGTGGACTACTCACGAGTCATTGGAGAGGCGATGATGTTGATGTAGATGCCCTCCAACTCCAAAGTCCCATCCGACAGGGCACCGGGAAGGGTCTCCACATGAGATCTCGCGGAAACGGAAGCTTGCGGCGGCGGAAAAGTGTTTTCGTGGATGCCTTGATTTTTTCTGGGATTTTAGGGAATTTATAGGCCAAAGAGCTAGGGCAGGGGAGCGCCAGGGAGGCGACAAGCCTGGTTGCCGCGGGCCCCCTCGGCCGCGGCAACAAGGCTTGTGGGCTCCCTGCGGGCCCACTGCCTTGGCCCTCAAGCCTCCCGATCTTCTTCTGTTCTGGAAAATTTATTTCGGGGATTTTATTCCGTTTGGACTCCTTTCCAAAATCAGATTTGAAAAGAGTCAAAAACACAGAAAAACAGGAACTGTCACTTGGCACTGAATTAATAAGTTAGTCCCAAAAACGATATAAAAGGTATATAAAACATCAAAAGTTGACACGATAACAGCGTGAAACCATCAAAAATTATAGATACGTTTGACACGTATCACTGGGCTGGCCAGAATAGTTACCGGCGATGAGCTCAGCGGCTGCCGAAGTTCGGGCTTCATCGAGATCAATGTTGCAGCGCACGAAATAGCAGGAGCTAAGCACCTACAACACCTACTTGACGCGGCAAAGCTTCTCGTGGCCTCGGTTGGACCAACCGATCACCGGAGCGTCACTGGCGGTGAGCTCCCGTGGAGGATCTCGTCGGCATCTATGGAATTGGCAGCTACGTCTCGGGGTCGAAGGGGAAATGGAAGGGAATGGGTTCTACAGCTCACAAAGAGTGTAGAGGCATTGAAAGTGAGCTTGGGGAGGGACTGATGACGGTTAATCGATGACGGTGACCATGGTGACCGGAGGTGGAAGACGACAGCGTGACGACGATTCGGAGGCTCTTGGCATTGCGTGACTTGCTGGAGAGCTTGAGGGTGTTGAGCTGGAGCTGATGAGCATCCCAGAGGCTAGAGGGGTCGATGGGGCGAGCTAACGACGGCGATACCAAGATGCGGCCATGGCGGGAGAGAAGGGATGATGAAGGAGAGAGCGAATGAAGAGGGGAAGAAGCTAGCCATGGCGGAGGGAACCTTATCCCACTCACCAGCATGATGAGCAGGCAGGCTGTTGTGTGCCTCGGCCACGGCAAGCGGCGGCCACCTACTCCTCTTCCTACTGGTAGAGGTAGAAGACGACAGAGAGAAGGCCAGGTGGGCTGGGCCAGCGACAGGTAAGCTTTGTCCTTTCTTTTCTTTTTTTCTATTCTATTTTTTGTTTTAGTTATAACATGAGTTTTATTATTTTGTCTCGGCTCAAAAACTAAGACAAAAACCTTGTAAAAATATATGGAGCATATTTGAATTATTTCCAAACTCCACAAATTATTTTAGCATTTTTGTAGTAACCAAAATATTTATAGTTATTTGTTTTGGCAATTTCAGTGGCTTCTGTGGATTAATTAAAATGCCAAAAGTGTTTGAAAAATATATTTAATCTGTGAAATGTTGTTCCCAACATTTATCAGAAAAGATGAACATTTTTTAAAGCGATTTTGGGTTCATTGAAAACCACATTTAGATGAATTCCTTATATTAGAGTGAGGTGCTAGGGTTTTTCATAATCCCCATTTCACTTTAATGCAAAAAGAAAATATGATGCACACTCTAGCTAGGCACCAAGTAATGGAAACCAGGGATGTGACAACTCACCCCCACTCAAAAGAATCTCGTCCTGAGATTTTGGAGTCGTGGGGAAGAGCGCGGGGTACTCTAAACGGATACGGTCCTCCCTTTCCCAAGTTGCTTCTTTTTCAGAATGATTTAACCATTAGACCTTGAGAAACTTGAGGTTTCTATGTTGAGTGGTACGCCGAGCTTGGTCAAGAATACGAACAGGGTATTCTCGATATGAAAGGTTATCCTAGAGATCAAGCGTTTCATGGTCCACTTCACGAATGGGATCCGAAAAGCAACGCGTAAGTTGCGAGACGTGAAAACATCATGAACCTTGGAAAGGTGCGGTGAAAGTTCCAATTGGTAGGCAACCTCTCCTCGTTTGGACAGAACGCGAAAAGGACCAATGTAACGAGGAGTCAGTTTGCCTTTGATATCAAATCGATGGGTACCCTTCACAGGTGTAACCCGAAGGTAAGCCTTCTCGTCAACTTCAAAACGCACTGCATTATGATGACGATCATATTGGCTCATTTGATGAGATTGGGCTATTTTCAACTTTTCACGAATAATGCAAACTTGCTCTGTTGCCTCCTGGATCATATTCGGACTAAAAAGTTTCCTCTCCCCGGTTTCTGACGAGTTAAGAGGTGTTCGACACCTTCGTCCATAGAGAACTTGAAAAGGAGCTTTGCCCAAGCTTGATTGATAACTATTGTTATAAGCAAATTTGGCAAACAGAAGACATTTCTCCCAATTCACGCCGAAACATATAACACAAGCTCTAAGCATGTCTTCTAGGATTTGATTTACTCGTTCTACTTGACCACTTGACTAAGGCTGGAAAGCAGTGCTAAAGGAGAGATGTGTCCCCATGGCATTTTGAACACTTTCCCAGAAACGAGAAGTAAAGATACTCCCATGATCCGAGTTAATCTCCAAAGGAACCCCATGAAGAGAGACTATTCGAGAAATATATAACTCTGCTAGCTGACTAGCTATTATACTTTCTCGAACAGGAAGAAAATGAGCCACTTTGGAAAGACGATCAATGACCACAAAGATAACATTATTCCCTCTCTTTGTCCTGGGAAATCGGATGATGAAATCCATACCGACTTTGTCCCATTTCCACTCAGGAATAGCTAAAGGTTGAAGGGTTCCAGCAGGCCTTTGATTTTCTACTTTAACTCGACGACAAACGTCGCAATTTGCAACAAACTGAGCAATTTCTCTCTTCATCCTAGTCCACCAGAACCTCTGGCGTAGGTTCTGATACATCTTGGTACTACCAGGATGAATCGTGAGAGGAGATTCATGAGCCTCCTTAAGGATCAGACCTCTCAAGTTTCGTACCTTGGGCACCACAAGTCGATCCCCAAAGAACACAACGCCTTGGTCATTAATTGTAAAACATCCTGCACTCCCCTTCTGGATGTTCCTCCTGATATGGGAAACCCCCGGATCAACCTTTTGAGCCTCAATGACCTGATCCCTAAGAGTAGGTTTCGCCACCAAGGTAGAAAGAAATCCTTGAGGAACAATGTGGAGGTTTAACTTCCGAAATTCCTCATGGAGAAGTGGTTGACCTTGTTGTAACATCAGATTGTTACAATAAGACTTATGACTTAGTGCATCCGCCATGACATTGGCTTTTCCCGGGGTGTAAGTTATCCCTAAGTCGTAATCTGTGATCAAGTCGACCTACCGTCTTTGCCTGAGATTCAAATTCGGCAAGGTGTAGATCTATTTCAAGCTTTGGTGATCAGTGTAAATTTCGCAACTATTACCCAGAAGGTAATGTCGCTAAGTTTTTAGTGCATGGACTACAGCTGCAAGCTCAAGATCATGTGTGGGATAATTATCCTCATGTGGACGAAAATGTCGAGATGCTATGAAATCACATGACGATCTTGCATGAGAATGCAACCTAATACTTATCGTGAGGCGTTGCAATAGATAATAAAGTCCTTGGAGAAATCTGGTGGTACCAACACGGGTGCGGAAGTCAGGCGTCTTTTCAGTTCTTGAAAACTGTGCTCACACTATGGGGTCCACTCAAACTTTTTATCTTTCTTGAGGAGTTCAGTTACACGCTTTGCAACCTTGGAGAAGTTCTTGACAAAGCGGTGACAATAGCTCACTGGACGAAATAAACTTCTAACTTGCTTAACCGATTCAAGTTGAGTCCAATCAAGGGCAGCTTGAACTATCTGGGGATTGACATCAATACCTTTACCAGAAATCACATGGCCTAGGTAGGTCACTTCTAGCAACCAAAATTCACAATTGGAGAACTTGGGATAAAGGCGATGCCCTCGAAGTTTCATCAACACCAGCCTTAGATGCTTGGCATGTTCTTGTTCGTTCTTCGAGTAGATGATAATATCATCGAGGTAAACCACGCCTAATTTATCCAACTACTCCATGAAGATCGAATTCATCAAACGAGAGAAGGTGGCTAGAGCCTTGGTTAAACCGAAGGACATGACGGTGTACTCGCATTGGCCATAACGAGTAACAAAGGCCGTTTTTGGAATGTCCCCATTCTTGATCTTGATTTGATGGTAACCCAACCTCAAATCCATCTTGGAGAAGACTGAGGATCCAGCGAGCCGATCATACAAGTCAGTGATCCTAGGGAGCGGATACTTGTTCTTTATGGTAACCAGATTAACTAGTCGATAATCTACAACCATACGATCTGTTCCATCCTTATTCTTAACGAAGGGGACAGGACAAGCCCAAGGAGAAGAGCTAGGGCGAATGAAAACTTTATTCAATGCCTCATCTAGTTGTTTCTTAAGTTCGACTAGCTCTAAGGGTGCAATATTATAGGGTCTTCTGGCTATTGGGATGGTTCCTCGAACAAGATCAATCAAAAACTCTACATCCCTCTCAGGTGGAATGCCTGGCAGTTCTTCTAGAAAGACATCCGGAAAATCACGGACTACCAGAATATCTTCTAGCTCTGGGAGAGGGCTAGCATTGAGGGAATAGAGTTAGCATTTGGCAGCTCGAGTCGAGATATTAACTGTCTCACCCGATGGATGTGTAAGTTGAACATTCCTAGAATGAGTATCAATCTTGGCGTAATGGGTTGACATCCAGTTCATACCCAATATGATATTGATATCTCGAGACTTAAGAGCTATCAAGGATGCTAGGAAGACTCGCCTGTCCACAAGAATTTCATTGTCGTAACTTATCCTAGAGGTTTTCCATTTACTACCAGGAGTTTGAACCACTAATGGGATGGGCATATCACAAAAGGACATGTTATGTAACTACGCATAACTTTCGGAAATGAAAGAATGAGATGACTGATAACCCACAAGTATAGGGGATCGCAACAGTTTTCGAGGGTAGAGTATTCAACCCAAATTTATTGATTCGACTCAAGGGGAAGCGAAAAGAATATTCTCAAGTATTTGCAGTTGAGTTGTCAATTCAACCACACCTGAAAGATTTAGTGTCTGCAGCAAAGTATCAGTAGCAAAGTAGGGTGATAACAGCAGTAGCAACAGTATCCAGTAGCAGCAAAGTAACAACAGTAGCAACAGAGTAACATTAGCAGCAGTGTCAATAGTAGCAGCAAAGTATCGTAGCAAGGACCAGTAGGAAAACTCGTAGGCATTGGATCGATGATGGATGATTATGCCGGATGTGATTCATCATGTAACAGTTATAACACAGAGAGATAAGTAACTAGCTCCCGTTCGTCAATCTAATGTAGGCATGTATTCCGTATGTAGTCATACGTGCTTAGGGAAAAGAACTTGCATGACATCTATTGTCCATCCCTCCCGTGGCAGCCGGGTCCTAATGGAAACTACGGTATATTAAGGTTCTCCTTTTAATAAAGAACCAGACCAACGCATTAACACTTGGTGAATACATGAACTCCTCATACTATGGTCATCTCTGGGAGTGGTTCCGGCTATTGTCACTCCGGGGTTGCCCGGTCATAACACATCGTAGGTGACTACAACTTGCAAGATAGGATCTAAAACACACATATATTGGCGACAACATAATAGGTTCAGATGTGAAATCACGGCACTCGGGCCCTAGTGACAAGCATTAAGCATAGCCAAGTAGTAGCAACATCAATCTCAGAACATAGTGGATACTAGGGATAAATCCCCGTCAAAACTAACTCAATTACATGATAGATCTCATCAAAACCATCACTTTCCAGCAAGCCTACGATGAGATTACTCACGAACGGTGAAGAGCATCATGGAATTGGCGATGGAGGAAGGTTGATGATGACGATGGCGACAATCTCCCCTCTCCGGAGCCCAGAACGGACTCCAGATCTGCCCTCCAGATGAAGAACAGGAGGTGGCAGCGCCTCCGTATCGTAAAACGCGATGAATCCTTCTCTCTGATTTTTTTCGGACGAAACGGAATATATAGAGCTGAGATTGGAGGCGGTGGGGCTCTGTGGGCACTACTAGGAAAAGGCCTGCTAGTGGCACACCTGTTTTGGCTACTAATGGCGCACTACAGGTGCGCCACTAGCATCACGCCATTAGAATTTTTTACTAATGGCGCACCTGTGGTGCGCCATTAGTATCTGGTATACTAATGGCGCACCAGGCTGTGCGCCATTAGTATAGCTCATGGTGCGCCATTAATATATAGTATACTAATGACGCACCAGGCAGTGCGCCATTAGTATAGCTCATGGTGCGCCATTAGTATCTGGTATACTAATGGCGCAGCAGGCAGTGCGCCATTAGTATAGTTCATGGTGCGCCATTAATATCTGGTATACTAATGGCGCACCAGGAAGTGCGCCATTAGTATAGCGCATGGTGCGCCATTAGTATGCCTCCCAGGGGCCATATTTACCCACGTGCTCTGGCTTACTAATGGCGCACTAGTTGACGATGCGCCACTAGTGTGCTTTTGCAGTGCGCCACTAAAGTGCTGAGTGGTGCGCCACTAGTATGAATATTAGGTATTATTTTTTTTCTTTTTTTCAGATATTTGCACAGATTACAAAACATATTACTGCACAGAATATAGAGAGCACAACATATAAACAGCAGATTTATCGAATACATTAGAAGATTAGTCTCCGAATACAATTCATCATATTAGTCTCCGAATTTAAAATACCGAACAAAGTTAGAACATTACAAGTCTCGAGACCGCGAGTAGTGAGTTTGTCTTCACATTACAAGTCGATATCGATCATCTAAACTACCATCACATAGAAGAGAGCTGCGGTCATCACGAGAAAGACACGCAAAATTATCTAAAGTACAACATCATCGACACCAAGCATGTTACTGAAGCCGTGCCTGGAGAATCACATTCACGTCCTTTCCTTGCTACCCGTGTCCTCGTCTTCTTCCACCTGTTGCGGAAAGGTGAGGAACAAATTATGCTCCGGCAGGAATTTGTGCTAGTTCAAATTAGCGTACGGCACGATGAAATCACTTTGAAAGAAAAACTAACATTGTGAAACAAATGCATATTTTGGGAGAACCTCTACAATAAACAAATCATCCAAAGAGCTTTCATATAGAGAAAAGCATAATTACTGACCCCCCTTAGCCCACTACTACTTTATGTGTTGGACAACAAATCGTACGTGACAACTGACAAGACAGTAAGATGTGTTCAATTTTATCAATGTTTATAGGCGACATGGTGTATGATGACATCAAGAATATTCGTACTCATGTCAAAAAAATCATACTGAGAACAATCGATTTACCTCGGTGATAACCTTCCTAGATTTCCACTCAATCTTCGAACTTGAATCAGAGTCTGATCGCTTGGGTTTCTTTGTTACTGGCTCTTCCATATCATCTTCATCTCCATCATCTGCAATCATTTTGTATTTTGTATGGAGGTCAGATTTGCAGTTGGCACTACTATGCCAAATAACCATTTTGTCCAAATAAATATTTCTACACCGCATACTTAATTAAACAAGTCAGAATGGAATTTCAAGGCCCATAATTCAGAAAATGTAAAGTTTCTTTACATTATCTAGTGAACACAGAGAAATGAGAAGTATCTTCGCAAATGAGAGCACTCTATAACATGCAAAATTAAAATTAGTAGAAACAAGGGAAATGTTTACCATCTTCATCACCAAAGCCTTCAAAGTCTTCCATATCATCCATGTCACCCATCTCGATATCATCACCTTCAACATACTCTATCTCACCTTCGTGTATTGGCAAGTGAATCCACAATATATGGGAAAGATTGTGAGGAGTGAGAACATAACAAAATTAGCTTGATTCTCAGAGTCGGTACTGTCTTACTTCTTCCTCTTCTATCGCAGGAGCCAACTCATCTTTTCCATGTCAAGGATAGTATCAAGCTGCTTGAAGGGGAAATTATAAATTTCACCATAGACACCCTTCCTCAGGCGCTCCTTTAGTGCACTTTCTGTGACCCTCGCACTCTTTAAACTGACTTCTTTTGTTGGTGGAGGAAATATCTGTGTAGCAAAATAGTATGTTCAAGTTTGGAGTAATATCGTCGATGTTGTTCTTGGCAGACTTGAACATAACCGATGCAGGTTATCATCATGGGTTGGCTAAAGCTCCAAACGTTCTTCCTGAAATGTAGTCTAGCAACACACACACCTCTTCTAATTTTGATGGTACAATTTGACGTATGCACAACATTCTATTGTTGTCTTCATTCTTGACAGGTACATTCAGGGTGCTCCTTTAAGTGGAAACTCCCTTGCTACCACTACGGATGAGATTGTCACTGTGGACACCCCATCAGAAGTAGCTGGGGCAGTCATGGTCAGTGCCGGCAACAAAACCGCTACAACAGACCCCACCTTCCGGGCCTGTTTCGTTGGACAAGGCTAAAAACAGGTGACTAACACCCAATCAATGCAATGTTCCACATTTGAATTGTGTAAAGGAACTACTGAAACAACATGACATGTTTGAATTTCTGCAAGTAGAGTAAATATATGCATCTTGAAAGGGAAGAGGATGGATACAGGCATGGAGCTTATGGAAGGATGGGAACACAAAGGATTTTGTTGACTCGCGAATTGCGGGGAGCTGCTCACCGGATGAAACTTTACGGTGCATCCATACTGGACTCTTATGTATTCAAGGCAGCCCAAATGCGCGGCCACTCATTTTATCGGGTGTGTCAAAGCGGGAAGGAAACCCTGCAAGTGCATCTTGCAATTTATGACCCAAATTTATAAGTTTCATGCACACATTTCCCACTTTCCACCCTCATAGATACGACCGCATAGTGTATACTGGCTAGCTAACATTTTTACATCTCCAAACATAAAACTAAAATGGTTAAAAAAATATATATCACTGAACATTGGGAGCAAAAACAAAACTTGGCTTAATTGAAGAGAATTGTATGCCAAAAAATATAAAACGAAGTAAAACAGTCATAGGCAGGAATAGTATAACAATAATATATCATGGTTAGTAGGAACCAATTGAACGTACAGAACATCAGTGTGGTAGTATTAATTTGTACAATCCACCTCTATCAAAACATTACTCCACGAAATCAGCTCAGTACACGACTGATAGGAGAAAACATGGACCTGTGCAAATGGTCGCATAGAATCCTATGGATGTACAAACGTGACTCCTGGGCGTGAAGGCATAGCATATTGCTGGGAAGCATGCATGAAAACAGACGACCTGACAGGAGCACCAGCTTGACCAGGACTATAGGGTGGCATAACACCATCTGGAGGCCTGTAGCCAACTGCATTAGGTGATTGAGCCGACGACCAGGGCCCAGGCATGTGCTGAGCCATCGGATGAGGCTGCTGCTGTTCAACAGGAACATGAGACATTTGTGGCGACCCAAGCTGGGGGAACTCAGTGTTGTAGGTAACAACAGGAGTATACAAAGGTTGAATGGTGTACGCGCCTCCATTAAAACCAAATCCAGGATCAAATCTTTGCATATACCTGAAATGGCCATTCAACAGTGAGGAAACTTGTCATAAAAATTCAGTCAAAAAAGGATATGTATGTCCTTGTAATGAAAATGAGAATATGATTATAGAGGCGATGGCGACATGAGGAGCGGCAACTCTTCAGCTAGAAGAGGAGTGGCTGCGGCGCGAGGAGAATTACGAAGCGAAGGCACCCTCGTGAAGCAGAAGAAGGACATGCATGGGGGCAGCCCATAAATAACAGATATGTGGACGTTAGGGACACATGAATGTTCTAGATGGATGCCTAGATGGCTTGGTAAAGCTGGTTCCACACGAGCTAGAAATCCCCATATACATGACATGCAAACATCATCTTCCCGGACACCATACTCCCCCTACAGCCACGACATGGAGGCTCGCTGCTGTGGCGACTGTGAAACTTCACGCTCCTGCTGCAACGATCTTAACTGTAACTCCAGCTTCACTTCTCCCTCACTCTGCTCTCTGTAATTCTATCCCTCATATGCAATGTGTTGGGCTCGGGTGTCCAATTGCATACTTAATGCCAGGTTCTAGGTGCCCGCCTAGGCCCATCGCCCGCCTAGCGCACTGTCCCTTTTTGAACCTTGGAAACCATTGCAATAAATATGCATAAAAATCCCGACAGGGAGTCAATGGAAAACTTTGTGAGGACTTTTCAGTTTCTCAGGAAAAAAGTAAACTGAACTCTGCCTATTTGATCTGAATTTTGCCGCTACCAATCAAACCAAATGAGATGGCAAAAATCAAGTAGATCTAGTTCCCTGCCCCCAACATGCACACCTTCCATCAACTAAAAGTTGCATCATCTTTAATTACGAGTAGATAAAATAGCCATTTATGAGCATAAGTTATCTTCTGTCCATATTGTGCAATATTATTGTAGCCTTGGTTAGCATATTTTTGATTTTCTCATATGAATAGAACCAAACTCCACCCTTATGTTAGTTTTTTGGTTGCATGGAAGGCACACACTTTTATTACAACTGCATTTTGACTAAGCACTTATGATCATACCAGACGAATCTTGCCAGCTTAATTTTTTAGAAAAGCACTAAACTACAAATGGTGAATGTGTTGCAAACATCCAACATGCTGGGAAAACTGCTAAAATACTGTGAGCTGACGTGAAACTCTTTGATGAGATCCATACTCAACATATCCATCACACCAATATGACCTTTTCGCCCACCTACTATCATGTAGCGACCATTTGAGGTGTATTCTAGAGTATAAGGACCAAGTTCTGCATAAAAAAGCTAGTTAGCTCCCTTACGATTTTCATAAATTATAAGGGAAGTTGAAACTCAGCATTCATCAATGGGGCAATATAGATATAAGATATATATCTGTCAGAACATACAAGCAGAGAAAAACACTCGCCTATCATCATGCAAATAAGTAAAACTGTTTAATGACAAAATTCTGATAGTGTCAATAACTCTATGTACACAATAAGAAGAGTATAAGTCTTACAAAGACAAACCAAATAAATATCAGGAAATAAAATACTTGAATTTGGAAATGCTAATCAGCTAACTGTACCACACAAGAACATAAGTATCATCAATGGTGTTTTACATCAACATCTGTATTGTATGTATTTTCTATTGGTACTGGATCATGTAACAATTGTCGCACAGCTTCAGAGAACACAAAAAAATTACATATTTACCAGGTAAGATCATATCAAATGGTTTTCTTGAACTCAAAATGTCAACGCTACTACCAAGGTCTTGCTGTGTATATCTATATGTCTTTTCCAAACCTTTAGGCTCCAAGTAGCCCCCCTCAATAGGTAAAAACCACTGCAAATTGAGTTAGCAACAAATCAGTAAAATTGAAAGTCTCCCATGTTTACAAAAGTCAATTTCGAAATATGTTAAGTACGAAGATCAGGAAGCATAAGGTAAAAAAAGATACAGCAGGAAATTTCAAAGGGTCCAGTGGTATATTGCTGCCAATAAGCACCATAAGTTTATGCAATAGTCCATCAAAGAGGCACAAAAATAATACTCCCTCCGTCCGGAAATACTTGACATAAGAATGGATGTATCTAGATGTATTTTAGTTCTAGATGCATCCTTTTTTATTCATTTGTGCGACAAGTAATTCCGGATGGAGGGAGTAGATATGTCGATCGTTACTCATGAGGTAGTATGAAATAACCTAAAGGAACTCCAAAAAGAGTATCACCAATACAATAATTTTACTTCCTACACAGTACATACATACGAAAAATACCAAGCAATCTTTCATTGACTGGCACCTCTTTGGGAAGAACACCAGATAAACCCATGTCACATTACACATGTGGGGTCAATCCTATAAATATAAGTCCATTACTTCATCCAAACAGATCCACATTATGCCAGTGAACAACTAAAGACCATTGGAAAACTAAAGATGAGCTATATGATAGAATACCATATTGTAGTAATTCAACAGTACAGAATACCAGATTCCATCGTATCATGCTCACTGTTATTCAGCTATTTATATGTGTTTGCCGCAACAAATTCAGAGACATTCTACACCAAATCCACACTACCACACCTTTTCAGCCTGCGCAGCAGCTTTGGCAGATATTCCGATTAGCTTCTCTTTTCCAGCGAGCTGCCCTTTCAATTTCTTATCACACAGAGCCTGCAACGAAATCGCATTGAAACAAAAAATGCCAATACACGCTTTTCAATCAGATGAAATAGCAAAGCAACGAGCACTCGACTCAACGAGTACACTTGTAGGTCCTGGAGCATCTTCATCTTGAGGGTGATCTTTTCTCTTCTAACCTGTTGTATGAACCCACAATTGAGGACAATGAGTAAAAAATTGTACTGACAACTTTTCATTCAGACAGCTAAAAGAGACGCTTGAGAGTAGAATTTCGGTAGAAGTATTACCCTCTCAGCAAGGCTGTGGCTGTCGGTGGCCTGGCCTATCCTGGCCCGGACGTGGACGTAGTCCCTGGGCGGCACGTCCGCCGCCGACTGCTTGGACTTGGAGCCCTTGCCCTTGGCCTGCTTCCGGCGCCTCTCCCCGTCGGCCAACCCGTCGCTAGTCGTGGCCGCCTCCTCCTCCACCTTGGGCCTCACTGTCTCGTCCTCAATTTTGCATTTCTTCGAGTCCGGCCCCGTCGCCTCCCCCATCTGCAAACCAAATTCCGGCGTCACCTTCAGGTAGAACCTTAACCAACCAGCAAGCTAATGCAAGGCAGAATTTTCTCAACAACCGAAAAAAAGTCCATGGAAACAGAGCACACCTTGGCGAAGGTGGTCGCGACCTCCTTGCCCTTGGCGGCGCCCGCGGCGGGCACCTTCCGCTTCTTGGCATTCGCGCCGTACGCCCACGCCGGGTCGGAGACGGAGGAGCCCTCGCGGGACGCGGTGGAGAGCTCGCCGCCGCCCCCCTCAGCGGGCCCGAACTGGCCGCCGTTTCAGAAGCCGTGCATCCCGGCCGCCCGGTCCCCGAACATGGCGGCGAGCCCGGCGGCGCCCGCGCCGCCGGTGCCGCAGAGCGTCTCGAAGGAGCCGGCTTTGAGGCCTGGCACGCCGAAGTCGAGCCCCGCGGTGCCCACGAGCAGGCCGGAGACGTAGTCGCCGTCCATCTCCCTGGCCGGCCGACCGACCGATGGAGGAGCAGAGGAGAAGATGAGGACGAGAGGAACTGGTCGACCTGCGTGACCGGATCGTCGGCCTGCTGCTGCTTCTGCGCGTCCGGCTGGTGGTCGTCGGCGAGGTCGGGCGAGGAGGAGACCCTGCGCGCCGAGGAGTTGGCCGAGGAGGAGGAGGAGAGGAGAACAGAGACCCTAGCGGTGGTGGTGGTTGGGGCCGGGGGAGGAGAGGATGAGGATGAGAGAGGGCTTGCTAGGTTTGGGGTCGTGGGTGGCAGGGAGATTTTTTTTTTGCAAAACTACTAATGGCACACCACCAGCTGGTGCTCCATTACTAACCAGGGTTACTAATGGCGCACCAACTGGTGGTGTGCCATTAGTAGTTTTAAAAAATTTTTATAGTAGTGGCGCACCACCTACAGATGCGCCATTAATAACCCTGGTTACTAATGGCGCACCAGCTGGTGGTGCGCCATTAGTAGTTTTGCAAAAAAAAATAGTAGTGGCGCACCACCTACAAATCCGCCATTAGTAATCCTGTTACTAATGGCGCACCAGCTGGTGGTGCGCCATTAGTTGCTTTGCAAAAAAAATAGTAGTGGTGCACCGAGTGTGTGGTGCGCCATTAGTGTCCACCACACTAATGGCACACCTGCACATGGTGCGCCACTGCTATATAGTAGTGGCGCACTACTTGTCTGGAGCACCATTAGTGTCTATATCATCTATAGCCCTTTTCCAAGTAGTGGGGCCCCACAAGCCTGCCAGGCGCGGCCACCCCCCCTGGCCTGCCAGGCGCGGCCACCCCCCCTGGGCTTGTGGCCCACTAGCTCACCTCCTCCGGTGGATCTTTGCACAGGTATTATTCATTAATTCTAGAAAAATTCTCTGGAAATTTTCAGGTCATTCTAAGAACTTTTATTTCTGCAAAAAAACAACACCATGGCAATTCTGCTAAAAACAGCGTTAGTCCGGGTTAGTTCCATTCAAATCATGCAAATTAGAGTCCAAAACAAGGGCAAAAGAGTTCGGAAAAGTAGATACGACGGAGACGTATCAACTCCCCCAAGCTTAAAGCCTTTCTTGTCCTCAAGCAATTCAGTTGACAAACTGAAAGAGACAAAAGAAAAACTTTGGCGAACTCTGTTTGATCTTGTTGTTGCAACTATGTCTAACTCATAACCAGAATTTCAGCAAGATCACAAGCAAACCACATAAGCAAATGACATCAAGGTCTCACGGTAAACTCATGTCAATGGCATAATCAACTAGCGAGCAAATAATAATAAGCCTCAAATGTCAACACTTCAATCAAAACAACATGAAGCAATACGAACACATGGTATCTCGCTAGCTTTTTCTGAGACCGCAAAACATAAATGCAGAGCACCTTGAAAGACCAAGGGCTGAATAAACATTGTAATTCATGGCAATGAAGATCCAGTCACAGTCATACTCAACACAGTTAAAAGCAAAGCATAAAAACGACAGAGGTGCTCTCTAATTGGTGCTTTTATAAGAGGAGGATGACTCAACAGGAACATAAATAGACAGGCCCTTCGCAGAGGGAAGCATTGATTTGCAGAGGTGCCAGAGCTCAAGCTTTGAAAACAGAGATAATAATTTTGGGTGGCATGCTTTTGATTGTCAACGCAATGACTAAGAGTTCTCAACATCTTCCACACTACACATGCTATAGGAGGTTCCCAAATAGAAAAGTAAAGTTTTGACTCCCCCACCACCAATCAATTTCACTCCACGACTAGTCGAATCCTCGGGTGCCGTGCATACCAACATCAATCCTGGGGGAGTTTTGTTTGCAATTATCATTTCGATTTGAGTATGGAACTGGGAATTCCAATTACCGGCCCCTTTCTCGTGAATGATAGTGAATAAACACATATCGAGGATAACACGCCTAGCATGGAAGATACTGATAGCCCCCTGTCACCACATGAGCGGTTCGGGCATGCAAAACAGATTATTTCTTGAATGTTTAGAGAGTGGCAGATGCAAATTTACATGGAACGGCAGGTAGATACCACATATAGGTAGGTATGGTGGACTCATATGGAACAACTTTGGGTTTGTGGAAGTGGATGCACAAGCAGTATTCCCGCTTAGTACAAGTGAAGGCTAGCAAAAGACTGGGAAGCGACCAACTAGAGAGCGACAACAGTCATCAAAATGCATTGAGACTAACTAACATTGAGTGCAAGCATGAGTAGGACATAAATCACCATGAACATGAATATCATAGAGGCTATGTTGATTTTGTTTCAACCACATGCGTGAACATGCGCCAAGTCAAGACACTTGAATCATTTAAAGGAGGATACCATCCTATCATACTACGACACAGTCATCTTAACATTCATGTGGGCATCCAAGACAAACCATATAAGCTCCGAGGTAAGTAAGCATGGCATCAGAAACTATGATCTCTAAGTTGTCATTGCAAACACGTTTCTCTCACGACAAAGCTGAATTAGGCATGATGAGCTAGTCATATTTACAAAAACAAAATAGATCGATTTCATACCAGCTTTTCCAGGCTCAGTCACTTCATCATGTATCGTCATTATTCACTTTCACTTGCACGACTGAACGATGTGAACAATAATAAGAGTTCTCGTGCATTGGACTATGCTGGAATTCCCCCAAGCTTAGGCTTTTGGCCTAAGTTGGTCTACTCCCATGGAGGGAAATAACCAGCTCCAGGGTACTCTGAAGTGGACTGAGGATGCCATTGATGTGTGAGCTCCTCTGGCTCCCACTGATAAACTTGCGTCTGGTACTCGACTGGTGGCTCAGGCACGAGCACCAGTGGTTGGGCTAAGCCCCAATATGCGTTGATGTACGAGGGCATAATAATGTACCTTTGTGCATGAACATTGAACAAATAAGGAGCAGGCAAAGTAATAGTCTCACACTACTGAAATTCAGAAATTTGCCGTCTGCCATGGCAGACGGCAAAGCGGGCAACCACGGACAGCAAAGGCTTTGCCATCGGTCAGCAGACGGCAAACTAGACGGTAAAAAAATCCGGTGAAGAGGTTCTTTGCTGTCTTCTTTTGTAAATCGGAAGACAAAGATTCTTTGCCATGAGGGGGCAGACGGCAAATTAACTGGGATGGCATATACTACAACGTCCCCGTTAAATGTTAACGACTGGCGTCTTCTCTTTGTCGTCTGCCATCCCCCCTTTGCCATGTGGGGGCAGACGGCAAAGTGGGGAGAGAGGGGGGGCTGGTTCACCCCTTTGCCGTCTGCCAACCCCCCTTTGCCATGTGGGGGAAAACGGCAAAGAGGGGAGAGAGGGTGTCTAATTCACCCATTTGCCGTCTCGCCACCCCCCTTTTTCATGTGGGGGCAGACGGCAAAGAGGGCAGACAGAGGGGGCAGGTTCCCCTCTTTGCCGTCTGCCCACCCCCTTTGCCATGTGGGGGCAGACGGCAAAGAGGGGAACTTGACACATTTTAATTTATTTTTTATTGTATCCAGCATTTTTAACAGTAATCAGGATATATATATATATATATATATATATATTACATAAATAAATTTCTTTTCATACTCATAACCATATTAAAATAACTCTCATCCATAGTGCGTACATATTATGCAAGTTGCATCCGTACCAAACCATATATTACACCAGTTTCATCCACATACATAGTTTCAATACAAGCCATGGTACTAGAAATCATCTTCAAGCATTCCATCAATATAATCCAAGCTTCCCGTGAAGTGAAGTTAATCTGCAAAATGAAAAATAAGAAAGTTAGAAGAATAATACTAGATTAAGAAGTGTATATATAGGTTATTTCGGAGAGAAATTAGCTAAGTATAGACCATTTAGGAGCTAAATAAGCTAATTATGTCATTTAGGTGGAACCCTAGCTATCTATAGGTCGTTTCGGAGCTAAGTTGGGTAAAGTAGGTCATTCCGGAGCAAACTATGCTTATTAAGCCATTTTTGGATCTAGCTAGGCTAATTATACGCCATTTAATACCTAAGTTAGGGGGAATAGGTCATCTTGCAGCTACGTAGGCCTTATTATGTCATTTAGGAGAGAACTTAGCTAACTGTAGGTCATTTTTTTATTAAATAGGTCATTTTGGAGCTAACAAAGCTAATTACGTCATTTTGTAGGATAATTAGCCAATTTAGCCTTTCTTGGATGAGTCTAAGCTACGTAGAAGAAGAGAAAGAGAAGAAGAAGTAAACTAAGGAGGAGGAGGAGGAGGAGAAGGAGAAGGAAGAGGAGAGGAAGAAGAAAAGAAGAAGGAGAAGGAGAAGGAGGAAGAAGGAGGAAGAAGAAGGAGAAGGAGGAGTTCCTTCTCCTTCTCCTTATCCTCCTCCTTCTCCTTCTTCTTCTTCTCTTCTTCTTTTTTTCTTCTTCCTTCCTTTCATTTTCCTCTTTCTTCTCCTCATGTCCCCTTCTTCGGGCTAAATTGGCTAAGAATGCCTTTTTGGAGCTAATTATGTCATTTCGAGGATAATTAGCTAAGTATAGGTCATGTTTTATTAAATAGACCATTTTGGAGCTAACTAAGCTAATTATGTCATCTAGGTGGAACCCTAGCTAACTATAGGTCGTTTCGTAGCTAACTTGGGTAAAATAGGTCATTCCGGAGCAAACTATGCTTATTAAGCCATTTTGGATCTAGCTAGGCTAATTATAAGCCATTTAATACCTAAGTTAGGGGGAATAGGTCATCTCGTAGCTACGTAACCGTTATTATGTCATTTAGGAGAGAACTTAGCTAACTGTAGGTCATTTTTTATTAAATAGGTCATTTTGGAGCTAACTAAGCTAATTATGTCATTTCGTAGGATAATTAGCCAGTTTAGCCTTTCTTGGATGAGTCTAAGCTACGTAGAAGAAGAGAAAGAGAAGAACAAGTAAAACAAGAAGGAGGAGGAGAAGGAGAAGGAAGAGCAGAAGAAGAAGAAAGGAAGAAGGACAAGGAGAAGGAGGAAGAAGGAGGAAGAAGAAGGAGAAGGAGGAGCTGCTTCTCCTTCTTCTCCTCCTTCTTCTCCTTCTCCTTATCTTCCTCATTCTCCTTCTTCTTCTCTTCTTCTTCTTCTACTTCTTCCTTCCTATCATTTTTCCTCATTCTTCTCCTCTTCTCCCCTTCTTCGGGCTAAACATGCTAAGAATGCCTTTTTGGAGCTAATTATGTCATTTCAAGGATAACTAGCTAAGTATAGGTCATGTTTTATTAAATAGACCATTTAGGAGCTAACTAAGCTACGTATGTCATCTAGGTGGAACCCTAGCTAACTATAGGTCGATTCGGAGCTAACTTGCGTAAAATAGGTCATTCTGGAGCAAACTATGCTTATTAAGGCATTTTGGATCTAGCTAGGCTAATTATAGGCCATTTAATACCTAAGTTAGGGGGAATAGGTCATCTTGCAGCTACGTAAGCCTTATTATGTCATTTAGGAGCACTCTTAGCAAACTGTAGGTCGTTTTTTATTAAATAGGTCATTTTGGAGCTAACTAAGCTAAATATGTCATTTCGTAGGATAATTAGCCAATTTAGCCTTTCTTGGATGAGTCTAAGCTACGTAGAAGAAGAGAAAGAGAAGAAGAAGTAAAAGAAGGAGGAGGAGGAGGAGGAGGAGGAGAAGGAAGAGGAGAAGAAGAAGAAAAGAAGAAGGAGAAGGAGGAGGAGGAAGGAGGAAGAAGAAGGAGAAGGAGGAGCTTCTTCTCCTCCTTCTTCTCCTTCTTGTTATCCTCCTCCCTCTCCTTCTTCTCCTCTTCTTCCTCTTCCTTCCTTTCATTTTTCATCTTTCTTCTCCTCTTGTCCCCTTCTTCGGGCTAAATTGGCTAAGAATGCCTTTTTGGAGCTAATTATGTCTTTTCGAGGATAATTAGCTAAGTATAGGTCATGTTTTATTAAATAGAGCATTTAGGAGCTAACTAAGCTAATTATGTCATCTAGGTGGAACCCTAGCTAACTATAGGTCGTTTCGGAGCTAACTTGGGTAAAATAGGTCATTCCGGAGCAAACTATGCTTATTAAGCCATTTCGGATCTAGCTAGGCTAATTATAGGCCATTTAATACCTAAGTTAGGGGGAATAGGTCATCTTGCAGCTACGTAACCCTTATTATGTCATTTAGGAGAGAACTTAGCTAACTGTAGGTCATTTTTTATGAAATAGGTCATTTTGGAGCTAACTAAGCTAATTATGTCATTTCGTAGGATAATTAGCCAATTTAGCCTTTCTTGGATGAGTCTAAGCTACGTAGAAGAAGAGAAAGAGAAGAAGAAGTAAAAGAAGAAGGAGGAGGAGAAGGAGAAGGAAGAGCAGAAGAAGAAGAAAGGAAGAAGGAGAAGGAGAAGGAGGAAGAAGGAGGAAGAAGAAGGAGAAGGAGGAGCTGCTTCTCCTTCTTCTCCTCCTACTTCTCCTTCTCCTTATCCTCCTCATTCTCCTTCTTCTTCTCTTCTTCTTCTTCTTCTTCTTCCTTCCTATCATTTTTCCTCATTATTCTCCTCTTCTCCCCTTCTTCGGGCTAAACATGCTAAGAATGCCTTTTTGGAGCTAATTATGTCATTTCAAGGATAACTAGCTAAGTATAGGTCATGTTTTATTAAATAGACCATTTAGGAGCTAACTAAGCTACTTATGTCATCTAGGTGGAACCCTAGCTAACTATAGGTCGTTTCGGAGGTAACTTGCGTAAAATAGGTCATTCTGGAGCAAACTATGCTTATTAAGCCATTTTGGATCTATCTAGGCTAATTATAGGCCATTTAATACCTAAGTTAGGGGGAATAGGTCATCTTGCAGCTACGTAAGCCTTATTATGTCATTTAGGAGAGAACTTAGCAAACTGTAGGTCGTTTTATATTAAATAGGTCATTTTGGAGCTAACTAAGCTAAATATGTCATTTCGTAGGATAATTAGCCAATTTAGCCTTTCTTGGATGAGTCTAAGCTACGTAGAAGAAGAGAAAGAGAAGAAGAAGTAAAAGATGGAGGAGGAGGAGGAGGAGGAGGAGGAGATGGAAGAGGAGAAGAAGAAGAAAAGAAGAAGGAGAAGGAGGAGGAGGAAGGAGGAAGAAGAAGGAGAAGGAGGAGCTTCTTCTCCTTCTTCTCCTCCTTCTTCTCCTTCTTGTTATCCTCCTCCCTCTCCTTCTTCTCCTCTTCTTCCTCTTCCTTCCTTTCATTTTTCCTCTTTCTTCTCCTCTTGTCCCCTTCTTCGGGCTAAATTGGCTAAGAATGCCTTTTTGGAGCTAATTATGTCATTTCGAGGATAATTAGCTAAGTATAGGTCATGTTTTATTAAATAGAGCATTTAGGAGCTAACTAAGCTAATTATGTCATCTAGGTGGAACCCTAGCTAACTATAGGACGTTTCGGACCTAACTTGGGTAAATTAGGTCATTCCGGAGCAAACTATGCTTATTAAGCCATTTTGGATCTAGCTAGGCTAATTATAGGCCATTTAATACCTAAGTTAGGGGGAATAGGTCATCTTGCAGCTACGTAACCCTTATTATGTCATTTAGGAGAGAACTTAGCTAACTGTAGGTCATTTTTTATGAAATAGGTCATTTTGGAGCTAACTAAGCTAATTATGTCATTTCGTAGGATAATTAGCCAATTTAGCCTTTCTTGGATGAGTCTAAGCTACATAGAAGAAGAGAAATAAAATAATAAGTAAAAGAAGGAGGAGGAGGAGGAGGAGGAGGAGGAGAAGGATAAGGAAGAGGAGAAGAAGAAGAAAAGAAGAAGGAGAAGGAGAAGAAGGAAGAAGGAGGAAGAAGAAGGAGAAGGAGGAGCTCCTTCTCCTTCTTCCCCTCTTTCTTCTCCTTCTCCTTATCCTCCTCCTTCTCCTTCTCCTTCTCTTCTTGTTCTTCTTCCTTCCTTTCATTTTTCCTCTTTCTTCTCCTCTTGTCCCCTTCTTTGGGCTAAATTGGCTAAGAATGCCTTTTTGGAGCTAATTATGTCATTTCAAGGATAATTAGCTAAGTATAGGTCATGTTTTATTCAATAGACCATTTAGGAGCTAACTAAGCTAATTATGTCATCTAGGTGGAACCCGAGCTAACTATTGGTCGTTTCGGAGCTAACTTGGGTAAAATAGGTCATTCCGGAGCAAACTATGCTTATTAAGTCATTTTGGATCTAGCTAGGTTAATTATAGGCCATTTAATACCTAAGTTAGGGGGAATAGGTCATCTTGCAGCTACGTAAGCCTTATTATGTCATTTAGGAGAGAACTTAGCTAATTGTAGGTCATTTTTTATTAAATAGGTCATTTTGGAGCTAAGTAAGCTAATTATGTCATTTCGTAGGATAATTAGCCAATTTAGCATTTCTTGGATGAGTCTAAGCTACGTAGAAGAAGAGAAAGAGAAGAAGAAGTAAAAGAAGGAGGAGGAGGAGGAGAAGGAAAAGGAAGAGGAGAAGAAGAAGAAAAGAAGAAGGAGAAGGAGAAGGAGGAAGAAGAAGGAGAAGGATGAGCTCCTTCTCCTTCTTCTCCTCCTTCTTCTCCTTCTGCTTATCCTCCTCCCTCTCCTTCTTCTTCTTCTCCTCTTTTTCTTCTTACTTCCTTCCATTTTTCCTCTTTCTTCTCCTGTTGTCCCCTTCTTCGGGCTAAATTGGCTAAGAATGCCTTTTTGGAGCTAATTATGTCATTTCGAGGATAATTAGCTAAGTATAGGTCATGTTTTATTAAATAGACCATATAGGAGCTAACTAAGCTAATTATGTCATCTAGGTGGAACCCTAGCTAACTATAGGTCGTTTCGGAGCTAACTTTGGTAAAATAGGTCATTCCGGAGCAAACTATGCTTATTAAGCCATTTTGGATCTAGCTAGGCTAATTATACGCCATTTAATACCTAAGTTAGGGGGAATAGGTCATCTTGCAGCTACGTAAGCCTTATTATGTCATTTAGGAGAGAACTTAGCTAACTGTAGGTCATTTTTTATTAAATAGGTCATTTTGGAGCTAACTAAGCTAATTACGTCATTTTGTAGGATAATTAGCGAATTTAGCCTTTCTTGGATGAGCCTAAGCTACGTAGAAGAAGAGAAAGAGAAGAAGAAGTAAACTAAGGAGGAGGAGGAGGAGGAGAAGGAGAAGGAAGATGAGAAGAAGAAGTAAAGAAGAAGGAGAAGGAGAAGGAGGAAGAAGGAGGAAGAAGAAGGAGAAGGAGGAGCTCCTTCTCCTTCTCCTTATCCTCCTCCTTCTCCTTCTTCTTCTTCTTCTCTTCTACTTCTTCTTCTTCTTCCTTCCTTTCATTTTCCTCTTTCTTCTCCTCATGTCCCCTTCTTCGGGCTAAATTGGCTAAGAATGCCTTTTTGGAGCTAATTATGTCTTTTGGAGGATAATTAGCTAAGTATAGGTCATGTTTTATTAAATACACCATTTAGGAGCTAACTAAGCTAATTATGTCATCTAGGTGGAACCCTAGCTAACTATAGGTCGTTTCGGAGCTAACTTTGGTAAAATAGGTCATTCCGGAGCAAACTATGCTTATTAAGCCAATTTGGATCTAGCTAGGCTAATTATAGGCCATTTAATACCTAAGTTAGGGGGAATAGGTCATCTTGCAGCTACCTAACCCTTATTATGTCATTTAGGAGAGAACTTAGCTAACTGTAGGTCATTTTTTATTAAATAGGTCATTTTGGAGCTAACTAAGCTAATTATGTCATTTCGTAGGATAATTAGCCAATTTAGCCTTTCTTGGATGAGTCTAAGCTACGTAGAAGAAGAGAAAGAGAAGAAGAAGTAAAATAAGGAGGAGGAGGAGAAGGAGAAGGAAGAGGAGAAGAAGAAGAAAAGAAGAAGGAGAAGGAGGAGGAAGAAGGAGGAAGAAGAAGGAGAAGGAGGAGCTCCTTCTCCTTCTTCTCCTCCTTCTTCTCCTTCTCGTTATCCTCCTCCTTCTCCTTCTTCTTCTTCTCTTCTTCTTCTTCTTCCTTCCTTTCATTTTTCCTCTTTCTTCTCCTCTTGTCCCCTTCTTCGGGCTAAAATGGCTAAGAATGCCTTTTGGAGCTAATTATGTCATTTCGAGGATAATTAGCTAAGTATAGGTCATGTTTTATTAAATAGACCTTTAGGAGCTAACTAAGCCAATTATGTCATCTAGGTGGAATCCTAGCTAACTATAGGTTATTTCGTAGCTAACTTGGGTAAAGTAGGTCATTTCAGAGCAAACTATGCTTATTAAGTCATTTTGGATCTAGCTAGGCTAATTATAGGCCATTTAATACCTAAGTTAGGGGGAATAGGTCATCTCGCAGCTACGTAACCCTTATTATGTCATTTAGGAGAGAACTTAGCTAACTGTAGGTTATTTTTATTAAATAGGTCATTTTGGAGCCAACTAAGCTAATTATGTCATTTCGTAGGATAATTGGCCAATTTAGACTTTCTTGTATGAGTCTAAGCAACGTAGAAGAAGAGAAAGAGAAGAAGAAGTAAAAGAAAGAGGAGGAGGAGGAGGAGGAGAAGGAGAAGGAAGAGGAGAAGGAGAAGAAGAGAAGAAGGAGAAGGAGAAGGAGGAAGAAGGAGGAAGAAGAAGGAGAAGGAGGAGCTGCTTCTCCTTCTTCTCCTCCTTCTTCTCCTTCTCCTTATCCTCCTCCTCCTTCTTCTTCTCTTCTTCTTCTTCTTCTTCTTGTTCTTCTTCCTTCCTTTCATTTTTCCTCATTCTTCTCCTCTTGTCCCCTTCTTCGTGCTAAACATGCTAAGAATGCCTTTTTCGAGTTAATTATGTCATTTCAAGGATAACTAGCTAAGTATACGTCATATTTTATTAAATAGACCATTTAGGAGCTAACTAAGCTACTTATGTCATCTAGGTGGAACCCTAGCTAACTATAGGTCGTTTCGGAGCTAACTTGCGTAAAATACGTCATTCTGGAGCAAACTATGCTTATTAAGCCCTTTTGGATCTAGCTAGGCTAATTATAGGCCATTTAATACCTAAGTTAGGGGGAATAGGTCATCTTGCTGCTAAGTAAGCATTATTATGTCATTTAGGAGAGAACTTAGCAAACCGAGGTCGGTTTTTATTAAATAGGTCATATTGGAGCTAACTAAGCTAAATATGTCATTTCGTAGGATAATTAGCCAATTTAGCCTTTGTTGGATGAGTCTAAGCTACGTAGAAGAAGAGAAAGAGAATAAGAAGTAAAAGAAGGAGGAGGAGGAGGAGGAGGAGAAGGAGAAGGAAGAGGAGAAGAAGAAGAAAAGAAGAAGGAGAAGGAGAAGGAGGAAGAAGGAGGAAGAAGAAGGAGAAGGAGGAGCTTCTTCTCCTTCTTCTCCTCCTTCTTCTCCTTCTTGTTATCCTCCTCCCTCCCCTTCTTCTTCTTCTCCTCTTCTTCTTCTTCCTTCCTTTCATTTTTCCTCTTTCTTCTCCTCTTGTCCCCTTCTTCGGGCTAAATTGGCTAAGAATGCCTTTTTGGAGCTAATTATGTCATTTCGAGGATAATTAGCTATGTATAGGTCATGTTTTATTAAATAGACCATTTAGGAGCTAAATAAGCTAATTATGTCATCTAGGTGGAACCCTAGCTAACTATAGGTAGTTTCGGAGCTAACTTGGGTAAAATAGGTCATTCCGGAGCAAACTATGCTTATTAAGCCATTTTGGATCTAGCTAGGCTAATTATAGGCCATTTAATACCTAAGTAAGGGGGAATAGGTCATCTTGCAGCTACGTAACCCTTATTATGTCATTTAGGAGAGAACTTAGCTAACTGTAGGTCATTTTTTATTAAATAGGTCATTTTGGAGCTAACTAAGCTAATTATGTCATTTCGTAGGATAATTAGCCAATTTAGCCTTTCTTGGATGAGTCTAAGCTACGTAGAAGAAGAGAAAAAGAAGAAGAAGTAAAAGAAGGAGGAGGAGGAGGAGGAGGAGGAGAAGGAGAAGGAAGAGGAGAAGAAGAAGAAAAGAAGAAGGAGAAGGAGAAGGAGGAAGAAGGAGGAAGAAGAAGGAGAAGGAGGAGCTCCTTCTCCTTCTTCTCCTCCTTCTTCTCCTTCTTCTTATCCTCCTCCCTCTCCTTCTTCTTATTCTCCTCTTCTTCTTCTTACTTCCTTCCATTTTTCCTCTTTCTTCTCCTGTTGTCCCCTTCTTCGGGCTAAATTGGCTAAGAATGCCTTTTTGGAGCTAATTATGTAATTTCGAGGATAATTAGCTAAGTATAGGTCATGTTTTATTAAATAGACCATTTAGGAGCTAACTAAGCTAATTATGTCATCTAGGTGGAACCCTAGCTAACTATAGGTCGTTTCAGAGCTAACTTGGGTAAAATAGGTCATTCTGGAATAAACTATGCTTATTAAGCCATTTTGGATCTAGCTAGGCTAATTATAGGCCATTTCATACCTAAGTTAGGGGGAATAGGTCATCTTGCAGCTACGTAACCCTTATTATGTCATTTAGGAGAGAACTTAGCTAACTGTAGGTCATTTTTTATTAAATAGGTCATTTTGGAGCTAACTAAGCTAATTATGTCATTTCGTAGGATAATTAGCCAATTTAGCCTTTCTTGGATGAGTCTAAGCTACGTAGAAGAAGAGAAAAAGAAGAAGAAGTAAAAGAAGGAGGAGGAGGAGGAGGAGGAGGAGAAGGAGAAGGAAGAGGAGAAGAAGAAGAAAAGAAGAAGGAGAAGGAGAAGGAGGAAGAAGGAGGAAGAAGAAGGAGAAGGAGGAGCTCCTTCTCCTTCTTCTCCTCCTTCTTCTCCTTCTTCTTATCCTCCTCCCTCTCCTTCTTCTTATTCTCCTCTTCTTCTTCTTACTTCCTTCCATTTTTCCTCTTTCTTCTCCTGTTGTCCCCTTCTTCGGGCTAAATTGGCTAAGAATGCCTTTTTGGAGCTAATTATGTAATTTCGAGGATAATTAGCTAAGTATAGGTCATGTTTTATTAAATAGACCATTTAGGAGCTAACTAAGCTAATTATGTCATCTAGGTGGAACCCTAGCTAACTATAGGTCGTTTCAGAGCTAACTTGGGTAAAATAGGTCATTCTGGAATAAACTATGCTTATTAAGCCATTTTGGATCTAGCTAGGCTAATTATAGGCCATTTCATACCTAAGTTAGGGGGAATAGGTCATCTTGCAGCTACGTAACCCTTATTATGTCATTTAGGAGAGAACTTAGCTAATTGTAGGTCATTTATTATTAAATAGGTCATTTTGGAGCTAACTAAGCTAATTATGTCATTTCGTACGATAATTAGCCAATTTAGCCTTTCTTGGATGAGTCTAAGCTACGTAGAAGAAGAGAAAGAGAAGAAGAAGTAAAAGAAGGAGGAGGAGGAGGAGGAGGAGGAGAAGGAGGAGAAGGAGAAGGAAGAGGAGAAGAAGAAGAAAAGAAGAAGGAGAAGGAGGAAGAAGGAGGAGGAAGAAGAAGGAGAAGGAGGAGCTCCTTCTCCTTCTTCTTCCTCCTCCTTCTTCCTCCTTCTCCTTCTCCTTCTTCTTTTCTTCTTCTTCTCCTCTTCTTCTTCTTCCTTCATTTCATTTTTCCTCTTTCTTCTCCTCTTGTCCCCTTCTTCGGGCTAAATTGGCTAAGAATGCCTTTTTGGAGCTAATTATGTCATTTCGAGGATAATTAGCTAAGTATAGGTCATGTTTTATTAAATAGACCATTTAGGACCTAACTAAGCTAATTATGTCATCCAGGTGGAACCCTAGCTAACTTTAGGTCGTTTCAGAGCTAACTTGGGTAAAATAGGTCATTCTGGAATAAACTATGCTTATTAAGCCATTTTGGATCTAGCTAGGCTAATTATAGGCCATTTCATACCTAAGTTAGGGGGAATAGGTCATCTTGCAGCTACGTAACCCTTATTATGTCATTTAGGAGAGAACTTAGCTAATTGTAGGTCATTTATTATTAAATAGGTCATTTTGGAGCTAACTAAGCTAATTATGTCATTTCGTACGATAATTAGCCAATTTAGCCTTTCTTGGATGAGTCTAAGCTACGTAGAAGAAGACAAAGAGAAGAAGAAGTAAAAGAAGGAGGAGGAGGAGGAGGAGGAGGAGGAGAAGGAGAAGGAAGAGGAGAAGAAGAAGAAATGAAGAAGGAGAAGGAGAAGGAGGAAGAAGAAGAAGGATGAGCTCCTTCTCCTTCTTCTCCTCCTTCTTCTCCTTCTCCTTATCCTCCTCCTTCTCCTTCTTCTTCTCTTCTTATTCTTCTTCCTTCCTTTCATTTTTCCTCTTTCTTCTCCTCTTGTCGCCTTCTCTGGGCTAAATTGGCTAAGAATGCCTTTTTGGAGCTAATTATGTCATTTCGAGGATAATTAGCTAAGTATAGGTCATGTTTTATTAAATAGACCATTTAGGAGCTAACTAAGCTAATTATGTCATCTAGGTGGCACCCTAGCTAACTATAGGTTGTTTCGGAGCTAACTTGGGTAAAATAGGTCATCCCGGAGCAACCTATACTTATTAAGCCATTTTGGATCTAGCTAGGCTAATTATAGGCCATTTAATACCTAAGTTAGGGGGAATAGGTCATCTTGCAGCTACGTAAGCCTTATTGTGTCATTTAGGAGAGAACATAGCAAACTATAGGTTATTTTTTATTAAATAGGTCATTTTGGAGCTAACTAAGCTAATTATGTCATTTCGTAGGATAATTAGCCAATTTAGCCTTTCTTGGATGAGTCTAAGCTACGTAGAAGAAGAGAAAGAGAAGAAGAAGTAAAAGAAGGTGGAGGAGGAGGAGGAGGAGCAGGAGCAGGAGAAGGAAAAGGAGAAGAAGAAGAAAAGAAGAAGGAGAAGGAGAAGGAGGAAGAAGGAGGAAGAAGAAGGAGAAGGAGGAGCTCCTTCTCCTTCTTTTCCTCCTTCTTCTCCTTCTTCTTATCCTCCTCCCTCTCCTTCTTCTTCTTCTCCTCTTCTTCTTCTTCCTTCCTTTCATTTTTCCTCTTTCTTCTCCTCTTGTCCCCTTCTTCGGGCTAAATTTGCTAAGAATGCCTTTTTGGAGCTAATTATGTAATTTCGAGGATAATTAGCTAAGTATAGGTCATGTTTTATTAAATAGACCATTTAGGAGCTAACTAAGCTAATTATGTCATCTAGGTGGAACCCTAGCTAACTATAGGTCGTTTCGGAGCTAACTTGGGTAAAATAGGTCATTCCGGAGCAAACTATGCTTATTAAGCCATTTCGGATCTAGCTAGGCTAATTATAGGCCATTTAATACCTAAGTTAGGGGGAATAGGTCATCTTGCAGCTACGTAACCCTTATTATGTCATTTAGGAGAGAACTTAGCTAACTGTAGGTCATTTTTTATGAAATAGGTCATTTTGGAGCTAACTAAGCTAATCATGTCATTTCGTAGGATAATTAGCCAATTTAGCCTTTCTTGGATGAGTCTAAGCTACGTAGAAGAAGAGAAAGAGATGAAGAAGTAAAATAAGGAGGAGGAGGGGGAGGAGGAGGAGAAGGACAAGGAAGAGGAGAAGAAGAAGAAAAGAAGAAGGAGAAGAAGAATGAGGAAGAAGGAGGAAGAAGAAGGAGAAGGAGGAGCTCCTTCTCCTTCTTCTCCTCCTTCTTCTCCTTCTTCTTATCCTCCTCCCTCTCCTTCTTCTTCTTCTCCTCTTCTTCTTGTTCCTTCCTTTCATTTTTCCTATTTCTTCTCCTCTTGTTCCCTTCTTCGGGCTAAATTGGCTAAGAATGCCTTTTTGGAGCTAATTATGCCATTTCGAGGATAATTAGCTAAGTATAGGTCATGTTTTATTAAATAGACCATTTAGGAGCTAACTAAGCTAATTATGTCATCTAGGTGGAACCCTAGCTAACTATAGGTCATTTCGGAGCTAACTTGGGTAAAATAGGTTATTCCGGAGCAAACTATAATTATTAAGCCATTTTGGATCTAGCTAGGCTAATTATAGGCCATTTAATACCTAAGTTAGGGGTAATAGGTCATCTTGAAGCTACGTAACCCTTATTATGTCATTTAGGAGAGAACTTAGCTAACTGTAGGTCATTTTTTATTAAATAGGTCATTTTGGAGCTAACTAAGCTAATCATGTCATTTCGTAGGATAATTAGCCAATTTAGCCTTTCTTGGATGAGTCTAAGCTACATAGAAGAAGAGAAAGAGAAGAAGAAGTAAAAGAAGGAGGAGGAGGAGGAGGAGGAGAAGGAGAAGGAAGAGGAGAAGAAGAAGAAAAGAAGAAGGAGAAGGAGAAGGAGGAAGAAGGAGGAAGAAGGACAAGGAGGAGCTCCTTCTCCTTCTTCTCGTCCTCCTTCTCCTTATTCTTATCCTCCTCCCTCTCCTTCTTCTTCTCCTCTTCTTCTTCTTACTTCCTTTCATTTTTCCTCTTTCTTCTCCTCTTGTCCCCTTCTTCGGGCTAAATTGGTTAAGTATGCCTTTTTGGAGCTAATTATGTCATTTCGAGGATAATTAGCTAAGTATAGGTCATGTTTTATTAAATGGACCATTTAGGAGCTAACTAAGCTAATTATGTCATCTAGGTGGAAGCCTAGCTAACTATAGGTCGTTTTGGAGCTAACTTGGGTAAAATAGGTCATTCCGGAGCAAACTATGCTTGTTAAGCCATTTTGGATCTTTCTAGGCTAATTATAGGCCATTTAATACCTAAGTTAGGGGGAATAGGTCATCTTGCAGCTACGTAAGCCTTATTATGTCATTTAGGAGAGAACTTAGCTAACTGTAGGTCATTTTTTATTAAATAGGTCATTTTGGAGCTAACTAAGCTAATTATGTCATTTCGTAGAGATAATTAGCCAATTTAGCCTTTCTTGGAGCTAACTAAGCTAATTATGTCATTTAGATGGAAGTCTAGCTATTTTTTATTAAAACACTAGAAATAACATACCATTATCGTCATCACAACGGTGAAGCACGGTGGCTCTGGCTTGTTTCACCTGGAGAAGGCTGCCCTGGAGAAGGCTCGACTGTAGAAGGGTCGTGCGATGCGTTTCGGGAGATATTTTGCACCAAACATCGTTTGCAATGTGTAGTTAGCATGAGGACACTCTTAAGATCATTGCACTGAAATGAAACTCACCGTCCCCGCCACGTTACAGATCACTCTTAAGATCACTGCACTGAAATGAACATCGTTTCGGGAGGGACTTGGCCGTTCTTCTCGCACATAGACTGTACATTTGGTTTCGACAAGTCAAACTTTTTATTTATTAATGAAACGGACATTCAAATGCAAGATTTGAAATAACATGAAGAAGAAACTTACCACGAAGAGCTCGTATATGGCCCTGTTAGACGCATCATTCCGTGCCCTCTCCGCCTCCACCAATGCAGTCGTCCTCTCCTCCAGCTCCCTAATTTCCTTATCCTTCTCCGCCATAGCCGCCTGCATTGCCTCTCTCTCTTTCTGAATAGCAGCCTACAACACAACTCATTGTTAGCAATGTAATCATATTGGTTCGAACGCACAACATAATGCTGAAAGATAGTTGAGTCCATTAAACTAACCTCGATGGCGAGCTCGACTGGCCGTGGACGACATGTTATCTCCGGACAAGAGCTCGTTTGGCGTGCCTTTATCTGCCGGAGAGTGCTAGGACAACGTATAAGGCCGTCTCCAATGGCGATCGAGCCATGGGGCCTCCTGTTGCCAGCTATCATCACCAGCTCTCGATCAATAGGCCCCTCGCTCGGGTTAAAGTCCTCCCCTTTCCTCGCCTTCCCGTGATCTCTGTACTTCACGAGCTTGTGGTGCGAGGAGATGTTGGTGAATTTTTCTGGACGCTCGAGGTCAGACTCAGAGAATGCCTTGACCTTCTTGTACGAGGAAGAATGGGCCATCGCATACATGTCGTACATCTGTGGCGCCTCCGTCTTATTGTGACGCGCCTAAAAGAGAGAGAGAGGAAAATTGTATTAGTAAAGGGCTTAAGATAGCATTAAGAATGAATTGCATGAGGCATGAAGCAAACCACATACCCAGTTCTGGCCAAATTGGATTAAGTTGACGCTCCCGTGATGGTGTGGCACGCCAACCATTTTTCCACGCCTCTCCTTGGCATTGTTGTGGCTGGCCTCCCACGTTTCGGAGCACCACTGTTCCACCAAGGCCTCCCAACAATCCATCTTATCCACACACCATCTCGGGGGCACCTAAGTTAATAAAGAGAAATTTGAGCGCGTAAGAACCAAATCAAGGAAACTAAATACAAAGCCGTAATAATATGTAATTACCTTCATGTAATGCTCCTTCTCCATCTTAGCATCACGGCACTTCGCCTTGTCAAGCCTAATACACCGCGTGGCATAGTAGTCTCGAACAGCCTGCACCCGAGCCTCGTGCCGAAAGTTTCAAACTAGGCGGCCACATTCGGTTTCGATAACCTTTGCTGCGTCCTCCTCATATCCCTCCTCACACCTATAGTAGGTCTGCAAACGAGACAACCCCGATTAGTACAATAAATAGCTAGGTTTGATTTATAATTGTGTGAAGGAGAAATTACCCAGAACTTTCGGATCACCATGTCCGCCCTCGTGTCGCACAAAACACCGTCGATCTCCACCTCCGGCGGGGCCGGGGCACCCAAGTAGTGTCCCAGGTCATTCCTACCTCTCGCTCCCGACCGGGCAACGTAACAAACCCTGGGAACTTTTTATGGCAAGGAACACCAAGGACGCTATTGGGCTTGCGGACACCCTTGGCAACAATCCAACCCCTACAGTATGACAAATTAAAGCCAAAACATTAGATATTTGAGAAAACGCGAAGGCAAAAGGTTAAACAAGAGTAAATTAACTTACTTGTCCCCATTTGGCCTAATCGACCACCTCTGCTCGGGGGTCGCTGGCACGAGCGGGAGCCCCGAACTACCACGCTGGTAGACGGTAGCCCCCTCACCCAGCTCCTCGTCGCTACCAGCATGGCCACTTGGCTCAGCCCAGGTATCCCACTGGGTCTCTTGGGACGTACCCTCATCCCTGCTTTGCTCTGGAGTCGCCTGGAAGGAAGCCTCTGGGAAACGAGTCTCGTGGGTCGAAGGCTCGTCGACCTGAGGCTCGTCGACCCGAGGCTCGTGAAACGGAGACCGTGTAGCCTCCACCTCAGACGAATCCACCCTAGAAGTCCTGTGCTCAGGTGAATCAGCTTCGTGGGGGGTCGACCTCCTCTCACGGGAGGCGCTCTTTGCATAGTAGAGAGCAACACTCTCCGAAGAGGCGATGCAGGAATTGAAGTACCCATCCCATCACCCGCCGACGAAGGAGGAGCCACGGAATGCTTTCGACCCTTTCCCATCATCTTTCAACAACTATCATGACAAAGAGTAAACGAAATTAGTACAACATAAATACCAAGAGGACTAATAAAATGTATATAATTTAAGTGTATCATCGTCATAAATACCAACATGACTAATAAAAATTGAATACCTAACAGGAACTCAAAATTTATATAGTATAATAGTTGAATACTTCACATGAACTAATAACAATCGTGCTCGTCTATATATGCTTCGGCATCAATAAATGCATCATGATCATCACTATCATCAATAAATGCATCATCATCATCACTATCACGAACAACATGTGGAAGGCCACCATTATGTAATCGATCAAGAAGTGACAGGTCATCCGCAGCAGTAACCTCTTCTTCTTCCAGCTCTTCCTGTTCGGGCTAAGGGGTTAAGACGGATTCACTGTCGCTGTCTACTTCAGTGTTCTAGGGTGAAGTAGAGCGGTTCTTGAAATGTTTCTTGGACATACGTGTTTCTTGGAAGAATTCTCCTTCATATGTGTTTGGGTTAATGTGAGGTTCGTAATCCTCTTCATTGAGGGTAGGTGGTCAAAAATGTGGTGGCACTTCATAAACGACATCCCAACCTTTGAGATTTGGATCAGTTTTGCAGGCCCACGGTAGATAGAAAACTTGTGTCGCGTGTTGAGCCGTAATATAGACATCGGGAACATCTAAGTGCGTGTTTTGGTTGATTTCGACTAGTCCTATATGTTCATAAGTCCTTCTAGTCTCCCTCGGCTCAAACCAATAACATTTGAAGACTACGACGGTCGGTGGGTTTTCACCATAGAATAGAAGTTCATAAATTGCTTCAACTCTTCCATAATACTCGGTGTCTCCTTCGCCGATAGCAGAGACAGAACAATTTGTAGACTTTAGGTCGGGCATAGATAGCTCTTTGCCAAAGGTACGAAAGTGATACCCGTTGATGTTGTATTTGTCAAATGAACGGACCTTATAGTCAAAACCATTAACGACTTGTCTCAACTCGGCGTCCATAGACTCTGCATCAGCCTACAAGTTTAATATGAAAGAATGGATGCATTAGCCGCAAATTAGACCAAGAAATCAAATGGGCCCTTATGGTAATTAATTACCCTTTGTTTGAACCAAGAGATGAAACCGGGACAGTCGCCTCCATGCTTTGCGAGAAGCTCATACTCTTCGACGGAATCCTTTTCGATGACCGCTCCATCTGAGAATTCGGCGACGTATCGACTATATCAAATATCCGGGAATAAGAGTAGTTCAAAGCAATTAGAAGTTGCGGAACAATAAATTACCGAGAACTTACTCGATGTACGGCCGCACTTCTGTTAGGTTGGTGAAGATGTACAATGAAATGGTCTGCCATTCTTCGACATCCAACGATTTCCCTTTCGAAGCATCGGATGGTGCGAGCTTACCTTTGAATAGGCTGAGGTTGGATCGAACTTTTTTTCGATCGCCATCATTGTACCGAGGCTTCGGGTTATGCAAATGATGATTTTTGGCTTCGTAGTGTGCTGTCACGAAGTTTGCCGTCTCCTCAGTAATGAATGGCTCGGGCATCGATGCTTCAATTCTACGTTTATTTTTACACTTAGCTCGAAGCGTCTTCTACATCCTCTCAGTTGAGTAGCACCATCGATTTTGAACGCCCCCCCCATTCTTGCCTCGGTCGGGAGATGCAAAATCAAATGTTGCATTGGATTAAAGAAGCCCGGTGGAAAGATATTTTCTAATTTGCAGATCAACTCTTGTGCCAACTCTTCCATTTCATCTAGCACGCGAGGCAATAGTTCTTTCGCACAAAGAGAACGGAAGAAATAGCTCAGCTCTGCCAGTACTAGCCATTCATCCTCAGGGATAAAGACACACAACATCACCGACATTACCCGCTCAATCCATTTGTGCCAATCATGACTCTTGAGCCCAAATATTTTAAATTTCTCAAGACTCGCTCCCCTCTTTAGATTCGCAGCATACCCATTGGGGACCATCAACCGCATTTTCACCCACAATAGCATTTCCCTCATAGCTGGCCTTTCAAGATTGAACCATGCCTTTGGCTTCGCTATGCTTTGCTTTCCTTTCCGTTGTCGCAAGTTTTGCAACGGTCTATCACATATAGCCTCCAGGTCGATTCTAGCCTTAGGATTATATTTTGACTTCCCCTCTATGCCGAACAATGTACCAAAAATGGCCTCCGCAATATTCTTTTCAGTGTGCATCACGTCAATGTTGTGTGGGCAAAGGAGGCCTTTGAAGTAAGGCAGATGCCATAAGCATGACTTGTGAGTCCAGGCGTGTTCCGTATTATACCCTTTGAAGTATCCTGGACGCAAAGGATCAGGCTCGAGAGCGGTTAACTGATCAAGGGTCTGTTGGCCTGTCAACGCAGCTGGTGCAGTGTTTTTGACAACTCTACCTTTGATGAAATTCTTCTTGTCTTTTCTGAACTTATCGTCAGGATCTAGGAATTGTCTATGCATGTCGAAGCAAGAATACTTGCGACCAGCCTGCAGCCAACGGAACTGAAGAGCTGCCTTGTATGTGGTGCACGGGAACCTTCCATGCACACACCAGCCAACGAATAGCACAAACGCCGGATAATCATGCGTCGAGTAGATGTACCACACATGCATTTTGAAATTTTTTTGGTAGCCGTGTCGTAGGTCTTGATCCTATTATCACATGCTTCTTGCAACTCATCCTTAAGCGGCTGCATGTACACATTCATATTCTTCCCCGGATAGTTGGGCCCTGGAATTATCAACGTCAGGAAAATGTTCTTTCTTTTCATAACCTCTCCGGGTGGAAAATTTAGTGGAATGACAAATACAGGCCAACAACTGTATTGTGTTGCCGTCATACCATACACATTGAACCCATCCGTGCTGATGGCAACTCTAGGTTGCCTTGGATCTTCCGATTTATCCTTATGTAATGCATCGAAGTGCCTCGACGCAAAACCATCTGAAGTGTGTACCAACATCTTGTTCCCATCCACATCTAGTTCGGTTCTTTTGCCCAATTTGTGCCATGTCATCTGTCTGGCCGTCTCTTCGACCATGAGAAGACGTTGAAGTCTTGGTACGATTGGCAGATACCTAACAACACTAATGGGGATTTTGGTATAATTCTTCTCACCCATGCCATTGTCTACCACAATATACCTGCAAAAATTGCAAATGGGGCAATAGTTCAAGGCCGCATACTCAAGCCTAAATAAGGCACATCCATTCTCACAGGCATGTATCTTCTCATAGGGCATCTTAAGTACACGGAGGATTTTCTCTGACTGGTACATGTTTGCAGGCAGTACGTGGCCTTTGGGTAGAAAGCGTCCAAATATCGTCATCATCGCGTCGTAGCATTCTCTGCCTAGGTTGAATTGAGCCTTCAGAGCCATTACTTGCGCGATGGCATCCAGCTGACAAAGCTCAGTCTGCTCGTGGAGAGGACGTTTTGAAGACTCCAACATTTCATAGAAGGTCTTTGCAGATTGCTCCATCTCATCGTCCGAATCCCGAGCATCATCAAAGTCTTGCACCATGTCTTCAATCCCGGTACCATGCTCGTCGGTGCATCGACGAATCACCTCAGCTCTGGCACGTTGGTCAGACTCACCATGAAAAGTCCACACCGTATAATTAGGCGTAAAACCCGACTTCTGCAGGTGTTTACCCATTTCAAACTCTGCCTGCTTTTTCCAGTTGTCGTAGTTGGGACACGGGCACCATGTTTTTTGCTGGCCATTTGCAAACGCGGCTCTCACAAACCCCCGGGTTTTTGTTAACCATTCATGGGTCTTGTCTTTCTGACTAGGGTGACTAGTGTACATCCAAGCACGATCACTCATATTGCCTAGCTACCTATGGGGGCACAAGAAATAAATATATAATTCATCATCTATATTCATACGCTAATCAAGTTTGTCAGTTTTATTACGTCCATACAACCTACACGCTAATAGGTAAAGATAGGTCCTAATCCTACCCGAGTATGTGTAGACTGGGTTTGTTTTCCCATGCTCTGCTCGAGATGCGATGCAGAATTTCGGCATCACCTCGCCGCTGTTCTCGTGATACACGTCTTGGCAATAAGCAGAGAGGATGTGTACCCGGAGAACAACAGGGGAGGCACTGACGAAATTCCGCATCGGATCCGGAGCACAACATACGGGAAAACAAACCCAATCTACACATACTCGGGCTGTCCATGGATAATGTTGGACAATTCGAAAGGATGGCGGTTATAAATATGCAAAGGAATGCATATTTATAGATGTCACCCTTTCGAACGGGAGACGCATACTGGTCACGCATACTCATGATTGAAGAAACCTATAGCTAGCAAGTTTCATCGGCACGAAGACCGGGACAGAGCAAATTAAGGGGGTTGGAGGAGAAGTCATTTATGCTCACCAACAAACGCAAGGGCGGAGCTCGTGCAACGCACTTGGAGATCGTTGAACAACTGCACATTGAAATTCACACGATCAACACAAATACGATGTTTTCATAATTAACATAATCGGAAAATATGTGACCTAACTCATAATTTACAAAACTATGACCTCGTGGGCCTCTGGAAGGCTGAAAAGCACCTTCTCGTTCAAAAGAAGGCAAAAGAGGTGTCGGGGGTCGGGGCTTAGTGGCGTCGGGAGTCAGTGCCGTCGAGGGTCGGTGGTGTCGGGTGTCGGTGGTCGAGAGTCGGGTTAAATGCGTCGATGGTCGGGGGTCAGTGTCATCGGGGGTCAAGGGTCACTAGCGTCGGGGGTTGGGGTCTTTTCGATCAACAAGAGGCCAAAGAGGTGTCCGGGGCCCGGGGTTGGGGGTTAGGGCGTCGGGGGTCGGGGGTCGAGGGTCAGTGGCGTCGGGGGTCGGGGGTCAGTGGTGTCGGCCGTCGGGGGTCAGGAGTCGGGGGTCGGGGTTCAGGGGTCAGTGGTGTCGGGCGTCAGGAGTTGGGGGTCGGGGGTCAGTGGTGTCGGGCGTCGGGGGTCCGGAGTCGGGTGTCAGTTGCGTCGGGGGTCGGGGGTCGAGGGTCGGGGGTTGGTGGCGTCGGGCGTCGAGGGTTGGTGGCGTCGGGCGTGGGGGGTCGGGAGTCGGGTGTCGGGGGTCAGTGTTGTCGGGTGTCGGGGGTCGGGAGTCGGGTGTCAGTGGCGTCGGGGGTTGGGGGTCGAGGGTCCGGGGTTGGTGGCGTCGGGCCTCGGGGGTTGGTGGCGTCGGGCGTCGGGGGTCGTGGGCGGGGGATCAAGGTCCTTTTCTTTCTTCTTCTCCTCTCTCCTCTTTTTCTTCTTCTTCTTCTTTCTCCTCCTCCTCTTCTTCTTCTTCTTCTTCCTTTTCTTCTTCTTCTTTTCTCTCCTCTTCCTCTTCCTCCTCCTCCTCTTCTTCTTCTTCTTCTTCTTCTTCTTCTTCTTCTTCTTCTTCTTCTTCTTCTTCTTTCTCCTCCTCCTCCTCCTCCTCTTCTAACAGTAACCTAATTATAACTAAACTAATAGTAACCTAATTATCCTAAACTAACAATAACCTAATTAACTTTAAACTAATAGTAACCTAATTAACCTGAACTAACATTAACCTAATTAACACTTAGAGTAACCTAAACTAACAGATGCACTGAAATGAAAAAAAGAAAAAAAGAAAGAAACTGAACTCACCCGGGAAGGGGGGTGGCCGTGGGGAGGGGGTGGCCGCAGGGGAGGGGTGTGGCCGCCGGGAGGGGAATGGCCGCGGGGAGGGGTCGCCGGGAGGGGTGTGGCCGCGGGGAGGCGGTGGCCGCAGGGAGGGGTCGCCGCGGGGAGGGGTGTGGCCGCGGGGATCGTGTGGCCTCGGGGAGGGGCCGGGGTGGCCGCGGGCAGGGGGTCGCCGCGGGGAGGGGAGCGCCGCGGGGAGGGGGTCACCGGTGGGAGCGAGGCGGGGCGGCGGCGGCGAGTGACAGTGAGCGCGACGGAGAGAGAGAGACAGTACTGTGGGGCCGGGGGGAGAGACAGACAGTGATCGCGAGGGGGAGAAGACGGCCGTTACACGGTCGGCCCGTTTGCCGTCCGCTCCCCGACGGCAAAGGGCCGCACGGCAGACAGCAAAGGCTGACCCATGGCAAAGTTAGCCTTCCGTCGGACACGTCAGGCATGGGACCCACCCGTGCTCTTTGCCATCTGCCCTTGGTCCCTTTGTCGTCCGCTGGCAGACGGCAAAGGCCCGACACACGGCAAATAGTATTTTTGCCATCAGTCAGCCCTTTGTCGTCCGCCTTGCGCCAACTGATGGCAAAGAGCTTCTTTGCCATCTGCCAGTAGACGGCAAAGACATGGCTGACGGCAAAGAACTGGATTCCAGTAGTGTCACGAGTACCCTGACTAAATACCAGGTTTTAAATCGTCCTTCTATTTATATCTCTATCAAGAAAGTCATGGCGCGTAATCTAGATATCTCTCGGGAAGAATAATCTCTTCTTCCTCCTCCAGTCTAATAGGTATCTCAAAGTGTGTAGCAAGACGAGTAGCATAGATACCTCCATAGACAATGCCCTTAGAACGGTTCGTGTTGAACCGTTGAGCTACTATAACGCCCAAGCTATAAGTTTTACCATTATAACGGGCTTCGCGCAAGACCGCAATATCTGGGGAACTCAGTGACCCAGCTTTCCCACGACCAATCAAACATTTTCCCACAAATAATGAGAAGTACCGAAGCACGGGAAAATGTATGCTAGCAGCTGTAGCGCAAGACACTCCTCTCTCCTCTCCTACAGCAATTGTATCGATGAAAGCTTCCAAGTCCCATGGACGAGGTTCATGAATATCCCCAACATAAGGTAATTTGCAAACATTGCAAAAATCATGGAGTGACATGCGCTGGGGCATATCATAAAGTTTGAACTCAACCATAGGAGGATTCTTCCTGGGATAGAAGTTAAAGCTTTGTACGAAGATATTAGTGAGGAGGAGGTATTGCGGACACTTATCTTCAACGAAGGCGGTAAGGCCTGCGTTTTCCACCAAGTGATAAAAGTCCTCATAAATTCCAGCGGCGCGTAAGAACATGTCGCTTGGCCACTCGCACGCTTGAACTTCCGCGACTCGAGGGACCAGATACTTTGGCTTCTTCTCACTTCCATCATCCTTGGGGTCACGTCTTGAAGAGCCTCTTAATAACCTCCTCATCTTTTCCCTTTTCTATCTCTGAAAATCTCTGAAATTTTTAGTGACTCTAAGGCTCAACGAAACTCGTAGCAACTACTCCAACAAGTTCCTAGAGGCCATATTACGCATCAAAACTACTTGGGACCACCTAAAATTAGCATGCAAAGCTCAAGAACATGGTCACCAAAGCAACAAAAATACGCGAAGTATAAGGAACTAGAGCAAAAACTAATTGGACCAATGGAGGAGTCACTTACCAAGGAGTAATTTTCCCAAAATAGTTTGGAGAATGGGGATTTGAGCAAAGAGATCGAAAATCCCATCAAGAGGAGCAAGAACACGGGTTTGAGCTGCGAAACGGTTTTTTCTGGAGGTAGGAGAACCAGATGGGAGCAAGAATGAGTGGAGGGGGTGCACATGGGCCCCACAAGTCTGGGTGGCCCGGCCAGGGGGTGCCCGCGCCTCCACGGCTTGTGGCCCACTGGGGCAGCCCCCGGACAAGCTCTTTGTCTCAGTATTTTTCAGAAAATCCAGAAACATCATTCTTGATTTTCAGGACGTTCGGAGAAGTTTTATTTTTGGGGTACTTTTCCACGGGACGCTAAAACAGAAAACGGGAAAACTAAACTAAATCTATCATTTTTCTTCTAAGCAACCGAAGGTGAAAGCTTGGAACAGAGGTTTGTGACTCTTCGATTCATCCATCTCATGGTCATCGAAAGAAATCCATCAATGAGGTTGATCAAGTCTCCTCGACAAACCTTTTCAAATCGCAAAAGAAGCCGGAGAATTTTTGAATAGTCACTAGGTCACCTCAATGGGGATGTGTATCTCCCCAACAAGCAAATCATACTTCATCTTGACACGAGGTATAGGGCATTCAAAGCTCCCAATAAGAATCGATGAAGTCTTTTCGATAGCATTAATGCAATGTACTCGATATTGTTTCTTCGAAAAGTGCACTGTATGCTCATTACCATAGACATGGAAAGTGACATTGCCTTTGTTGGAATCTATAACAGCCCCTGCAGTGTTTAGAAAGGGTCTTCCGAGGATAACTGCCATGGCATCGTCCTCAGGAATATCCAAGATAACAAAGTCTGTTAAGATAGTGACGTTAGCAACCACAACAGGCACATCCTCGCAAATGCCGATAGGGAAAGCAGTTGATTTGTCGGCCATTTGCAGAGAGATTTTAGTGGGTGTCAACTTATCCAGTTCAAGTCTAAAATAAACAGAGAGAGGCATAACACTAACACCGGCTCCAAGGTCGCATAAAGCAGTTCTAACGTAGTTTCCTTTAATGGAGCAAGGTATAGTGGGCACTCCGGGATCACCTAGTTTCTTAGGAGTTCCACCCTTGAAGGTATAGTTAGCAAGCATGGTGGAAATCTCAACCTCAGGTATCCTGCTCTTATTAGTCACAATATCTTTCATGTACTTAGCATACGAAGACATTGAGCAAGGTATAGTGGGCACTCCGGGATCACCTAGTTTCTTAGGAGTTCCACCCTTGAAGGTATAGTTAGCAAGCCTGGTGGAAATCTCAACCTCAGGTATCCTCCTCTTATTAGTCACAATATCTTTCATGTACTTAGCATACGAAGACATTTTGAGCATATCTGTCAAATGCATTTGCCGGAAGACATGTTTAATCATTTCAACGAATCGCTCAAAATCCTCATCATCTTTTTTCTTGGATGGTTTGTGTCACACCCAGTTTTTGGCCTCCCTGATTAATTAACTTATTTCAAAATTTAGGACCAATTAAAAGTTTTTGTGACTACTTGTGATGCATGGAATGACTATTGTTTGCCTCTTGCTTGAGTGCATGTGATTGCTCCCCATTAATTCTTGCCATTCTCCTCATCACCTCCTCACTCCATGATCTCCCGCCTAATGATCATGCCATGTGTTTAGGATAAATATCTATTTTCACCAAATATTATTTTCACCAAAAAGCATTTCATTGAATTAAACTTTCAAACCCCTTAGATGAGGATTGTACTACAAGTCCTCAAATTAGGGAATTTCTTTTGCACCAATGCTTTTATTTAAAATCTATTATCAAAATGTCTTCCAAAAACCATCATATTATTATTTTAAAAGTTATTTTATTTAAAAGCCTTTCTATGAGGCCAGAAATGGACTCCTATGAAGGGAAGTTATTTTTATTGCTTCCAAAATATTTAAGAAAATTTAGGGGAACTTAGTGGATATATTTATTCCATGTTTATGAGTTTCAACACATGGTCATGTTCAAAATATTAGGCAAATCCCTCCAAAACCATTCCTGCCTATTTCAAGATTTTGGAATATTTCTATAAGAAATATTCTCAATAAATTCCAGTAAAATTCTCGCATATCATCTATGATATTCTTGATGATCTTGCCAAGTTTCATTTTAATCCAAGTTGATTTGGTTCCCCTAATCACTCTAAAACCCTATCTCTCCAGAAACAAATTTGAGCAACTCTACATTGTGAAGTGTATCCAATTGTGCTCAAATTTGGTGGACATGTTCTAATACTCGAATAAGGCATCCACACCAAGTGGTGCACCAAGGAGAATAGAAGAACTTGTCCTAAGACCCTCAAAACCCTGTTTGTTGAATTGTGACTTTGGTAAACTTTACATTATAAAGTTTCTCCAATTGACCTCAAAATTTTTGTGCATGCCTTAATGCTCAAATAATGCCCCTACAACAAATATTGGATTTGTGGGAATTTATTTGAATAGGGTTCTAAGCAGAAACCCATTTCTGCCCATTTCTAGGGTTTTTCAAGTCTACATTGGAAAACTCCTCCAGCAAACCCCAAATTTGGTATGCAAGCCTATTTTCATATATTATTTGACCATGCTAAGTTTCGTAGCCAATGGATTCCATCTGATAGCCCGACCATAGATCAAACACCTTGTGTGCACTCACTAAACTGGCTTCTTTGACCCCTTCCAATTTAAGCCTTGAGCTCAACTTTCTACCACAGCCTCACATAGTTACATTTTACCTCCAGTAACATTCCCATGGCCAATGGTCAATTATTGTAACTTTCTCTCATTTTCACCCTTGGCAGCACTGTTTTACCTCTCTTTCCATTCTTTTGCTTAGGAGGAATGAGCACCACCTCTTCAAGTTCATTTCTGGCTAAGATATAGCTTTGTACATCAAGTACAAGCTACCCTTCACTTCTTGAGCTCAAACTTGGTAGTGTTGTAGTTCTTGCATAGTTAACACTGCCAGACAAAATTTCTCCCCAAGGCTCCCCTCCTAAGACCCATTTTTGTCAGCTCTAAGATTGTTGTTAGAAACTTGGCAGTAGTCAAAACTAGTTCAAACCAACTCCACTAGTCACCAAACTCCAGATTCCCTTTCCAGATAGCATGCCCCACCTCCCAGACAGCTTTGACTGGTCATTTGAGTCCTGTGGGCACCGGTGGCCGTGGTGACCACCACCCTGACCTGCAAACCGGGTGCTCTGCACCTAGTTTCTCTCCTCCCGACCGTTTCTTGGCGAAGCAGGTTGTCCCAGCGTGTCTCAAAGCATCCTTTGACCGTTCCAAGCCAATCCCAATCACTAGCTACCCTCCAAACTCCCTCTGGGCGGCGTGGCATCCATGCACAGAGAGCTCCAAGAGCTCCCGGGGCTCTCTCTTCTCTCCCTCTCCACTTGAAGCTCTCCCCGAGCCTCTTCTGCACCGGCACCTCTCCCCCTATCCCTTGGGCTCCTCCTGAGCTCCCCCTAGAGCCCCTTCTTCTCCCAAGCTTCCTCCTCTCCTCCCATGGCCGCCATGCCCAGCTTCGGCCATGACCGCGCCTAGGCTCTTCAGCCCCCTCTCTCCATCCCTAGTTCGTCCAGGAGGACCCTGAGGCCGCCACGGAGCTGCCCCACTCCTCCTTTCCCCCTCTGAGCCGTCGAGGTGCCCTCCCCACGATTGCCACCGTCGTCCTACGCCATGGTAGGGAACTCCCTCTCCCGAGGCTCCCCTTGTGGAGCTGGCTCCACCTGGGGCGCTGGAGGCTTTGCCTCGAGCCCCTGCTGGCCAGAGGGCCGTCGGAGAGTGGCTGGAGCCATCGGATCCGGCCCCCTGCGTCGGCCGGCCCTTTCTTCTTGCGTGCCCAGATCGGGCGGGAGGAAGAGGAAGGACCCGACAAGCAGGCCCCCTGTAAGCCTCCCCAAGCCGGGCCCTTGGAGTAAGTGGTCGCGCCTGGCATGTGGGCGTTTCTCTGCGCGGGAGGTGTAAACAGCGCTAGGCGCCACCTGCGTGGCCTCCTCGCTGCCAGACCGAGCCTTTGGGCTGGCCCAGGGACTGTCTAACGCACAGAGCGCTTGATAGCCAAATATGGAGGCCCTCCTTTCCTTTTTAATTGTCTATGAACTTCAAAAATCTATATTAAATTCATTCCGACTCCTATTTCATTGATTCAAATTTGTGCAGGATCCTAAAAACGAGGCCTATCCAAATAAGTGCTTTGTACATTTTTCCCTACCAACTTTTTGTGGTGTTTTATTTAAAATCCCAGTCTGGATATAAAATATCCCACCTTTCAGAAATTCCTAGAAGATTCAAATCAACTCCAAATGGAGTGATTCCAATTCCTAGGTCCTTCTAAAATATTTCCCCATTTTTAGAACCCTGGTCAACATTTTTGTGTGGCTTACTTCTGTTGCCATAAATAAATAGCTCCTATTTCTATTTATTCCTCATTGTAAAATCTCTAGTATATTCATACCAACTCCAAATCCAGTGAAAGCACTTCTTAAATACTTCTAAAATCATGCTCTATTAAATGGGTGCCTCCACTCTTTTTTAACAGAATGATTTCTGTTGGCTTCTTCAATGGTCACCTATATCTCCTTTCATCCATTCAAAATGCCCTGATGAAAAACACCTTGGCAAGGATTCAGGTATTTTTCTTATGACCAGAGAGGTCCAAGAAGAATATAACTTCTATTTTTAGAACACTTTTATTTTTGCTTGATGTGTGGCTTACTGTGGTTGTTTTCCGAAAATATTTGACGGAAGACGGAGTATTTGGAGACGGTGCGGAAGACCTCGAAGACCCCGAGGACTTACGTGAGCAAGGCAAGCAGCCCTTTGACCATGACTTGAGCATATGAATTGATGCATGCTAGAATAGCAAGTACTTTTCCATTGCATGCGATCATAATTCCGGTTCATCATTGGTGTGATGGTACCGAAGGCTTCTTCGAAGCACTTGCATGATGGTGATGTTATACATATGGCTCCTTGGAGCACAAGCATGACGAGCTTGATCCTTCCATCTATGAGGATCATGCTACTATCATGTTGACTAGTAGAGTTAGAGAACCATTGCATGAGCATGATGATGGGTTAAATCAAAGGTTTATGAAAAAACCCGTCGGGTACCACTAATGCCCGAGGGTGATGATGAGATGGGTGGCCATTTTTGGTGAAGTGGTGCACCGGTGTTTTGTGTAAGTATGGTTTCGGAAATGGGATTAGATTTATGATGTGTCGACCGTCCCAACCTCACCTCTGCGACCACGTTACCCCTTTATGAGATGGGGCTTTGTTGATTACTCTGGTCGGTACTAGCAAAGAACCACATTACTAGTGGCGGGAGTGATTGTCGTCACTCTCGTGATGGGTTCGTGCCAGGAAGGGCGACTATGCCATTTTTATGAGTTCCAGGCACACCGTTGGTCCTCGCATGGTTGATACTATCCAGAGTCGGTGCTCGTAAGACGTACAACATGTCGGCTGGGTACCAATCGAGTGGACCTCCTTGTTTAGTACCGTCAGGGGAAAGATAATGATCGGGTACTTACCTCGGGTATATGTGATATACCGCGAGTCGTGGATGACACGGAAGTTCCCCGGTTATTGTGGGTACAACGCGCAACCTCTGTAGAGTGTCAAACTATTCGTATAGTCGTGTCCATGGTCAAGGACAGTTGGGTAATCCTGCTTAAACTACGTCCTGATATTTCCGCATAAACCAAGTGTGTGTGAGTGTGTCTGGGTGTGGTGTTAAGGAAGGTGTTGCTTTGATAGCAATGATACGACCAAGTTCGATGACTTGGCGTATAGGGTGAACCCGGATGGTTCAGCCCTCAACTGATATATTGAGGATAGGACCAAGTTCGGTCACTTGGCCTATAGGGTGAACCCGGATGGTTCAGCCCTCAACAGATATATTGATATCTGTAACCTGTTCTTCAAAAGTAATTCTTTAACTTGATGCATATTCATGATCATTCTACCCAGATGAGTTACACTAAAGATGCATGATATTGTTATCCTTCACTTTCATTGTTCATGTCATGGGCTGTTTGCGTGTACATTCAAAGTAGTTATTTGCTTGCCCCTGGTTATTTCATTGACCAGGTATGAAAGCACATGAGATGGTGGAGATTAATTCGGTGACATTCTTGCGAGCTAGGACGCTTCCCAGTCAGAATGCCTATAGGTTAAGGCTGATGGCATGGGTTCACGCTTTCAACCAATAATTCCGCTATTGGTTCAGTTTAAAGTGTAGGCCTTTAAGGCCCTATATATGTAAGACTCGACCGAAGTGGTCATTTGTTGTATCAAACGGTATGTATGGATGTAAGACTCTTTTATTCGGTATCTGTGTTCGGTGAGCATTGATCTCTGGGATCACAGAGCACGGCGATTCTCGACTAGTAAGTCGGGGTCCCCACAGAGCTGGTATCGGAGCCATCCTGACTGTAGGAAGCCCTTAGTTAGCACAGACGTTTGTTTAGGATAAAACTGCTTTCCAGGTTCTTCGAACATACTTACGAAACCTATATATTTTCTTGACTCTCCTAAATCTTCAAAGAAATTGAAGGTTATGCTCTGGCCTTCCACTCTTATTTTCTTGACACTCCTCGTCTACTTTTTCAAAACTTGCTAATGATCGCTAGTACTTTATGCCCTCTGACCACGGCATAAATTGAAATCCTCGTGAGCAGCCCGGAATGAAGTTACTTTCCAGGCAAGCACCTGTGCTGAAGGACAGAGAAGACCACTCCTCGACCAAAAGACACCAACAGAAGTACCTCTAAGAGGAACGAGGACATCGAGGCTTAGAAGATGGTGAAACCATGGGCACTGTTCCACAGTGATGCCACTTTCGCCTACGATAATCTGGACATAATATATGCAAACCTTGATCTGCATCACTAATAGAGCAACCCTGTCAGTTATAAGAAATTGTGATGGCCACCACCGGTGGATGAGAACATCGCCATTTGGTCTGCCTCACCTTAGTGAGCTGGAAAACGGTTCTCTTCATCCCCCGCTCTAGGTGTCGATATCGCAATTAGTATGATTGACAGATCAGAGCTCTATCATGTCATGCAAATATCGGTGCATGAAGGTGTCCACGTGAGACTCTCAAAGCGTCGGAAGACAAGAAGACACTGACAAGATCATGAAGACAACAGAAGACCCTGTTAGTGACAGCTATGAAGAACCACCTTCGTCAGCAACTTCCCAGACGAGAAGACAACCAAAGTTCTTTACAACTCAAGCGAATTGCTTCAGCAAGCGACAACAAGAGGCGTGACAACACCCTGAGAAGTTCTAGAAGACTTAGCAGACTCCTCTCCGGAGCAAAAAGCAAGCACGTTTGTCGAGTCCCAGAACCTAGGATAGGATGAGTCATGAATTCCCTATGCGAAGTCGAGTCCGTGAAATGGTTCGGATGGATCATGTTGTGTGTTGCTTATTTTGTTGTGTATGCCTTGATATGAGTCGCGCTTTTGCTTAGGCAACAAGCATGTGGTTATATCACTTGTCTTATTCTGTTGTTCAAAACGATTTTTGGCACTTGTTTGAGTTGACTTTCCAATGCTTGCTTGATTGCAGTAAGAGCCTTAGATACTCCCCTCTGTGCTCTCTCTCTTTCTCTCACCTCTCTCGACGACTGAAGACAACAAGACAAGATGCACTAAGCATCCACTTCGAAGGACGGCTGACGTTGAAGACACTGACTATGCTATGCCTAATCGCAAGCAACCCGTAGGAGTCTGATTTTCCCCTCGAGATAGGAAAACCACACTAGACCAGACTAACCTCCACAAGCCTTGCCGGCTCAAATTTTCTGGTCACGTGTCTAGTACACGGACTTGCCATAACTCATGTAGGTCCCCGATAAACCCCGCTGAGCACCGGGTTCTTAATGGAACGAGTGATCACAGCAAGAAAGTATCCTTCAATCTTAAGCTACCACTGTAAACTTGATGCCATAAGAGGATCGTTCTCGGATATAGAATATTAGACTAAGATTGTTGTGATGACAATAGTTGTCTTGAGGATATAGCTAGACTATTTTGGTGGATCGTGAGACCCTTATAAAGGTAGATGAACTTGGTGGAACAAGTTAGTATAGTAGCATAACCTACATGATCCGGAGTAAGATTGGATTTAGTAGGACGATCATTATCGGGAACAACAATATTCTTGGTGGTATACATGACTTTAGCAAGTAGTTGGCATGATTCAATGCGTTTGCCATAATGACTTGGAGTATCAAGTAGACTTCTTATTGGATTTGAGTCTTGGATTTAAATAGGTAATCTTAATAGAGTATTGAGGATGACTGAAACCACATGGTTTGGAGTAAATTGGATGTAGTATGATAATCTCGATCATGATACCATGTTTCTCGGTGGATATAGAGTGCGTACACTTGGAGTTGTCAAATAGATTTACAACCTATGTAGTTAGGGCTTGGAGATTAGATGGCCATGATTATTGAAGTTGGTGGATATACTATGACGTAATTCTTGCAGTAATATGTGAATTATGAGGACTCTAGAGATCATGTAAAACCCATCAATGTTGGATTTGTAGGAGTGATAGGTCCAGTGATGATTGATCAGATTGATGGACCACTTGATCGGATTCATAGGAAGGGAAACAAGATATTGGATTGGTGTACTACGTGTTTCCTTAATATAGTAATGCAGTACCCTGTTCATTATATGATCTAGCTGGACATTGGATTTGTAGCGTCGCTGTGCAACCTTAGCAACTTATATACCCCCGAGGTTATTGCATAGTAATGCATGTGCATTTGGGGCTACACCATACTTGTAGTGTTTGGGTTTAGTTCTTTCTTCAACCCGGAGTTGACTAGCATGAGCGGTGTGGAGTTGACCCACGTGGGATGATATCCTTGACAAGATGAGGTGATGTTGTCTCAAGTTAGCGGTCGAACTACTGGGATCTAGGGAAAGTGCTTAGAGATAAGATGATAACTGTTGGCCACATCCTAAGTTCCTTGAGACCCTAAAGCTTCGTTGAGCCACAAGATGGACGGATTACGACCATAGAAGACAACTCTAAGTCGTTAAAATGTGGCCAGTACCCGCCCATAGCAAGTCCCCGTTCTCCTCACTGGACTCATGAGCATTGTGCTTACGTCGTGTTCGGGGAAAGTATGATGTCATCCTCACAGGCGACATACTTATTCACCAAGTAAGAGGAGGATCACCTTAGTCGTGTTCGGACAAGCCCCAGGAACGTCGATTGTTATGCCTCTCGAGGGTATGATGATATCTCGAGAAGGTGGACTTCTTGAAGCAGTCCCAATATGACAGAAGTCTAACCTACTCAAGTCAAGACAAAGAACCGCCACGGTTGAGTAGAAGACGACAACCACCGACCACGCACCGACCACATCAACGACGTCAAGAAGCCTCGACGATTCAAGATGACAAAGCCCTTGGACAAGTGAAAGAATCAGACGACCTTTCCTTGGTCCATATTAAGGACGCAAGTACTAGTAGGTCGTGGTGGAAACCTGCTGAAGGTGATTTCCGCTTGCCGAGTCGCAGACCTTGGGAACGGATGGCTGGTCTATACTCTTGGGTAGCCAGCTCGTCCAGAACCCCTCGCTAAACCTACCAGATGGCAGGACCTATTCTGAACTCTGAGCCTCCGAGCTTAGCCTCATAGGTGAGACCCAACCCGGACCCTTTCACGAGAAGCCTTCGAAGACCATTGCGACCATAGCCTGACTGTCGAAAGGGAGTCAAGGACTTCCCCATAAGCAGGAAGCTACACAAAGACTTTGGTAGTGCATTCTAACACAAGACATCTTGATGTCACTAACCGACATGCGAAGCCCCATGACCAGATCCCAGACATACCATCTTGCCACGTATTCTGACCTTGGGATACACTCGCAAGCGAGAACCTTGCACGGACTTAGTTCACCAAGCCCTTGACCTCAGTCAAGCCTAACTTATTGCCAGAACCCACCCACGATCAGGCAAGGAAGTGCGAACATTCGAAGTTGTATCATCAGGCACCTCAAGACCACAACAACAACATGGGGACATGAAGACTACCTCCGACTCAAGATTTTGTATCTCACCAACCCCTAGCCTAGAAATCTCGGGGACGAGATTTTCTTAAGGGGGTAAGGTCTATCACACCCAGTTATGGCCTCCCTAATTAATTAACTTATTTAAAAACTTAGGACCAATTAAATTTTTTTATGACTGCTTGTGATGCATGGAATGACTATTGTTTGCGTGTTGCTTGAGTGCATGTGATTGCTCCCCATTAATTCTTGCCATTCTCCTGATCACCTCCTCACTCCATGATCTCCTGCCTAATGATCATGCCATGTGTTTAGGATAAATATCTATTTTCACCAAATATTATTTTCTCCAAAAAGCATTTCTTTGAATTAAACTTTCAAACCCCTGAGATGAGGTTTGTACTACAAGTCCTCAAATTAGGGAATTTCTTTTGCACCAACACTTTTATTTAAAACCTATTATCAAAATGTCTTCCAAAAAACCATCATATTATTATTTTAAAAGTTATTTTATTGTTTTATTTAAAATCCTTTCTATGAGGCCAGAAAAGGACTCCTATGAAGGGAAGTTATTTTTATTGCTTCCAAAATATTTAAGAAAATTTAGGGGAACTCACTGGATATATTTATTCCATATTTATGAGTTTCAACACATGGTCATCTTCAAAATATTGGGCAAATCCCTCCAAAACCATTCCTGCCTATTTCAAGATTTTGGAATATTTCTATAAGAAATATTCTCAATAAATTCCAGTAAAATTCTAGCATGTCATATATGATATTCTTGATGATCTTGCCAAGTTTCCTTTTAATCCAAGTTGATTTGGTTCCCCTAATCACTCTAAAACCCTATCTATACAGAATCAAATTTGAGCAACTCTACATTGTGAAGTGTCTGCAATTGTGCTCAAATTTCGTGGACATGGTCTAATACTCCAATAAGGCATCCACACCAAGTGGTGCACCAAGGAGAATAGAAGAACATGTCCTAAGACCCTCAAAACCCTCTTTGTTGAATTGTGACTTTGGTAAACTTCGTTTTAAAGTTTCTCCAATTGACCTCAAACTTTTTGTGCATGCCTTAATGCTCGAATAATGCACCTACCATAAATATCGGATTTGTGGGAATTTATTTGAATAGGGTTCTAAGCAGAAACCCATTTCTGCACATTTCTAGGGTTTTTCAAGTCTACATTGGAAAACTCCTCCAACAAACCCCAAATTTGGTATGCAAGGCTATTTGCATATATTATTTTACCCTCTTAAGTTTCATAGCCATTGGATTCCATCTGATAGCCTAACCACAGATCAAACACCTTGTGTGCACTCACTAAACTGGCTTCTTTGACCCCTTCCAGTTTAAGCCTAGAGCTCAACTTTCTACCACAGCCTCACATAGTTACATTTTACCTCCAGTAACATTCCCATGGCCACTGGTCAATTATTGGAGGAGGACCCTTTGTAACTTTCTCTCATTTTCACCCTTGGTAGCACTGTTTTACCTCTCTTCTCATTCTTTTGCTTAAGCTATCACCCCCAATTATTTCCAGAGCCTCTCTAGGGTGTCAATGCATCATTTTAAACCAATAGATGGCATGCTCATGTGGGAGGAATGAGCAGCACCTCTTCAAGTTCATTTCTGGCTAGGATATAGCTTTGTACATCAAGTACAAGCTACCCTTCACTTCTTGAGCTCAAACTTGGCAGTGTTGTAGTTCTTGCATAGTTAACACTACCAGACATAATTTCTCCCCAACGCTCCCCTCCTAAGACCCATTTTTGTCAGCTCTAAGTTTGCTGTTAGAAACTTGGCAGCAGTCAAAACTAGTTCAAACCAACTCCACTAGTCACTAAACTCCAGAGTCCCTTTCCTGATAGCATGCCCCACCTCCCAGACAACTTTGACTGCTCATTTGAGTCATGTGGGCACCGGTGGCCTTGGTGACCACCACCCTGACATGCAAACCGGGTGCTCTTCACCTAGTTTCTCTCCTCCCGACTGTTTCTTGGCGAAGTAGGTTGTCCCAGCGTGTCTCAGAGCGTCCTTTGACCATTCCAAGCCACTCCCAATCACTAGCTACCCTCCAAACTCCCTCTGGGCGGCGTGGCATCCATGCACAGAGAGCTCCATGAGCTCCCGGGGCTCTCTCTTCTCTCCCCTCCAGTTGAAGCTCTCCCCGAGCCTCTTCTGCACCGGCACCTCTCCTCCTATCCCTTGGGCTCCTCCTGAGCTCCCCCTAGAGCCCCTTCTTCTCCCAAGCTTCCTCCTCTCCTCCCATGGCCGCCATGGCCAGCTTCGGCCATGATCGTGTCTGGGCTCTCTAGCCCCCTCTATCCATCCCTAGCTCGTCCAAGAGGATCCCGAGGCCGCCACGGAGCCGCCCCACTCCTCCTTTCCCCCTCTCAGCCGTCGGGGTGTCCTCCCCACGACTGCCACCGTCGGCCTCCGCCATGGAAGGGAACTCCCTCGCCCGGGGCTCCCCTCGTGCAGCTGGCTCCTCCTGGGGTGCTGGAGGCTTTGCCTCAAGCCCCTGCTGGCCGGAGGGCCGTCGGAGAGTGGCTGGAGCCACTGGATCCGGCCCCCTGCGTCGGCCGGCCCTTCCTTCTTGCGTGCCCAGATCGGGCGGGAGGAAGAGGAAGGACCCGACAAGTGGTCCCCCCTGTAAGCCTCCCCAGGCCGGGCCCTTGGAATAAGTGGTCGCGCCTGGCATGTGGGCGTTTCTCTGCGCGGGAGGAGTAAACAGCGCTAGGCGCCACCTGCGTGGCCTCCTCCCTGCCAGACCGAGCCTTTGGGCTGGCCCAGGGACTGTCTAACGCGGAGAGCGCTTGATAGCCAAATATGGAGGCCCTCCTTTCCTTTGTAATTATCGTTGAACTACAAAATTCTATATTAAATTCATTCTGACTCCTATTTCATTGATTCAAATTTATGCAGGATCCTAAAAATGAGGCCTATCCAAATAAGTGCGTTGCACATTTTTCCCTACCAACTTTCCGTGATCTTTTATTTAAAATCCCAATCTGGATATAAAATATCCCACCTTTCAAAAATTCCTAGCAGATTCAAATCAACTCCAAATGGAGTGATTCCAATTCCTAGGTCCTTCTAAAATCTTTCCCCATTTTCAGAACCCTGGTCAACATTTTTGTGTGGCTTACTTGTGTTGCAATAAATAAATAGCTCCTATTGCTATTTATTCCTCATTGTAAAATCTCTAGAATATTCATACCAACTCCAAATCCACTGAAACCACTTCTTAAATACTTCTAAAATCATGCTCTGTTAAATGGGTGCCACAACTCATTTTTAACAGAATGATTTCTGTTGGCTTCTTCAATGGTCACCTATATCTCCTTTCATCCATTAAAAATTCCGTGATGAAAAACCCCTTGGCAAGGATTCAGGTATTTTTCTTATGACCAGAGAGGTCCAAGAAAAATATAACTTCTATTTTTTTAGAACACTTTTATTTCTGCTTGATGTGTGGCTTACTGTGGTTGTTTTCCGATGATAGTTGACGGATAGAAGGAGTATGCGGGGACGGAGCAGAAGACCTCGAAGACCCTGAGGACATACGTGAGCAAGGCAAGCAGCCCTTTGACCATGACTTGAGCATATGAATTGATGCATGCTAGAATAGCAAGTACTTTTCCGTTGCATGTGATCATAATGCCAGTTCATCATTGGTGTCATGGTACCGAAGGCTTCTTCGAAGCACTTGCATGATGGTGATGTTATACATATGGCTCCTCGGAGCACAAGCATGATGAGCTTGATCCTACCATATATGAGGATCATGCTACTATCATGTTGACTAGTAGAGTTAGAGAACCATTGCATGAGCATGATGATGAGTTAAATCAAAGGTTTATGAAAAACCCCGTCGGGTGCCACTAATGCCCGAGGGTGATGATGAGATGGATGGCCACTTTTGGTGAAGTGGTGCACCGGTATTTTGTGTGAGTATGGTTTCGGAAATGGGATTAGATTTATGATGTGTCGACCGTCCCAACCTCACCTGTGCGACCATGTTACCCCTTTATGGGACAGGGCTTTGTTGATTACTCTGGTCGGTACTAGCAAAGAACCATATTACTAGTGGCGTGAGTGATTGTCGTCACTCTCGTGATGGGGTCGTGCCAGGAAGGGCGACTATGTCATTTTTATGAGTTCCTGGTACACCGTTGGTCCCCGCATGGTTGATACTGTCTAGAGTCGGTGCTCGTAAGACGTACAACATGTGGGCTGGGTACCAATCGAGTGGACCTCCTTGTTTAGTATCGTTAGGGGAAAGATAATGATCGGGTACTTACCTCAGGTATATGTGATATACCGTGAGTCGTGGATGACACGGAAGTTTCCCGATTCTCGTGGGTACAGCGCGCAACCTCTGCAGAGTGTCAAACTATTCGAATAGCCAAATCCACAGTCAAGGACAGTTGGGTAATCCTGCTTAAACTACGTCCTGATATTTCTGCATAAACCAAGTGTGTGTGAGTGTGTGTGGGTGTGGTGTTAAGGAAGGTGTTGCTTTGATAGCAATGATACGACCAATTCGGTGACTTGGCGTATAGGGTGAACCCGGATGGTTCAGCCCTCAACTGATATATTGAGGATAGGACCAAGTTCGGTGACTTGGCCTATAGGGTGAACCCGGATTGTTCAGCCCTCAACAGATATATTTGTATCTGTAACCTATTCTTCAAAAGTAATTCTTTAATTTGATGCATATTCATGATCATTCTACCCAGATGAGTTACACTAATGATGCATGATATTGTTATCCTTCACTTTTATTGTTCATGTCATGGGCTGTTTGCGAGTACATTCAAAGTACTCATTGGCTTGTCCCTGGTTATTTCATTGACCAGGTATGAAAGCACAGGATATTGTGGAGATTAACTCAGTGACGTTCTTGTGAGCTAGGACACTTCCCAGTCAGAATGCCTGTAGGTTAAGGCTCATGGCATGGGTTCACGCTTTCAACCAATAATTCTGCTATTGGTTCAGTTTCAAGTGTAGGCCTTTAAGGCCCTATATATGTAAGAATCTACCGAAGTGGTCATTTGTTGTATCAAACGGTATGTATGGATGTAAGACTCTTTTATTCGGTATCTGTGTTTGGTGAGCATTGATCTCTGGGATCACTGAGCACGGCGATTCTCGACTAGTAAGTCGGGGTCCCCACAGTTTGGGAGGAAAGGGCATGGGTTTCTGAACCCATGGTTCCCTTTCTTTACCATGCTTCCTAGCAGTGAAGTCACTCTTATCGTATCTCCTAGCCTTAGGCTGTGGGTTATCAAGATAAACAGGCTCAATCTCCACATCCTTATCATTGCTAGGTTGAGCATCATCATGAACATCACTATTGATATTATCATTAAGCTCATGTTCATCACCAGATTGTGTTTCAGCATCAGAGACAGAGACATCGTTTGGACTCTCAGGTGTAGCAGCAACAGGGTTGCTAGCATGCAGGTTCCTATCATCTTTCTTCTTCTTTCTAGGATGACTAGGTGCATTAGTGCTAACTTCTTGAGAATCTTGTTCAATTCTCTTAGGATGACCCTCAGGATATAAAGGTTCCTGAGTCATTCTACTGTCTCTCGTGACGACTCTAATAGAATTGTCATTAAACTCATTGAGCAAGTCATTCTGAGCCTTAAGTACTTGTTCCACGTGAGTAGTAACCATAGAGGCATGTTTACTCAGAAGCTTAATATCATTGACATTTTTGTCCACACAAGGACTTAAATGACTGAGCATACGAGCATTCTGTTCCAATTGTTTGCTAACATAATCGTTGAAGCTTTGTTGTTTGGCAACAAAGTTATCAAATTCATCCATGCATAGGCTAGCAGGTTTATCAAAAGGGATATCACTCTCATCGAACCTACGTAGAGAATTTACTTCTACTACCTGTATCAGGTTATCGAGACCATGGATCTCTTCGATAGGTGGTAGATTTTTGACATCTTCAGATTTAATGCCTTTCTCGTGCATAGATTTCTTAGCATCTTGCATATCTTCAGGACTGTGGAATAGAATACCTCTTTTCTTTGGGGTTGGCTTAGGAGGTGGTTCAGGAATAGTCCAAGCATTCGCATTGCACAAGATGTTATTCAGTAGAATATCAGCTTGTTCTACGGTTCGTTCCCTAAAAACACAACCAACACAACTATCTAGCTGGTCTTTAGAATCATCGGCAAGTCCATTATAGAAGATATCAAGTATTTCATTCGTCTCAAGAGGGTGATCAAGCAAAGCATTCAGTAGCTGGGTGAGCCTCCCCCAAGCTTGTGGGAGACTCTCTTCTTCAGCTTGAGCAAAGTTGTATATTTCCTGCAAGGCAGCTTGCTTCTTATGGACAGGGAAATATTTTTCAGAGAAGTAGTAGACCATATCTTCGGGGCTACGCACACAACCAGGAGTAAGAGAAGTGAACCAGCTCTTAGCATCATCCTTTAGCGAGAAAGGAAACAACTTGAGGATGTAGTAGTGGCGGATCTTTTCCTCACTAGTGAATAGGGTGGCTATATCGTGCAGTTTGGCAAGATGGGCTACAACCGTTTCAGACTCATAACCGTGAAAAGGATCAGATTCGACAAGAGTGATTAAATTAGGGTCGTTAGAGAATTCATAATCCTTACCGGTCACAAAGATAGGCGAAGTTGCAAACTTCGGGTCGTATTTCATCCTAGTGTTCAAAGATTTTTCTTTCCACTTGAGCAGTAGTTTCTCAACATCATAGCTATCCTCACACGCAAGAAAATCCTCAACTATCTCTCCCTCCATAACATAGCGCTCACACATAACAGGCAAAGTAGGTTCTACTTCAATAGTATCAGCAGTTTCAGAAGTATCATCACATCTAGCAGCAACTCTAGCAATTTGTGCATCAAGGAATGCACCTAGTGGCAAAGCAGTATCTAGCATAGCATCATCAGGCAAAGCAGTATCAAGCATATCATCATCAAGCAAAGCAGTATCAAGCATAGCATCATCATAAGCATCATGGGCAGCAGAAGTAGCATCAGCAAGCATAGGCGACATATCAAGATATCTAGCAGGAGGCCGTGTCGCAAACTTACTCATAACTGAAGGTGAATCAAGTGCAGATCTAGATGGCAGTTCCTTACCTGTCCTCGTAGTTGATGGCAAGATTTCTGTTCTTGGATCTTTCGGATTCCTCATAGTGACCAGCAGACGTCAATCCCAAGTGACTTAGAGAATATAGTTGTGCTTCCCCGGCAACGGCACCAGAAAATTGTATTGATAACCCACAAGTATAGGGGACCGCAACAGTTTTCGAGGATAGAGTATTCAACCCAAATTTATTGATTCGACTCAAGGGGAAGCGAAAGAATATTCTCAAGTATCAACAGTTGAGTTGTCAATTCAACCACACCTGAAAGATTTAGTGTCCGCAGCAAAGTATCAGTAGCAAAGTAGGGTGATAGCAGCAGTAGCAACGGTAACCAGTAGCAACAAAGTAACAACAGTAGCAACAGAGTAACAGTAGCAGCAAAGTAACGTAGCAAGGACGAGTAGGAAAAACTCGTAGGCATTGGATCGGTGATGGATGATTATGCCGTATGTGATTCATCATGTAAGAGTTATAACACGGAGAGATAAGTAACTAGCTCTTGTTCGTCAATCTAATGTAGGCATGTATTCCGTATGCAGTCATACGTGCTTAGGGAAAAGAACTTGCATGACATCTATTGTCCAACCCTCCTGTGGCAGCGGGGTCCTAATGGAAACTACGGGATATTAAGGTTCTGCATTTAATAAAGAACCGGACCAACGCATTAACACTTGGTGAATACATGAACTCCTCATACTATGGTCATCTCCGGGAGTAGTTCCGGCTATTGTCACTCCGGGGTTGCCGGGTCACAACACATAGTAGGTGACTACAACTTGCAAGATAGGATCTAAAACACACATATATTGGCAACAAGATAATAGGTTCAGATCTAAAATCATGGCACTCGGGCCCTAGTGACAAGCATTAAGCATAGCCAACGAATCTTGCCAGCTTAATTTTGTAGAGAAGCACTAAACTTCAAATGGTGAATGTGTTGCAAACATCCAACATGCTGGGAAAACTGCTAAAATACTGTGAGCTGACGTGAAACTCTTTGATGAGATCCATACTCAACATATCCATCATACCAATATGACCTTTTCGCCCACCTACTATCATGTAGCGACCATTTGAGGTGTATTCTAGAGTATAAGGACCAAGTTCTTCATAAAAAAGCTAGTTAGCTCCCTTACGATTTTCATAAATTATAAGGGAAGTTGATACTGAGCATTTATCAATGGGGAAATATAGATATAAGATATATATCTGTCAGAACATACAAGCACAGAAAAACACTCGCCTATCATCATGCAAATAAGTAAAACTGTTTAATGACAAAATTCTGATAGTGTCAATAACTCTATGTACACAATAAGAAGAGAATAAGTCTTACAAAGACAAACCAAATAAATATCAGGAAATAAAATACTTGAATTTGGAAATGCTAATCAGCTAACTGTACCACACAAGAACATAAGTATCATCAATGGTGTTTTACATCAACATCTGTATTGTATGTAGTTTTTATTGGTACTGGATCATGTAACAATTGTCGCACAGCTTCAGAGAACACAAAACAATTACATATTTACCAGGTAAGATCATATCAAATGGTTTTCTTGAACTCAAAATGTCAACGCTACTACCAAGGTCTTGCTGTCTATATCGATATGTCTTTTCCAAACCTTCAGGCTCCAAGTAGCCCCCCTCAATAGGTAAAAACCACTTCAAATTGAGTTAGCAACAAATCAGTAAAATTGAAAGTCTCCCATGTTTGCAAAAGTCAATTTCGAAATATGTTAAGTACGAAGATCAGGAAGCATAAGGTAAAAAAAGATACAGCAAGAAATTTCAAAGGGTCCAGTGGTATATTGCTACCAATAAGCACCATAAGTTTATGCAATAGTCCATCAAAGAGGCACCAAAATAATACTCCCTCCGTCCGGAAATACTTGTCATAAGAATGGATGTATCTAGATGTATTTTAGTTCTAGATGCATCCTTTTTTATTCATTTGTGCGACAAGTAATTCCGGATGGAGGGAGTACATATGTCGATCGTTACTCATGAGGTAGTATGAAATAACCTAAAGGAACTCCAAAAAGAGTATCACCAATACAGTAATTTTACTTCCTACACAATACATACATACGAAAAATACCAAGCAATCTTTCATTGACTGGCACCTCTTTGGGAAGAACACCAGATAAACCCATGTCACACTACACATGTGGGGTCAAACCTATAAATATAAGTCCATTACTTCATCCAAACAGATCCACATTATGCCAGTGAACAACTAAAGACCATTGGGAAACTCAAGATGAGCTATATGATAGAATACCATATTGTAGTAATTCAACAGTACAGAATACCAGATTCCATCGTATCATGCTCACTGTTATTCAGCTATTTATATGTGTTTGCCGCAACAAATTCAGAGACATTCTACACCAAATCCACACTACCGCACCTTTTCAGCCTGCGTAGCAGCTTTGGCAGATATTCCGATTAGCTTCTCTTTTCAAGCGACCTGCCCTTTCAATTTCTTATCACACAGAGCCTGCAACGAAATTGCATTGAAACAAAAAATGCCAATACACGCTTTTCAATCAGCAGAAATAGCAAAGCAACGAGCACTGGACTCAACGAGTACACTTGTAGGTCCTGGAGCATCTTCATCTTGAGGGTGATCTTTTCTCTTCTAACCTGTTGTATGAACCCACAATTGAGGACAACGAGTAAAAAATTGTACTGACAACTTTTCATTCAGACAGCTAAAAGAGACGCTTGAGAGTAAAATTTCAGTAGAAGTATTACCCTCTCAGCAAGGCTGTGGCTGTCGGTGGCCTGGCCTCTCCTGGCCCGGACGTGGACGTAGTCCCTGGGCGGCTCGTTCGCCGCCGACTGCTTGGACTTGGAGCCCTTTCCCTATTGGAAATATGCCCTAGAGGCAATAATAAATTAGTTATTATTATATTTCTTTGTTCATGATAATCGTTTATTATCCATGCTATAATTGTATTGATTGGAAACACAATGCATGTGTGGATACATAGACAAAACACTGTCCCTAGTAAGCCTCTAGTTGACTAGCTCGTTGATCAAAGATGGTCAAGGTTTCCTGACCATAGGCAAGTTTTGTCACTTGATAACGGGATCACATCATTAGGAGAATCATGTGATGGACTAGACCCAAACTAATAGACGTAGCATGTCGATCGTGCTATTTTGTTGCTACTGTTTTCTGCGTGTCAAGTATTTGTTCCTATGACCATGAGATCATATAACTCACTGACACCGGAGGAATGCTTTGTGTGTATCAAACGTCGGAACGTAACTGGGTGACTATAAAGATGCTCTACAGGTATCTCCGAAGGTGTTCGTTGAGTTAGTATGGATCAAGACTGGGATTTGTCACTCCATATGACGGAGAGGTATCTCGGGGCCCACTCGGTAATACAACATCACACACAAGCCTTGCAAGCAATGTGACTTAGTGTAAGTTGTGGGATCTTGTATTACGGAACGAGTAAAGAGACTTGCCGGTAAACGAGATTGAAATAGGTATGCGGATACTGACGATCGAATCTCGGGCAAGTAACATACCGAAGGACAAAAGGAATGACATACGACATTATATGAATCCTTGGCAGTGAGGTTCAAACGATAAGATATTCGTAGAATATGTAGGATCCAATATGGGCATCCAGGTCCCGCTATTGGATATTGACCGAGGAGTCTCTCGGGTCATGTCTACATAGTTCTCGAACCCGCAGGGTCTGCACACTTAAGGTTTGACGTTGTTTTATGCGTATTTGAGTTATATGGTTGGTTACCGAATGTTGTTCGGAGTCCCAGATGAGATCACGGACGTCACGAGGGTTTCCTAAATGGTCCGGAAACGAAGATTGATATATAGGATGACCTCATTTGGTTACCGGAAGGTTTTCGTGCATTACCGGAAAAGTTTCGGGCTCATCGGTAGTGTACTGGGAGTGCCGGGAGGGGTGCCGAGGACCATCAGGAGGGGTGTCACGCCCCAAGGGGTCTCATGGGCTATGGGAAGAGATAAAACAGCCCCTAGTGGGCTGGAATAAGTTCCGACTAAGGCCCATAAGGTTTGAGAAGGAAAAAACACAAGGTGGAAAGAGTTTCAAAGTGGGAAGGTGGAATCCTACTCCAAGTAGGATTGGAGTAGGACTCCTCCACCTCCAATTTCGGCCAAACCTTTAGGTTTTGAGGCTGCATCCTCCCCTCCCTCTCTCCTATATATAGTGGGGTTTTAGGGATGATTTGAGACAACTTTTGCCACGGCAGCCCGACCACATACCTCCACGGTTTTACCTCTAGATCGCGTTTCTGCGGAGCTCGGCCGGAGCCCTGCTGAGATTAGATCACCACCAACCTCCGGAGCACCGTCATGCTGCCGGAGAACTCATCTACCTCTCCGTCTCTCTTGCTGGATCAAGAAGGCCGAGATCATCGTCGAGTTGTACGTGTGCTGAACGCGGAGGTGCCGTCCGTTCGGCACTAGATCGGAGCGGATCGTGGGACGGATCGCGGGACGGTTCGTGGGACGGTTCGCGGGGCGGATCGAGGGACGTGAGGACGTTCCACTACATCAACCGCGTTTCTTAACGCTTCTGCTGTGTGATCTACAAGGGTACGTAGATCGAAAATCCCCTCTCGTAGATGGACATCACCATGATAGGTCTTCGTGCGCGTAGGAAAATTTTTGTTTCCCATGCGACGTTCCCCAACAGTGGTATCAGAGCTAGGTTCATGCGTAGATGTCTTCTCGAGTAGAACACAAAAGTTTTTGTGGGCGGTGATGTGCGTTTTGCTGCCCACCTTAGTCTTTTCTTGATTGCGCGGTATTGTTGGATCGAAGCGGCTCGGACCGACATTACTCGTACGCTTACGAGAGACTGGTTTCATCGCTACGAGTAACTCTGTTGCTCAAAGATGACCGGCGAGTGTCGGTTTCTCCAACTTTAGTTGAATTGGATTTGACCGAGGAGGTCCTTGGATGAGGTTAAATAGCAATTCATATATCTCCGTTGTGGTGTTTGCGTAAGTAAGATGCGATCCTACTAGATACCCATGGTCACAACGTAAAACATGCAACAACAATTAGAGGACGTCTAACTTGTTTTTGCAGGGTATGCTTGTGATGTGATATGGCCAACGATGTGATGTGATACATTGGATGTGTGAGATGATCATGTTGTAATAGTTAATATCGACTTGCACGTCGATGGTACGGCAACCGGCAGGAGCCATAGGGTTGTCTTTAAACTAACGTTTGTGCTTGCAGATGCGTTTACTATATTGCTAGGACGTAGCTTTAGTAGTAATAGCATGAGTAGCCCGACAACCCCGATGGCGACACGTTGATGGAGATCATGGTGTGACGCCGGTGACAAGAAGATCGTGCCGGTGCTTTGGTGATGGAGATCAAGAAGCACATGATGATGGCCATATCATGTCACTTATGAATTGCATGTGATGTTAATCCTTTATGCACCTTATGTTGCTTAGAACGACGGTAGCATTATAAGGTGATCTCTCACTAAAATTTCAAGACGAAATTGTGTTCTCCCCGACTTTGCACCATTGCGACAGTTCTTCGTTTCGAGACACCACGTGATGATCGGGTGTGATAGACTCAACGTTCACATACAACGGGTGCAAAACAGTTGCACACGCGGAACACTCGGGTTAAGCTTGACGAGCCTAGCATGTGCAGACATGGCCTCGGAACACATGAGACCGAAAGGTCGAGCATGAATCGTATAGTTGATATGATTAGCATAGAGATGCTTACCACTGAAACTATTCTCGACTCACGTGATGATCGGAATTGAGATAGTGGATTTGGATCATGTACCACTCAAATGACTAGAGAGATGTACTTTTTGAGTCGGAGTTCTTGAGTAATATGATTAATTGAACTAATTTTCATGAACATAGTCTAATGGTCTTTGCGAATTACGATGTAGCTTGCGCTATAGCTCTACTATTTTTATATGTTCCTAGAGAAAATTTAGTTGAAGTTGATAGTAGCAAACTTTGCAGAGTATTGTCCTCGTTGCTGCGCAGAAGGCTTATGTCCTTAATGCACCACTCAGTGTGCTGCACCTCGAGCATCGTCTGTGGATGCTGTGAACATCCGACATACACGTTTCTGATGACTACACGATAGTTCAGTGCAAAATACTTAATGGCTTAGAAGCAAGGCGCCGAAGACGTTTTGAAACGTCACGGAACATAAGTGATGTTCTAAAGAGATGAAATTGTGATTTCATGCTTGTGCGAGTGGATATTGACCGAGGAGTCTCTCGGGTCATGCCTACATAGTTCTCGAACCCGCAGGGTCTGCACACTTTAGGTTCGACGTTGTTTTATGCGTATTTGAGTTATATGGTTGGTTACCGAATGTTGTTCGGAGTCCCGGATGAGATCACGGACGTCACGAGGGTTTCCGAAATGGTTCGTAAACGAAGATTGATATATAGGACGACCTCATTTGGTTACCGGAAGGTTTTCGTGCATTACCGGAAAAGTTTCGGGCTCATCGGTAGTGTACTGGGAGTGCCGAGGACCATCAGGAGGGGTGTCACGCCCCAAGGGGTCTCATGGGCTATGGGAAGAGATAAAACAGCCCCTAGTGGGCTGGAATAAGTTCCCACCAAGGCCCATAAGGTTTGAGAAGGAAAAAACACAAGGTGGAAAGAGTTTCCAAGTGGGAAGGTGGAATCCTACTCCAAGTAGGATTGGAGTAGGACTCCTCCACCTCCAATTTCGGCCAAACCTTTAGGTTTTGAGGCTGCCTCCTCCCCTCCCTCCCTCCTATATATAGTGGGGTTTTAGGGCTGATTTGAGACAACTTTTGCCACGGCAGCCCGACCACATACCTCCACGGTTTTACCTCTAGATCGCGTTTCTGTGGAGCTCGGGCAGAGCCCTGCTGAGATTAGATCACCACCAACCTCCGGAGCACCGTCATGCTGCCGGAGAACTCATTTACCTCTCCGTCTCTCTTGCTGGATCAAGAAGGCCGAGATCATCGTCGAGTTGTACGTGTGCTGAACGCGGAGGTGCCGTCCATTCGGCACTAGATCGGAGCGGATCATGGGACGGATCGCGGGACGGTTCGTGGGACGGTTCGCGGGGCGGATCGAGGGACGTGAGGACGTTCCACTACATCAACCGCGTTTCTTAACGCTTCTGCTGTGTGATCTGCAAGGTTACGTAGATCGAAAATCCCCTCTCGTAGATGGACATCACCATGATAGGTCTTCGTGCGCGTAGGAAATTTTTTGTTTCCCATGCGACGTTCCCCAACATGCCCTTGGCCTGCTTCCGGCCCCTCTCCCCGTCGGCCAACCCGTCGATGGCCGTGGCCGCCTCCTCCTCCACCTTGGGCCTCACTGTCTCGTCCTCAATTTTGCATTTCTTCGAGTCCGGCCCCGTCGCCTCCCCCATCTGCAAACCAAATTCCGGTGTCACCTTCAGGTAGAACCTTAACCAACCAGCAAGCTAATGCAAGGTAGAATTTTCTCAACAACCGAAAGAAAAAAAGTCGATGGAAACAAAGCACACCTTGGCGATGATGGCCGCGACCTCCTTGCCCTTGGCGGCGCCCGCGGCGGGCGCCTTCCGCTTCTTGGCATTCGCGCCGTACGCCCACGCCGGGTCGGAGATGGAGGAGCCCTCCCTGGACGCGGCGGAGAGCTCGCCGCCCCCCCCCCTCCGCGGGCCCGAACTGGCCGCCGTTTCAGAAGCCGTGCATCCCGGTCGCCCGGTCCCCGAACATGGCGGCGAGCCCGGCGGCGCCCGCGCCGCCGGTGCCGCAGAGCGTGTCGAAGGAGCCGACGTTGAGGCCTGGCACGTCGAAGTCGAGCCCCGCGGTGCCCGCTAGCAGGCTGGAGACGTAGTCGCCGTCCATCTCCCTGGCCGGCCGACCGACCGATGGAGGAGCAGAGGAGAAGATGAGGACGAGAGGAACTGGTCGACCTGCCTGACCGGATCGTCGGCCTGCTGCTGCTGCTGCGCGTCCGGCTGGTGGTCGTCGGCGAGGTCGGGCGAGGAGGAGACCCTGCGCACCGAGGAGTTGGCCGAGGAGGAGGAGGAGAGGAGCACAGAGACCCTGGCGGTGGTGGTGGTTCGGGCCGGGGGAGGAGAGGATGAGGACGAGAGAGGGCTTGCTAGGTTTGGGGTCGTGGGTGGCAGGGAGATTTTTTTTGCAAAACTACTAATGGCGCACCACCAGCTGGTGCTCCATTACTAACCAGGGTTACTAATGGCGCACCAACTGGTGGTGTGCCATTAGTAGTTTTCAAAAAAAAAATTGTAGTAGTGGCGCACCACCTACAGATGCGCCATTAGTAACCCTGGTTACTAATGGTGCACCAGCTGGTGGTGCGCCATTAGTAGTTTTGCAAAAAAAAAAGTAGTGGCGCACCACCTACAAATGCGCCATTAGTAACACTGTTACTAATGGCGCACCAGCTGGTGGTGCCCATTAGTTGTTTTGCAAAAAAAAATAGTAGTGGCGCACCGAGTGTGTGGTGCGCCATTAGCGTCCATCACACTAATGGCACACCTGCACATGGTGCGCCACTGCTATATAGTAGTGGCGCACTACTTGTCTGGAGCGCCATTAGTGTCTATATCATCTATAGCCCTTTTCCAAGTAGTGGGGCCCCACAAGCCTGCCAGGCGCGGCCAGGGGGGTGGTCGCGCCTCCTGGGCTTGTGGCCCACTAGCTCACCTCCTCCGGTGGATCTTTGCGCAGGTATTATTCATTAATTCTAGAAAAATTCTTTGTAAATTTTCAGGTCATTCCGAGAACTTTTATTTCTGCACAAAAACAACACCATGGCAATTCTGCTAAAAACAGCGTTAATCTGGGTTAGTTCCATTCAAATCATGCAAATTAGAGTCCAAAACAAGGGCAAAAGAGTTCGGAAAAGTAGATACGACGGAGACATATCAACTCCCCCAAGCTTAAAGCCTTTCTTGTCCTCAAGCAATTCAGTTGACAAACTGAAAGAGACAAAAGAAAAACTTTGGCGAACTCTGTTTGATCTTGTTGTTGCAACTATGTCTAACTCATAACCAGAATTTCAGCAAGATCAAGGGCAAACCACATAAGCAAATGACATCAAGGTCTCACGGTAAACTCATATCAATGGCATAATCAACTAGCGAGCAAATAATAATAAGCCTCAAATGTCAACACTTCAATCAAAACAACATGAAGCAATACGAACACGTGGTACTCGCTAGCTTTTTCTGAGACCGAAAACATAAATGCAGAGCACCTTGAAAGACCAAGGGCTGAATAAACATTGTAATTCATGGCAATGAAGATCCAGTCACAGTCATACTCAACACAGTTAAAAGCAAAGCATAAAAACGACAGAGGTGCTCTCTAATTGGTGCTTTTATAAGAGGAGGATGACTCAACAGGAACATAAATAGACAGGCCCTTCGCAGAGGGAAGCATTGATTTGCAGAGGTGCCAGAGCTCAAGCTTTGAAAACAGAGATAATAATTTTGGGTGGCATGCTTTTCATTGTCAACGCAATGACTAAGAGTTCTCAACATCTTCCACACTACACATGCTATAGGAGGTTCCCAAATAGAAAAGTAAAGTTTTGACTCCCCCACCACCAATCAATTGCACTCCACGACTAGTCGAATCCTCGGGTGCCGTGCATACCAACATCAATCCTGGGGGAGTTTTGTTTGCAATTATCTTTTCGATTTGAGTATGGAACTGGGAATTCCAATTACCGGCCCCTTTCTCGTGAATGATAGTGAATAAACACATATCGAGGATAACACGCCTAGCATGGAAGATACTGATAGCCCCCTGTCACCACATGAGCGGTTCGGGCATGCAAAACAGATTATTTCTTGAATGTTTAGAGAGTGGCAGATGCAAATTTACATGGAACGGCAGGTAGATACCACATATAGGTAGGTATGGTGGACTCATATGGAACAACTTTGGGTTTGTGGAAGTGGATGCACAAGCAGTATTCCCGCTTAGTACAAGTGAAGGCTAGCAAAAGACTGGGAAGCGACCAACTAGAGAGCGACAACAGTCATCAAAATGCATTGAGACTAACTAACATTGAGTGCAAGCATGAGTAGGACATAAATCACCATGAACATGAATATCATAGAGGCTATGTTGATTTTGTTTCAACCACATGCGTGAACATGCGCCAAGTCAAGACACTTGAATCATTTAAAGGAGGATACCATCCTATCATACTACTACACAGTCATCTTAACATTCATGTGGGCATCCAAGACAAACCATATAAGCTCCTAGCTAAGTAAGCATGGCATCAGAAACTATGATCTCTAAGTTGTCATTGCAAACACGTTTCTCTCACGACAAAGCTGAATCAGGCATGATGAGCTAGTCATATTTACAAAAACAAAATAGATCGAGTTCATACCACCTTTTCCAGGCTCAGTCACTTCATCATGTATCGTCATTATTCACTTTCACTTGCACGACTGAACGATGTGAACAATAATAAGAGTGCTCGTGCATTGGGCTACGCTGGAATTCCCCCAAGCTTAAGCTTTTGGCCTAAGTTGGTCTACTCCCATGGAGGGAAATAACTAGCTCCAGGGTACTCTGAAGTGGACTGAGGATGCCATTGATGTGTGAGCTCCTCTGGCTCCCACTGATAAACTTGCGTCTGGTACTGGACTGGTGGCTCGGGCATGGGCACCAGTGGTTGGGCTAAGCCCCAATATGCGTAGATGTACGAGGGCATAATAATGTACCTTTGTGCATGAACATTGAACAAATAAGGAGCAGGCAAAGTAATAGTCTCACACTACTGAAATTCAGAAATTTGCCGTCTGCCATGGCAGACGGCAAAGCGGGCAACCACGGACAGCAAAGGCTTTGCCGTCGGTCAGCAGACGGCAAACTAGACGGTAAAAAAATCCGGTGAAGAGGTTCTTTGCTGTCTTCTTTTGTAAATCGGACGACAAAGATTCTTTGCCATGAGGGGGCAGACGGCAAATTAACTGGGATGGCATATACTACAACGTCCCCGTTAAATGTTAACGACTGGCGTCTTCTCTTTGCCGTCCCCCCCTTTGCCATGTGGGGGCAAACGGCAAAGAGGGGAGAGAGGGGGGGGCTGGTTCACCCCTTTGCCGCCTGCCCACCCCCCTTTGCCATGTGGGGGCAGACGGCAAATAGGGGAGAGAGGGGGGTCTGATTCACCCATTTGCCGTCTCCCCACCCCCCTTTTTCATGTGGGGGCAGACGGCAAAGAGGGCAAACAGAGGGGGCAGGTTCCCCTCTTTGCCGTCTGCCCACCCCCTTTGCCATGTGGGGGCAGACGGCAAAGAGGGGAACCTGCCCCATTTTAATTTATTTCTTGTTATATCCAGCATTTTTAACAGTAATCAGGATATATATATATATACATTTTTACATAAATAAATTTCTTTTCATACTCATAACCATATTAAAATAACTCTCATCCATAGTGCATACATATTATGCAAGTTGCTTCCGTACCAAACCATATATTACACCAGTTTCATCCACATACATAGTTTCAATACAAGCCATGGTACTAGAAATCATCTTCAAGCATTCCATCAATATAATCCAAGCTTCCCGTGAAGTGAAGGTAATCTGCAAAATGACAAATAAGAAAGTTAGAAGAATAATACTAGATTAAGAAGTGTATATATAGGTTATTTCAGAGAGAAATTAGCTAAGTATAGACCATTTAGCATCTAACTAAGCTAATTATGTCATTTAGGTGGAACCCTAGCTATCTATAGGTCGTTTCGGAGCTAACTTGGGTAAAATAGGTCATTCCGGAGCAAACTATGCTTATTAAGCCATTTTGGATCTAGCTAGGCTAATTATACGCCATTTAATACCTAAGTTAGGGGGAATAGGTCATCTTGCAGCTACGTAAGCCTTATTATGTCATTTAGGAGAGAACTTAGCTAACTGTAGGTCATTTTTTATTAAATAGGACATTTTGGAGCTAACTAAGCTAATTACGTCATTTTGTAGGATAATTAGCCAATTTAGCCTTTCTTGGATCAGTCTAAGCTACGTAGAAGAGAAAGAGAATAAGAAGTAAACTAAGGAGGAGGAGGAGGAGAAGGAGAAGGAAGAGGAGAAGAAGAAGAAAAGAAGAAGGAGAAGGAGAAGGAGGAAGAAGGAGGAAGAAGAAGGAGAAGGAGGAGCTCCTTCTCCTTCTCCTTCTCCTCCTCCTTCTCCTTCTTCTTCTTCTATTCTTCTTCTTCTTCTTCTTCCTTCCTTTCATTTTCCTCTTTATTCTCCTCATGTCCCCTTCTTCGGGCTAAATTGGCTAAGAATGCCTTTTTGGAGCTAATTATGTCATTTCGATCATAATTAGCTAAGTATAGGTCATGTTTTATTAAATAGACCATTTAGGAGCTAACTAAGCTAATTATGTCATCTAGGTGGAACCCTAGCTAACTATAGGTCGTTTCGGAGCTAACTTGGGTAAAATAGGTCATTCCGGAGCAAACTATGCTTATTAAGCCATTTTGGATGTAGCTAGGCTAATGATAGGCCATTTAATACCTCAGTTAGGGCGAATAGGTCATCTTGCAGCTACATAACCCTTATTATGTCATTTAGGAGAGAACTTAGCTAACTGCAGGTCATTTTTTGTTAAATAGGTCATTTTGGAGATAACTAAGCTAATTATGTCATTTCGTAGGATAATTAGCCAATTTAGCTTTTCTTGGATGAGTCTAAGCCACGTAGAAGAAGAGAAAGAGAAGAAGAAGTAAAAGAAGGAGGAGGAGGAGAAGGTGAAGGAAGAGGAGAGGAAGAAGAAAAGAAGAAGGAGAAGGAGAACGAGGAAGAAGCAGGAAGAAGAAGGAGAAGGAGGAGCTCCTTCTCCTTATTCTCCTCCTTCTTCTCCTTCTCCTTATCCTCCTCCTTCTCCTTCTTCTTCTTCTTCCTTCCTTTCATTTTTCCTCTTTCTTCTCCTCTTGTCCCCTTCTTCGGGCTAAATTGGCTAAGAATGCCATTTGGAGCTAATTATGTCATTTCGAGGATAATTAGTTAAGTATAGGTCATGTTTTATTTAATAGACAATTTAGGAGCTAACTAAGCTAATTATGTCATCTAGGTGGAACCCTAGCTAACTATAGGTCGTTTTGTAGCTAACTTGGGTAAAATAGGTCATTCCGGAGCAAACTATGCTTATTAAGCCATTTTGGATCTAGCTAGCTAATTATAGGCCATTTAATACCTAAATGAGGGGGAATAGGTCATCTCGTAGCGACGTAACCCTTATTATGTCATTTAGGAGAGAACTTAGCTAATTGTAGGTCATTTTTTATTAAATGGGTCATTTTGGAGCTAACTAAGCTAATTATGTCATTTCGTAGGATAATTAGCCAACTTAGCCTGTCTTGGATGAGTCTAAGCTACGTAGAAGAAGAGAAAGAGAAGAAGAAGTAAAAGAAGGAGGAGGAGGAGGAGGAGGAGAAGGAGAAGGAAGAGGAAAAGAAGAAGAAAAGAAGAAGCAGAAGGAGAAGGAGGAAGATGGTGGAAGAAGAAGGAGAAGGAGGAGCTTCTTCTCCTTCTTCTCCTCCTTCTTCTCCTTCTCGTTCTCCTCCTCCTTCTCCTTCTGCTTCTCTTCTTCTTCTTCTTCTTCTTCCATCCTATCATTTTTCCTCATTCTTCTCCTCTTGTCCCCTTCTTCGGGCTAAACATGCTAAGAATGCCTTTTTGGAGCTAATTATGTCATTTCAAGGATAACTAGCTATGTATAGGTCATGTTTTATTAAATAGACAATTTAGGAGCTAACTAAGCTACTTATGTCATCTAGGTGGAACCCTAGCTAACTATAGGTCGTTTCGGAGCTAACTTCCGTAAAATAGGTCATTCTGGAGCAAACTATGCTTATTAAGCCATTTTGGATCTAGCTAGGCTAATTATAGGCCATTTAATACCTAAGTTAGGGGGAATAGGTCATCTTGCAGCTACGTAAGCCTTATTATGTCATTTAGGAGAGCACATAGCAAACTGTAGCTCATTTTTTATTAAATAGGTCATTTTGGAGCTAACTAAGCTAAATATGTCATTTCGTAGGATAATTAGCCAATTTAGCCTTTCTTGGATGAGTCTAAGCTACGTAGAAGAAGAGAAAGAGAAGAAGAAGTAAAAGAAGGAGGAGGAGGAGGAGGAGGAGGAGAAGGAGAAGGAAGAGGAGAAGAAGAAGAAAAGAAGAAGGAGAAGGAGAAGGAGGAAGAAGGAGGAAGAAGAAGGAGAAAGAGGAGCTTCTTCTCCTTCTTCTCCTCCTCCTTATCCTTCTTGTTATCCTCCTCCCTCTCCTTCTTCTTCTTCTCCTCTTCTTCCTGTTCCTTCCTTTCATTTTTCCTCTTTCTTCTCCTCTTGTCCCCTTCTTCGGGCTAAATTGGCTAAGAATGCCTTTTTGGAGCTAATTATGTCATTTCGAGGATAATTAGTTAAGTATAGGTCATGTTTTATTAAATAGAGCATTTAGGAGCTAACTAAGCTAATTATGTCATCTAGGTGGAACTAGCTAACTATAGGTCGTTTCGGAGCTAACTTGGGTAAAACAGGTCATTCCAGAGCAAACTATGCTTATTAAGCCATTTTGGATCTAGCTAGGCTAATTATAGGCCATTTAATACCTAAGTTAGGGGGAATAGGTCATCTTGCAGCTACGTAACCCTTATTATGTCATTTAGGAGAGAACTTATCTAACTGTAGGTCATTTTTTTATTAAATAGGTCATTTTGGAGCTAACTAAGCTAATTATGTCATTTCGTAGGATAATTAGCCAATTTAGCCTTTCTTGGATGAGTCTAAGCTACGTAGAAGAAGATAAAGAAAAGAAGAAGTAAAAGAAGGAGAAGGAGGAGGAGGAGGAGAAGAAGGATAAGGAAGAGGAGAAGAAGAAGAAAAGAAGAAGGAGAAGGAGAAGAAGGAAGAAGGAGGAAGAAGAAGGAGAAGGAGGAGCTCCTTCTCCTTCTTCCCCTCCTTCTTCTCCTTCTCCTTATCCTCCTGCTTCTCCTTCTCCTTCTCTTCTTGTTCTTCTTCCTTCCTTTCATTTTTCCTCTTTCTTCTCCTCTTGTCCCCTTCTTTGGGATAAATTGGCTAAGAATGCATTTTTGGAGCTAATTATGTCATTTCAAGGATAATTAGCTAAGTATAGGTCATGTTTTATTAAATAGACCATTTAGGAGCTAACTAAGCTAATTATGTCATCTAGGTGGAACCCCAGCTAACTATTGGTCGTTTCGGAGCTAACTTGGGTAAAATAGGTCATTCCGGAGCAAACTATGCTTATTAAGCCATTTTGGATCTAGCTAGGTTAATTATAGGCCATTTAATACCTAAGTTAGGGGGAATAGGTCATCTTGCAGCTATGTAAGCCTTATTATGTCATTTAGGAGAGAACTTAGCAAACTATAGTTCATTTTTATTAAATAGGTCATTTTGGAGCTAACTAACTAATTATGTCATTTCTTAGGATAATTAGCCAATTTAGCCTTTCTTGGATGAGTCTAAGCTACGTAGAAGAAGAGAAAGAGAAGAAGAAGTAAAAGAAGGAGGAGGAGGAGGAGGAGAAGGAGAAGGAAGAGGAGAAGAAGAATAAAACAAGAAGGAGAAGGAGAAGGAGGAAGAAGGAGGAAGAAGAAGGAGAAGGAGGAGCTCCTTCTCCTTCTTCTCCTCCTTCTTCTTCTTCTGCTTATCCTCCTCCCTCTCCTTCTTCTTCTTCTCCTCTTCTTCTTCTTCCTTCCTTTCATTTTTCCTCTTTCTTCTCCTGTCGTCCCCTTCTTCGGGCTAAATTGGCTAAGAATGCCTTTTTGGAGCTAATTATGTCATTTCGAGTATAATTAGCTAAGTATAGGTCATGTTTTATTAAATATACCATTTAGGAGCTAACTAAGCTAATTATGTCATCTAGGTGGAACCCTAGCTAACTATAGGTCGTTTTGGAGCTAACTTTGGTGAAATAGGTCATTCCGAAGCAAACTATGCTTACTAAGCCATTTTGGATCTAGCTAGGCTAATTATACGCCATTTAATACCTAAGTTAGGGGGAATAGGTCATCTTGCAGCTATGTAAGCCTATTTATGTCATTTAGGAGAGAACTTAGCTAACTGTAGGTCATTTTTTATTAAATAGGTCATTTTGGAGCTAACTAAGCTAATTACGTCATTTTGTAGGATAATTAGCCAATTTAGCCTTTCTTGGATGAGTCTAAGCTACGTAGAAGAAGAGAAAGAGAAGAAGAAGTAAACTAAGGAGGAGGAGGAGGAGAAGGAGAAGGAAGAGGAGAAGAAGAAGTAAAGAAGAAGGAGAAGGAGAAGGAGGAAGAAGGAGGAAGAAGAAGGAGAAGGAGGAGCTCCGTCTCCTTCTCCTTATCCTTCTCCTTCTTCTTCTTCTCTTCTTCTTCTTCTTCTTCCTTCCTTTCATTTTCCTCTTTCTTCTCCTCATGTCCCCTTCTTCGGGCTAAATTGGCTAAGAATGCCTTTTTGGAGCTAATTATGTCATTTCGAGGATAATTAGCTAAGTATAGGTCATGTTTTATTAAATAGACCATTTAGGAGCTAACTAAGCAAATTATTTCATCTAGGTGGAAACCTAGCTAACTATAGGTCGTTTCGGAGCTAACTTGGGTAAAATAGGTCATTCCGGAGCAAACTATGCTTATTAAGCCATTTTGGATCTAGCTAGGCTAATTATAGGACATTTAATACCTAAGTTAGGGGGAATAGGTCATCTTGCAGCTACATAACCCTTATTATGTCATTTAGGAGAGAACTTAGCTAACTATAGGTCATTTTTTTATTAAATAGGTCATTTTGGAGCTAACTAAGCTAATTATGTCATTTTGTAGGATAATTAGCGAATTTAGCCTTTCTTGGATGAGTCTAAGCTACGTAGAAGAAGAGAAAGAGAAGAAGAAGTAAAAGAAGGAGGAGGAGGAGAAGGAGAAGGAAGAGGAGAAGAAGAAGAAAAGAAGAAGGAGAAGGAGAAGGAGGAAGAAGGAGGAAGAAGAAGGAGAAGGAGGAGCTCCTTCTCCTTCTTCTCCTCCTTCTTCTCATTCTCCTTATCCTCCTCCTTCTCCTTCTTCTTCTTATCTTCTTCTTCTTCTTCTTCCTTCCTTTCATTTTTCCTCTTTCTTCTCCTCTTGTCCCCTTCTTCGGGCTAAATGGGCTAAGAATGCCTTTTGGAGCTAATTATGTCATTTCGAGGATAATTAGCTAAGTATAGGTCATGTTTTATTAAATAGACCATTTAGGAGCTAACTAGGCCAATTATATCATCTAGGTGGAATCCTAGCTAACTATAGGTCATTTTGTAGCTAACTTGGGTAAAAGAGGTCATTCCGGAGCTAACTATGCTTATTAAGCCATTTTGGATCTAGCTAGGCTGATTATAGGCCATTTAATACCTAAGTTAGGGGGAATAGGTCATCTCGCAGCTACGTAAGCCTTATTATGTCATTTAGGAGAGCACTTAGCTAACTGTAGGTCATTTTTTATTAAATAGGTCATTTTGGAGCTAACTAAGCTAATTATGTCATTTCGTAGGATAATTAGCCAAGTTAGCCTTTCTTGGATGAGTCTAAGCTACGTAGAAGAAGAGAAAGAGAAGAAGAAGTAAAAGAAGGAGGAGGAGGAGGAGGAGGAGGAGGAGAAGGAGAAGGAAGTGGAGAAGAAGAAGAAAAGAAGAAGGAGAAGGAGAAGGAGGAAGAAGGAGGAAGAAGAAGGAGAAGGAGGAGCTTCTTCTCCTTATTCTCCTCCTTCTTCTCCTTCTTGTTATCCTCCTCCCTCTCCTTCTTCTTCCACTCCTCTGCTTCCTCTTCCTTCCTTTCATTTTTCCTCTTTCTTCTCCTCTTGTCCCCTTCTTCGGGCTAAATTGGCTAAGAATGCCTTTTTGGAGCTAATTATGTCATTTCGAGGATAATTAGCTAAGTATAGGTCATGTTTTATTAAATAGAGCATTTAGGAGCTAACTAAGCTAATTATGTCATCTAGGTGGAACCCTAGCTAACTATAGGTCGTTTCGGAGCTAACTTGGGTAAAATAGGTCATTCGGAGCAAACTATGCTTATTAAGCCATTTTGGATCTAGCTAGGCTAATTATAGGCCATTTAATACCTAAGTTAGGGGGAATAGGTCATCTTGCAGCTATGTAACCCTTATTATGTCATTTAGGAGAGAACTTAGCTAACTGTAGGTCATTTTTATTAAATAGGTCATTTTGGAGCTAACTAAGCTAATTATGTCATTTCGTAGGATAATTAGCCAATTTAGCCTTTCTTGGACGAGTCTAAGCTACGTAGAAGAAGAGAAAGAAAAGAAGAAGTAAAAGAAGGAGGAGGAGGAGGAGGAGAAGAAGGATAAGGAAGAGGAGAAGAAGAAGAAAAGAAGAAGGATAAGGAGAAGAACGAAGAAGGAGGAAGAAGAAGGAGAAGGAGGAGCTCCTTCTCCTTCTTCCCCTCCTTCTTCTCCTTCTCCTTATCCTCCTCCTTCTCCTTCTCCTTCTCTTCTTGTTCTTCTTCCTTCCTTTCATTTTTCCTCTTTCTTCTTCTCTTGTCCCCTTCTTTGGGCTAAATTGGCTAAGAATGCATTTTTGGAGCTAATTATGTCATTTCAAGGATAATTAGCTAAGTATAGGTCATGTTTTACTAAATAGACCATTTAGGAGCTAACTAAGCTAATTATGTCATCTAGGTGGAACCCCAGCTAACTATTGGTCGTTTCGGAGCTAACTTGGGTAAAATAGGTCATTCCGGAGCAAACTATGCTTATTAAGCCATTTTGGATCTAGCTAGGTTAATTATAGGCCATTTAATACCTAAGTTAGGGGGAATAGGTCATCTTGCAGCTACGTAAGCCTTATTATGTCATTTAGGAGAGAACTTAGTAAACTATAGGTCATTTTTATTAAATAGGTCATTTTGGAACTAACTAACTAATTATGTCATTTCTTAGGATAATTAGCCAATTTAGCCTTTCTTGGATGAGTCTAAGCTACGTAGAAGAAGAGAAAGAGAAGAAGAAGTAAAAGAAGGAGGAGGAGGAGGAGGAGAAGGAGAAGGAAGAGGAGAAGAATAATAAAACAAGAAGGAGAAGGAGAAGGAGGAAGAAGGAGGAAGAAGAAGGAGAAGGAGGAGCTCCTTCTCCTTCTTCTCCTCCTTCTTCTCCTTCTGCTTATCCTCCTCCCTCTCCTTCTTCTTCTTCTCCTCTTCTTCTTCTTCCTTCCTTTCATTTTTCCTCTTTCTTCTCCTGTTGTCCCCTTCTTCGGGCTAAATTGGCTAAGAATGCCTTTTTGGAGCTAATTATGTCATTTCGAGGATAATTAGCAAAGTATAGGTCATGTTTTATTAAATAGACCATTTAGGAGCTAACTAAGCTAATTATGTCATCTAGGTGGAACCCTAGCTAACTATAGGTCGTTTTGGAGCTAACTTGGGTAAAATAGGTCATTCCGGAGCAAACTATTCTTATTAAGCCATTTTGGATCTAGCTAGGCTAAATATAGGACATTTAATACCTAAGTTAGGGGGAATAGGTCATCTTGCAGCTACATAACCGTTATTATGTCATTTAGGAGAGAACTTAGCTAACTGTAGGTCATTTTTTATTAAATAGGTCATTTTGGAGCTAACTAAGCTAATTATGTCATTTCGTAGGATAATTAGCCAATTTAGCCTTTCTTGGATGAGTCTAAGTTACGTAGAAGAAGAGAAAGAGAAGAAGAAGTAAAAGAAGGAGGAGGAGGAGAAGGAAAAGGAAGAGGAGAAGAAGAAGAAAATAAGAAGGAGAAGGAGAAGGAGGAAGAAGGAGGAAGAAGAAGGAGAAGGAGGAACTCCTTCTCCTTCTTCTCCTCCTTCTTCTCCTTCTCCTTATCCTCCTCCTTCTCCTTCTTCTTCTTCTCTTCTTCTTCTTCTTCCTTCCTTCCTTTCATTTTTCCTATTTCTTCTCCTCTTGCCCCTTCTTTGGGCTAAATTGGCTAAGAATGCCTTTTGGAGCTAATTATGTCATTTCGAGGATAATTAGCTAAGTATAGGTCATGTTTTATTAAATAGACCATTTAGGAGCTAACTAAGCCAATTATGTCATCTAGGTGGAATCCTAGCTAACTATAGGTCATTTCGTAGCTAACTTGGGTAAAATAGGTCATTCCGGAGCAAACAATGCTTATTAAGCCATTTTGGATCTAGCTAGGCTAATTATAGGCCATTTAATACCTAAGTTAGGGGGAATAGGTCATCTCGCAGCTACGTAACCCTTATTATGTCATTTAGGAGAGAACTTAGCTAATTGTAGGTCATTTTTTATTAAATAGGTCATTTTGGAGCTAACTAAGCTAATTATGTCATTTCGTAGGATAATTAGCCAATTTAGCCTTTCTTGGATGAGTCTAAGCTACGTAGAAGAAGAGAAAGATCAGAAGAAGTAAAAGAAGGAGGAGGAGGAGAAGGAGAAGGAAGAGGAGAAGAAGAAGAAAAGAAGAAGGAGAAGGAGAAGGAGGAAGAAGGAGGAAGAAGGAGGAAGAAGAAGGAGAAGGAGGAACTCCTTCTCCTTCTTCTCCTCCTTCTTCTCCTTCTCCTTATCCTCCTCCTTCTCCTTCTTCTTCTTCTCTTCTTCTTCTTCTTCTTCCTTCCTTTCATTTTTCCTCTTTCTTCTCCTCTTGTCCCCTTCTTCGGGCTAAATTGGCTAAGAATGCCTTTTGGAGCTAATTATGTCATTTCGAGGATAATTAGCTAACTATAGGTCATGTTTTATTAAATAGACCATTTAGGAGCTAACTAAGCCAATTATGTCATCTAGGTGGAACCCTAGCTAACTATAGGTCATTTCGTAGCTAACTTGGGTAAAATAGGTCATTCCGGAGCAAACTATGCTTATTAAGCCATTTTGGATCTAGCTAGGCTAATTGTAGGCCATTTGATACCTAAGTTAGGGGGAATAGGTCATCTCGCAGCTACGTAACCCTTATTATGTCATTTAGGAGAGAACTTAGCTAACTGTAGGTCATTTTTTATTAAATAGGTCATTTTGGAGCTAACTAAGCTAATTATGTCATTTCGTAGGACAATTAGCCAATTTAGCCTTTGTTGGATGAGTCTAAGCTACGTAGAAGAAGAGAAAGAGAAGAAGAAGTAAAAGAAGGAGGAGGAGGAGGAGGAGGAGGAGAAGGAGAAGGAAGAGGAGAAGAAGAAGAAAAGAAGAAGGAGAAGGAGAAGGAGGAAGAAGGAGGAAGAAGGAGAAGGAGGAGCTCCTTCTCCTTCTTCTCCTCCTCCTTCTCCTTCTTCTTATCCTCCTCCCTCTCCTTCTTCTTCTTCTCCTCTTCTTCTTCCTACATCCTTTCATTTTTCCTCTTTCTTCTCCTCTTGTCCCCTTCTCCGGGCTAAATTGGTTAAGAATGCCTTTTTGGAGCTAATTATGTCATTTCGAGGATAATTAGCTAAGTATAGGTCATGTTTTATTAAATGGACCATTTAGGAGCTAACTAAGCTAATTATGTCATCTAGGTGGAACCCTAGCTAACTATAGGTCGTTTCGGAGCTAACTTGGGTAAAATAGGTCATTCCGGAGCAAACTATAATTATTAAGCCATTTTGGATCTACCTAGGCTAATTATAGGCCATTTAATACCTAAGTTAGGGGGAATAGGTCATCTTGCAGCTACGTAAGCCTTATTATGTCATTTAGGAGAGAACTTAGCGAACTGTAGGTCATTTTTTATTAAATAGGTCATTTTGGAGCTAACTAAGCTAATTATGTCATTTCGTAGGATAATTAGCCAATTTAGCCTTTGTTGGATGAGTCTAAGCTACATAGAAGAAGAGAAAGAGAAGAAGAAGTAAAAGAAGGAGGAGGAGGAGGAGGAGGAGGAGGAGAAGGAGAAGGAAGAGGAGAAGAAGAAGAAAAGAAGAAGGAGAAGGAGAAGGAGGAAGAAGGAGGAAGAAGGAGAAGGAGGAGCTCCTTCTCCTTCTTCTCCTCCTCCTTCTCCTTCTTCTTATCCTCCTCCCTCTCCTTCTTCTTCTTCTCCTCTTCTTCTTCCTACATCCTTTCATTTTTCCTCTTTCTTCTCCTCTTGTCCCCTTCTTCGGGCTAAATTGGTTAAGAATGCCTTTTTGGAGCTAATTATGTCATTTCGAGGATAATTAGCTAAGTATAGGTCATGTTTTATTAAATGGACCATTTAGGTGCTAACTAAGCTAATTATGTCATCTAGGTGGAACCCTAGCTAACTATAGGTCGTTTTGGAGCTAACTTGGGTAAAATAGGTCATTCCGGAGCAAACTATGCTTATTAAGCCATTTTGGATCTACCTAGACTAATTATAGGCCATTTAATACCTAAGTTAGGGGGAATAGGTCATCTTGCAGCTACGTAAGCCTTATTATGTCATTTAGGAGAGAACTTAGCGAACTGTAGGTCATTTCTTATTAAATAGGTCATTTTGGAGCTAACTAAGCTAATTATGTCATTTCGTAGGATAATTAGCCAATTTAGCCTTTCTTGGATGAGTCTAAGCTACATAGAAGAAGAGAAACAGAAGAAGAAGTAAAAGAAGGAGGAGGAGGAGGAGGAGGAGGAGAAGGAGAAGGAAGAGGAGAAGAAGAAGAAAAGAATAAGGAGAAGAAGGAGGAAGAAGGAGAAAGAAGGAGAAGGAGGAGCTCCTTCTCCTTCTTCTCCTCCTCCTTCTCCTTCTTCTTATCCTCCTCCCTCTCCTTCTTCTTCTTCTCCTCTTCTTCTTCTTACTTCCTTTCATTTTTCCTCTTTCTTCTCCTCTTGTCCCCTTCTTCGGGCTAAATTGATTAAGAATGCCTTTTTGGAGCTAATTATGTCATTTCGAGGATAATTAGCTAAGTATAGGTCATCTTTTATTATATGGACCATTTAGGAGCTAACTAAGCTAATTATGTCATCTAGGTGGAAGCCTAGCTAACTATAGATCGTTTTGGAGCTAACTTGGGTAAAATAGGTCATTCCGGAGCAAAATATGCTTATTAAGCCATTTTGGATCTACTTTGGATAATTATAGGCCATTTAATACCTAAGTTAGGGGGAATAGGTCATCTTGCAGCTACGTAAGCCTTATTATGTCATTTAGGAGAGAACTTAGCTAACTTTAGGTCATTTTTTATTAAATAGGTCATTTTGGAGCTAACTAAGCTAATTATGTCATTTCGTAGGATAATTAGCCAATTTAGCCTTTCTTGGAGCTAACTAAGCTAATTATGTCATTTAGATGGAAGTCTAGCTATTTTTTATTAAAACACTAGAAATAACATACCATTATCGTCATCACAGCGGTGAAGCACGGTGGCTCTGGCTTGTTTCACCTGGAGAAGGCTACCCTGGAGAAGGCTCGACTGTAGAAGGGTCGTGCGATGCGTTTCGGGAGAAATTTTGCACCAAACATCGTTTGCAATGTGTAGTTAGCATGAGGACACTCTTAAGATCACTGCACTGAAATGAAACTCACCGTCCCCGCCACGTTAATGACTAGCATCGGCGGAGGGACTTGGCTGTTCTTCTCGCACATAGACTGTACATTTGGTTTTGGCAAGTCAAACTTTTTATTTGTTAATGAAACGGACATTCAAATGCAAGATTTGAAATAACATGAAGAAGAAACTTACCACGAAGAGCTCGTATATGGCCCTGTTAGACGCATCATTCCGTGCCCTCTCCGCCTCCACCAATGCAGTCGTCCTCTCCTACAGCTTCCTAATTTCCTTATCCTTCTCCGCCATAGCCGCCTGCATTGCCTCTCTCTCTTTCTGAATAGCAGCCTACAACACAACTCATATTTAGAAATGTAATCATATTGGTTCGAACGCACAACATAATGCGGAAAGATAGTTGAGTCCATTAAACTAACCTCGATGGCGAGCTCGACTGGCCGTGGACGACATGTTATCTCCGGACAAGAGCTCGTTTCGCGTGCCTTTATCTGCCAGAGAGTGCTAGGACAACGTATAAGGCCGTCTCCAATGGCGATCGAGCCATGGGGCCTCCTGTTGCCAGCTATCATCACCAGCTCTCGATCAATAGGCCCCTTGCTCAGGTTAAAGTCCTCCCCTTTCCTCGCCTTCCCGTGATCTCTCTACTTCACGAGCTTGTGGTGGGAGGAGATGTTGGTGAATTTTTCTGGATGCTCGAGGTCAGACACAGAGAATGCCTTGACCTTCTTGTACGAGGCAGAATGGGCCATCGCATACATGTCGTACATCTGTGGTGCCTCTGTGTTATTGTGACGCGCCTAAAAGAGAGAGAGAGGAAAATTGTATTAGTAAAGGGCTCATGATAGCATTAAGAATGAATTGCATGAGGCATGAAGCAAACAACATACCTAGTTCTCGCCAAATTGGATTAAGTTGACGCTCCCTTGATGGTGTGGCACGCCAACCATTTTTCCACGCCTCTCCTTGGCATTGTTGTGGCTGGCCTCCCACGTTTCGGAGCACCACTGATCCACCAAGGCCTCCCAACAATCCATCTTATCCACACACCATCTCGGGGGCACCTAAGTTAATAAAGAGAAATTTGAGCGCGTAAGAACCAAATCAAGGAAACTAACAACAAAGCCGTAATAATATGTAATTACCTTCATTTAATGCTCCTTCTCCATCTTAGCATCACGGCACTTCGCCTTGGCAAGCCTAATACACCGCGTGGTATAGTAGTCTCGAACAGCCTGCACCCGAGCCTCGTGCCGAAAGTTTCGATAACCTCGTGCCGCGTGGTATAGTAGGCGGCCACATTCGGTTTCGATAACCTTTGCCGCGTCCTCCTCATATCCCTCCTCACACCTATAGTAGGTCTGCAAACGAGACAACCCCGATTAGTACAATAAATAGCTAGGTTTGATTTATAATTGTGTGAAGGAGAAATTACCCAGAACTTTCGGATCACCATGTCCGCCCTCGTGTCGCACAAAACACCGTCGATCTCCACCTCCGGCGGGGCCGGGGCACCCAAGTAGTGCTCCGAGGTCATTCCTACCTCTCGCTCCCGACCGGGCAACGTAACAAACCCTGGGAAGTTTTTACGTCAAGGAACACCAAGGACGCTGTTGGGCTTGCGGACACCCTTGGCAACAATCCAACCCCTACAGTATGACAAATTAAAGCCAAAACATTAGATATTTGAGAAAACACGAAGGCAAAAGGTTAAATAAGAGTAAATTAACTTACTTGTCACCATTTGGCCTAATCGACCACCTCTGCTCGGGGGTCGCTGGCACGAGCGGGAGCCCCGAACTACCACGCTGGTAGACGGTAGCCCCCTCACCCAGCTCCTCGTCGCTACCAGCATGGCCACTTGGCTCAGCCCAGGTATCCCACTGGGTCTCTTGGGACGTACCCTCATCCCTGCTTTGCTCCGGAGTCGCCTGGAAGGAAGCCTCTGGGAAACGAGTCTCGTGGGTCGAACGCTCGTCGACCTGAGGCTCGTCGACCCGAGGCTCGTGAACCGGAGACCGTGTAGCCTCCACCTCAGACGAATCCACCCTAGAAGTCCTGTGCTCAGGTGAATCAGCTTGGGGTGGTGGCGGAGACCGTGTAGCCACCACCTCAGAAGGCGTGGCAGCCACCGCCCTACCTCTCCCGCGGCCACGTGTACCTTTAGTACAACATAAATACCAACATGAGTAATAAAATGTATATAAATACCAATATGCATACAACATGAGTACAACATAAATACCAACATGAATACAACGTGTACCTTTAGTGCCTCTCGGCTTCGCGGGGGGTCGGCCTCCTCTCACGGGGGGCGCTCCTTGCATAGTAGAGAGCAACACTCTCCGAAGAGGCGAGGCAGGAATGGAAGTACCCATCGCATCACCCGTCGACGAAGGAGGAGCCACGGAATGCTTTCGACCCTTTCCCATCATCTTTCAACAACTGTCATGACAAAGAGTAAATGAAATTAGTACAACATAAATACCAAGAGGACTAATAAAATGTATATAATTTAAGTGTATCATCGTCATAAATACCAACATGACTAATACAAATTGAATACCTAACATGAACTCAAAATTTATATATAGTATAATAGTTGAATACCTCACATGAACTAATAACAATCGTGCTCGTCTATATATGCTTCGGCATCAATAAATGCATCATGATCATCACTATCATCAATAAATGCATCATCATCATCACTATCACGAACAACATGTGGAAGGCCACCATTATGTAATCGATCAAGAAGTGACAGGTCATCCGCAGCAGTAACCTCTTCTTCTTCCAGCTCTTCCTGTTCGGGCTCAGGGGTTAAGACGGATTCACTGTCGTTCTCTACTTCAATGTTCTGGGGTGAAGTAGAGCGGTTCTTGAAATGTTTCTTGGACATACGTGTTTCTTGGAAGAATTCTCCTTCATATGTGTCTGGGTTAATGTGAGGTTCGTAATCCTCTTCATTGAGGGTAGGTGGTCTAAAATGTGGTGGCACTTCATAAATGACATCCCAACCTTTGAGATTTGGATCAGTTTGGCAGACCCACGGTAGATAGAAAACTTGTGTCGCCTGTTGAGCCGTAGTATAGACATCGGGAACATCTAAGTGTGTGTTTTGGTTGATTTCGACTAGTCCTATATGTTCATAAGTCCTTCTAGTCTCCCTCGGCTCAAACCAATAACATTTGAAGACTACGACGGTCGGTGGGTTTTCACCATAGAATAAAAGTTCATAAATTGCTTCAACTCTTCCATAATACTCGGTGTCTCCTTCGCCGATAGCAGAGACAGAACAATTTGTAGACTTTAGGTCGGGCATAGATAGCTCTTTGCCAAAGGTACGAAAGTGATACCCGTTGATGTTGTATTTGTCAAATGAACGGACCTTATAGTCAAAACCATTAGCGACTTGTCTCAACTCGGCGTCCATAGACTCTGCATCAGCCAAAAAGTTTAATATGAAAGAATGGATGCATTAGCCGCCAATTAGACCAAGAAATCAAATGGGCCCTTAATGGTAATTAATTACCCTTTGTTTGAACCAGGAGATGAAACCGGGACAGTCGCCTCCATGCTTTGCGAGAAGCTCATACTCTTCGACGGAATCCTTTTCGATGACCGCTCCATCTGAGAATTCGGCGACATATCGACTATATCAAATATCCGGGAATAAGAGTAGTTCAAAGCAATTAGAAGTTGCAGAACAATAAATTACCGAGAACTTACTCGATGTACGGCCGCACTTCTGTTAGGTTGGTGAAGATGTACAATGAAATGGTCCGCCATTCTTCGACATCCAACGATTTCCCTTTCGAAGCATCGGATGGTGCGAGCTTACCTTTGAATAGGCTGAGGTTGGATCGAACTTTTTTTCGATCGCCATCATTGTACCGAGGCTTCGGGTTATGCAAATGATGATTTTTGGCTTCGTAGTGTGCTGTCACGAAGTTTGCCGCCTCCTCAGTAATGAATGCCTCGGCCATCGATGCTTCAATTCTACGTTTATTTTTACACTTAGCTCGAAGCGTCTTCTACATCCTCTCAGTTGAGTAGCACCATCGATTTTGAACGCCCCCCATTTTTGCCTCGGTCGGGAGATGCAAAATCAAATGTAGCATTGCATTAAAGAAGCCCGGTGGAAAGATCTTTTCTAATTTGCAGATCAACTCTGGCGCCAACTCTTCCATTTCATCTAGCACGCGAGGCAATAGTTCTTTCTCACAAAGAGAACGGAAGAAATAGCTCAGCTCTGCCAGTACTAGCCATTCATCCTCAGGGATAAAGACACACAACATCACCGACATTACCCGCTCAATCCATTTGTGCCAATCATGACTCTTGAGCCCAAATATTTTAAATTTCTCAAGACTCGCTCCCCTCTTTAGATTCGCAGCATACCCATTGGGGAACATCAACCGCATTTTCACCCACAATAGCATTTCCCTCATAGCTGGCCTTTCAAGATTGAACCATGCCTTTGGTTTCGCTATGCTTTGCTTTCCTTTCCGTTGTCGCACGTTTTGCAACGGTCTATCACATAGAGCCTCCAGGTCGATTCTAGCCTTAGGATTATCTTTTGACTTCCCCTCTATGCCGAACAATGTACCAAAAATGGCCTCCGCAATATTCTTTTCAGTGTGCATCACGTCAATGTTGTGTGGGCAAAGGAGGCCTTTGAAGTAAGGCAGATGCCATAAGCATGACTTATGAGTCCAGGCGTGTTCCGTATTATACCCTTTGAAGTATCCTGGACGCAAAGGATCAGGCTCGAGAGCGGTTTACTGATCAAGGGTCTGTTGGCCTGTCAACGCAGCTGGTGCAGTGTTTTTGACAACTCTACCTTTGATGAAATTCTTCTTGTCTTTTCTGAACTTATCGTCAGGATCTAGGAATTGTCTATGCATGTCGAAGCAAGAATACTTGCGACCAGCCTGCAGCCAACGGAACTGAAGAGCTTCCTTGTATGTGGTGCACGGGAACCTTCCATGCACACACCAGCCAGCGAATAGCACAAACGCCGGATAATCATGCGTCGAGTACATGTACCACACATGCATTTTGAAATTTGTTTTGGTAGCCGCGTCGTAGGTCTTGATCCTATTATCACAGGCTTCTTGCAACTCATCCTTAAGCGGCTGCATGTACACATTCATATTCTTCCCCGGATAGTTGGGCCCTGGAATTATCAACGTCAGGAAAATGTTCTTTCTTTTCATAATCTCTCCGGGTGGAAAATTTAGTGGAATGACAAATACAGGCCAACAACTGTATTGTGCTGCCATCATACCATACACATTAAACCCATCCGTGCTGATGGCAACTCTAGGTTGCCTTGGATCTTCCGATTTATCCTTATGTAATGCATCGAAGTGCCTCGACGCAAAACCATCTGAAGTGTGTACCAACATCTTGTTCCCATCCACATCTAGTTCGGTTCTTTTGCCCAATTTGTGCCATGTCATCTGTCTGGCCGTCTCTTCGACCATGAAAAGACGTTGAAGTCTTGGTACGATTGGCAGATACCGAACAACACTAATGGGGATTTTGGTCTAATTCTACTCACCCATGCCATTGTCTACCACAATATACCTGGAAGAATTGCAAATGGGGCAATAGTTCAAGGCCGCATACTCAAGCCTAAATAAGGCACATCCATTCTCACAGGCATGTATCTTCTCATAGGGCATCTTAAGTACACGGAGGAGTTTCTCTGACTGGTACATGTTTGCAGGCAGTACGTGGCCTTTGGATAGAAAGCGTCCAAATATCGTCATCATCGTGTCGTAGCATTCTCTGCCTAGGTTGAATTGAGCCTTCAGAGCCATTACTTGCGCGATGGCATCCAGCTGACAAAGCTCAGTCTGCTCGTGGAGAGGACGTTTTGAAGACTCCAACATTTCATAGAAGGTCTTTGCAGATTCCTCCATCTCATCGTCCGAATCCCGAGCATCATCAAAGTCTTGCACCATTTCTTCAATCCCGGTACCATGCTCGTCGGTGCGTCGACGAATCACCTCAGCTCTGGCACGTTGATCAGACTCAGCATGAAAAGTCCACACCGTATAATTAGGCGTAAAACCCCACTTCTGCAGGTGTTTACCCATTTCAAACTCTGCCTACTTTTTCCAGTTGTCGTAGTTGGGACACGGGCACCATGTTTTTTGCTGGCCATTTGCAAACGCGGCTCTCACAAACCCCCGGGTTTTTGTTAACCATTCATGGGTCATGTCTTTCTGACTAGGGTGACCAGTGTACATCCAAGCACGATCACTCATATTGCCTAGCTACCTATGGGGGCACAAGAAATAAATATATAATTCATCATCTCTATTCATACGCTAATCAAGTTTGTCAGTTTTATTACGTCCATGCAACCTACACGCTAATAGGTAAAGATAGGTCCTAATCCTACCCGAGTATGTGTAGACTGGGTTTGTTTTCCCATGCTCTGCTCGAGATGCGATGCAGAATTTCGGCATCACCTCCCCGCTGTTCTCCTGATACACGTCTCGGCAATAAGCAGAGAGGATGTGTACCCGGAGAACAACAGGGGAGGCACTGACGAAATTCCGCATCGGATCCGGAGCACAACATACGGGAAAACAAACCCAATCTACACATACTCGGGTTGTCCATGGATAATGTTGGACAATTCGAAAGGATGGCGGTTATAAATATGCAAAGAAATGCATATTTATAGATGTCACCCTTTCGAACGGGAGACGCATACTGGTCACGCATACTCATGATTGAAGAAACCTATAGCTAGCAAGTTTCATCGGCACGAAGACCGGGACAGAGCAAATTAAGGGGGTAGGAGGAGAAGTCATTTGTGCTCACCAACAAACGCAAGGGCAGAGCTCGTCCAACGCACGTGGTGGTCGTTGAACAACTGCACATTGAAATTCACACAATCAACACAAATACGATGTTTTTATAATTAACATAATGGGAAAATATGTGACCTAACTCATAATTTACAAAACTATGACCTCGTGGGCCTCTAGAAGGCCGAAAAGTACCTTCTCGTTCAAAAGAAGGCAGAAGAGGTGTCGGAGGTCGGGGCTTAGTGGCGTCGGGAGTCAGTGCCGTCGAGGGTCGGTGGTGTCGGGTGTCGGTGGTCGAGAGTCGGGTTAAATGCGTCGATGGTCGGGGGTCAGTGTCATCGGGGGTCAAGGGTCACTAGCGTCGGGGGTTGGGGTCTTTTCGATCAACAAGAGGCCAAAGAAGTGTCGGGGGCCCGGGGTTGGGGGTTAGGGCGTCGGGGGTCGGGGGTCGGGGGTCGAGGCTCAGTGGCGTCGGGGGTCGGGGGTCGGGGGTCAGTGGTGTCAGGCGTCGGGGGTCAGGAGTCGGGGGTCGGGGGTCGGGAGTCGGGGGTCAGTGGTGTCGGGCGTTAGGAGTTGGGGGTCGGGGGTCAGTGGTGTCGGGCGTCGGGGGTCGGGAGTCGGGGGTCAGTTGCGTCGGGGGTCGGGGGTCGAGGGTCGGTGGTTGGTGGCGTCGGGCGTCGAGGGTTGGTGGCGTCGGGCGTCGGGGGTCGGGAGTCGGGTGTCGGGGGTCAGTGGTGTCGGGTGTCGGGGGTCGGGAGTCGGGTGTCAGTGGCGCGGGGGTTGGGGGTCGAGGGTCCGGGGTTGGTGGCGTCGGGCCTTGGGGGTTGGTGGCGTCGGGCCTCGGGGGTCGTGGGCGGGGGGTCGGGGTCCTTTTCTTTCTTCTTCTCCTCTCTCCTCCTTGTCTTCTTCTTCTTTCTCCTCCTCCTCTTCTTCTTCTTCTTCCTTTTCTTCTTCTTCTTTTCTCTCCTCTTCCTCTTCCTCCTCTTCTTCTTCTTCTTCTTCTTCTTCTTCTTTCTCCTCCTCCTCCTCCTCCTCTTCTAACAGTAACCTAATTATAACTAAACTAATAGTAACCTAATTATCCTAAACTAACAATAACCTAATTAACCTTAAACTAATAGTAACCTAACTAACCTAAGCTAACATTAACCTAATTAACACTTAGAGTAACCTAAACTAACAGATGCACTGAAATGAAAAAAAGAAAAAAAAAAGAAAGAAAATGAACTCACCAGGGAAGGGGGGTGGCCGCAGGGAGGGGGTGGCCGTGGGGAGGGGGTGGCCGCAGGGGAGGGGTGTGGCCGCGGGGAGGGGGTGGCCGCAGGGAGGGGTCGCCGGGAGGGGTGTGGCCGCGGGGAGGCGGTGGCCGCAGGGAGGGGTCGCCGCGGGGAGGGGTGTCGCCGTGGGGAGGGGGTGGCCTCGGGGAGGGGCCGGGGTGGCCGCGGGGAGGGGGTCGCCGCGGGGAGGGGAGCGCCGCTGGGAGGGGGTCGCCGGTGGGAGCGAGGCGGGGCCGCGGCGGCGAGTGACAGTGAGCGCGAGGGAGAGAGAGAGACAGTACTATGGGGCCGGGGGAAGAGACAGACAGTGATCGCGAGGGGGAGAAGACGGCCGTTACACGGTCAGCCCGTTTGTCGTCCGCTCCCCGACGGCAAAGGGCCGCACGGCAGACGACAAAGGCTGACCCATGGTAAAGTTAGCCTTCCTTCGGACACGTCAGGCATGGGACCCACCCATGCTCTTTGCCGTCTGCCCTTGGTCCCTTTGTCGTCCGCTGGCACACGGCAAAGGCCCGACACATGGCAAATAGTATTTTTGCCATCAGTCATCGCTTTGTCGTCCGCCTTGCGCCAACTGACGGCAAAGAGCTTCTTTGCCATCAGCCAGTAGACGGCAAAGACATGGCTGACGGCAAAGAACTGGATTCCAGTAGTGTCACGAGTACCCTGACTAAATACCAGGTTATAAATCGTCCTTCTATTTATATCTCTATCAAGAAAGTCATGGCGCGTAATCTAGATATCTCTCGGGAAGAATAATCTTCTTCCTCCTCCAGTTTAATAGGTATCTCAAAGTGTCTAGCAAGACGAGTAGCATAGATACCTCCATAGACAATGCCCTTAGAACGGTTCGTATTGAACCGTTGAGCTACTATAGCGCCCAAGCTATAAGTTTTACCATTATAAAGGGCTTCGCGCAAGACCGCAATATCTGGGGAACTCAGTGACCCAGCTTTCCCACGACCAATCAAACATTTTCCCACAAATAATGAGAAGTACCGAAGCACGGGAAAATGTATGCTAGCAGCTCTAGCGCAAGACACTCCTCTCTCCTCTCCTACAACAATTGTATCGATGAAAGCTTCCAAGTCCCATGGATGAGGTTCATGAATGTCCCCAACATAAGGTAATTTGCAAACATTGCAAAAATCATGGAGTGACATGCGCTGGGGGATATCATAAAGTTTGAACTCAACCATAGGAGGATTCTTCCTGGGATAGAAGTTAAAGCTTTGTACGAAGATATTAGTGAGGAGGAGGTATTGCGGACACTTATCTTCAATGAACGCGGTAAGGCCTGCGTTTTCCACCAAGTGATAAAAGTCCTCATAAATTCCAGCGGCGCGTAAGAACATGTCGCTTGGCCACTCGCACGCTTGAACTTCTGCGACTCGAGGGACCAGATACTTTGGCTTCTTCTCACTTCCATCATCCTTGGGGTCACGTCTTCAAGAGCCTCTTAATAACCTCCTCATCTTTTCCCTTTTCTATCTCTGAAAATCTCTGAAATTTTTAGTGACTATAAGGAAAAGTGAATAAGGCTCAACGAAACTCGTAGCAACTACTCCTACAAGTTCCTAGAGGCCATACTACGCATCAAAACTACTTGGGACCAGCTAAAATTAGCATGCAAAGCTCAAGAACATGGTCACCAAAGCAACAAAAATACGCGAAGTATAAGGAACTAAAGCAAAAACTAATTGGACCAATGGAGGAGTCACTTACCAAGGAGTAATTTCCCCAAAACAGTTTGGAGAATGGGGATTTGAGCAAAGAGATCGAAAATCCCATCAAGAGGAGCAAGAACACGGGTTTGAGCTGCGAAACGGTTTTTTCTGGAGGTAGGAGAACCAGATGGGAGCAAGAATGAGTGGAGGGGGTGCACATGGGCCCCACAAGTCTGGGTGGCCCGGCCAGGGGGTGCCCGCGCCTCCAGGGCTTGTGGCCCACTGGTGCAGCCCCCGGACAAGCTCTTTGTCTCAGTATTTTTCAAAAAATCCAGAAAAATCATTCTTGATTTTCAGGACGTTCGGAGAACTTTTATTTTTGGGGTACTTTTCCACGGAACGCTAAAACAGAAAACGGGAAAACTAAACTAAATCTATCATTTTTCTTCTAATCAACCGAAGGTGAAAGCTTGGAACAGAGGTTTGTGACTCCTCGATTCATCCATCTCATGGTCATCGAAATAAATCCATCAATGAGGTTGATCAAGTCTCCTCGACAAACCTTTTCAAATCGCAAAAGAAGACGGAGAATTTTCGAATAGTCACTAGGTCACCTCAATGGGGATGTGTATCTCCCCAACAAGCAAATCATACTTCATCTTGACACGAGGTATAGGGCATTCAAAGCTCCCTATAAGAATCGATGCAGTCTTTTCGATAGCATTAATGCAATGTACTCGATATTGTTTCTTCAAAAAGTGCACCGTATGCTCATTACCATAGACATGGAAAGTGACATTGCCTTTGTTGGAATCTATAACAGCCCCTGCAGTGTTTAAAAAGGGTCTTCCGAGGATAACTGCCATGTCATCGTCCTCAGGAATATCCAAGATAACAAAGTCTGTTAAGATAGTGACGTTAGCAACCACAACAGGCACATCCTCGCAAATGCCGATAGGGAAAGCAGTTGATTTGTTGGCCATTTGCAGAGAGATTTTAGTGGGTGTCAACTTATCCAGTTCAAGTCTACGATAAACAGAGAGAGGCATAACACTAACACCGGCTCCAAGGTCGCATAAAGTAGTTCTAACATAGTTTCCTTTAATGGAGCAAGGTATAGTGGGCACTCCGGGATCACCTAGTTTCTTAGGGGTTCCACCCTTGAAGGTATAGTTAGCAAGCATGGTGGAAATCTCAACCTCAGGTATCCTCCTCTTATTAGTCACAATATCTTTCATGTACTTAGCATACGAAGACATTGAGCAAGGTATAGTGGGCACTCCGGGATCACCTAGTTTCTTAGGAGTTCCACCCTTGAAGGTATAGTTAGCAAGCATGGTGGAAATCTCAACCTTAGGTATCCTCCTCTTATTAGTCACAATATCTTTCATGTACTTAGCATACGAAGACATTTTGAGCATATCTGTCAAACGCATTTGCACGAAGACATGTTTAATCATTTCAACGAATCGCTCAAAATCCTCATGATCTTTTTTCTTGGATGGTTTGTGTCACACCCAGTTTTTGGCCTCCCTGATTAATTAACTTATTTAAAAATTTAGGACCAATAAAAAGTTTTTGGGACTACTTGTGATGCATGGAATGACTATTGTTTGCCTCTAGCTTGAGTGCATGCAATTGCTCCCCATTAATTCTTGCCATTCTCCTCATCACCTCCTCACTCCATGATCTCCCGCCTAATGATCATGCCATGTGTTTAGGATAAATATCTATTTTCACCAAATATTATTTTCACCAAAAAGCATTTCATTGAATTAAACTTTCAAACCCCTTAGATGAGATTTGTACTACAAGTACTCAAATTAGGGAATTTCTTTTGCACCAATGCTTTTATTTAAAACCTATTATCAAAATGTCTTCCAAAAAACCATCATATTATTATTTTAAAAGTTGTTTTATTTAAAAGCCTTTCTATGAGGCCAGAAATGGACTCCTATGAAGGGAAGTTATTTTTATTGCTTCCAAAATATTTAAGAAAATCTAGGGGAACTTAGTGGACATAATTATTCCATGTTTATGAGTTTCAACACATGGCCATGTTCAAAATATTAGGCAAATCCCTCCAAAACCATTCGTGCCTATTTCAAGATTTTGGAATATTTCTATAAGAAATATTCTCAATAAATTCCAGTAAAATTCTCGCATGTCATGTATGATATTCTTGATGATCTTGCCAAGTTTCATTTTAATCCAAGTTGATTTGGTTCCCCTAATCATTCTAAAACCCTATCTGTCCAGAAACAAATTTGAGCAACTCTACATTGTGAAGTGTATCCAATTGTGCTAAAATTTAGTGGACATGTTCTAATACTCCAATAAGGCATCCACACCAAGTGGTGCACCAAGGAGAATAGAAGAACTTGTCCTAAGACCCTCAAAACCCAGTTTGTTGAATTTTGACTTTGGTAAACTTTACATTATAAAGTTTCTCCAATTGACCTCAAACTTTTTGTGCATGCCTTAATGCTCAAATAATGCCCCTACAACAAATATTGGATTTGTGGGAATTTATTTGAATAGGGTTCTAAGCAGAAACCCATTTCTGCCCATTTCTAGGGTTTTTCAAGTCTACATTGGAAAACTCCTCCAGCAAACCCCAAATTTGGTATGCAAGCCTATTTTCATATATTATTTGACCCTGCTAAGTTTCGTAGCCATTGGATTCCATCTGATAGCCCAAACATAGATCAAACACCTTGTGTGCACTCACTAAACTGGCTTCTTTGACCCCTTCCAATTTAAGCCTTGAGCTCAACTTTCTACCACAGCCTCACATAGTTACATTTTACCTCCAGTAACATTCCCATGGCCAATGGTCAATTATTGGAGGAGGACCCTTTGTAACTTTCTCTCATTTTCACCCTTGGCAGCACTGTTTTACCTCTCTTTCCATTCTTTTAATTAAGCTATCACCCCCAATTATTTCCAGAGCCTCTCTAGGGTGTCAATGCATCCTTTTAAACCAATAGATGGCATGCTCATGTGGGACGAATGAGCACCACCTCTTCAAGTTCATTTCTGGCTAAGATATAGCTTTGTACATCAAGTACAAGCTACCCTTCACTTCTTGAGCTCAAACTTGGTAGTGTTGTAGTTCTTGCATAGTTAACACTGCCAGACAAAACTTCTCCCCAAGGCTCCCCTCCTAAGACCCATTTTTGTCAGCTCTAAGATTGTTGTTAGAAACTTGGCAGTAGTCAAAACTAGTTCAAACCAACTCCACTAGTCACCAAACTCCAGATTCCCTTTCCAGATAGCATGCCCCACCTCCCAGACAGCTTTGACTGGTCATTTGAGTCATGTGGGAACCGGTGGCCGTGGTGACCACCACCCTGACCTGCAAACCGGGTGCTCTGCACCTAGTTTCTCTCCTCCCGACCGTTTCTTCGTGAAGCAGGTCGTCCCAGCGTGTCTCAGAGCATCCTTTGACCGTTCCAAGCCACTCCCAATCACTAGCTACCCTCCAAACTCCCTCTAGGCGGCGTGGCATCCATGCACAGAGAGCTCCATGAGCTCCCGGGGCTCTCTCTTCTCTCCCTCTCCACTTGAAGCTCGCCCCGAGCCTCTTCTGCACCGGCACCTCTCCCCCTATCCCTTGGGCTCCTCCTGAGCTCCCCCTAGAGCCCCTTCTTCTCCCAAGCTTCCTCCTCTCCTCCCATGGCCGCGATGCCCAGCTTCGGCCATGACCGCGCCTAGGCTCTCCAGCCCCCTCTCTCCATCCCTAGCTCGTCCAGGAGGACCCTGAGGCCGCCACGGAGCCGCCCCACTCCTCCTTTCCCCCTCTCAGCCGTCGGGGTGCCCTCCCCACGACTGCCACCGTCGGCCTCCGCCATGGCAGGGAACTCCCTGCCCGAGGCTCCCCTCGTGGAGCTGGCTCCACCTGGGGCGCTGGAGGCTTTGCCTCGAGCCCCTGCTGGCCAGAGGGCCGTCGGAGAGTGGTTGGAGCCACCGGATCCGGCCCCCTGCATCGGCCGGCCCTTCCTTCTTGCGTGCCCAGATCGGGCGGGAGGAAGAGGAAGGACCCGACAAGCAGGCCCCCCTATAAGCCTCCCCAGGTCGGGCCCTTGGAGTAAGTGGTCGCGCCTGGCATGTGGGCGTTTCTCTGCGCGGGAGGTGTAAACAGCGCTAGGCGCCACCTGCGTGGCCTCCTTGCTGCCAGACCGAGCCTTTTGGCTGGCCCAGGGACTGTCTAACGCGCAGAGTGCTTGATAGCCAAATATGGAGGCCCTCCTTTCCTTTTTAATTGTCTATGAACTTCTAAAATCTATATTAAATTCATTCCGACTCCTATTTCATTGATTCAAATTTCTGCAGGATCCTCAAAACGAGGCCTATCCAAATAAGTGCTTTGTACATTTTTTCCTACCAACTTTTTGTGGTGTTTTATTTAAAATCCCAATCTCGATATAAAATATCCCACCTTTCAAAAATTCCTAGCAGATTCAAATCAACTCCAAATGGAGTGATTCCAATTCCTAGGTCCTTCTAAAATCTTTCCCCATTTTTAGAACCCTGGTCAACATTTTTCTGTGGCTTACTTATGTTGCAATAAATAAATAGCTCCTATTTCTATTTATTCCTCATTGTGAAATCTCTAGTATATTCATACCAACTCCAAATCCTGTGAAACCACTTCTTAAATACTTCTAAAATCATGCTCTGTTAAATGGGTGCCTCCACTCATTTTTAACAGAATGATTTCTGTTGGCTTCTTCAATGGTCACCTATATCTCCTTTCGTCCATTCAAAATGCCCTGATGAAAAACACCTTGGCAAGGATTCAGGTATTTTTCTTATGACCAGAGAGGTCCAAGAAAAATATAACTTCTATTTTTTAGAACACTTTTATTTCTGCTTGATGTGTGGCTTACTGTGGTTGTTTTCCGACGATATTTGACTGGTAGACGGAGTATTTGGAGACGGAGCGGAAGACTTCGAAGACCCCGAGGACTTACGTGAGCAAGGCAAGCAGCCCTTTGACCATGACTTGAGCATATGAATTGATGCATGCTAGAATAGCAAGTACTTTTCCATTGCATGTGATCATAATTCCGGTTCATCATTGGTGTGATGGTACCGAAGGCTTCTTCGAAGCACTTGCATGATGGTGATGTTATACATATGGCTCCATGGAGCACAAGCATGACGAGCTTGATCCTTCCATCTATGAGGATTATGCTACTATCATGTTGACTAGTAGAGTTAGAGAACCATTGCATGAGCATGATGATGAGTTAAATCAAAGGTTTATGAAAAAACCCGTCGGGTACCACTAATGCCCGAGGGTGATGATGAGATGGGTGGCCATTTTTGGTGAAGTGGTGCACCGGTGTTTTGTGTGAGTATGGTTTCGGAAATGGGATTATATTTATGATGTGTCGACCGTCCCAACCTCACCTCTGCGACCACGTTACCCCTTTATGAAATGGGGATTTGTTGATTACTCTAGTCGGTACTAGCAAAGAACCACATTACTAGTGGCGGGAGTGATTGTCGTCACTCTCGTGATGGGTTCGTGCCAGGAAGGGCGACTATGCCATTTTTATGAGTTCCAGGCACACCGTTGGTCCCCGCATGGTTGATACTATCCAGAGTCGATGCTCGTAAGACGTACAACATGTCGGCTGGGTACCAATCGAGTGGACCTCCTTGTTTAGTACCGTCAGGGGAAAGATAACGATCGGGTACTTACCTTGGGTATATGTGATATACCGCGAGTCGTGGATGACACAGAAGTTTCCCGGTTATTGTGGGTACAGCGCACAACCTCTGCAGAGTGTCAAACTATTCGTATAGTCGTGTCCATGGTCAAGGACAGTTGGGTAATCCTGCTTAAACTACGTCCTGATATTTCCGCATAAACCAAGTGTGTGTGAGTTTGTCTGGGTGCGGTGTTAAGGAAGGTGTTGCTTTGATAGCAATGATACGACCAAGTTCGATGACTTGGCGTATAGGGTGAACCCGGATGGTTCAGCCCTCAACTGATATATTGAGGATAGGACCAAGTTCAGTGACTTGGCCTATAGGGTGAACCCGGATGGTTCAGCCCTCAACAGATATATTTATATCTGTAACATGTTCTTCAAAAGTAATTCTTTAACTAGATGCATGTTCATGATCATTCTACCCAGATGAGTTACACTAAAGATGCATGATATTGTTATCCTTCACTTTCATTGTTCATGTCATGGGCTGTTTGCGAGTACATTCAAAGTACTTATTTGCTTGCCCCTGGTTATTTCATTGACCAGGTATGAAAGCACATGATATGGTGGAGATTAATTCGGTGATGTTCTTGCGAGCTAGGACGCTTCCCAGTCAGAATGCCTGTAGGTTAAGGCTGATGGCATGGGTTCACGCTTTCAACCAATAATTCCGCTATTGGTTCAGTTTCAAGTGTAGGCCTTTAAGGCCCTATATATGTAAGACTCGACCGAAGTGGTCATTTGTTGTATCAAACGGTATTATTGGATGTAAGACTCTTTTATTCGGTATCTGTGTTCGGTGAGCATTGATCTCTAGGATCACGGAGCACGGCGATTCTTGACTAGTAAGTCGGGGTCCCCACAGAGCTGGTATCAGAGCCATCCTGACCGTAGGAAGCCCTTAGTTAGCACGGACGTTAGTTTAGAATAAAACTGCTTTCTAGGTTCTTCGAAAATACTTATAAAACCTATATATTTTCTCGACTCTCCTAAATCTTCAAAGAAATTCAAGGTTATGCTCTGGCCTTCCACTCTTATTTTCTTGACACTCCTCGTCTACTTTTTCAAAACTTGCTAATGATCGCTAGTACTTTATGCCCTCTGACCACGGCATAAATTGAAATCCTCGTGAGCAGCCAGGAATGAAGTTACTCTCCAGGCAAACACCTGTGCTGAAGGACAGAGAAGACCACTCCTCGACCAAACGACACCAACAGAAGTACCTCTAAGAGGAACGAGGACATCGAGGCTTAGAAGATGGTGAAACCGTGGGCACTGTTCCACAGTGATGCCACTTTCGCCTACGATAATCTGGACATAATATATGCAAACCTTGATCTGCATCACTAATAGAGCAACCCTGTCAGTTATAAGAAATCGTGATGGCCACCACCGATGGATGAGAACCTCGCCATTTGGTCCGCCTCACCTTAGTGAGCTGGAAAACGGTTCTCTTCATCCCCCGCTTTAGGTGCCGATATCGTAGTTAGTATGATTGACCGATCAGAGCTCTATCATGTCATGCAAATATTGGTGCATGAAGGTGTCCACGTGAGACTCTCAAAGCGTCGGAAGACAAGAAGACACTGACAAGATCATGAAGACAACAGAAGACCCTGTTAGTGACAGCTATGAAGAACCACCTTCATCAGCAACTTCCCAAACGAGAAGACAACCAAAGTTCTTTACAACTCAAGCGAATTGCTTCAGCAAGCGACAACAAGAGGCGTGACAACACCCTAAGAAGTTCCAGAAGACTTAGCAGACTCCTCTCCGGAGCAAAAAGCAAGCACGTCTGTCGAGTCCCAGAACCTAGGATAGGATGAGTCATGAATTCCCTATGCGAAGTCGAGTCCGTGAAATGGTTCAGATAGATCATGTTGTGTGTTGTCTATGCCTTGATATGAGTCGCGCTTTTGCTTAGGCAACAAGCATGTGGTTATATCACTTGTCTTACTCTGTTGTTCAAAACGATTTTTGGCACTTGTTTGAGTTGACTTTCCAATGCTTGCTTGATTGCAGTAAGACCCTTAGATACTCCCCTCTATGCTCTCTCTCTTTCTATCACCTCTCTCGATGACTGAAGACAGCAAGACAAGATGCACTAAGGATCCACTTCGAAGGACGGCTGACGTTGAAGACACTGACTGTCTATGCCTAATCGCAAGCAACCCGTAGGAGTGTGATTTTCCCCTCGAGATAGGAAAGCCACACTAGACCAGACTAACCTCCACAAGCCTTGCCGGCTCAAATTTTCTGGTCACTTGTCTAGTACACGGACTTGCCAGAACTCGTGTAGGTCCCCGATAAACCCCGCTGAGCACCGGGTTCTTAATGGAACGAGTGACCACAGCGAGCAAGTATTCTTCAATCTTAAGCTACCACTGTAAACTTGATGCCATAAGAGGATCGTTCTCGGATATAGAGTATTAGACTAAGATTGTTGTGATGACAATAGTTGTCTTGAGGATATAGCTAGACTATTTTGGTGGATCGTGAGACCCTTATAAAGGTAGATGAACTTGGTGGAACAAGTTAGTATAGTAGCATAACCTACATGATTCGGAGTAAGATTGGATTTAGTAGGACGATCATTATCGGGAACAACAATATTCTTGGTGGTATACATGACTTTAGCAAGTAGTTGGCATGATTCAATGCGTTTGCCATAATGACTTGGAGTATCAAGTAGACTTCTTATTGGATTTGAGTCTTGGATTTAAATAGGTAATCTTAATAGAGTATTGAGGATGACAGAAACCACATGGTTCGGAGTAAATTGGATGTAGTATGATAATCTCGATCATGATACCATGTTTCTCGGTGGATATAGAGTGCGTACACTTGGAGTTGTCAAATAGATTTACAACCTATGTAGTTAGGGCTTGGAGATTAGGTGGCCATGATTATTGAAGTTGGTGGATATACTATGACGTAATTCTTGCAGTAATATGTGAATTATGAGGACTCTAGAGATCATGTCAAACCCATCAATGTTGGATTTGTAGGAGTGATAGGTCCAGTGATGATTGATCGGATTGATGGACCACTTGATCGGATTCATAGGAAGGGAAACAAGATATTGGATTGGTGTACTACGTGTTTCCTTAATATAGTAATGCAGTACCCTGTTCATTATATGATCTAGCTGGGCATTGGATTTGTAGCGTCGCTGTGCAACCTTAGCAACTTATATACCCCCGAGGTTCTTGCATAGTAATGCATGTGCATTTGGGGCTACACCATACTTGTAGTGTTTGGGTTTAGTTCTTTCTTCAACCCGGAGTTGACTAGCATGAGCGGTGTGGATTTGACCCACGTGGGATGATATCCTTGACAAGATGAGGTGATGTTGTCTCAAGTTAGCGGTCGAACTACTGGCATGTAGGGAAAGTGCTTAGAGATAAGATGATAACTGTTGGCCACATCCTAAGTTACTTGAGACCCTAAAGCTTCGTTGAGCCATAAGATGGACGGATTACGACCATAGAAGACAACTCTAAGTCGTTAAAATGTGGCCAGTACCCGCCCATAGCAAGTCCCCGTTCTCCTCACCGGACTCATGAGCATTGTGCTTACGTCGTGTTTGGGGAAAGTATGATGTCATCCTCACAGGCGACATACTTATTCACCAAGTAAGAGGAGGATCACCTTAGTCGTGTTCGGTCAAGCCCGAGGAACGTCGATTGTTATGCCTCTCGAGGGTACGATGATATATCGAGAAGGTGGACTTCTTGAAGCAGTCCCAATATGATAGAAGTCTAACCTACTCAAGTCAAGACAAAGAACCGCCATGGTTGGGAAACCACAACAACAATGAAGAAGTAGAAGACGACAACCACCGACCGCGCACCGACCACATCAACGACGTCAAGAATCCTCGACGATTCAAGATGACAAAGCCCTTGGACAAGTGAAAGAATCAGACGACCTTTCCTTGGTCCATATTAAGGACGCAAGTACTAGTAGGTCGTGGTGGAAACCTGCTAAAGGTGATTTCCGCTTGCCGAGTCGCAGACCTTGGGAACGGATGGCTGGTCTATACTCTTGGGTAGCCAGCTCGTCCAGAACCCCTCGCTAAACCTACCAGATGGCAGGACCTATTTTGAACTCTGAGCCTCCGAGCTTAGCCTCATAGGTGAGACCCAACCCGGACCCTTTCACGAGAAGCCTTCGAAAACCATTGCGACCATAGCCTGACTGCCAAAAGGGAGTCAAGGACTTCCCCATAAGCAGGAAGCTACACAAAGACTTTGGCAGTGCATTCTAACACAAGACATCTTGATGTCACTAACCGACATGCGAAGCCCCATGACCAGATCCCAGACACACCATCTTGCCACGTATTCTGACCTTGGGATACACTCGCAAGCCAAAACCTTGCACGGACTTAGTTCACCAAGCCCTTGACCTTGGTCAAGCCTAACTTATTGCTAGACCCCACCCACGATCAGGCAAGGAAGTGCGAACATTCGAAGTTCTATCATCAGGCATGTCAAGACCACAACAGCAACATGGGGACATGAAGACTACCTCCGACTCAAGATTTTGTATCTCACCAACCCCTAGCCTAGAAATCTCGGGGACGAGATTTTCTTAAGGGGGTAAGGTCTATCACACCCAGTTTTGGCCTCCCTAATTAATTAACTTATTTAAAAACTTAGGACCAATTAAATTTTTTTATGACTACTTGTGATGCATGGAATGACAATTGTTTGCATGTTGCTTGAGTGCATGTGATTGCTCCCCATTAATTCTTGCCATTCTCCTGATCACCTCCTCACTCCATGATCTCCTGCCTAATGATCATGCCATGTGTTTAGGATAAATATCTATTTTCACCAAATATTATTTTCTCCAAAAAGCATTTCTTTGAATTAAACTTTCAAACCCCTGAGATGAGGTTTGTACTACAAGTCCTCAAATTAGGGAATTTCTTTTGCACCAATACTTTTATTTAAAACCTATTATCAAAATGTCTTCCAAAAAACCATCATATTATTATTTTAAAAGTTATTTTATTATTTTATTTAAAAGCCTTTCTATGAGGCCAGAAAAGGACTCCTATGAAGGGAAGTTATTTTTATTGCTTCCAAAATATTTAAGAAAATTTAGGGGAACTCAGTGGATATATTTATTCCATATTTATGAGTTTCAACACATGGCCATGTTCAAAATATTGGGCAAATCCCTCCAAAACCATTCCTGCCTATTTCAAGATTTTGGAATATTTCTATAAGAAATATTCTCAATAAATTCCAGTAAAATTCTAGCATGTCATATATGATATTCTTGATGATCTTGCCAAGTTTCGTTTTAATCCAAGTTTGTTTGGTTCCCCTAATCACTCTAAAACCCTATCTATACAGAATCAAATTTGAGCAACTCTACATTGTGAAGTGTCTCCAATTGTGCTCAAATTTGGTGGACATGGTCTAATACTCCAATAAGGCATCCACACCAAGTGGTGCACCAAGGCGAATAGAAGAACTTGTCCTAAGACCCTCAAAACCCTCTTTGTTGAATTGTGACTTTGGTAAACTTTACATTATAAAGTTTCTCCAATTGACCTCAAACTTTTTGTGCATGCCTTAATGCTCGAATAATGCCCCTAGCACAAATATTGGATTTGTGGGAATTTATTTGAATAGGGTTCTAAGCAGAAACCCATTTCTGCTCATTTCTAGGGTTTTTCAAGTCCACATTGGAAAAATCCTCCAGCAAACCCCAAATTTGGTATGCAAGGCTATTTGCATATATTATTTGACCCTCTTAAGTTTCATAGCCATTGGATTCCATCTGATAGCCCAACCACAGATCAAACACCTTGTGTGCACTCACTAAACTGGCTTCTTTGACCCCTTCCAGTTTAAGCCTAGAGCTCAACTTTCTACACAGCCTCACATAGTTACATTTTACCTCCAGTAACATTCCCATGGCCACTGGTCAATTATTGGAGGAGGACCCTTTGTAACTTTCTCTCATTTTCACCCTTGGTAGCACTGTTTTACCTCTCTTCCCATTCTTTTGCTTAAGCTATCACCCCCAATTATTTCCAGAGCCTCTCTAGGGTGTCAATGCATCATTTTAAGCCAATAGATGGCATGCTCATGTGGGAGGAATGAGCAGCACCTCTTCAAGTTCATTTCTGGCTAAGATATAGCTTTGTACATCAAGTACAAGCTACCCTTCACTTCTTGAGCTCAAACTTGGCAGTGTTGTAGTTCTTGCATAGTTAACACTACCACACATAATTTCTCCCCAAGGATCCCCTCCTAAGACCCATTTTTGTCAGCTCTAAGTTTGGTGTTAGAAACTTGGCAGCAGTCAAAACTAGTTCAAACCAACTCCACTAGTCACTAAACTCCAGAGTCCCTTTCCAGATAGCATGCCCCACCTCCCAGACAACTTTGACTGCTCATTTGAGTCCTGTGGGCACCGGTGGCCTTGGTGACCACCACCCTGACATGCAAACTGGGTGCTCTGCACCTAGTTTCTCTCCTCCCGACTGTTTCTTGGCGAAGTAGGTTGTCCCAGCGTGTCTCAGAGCATCCTTTGACCGTTCCAAGCCACTCCCAATCACTAGCTACCCTCCATACTCCCTCTGGGCGGCGTGGCATCCATGCACAGAGAGCTCCATGAGCTCCCGGGGCTCTCTCTTCTCTCCCCTCCAGTTGAAGCTCTCCCCGAGCTTCTTCTGCACCGACACCTCTCCCCCTATCCCTTGCGCTCCTCCTGAGCTCCCCCTAGAGCCCCTTCTTCTCCCAAGCTTCCTCCTCTCCTCCCATGGCCGCCATGGCCAGCTTCGGCCATGACCGCACCTGGGCTCTCTAGCCCCCTCTATCCATCCCTAGCTCGTCCAAGAGGATCCCCATACCGCCACGGAGCCGCCCCACTCCTCCTTTCCCCCTCTCAGCTGTCGGGGTGCCCTCCCCACGACTGCCACCGTCGGCCTCCGCCATGGCAGGGTACTCCCTCGCCCGGGGCTCCCCTCGTGCAGCTGGCTCCTCCTGGGGTGCTGGAGGCTTTGCCTCGAGCCCCTGCTGGCCGAAAGGCCGTCGGAGAGTGGCTGGAGCCACCGGATCCGGCCCCGTGCGTCGGCCGGCCCTTCCTTCTTGCGTGCCCAGATCGGGCGGGAGGAAGAGGAAGGACCCGACAAGCGGTCCCCCCTATAAGCCTCCCCAGGCCGGGCCCTTGGAGTAAGTGGTCGCGCCTGGCATGTGGGCGTTTCTCTGCGCGGGAGGCGTAAACAGCGCTATGCGCCACCTGCGTGGCCTCCTCCCTGCCAGACCGAGCCTTTGGGCTGGCCCAGGGACTGTCTAACGCGGAGAGCGCTTGATAGCAAAATATGGAGGCCCTCCTTTCCTTTTTAATAGTCGTTGAACTTCAAAAATCTATATTAAATTCATTCTGACTCCTATTTCATTGATTCAAATTTATGCAGGATCCTAAAAATGAGGCCTATCCAAATAAGTGCTTTGCACATTTTTCCCTACCAACTTTCAGTGGTGTTTTATTTAAAATCCCAATCTGGATATAAAATATCCCACCTTTCAAAAATTCCTAGCAGATTCAAATCAACTCCAAATGGAGTTATTCCAATTCCTAGGTCCTTCTAAAATCTTTCCCCATTTTAAGAACCCTGGTCAACATTTTTGTGTGGCTTACTTGTGTTGCAATAAATAAATAGCTCCTATTGCTATTTATTCCTCATTGTAAAAGCTCTAGAATATTCATACCAACTCCAAATCCATTGAAACCACTTCTTAAATACTTCTAAAATCATGCTCTGTTAAATGGGTGCCTCAACTCATTTTTAACAGAATGATTTCTGTTGGCTTCTGCAATGGTCACCTATATCTCCTTTCATCCATTCAATATTCCGTGATGAAAAACCCCTTGGCAAGGATTCAGGTATTTTTCTTATGACCAGAGAGGTCCAAGAAAAATATAACTTCTATTTTTTAGAACACTTTTATTTCTGCTTGATGTGTGGCTTACTGTGGTTGTTTTCCGATGATAGTTGACGGATAGAAGGAGTATGCGGAGACGGAGCGGAAGACCTCGAAGACCCTGAGGACGTACGTGAGCAAGGTAAGCAGCCCTTTGACCATGACTTGAGCATATGAATTGATGCATGCTAGAATGGAAAGTACTTTTCCGTTGCATGTGATCATAATGCCGGTTCATCATTGGTGTCATGGTACCGAAGGCTTCTTCGAAGCACTTGCATGATGGTGATGTTATACATATGGCTCCTCGGAGCACAAGCATGATGAGCTTGATCCTACCATATATGAGGATCATGCTACTATCATGTTGACTAGTAGAGTTAGAGAACCATTGCATGAGCATGATGATGAGTTAAATCAAAGGTTTATGAAAAACCCCGTCGGGTGCCACTAATGCCCGAGGGTGATGATGAGATGGATGGCCACTTTTGGTGAAGTGGTGCACCAATGTTTTGTGTGAGTATGGTTTCGGAAATGGGATTAGATTTATGATGTGTCGACCGTCACAACCTCACCTGTGCGATCATGTTACCCCTTTATGGGACGGGGCTTTGTTGATTACTCTGGTCGGTACTAGCAAAGAACCATATTACTAGTGGTGTGAGTGATTGTCGTCACTCTCGTGATGGGGTCGTGCCAGGAAGGGCGACTATGCCATTTTTATGAGTTCCTGGCACACCGTTGGTCCCCGCATGGTTGATACTGTCTAGAGTCGGTGCTCGTAAGACGTACAACATGTGGGCTGGGTACCAATCAAGTGGACCTCCTTGTTTAGTACCGTTAGGGGAAAGATAATGATCGGGTACTTACCTCAGGTATATGTGATATACCGTGAGTCGTGGATGACACGGAAGTTTCCCGATTCTCGTGGGTACAGCACGCAACCTCTGCGGAGTGTCAAACTATTCGAATAGCCATGTCCATAGTCAAGGACAGTTGGGTAATCCTACTTAAACTACGTCCTCATATTTCTGCATAAACGAAGTGTGTGTGAGTGTGTGTGGGTGTGGTGTTAAGGAAGGTGTTGCTTTGATAGCAATGATACGACCAATTCGGTGACTTGGCGTATTGGGTGAACCCGGATGGTTCAGCCCTCAACTGATATATTGAGGATAGGACCAAGTTCGGTGACTTGGCCTATAGGGTGAACCCGGATTATTCAGCCCTCAACAGATATATTTGTATCTGTAACCTGTTCTTCAAAAGTAATTATATAATTTGATGCATATTCATGATCATTCTACCCAGATGAGTTACACTAATGATGCATGATATTGTTATCCTTCACTTTTATTGTTCATGTCATGAGCTGTTTGCGAGTACATTCAAAGTACTCATTGGCTTGTCCCTGGTTATTTCATTGACCAGGTATGAAAGCACAGGATATTGTGGAGATTAACTCAGTGACGTTCTTGTGAGCTAGGACACTTCCCAGTCAGAATGCCTATAGGTTAAGGCTCATGGCATGGGTTCGCGCTTTCAACCAATAATTCTGCTATTGGTTCAGTTTCAAGTGTAGGCCTTTAAGGCCCTATATATGTAAGAATCGACCGAAGTGGTCATTTGTTGTATCAAACGGTATGTATGGATGTAAGACTCTTTTATTCGGTATCTGTGTTTGGTGAGCATTGATCTCTGGGATCACTGAGCACGGCGATTCTCGACTAGTAAGTTAGGGTCCCCACAGTTTGGGAGGAAAGGGCATGGGTTTCTGAACCCATGGTTCCCTTTGTTTACCATGCTTCCTAGAAGTGAAGTCACTCTTATCGTATCTCCTAGCCTTAGGCTGTGGGTTATCAAGATAAACATGCTCAATCTCCACATCCTTATCATTGCTAGTTTGAGCATCATCAAGAACATCACTATTGATATTATCATTAGGCTCATGTTCATCACCAGATTGTGTTTCAGCATCAGAGACAGAGACATCGTTTGGACTCTTAGGTGTAGCAGCAACAGGGTTTCTAGCATGCAGGTTCCTATCATCTTTCTTCTTCTTTCTAGGATGACTAGGTGCATTAGTGCTAACTTCTTGAGAATCTTGTTCAATTCTCTTAGGATGACCCTCAGGATACAAAGGTTCCTGAGTCATTCTACTGCCTCTCGTGACGACTCTAACAGAATTGTCATTCAACTCATTGAGCAAGTCATTCTGAGCCTTAAGTACTTGTTCCACGTGAGTAGTAACCATAGAGGCATGTTTACTCAGAAGCTTAATATTATTGACATTTCTGTCCACACAAGGACTTAAATGACTGAGCATACGAGAATTCTGTTCCAGTTGTCTGCTAACATAATCATTGAAGCTTTGTTGTTTGGCAACAAAGTTATCAAATTCATCCATGCATAGGCTAGCAGGTTTATCAAAAGGGATATCACTCTCATCGAACCTACGCAGAGAATTTACTTCTACTACCTGTATCGGGTTATCGAGACCATGGATCTCTTCGATAGGTGGTAGATTTTTGACATCTTCAGATTTAATGCCTTTCTCTCGCATAGATTTCTTAGCGTCTTGCATATCTTCAGGACTGTGGAATAGAATACCTCTTTTCTTCGGGGTTGGCTTAGGAGGTGGTTCGGGAATAGTCCAAGCATTCTCATTGCACAAGATGTTATTCAGTAGAATATCAGCTTGTTCTACGGTTCGTTCCCTAAAAACACAACCAACACAACTATCTAGCTGGTCTTTAGAATCATCGGCAAGTCCATTATAGAAGATATCAAGTATTTCATTCTTCTCAAGAGGGTGATCAGGCAAAGCATTCAGTAGCTGGGTGAGCCTCCCCCAAGCTTGTGGGAGACTCTCTTCTTCAGCTTGAGCAAAGTTGTATATTTCCTGCAAGGCAGCTTGCTTCTTATGGACAGGGAAATACTTTTCAGAGAAGTAGTAGACCATATCTTTGGGGCTACGCACACAACCAGGAGCAAGAGAAGTGAACCAGGTCTTAGCATCATCCTTTAGCGAGAAAGGAAACAACTTGAGGATGTAGTAGTGGCGGATCTTTTCCTCACTAGTGAATAGGGTGGCTATATCGTGCAGTTTGGTAAGATGGGCTACAACCGTTTCAGACTCATAACCATGAAAAGGATCAGATTCGACAAGAGTGATTAAATTAGGGTCGTTAGAGAATTCATAATCCTTACCGGTCACAAAGATAGGCGAAGTTGCAAACTTCGGGTCGTATTTCATCCTAGTGTTCAAAGATTTTTCTTTCCACTTGAGCAGTAGTTTCTCAACATCATAGCTATCCTCACACGCAAGAAAATCCTCAGCTATCTCTCCCTCCATAACATAGCGCTCACACAAAACAGGCAAAGTAGGTTCTACTTCAATAGTATCAGCAGTTTCAGAAGTATCATCACATCTAACAGCAACTCTAGCAATTTGTGCATCAAGGAATGCACCTAGTGGCAAAGCAGTATCTAGCATAGCATCATCAGGCAAAGTAGTATCAAGCATAGCATCATCAGGCAAAGCAGTATCAAGTATAGCATCATCATAAGCATCATGGGCAGCAGAAGTAGCATCAGCAAGCACAGGCGACATATCAAGATATCTAGCAGGAGGCCGTGTCGCAAACTTACTCATAACTGAAGGTGAATCAAGTGCAGATCTAGATGGCAGTTCCTTACCTGTCCTCGTAGTTGATGGCAAGATTTTTGTTCTTGGATCTTTCGGATTCCTCATAGTGACCAACAGACGTCAATCCCAAGTGACTTAGAGAATATAGTTGTGCTTCCCCGGCAACGGCACCAGAAAATTGTATTGATAACCCACAAGTATAGGGGACCGCAACAGTTTTCGAGGATAGAGTATTCAACCCAAATTTATTGATTCGACTCAAGGGGAAGCGAAAGAATATTCTCAAGTATCAGCAGTTGAGTTGTCAATTCAACCACACCTGAAAGATTTAGTGTCTGCAGCAAAGTATCAGTAGCAAAGTAGGGTGATACAGCAGTAGCAACGGTAACCAGTAGCAACAATGTAACAACAGTAGCAACAGAGTAACAGTAGCAGCAAAGTAACGTAGCAAGGACGAGTAGGAAAAACTCGTAGGCATTGGATCGGTGATGGATGATTATGCCGTATGTGATTCATCATGTAACAGTTATAACACGGAGAGATAAGTAACTAGCTCTCGTTCGTCAATCTAATGTAGGCATGTATTCCGTATGTAGTCATACGTGCTTAGGGAAAAGAACTTGCATGACATCTATTGTCCAACCCTCCTGTGGCAGCGGGGTCCTAATGGAAACTACGGGATATTAAGGTTCTGCATTTAATAAAGAACCGGACCAACGCATTAACACTTGGTGAATACATGAACTCCTCATACTATGGTCATCTCCGGGAGTAGTTCCGGCTATTGTCACTCCGGGGTTGCCGGGTCATAACACATAGTAGGTGACTACAACTTGCAAGATAGGATCTAAAACACACATATATTGGCAACAACATAATAGGTTCAGATCTAAAATCATGGCACTCGGGCCCTAGTGACAAGCATTAAGCATAGCCAAGTAGTAGCAACATCAATCTCAGAACATAGTGGATACTAGGGATCAATCCCCGTCAAAACTAACTCGATTACATGATAGATCTCATCCAACTCATCACCGTCGAGCAAGCCTACGATGAGATTACCGACGAACGGCGAAGAGCATCATGGAATTGACGATGGAGGAAGGTTGATGATGACGATGGCGACGATCTCCCCTCTCCGGAGCCCAGAACAGACTCCAGATCTGCCCTCCAGATGAAGAACAGGAGGTGGCAGCGCCTCCGTATCGTAAAACGCGATGAATCCTTCTCTCTCATTTTTTTCGGATGAAACGGAATATATAGAGCTTAGATTGGAGGCGGTGGAGCTCTGTGGGCCCCACAAGCCTGCCACGCGCGGCTAGGGGGGTGGCCGTGCCTCCTAGGCTTGTGGCCCAGTGGCTCACCTCCTCCGGTGGATCTTTGCGTAGGTATTTTTCATTAATTCCAGAAAAATTCTCCATAAATTTTCAAGTAATTCTGAAAACTTTTATTTCCGCACAAAAACAACACCATGGCAATTCTGCTGGAAACAATGTTACTCCGGGTTAGTTCCATTCAAATCATGCAAATTAGAATCCAAAACAAGGGCAAAAGAGTTCGGAAAAGTAGATATGACGGAGACGTATCAATGACCCAGTATCAAAAAGAACAGACGTTGGGTGACGATTGACAAGGAGCGTACCCAAAATGACGTCGGGATCCTTTGCAGCTTCTTCTGCTGAAACATAGTTCACACGACCACGCGCAGGAGTTGGCTTTACATAGAAAGTTTTGCCTGGCTTGCAATGACCAACACACTTTCCAGGTTGATTGGCGGTGTTATTTTGAGGACACTCATGTGAATAGTGACCTGGTTCTCCACACTTGTAACAGACCACTTGATTGGCACGTGGTAAAACATTGGCAGCTGGACCACTATAAGTCTTGGCTGGAGGGTTGGTCTCATTTGTATGAGGCGCCACATAGGATGGCCTCACGGTGTATCTTGGCGGCAGAGAACTATTTGGGACCCACACCCGGCGCTTCTGAAATGCTGAGCCAGATGAGGAGCCAGAATCACGAGAGTGCTTCTTTGTTGCTTCATAATCAGTATGTCCAATTTCAGCACTGATTGCATTATTGACAAGAGCTTGGAAGCTCGCATATTCATGAAGGCGTAGACGACGATGAAGTTTGGGGCTCAGTCCCTTGCAGATCCTTGCTTGCTTCTTGGCGTCAGTTGACACCTCTTTAGTTGCATAGCGGGCAAGGTTTCCAAACTCACGGCTATATGCATCCACAGTCAGCTTCCCTTGAGCAAATGCACATAACTCCTCTCTCTTGCGGTCCATTAACCCTTCTGGAATGTGATTCAGATGGAAAACTGCGCTGAAATCAGCCCAGGTGGCTGCTGGTCCGGCAGGACGCATAGCTTCATAATTCTCCCACCACAGATTGGCGAGGCCTTCCAGAAAGTAAGCAACAAATGTCACCTTATCAACCTCAGCGACGTTGGCAGAATGTATCTTGCGTGAAATGCTACACGACCAATCATCAACGTCGAGGGGGTCGACAGATTGATCGAACTTGGGTGGATTGAGGTTCACAAAGTCATTGAGATTCAACGAGTCATTTCGCTGCTGACGAGCCGTATTGTGCTCAATATGCTCTAACAGACAGTTGGTTTCTCTCTTATTCCTTTCTGCCTCCAGCATAACCTCCGCCAGAGAGGGCGGGTGAGGCAGGTTTCCCTCAGCTGCTTGACTACCTTCTCCCTACTCATGGGGCAGGAGCACGGTTGAGCCTGGTGAACACCATGCTGACAAACAAACCCACAGATTAGACTAGATCAACATCAACTCTAGCTAAGGAGTTAAGAAATGCACTAAACAATATGGAACGTGGAACAACATCCGAATATCATGGTAATAAGCAAACTGCCATATAAACACCATGGTTCATACACACCATAACATAGTTCAGTACAAACTCAAACCGGAAAGCAAACTACTGAAAAGATGAGACTACTCATGAGAGGACTTTCAAGCTTCCTATACATTATTTATCTATGCCTCTAGAACTCATCTCATAGCTAATTCATATTCCACAAGACACGCATGACTGTGGACAATATAACTGCTACAGTAATACTGCACCACTCATGAACTCAGACATCCGCGTAGAACATCTCAGACAGGTTTCCCCCGTGACCTGGGAGCTGAACCTGTGGGGTCAGGAAACACCCTAGCTTGATATCCCTGGAAACCATAATGATACGGATGTGGCCTCAATCCCCTGACTGGCGGCAACAAAGGTCCATGAACAGGGATGACACCTCCAATAGCAGGCCAATCGTCCTGAGCTGGCAAATGAGTCGTAACTGGGTTCAACATCTCCATGTCTCTATAGCCTGTCTGCACGGCAGGTGCCAGCTGTGTCAAAGCTGTTCACAGACGGGCACGAGTAGCATAGAGCTCCATGCGAAGAGCAGGAGCATCTCGGTCTCTATTCTCTAACATCTCGGTGGTAATCTGCAGCAACACGCCCTCCAAAGAAGAATCATAGTAAACTCCACTAAAATAACCTTCTTCTCCTAGCTGAGAAGCTGAGATATAACATAACTCTGAATTCTACAGCAGTGCATAATTTGCTCTCATGATGGTCAATATTGAATAGGCGGCAACCTGGACCACCACGTCAACGGTAACCCCCAACCCATAAGACCAATGGATTGGCTCCTTAGCTCTAGGGTAATCTGGATATAGCGTAGCAGTACACATATACTGGCTCTAGTTAAAGTCCATGTACTACTACTCCATTGTATACTGTGGGTACCAGCAGTAACCGGCTACTCACATCATCCTGACCAAAATGGTCGTGTGACCCGGTACATCAATGCACCTAGTCAAACGGACCACCTGACGAGAAGGATAAGGAGGCATATGAAAATAGAGAATAATGCAGAGGCATTAGAGCTCTAGCAAAATCAGGCATCATAACGGTTGGAAATTCTCAAAAACAATTTTGAGACATCCTGCAAAAGATTGGATAGCATAAACACTCAACTCTGAAGTTCACGGTTCCATGATCAACCACTTTCCTACAGTCTACAGAGTAGTAACACGTGATCCTGAGAGATAGGTAAGAAGCCTAGTTCTTAATCCCCATAGAAAAGATGAGGGTGACCGGAATAGAATGACTTGAGAAAATAAACAAAAAAAAAGCCTTATGTTCCCTTCCACAATCAATTCCCTAATATATAACTGAAGCATTTCTAGACTCGACTTCGACCAGTTTGCCTTGGTAATCCTACAGTCAGTCAGGCTCTAATACCAACGCCGTTGGGACCCCGATCCTAAGCCATAGGAATCCATCATGTAACACACAACATCACTTTGCGTTCTCACACACGGTTAACCCATGACTGCCACCTTACCTTGGCTGGGACCGTTTGTGTCTTTTGACTCACATATGAAATGTATCGCCAAGATTCCAATGTCAAAGGACCCGGGTTGACATAACTAGTTATAAACCCAAGTGGCACATCCATACAGAGACAGACATACATAACCCAACAAAGCAGGTGTCGGTCATCATCGTGTGTAGACGAGTCGTAGCAAGCTACATGGACTCCATTACACTGCGAGACATTTCTCCGAAGGGACTGATACAACAGCTAAGAAGGATAAATGCCGGTAAACTAATGTGTCCGGAGCAGTAGCAAGCTACCAAGGCTCACTGGAATCACAAAGCGGCATTTCTGTGTAAAGAGTAATACTAAAGGCGCACAACTAGGTGTCGAACCCCATACATATCACATCACATCACACGTACGCATGACATACTCAATATGCATAGATACAACAATGGCATCACAACATAACCATACAACATCACAACATTTATTTAGAAGACTCGGAAGAGCCTTGCGTAATAAGTTCATACAGGTAGGGTGACATGACCCGACACTCAAGTCATACAAACAATGTCATACAAGCCATATAGAAGCATTAAAATTGTCTGGGTACAGACAGATTAAAGGAAAAGGCATAAAGCCTGACTATCTACCGATCCCTTCTGAAGGGGCCAGGTCGTAGCTAGGACACTAACTACTCGTCATCATCAACGTCTAGGTAGAACCCACCAGATAGTTCGTGGTTATCATCTGCAACATTTATTAAGCAAGCATGAGTACGAAATTACTCAGCTAAGCTTTCCCGTATCCCTACGAGAATGCCATCAATGATACTCACACTTGTCTTGATACTTTTATGAGTAGCCATTAAAGTTATCTATGAACAACATAACTTTCCAAGTAGTCCGTATCCGTGGACGCGACTATTCGAATAGATCATAACCCTACAGGGGTGTACTTATTCACATACGCTCTTGCCACTTATCGCCATGTGCACTTCACGCACCTCGGCAACCTTCAAGTGGAAGCACAGCGAGGGAGTCAACCACGATCATTACCCACGCTAATACCTAGTCGAGGTTTATCGCCTATTTGAGACTGAACTCGCACGGAAGTCCGGCCGAAGATTCTGCTATGGCCTCAAACGATGTGCGCAGGGTTCCTAATCCCACCATCCGGGTGCTACTTGGTATACCGTGCCACTGGCTACCGCGTCACAGCCCACCTCTAAGGTCAGCACCTGCACGACCTTCAGCGTGACTACTAACACCAGAAACTACTTGCAACTCCTGGACCGAGTACTAGGCGATTAATAAGCCGAGAGGGTCCATTGGTTTTGGGCCCAATGTATGATAGTATCTAGTCTTGGATCACATACACGGAACTCAGTTCCTATGAACGGTTCCAATGAGACAACCCGCCATGTACTCCTACACTGCCTCTCATCGGTACCTTTACCAAATCAGGTTCATCACTTAACATTTGTCACCAGAACACATTTATCCACTCCAGTTCATCACCGAGATGAAACAGGCCTGACACAACTCTAAACATAGCAAGCATAGCAGGTAAAGCACATCATGACTCAAGCATCTACCAGGTATGCTAGGTTGCATGGTTTATCTATTTAGTGTGACAATGACAAGTCATGAAGTGGAATGGGTTCAACTACTAAAGCAAAAGCATTTGAAACGTTGTGTCCTAATGCAATAAATGAGAGCAGGAGTGAGAACATGGGATTTTTTGAAATGTTCAAAAGGGGTGCTTGCTTTGTGGATCATCAGAGGGATACACTCGTTCAGTTGGATATTCCTGGGTATCCTCTGGAGCGGAGCCTACTGAAACGAACAATCACAATCAATACACGACAAGTGAAGCAATATGATGCATGAGCATAGCATGACATGGATATGATGGATGATCTAATGCATCTTTAAATAAGTTGACTGAAGCTGGTTTGAATCAAATATTCAAATGCCACATCAAATAAGATATTTCCATATACCCTTTTAACTGATTTTACCTGATGCTCAGGTATAACTTGTTCTATCATGCATGAAAATAGCACCATTGGATTCTTTGGATTTTTTGATAAATTTTCATATATAATTTATTTTAATATGAGTTACAGATTAATTTCTATGATTTTTAGAAGTTCTGAAGTAATTCTGGAATTTTATTAATCACATATATCCAATTATTGCACCAGCATGACATGTGCATTGCATCAGCTGGTCAATTTGGCCGTTGCTGGTCAAACCTGACCAGTGGGGTCCACTGGTCAGTGTCTGAGACACTAACTGAGATTAAAACTAAACTAATAAGCTAATTAACAGGGCTAGGCCCACTAGTCAGTGAGTTGTTAGAGTTTGAATAATTGAATTATTTAATTAGTTTAATACTTTGACTAACCAGAGGCTGGCCCGACTTGGTAGTGACCCAGGGAGGTCAAACCCTTGGTCGATGGGGTGAAACCCACCAGTGGTGAGCCGTCAGCAGCTCCAGAGATGGTGGAGGAGGTCGGGATTCCTCCTACGGTGACCAAATGGACGGCCGAGACCACGAATGGATTGGCCTCTCACTCGCGCATCTAAAGGATTAAGTCTCAGGGGCCGGGATGGCCGGAATCGTTGCCGGCGACGAGCTCGACACTTGCCGAAGTTCGGGCTTCGTCGAGATCAACATTGCAGCGCGCGAAAGAGCCAGAGCAAAGCACCTACAACACCTACGTGATGTCGCAAAGCTTTTCGTGGCCTCGGTTGCACCAACCGATCACCGGAGCATCACCGACGGTGAGCTCTCGCGGAGGATCTCGTCGGCATCCATGGAATCGGCAGCTACGGCTCGGGATGAAAGGGGAAAAGGAGGGGAATGGGTTCTACAGATTACAAGGAGTGCAGAGGCATCAACGACGGTGACCTTAGTGACCGGAGGTGGAAGATGACGACGTGACGGCGATTCGGGGACTCTTGGCGTTATGTGACTTGCTGGAGAGCTTGAGGGCGTCGAGGCAGAGCTGATGAGCGTCTCAAAGGATAGAGGGGTCGACAGGGGCGGGCTAACGACGGCGAGCCCGAGATGCGGCCATGGCGGGAGAGAAGGGAGGATGGAGGAGAGAGCGAATGGAGAGGGGGAGAAGCTAGCCACGACGGAGGGAACATTATCCCACTCGCCAGCATGAAAAGCAGGTAGGCTGTTGTGTGCCTCGGCCACAGCAATCGGCGGCCACGTCCTCCTGTGCCTACTGGCAGAGGTAGAAGACGATAGAGAGAAGGCCACGTGGGCTGGGCCAGCGATAGGTAAGCTTTCTCCTTTCTTTCCTTTTTTTCTATTCTGTTTTCTGTTTTAGTTCTAACGTGAGTTTTATTATTTTGTCTCGGCTCAAAACCTAAGACAAAAACCGTGTAAAAATATATGGAATATATTTGAATTATTTCCAAAGTCCACAAATAATTTCAGCATTTTTGTAATAACTAAATATTTGTAGTTATTTGTTTTGGCGATTTCAGTGGCTTCTGTGGATTAATTAAAATTAAAAAAGTGTTTGAAAAATAAATTTCATCCCTGAAATATTGTTACCAACATTTATCACAAAAGATGAACATTTTTTAAAGCCATTTTGGGTTCATTGAAAATCACACTTAGATGAATTCCTTATATTAGAGTGAGGTGCTAGGGATTTTCTTAATCCCCATTTCACTTTATTGCAAAATGAAAATATGATGCACACTCTAGCTAGGCACCAAGTAATGGAAACCAGGGATGTGACAAAAAACATCTTTACACTTATCCCATGTTCCAATACTATTACGTGGTAAAGATGAAAAACAAGCTTTAACTTTATCTGTTTGTGAAAAAGGAAACAATTTTTATTACACAACATCATTATAGATATTTTTTCATTTGTATATCACAAAGTTCAACAAAGGTAGTAAGCTGTGAATCGGGATCCTCATTAGGACTCCCCGACAATTGATATTTCCTGACAAGAGTCGACAATGCAGCATTAATATCAAAAGCATCCGCACTAGTGGCGGGTTGTATAGGAGTACTAATAAAACCATTGTTATTAGTATTTTAGAAATCACACAACTTAATAGTATCTTGATACATGGTGACCGATCAAGCAAAGTAACAAGCAAGACAAGCAAACTTGAGAGAGAAAATGCAATCGAGTGACAAGCTAAACAATAAAAGGTAAATATTTTTGTATTTTTATTTTTTATGAGAAAAAAAATATACCAGCAAATAAAAAGGAGAACAAGTGAATGAAAATTTGTGGGGAGTTACTTAGTAGTTTGTGATGATATCTCCCAGCAACGACGCCAAAAATCCTTCCTGATACTTGTGATGTGCGTTGGGTTTTCCGTGAAGAGAAACGGGTTATCGCAGCATAATGTGGGTAAGTATTTCGCTCAGTTATAAAACCAAGGTCTATCAAACCAATAGGAATATCAACCATAACTGTCTTCAGTGGTTGCACACAAAAGATCAATAAACTTGGACCCAATGCGGGCAAGAGGGTTGTCAATCCCCTTGTACTTGTTATTTGCAAGCGAGTTAGGTGTGTAGAAAATTGTAGATATCGAGATAAAATAAAAACAAGTAAATGGCAGCAAGGTATTGATGGTTTTATCAATATGTTGTGAATATACCCGGGGGCCATAGTTTTCCCTAATGGCATCTCTCATGAAAAATAACATACGGTGGGTAAACAAATTACGATTGGGCAATTGACAGAAAAGCGGATAGTTATGCGATATTAATGGCAATGATCATGTGTATGCAAGCATCACATCCATAAACAAATAGGCCGACTCCTGGTTGCACCTATTACTATTGCTCCACTCATTGACCGCTATCCAGCATGCATCTAGAGTATTAAGTAAAATAAAGTAATGCATGGAGAACAATGAGATGATGTAGACAAAGTAAACTCAAGCAATATGAATAAACCCCATCGTTTTATCCTTAGTAGAGGCAACACAAAGAAGCATCTTGTCGGGAAAATTACACCTATGGGAACCTCCAAGGATCCCTTGATCGTTCTGCGGGGAGAGTGGTGGCGCCAAGAGCAGAGATAGCGATCAACACCGCCAAGGTTTTTACCCAGGTTCGGGCTGCTTAGCACGTAAAACACTACTCGTGCTTTGCTTGTTGTATTGGGTCCTTACTATAGGATTACTCGCTACAGTAATTGCCTTTCGCCTAGTGATCAAAGAGTCTAAATCCCAAAAGGTCCAACCCCTAGAACTGAGCTTTGGGGCTCCTTTTATAGGGAAAGGGGTCACCACAGTTCTCTATAGTGGGTCCACGAGTTGCATAGTGAACAAGGTTCACCACTATCTATCTACCACAGTGTCAGGGGCATTAAATACCTTGTCAGGACCCATGACCTGCATCAAGGTGGCATCGTCACGTACCCAGGTGTTTGGACACCTGGGCGTTGTGCTTGCGCATGAGGCATGCGCTGGAGTGGTGGCAGTCGGTGGCACTGTGGCAGGAGGGACACCTGGCAGGCGAAGGGGGCTTGTCGGCCTAGTGTCCTTGCTGGTGGCCTATCCTGTCTTCCCGGCAAGGAGAGCTTGCCGGGGCCTTGGACATCTTCCCGGGAAGGAGGGCTTGCTGGGGCTTTGCGTGTCTTCCCGGCAAGGAGGGCTTGCCGGGGCCTTGTTTATCTTCTCGGCAAGGAGAGCTTGTCGGGGTCGTGGGTATCTTCCTCGAAAGGAGGGCTTACCAGGGCCTTGTAGCTTGGACTTGTTATTCACACCCTTGGAGGGGTATGGCCTTGGTGAGCTTGGGTTATCTTTCCCGCCAGCCTTCTTCATGCACTGCTGCCAAGGGTGTTGACGGTACCCGTGCACAAGTCTGGGGCACAAGAGACCCCAATCTTCAGTCCACCGACACATCTTGTCCCCTTCTGTCACTGGGATATAGAAATTTGCCAGGTTCAACCTTCTACAATGCACCTCTCTCATCGAAGAATCAGAGAGAATTACGATGCTATCATAATTATTCACATAAGAATCATATAAGTATTCAGAGAAGACTCACATATTTATCATGAATAATATGAACCTAAACTCACAATCCATCAGATCCCAACAAACGCACCTCATAAAAGGAATTACATCATGTGGATCAAAGTGAAGATGCGACGATCATTGTATTGAAGATCAAGAGAGAGAGATTGCCATCTAGTTATTAGCTATGGACCCGTAGGTCTGTGGTGAACTACTCACACATCATCGTGTTTCTCAATGCTTTTGCTTAGTGATCTACAAGGGTATGTAGATGAACTCCCCCTCTCGTAGATGTTGCTCTCCATAGGTTCTTGGTGATCATAGGAAATTTTTTGTTTCCCATGCGACGTTCACCAACAATGGCATCATGATCTAGGTCTATGTGTAGATAACATGCACGAGTATAACACAAAGAGTTTGTGGGCGTTGATGTTCAGATTGCTTACTTCCTTAGTCTTATTTAGATTCAGAGGTATTGTGGGATGCGGTATTGTGGGACGAAGTGGCCCGAACCAACCTTACTCATCCATGTACAAGAGACCGGTTCCATCGACTGACATCTAACTTGTTCCATAAAGATGGCTGGCAGGTGTCTATCTCTCCCACTTTGGTTGAATTGAATTCCACGGAGGCGATACATGTAGAAGGTTAAATAGCAACTTGAATATCACTATTGTGGTTTGCGTATGTAAGAATGGTTCTTGCTAGTGACCCATAGCAGCCACGTAAAACACGCAACAACAAAATAGAGGATGTCTAACTTGTTATTGCATGGTATGTTCCGATAAGATATGGCCAAAGACATAATCAGATATATGTGATGTATGATATGATCATGTTTTGTATAGATTATCACGACTTGCATGTCAATGAGTATGACAACCGGCAGGAGCCATAGGGTTGTCTTTAATTAATTTGTGCCTTTTTTGCTTTACTTTATCACTATGAGTTAGCAATAGTTGTAGAAGCATAGTTGCCACGACAACCTCAATGGCTACACGATGATGGAGATCATGGTGTCATGCCGGTGACAATGGAGATCATGCCGGTGCTTTGGAGATGGAGATCAAAAGCACAAGATGATGATGGCTATATCATGTCACTTTATGATTTGCATGGTATGTTAATCCTTTTATGCATATTATTTTTCTTAGGATGGCTGTAGCATTATGAGATGATCCCTCGCTAAAATTTCAAAAAAAATGTGTTCTCCCCAAGTGTGCATCGTTGCGAAGGTTCATCGTTTCGAGGCACCACGTGATGATCTCGTGCGGTAGACTCTACGTTCACATACAACTCGTGTAAGCTAGTTTTGTAAATGCATAACACTTGGGTTAAACTTGACGATCCTAGCACGTGCACACATGGCCTCAGAACACAAGGGACCAAAAGGTCTAACATGAGTCATATAGAAGATATGATTGATGACCCATAAGTATATGGGGTCAATTGTAGCCTTTTCGATAATTAAGTGTCGAACCCAACGAGGAGCAGAAGGAAATGACAAGTGGTTTTCAGCAAGGTAATGTCTGCAAGTGCTAAAATTGTAAGTAGCGGAGTAGTTTTATAGCAAGATAATTTGTAACGAGCAAGTAACGATAGTAGTAACAAAAGTGCAGCAAGGTAGCCCAATCCTTTTGAGGCAAAGGACATGCCAAAACGGTCTCTTATGATAAGAAAAGTGTTCTTGAGGGTACGCGAGAATTTCATCTAGTCACTTTCATCATGTTGGCTTAATTCTTGTTTGCTACTTTGATGATTTGGTATGTGGATGGACCGGTTCTTAGGTGTTGTTCTTACTTGTAAAAACCTCCTAATTATGATTAACCCTCTTGCAAGCATCCGCAACTACGAGAAAAGTATTAAGAATAAATTCTAACTATAGCATTAAACTTTTGGATCCACGACCCCTTACGGAATAGCGCATAAACTAGGGTTTAAGCTTCTGTCACTCTCGCAACCCATCATCTAATAACTACTCCAGAATGCATTCCCTTACGCGCAAATATGGTGAAGTGTCATGTAGTCGATGTTCACATGACACCACTAATGGAATCACAACATACATATCATCAAAATATTGAATACATATCAAGTTCACATGATTACTTGCAACATGATTTCTCCCATGACCTCATGAACAAAAGTAACTACTCACAAATCATAATCATGCTCAATATCAGAGGGGTATTAAATATCATAATGGTTCTGAACATATAATCTTAAACCATATAGTAATCAACTACAAAATGTAATCAACACTACTGTTCACCCACAAGCACCAATCTATAGTTCTGGTACAAAGATTGAACACAAGAGATGAACTAGGGTTTGAGAGGAGTTGGTTCTTTTGAAGATGTTGATGAAGATAGCCCTCCCCAAGATGGGAGAGTTCTTGGTGATGATGATGACGATGATTTCCCCCTCCGGGAGGGAAGTTCCCCCGGTGGAATCGCTCCGCCGGAGGGAAAAAGTGCTACTACCCAAGTTCCTGCTTGAGACGGCGACGCTTCGTCCTGAAATTCCTCTCCTCCTTTTTATAGGTCAAAATGACTTATATACCAGAAGAGGGGCACCCGAGGTGGGCCTGGGTGAGCACAACCCACCGGGATGCGCCTGGGCTCCCTGGCTCGCCCACATGGGTTGTGCCCACCTGGTGGGCCCCCTCTGTTACTTATTTGCTCCGATATTCCTCAATATTCCATAAAATTCCTCGTAAAGTTTCAGCTCATTTGGAGTTGTGCAAAATAGGTAGCCTGACGTAGCTTTTTTAGGTCCAGGTTTCGAGCTGCTAGAATTCTCCCCCTTTGTGTATACCTTGCATATTATGAGAGAAAAGGCATTAGAATTACTCCAAAAAGCATTATTATACAATAAAACAACATAAATAACTGTAGGTAAACATGATGCAAAATGGACGTATCAACTCCCCCAAGCTTAGACCTCGCGTGTCCTCAAGCGAACACCAAAATCGAGAAACATGTCCACATGCTTAGAGAAAGAGGTCTCGATAAAAACAAAAATACGGACATAGCAGCATCATGTAACTTATTATAAGCACAACAAACTTTAATATAAAACTTTTATCATAGGCTTCTCATGAAGAAGTGACAATTCATCACAACATAGAAGTATAAAGCATAAACTTTATTGGAAACTAACAAACTATGTTCTTAGTCAACTTTGCAACTACAATTCATCATCTTTTCAGGAAGGGTCACATATCAGAGCCTTTAGGCAAGTCCACATACTCAACCATCATTTAGTCTTGTATGATTGCTAATACTCACTGCATACACATGAGCAGAATGTTTCAACCGGACACATAGAAAGATAGGGGCTTATAGTTTCACCTCCCAACAAATTCGCCTCAAGGGTGATGTCAACAATAAAACTCATGCTACCCATGTTCAACTGGATATATGTACCTAGATCTTTGATCACCACAAGATGCTTGCCAAAGGAGAAAATGAAAAGGAATAGAGAGAAAAACTTTGACTCTTGCATGAAAGTAAATACATAAAAGTAAAAGATAGGCCCTTCACATAGGGAAGCAGAGGTTGCCATGCCCTTTTTGTTTGTATGCTCAACCCCTTAGTGCAAGAGAACTTCACGTTATATTGCCCCTTGTGATGGCAACCATTATTATGCAGTCTGTCTCTTTTATTCTTCACCATCACAAGTTCATACAATGCTCAATCTTCCCTTACACTAAATCATCTTACACTTTTAAAAGCAATTTTTATTGCCCTTTTTGCACCGATGACAACTTACTTGAAGGTTCTTACTCGATCCATAGGTAGGTATGGTGGACTCTCAAACAAGATTTGGGTTTAAGGGTTTTGGATGCACAAGTAGTATCTCTACTTAGTGCGGAGTTTTTGGCTAGCACAGATAGGGGCAAGCACCACATGTTGAAGGATCCATGACAATATAACTTCTATGTGAATATGAACAAACATAATTCATTACGTTGTCTTCCTTAGCCAACGTCAAATTTTTTGACATATGATATTTTGATGGGTTCTCACAATCACAAAACATTTCTAGGATATTGTATTTGCATGTGAATCTTCTCGTGCCTTATTAATTATTTCATGAGTTGCATCATTGACCAATGCTAAGTTTGTCAATATACAATAAAAGTTTCTACTTATACTTTTCCTTGTGTAATGTCATCACTTACCATAAGATTAGCCTATGATATTTTTCATTTATTTCCTTTTTTTATTGAAACAAGAAAGTGAAGAAGGCAAAACTCAAACTAAACTTTATTATATATCTCGCACACGATTGCATAGATTGATCACTAAGCAAACTCTTCGAAAGAATGGATCGAACTAAACTTTTATTCATCTAAAGCAAAATATAACCATGGATGGAACTAAGGAAAATGAAGGCAAAAGATAGTGGAGATGATACGATACCGGGGCACCTCCCCCAAGCTTGGCGAAATCCAAGGGGAGTACCCGTACCTGATACGTCTCAAACGTATCTATAATTTTTTTCTGATTCCATGCTATTATCTTGTCAACTTTGGATGTTTTATATGCATGAATATGCTATTTTATATCTTTTTTGGTACTAACCTATTAACTCAGTGCCAAGTGCCAGTTTATGATTTTTCGTGTTTTTGGCCCATTTTCAGACGGAGTCCAAATGGAATGAAACTTTACAATGATTTTTTGGACCAAAAGAGACCCCCGAAGCTTTGGAAGAAGGAGAGAAGTGCTATGAGGGAGTCACAAGCCCTGACGCTGCCACCACCCCCCTAGGTGGCGCAGGGCAGGCCTGTGACCTCCTCGTGGGCCCAACCAACGTAATTCCACTGCCATAAATTTCTATAATTTCAGAAACCTCCAGAAAGAAACCTAGATCGGGAGTTCCGCCGCCGCAAGCCTCTGTAGCCACCAAAAACCAATCTCGAGCCTGTTCCGGCACCCTGCCGGAGGGGGAATCCATATCCGGTGGCCATCTTCATCATCCCGGCGATCTCCATGACGAGGAGGGAGTAGTTCTCCCTCGGGGCTGAGGGTATGTACCAGTAGCTATGTGTTTGATCTCTCTCTCTCTCATGTTCTTGAGATGTCTTGATCTCGATGTACCATGGGCTTTGCTACTATAGTTGGATCGTATGATGTTCTTCCCCCTCTCCCTCCTGTAATGAATTGAGTTTCCCCTTTGGAGTTACCTTATCGGATTGAGTCTTTGAGAACACTTGATGTATGTCTTGCACGTGTCTATCTGCTGTGATCAACTTGCGGGTTTGTGACAATTGGGAACCTATGCATATGGGTTGGCACACGTGGATTCATGTGAGTACTTGACGTATGTTTTGGTGATCAACTTGCGGGTTCGTGACATTGGAAACCTATGCACAGGGGTTGGCACACGTTTTGACTCTCTGGTAGAAACTTTGGGGCACTCTTTGAAGTTCTATGTGTTGGTTGAATAGATGATTCTGAGATTATGTGATGCATATCATATAATCATGCCCATGGATACTTGAGGTGACAATGGAGTATCTAGGTGACATTAGGGTCTTGGTTGATATGTATCTTAAGGTGTTATTCTAGTACGAACTCTTGAATAGATTGATTAGAAAGAATAACTTTGTGGTGGTTTTGTACCGGACAATAATCTCTTCGTTTGTTCCCCGCTATCAGTGACTTTGGAGTGACTCTTTGTTGCATGTTGAGGGCTAGTTATATGATCCAATTATGTTATCATTGTTGAGAGAACTTCACTAGTGAACGTATGAACCCTAGGCCTTGTTTCCACGCATTGCAATACCGTTCGTGCTCACTTTTACCATTTGTTACCTTGCTGTTTTTGTAATTTCAGATTACAAAAACATATATCTACCATCCATATTGCACTTGTATCACCATCTCTTCGCCGAACTAGTGCACCTATACAATTTACCATTGTATTGGGTGTGTTGGGGACACAAGAGACTCTTTGTTATTTGGTTGTAGGGTTGCTTGAGAGAGACCATCTACATCCTACGCCTCCTGCGGATTGATAAACCTTAGGTCACCCACTTGAGGGAAAATTGCTACTGTCCTACAAACCTATGCACTTGGAGGCCCAACAACGTCTACAAGGAGAAGGTTGCGTAGTAGACATCAAGCTCTTTTCTGGCGCCGTTGCCTGGGAGGTTAGCGCTTGAAGGTATATCTTTAGATCTTGCAATTGAATCTTTTTGTTTCTTGTTCTTTCGCTGAAAATTACAAAAAAATGGAATGGAGGATGCCTCATATGCTCCATCTTTTCAATGTCTTTCGTGAGCATGATGAGAAGGAAAATTGTGCTCAAGTGTTGAAAGAAAAATTACATAGAATGCTTGGCATAGAATATGTGAATGATGAGCATGATTGCAATGCTCTTAGCATGAATTCTTTGAATACCCATGATGCTAATGATATGCAAAGCCACAAGCTTGGGGATGCTATATTTGATGAATATGATCTTTTTAGTTCTTCCACTTTGAATGATCAAAATTATATTGATGAAAGCATGCCCCCTATCTATGATGATTATTGTGAGGGTAATTATGATTTAAAGAAGAGGGATGATAAAACTTGTCATACTCTCGAGAACCCCTTTGCTAAACCTTGCTTTTTCATTGTGGACACAGTTTGTAGTGCTCAAGTCTTTTACGATACTCCCAGTACTATTCTTGAGAATAGATTTCCTTATGTGGAGGGTAGTAAAATTTCTATGCTTGTAGATCATGAAAAGAATGCTTTAGGTGCTGGTTATATTGTTGAATTCATTCATGATGCTACTGAAAATTACTATGAGAGAGGATCATACGCTTCTACTTATTGCAATAGTATCAAGCTTCCTCTCCATATGTTGAAATTTTTGAAGCTATGCTTGTTTTGCCTTCCTATGCTAGTTGATTCTTGCTCCAATAAATTGTTCGATCACAAAATCCCTATGCATAGGAAGTGGGTTAGACTTAAATGCACTAGGCATTTGCTCCATGATGCTCTCGTTGTGTTTCAATCCTTACCTTTTATGTGAGCATCATTGAAATCAATGCCTAGCTAAGGGCGTTAAACGATAGCGCTTGTTGGGAGGCAACCCAATGAATCTATCCTTTTTCTTTCTGTTTTGTGTTTTCCACACTTTTCTAATTCTGTTATGATTGTGTTTTTTGTGTTTCTTTTTGCGTTTGTGCCAATCAAAACCGTTATGATTAGTCTTGCGGATGATCGTTTGGTCATGCTGGAAAAGACAGAAACTTTCTGCTCATGAAAAGAATTTTCATTTTTTCTATAAGAGATTTTGAGTTGATTCTTTTTTCTTCTGGTTGCTAGACAAATTCTTCAGTCTGTCGTAATTTTTCAGAATTTTTGAAGTACCAGAGGTATACGAAATATACAGATTGCTAAAGACTGGTCTGCTGTTAACAGATTCTGTTTTTCTTGTGTTGGTTGCTTATTTTGATGAAACTATGGATAGTCTCGGGGGTATTAGCCATGGAAGATTTAAACTACAGTAACCAAACATCAGCATAAGTAGAATTTAAGTTTGCTACAGTACCTAAGGAAGTGGTGGTTTGCTTTCTCATACTAATGTTATCACGAGTTTCTGTTTAAGTTTCGTGTTGTGAAGTTTTCATGTTTTGGGTGAAGTTCCTATGGACAAAGAGATAAAGAGTGGCAAGATCTCAAGCTTGGGGATGCCCAAGGCACCCCAAGAGATTCAAGGATACCGTAAAAGCCCAAGCTTGGGGATGCCCCGGGAAGGCATCCCCTCTCTCGTCTTCAATCCATCAGTAACGTTATTTGGGGCTATATTTTTATTCACCACATGTTATGTGTTTTGCTTGGAGCGTCTTGTATCGTAGGAGTCTTTTATTTTATTATTGTTGTGTCACAATCATCCTTGCTGCACACCTAGAGAGAGAGACATGCACTCACCGTGATTTTGTCGAGCTTCACTTATATCCTTTGGTAGACAATTCAGCTCACATGTGCTTCACTTATATCTTTTGAGCTAGATACTTTTGCTCTATGTGCTTCACTTATATCTTTTAGAGCGCAGCGGTGCGTGGCTTGGTAGTTGATCTATGCTTTGAAAGTAGTCTCGAAAGGGGTAGTTATCCAAAGGGATACGAAAACTTCCACCTTCATGTACATTGAATAGTTAGAGAAGTTTGATTCATCTCAATTAGTTTTGAGATATGGTTGTGGTAATATTGAAGTTATGCGAGTAAGGTTTTGTGGATCTAGAAATACTTGTGTTGAAGTTAGTGATTCCCGTAGCATGCACGTATGGTGAACCGCTATGTGATGAAGTCTGAGCATGATTAGTCTTTTGATTGTCATCCTCTGTGTGGCGGTCGGGATCGCGTGATGGTTTATACCTACCAACCCTTGCCCTAGGAGTATGCGTTGAATGCTTTGTTTCGATTACTAATAGAACTTTTGCAACAAGTATATGAGTTCTTCATGACTAATGTTGAGTCCATGATTTAGATGCACTTTCACCTTCCACCATCACTATCTTCTTAGTGCCATGCAACTTTCGTCGGTGCACAAAACCCACCATTAGCCTCCCTCAAAACAGCCACCATACCTACCTACTATGGCTTTTTCAAAGTCATTCCGAGATATATTGCCATGCAAATACCACCATGACATGTGCCACCATGTCTACATTGCCATTGCATGATCTTAAGATAGCTAGCATGATGTTTCCATTAATGTCTATGCCATGCTAGATCATTGTCACGGTACACTGCCAAAGGCATTCCATATAGAGTCATCGTTGCTCTGAGTTTTGAGTTGTAAGTGTGATGATCATCATTGATGGAGCATTTTCCCATGTGAGGAAATAAAAGAGGCCAACGAAGCCCATTTACAAAAAGAGGCCAAAGATGCCCACCAAAAAAAGAGAGGCCAAAGAGCCCACCAAAAAAATGAGAGAAAAAGAGAGAAAGGACAATGCTACTATCCTTCCACACTTGTGCTTATTAAGCACCATGATCTTCATGATCGAGAGTCTCTCTTTTTGTCACCACCATATAGCTAGTGGGAAATTTTCATTATATAACTTGCCTTGTATATTCCAATGACGGGCTTCCTCAAAATTGCCTTAGGTCTTCGTGAGCAAGAAAGTTGGATGCACACCCACTAGTTTTCTTTAAGAGCTTTCACATACTCTTAGCTCTAGTGCATCATTTGTATGGCAATCCATACTCATTCATATTGATATCTATTGATGAGCATCTCCACAGCTTATTGATATGCCTAGTTAATGTGATCATCTTCTCCTTTTTTGTCTTGCAACCTCCACCATATAGTGCTAAAACCATGGCTCATGCTCATGTATTGCGTGAGAGTTGAAAAGGTTTAAGAAAGTAAAGGTGTGAAACAATTACTTGGCCAATACCGGGGTTGTGCATGATTTAAATTCGTTGTGCAATGATGATAGAGCATTGCCATACTATATGCTTTTGTAGGGATAACTTTCTTTTGGCCTTGTTATTTTGAAATTTCATGATTACCTTGCTAGTTTGCTTGAATTATTATTGTTTCCACGTCAATATAAAACTATTGTTTTGAATCTAATGGATCTGAACATTCACGTCACATAAGAGGAGTTACAAAGGACATCTATGCTAGGTGGCATGAAAGCATCAAAAATTCATTCTTTATCACTTCCCTACTCGAGGACGAGCAGGAGTTAAGCTTGGGGATGCTTGATACGTCTCAAAGTATCTATAATTTTTTATGGTTCCATGTTATTATATTGTCAACTTTGGATGTTTTAAATGCATGAATATGCTATTTTGTATCTTTTTTGGGATTAACCTATTAACTAAGTGCCAAGTGCCAGTTTCTATTTTTGTGTGTGTTTTTGGCCCATTTTCAGACGGAGTCCAAATGGAATGAAACTTTACGATGATTTTTTTGGACCAAAAGAGACCACCGAAGCGTTGGAAGAAGGCCAGAAGTGCCACGAGGGAGTCACAAGCCCTGACGCCGCCACCACCCCCCTAGGTGGCGCTGGGCAGGCTTGTGACCTCCTCGTGGGCCCAATCGATGTAATTCCACCGCCATAAATTCCTATAAATTTAGAAACCTCCAAAAAGAAACCTAGATCGGGAGTTCCGCCCCCGCAAGCCTCTGTAGCCACCAAAAAGCAATCTGGAGCCCGTTCCGGCACCCTGCCGAAGGGGGAATCCATCTCCGGTGGCCATCTTCATCATCCCGGCGATCTCCATGACGAGGAGGGAGTAGTTCTTCCTCGGGGCTGAGGGTAGAAACTTTGGGTCACTCTTTGAAGTTTTATGTGTTGGTTGAATAGATGATTCTGAGATTATGTGATGCATATCGTATAATCATGCCCACGGATACTTGAGGTGACAATGGAGTATCTAGGTGACATTAGGGTCTTGGTTGATATGTATATTAAGGTGTTATTCTAGTACGAACTCTTGAATAGATTGATCAGAAAGAATAACTTTGTGGTGGTTTCGTACCTGACAATAATCTCTTCGTTTGTTCCCCGCTATTAGTGACTTTGGAGTGACTCTTTGTTGCATGTTGAGGGCTAGTTATATGATCCAATTATGTTATCATTGTTGAGAGAACTTCACTAGTGAAAGTATGAACCCTAGGCCTTGTTTCCACGCATTGCAATACCGTTCGTGCTTACTTTTACCATTTCTTACCTTTCTGTTTTTGTAATTTCAGATTACAAAAACCTATATTTACCATCCATATTGCACTTGTATGACCATCTCTTTGCCGAACTAGTGCACCTATACAATTTACCATTGTATTGGGTGTGTTGGGGACATAAGAGACTCTTCGTTATTTGGTTGCAGGGTTGCTTGAGAGAGACCATCTTCATCCTACGCCTCCTGAGGATTGATAAACCTTAGGTCACCCACTTGAGGGAAAATTGCTACTCTCCTACAAACCTATGCACTTGGAGGCCCAACAACATCTACAAGGAGAAGGTTGCGTAGTAGACATCAGTACCCGATACTCAATTTTCTTTTGGTGATGAAGAAGGAGGTGGTGGTGGTGCCCATACCAGCAATCTTGTCCTCTGGTTTCCATGGCAGAGGCTCACCATCATAAGATCAAGAGTGAGTCTCTTGGATCCTGCAACTGGCAGCCAAACTCATACCTTTAAACCTTGCCTCATATTCAAATACATGGCTTTGAAGATCGTGGGTCTGGCTATGGAGGATGTTGATTTGCTCATTGAGGGAGAAGATGATGTCCTTCATGGACTTGACATCCACCTTGAGATCATGGGTGTACTCCGCGATCACGAGGTGATTGTCATTGAGCCCACGTTCCACCATCCCCTTCCACCGGAAGACTCCCTGCTCCATAGCTTCAAGCCTGGCCTCCACGGATCATGTCCCCTTGCGTCCTTGCACACCGCGGATGTGCAGCACCCCATCGCGCATCTGGATAGCTTGAGGGTGCTGTATCACTTCCCGTAGATACGGGTTGATGACGTTGTCGAAGAACTTGTCCTTACAGGAGCTTGCAGCGACCATGGTGGATTGGATCTGACAGAAAACAACAAGAAAAGAAAACAGGAGATTTCTCCGTGATACGGAGGTCAATAGGTTCGGGGAGTATATAAAGATATTTTTATCTTCATGAACAAGTAGAACGGAATAAAAACAGAGTCCGGAAAGTACCCGAGGTGCGCACAATCCACCAGGGTCACTTTCGTGGAAGTTTCTTATTTTCCCAATTTTTAAATATTCCAAAACTGACAAAAAAATATTTTTGCGGATTTTTCGGAGTCCGTTTACTTATCGTATCACGTACCTCCCTTTTCACGATTCCGGACTGTTCCAAAAGGTTTCTTTTATGCGTTATTTTGGTGTCATAGTTTGGATAATATTGCTTTCAACATTAATGGGCGTACCTAAGATATAATGTTTTATTCGTTGCCCATTGACAACCTTTGGGTTAGTACCTTCGGCACTATTTATTTTGATAACTTCGGATGGATAGACCTCCTCGATAACCTAGGGTCCTTCCCATTTGGAGAGGAGTTTTCCTGTAAAGAATCTGAAATGAGAGTTGTACAAAACAACATATTCTCCAACTTTGAACTCATGCTTTTGGATTCTTTTGTCATGCCATCTTTTAACTTTTTATTGAAATAACTTTGCATTTTCATAAGCTTGGGTTCTCCATTCATCTAATGAGCTATTATCAAATAACCACTTTTCACCAGGAAGTTTGAAATCATAGTTGAGTTCTTTGATTACCCAATATGCTTTATGTTCCGAAAGCTTTTCCATAAACCATTTTATAAGGAGACATACGCATAGGATTTTTATATGCTGTTCTATAAGCCCAAAGTGCATCATCTAATTTCTTAGACCAATTCTTCCGTGACCTATTGACGGTCTTTTGTAAGATTAGTTTCATTTCTCTATTTCTAAGTTCAACATGACCATTAGACTGAGGATGATAAGTTGATGCAATTATATGGTTAACATCATACTTAGCAAGCATTTTACAGAAAGAACCATGAATAAAGTGTGAGCTACCATCAATCATTAAATATCTAGGGACTCCAAACCTTGGGAAAATAACTTCCTTAAGCATTTTATTAGAGGTGTTGTGATCATCACTACTAGTTGGAATAGCTTCTACCCACTTAGTAACATAATCAACAACAACCAAAATATGTGTATACCCATTAGAGGAAGGAAAAGGTCCCATGAAATCAAATCCCCAAACATCAAATGGTTCAACATCAAGTGAATAATGCATAGGCATTTCTTGATGCTTACTGATATTACCTATTCTTTGACATTCATCATGAGATGAGACAAACTTGTGGGCATCCTTGAAGAGAGTAGGCCAATAAAACTATATTGCAATACCTTATGAGTGGTTCTCTCTCCCGCGTGATGCCTGATACGTCCCAAACGTATCTATAATTTATGTTTGTTCCATGATCTTTTGGGTGACATTGTTATATCTTTTGCTACACTTTCATATCTTTTTACACATATTTGGACTAACCTACAAACTCAGTGCACCCAGTGCCAGTTTCTATGTGCTGATGTCTTTTTTGCAGGGACTTCTACCCCAATTTCCAGAGCCCCAAAAATCCCGAGAAAAATATATAAAAATCAGCGTGACGGAAGCTTCACGAGCACCAAAGGTGGGCCAGAGGGGAGCCATGTCCTACCTAGGCGGCCTCCCCGCGTGGCCCCCCTCCTGGCCGCGCCACCAGGTCGCCTGGGTGGGGCCCGCTTCCTCTGGTGCCCTCCTTTAGCCTATATTTACCTCTCTGACCGAAAACCCTTGGAGAATATCCAGAATAATGAATTTCTCCATCATTCCGCCGCCGCAGCGGTTCCGAGATTCGGAGCACCAGAAGACCTCTTCCCGGCACCCTGTCGGAGGGAGGATTGACCTGTGGGAGCGTCTCCACCAACATGGATGCTTCCCGGACATGTAGTGAGTAGTTCTCCTTGGACCATGGGTCCATGACCAGTAGATATGTGATGTCTTCTCTCCAATCTTGTGCTTGAATGTTTAGTCCTTGTGAGCTGCCCTACATGATCAAGGCATCTATGTAATTTACTTGTTGTGATGAGTGATATGTCTCCATCGTATCTACTTTTCCAAACATTTTTGCCCTTGTTTTGGATTCTAATTTGCATGATTTGAATGGAACTAACCTGGACTAACACTGTTTTCAGCAGAATTGCCATGGTGTTGTTTTTTTGCCGAAATGAAAGTTCTCGGAACGTCCTAAAAATTTACGGAGAATATTTTTGGCAAATATGAAAAATACCTGCACAAAGATCCATCGGAGGGGATGGGCTAGTGGGCCACAAGCCCTGTTGCCGCGGCCTCCCCCCTGTCCGCGGCAACCAAGCTTGTGGGGCCCACGTGGGTCTGCCTCCCCCAACTCCAGCTCTATAAATTCATTTTCGTCCAAAATAAAATCAGAAGAGAAGATTTCATCGCGTTTGCGATACGGAGGCGCCGCCACATCCTGTTCTTCATCTAGAGGACAGATCTGGAGTCCGTTTTGGGCTCCGGAGAGGGGAAATCGTCGCCATCGTCATCATCAACCTTCTTCCCTCTCCAATCCCATGAAGCTCTTCATCGTTCGTGAGTAATATATTTGTAGGCTCGCTGGGCGGTGATGAGTAGGATGAGATCTATCATGTAATCGAGTTAGTTTTGACGGGGATTGATCCCTAGTATCCACTATGTTCTGAGACTGATGTTGCTACTACTTTGCCATGCTTAATGCTTGTGAATAGGGCCCTAGTGCCATGATTTCACATCTGAAATTATTATGTTGTCACCAATATATGTGTGTTTTAGATCTGATCTTGCAAGTTGTAGTTACCTACTATGTGTTATGACCCGGCAACCCCGGAGTGACAATAACCAGAACCACTCCCGGTGATGACCATAGTTTGAGGAGTTCATGTGTTCACCAAGTGCTAATGCGTTGTTCCGGTTATTTATTAAAAGGAGAATCTCAATATCCTGTAGTATCCATTTGGACCCCGCTGCCACGGGAGGGATGGACAATAGATGTCATGCAAGTTCTTTTCCCTAAGCACGTATGACTACAGACGGAATGCATGCCTACATCACATTGATGAACGGGAGCTAGCCACATATCTCTCCGTGTTATAACTGTTGCATGATGAATGTCATCCAAACGAATCACCGACCCATTGCCTACAAGTTTGTCCCACTGCTGCTGTTACTTGTTCTCCTCTGCTGTTGTTACTGTTGTTACTTGTTTTGCTCTGCTGCTGTTACTCCTCTTGCTTGTTTTGCTCAGCTGCTGTTACCACTGTTGCTTGCTACTGCTGCTACTTGCTACTGTTGCTACTTGCTACCGCTGTCACTACTGCTGTTCCTTGCCACTGCTGTTACTCGTTACGCTGCTGCTACCCGCTACAATACTTTTTCGCATGACGTTGACGGGAAAGAATATTTCCCGTCCACGAGCAACTTACTAGCGCCATTGATACAATAGTTAGGAATAGTCTGCCGTCAACAAATCGTTTCTAGCACCGTTGCTATCATACTACTTTTCTACTGATTCTTTGCTTGCAGATACTAATCTTTCGGGTGCGGTTGAATTCGACATATTCAGCTGCTAATACTTGAGAGTATCCTTTCACTTCCCGTCTGGCGAACCAACAAATTTGGGTTGAATACTCTACCCTCGAAAACTGCCGTGAACCCACACGCTGGTGGGCCATTGCAAGACAATTGCTAATTGTTGAGCAACTGGGAGCAGTTCTGGCTCTGTTGTCGTGAAGGCATCAAGTCAGGAACAAGTCAACAACATTCTTCTAGTGTCGTTGCCGGGGACTGCCGTTAGCAGCATTTTTCTGGCACAGTTGCCGGGGAGGGATTGCTATATTCTCTGAGTCACTTGGGATTTATATCTGCTGATCACTATGAAGAATCTGAAAGATCCAAAAGCCAAAGTCTTGCCCTCAACTACGAGGGGAGGTAAGGAACTGCCATCTAGCTCTGCACTTGATTCACCTTCAGTTATGAGTAAGTTTGCGACATCACCTCCTGCTAGAAATATTGATATGTCGCCTGTGCTTGATGATGGTATGCATGATATTGCTAGAGATGCTATGCCTGATACTGATAGAGATGCCATACCTGATACTGCTAGAGATGCTATGCCTGATACTGCTAGAGATGCTATGTCTGATGATGCTAGAGATGCTATTTTTCCTGATGATGCTATGTTTGATACTGCTAGAGATACTACTTTGCCTGATGTGCCACACGGGGTATTCCTTGATGCTCATATTGCTAGAGTTACTGCCAATGCTCGTGATGCTTCTGAAACTGCCGATACTATTGATATAGAACCTGCTTTTGCTACTGCTAGATCTAGCTCTCCTAGATATGAATTGCCTGATATACCTGAGGGTTACATTGTGGTGGGAGAGATAGCTGAGGATTTTCTTGCGTGTAAGGATGCCTATGACGCTGAGAAATTACTTCTCAAGTGGAAGGAAAAATCTCTGAAAGATAGGATGAAATACGACCCGAAGTTTGCCACTTCACCTATCTTTATCACCGATAAGGATTATGAATTTTATGTCGACCCTGAGACAATCTCACTAGTCGAATCTGATCCTTTCCACGATTATGAGTCTGAGACGGTCGTAGCCCATCTTACCAAACTACACGATATAGCCACCCTTTTCACTAGTGAGGAGAAGATCCGCCACTACTATATCCTTAAGCTGTTTCCTTTCTCTCTAAAGGATGACACTAAAGCCTGGTTCACTTCTCTTGCTCCTGGATGTGTGAGTAGTCCCCAGGATATGGTCTATTACTTCTGTGAGAAATATTTCCCTGCCCATAAGAAGCAAGCTGCCTTGCAGGAAATATATAACTTTGCTCAACTCAAAGAAGAGAGTCTCCCACAAGCTTGGGGAGGCTCGTCCAGCTACAGAATGCTTTGCCTGATCACCCTCTTAAGAAGAACGAGATACTTGATATCTTCTACAACGGACTTACCGATGCTTCTAAAGACCACCTAGATAGTTGTGCCGGTTGTGTTTTTAGGGAACGAACTATAGAACAAGTTGAGACTCTACTGAATATCTTGATCAACGATAATGCTTGGACTATTGCCGAACCACCTCCTAAGCCAACTCCGAAGAAAAGAGGTATCGTATTCCTCAGTCCCGAAGATATGCAAGAAGCCAAGAAATCTATGCAAGAGAAAGGCATTAGATCTAAAGATGTCAAAAATCTACCACCTATCAAAGAGATCCATGGTTTCGATAACCCGATACAGGTTTGATGAGAGTGATATTCCTTTCGATAAACCTGCTAGCCTATGCTTTGATGAATTTGACAACTTTGTTGCCAAACAACAGAGTTTCAATGATTATGTTAGCAGACTTTTGGAACAAAGTACTCGTATGCTTAGTCAATTAAGTGCTTGTGTAGACAGAAATGTCAATGATCTGAAGCTTCTGAGTAAACATGCCTCTATGATTACAACTCAGGTAGAACAAGTGCTTAAAGCTCAGAATGACCTGCTCAATGAATTAAATGACAACTCTGTCAGAGTCATTACTAGAGGAGGCAAAATGACTCAGGAACCTTTGTATCCTGAGGGTCATCCTAAGAGAATTGATCAAGCTTCTCAAGGAATTAATGCTGATGCACCCAGTCATCCTAAGGAGAAGAAGAAGGATGATAGAAACCTGCATGTTAGTTCACCAAATACTGTCACACCTGAAGAACCAAATGATATTTCTGCATCTGATGCAGAAACACAATCTGGTGATGAAAAAAGAACCTGGTGACAATATGGACAACAATGTTCATAATAATGCTCAACCTAGCAATGATAAGGATGTGGAGATTGAACCTACGGTTAATCCTGATAACCCACAACCTAAGAGATACGATAGGAATGACTTCATTGCGAGGAAGCATGGCAAAGAAAGAGAGCCATGGGTTCAGAGACCTATGCTCTTTTCTCCTAAGCCATCCAAGAAAAAGGATGATGATGATTTTGAGCGTTTTATTGAAATGATAAGACCCTTCTTTCTGCAGATGTGGTTAGTTGATATGCTCAAAATGTTTGTGTATGCCAAGTACATGAAAGATATCGTGACCAATAAACAGAAAATACTAGATATTGAGATCTCCACCATGCTTTCCAATTACACTTTCAAAGGTGGAACTCCTAAGAAACTTGGTGATCTCGGAGTACCCACTATACCTTGCTCCATTAAAGGAAAGTACATAAGAACTGCCTTATGTGACCTTGGAGCCGGAGTTAGTGTTATGCCTCTCTCTCTTTATCATAGACTTGAACTGGATAAGTTGACACCCACTGAAATCTCTCTGCAAATGGCCGACAAATCAACTGCTTTCCCTGTTGGCATTTGCGTGGATGTGCCTGTTGTGGTTGCTAGCACCACTATCTTAACAGACTTTGTTATTTTGGATATTCCCGAGGACGATGCCATGGCTTTCATCCTCAGAAGACCCTTTTTAAACACTGCAGGGGCTGTTATAGATTGCAACAAAGGCAATGCCACTTTCCATGTCAACGGTAATGAGCATACCGTGCACTTTCCGAAGAAACGATATCAAGTACATTGCATCAATGCTGTCGAAAACACTTCATCGATTCTTATTGGGAGCTTTGAATGCCCTATTCCTCGTGTCAAGATGAAGTATGATTTGCTTGTTGGGGAGACTCATATTCCCAATGAGGTGACTTAGTGGCTATTCGAAAATTCTCCGTTCTCTCTTGCGATTCGAGAAAGTTTTGTCATAAGGATTTGATCAACCCCATTGACGGATTTCTTTCGATGACCATGAAATGGAGGACTCAAAGAGTCACATACCTCTATTTGAAGCTTTCACTTTCTTTTGCTTAGAAGGAAAATGATAGGTTTAGTTTAATTTTTCCTGTTTTCTGTTTTAGCGTCCCGGAGAAAAATACCCCGAAAATAAAAGTTCTCCGATGGTGCTGAAAATCTAGTATGAGTTTTTCTGGAATATTTATAAAATACTAGGACTGAGAGCTAGCCTGGGGGTCACACCAGTGGGCCACAAGCCCTGTCACCGCGACCACCCCCTCGCTACGGCAAGCAAGCTTGTGGGGCCCATAGGGACCCCCTCCACTCATTCCAGCCCCATCCTATTCTTCTACATCCAGAAAAAATTGTTTCGCAGCTCAAACCCGTGTTCTTGCTCATTTGGCTGTGATTTCGATCTCCTTGCTCAAAGCATCATTCTCCAAACCGTTTTGGGGAAATTACTCCTTGGTAAGTGACTCCTCCATTGGTCCAATTAGTTTTTGCTCTAGTGCTTTATCCTTCGCGTATTCTTGCTACCTTGGTGACCCTATTCTTGAGCTTGAAATGTTGATTTTAGCTGGTGCCAAGTAGTTTTAGCGCGTGATACGGTCTCTACGCACTAGTAGGAGTAATTGCTACAAGGTGTTGTTGGTCTTTATTCACTTTTCTCTTGGACTTCGAAATTTCAGCAAAAATAAATTATGTTCAGGAGGAAGTTTCATGGTGGTTCCTCAAGTAAGAAGGGTCCCCGTCTTTCTATTGGGGAGCCCGATCCTTATCAACTAAGGGACGCACCGGTACAACCATGTGAATGGCCTTTCGATGAGTTCATGATCGAAGCAAGCTTCAAGGATGAGTTTGATACACTTGTCCGCAATGCCGGGTTAGAAGAATTCCTCTGAGATAAATGTGAATAGTATGCTATGTTCACTGCCTCTTTCGTGCGTAGATTTAAATTTTCAGTTGGCCGTGACTCATCCATACTGTTTGATTTGTATGATAAATCCTATGCCATGGACTTGGAGGATTTCAATAGGATTTGCAAAATACCCGATGGGGGTAATATTAAAGATCCTGCTAAATCTTTGGTTAGAGATTTTTTCTCTAGTATATCTGTTGGAGAAACTAGAGACATCATGCAAGCTACCATAGGAAGCATTCATTTCCCTGCCTTGCACTATTTTGCCCTCTTCATAGGTAGATGCATTAACGGTAAGGTTGAACATTGTCACCTATGCGCATCCGACCTTAGTATCCTTAAGAGAGAAGTTACGGGTGACAAAAGCTTCAACATGGGAGCTATTATAGCAAGGAGGCTGAATAAGAACGCTATTGAGGGAGATTTCTTTGGCGGCATCTATGCCACTCGCATAGCAAATTTTCTTGGAGTACCCGTCCGCGCAATAGATCCTCCGCTCCATACAGCTTTCCTTGACCGTGTCGATTTGACACGCTACTAGTTTCTTGAGAGGGATGATGAATCCCTCCTTTACCGATTGATATTGAACCGGCATCGTGTCTTCCATATTACCCTTCCTGCTCCTGCTTTCTTTGACTTTTAGGTAAAACAGAGATACTACATAACCATAGGAGAGGCATAGGAGTATGAGAGGGAGGCGGCGGCTGCTCGTCTTCGTGAGGCAGCTATTCAGGCAGTGGCTGCAGCGCTCCCATATAACCCTGATTATGATTTTGGGTTTCGCCAGGACCGTCCTTGGGAGTAGACCAAGTTAGGCCAAAAGCCTAAGCTTGGGGGAGTACGTGTTCTCACCGACCTTACATTCATGCTTATGCTTTCACTTTGTTCGTCGGTGTTTACAGCTTGCCACTATATTATCCATGCTAGTTTATTTTCGTTTTCTTGTTTTCTTCTTTTGTGTCCTTTTGAGAAACGCCAAACAGATTTTCCTTTCTTATTTTGCTTGTTGGGAGCTTTCCCGTGTAAATAGTTTTTTTTCTTTGGGTCAAGGTAGAAGATATTGGTTACAATGTTTAGTGTCTCTTGCATGCAGACCCGTTTAGCTTTCAAAGAGCCATATTACTTTGTCTTATCCTTTGTGTTTCCCTGCAGATTCAGCTTAGTGCAATGCACGAGCACTCTTATTATTGTTCACATCGTTCGATCGTGCAAGTGAAAGGCAATAATGATGATATATGATGAAGTGACCGAGACTTGAAAAACTGGTATGAACTCTATCTATTTTGTTTTTGTGAATATGACTAGCTTGTCATCCTAGATTCAGCTTTGCTGGGAGAGAACCATGTTTGCAATGACAACTTAGAGATCATAGTTTCTGATGCCATGCTTATTTAGCTAGGAGCTTATAATGGTTTGTCTTGAATGCCAACATAGATTTTGAGATGACTATGATGTAGTATGATAGGATGGTATTCTCCTTTGAATGATTCAAGTGGCTTGACTTGGCGCATGTTCATTCATGTAGTTGAAACAAAATCAACATAGCTTCTATCATGTTCGTGTTCATGGTGATTTATATCATGTTCATGCTTGCACTCCATGTTAGTCAAACTCATTGCATCTTGATGACTGTTGTCTCTCTCTAGTTGGTCGCTTCCCGGTCTTTTGCTAGCCTTCAGTTGTACTAAGCAGAATACTGCTTGTGCATCCACTTCCATAAACCCAAAAGTTTTTCCATGAGAGTCCACCATACCTACCTATTTGCGGTATTTACCTGCCGTTCCAAGTAAATTTGCATGTGCCATTCTCTAAACCTTCAAGAAATAATCTGTTTTGCATGCCCGAACCACTCATGTGGTGACAGGGGGCTATTGGTATCTTCCATGCTAGGCATGTTATCCTCGACATGTTTTTATTCACTGTCATTCACGAGAAAGGGGCCGGTAATTGGAATGCCCAGTTCCACGCTTAAATCGAAAACATAACTGTAAAACAAGACTCCCCCCGGATTGATGTTAGTATGGACGCTACCCGAGGATTCGGCTAGCCGTGGAGAGTGATTGATTGGTGGTGGGGGAGTTAAAACTTCACTTTTTTGTTTGGGAACCGCCTATAGCATGAGTAGCATGGAAGATATTGAGAACTCTTGGTCATTGCGTTGACAATGAAAGCATGCCACCCAAAATCATTATCTCTGTTTTCAAAGATTGAGCTCTGGCACCTCTACAAATCAATGCTTCCCTCTGCGAAGGGCTTGTCTATTTATTTTCCTGTTGAGTCATCCTCTTCTTATATAAGCACCAATTAGAGAGCACCTCTGTCATTTTTATGCTTTGCTTTTGATTGATATTGAGTATGACTATGACTGGATCTTCGTTGCTATGAATTACAATGTTTAGTTAGCCTTGATCTTTGAAAGTGCTCTGCATTTATGTTTTGCGGTCTCAGAAAGAGCTAGCGAGATACCACCTATTCATATTGCTTCATGCCCGTTTTGATTGAATTGTTGGTATATGAAACTCATTATTATTTGCCCGCTAGCTGATTATGCCATTGATATTAGTTTACCGTGAGACCTTTGTGTCACTTGCTTATGTGGTTAACTTGTGATCTTGCTGAAATTCTGGTTATGAGTTAGACATAGTTGCAACAACAAGATCAAACAGAGTTTGTCAAACTTTATTTTCTCTTTCAGTTTGTCAACAGAGTTGCTTGAGGACAAGCAAGGATTTAAGCTTGGGGGAGTTGATACGTCTCCATCGTATCTACTTTTCCAAACTCTTTTGCCCTTGTTTTGGACTCTAATTTGCATGATTTGAATGGAACTAACACGGACTGACGTTGTTTTCAGCAGAATTGCCATGGTGTTGTTTTTGTGCAGAAATGAAAGTTCTCGGAACGTCCTGAAAATTTACGGAGAATATTTTTGGAAAATATGAAAAATACCTGCGCAAAGATCCACCGGAGGGGATGGGTGTTGGAATTATGCCCTAGAGGCAATAATAAATATAGTTATTATTATAATTCCTGTATCAAGATAATCGTTTATTATCCATGCTATAATTTTATTGAATGAAGACTCATTTACAAGTGTGGATACATAGACAAAACACCGTCCCTAGCAAGCCTCTAGTTGGCTAGCCAGTTGATCAAAGATAGTCAGTGTATTCTGATTATGAACAAGGTGTTGTTGCTTGATAAACTGGATCACGTCATTAGGAGAATCACGTGATGGACTAGACCCAAACTAATAGACGTAGCATGTTGATCGTGTCATTTTGTTGCTACTGTTTTCTCCGTGTCAAGTATTTATTCCTATGACCATGAGATCATATAACTCACTGACACCGGAGGAATGCTTTGTGTGTATCAAACGTTGCAACGTAACTGGGTGACTATAAAGATGCTCTATAGGTATCTCCGAAGGTGTTAGTTGAGTTAGTATGGATCAAGACTGGGATTTCTCACTCCGTGTGACGGAGAGGTATCTCGGGGCCCACTCGGTAATACAACATCACACACAAGCCTTGCAAGCAATGTGACTTAGTGTAAGTTGCAGGATCTTGTATTACGGAACGAGTAAAGAGACTTGCCGGTAAACGAGATTGAAATAGGTATGCAGATACTGACGATCGAATCTCGGGCAAGTAACATACCGAAGGACAAAGGGAATGACATACGGGATTATATGAATCCTTGGCACTGAGGTTCAAATGATAAGATCTTCGTAGAATATGTAGGATCCAATATGGGTATCCAGGTCCCTCTATTGGATATTGACCGAGGAGTCTCTCGGGTCATGTCTACATAGTTCTCGAACCCGCAGGGTCTGCACACTTAAGGTTCGACGTTGTTTTATGCGTATTTGAGTTATATGGTTGGTTACCGAATGTTGTTCGCAGTCCCGGATGAGATCACGGATGTCACGAGGGTTTCTGGAATGGTCCGGAAACGAAGATTGATATATAGGATGACCTCATTTGATTACCGGAAGGTTTTCGGAGTTACCGGGAATGTAACGGGAATGACGAATGGGTTCCGGGAGTTCACCTGGGGGGAAACCCACCCCGGGGAAGCCCATAGGCCTTGAGGGTGGCACACCAGCCCTTAGTGGGCTGGTGGGACAGCCCAAAAGGGCCGTATGCGCCTAGGAAAGAAAATCAAAGAGAAAAAAAAAGAGGAGGTGGGAAGGGAAGGAAGGACTCCCACCCACCAAACCAAGTCCAACTCGGTTTGGGGGGGAGCCTTCCCCCTTCGACTCGGACGACCCCCTTGGGGCTCCTTGAGCCCCAAGGCAAGGTCCCCTCCCTTCCACCTATATATACAGAGGTTTTAGGGCTGATTAGAGATGACTTTTCCACGGCAGCCCGACCACATACCTCCACGGTTTTTCCTCTAGATCGCGTTTCTGCGGAGCTCGGGCGGATCCCTTCTGAGGCAAAGTCATCACCAACCTCCGGAGCGCCGTCACGCTGCCGGAGAACTCTTCTACCTCTCCGTCTCTCTTGCTGGATCAAGAAGTCCGAGATCATCGTCGAGCTGTACGTGTGCTGAACGCGGAGGTGCCGTCCGTTCGGTACTAGATCGTGGGACTGATCGCGGGATTGTTCGCGGGGCGGATCGAGGGACGTGAGGACGTTCCACTACATCAACCGCGTTCACTAACGCTTCTTCCGTACGGTCTACAAGGGTACGTAGATCACTCATCCCCTCTCGTAGATGGACATCACCATGATAGGTCTTCGTGCGCGTAGGAAATTTTTTGTTTCCCATGCGACGTTCCCCAACAGTGGCATCATGAGCTAGGTTCATGCGTAGATGTCTTCTCGAGTCGAACACGAAAGTTTTTGTGGGCGGTGATGTGCTTTTTGCTGCCCTCCTTAGTCTTTTCTTGATTCCGCGGTATTGTTGGATTGAAGCGGCTTGGACCGACATTACTCGTACGCTTACGAGAGACTGGTTTCATCGCTACGAGTAACCCCGTTGCTCAAAGATGACTGGCAAGTGTCGGTTTCTCCAACTTTAGTTGAATCGGATTTGACCGAGGAGGTCCTTGGATGAGGTTAAATAGCAACTCATATATCTCCGTTGTGGTGTTTGCGTAAGTAAGATGCGATCCTACTAGATACCCATGGTCACCACGTAAAACATGCAACAACAAAATTAGAGAACGTCTAACTTGTTTTTGCAGGGTATGCTTGTGATGTGATATGGCCAATGATGTGATGTGATATATTGGATGTATGAGATGATCATGTTGTAATAGAAAATATCGACTTGCACGTCGATGGTACGGCAACCGGCAGGAGCCATAGGGTTGTCTTTATACTAACGTTTGTGCTTGCAGATGCGTTTACTATTTTGCTAGGATGTAGCTTTAGTAGTAATAGCATGAGTAGCACGGCAACCCCGATGGCAACACGTTGATGGAGATCATGGTGTGGCGCCGGTGACAAGAAGATCGTGCCGGTGCTTTGGTGATGGAGATCAAGAAGCACGTGATGATGGCCATATCATGTCACTTATGAATTGCATGTGATGTTAATCCTTTTATGCACCTTATTTTGCTTAGAACGACGGTAGCATTATGAGGTGATCTCTCACTAAAATTTCAAGACGAAATTGTGTTCTCCCCGACTGTGCACCGTTGCTACAGTTCGTCATTTCGAGACACCACGTGATGATCGGGTGTGATAGACTCAACGTTCACATACAACAGGTGCAAAACAGTTGCGCACGCGGAACACTCGGGTTAAGCTTGACGAGCCTAGCATGTGCAGACATGGCCTCGGAACACATGAGACCGAAAGGTCGATCATGAATCATATAGATGATATGATTAGCATAGGGATGCTTACCACTGAAACTATACTCAACTCACGTGATGATCGGACTTGAGCTAGTGTAAGTGGATCATGAACCACTCAAATGACTAGAGAGATGTACTTTTTGAGTGGGAGTTTAGCAAATAATTTGATTAAGTTAAACTCTAATTATCTTGAACATAGTCTAAGTCCACTTTGAATATATTTGTGTTGTAGATCATGGCTCACGCGACAGTCACCCTGAATTTTAATATGTTCCTAGAGAAAGCTAAGTTGAAAGATGATGGAAGCAACTTTGTAGACTGGGCTCGTAATCTTAAACTAATCTTACAAGCTGGGAACAAGGATTATGTCCTTCATGCTGCGCTAGGAGATGAACCACCCGCTACGGCTGATCAGGATGTTAAGAACGCTTGGTTAGCACGTAAGGAGGACTACTCAGTAGTTCAATGTGCAGTCTTGTATGGCTTAGAACCGGGACTTCAACGTCGCTTTGAGCGTCATGGAGCATTTGAGATGTTCCAGGAGTTGAAGTTTATCTTTCATAAGAACGCCCGGATCGAGAGGTATGAGACCTCCGATAAATTCTATGCCTGCAAGATGGAGGAAAACTCATCTGTCAGTGAACATGTGCTCAAAATGTCTGGGTACTCAAACCGTCTAGCTGAGCTGGGGATTGAACTCCCGCAAGAGGCTATCACTGACAGAATCCTTCAATCACTGCCGCCAAGCTATAAAGGCTTTGTGTTGAACTACAACATGCAAGGGATGAACAAGTCTCCCGGCGAGTTGTTTGCGATGCTGAAAGTCGCAGAGTCTGAACTCCGTAAAGAGCATCAAGTGTTGATGGTGAATAAGACCACTAGGTTCAAGTGAAATGGCAAAGGCAAGAAGGGTAATTCGAAGAAGAGCGGCAAGCATGTTGCCAATCCGACGAAGAAACCCAAAGCTGGACCTAAGCCTGAAACGGAGTGTTACTATTGCAAGGGTATGGGTCACTGGAAGCGCAATTGCCCCATGCATCTGGCAGATAAGAAGGCGGCAAAAGAAAAATCAGGTATATTTGATATACATGTTATTGATGTGTACTTAACCGGCTCTCGTAGTAGTGCCTGGGTATTCGATACCGGTTCTGTTGCTCATATTTGCAACTCGAAACAGGAACTGCGGAATAGACGAAGGCTGGCGAAAGATGAAGTGACGATGCGCGTAGGAAATGGTTCCAAGGTTGATGCAATCGCCGTTGGCACAGTTTCACTTCAGTTACCATCAGGATTAGTGATGAACTTAAATCATTGTTATTTAGTGCCTGCGTTGAGCATGAACATTATATCTGGATCTTGTTTATTGCGAGACGGTTACTCTTTTAAGTCAGAGAATAATGGTTGTTCTATTTCTATGAGTAACATCTTTTATGGTCATGCACCTAATGTGAGAGGATTGTTCATATTGAATCTTGATGACGATACGCACATACATAACATTGAGACCAAAAGAGTTAGAGTTAACAATGATAGTGCCATATTTTTGTGGCACTGCCGCTTAGGTCATATTGGTGTAAAGCGCATGAAGAAACTCCATGCTGATGGACTTTTGGAGTCACTTGACTTTGATTCACTTGACACGTGCGAACCATGCCTCATGGGCAAGATGACTAAGACTCCGTTCTCTGGAACTATGGAGCGTGCAAGTGACTTGTTGTAAATCATACATACCGATGTGTGTGGTCCGATGAGCGTAGAGGCGCGCGGCGGATATCGTTATTTTCTCACCTTCACTGACGATTTGAGTAGATATGGTTATGTCTACTTGATGAAGCACAAGTCTGAAACATTTGAAAAGTTCAAGCAATTTCAGAGTGAAGTTGAAAATCATCGTAACAAGAAGATCAAGTTCCTACGGTCTGATCGTGGGGGTGAATATCTGACTTTCGAGTTTGGTGCTCACTTAAGACAATGTGGAATTGTTTCACAGTTAACACCGCCTGGAACACCACAGCGTAATGGTGTGTCCGAACGTCGTAATCGTACTTTATTATAGATGGTGCGATCTATGATGTCTCTTACCGATTTGCCGTTATCGTTTTGGGGTTATGCATTAGAAACAACTGCATTCACTTTAAATAGGGCACCATCAAAATCTGTTGAGACGACACCATACGAACTGTGGTATGGCAAAAGGCCAAAGTTGTCGTTTCTTAAAGTTTGGGGATGTGATGCTTATGTCAAAAAGCTTCAGCCTGAAAAGCTGGAACCCAAAGCGGAAAAGTGCGTCTTCATAGGTTACCCAAAAGAGACAGTTGGGTACACCTTCTATCTCAAATCTGAGGGCAAAGTGTTTGTTGCTAAAAACGGAGCTTTTCTCGAGAAGGAGTTTCTCTCGAGAGAATTGAGTGGGAGGAAGATAGAGCTTGACGAGGTTGTCGAACCTCTCATCCCTCTGGATGGTGGCGCAGGGCAAGGGGAAACCTCTATCGTTGCGACGCCGGTTGAGGAGGAAGTTAATGATGATGATCATGAAACTCCGGTTCAAGTTTCTATCGAACCACGCAGGTCGACGAGACCACGTGCTGCTCCAGAGTGGTACAGTAATCCCGTCTTGTCAATCATGTTGTTGGACAACAATGAACCTGCAAATTATGAAGAAGCAATGGTGGGCCCAGATTCCAACAAATGCCTGGAAGCCATGAAGTCCGAGATAGGATCCATGTATGAGAACAAAGTGTGGACTTTGGAGGTACTGCCTGAAGGCCGCAAGGCTATTCAGAACAAATGGATCTTTAAGAGGAAGACGGACGCTGACGGCAATGTGACCGTTTATAAAGCTCGACTTGTGGCAAAGGGTTTTTCACAAGTTCAAGGAGTTGACTACGATGAGACATTCTCACCCGTAGCGATGCTTAAGTCCGTCAGAATCATGTTAGCAATAGCTGCATTTTTCGATTATGAAATCTGGCAGATGGATGTCAAAACGGCGTTCCTTAACGGTTTCCTTAAGGAAGAGTTGTATATGATACAACCCGAAGGTTTTGTCGATCCTAAGAATGCTGACAAGGTGTGCAAGCTCCAGCGATCCATTTATGGACTGGTGCAAGCATCTCGGAGTTGGAACAAACGCTTTGATGAGGTGATCAAAGCATTTGGGTTTATACAAGTGGTTGGAGAATCTTGTATTTACAAGAAAGTGAGTGGGAGCTCTGTGGCGTTTCTAATATTATATGTGGATGACATATTGCTGATTGGAAACAACGTGGAGTTTTTGGAGAGCATAAAGGATTACTTGAATAAAAGTTTCTCTATGAAGGACCTAGGAGAAGCTGCTTACATTCTAGGCATTAAGATCTATAGGGATATATCAAAACGCCTGATAGGACTTTCACAAAGCACATACCTTGATAAAGTTTTGAAGAGGTTCAAAATGGAACAGTCCAAGAAAGGGTTCTTGCCAGTTTTACAAGGTACGAGATTGAGTAAGACTCAGTGCCCAGCAACTGATGAAGATAGAGAGCATATGTGCTCCGTCCCCTATGCTTCAGCCATAGGTTCTATCATGTATGCAATGCTGTGCACTAGACCGGATGTTAGCCTGGCCATAAGTATGGCAGGTAGGTTCCAGAGTAATCCAGGAGTGGATCACTGGACGGCGGTCAAGAATATCCTGAAGTACCTGAAAAGGACTAAGGAGATGTTTCTCGTGTATGGAGGTGACGAAGAGCTCGCCGTAAAAGGTTACGTCAATGCAAGCTTTGACACAGATCCGGACGACTCTAAGTCGCAAACCAGATACGTATTTATTCTTAATGGGGGTGCGGTAAGCTGGTGCAGTTCCAAGCAAAGCGTCGTAGCAGATTCTACATGTGAAGCGGAGTACATGGCTGCCTCGGAGGCGGCTAAGGAGGGTGTCTGGATGAAGCAGTTCATGACGGATCTTGGAGTGGTGCCAAGCGCACTGAATCCAATAACCTTGTTCTGTGACAACACGGGTGCCATTGCCTTAGCAAAGGAACCATGGTTTCACAAGAAGACCAGACACATCAAACGACGCTTCAACCTCATCCGCGACTACGTCGAGGGAGAGGACGTAAATATATGCAAAGTGCACACGGATCTGAATGTAGCAGACCCGCTGACTAAACCTCTTCCACGGCCAAAGCATGATCAACACCAGAACTGTATGGGTGTTAGATTTATTACAATGTAATTCGCATGATGATGTGAGGGCTAGATTATTGACTCTAGTGCAAGTGGGAGACTGTTGGAATTATGCCCTAGAGGCAATAATAAAAATAGTTATTATTATAATCCTGTATCAAGATAATCGTTTATTATCCATGCTATAATTGTATTGAATGAATACTCATGTACATGTGTGGATACATAGACAAAGCACCGTCCCAAGAAAGCCTCTAGTTGTCTAGCCAGTTGATCAAAGATAGTCAGTGTCTTCTGATTATGAACAAGGTGTTGTTGCTTGATAAACTGGATCACGTCATTAGGAGAATCACGTGATGGACTAGACCCAAACTAATAGACGTAGCATGTTGATCGTGTCATTTTGTTGCTACTGTTTTCTCCGTGTCAAGTATTTATTCCTATGACAATGAGATCATATAACTCACTGACACCAGAGGAATGCTTTTTGTGTATCAAACGTCGCAACGTAACTGGGTGACTATAAAGATGTTCTACAGGTATCTCCGAAGGTGTTAGTTGAGTTAGTATGGATCAAGACTGGGATTTGTCACTCCTTGTGACGGAGAGGTATCTCGGGGCCCACTCGGGAATACAACATCACACACAAGCCTTGCAAGCAATGTGACTTAGTGTAAGTTGCGGGATCTTGTATTACGGAACGAGTAAAGAGACTTGCCGGTAAACAAGATTGAAATAGGTACACGGATACTGACGATCGAATCTCGGGCAAGTAACATACCGAAGGACAAAGGGAATGACATACGGGATTATATGAATCCTTGGCACTGAGGTTCAAACGATAAGATCTTCGTAGAATATGTAGGATCCAATATGGGCATCCAGGTCCCGCTATTGGATATTGACCGAGGAGTCTCTCGGGTCATGTCTACATAGTTCTCGAACCCGCAGGGTCTGCACACTTAAGGTTCGACGTTGTTTTATGCGTATTTGAGTTATATGGTTGGTTACCGAATGTTGTTCGGAGTCCCGGATGAGATCACGGACGTCACGAGGGTTTCCGGAATGGTCCGGAAACGAAGATTGATATATAGGATGACCTCATTTGATTACCGAAAGGTTTTCGGAGTTACCGGGAATGTACCGGGAATAACGAATGGGTTCCGGGAGTTCACCGGGGGGGGGGGGGGGGGGGCAACCCACCCCGGGGAAGCCCATAAGCCTTGAGGGTGGCACACCAGCCCTTAGTGGGCTGGTGGGACAGCCCAAAAGGGCCCTATGCGCCTAGGAAAGAAAATCAAAGAGAAAAGAAAAAAAAGAGGAGGTGGGAAGGGAAGGAAGGACTCCCACCCACCAAACCAAGTCCAACTCGGTTTGGGGGGGGGAGCCTTCCCCCTTGGACTCGGCCGACCCCCTAGGAGCTCCTTGAGCCCCAAGGCAAGGTCCCGTCCCTCCCACCTATATATACGGAGGTTTTAGGGCTGATTAGAGACGACTTTTCCACGGCAGCCCGACCACATACCTCCACGGTTTTTCCTCTAGATCGCGTTTCTGCGGAGCTCGGGCGGAGCCCTGCTGAGACAAAGTCATCACCAACCTCCGGAGCGCCTTCATGCTGCCGGAGAACTCTTGTACCTCTCCGTCTCTCTTGCTGGATCAAGAAGGCCGAGATCATCGTCGAGCTGTACGTGTGCTGAACGCGGAGGTGCCGTCCGTTCGGTACTAGATCGTGGGACTGATCGCGGGATTGTTCGCGGGGCGGACCGAGGGACATGAGGACGTTCCACTACATCAACCACGTTCACTAACGCTTCTGTTGTACGGTCTACAAGGGTACGTAGATCACTCATCCCCTCTCGTAGATGGACATCACCATGATAGGTCTTCGTGCGCGTAGGAAAATTTTTGTTTCCCATGCGACGTTCCCCAACAATGGGCCAGTGGACCACAAGCCCCGTTGCCGCGGCCTCCCCCTGGCCGCGGCAACCAAGCTTGTGGGGCCCACGTGGGTCTGCTGCCCCCAACCCGAGCTCTATAAATTCACTTTCGTCTAGAAAAAAAATCAGAAGAGAAGATTTCATCGCGTTTGCGATACGGAGGCGCCGCCACATCCTGTTCTTCATCTGGTGGACAGATCTGGAGTCCGTTTTGGGCTCCAGAGAGGGGAAATTGTCGCCATCATCATCATCAACCTTCTTCCCTCTCCAATCCCATGAAGCTCTTCATCGTTCGTGAGTAATCTATTCGTAGGCTCGCTGGGCGGTGATGAGTAGGATGAGATCTATAATGTAATCGAGTTAGTTTTGACGGGGATTGATCCCTAGTATCCACTATGTTCTGAGATTGATGTTGCTACTACTTTGCCATGCTTAATGCTTGTCACTCGGCCCGAGTGCCATGATTTCAGATCTGAAATTATTATGTTGTCACCAATATATGTGTGTTTTAGATCCGATCTTGCAAGTTGTAGTTACGTACTATGTGTTATGACCCGGCAACCCCGGAGTGACAATAACCAGAACCACTCCCGGTGATGACCACAGTTTGAGGAGTTCATGTGTTCACCAAGTGCTAATGCATTGTTCCGGTTCTTTATTAAAAGGGGAACCTTAATATCATGTAGTATCCATTTGGACCCCGCTGCCACGATAGGGATGGACAATAGATGGCATGCAAGTTCTTTTCCCTAAGCACGTATGACTACACACGGAATGCATGCCTACAACACATTGACGAATGGGAGCTAGCCACATATCTCTCCGTGTTATAACTGTTGCATGATGAATGTCATCCAAACGAATCACGGACCCATTGCCTACGAGTTTGTCCCACTGCTGCTGTTACTTGTTCTGCTCTGCTGTTGTTACTGCTGTTACTTGTTTTGCACTGCTACTGTTACTGTTGTTACTTGTTTTTCTCTGCTGCTGTTACCACTGTTGCTTGCTACTGCTGCTACTTGCTACTGTTGCTACTTGCTACCGCTGTCACTACTGATGTTCCTTGCCACTGCTATTACTCGTTACGCTGCTACTACCCGCTACAATACTTTTTCGCACGACGTTGACGGGAAAGAATATTTCCCGTCCACGGGCAACTTACTCACACCATTGATATAACAGTTAGGAATAGTCTGCCGTCAACAGTTCGTTTCTGGCACCGTTTCTATCATACTACTTTGCTACTCATTCTTTGCTTGCAGATACTAATCTTTCAGGTGCGGTGGAATCCGACACATGCAGCTGCTACTACTTGAGAGTATCCTTTCACTTGCCGTCTGGCGAACCAACAAATTTGGGTTGAATACACTACCCTCGAAAACTGCCGCGAACCCACACGCTAGTGGGCCATTGCAAGACAATTGCTAATTGTTGAGCAACTGGGAGCAGTTCTGGCTCTATTGTCGCGAAGGCATCAAGTCAGGAACACGTCAACAACATTCTTCTAGTGTCGTTGCGGGGGACTGCCGTTAGCAATGAGTTATATATTTGGTTTTTATTTTATATTATGTTCTTGAGTGATTCATGCATGTTCTCTGTTGCTTTTTATTGCTTTGGCCGAGTAGTAGATTGTAACTCCAAGAGGGAGCGTTATGCATGATTGTGGGTTCATGCCCCCTGATGTCTAGCTTGAGTGACAGAAACATGAGACTAGGGGATGTGCTATTGCAACCAAGGAAAAATCAATCGTGCTTGTGACCACGGTTGCAAGGATTGTTTACCTTACGCAAAGTTCATTAATGCAGTTGTCCGTTGCTTTGAGTTTACACTTTGGGTGGGGCTCGCAACTTAATACCTGTGAGATGTTGTGTATAGATATCTCAAGGTGGATGATTAGAGAGTAGATGCTGATGGATAAATGGTCTACTTGTCTTGGCGTACTGCCCATTACTTTTGAGCCTCTAACTTCCTAGTACCATGATTAGCATTGAAGTGCGTTTATAATTTGTCAATTGCCGAGCTGTAATTTTTTTACCCAGCATAGTTGCTTATCGTCTTTTGGGAGAGAGACATCACTAGTGAATATCATGGGACTCTGGTTCATTTTACCACCATTGTTTACACCTCCACCATTTACTGTTTTTATTTACTTTTCCATTGCAATCACTATCACTATTTGTAACGACTAAGATGTGGCCCTTTCCTTATTTGGAGGCGAGGCCTCAAAAGGGAAAGGGGAGCATCTACACGTTTCGGAAGCGAGATAATCATAACATTACATAACTGAAAGAGTGATAAGTAGGGCATATACTTGCCATCTGCTAAGAATATAGCATATAGCTTACAGACACACATTATTGAGAGCATGGTTTAGTCTAGCTACGGACAAGATGAAAAACAGATAAAGCTATGAAATCCCGCATGCTGGCCCCACGATCACGACCACGGCCTCTAGTCCTGCAGATAAGTCACGTACAGTCTGCCAGAGTCCTCATCAAAGTCCCACTTCAACTCGTTGTCATCAGGATCTCCTGCATCAGGTGTACCTGTACCCGTGGGTGTTTTTAGTAAACTGTGAGCCATGAGGACTCAGCAATCGAATGACCTTGGTATTGAATCTAGCCGAGTTAATGGGTGAGGAAGGTTAAGTCTATGGGTTTGCAGCAACCTAAGCATATATGGTGGCTACCTTACGATGATCAGAGTAGCATATGGTGGTATACGCAAGTCAGTCGAATACTAGATTGATCACTAAGTGATCCTGAACACCTACTTACGTTAGACATAACCCCACCATGTTCTTGATCGGAGAAGGATCCGCGAAAGAGACAATCACAGTTACACATTCAGTTGGCAGTTTTATTAGAATTACTTTAAGTTGTCTAGAACCGGATGATAACAATTTATCCATATGTGCCACATAACCGCAGGCATGGCTTTCCGAAAGATTAAACCCTGCAGGGGAGCTCCAACTAGTCCATTACAAATTACCACATGCCGCTTAGTAATCCTCTCTCGCGAAACTCGTGATCTCGTCGGATTCCTTGGAGGAAAACCTCAACTTTGAGGAGACCCAAAGTTTCACCGGAATTCCAATGCGCAAGATATATCGCTAAGGTAAGACAAATCTGGCAAGACCTCCCAAGGTGTCGATGAACCCGATAGGAGCCGCGTATCTCGTTGTCAGGACACGACGAATGAGCACATCATATTTATGGCACATCATCTCTGCCGAGGGCATCAAAGTTGACTACAAGATCTACAACAGCTACAACCCTCTAAATAATTCAAACAAGACATGAAACTGAATCCATCCAATTGCATTACAACCTCTAACAAAAAGCTAAGGAAAATGAATCACCCATGAGCAGATCTACAGCCTCTAACTTGGACAAAATATCACAGCTTGGGACTTAGTGAGAATTACAGATTTTCCACCAGCTGCTTATGCTCTGAAGCATTTTGGGCAGCCTACAAAATGATATCTACAGGAGGTATCTTGGCATGCAATTTTATAGGGAGCTAGACAAGCATCACAACAAACAAACACTAGTTTTTTGCTTGGGCTAATTCCCAACAGAGGAGCAAATATACAAAAAACAACAGGGGAAGAAAATAACTCCAGATTCCCAGACTTGGTGAAATTCACAGTTTTTCTCAAAACTGTCATTTTTAGTCAAGTGTACATTTTGACAAGGTGTAATAGCAACATGCAAAAACCTATGAAGAAAATATATGTCCCGGGTTGTAGAGGGGTTCACCCACTACCATCTACCAAGGGATCAACATCAATAGATCAAAGCTCCACTTAATACAAAGCTCTAAACAGGGCATGAAAACATAAGTTGCAACACTTAGGAAAAAAAATAAAAGATAAAAGGGGCCAGGGGGAGATTCGAACCCTGCCCCCTGCTTGCACACACGCCACCACACCAGTGCGCTATACCCTCAAGTCTAACCACGCAGGGGAGGCTAACGAGCTAAGCTATCCGCGCTGCTACTCGCAACAGTTAGGAAAACAAGAAATAAAAAGGGCCGCCGGTGGGAATCGAACCCACGACCTCTCTGGTCGAGGCGCGACGATGGAACCAGTCGGGCTACAAGAGTGGTTCTGAACCAGAAGGGGTTCTGAACCAGCTAAGCTACAACACACGACAACTACACGTCGTCTTCTACCTCCAGACCAGGGAAGGAGCAGCTCAGCTCCAGCGATGATGCAGCAACGGCGGCTGCTCCTAGAGATCAGCGGGGATGTGGGAACCCTAGGGGGTTCCATTCCCGTACCTAGCTCCACACGAGGGAGCCTGTAGCGGCGGATCGATGCGGCCTCTGCTCCAGCCGGAATGGAGCTCGATCCGGCAAACTACGGCACGCAGAGGGGAGAGTCTATGCGCAGAAAAGAAGAGAGGGGGACGACGCTCACCCTGGGATGCTCGGAGGCGCGCTTGACACCGAGAAGAAGGAAGAAGAGGCGGGGTGATGGCTCTGCTCTGCTCCGCTCCGTCCCTGACAAAGACGGCGAGGAGATGCCTATTGAGGAGGGGAACCACCCTCCTAGCGTTGGGAATGGATCGAGAGAGGATCCAACATCCTCCCTGCGCGCTTGGATTTGACGGGGAAGGACCGGCAATGACGGGAGGGACGCGCCGGTGACGAGCTCTCTCTCTCTCTGAATCTCTATCCCTCTCTGAAACTCCCTGGAACTCTTAACTCCAGAGGGGGAGAAGAGGAGAAAGGAGAGGCTGGCAGTGGCAAGAGGGAACCCTACCCTTGCACGCCGAGGGGGGGATCTAAATAGACGCGATGGGACGACACCTCGACGTCCGTGAGCACGGCGCGGCTCTCTCTCTCTCTCACGAGCTGGCGGAAAGCAGGGGAAGGAGAAAACGGTATCAGGAGGAGGAAGAAAGGAAAGGGGGCTGGGCTCGTGTGCGCTAGAGAAAAGAAATGGGCCAAAGCCCAATCAAGTTCCTGCTCCTCTCTTTAAAACAAAACAGGTTCTCTCTTTTAAATAATTCAAATCAGACCATGAAAAATAAGAGAGAAGTTAAAAACAGAATAAAAGAAGAGAAGGAAAATAATTATAAGTCTCTAAAATACTGCTCCAATTTATAAAAAATAGAGGTGGCATTTTAGAGAAAAGCAAATTAATTGTTTTGTTATAAATCAGCCCCTGTTTTAAATAAAACAAAAAGAAAAATAATTTGAAATCAGTGAGGTTTGTCATCCACAAATATTTGAAAGAATATCCAAAGAAGAAGAACATTTTTAAAACCCCAAAACAACAACATAATTATGCCTCAAAGAAATATAATAGGAAAGGGGTTTTGGGCTATGGTGCAACTTGATGTTTGAGGTCATTGTTGCACCCACACCACACTCCACAATACCACACAAGCCACATGAATTCACCACAACAAGGTAGACAAGAAGAAGGCTAACACAAAAATGATGATATGATGCATGAGATGCACATGAAATGACAACACATGAAATGATAACCACTTCATCACTTCCATAACAAAGGTTCAACAAGGTCTCCACAATTGGAAAGGGGTACAAATAAGGAAAGAAAGCATCTAGGCTGTTACACTATCCCCGCTTGTGTTTTGATCCTTTGCAAACTACAAGGACGGAGAGATCGACAACATCTTTGAACTCGTTGGGAGCAAAGTTATTTGTTGTGTGTGCAGGTCCATGTTTTCTGCTAGTACCAGAGCAGTGGACACCTACTTGTTGATCCACGTAGTCCTCCTGGTTCGATAAACCTTACGGTCCCCATGTAAGGGAAATCTGTTGCTAACTACATATCCACCTTCCACTTGGGGTAACCAACAAGGGGCGAGAAGTATATCCATCAACTCGTCATCAAGCAAATTTCTGACGCCGTTGCCGGGGACCCCGTTGATGAATAAATCGTCATCAAGGCATATATATGAAGTTTTTTTATTTCACTAGTTAGGCTTAATGGAAAACAACAAAAATATAAGAGACCTTTATATCTTTATCTTGAACTAGGACATGAAGTGTTTGAGGAGAAAATTAAAAAACCTATGGAACTTTATTATTTGCATAACAATTATGATGGTGGCAATGTTCTTAGTATGCTTCCTTTGAATATCCATATTGCTAATCACATGGAAAGCTCTAAGATTGGGGATGAAGGGTTTAATTAACATGATATTTTTAGCCCCCCAACTTTTGATGAGAAAATTTGCTTTGATGATACTATGCTTCCTAATTATGATGATTACCATGATTATAATGATTGCCTTACTCTCGCTATTCCTAATAAGAAAGATTTTGCTTATAAGAAGAGTAATGATACTTTTATGCTTTTGGATCATGGAAATAATGCCTTGTGTGATAGTTATATTGTTGAGTCCATCCGTGATGCCACTAAATTTATAATGAGAGGGGGAGACATGGTTCTAAATATCTAGAAAATAAGAAGTTTCCCCTCTTTATGTCGAAGGTTTTGAAGCTGCACTTGTTTTGCCTTCCTATGTTTATTGCTTTGTGATTCAATGAATTATTCTATTGAAATATTCCTATGTATAGGAAGCATGTTAGACTTAAATATGTTCGGTATTTTCTTCTTGATGCTCTATTTTGTTCTACAACTCTTATTCCTACGAGAGCATCATTAAAATCTTAAGCCTATCTTTATGGCTATAAAGAAAGAGCTCTAGGGAGACAACCCTTGTTATCTTTATTTTGAGTTTTTACTTTCAGTTTTAGTGGTCTTGATGCTTTTTAATACTGTAACAACATCATTGTATCTTTATTTTTCAAGCTTTGTGCCAAGTTTTAGCCTCCGATCGCAAGAAAGTTCAAAAGTTGTGACATGTTGTCCAGAAACAGATTCTGTCTGCTTGACGGAACAATTCGCCAAAAATCACCAGATCATCTTTTTGATCTGAATATTTTTGACAGTATGCTCTATATAATTGTCTTTCAGGCGTCTGTTCTTAGTTTTTTATTTGAGTTTCAGAAGTGCCATGAAATAATTATTTACTACCCACTGTTCTGTTTTCCCCAGATTCTGCCCTATTTTGCGTTTTCCTTGTTTTGCAAATCTTAAGCTTGCATTTTGTTTGCAAAAACCTTTTGGTAATCTTGATAAACGGTATCTATTCATGAAAAGCTTTACTTCCAGTAGAGAATAAATTATTTTATTATGAGCACTAACCACTCTAATCGGCTTATGATGAGTTTCGCATGAAGGGAGTTTTCAAGTATGCGATGGAAGATGATGAAAGAAGATCCAGGAGTGTCAAGCGCTCAAGCTTGGGGATGCCCCCATGCACCCAAGAAATATTCAAGGATACTCAAGCATCTAAGCTTGGGGATGCCCCCGTGCATCCCCTTCTCCATCAACAATCATGAGTTCGTCCTTCTCCATGCTATATTTTTATCACTTCATATGTTATGTGCTATGCTTGGAGCATCCTGCTCTTTACTTTTTAGTTTGTTTTAGTTTTTATTGTTGTTCATAACAATTTGAAACCTAGCCTTCTTTGTTTGGGAGAGAAACACGCTCCACTCCACCCTAGAACTCAACATAGGTTTTCATGCTTATCTTTTTTGTGTGTTCTTCATCTTTTCATAGTTTTTGTCATCCTTAGATCTTAGTTTTCATGCTTTATCTTTTTAAGAGATTTTATTTAGGTTTCTTTTGGAACTCTCTTGAGTTATCATGCTTATCTTGTTTAGAGATTTGGCTTGTTGAGCTGAGTTGTGTGTCTTGCATGAGTAGGTAATTGAGGTTGTTATTTAAGTATAGTAGTAACTTACAATAGTTTTGAGGTATTGATTTGAGTAATGTTTGGACTATTGGTTTCAAGATCTTGAGCCTATTAGTGATAGGTGTTGTATTTTGGGAAATCCGTGTGTATTTTCAAAAACAAAAAAATAATTAGTTGAGAACTCTAGCTACTAGACAGATCGCTAACCTCTGGAGGGGTTGTAATATATAGAGTACCCTCACGTTATCATGGGTCGAGGATGCGCAAGGATAACAAAAACCCCAAACACTCATCCTGGGGGTACTTGTCTCTTTGTGAATCTCCTGACTACATAGAGAGTTACCGATAATAAGTGCATGAGTTCTTTATACTAATGCGAGTAATCGGTTGTTGGCACTTCCACCATCCATATTTTGCTAGCCTCTTCGGTACCGTGCATTGCCCTTTCTCATCTTGAGAGTTGGTGCAAACTACGCCGGTGCATCCAAACCCTTGGCATGATACACTGTGTCATCATAAACCTCATTATATCCTTCCTCAAAACAGCCACCATGCCTACCTATTAAGTCATTTCCATTGCCTTTTTGAGATACATTGCCATGCAACATCCACCATCTCATGACTTGATCTTCATTTCATACATGCTTTTGCTTGATCGAGAAGCCGCATGCTAGTTGGGCCTTGCCCTTATTATTGCTACATGACGTGCTAGTTTCATTGCATATCCTGCTACACTGGCAGAGGCATACATTTGCATACATCATGATAGTTTTCATTTATCTTAATGTTGAGTGCTTCTTATAAAGTGTGAAGGTCTTCTTTTTATTCGTGTAGAATATAGAGTGTTGCCCTTAAGTGAGGAAAAGATCCCAAATAGGACAAATTAAAAGATTCCAAAAGAGGACACATGAAAAGATCCCAAAGAGGACAAATGAGAGATAAATAGAAAGAGCCAAAGGGGCCACAAAAAAAATAAAAAATAAAGGGGAAAAGAAAAAAAGAAAAAAGGAGAGAAGGGGACAACACTACTACTCCTTTTGAAAGGTCCACACTCGTACTCCATTGTTATATTTGTACTCCATAGAGATTATCATTCATGCATAACTATGTGGGGACCCTTACACTATAGAACTTGGCTTGTATATTCCAATGATGAGCCTCCTCGAATGAGCTCTAGGTCTTCATGAGAAAGCAAGTTGGATGCACCCCCACTAGTTCCATTGGAGAGCTTACCTTAGCTCAGATGTGCATCCATTGCATGGCAATCCCTACTCCTCACATCATATCTATCATTTGGCTTTCTCTCGCCTATGATTGTCCTCATTGATGTGAGCCTTTCACACCTTTTTGTCTTGCTTCCCCATCATTATTCTCTTTGCCATCCTAAGTGCCAACATATCTTTCTTGTGCTCATCCATTGCATGAGTGCTCAAAGTCGAAAGAGATAGGATTATTTTGACTTGTTACTGACTAGTGGTCTGGGCATGAATCAAAAAAAAGATTCTGAACGAGAACAAATGTGAAGTTTTAGTAGATTGAGTTCTCTATTAAACTTTATAATGTTTTTTATGCTCTAAACCCATCTCCCACTTCTTGCATGCAAACACCATTTGGAGACATTCGAGTCACGAATAGCGAGAGCTCTTGCACCTTTATGTTCTTACTTTGCTAATTTCAATACTAGATATAGACTCTTGCTTGTTATTGACTTGACTTGAATTGCATATCTTACTTGCTTTAAATTGAAAATCAAATTCTTGTAACTGAAGAACCCACCTAATGAGTCTAGGTTTAGCATCTTTCTTTTCCATAAGATATTTAATAGAAGCATCATCGGTGTGAACAATAACTTTAGAATCAACAATGCAAGATCTGAATTTATCACAAGCAAACACTACTAGTAAGAAATCTTTTTTAGTAGTAGCATAATTTCATTGAGCACTGTCCATAGTTTTACTAGCATAATGGACAACATTCAATTTATTATCAACTCTTTGTCCTAGAATAACACCCACAGCATAATCACTAGCATCACATATTATCTCAAAAGGCAAGTTCCAGTCAGGTGGTTGAACAACAGATGCAGTAATTAAGGCTTTCTTTAGTGTTTTGAAGGCTTCCAAACAATCATCATCAAACACAAAAGGATTATCCTTTTGCAAAAGATTTGTAGGAGACCTAGACATTTTAGAAAAGTCCTTAATAAACCTCCTATAGAAACCAACATGACCAAGGAAACTACGAATACCTTTGATATATTTAGGACATGCCATTTCTCAATTGCATCAACCTTGGCTTTGTCCACCTCAATTCCTCTTTCAGAAATTTTATGGCCCAAAACAATACCTTCGTTAACCATAAAGGGGCACTTCTCCCAATTCAAGACAAGATTTGTTTGTTCACATCTCTGCAAAACTTGATCTATACTACTTAAACAATCATCAAAAGACTTCCCATAAACAGAAAAGTCATCCATGAAAACCTCAACAATCTTTTCATAAAAATCAGAGAATATAGCAGTCATACATCTTTGAAAGGTAGCAGGTGCATTACATAAACCAAAAGGCACATGTCTATAAGCATAAGTTCCAAAAGGACAAGTAGAAGTTCTATTTTCATGATCAGCTTGTGAAATAGGTATTTGTGAAAAACCAGAATATCCATCAAGAAAGAAAAAAATGTGTGTGCTTAGATAGTCTTTCTAACATTTGATCAATAAAAGGCAGAGGGAAATGATTTTTTCTAGTTGCTTGGTTTAATTTTCTAAAATCAATTACCATTCTATAGCCTGTGAAAATTCTTTGTGGAACAAGTTCATGCTTATCATTAGGAACAACAATAATACCTCCCTCCTTAGGGACACAATGAACATACCTTACCCATCTACTATCAGCTATAGGATAGATTATACCTCCTTCCAGAAGTTTCAATATTTCCGTTCTTACCACTTCTTTCATCTTCGTATTTAACCGACATTGGTGATCAACTGTAACGACCCGACTCAAAACAAGTCAAGCCTCTGTGTTTCTGTGCCATCCCTGGATCAGTATGCTGGCACACACAGTACATCAATGTATATATCAAAGTGCAATCACATGTAAATAGCGTAAAACTGATATATACCTTAAATATCTCAGCGGAAGCGGTCAAGGGAGTGGAGTCCCAATAAACACCAACGGCAAGTTGAGTGTAGACCGTAACCCTGAATCGTACTCTTACTCGTCGAAGAAAAATATCTGCAACATAAGACGTTGCAGCCGTGTAGGTCAGCATATTGAATATGCCGGCAAGTCACATAAGAGAGGGGTGAAAAGTAATCATCTATACTATATGCATATATGGCAGGTGGGGCTATAAGTTTTTAGCGAAAAGCAAGTTTTCTCCTACATCAAGAGAGGGCTGAAAGCAAAATGTTACTACATTGTTGGTTGTTAACGAGATGGTTCCGCCAACCAGTTCTCGTACCCGAGTTGTCAATAATTACCCTCATCAAATATATTGAATGGTTTTGAGAAATCCAGATAACTTCAGTTCCTTTGGCTCAAGTTGTCCATGACCGTGGACGCGGCTAATCGATTAGGTTTGAGTACTCTGCAGAGTTTTGCACACGTTCCCCACAAGATTTGATCGCCTCCGAGTATGTCCTCGTACTTCAGGGTGTTTGAAGACCGGATGATCAAAACATGGTCTTTCAACGGGTCCCTCTGAATCCCTGTCGGTGCCCATCCATTCCTACTGTTCTTTTACATCTGCTAGCACCGCCTGTCCAGAGTCGCCGTGTTGTCCAACCAAGTTAGAGCCCATAATGACTTGTGGCTGTGTAGGTAAGCCTTGGGTCTTGAAAATATCCGTCCGTCTCTTTGAGCCTGGGTGAAGCTTTTCGCAGGATGTCATGGCCGTCCCCAGCATCCCGGGTCATCCACTGGGTTCTCCAGGGAGCCGATCAACCGTCCTTCACCCAGTGTTGCATTTCGTCCGAGGTCTTGAAAATCTTGTCTTAACCGGTCTTGATTATTTAATCAACCTCGCATCACTCATGTTATGCACTCAACCGAAATCCCGTCTACTCAAGCATAGCAATATGAAATTTGTCGTCCCGGGGACAAGTATCGGGATTGTTGTGTGCCTACCACATGATACTACAATCTATACTAAAATTTCCAAGTACCTAAGCAGCATGCAAATTTGGGCATCGGATGGTAGAACTACGATGCATAAAACATAGGTGATAGTATGATCAAAGTGACTTGCCTGGTGATGTTGACGAAGAAGAATTTCTCGAGAAATAACTTGATAGACTACTCGTCACTCTCCGATGAAATCTATATAACAAACATATCATTCACATAAGCACTCATACTAGCAATCATTCTAACAATAAAGAAAAAAGAGAGAGCGAATAGGAATCCGAAAGAAACTTCAAATAAGACTAGGGGGTCTTCTACTACGTCAAACACTAAATAGTTTTTGTCTAACAGAAAATAATAACAAGGAACTAAGATATAAATTTAACTAAGATAAAATAAAGTATTTTTCACAAAACTATTTGAAAGTATTTCCAAACGGGATTTGAAACAGTGGAGAAACCAATTGCAAGTTAGTAAGGAACTAGAATTGATTTCATGGAAACAAATAAAAATAAAATAAAAACTTGTTGCAAAACTACTGTTTAACTAACAGAAACAAAACATAATAATCTTTCTGAAATAATAAAGAAAATATTTTAAAAACAATTCTAGAAAAGAAATTAGCCGCAATCCTAAAAGAGGTGAAACAGAAATTGTTTCACAAGAAACCATAAGCTAAAATACTCAAACAAATCTGACATTTTTGCCACTGATAAATAAGATCACTAGTGATCAGTAGCAAAAAGAATCAAATTAAAATCTATTTTTAAACTCCTGGAATAAGCAAAACAAGGTTTAAACTAAATCTGATCTAATTCAAATTTGAAAATTTTAAACATAGACAAATTATATATTTTTAAAAACTACAGACAATTTGTGATCTAGTGGAAAAATAATCAACATCAAAAGTTATGGGCTAAACAAGATTGGAACTTTTCTGTTTTTGGAATTAAACAGAAAAAAGAAAATCCAACTAACGGACAGGGTGTACACATGGTGCTCTCTGATTGGCTAAGGGGGTGTTTGCTGCGAGACATATAAGCAAACGGCCGAAATCTCACTAAAAGCTCCGGCTAATAAGTTAAGTGACTGAAAAACCGGCGGTCTTTGTTTAAAAACCGAAAGGGTAAGTACCTCCTAATCTACACCGTGGGATCTAGATCTAAGGGCAGAACTACACAATAAAAAAAAACAGAACAAGTAAAAGAAAAAAAAGGCAGGAGGAGTTACCTCGTGCTCCACAGGAAAGCACGACGAGGCACTCTAGCGATGGGGAGCTCCGAAGGGGTGGGGTCGCCGGCGAGGGTGGGGAAGGGGTCGCAGGGGGGCGGTGGAGGCTCCTGGGGGGAGGGAGGCAGGGAGGGGGAAACCTGCAGGGCGGGTCGACGGGAGGATTTCTGGCTCCCCGATCGTGGTGATGGGGAGGAGCAGGAGCTCCGGGCGAGGCTGTAGGGCGAGGGGTGGGGTGGGGTGGGGAGGCCGAAGTGATGGGAGGCGCGGCAGGGGTGCCAGGGGGGCGACGGGGTGGACCTGGGGCGAGGCAGGGAGTGTCCAGAGGGCTCCCGAAGCTTCGGCTCCGGCGATTTTAAGGCGGGTGGCGCGCGAGCTAGAGGCGAGGATAGTGCGGGGTTTCGAGGGGAATGGAACGAGGAGGCCATGGGGGTTCTTATAGAGGCGACGGGAGGTGCTGGGAGGGAAAGAGCTTCGCGAATCGCGGAGGTGTGGATTCCTCTGTCCATGGCAAGGAAGGTTTCCGTGACGTGAAGGAGAGAAAGAGGAGGAAGAAGATCTTCTGTTGGGCCAAAATAGGAAAACTCTTAATGGGCCACCTGGAGTTTCCAAATAAAAGTGATTCCTTTCCTATTTTTAAAACTAGGAAACTAAAACGATAAAAGGGAATTCAAATCAATTCGGAATAAAGAGTTTCTATATACTAAAATTATCAGAAAAATAAAATATAAATGATGGGCATTTTTCCATGGCAAAAATAAAAACTTCAGAAAAAATTATTTTCACAAATTTGCCTAAAAGATTTATTTTCTTTTGCAAATAATTTTCAAATGACCCTCTAAGTTTTAGGGTTCAAATAACTTCAAAATGCCCGTGTTTTTGAGGATCATGTTCCTCCGCTCTTTCTTGCATGCAAGAATTTTTTCGGGGCATTTTCTCGGGGAAGAAAAATATAGAAGCAAGGGCAAATATTTTGAAAGGATTCAAATGCAAACTCCATTCAAATTCTTTATAGTTGAAGAAGTCATGTCATCTTCTCTCTTTGCTTTTTAAATGATTGAATTTGAATTTATCGGAGAAGGGGAAAGTCATTTTATTCCCTCTCATTCAAAGGTTTTTGAAAAGTTTCAAATTTCACTCAAGCTTCAATCACTCAAGCAAACAAACAAACAATCTTATATTAATTATATTAACATTCCAAATTTTAAAATTTTGGGATGTTACAAACTACCACACTTAAAATGAATCTCGTCCTCGAGATTCGAAGAGGCTAGAAAGAAAGGTTAGGGTTTGGGGGTCTTCTAACAAATCCAATCTCCGGCAAGGTGGGATGCTACCACACTTAAAATGAGAGATACTGGTCCCTCAAAATGCTTTAACGATCCTCTGGGGTTTTGGCAACTGACATCGCACAGTCTTCATATTAAATCCTTTGGTGATGCTCTCCCGTTTATATAAGCTTCTTCCGTCACTGGGTCTTCTTAACTGACAGTCTCGTGGTCAATTCTAAATAACATATCGATGGTTCTCATGGTGGTCTACCATTTGTGGTTATCCTGCAGAGAAAGGGGTCTTGGTTTCATCCTCACCGTAAAATTTCCTACGCGTGACAATAAGTGCCATGTACATGGGCTTTCCTTGTACCATTCTAAGGCTTAAACAAAAGCTTCAAAGAACGTCGTCTCTCTATATGGGTAAGTCTCTCAGATTTACCATTCCGAATAGCAAGATAAATGATAAGAGTAAGTCGTCATGGTGATCAATCCATTCCGCACCCAAATCATTTCTCTGTATAAGGTTTAGCGAATCTCGCATTCTAACACTTGGGCATCCTCACAAGCGTTTGCAGAATTTCTCTTGTCCACGAACGAAGTTCGGATAATCCATTGGTTCTGCAAGCTGAACGAAACATCTATCGTATCTTCACAACTCTCAGGTTTTCGTATGCTCCTAAGAAAACGTTTGCTGATCCATCATAGCTTCTTCCATAAATCATATTCATTTCATAATCAAGCCTTTATTACATCCTTAATTTATCCTCAAAAACTCCAATTCAAAAGTACTTTATTACAAATGCTGCCATCCACATAGTTCGGTATGGTCAAGCATTTCTGCCAACTTTATTCATCTGCCTCTCTTGGAGGTACTTTAGTTCCACTCGAATTTTCCGATGTGCTCCTTGAAATCATCCATCTTTTGCTTCATCATGGTGGCCATTAGCTTCATCTCCATCATTTCCGCACGTACCTCACTCAGGTATTCCTGGGTATGACGGAGTCTTGCTTCAAGTATTTCTCCGATCTGACGTATGGCTTCCATGGCAGCTTCACGAACAGCATCAAAGAAGGTTGCTCGTGGTACACGTGAAATGAAAAATTATTGCCCCATAGTCTTTGGACAAACTCTTTTCACATGGTGGAGGTGTACTTCCACATACCAAAGTTCCACTCCATTTTCCACAAATGGGTAGCCTTTGTAGACTGCATCTCCTTCAAGGTGAATGGGCTTCATCATGTCCTTTAGGATTTTCAGGTAATCATGATCACTGGTCAGGGTCATGATCGTTTCTGGGCCCTTGAGGAATGACTCGTAGAGCGTTGTCATGTGCAGGTGTCAGTAAATAGGTACTCAGAGGAATGTATATGTCTCCTTGGTAATCATGGTACACTCCTAATCAATAGATCCTGTGGGTTTACCGATTACTACCACACTTAAATGAATTATACTCATGCCTGCATAGACCATATTTTCCCATATCCTCATAATTGTTCAGAGATCTTTGCTCGTAGAGAAACAACGCATACATTTTCAACATAGGCAATCATGAGACAATAAATTCCATTAATTCATGATGTTATTACAATCTCAGAGACTTCTGTTACAAAAAATTCACTCCATGATCTTATGAAAAACAAGAGTGCTTCGGATTACACTTATTGCCATGGTCAAAGCTTAACTACTCCATTCTAGCTTTCTTCCTTTGTGGACAATCGCTGGCAAAATGTCCTGCTTCCTTGCAACAAAAGCAAATGATTTCTGACAAGTCTCGAGGCTTCTTAGCTTCTACTTTTGCTCCTTGGATTCTCGGCTTCCTTCCTGAGCACATGTATTTGTGGTGGCCAAATTTCGTACACTTGTAACATCTGACATGACTCAAGTCTATGTCTGCAGAGATTTGGCTCTTCCGAGGGTAATTTTTCTTCTTTCCGGACTCCTTTATTTTGGCCAGTTCTTCCATTTCAAGTGCATCAAACTCCACTTCTTCCGTCGGGAAGTTTCCCAGATACTCTTGGCTTCTCTTCGTGCAGTCCTGTGAATAATGTCCTTCTTCTCCACATGAGTAGCATGCATTGGAGAAAAATCTGGTCAGACCTTGTCCATCAGGGTCTTCTATATTTTCGTTCATCACCGGTTCCTCTAGAATCTTCTTCTTGAGGGTTTCCTTCACTGCATCTTTCTGCTGCATGACAACATGTTGCACCTTGGGGTAAATGTGACACTGAGCTGGGTAGTGGGTGGTTCCCTCACAAAGGAAACAAGTCACCTGACTACTTGGGCACTCCTTAGCTGGGTGATTTTCTTCACAATGAGTGCATCCATCCTTGTGTTCTTCCTAGATGTGTCCTATTTCTCCACAGATCTTGCATGCACAAGTCTTCTCCTTCGGATTGTCATAGCCCTTCTGAATAAGTCGGGATCTTAACAGAGTCTTCTTGAATTCTTCCCAACTTTCTGCTCCACTAAATCCTTGTATGGCATGGTGCATTTTCCACCAGATAGCAGCACTTTGGGTAAAGTACTGGAGAGCGTGTTCCACTTCATATTTCCTTGAGATCAAGTTGCTCCCGAAGTGGTTCTCCATGTTCTGAATCCATATTTCAGCTTCCAGTTGGGTCATTGGTCCAGAGACTACAAGTCCAGCTTCATACTCCATCTGGTAGGGTTGAGGTTTTGTGGATGAGACGGGTAAGAGAGGGAGGGAGATACACACAATACAAACAATATTTGTGAGAATGGGTTTTATTTGTGGCCGTCGGAAAACACACACCAATGACGGCTCACAATTCATCGTATCTAACGTGGGTACATAAAAGGGGTTTGGACTTCTAATGGTCATATAATTATTCGGACACTTCAGGGTCTTCGAGTTCTTCGGGTCTACTGTTGGTGTAGCTTCGATTCTTCAAACGCGTGGTGAAATCCTGTTTACTTTGAAGTAGTACTCCGTTGATTCTTCATGAGGTCGAAGGGGTAAGGGGATTGTCTAACTATTGGAGGTGAGAGAGAATGTTTGATGAAATCAGAAGAGATGAAGAATTAAAAGGTGTTGTTGAAAATAAAATTTTTAAGAGATCCTTTCCTAAGAAATTTCCAGTTTCTAGGGTCACGTCCTACAGTCAACATGTGCTCTGAATACCATTTCTGTTGCGACCCGACTCAAAACGAGTCAAGCCTCTGTGTTTCTGTGCCATCCGTGGATCAGTATGCTGGCACACACAGTATATCAATGTATATATCAAAGTGCAATCATATGTAAATAGTGTAAAACTGATATATACCTTAAATATCTCAGCGGAAGCGGTCAAGGGAGTGGAGTCCCAATAAACACCAACGGCAAGTTGAGTGTAGACCGTAACCCTGAATTGTACTCTTACTCGTCGAAGAAAAATATTTGCAACATAAGACGTTGCAGCCGTGTAGGTCAGCATATTGAATATGCCGACAAGTCACATAAGAGAGGGGTGAAAAGTAATCATCTATACTATATGCATATATGGCATGTGGGGCTATAAGTTTTTAGCGAAAAGCAAGTTTTCTCCTACATCAAGAGAGGGCTAAAAGCAAAATGTTACTACATTGTTGGTTGTTAATGAGATGGTTCCGCCAACCAGTTCTCATACCCGAGTTGTCAATAATTACCCTCATCAAATATATTTAATGGTGTTGAGAAATCCAGATAACTTCAGTTCCTTTGGCTCAAGTTGTCCATGACCGTGGACGCGGCTAATCGATTAGGTTTGAGTACTCTGCAGAGTTTTGCACACGTTCCCCACAAGATTTGATCGCCTCCGAGTATGTCCTCGTACTTCAGGGTGTTTGAAGACCGGATGATCAAAACATGGTCTTTCAACGGGTCCCTCTGAATCCCTGTCGGTGCCCATCCATTCCTACTGTTCTTCTACATCTGCTAGCACCGCCTGTCTAGAGTCGCCGTGTTGTCCAACCAAGTTAGAGCCCATAATGACTTGTGGGTGTGTAGGTAAGCCTTGGGTCTTGAAAATATCCGTCCGTCTCTTTGAGCCTGGGTGAAGCTTTCTGCAGGATGTCATGGCCGTCCCCAGCATCCCGGGTCATCCACTGGGTTCTCCAGGGAGCCGATCAACCGTCCTTCACCCAGTGCTGCATTTCGGTCGAGGTCTTGAAAATCTTGTCTTAACCGGCCTTGATTATTTAATCAACCTTGCATCACTCGTGTTATGAACTCAACCGAAATCCCGTCTACTCAAGCATAGCAATATGAAATTTGTCGTCCCAGGGCCAAGTATCAGGGTTGTTGTGTGCCTACCACATGATACTACAATCTATACTAAAATTTCCAAGTACCTAAGCAGCATGCAAATTTGGGCATAGGATGGTAGAACTACGATGCATAAAACATAGGTGATAGTATGATCAAAGTGACTTGCCTGGTGATGTTGACGAAGAAGAATTTCTCGAGAAATAACTTGATAGACTACTCGTCACTCTCCGATGAAATCTATATAACAAACATATCATTCACATAAGCACTCATACTAGCAATCATTCTAACAATCAAAACAAAAGAGAGAGCGAATAGGAATCCGAAAGAAACTTCAAATAAGACTAGGGGGTCTTCTACTACGTCAAACACTAAATAGTTTTTGTCTAACAGAAAATAATAACAAGGAACTAAGATATAAATTTAACTAAGATAAAATAAAGTATTTTTCACAAAACTATTTGAAAGTATTTCCAAACGGGATTTGAAACAGTGGAGAAACCAATTGCAAGTTAGTAAGGAACTAGAATTGATTTCATGGAAACAAATAAAAATAAAATAAAAACTTGTTGCAAAACTACTGTTTAACTAACAGAAACAAAACATAATAATCTTTCTGAAATAATAAAGAAAATATTTTAAAAACAATTCTAGAAAAGGAATTAGCCGCAATCCTAAAAGAGGTGAAACAGAAATTCTAGAAAAGAAACCATAAGCTAAAATACTCAAACAAATCTGAAATGTTTACCACTGATAAATAAGATCACTAGTGATCAGTAGCAAAAAGAATCAAATTAAAAGCTATTTTTAAACTCCTGGAATAAGCAAAACAAGGTTTAAACTAAATCTGATATAATTCAAATTCTAAAATTTCAAACATAGACAAATTATATGTTTTTAAAACCTACAGAAAATTTGTGATCTACTGGAAAAAGAATCAACATCATTGGACTTATGGATCAAAAGTTATGGGCTAAACAACATTGGAACATTTCTGTTTTTGGAATTAAACAGAAAAAAAATCCAACTAACGGACAGGGTGTACACATGGTGCTCTACACCGTAGGATCTAGATCTAAGGGCAGAACTACACAATAAAAAAACAGAACAAGTAAAATAAAAAAAAGGCAGGAGGAGTTACCTCGTGCTCCAGAGGAAGCACGGCGAGGCACTCCAGCGATGGGGAGCTCCGGCGGGATGGGGTCGCCGGCGAGGGTGGGGAAGGGGTTGCAGGGGGGCGGTGGAGGCTCCTGGGGGGAGGGAGGCAGGCAGGGGGAAACCTGCAGGGGGGGCCGACGGGAGGAGTTCTGGCTCCCTGGTCGTCGTGATGGGGAGGAGCAACAGCTATGGGCGAGGCTCAAGGCCGAGGGGTGGGGTGGGGTGGGGAGGCCGAAGTGATGGGAGGCGCGGCAGGGGTGCCAGGGGGGCGACGGGGTGGAGCTGGGGCGAGGCAGGGAGTGTCGAGGGGGCTCCCGGAGCTTCGGCTCCGGCGAGTTTAAGGCGGGTGGCACGCGAGCTAGAGGCGAGGATAGTGCGGGGTTTCGAGGGGAATGGAACGAGGAGGCCATGGGGGTTCTTATAGAGGCGACGGGAGGGGCTGGGAGGGAAAGAGCTTCGCGAATCCCGGTGGTGGGGATTCCTCTGTCCATGGCAAGGAAGGTTTCTGTGACGTGAGGGAGAGACAGAGGAGGAAGAAGATCTTCTGTTGGGCCAAAATAGGAAAACTCTTAATGGGCCACCTGGAGTTTCCAAATAAAAGTGATTCCTTTCCTATTTTTAAAACTAGGAAACTAAAGCGATAAAAGGGAATTCAAATCAATTCGGAATAAAGAGTTTCTATATACTAAAATTATCCGAAAAATAAAATATAAATGATGGGCGTTTTTCCACGGCAAAAATAAAAACTTCAGAAAAAATTATTTTCACAAATTTGCCTAAAAAAATTATTTTCTTTTGCAAATAATTTTCAAATGACCCTCTAAGTTTTAGGGTTCAAATAACTTTCTAAATGCCCGTGTTTTTGAGGGTCATGTTCCTCCGCTCTTTCTTGCATACAAGAATTTTGTCAGGCCATTTTCTCGGGGAAGAAAAATATAGAAGCAAGGGCAAATATTTTGAAAGGATTCAAATGCAAACTCCGTTCAAATTCTTCATAGTTGAAGAAGTCATGTCATCTTCTCTCTTTGCTTTTTAAATGATTGAATTTGAATTTACCGGAGAAGGGGAAAGTCATTTTATTCCCTCTCATTCAAAAGTTTTTGAAAAGGTTCAAATTTCACTCAAGTTTCAATCACTCAAGCAAACAAACAAACAATCTTATATTAATTATATTAACATTCCAAAATTTAAAATTTTGGGATGTTACATCAACAACGGGTTTAGCATCAAGTTCCATACTAATCTTGTGCTGACATAGAGTGGGACTAATGCCCTTCACATCATCAAGAGTATATCCAATATCAGCTCGGTGCTTCCTTAGAACTTTCAATAATCTTTCTTCTTCATGTTCTGGAAGGTTAGCACTAATAATAATAGGATATATCTTTTTCTCATCAAGATAAGCATATTTCAAAGTGTATGGTAATTGTTTTAATTCAAACACAGGATCACCTTTAGGTGGAGGGGGACCTCCTAGAGTTTCAGTAGGCAAATTGTGCTTAAGCAGAGGTTTTTGTTCGAAAAAGATTCTATCTATTTCGTTTCTTTCACGCATATGCAAATCATTTTTATGGTCTAGCAAATATTGTTCTAAAGGATCAGTAGGAGGTATAACAATAGAAGCAAGACCAATAATTTCATCTGTACTAGGCAAATCTTTCTTATGCGGTTGTCTACTAAGCTTGGAAAAGTTAAATTCATGAGATTCATCACCAAAGCTAACACCGACAATTTGTTTCATACAATCTATTCTGGCATTGACGGTGTTCAAGAAAGCTATACCAAAGATAATGGGACAAAAGTCATCTTGTGGGGAGCCAAGAACAAGAAAATCAGTAGGGTATTTTATCTTCCCACATAAGACTTCAACATCTCTGAGAATCCCAATTGGTGATATAGTATCTCTATTGGCACTTTTAATAGTAACATTTGTGTCTTCTATTTCAGCAGGTGCTATTTCATTCTTATTTTATCCATATAAGGAAAAAGGAATAGCACTCACACTAGCACCTAGGTCACATAACCCATGATAACAGTGATCTCCTATCTTAACTGAGACAACAGGCATGCCAACAACTGGTCTATGTTTATCTTTTTTATCCTGTTTGGCAATTCTAGAAGCTTCATCACAAAAGTAAATAACATGCCCATCGATATTATCAACCAAGAGATCTTTAATCCTAGCAACACTAGGTTCAACTCTAATTTCTTCAGCTGGTTTGGGTGTTCTAACATAACTTTTGTTAACCATGGTTGAAGCTTTAGTATGTTCCTTCATCCTAACACGGGAAGGTGGTTTTTCAATATAATATGTGGGAACGATTGGATCAACATTGTAAATGATAGTTTCTTCTTTAGATTTTATAGGTTCTTTAATCTCTCTTTCGTAGGTGGTGTTATTTAAACCACTTCTCCTTAGGGAGATCAACATGAGTAGAAAAAGATTCACAAAAGGAAGCTACTATCTCAAAGTCAAGTCCATATTTAGTGCTAAACTTATGAAAAGCATCGATATTCATAAAAGATTTAACACAATCAAACTTAGGTTCAATACCCGACTCTTTCCCTTTGTCGAGTTCCCAATCTTTAGAGCTGCGTTTATTTATTTCTGAAATATCTCACGGGAATTCAATAGTCTTCTTCATAAAAGAACCAGTACAAGAAGTATCGAGCATGGATTGATCATCACGAGAAAGTCGAGCCTAAAAATTCGGAATAATAATTTCTCTTGAGAGCTCATGATTGGGGCATGAATATAATATTGACTTAAGCCTCCCCCAAGCTAGAGCGATAATTTCTCCTTCACGAGGCCAAAATTAATATATATAATTCCGATCACGATGAACTAGATGCATATGATAAAGTTTTTGATGGAATTCCAATTTCAACCGATTCTAGTTCCAAGATCCAATATGATGGCATAGCCTATACCATGTCAATGATTTTCCCTTCAAATATAAAGGGAAAACCTTCTTCTTAGCTTCATCTCCGAGTAAACCTGCAAGCTTAAACAATCCACAAATTTCATCCACATATATCAAGTGCATATCAGGATGTTCGGTTCAATCTCCTGCATAAGGATTAGCTAGCAGTTGTTCTACCATACCCGAAGGAATTTCATATTCAATATTTTCATTAGGTGCAGTAGGTTGAGGGGAAACTAATTTTGGTTCCGGTCGAGGTGAAGATACCCCGAACAAACCGCTCAAAGGATTGTTTTCCATAGTAGGAAGTGACAATAAATTTCAGCATGTAGTAAAAATGTTTCCTTACCAAGAGCGCTTCACTCCCCGGCAACGGCGCCAAAAAATATCCTTGATGACCCACAAATATATGAGGTCAATTGTATCCTTTTCGATAAGTAAGAGTGTCGAACCCAACGAGGAGCATAAGGAAATGACAAGTGGTTTTCAACAAGTTAATGTCTGCAAGTGCTAAAATTGTAAGTAGTGGAATAGTTTGATAGCAAGATAATTTGTAACTAGCAAGTAACGATAGTAGTAAAAAAAGTGCAGCAAGGTAGCCCAATCCTTTTGAGGCAAAGAACAAGCCAAAACGTTCTCTTATGATAAGCAAAGTGTTCTGGAGGGTACACGGGAATTTCATCTAGTCACTTTCATGATGTTGGCTTAATTCGTGTTCGCTACTTTGATGATTTGGTATGTGGATGGAACGGTGCTTAGGTGTTGTTCTTACTTGAAACAACCTCCTACTTATGATTAACCCTCTCGCAAGCATCCACAACTACGAGAAAAGTATTCAGAATAAATTCTAACCATATCATTAAACTTTTGGATCCAATCGGTCCCTTACGGAATAGCGCACAAGATAGGGTTTAAGCTTCTGTCACTCTCGCAACCCATCATCTAATAACAACTCCACAATGCATTCCCTTAGACCCAAATTTGGTGAAGTGTCACGTAGTCGACGTTCACATGACACCACTAAGGGAATCCCAACATACATATCATCAAAATATCGAACACATATCAAGTTCACATGATTACTTGCAACGTGATTTCTCCCGTGACCTCAAGAACAAAAGTAACTACTCACAAATGATAAGCATGCTCACGATCATAGGGTATTAAATAGCATAATGGATCTGAACATATAATCTTGCACCAAATATACAATATAGTAATCAACTACAAGATGTAATCAACACTACTACTCACCCACAAGCACCAATCTACAGTTCCGGTACAAAGATTGAACACGAGAGATGAACTAGGGTTTGAGAGGAGTTGGTGCTATTGAAGATGTTGATGAAAATAGCCCTCCCAAAGATGGGAGAGTTGTTGGTGATGATGATTACGATGATTTCCCCCTCGGGGAGGGAAGTTCCCCCGGCGGAATTGCTCGGCCATACGACAAAAGTGCTCCTACCCAAGTTCCGCCTCGAGACGGCGGCACTTCATGCCGAAAGTCCTCTCCTCCTTTTTTCTAGGTCAACATGACTTATATTCTAGAAGAGGGGCACCGGAGGTGGGCCTAGGTGAGCACAACCCATTGGGGCGCGCCTGGGCTCCCTGGCTCGCCCAGGTGGGTTGTGCCCACCTGGTGGGCCCCCTCTGGTACTTATTTTTTCCGATATCCCTCATTATTCCATAAAAAATACTGATAAAGTTTCAACTCATTTGGAGTTGTTCAGAATAGGTAGCCTGACGTAGCTTGGTCCAGATTTCCAGCTGCCAGAATTCTCCCCCTTTGTGTATACCTTGCATATTATGACAGAAAAGGCATTAGAATTACTTAAAAAAGCATTATTATACAATAAAACGGTATCAATAATAGTAGGTAAACATGATGCAAAATGGACGTATGAGTGATCAACATGGAGATTTTTACCATTGAAACCACCTCATTTCACGTGATGATCGGACTTGATTTGGTGGATTTGGATCATGTTACACTCGAACAACCTGAGGGGTGTTGATTTGAGTGGGAGTTTTTATGTATTATGATTAACTGAACTCATTATCATGAACAATAGTCTAAGTTGTCTTTGCAAATTATGTTTTAGATCAATGGCTCGCGCATTAGCTCCCTAGAATTTTAATACCTTCCTAGAGAAAGCTAAGCTAAAAGATGATGGAAGCAACTTTGCAGACTGGGTGCGTAATCTGACGATTATCCCCACAGCTTCACAAAAGTCTTATGTCCTTGATGCGTCTCTTTGTGCGCCACCCCCTCCAGTGTCGTTTGTGGATGTTGTGAACGTTTGGTAGGCTCGTGCTAATGACTACTCAATAGTTTAGTGTTCCATGTTGTATGGATTAGAATCGGGACTTCAAAGGCATTTTGAACGTCGGGGAGCATATGAGATGTTCGAGGAGTTGAACTTTTTTTTCAAGAAGATGCCCAGATCAAGAGGTATGAGACCTCTGATAAATTCTATGTCTACAAGATGGAGGAGAAAAGTTCTGTCAGTGAGCACATACTCAGAATGTCTGGGTACTACAACTGTTTGACTCGGCTGGGAGTTGAGATGGTCACTGAGAGTGTTCTTCTATCACTGCCATCTAGCTACAAGAGCTTCGTGATGAACTATAATATGCAAGGGATGAACAAGTCCATCTCCCAGTTGTTCGCGATGCTAAAAGTCGCGGAAGTAGAAATCAAGAAGGAGCATCAAGTGTTGATGGTCAATAAAACCACAAGTTTCAAGAAGGGCAAGGTAAAGAAGGGTAACTTCAAGAAGAATGGCAAAGGAGTTGCCGCTCCTGTAAAGAAACCCAAGGCTGGACCCAAGCCTGGGAATGAGTGATTTTATTGCAAGGGAACTGGCCACTCAAAGCGGAACTACCCCAAGTATCTGGCTGATAAGAAGGCTAGTAATGTCAACAAAGTAATATATGATTTACATGTTATTAATGTGTACCTTGCTAGCTCTCGTAGTAGTACGTGGGTATTTGATATGAGTTCAGTTGCTCATATTTATAACTTGAAACAGGAACTACATGATAAATGGAGGCTCGAAAAGGATGAAGTGACAATGCGCACGGGAAATGGCTACAAGGTTGATGTGATCGCCGTCGGCATGCTTGCTCTTTGATTGCCACCGGGATTAGTGATGAACCTAAATAATTTTTATTTGGTGCTTGTGTTGAGCATGATCATTATATCTGTATCTTTTTTTATGCGAGATGGTTAGTCATTTAAATCAGAGAATAATGGTTGTTCTATTTATATGGGTAATATCTTTTAAGGTCATGCACCCAATGTGAATGGTTTATTCTTATTTAATCTCGATAGTGATGATACACATATTAATAACATTTATGCCAAAAGATGTGGAGTTAATAATGGTAGTACCACTTTCTTGTGGAACTGCCACTTAGGTCATATTGGTGTAAAATGCATGAGAAAGCTCCATGCTAATGTACTTTTGGAGTCAATTGATTTTGAATCACTTGACACATGCAAACCATACCTCATGGGCAGTATGACTAAAACCTTGTTTTCTGGTACAATGGAGCGGGAAAGTGACTTGTTGGAGATCATACATACTGATGGGTGCGGTCGAATGACTGTTGAGGTGCGCGGTAGAAATCGTTACTTTCTCACCTTCACCGATGATTTCACTAGATATGGGTATATTTACTTAATGAAGCCCAAGTCTAAAATGTTTGAAGAGTTCAAGGAATTTTAGAGTGAAGTTGAGAATCTTCGTAACAAGAGGATTACATTCCTGCAATCTGATCGAGGAGGATAATATCTGAGTTATGCGTTTGCCATGCACTTAAGATAGTGTGGAATTGTTTCATAGCTCACGCCTCCTAGAACACCACAACGTAATGGTATGTCTGGACGTCATAATCATACTTTATTAGATATGTTGCATTATATCCTGTCTCTTATCGATATGCCACTATCGTTTTGGGGTTATGCATTAGAGACAGCTACATTCACTTTAAACAGGGCTCCATTTAAATCCGTTGAGACGACGTCATATGAATTATGGTTTGAAAAGAAACCTAAGTTGTTGTTTCTTAAAGTTTGGGGTTGTGATGCTTATGTCAAAAAGGCTTCGGCATGATAAGCTCGACCAAAAGCGAATAAATGTGCCCACATAGGATACCCAAAGGAAATAGTTGGGTACACCTTCTATCTCAGATCCGAGGGGAAAGTGTTTGTTGCTAAGAATGGGTCCTTTCTCGAGAAAGAGTTTCTATCGAAAGAATTGAGTGGGAGGAAGATAGAACTTAATGAGGTTATTGAACTGTCACTTCAACCGGAGAGTAGCACAGTGCAGGAAGATGTTCTTGTGGCGCCTACATCAGTTGAACATGAAGCTGATGATGGTGATCATGAAGCTTCATATCAAGTTACTATCGAACCTCATAGGTTGACAAGGACACGTACTGCTCATGAGTGGTATGATAATCCTGTCTTAGAGATCATGTTGTTGCACAATGATGAACCTACGAGCTATGGAGAAGCGACGGTGGGCCCTCATTTCAACAAATGGTTAGAGTCCTGATACGTCTCCAACGTATCTATAATTTTGATTGTTTCCATGCTACTATATTATCCTTCTAGGATACTTTTTGAGTAATTATTTACCAATTTATATTATTTTTTAGCACTAACCTATTGACTCAGTGCCTAGTGTGAGTCCCTATTTATTGTTTATTTTTTGTTTTGAATAAAATACATATCCAACAGAATCCAAACGTGATAAAAATTTCTGAAATTTTCTTTTTAGAATATAAGTGAATTTTGGGAGTGAGAATCAACGCAAGACGGTGCCCGAGGGCCCCACAAGCTAACAGGGCGCGGCCAGGGGGTTGGGTGGCGCCCAGATAGCTTCTGCCTAGCCCTTAAGTTAGTAGGAACTCTCCTTTGGCCGCAAGAAAGATAATTTTCTGATACAAAATCCCCAAAAAATTTCAGCCCGCTCAGAGTTATGGATCTTCGTATATTTAATAAAAGATGAAGGGCCAGAAAACAGGTCGCGAAAATAGGAGAAAAACAGAGAGAGATCCAATCTCGGAGGGGCTGCTGCCCTTCGGGTGCCATGGCAGCCATGGACCAAAGTAGAAACCCCTCCTCCCACCTAGGGAGGAGGCCAAGGAAGAATAATAAGGAGGCGGGCTCTCTTTCCCTCTCTCCTGGTGGCGCCGGAGCATCGCTTGGGCAACCATCATGACGATGATTTACACGAACAACTTCGCCTCCGTCACCACCAACTCTCTCCTCCTCTAGGCAGCGGTGCAAAACGGGTCTTCATCACTGTAATCTCTACTTGAACATGGTAATTAATGCTACATATTATTATCCAATGATGTGTGGCTATCCTATGATATTTGAGTATATTTCTTTTGTCCTACAGGTTAACTGTGATATGATGTTGTTGATATGAGTTGTGTGTTGATATGGTGATGTCCTAAGGTGCCTTCTGTGAGGTGCACACGTGAGGATACACGCTGGAGGGTTTGCAATATGTTCATGATTTGGTTATAGTGGGTGGCGAGATTGACAGAAAGTTACACCCGAGTAAGGGAGTTGTGTGCGTATGGGAGCAAAGAGGACTTGATGTTTAGTGCTACGATTGCGTTTACCTTAATGACTTCTAGTAGTTGTGGATGCTTGCTAGAGGTCCAATCATAAGTGAATGTGACCCAAATACGGAAAGTCTGTTAGTGTATGCCTCTCCCTCATTGCATATGACGAGTATCTATCATGTTATATCCAATTGCCTATAGACAATATTTTTCTTACATTACACAAAAAAATTCTACTAAACAACCCCTAAATTATATTTCCATGCTCTTTTTTTTTTGCAAAACAGCAACTAACTTTTATTTACTTGCTCTTTATTTCCTTGCAAAACTATCTATCACACCTACTAAGTACTTCTAGTTTCTTTCCCGCAAAGTAGTTTCATACTTGTTCTAGGTAAAGTACATGTTAGTGTGCGTAGAGTTGTATAGGTGGTCGATAGAACTTGAGGGAATATTAACTCTACCCCTAGCTTCTTGTTGGGTTCGTCACTCTTACATATCCTAAAAGGCTACAAATAATCCCCTACACTTGTGGGTTATCAAGACCTTTTTCTGGTGCCATTGGCGGGGAGCAATAGCGTAGTGGTTGATATTCTCTTGTGTGCTTGTTTGCTTTATCACTAAGTAATTTTTATTTTCTTTTGTAAGTTGTTTTCTTGTTGGGGAACGTAGCATGGGAAACAAAAAATTTCCTACGCACACGTAAACCTATCATGGTGATGATCATCTATGAGAGGGAGATCGGATCCACATACCCTTGTAGATCTCTAAGCGGAAGCATTAATAAACGCGGTTCATGTAGTGGTACGTCTTCACGATCCGTCCCACGAACCGTCCCATGATCCGTCCCACGAACTGTCTCGTGATCCATCCAGATCAAGTGCCAAACGTACGGCACCTCCGCGTTCCGCACATGTACGGCTTGATGAAAATCTTCGCCTTCTTGATCCAGCAAGAGAGACGGGGATGTAGATGAGTTCCCCAGCAGCGCGACGGCACTCCGGTGGTGGGGGTGATCTATTCCTGCAGGGCTCCGCCCGAGCTCCCCAGAAAATATATCTAGAGGAAGAAGTACGAAGTAGAGGCTTAGGGTTGCACGTGGCAAAGTTGTGTCTCAAAAACAGCCATAAACCTCTATTATATATAGGAGGAGGGAGGGGGCAGCCCTTGCGCCACAAGGGAGGAGCCCTTGGGTCGGCCAAAGTGGAGGAGGGAGGAGTCCTCCTCCAATCCCACTTGGATTAGGACTCCTTCCTTAATTTCCCACCTCTTTTGGATTTTCCACTTTTTCCTCATGGGCTTTCCTTGGATGGCTTTGTCAGCCCATTATGCCTTATTGCGCAACCAATAAACCCATGTGGACCCCTTGGGGCGTGATGGGCCCACCCAGTGGTCCCTCGGAACCCATTCGCCACTCCCGGTACACTTTCGGCAATGCCCGAAAACCTTCCGGAATCCAAATACCAACTTCCTATATATCAGTCTTCGTTTCTGGACCATTCCGGAACTCCTCATGACGTCCGGGATCTCATCCGAGACTCCAAACAAAACTTCGGTCACCAACACATATAACTCAACCATACCGAAACGTCACCGAACCTTAAGTGTGCAGAGCCTGCGGGTTCGAGAACTATGCAGACATGACCTGATACACTCTCTGGTGAATAACCAATAGCGGGACCTGGATGTCCATATTGGCTCCCACATATTCTATGAAGATCTCTATCGGTTGAACCTCTATGTCAAGGATTCAGTTAATCCCATTTGTTGTTCCCTTTGTCCTTCGGTATGTTACTTGCCCAAGATTTGGTCATCGATATCTCCATACCTAGTTCAATCTCGTTACCGGCAAGTCTCTTTACGCGTTACGAAATACAAGATCCCGTAACTAACTCCTTAGTCACATTTCTTGCAAGGCTTTTTTGTGATGTTGTATTACCGAGTGGTCCCCGAGATACCTCTCCCTTACACGGAGTGACAAATCCCAGTCTTGATCCATGCCAACCCAACAGACACCTTTGGAGATACCTATAGAGAACCTTTATAGTCACCCAGTTATGTTGCGACGTTTGATAACCCACAAGGTATTCCTCTAGTGTACTAGACTTGCATGTTCTCATGGTCATAGGAACAGATACATTGACATGCAGAAAACAGTAGCATAAACTGACACAATCATACGCTACGTTTATAGTTTGGGTCTTGTCCATCACATCATTCTCCTAATGATGTGATCCCGTTATGAAGTGACAATACTTATCTATGGTTAGGAAACCTTAACCATCTTTGATCAATGAGTTAGTCAACTAGAGGCTTACTAGGGATAGTGTTTTGTCTATGTATCCACACATGTATTTGTGTTTCCAATCAATACAATTATAGCATGGATAATAAACGATTATCATGAACAAAGAAATATCATAATAACTAATTTATTATTTCCTCTAGGGCATATTTCCAATAGTCTCCCACTTGCACTAGAGTCAATAATCTAGTTCACATCAGTATGTGATTTTAACGAATCCAACACCCATACAGTTTTGGGGTTTGATCACGTCTTGCTTGTGAGACAGGTTTTAGTCAATGAGTCTGAACCTTTCATATCTGTGTGTGCTTTACAAATCTCTATGTTATCCCGTAGATGCTGCTACTACGGGCCATTTAGAACTATTCCAAATGACTGCTCCACTATACGAATCCGCTTTACTCCTTAGAGTTATTCGGATTAGTGTCAAAGCTTGCATCGATGTAACCCTTTACGACGAACTCTTTAATCACCTCCATAATCGAGAGAAAATCCTTAGTCCATTAGTTACTAAGGATAACTTTGACCGTTGTTTAGTGATTCAATCCTGGATCACTCTTTGTACCCCTTGACAGACCTATGGCTAGGCACACATCACGTGCGGTACACAGCATGGCATACTTTAGAGCCTATGGCTAAGGCATAGGGGACGACCTTCGTCCTTTATCTTTCTTATGCCATGGTCGTGCTTTGAGTCTTACTAAAATTTGTAAAAAAAAAATTGTACCTTACAACACAGCCAAGTACTCCTTCTTTGCTGATCTATTTTGAACTCCTTCAATAAACTTGTCAAGGCATGCATTTCATTGAAAGTTCTATTTAGCGTTTTGATCTATCTCTATAGATCTTGATGCTCAATGTTCCAGTAGCTCTATCCAGCTTTTCCTTTGAAAAACTCCTTTCAAATAACCCTTTATGCTTTCCTGAAATTCTACATTACTTCCGATCAACAATATGTCAACCACATACACTTATCAGAAATTATATAGTGCTCCCACTCACTTCTTTGGAAATACAAGTTTCTCATAAACCTTGTATAAACCCAAATGTTTGATCATCTCATCAAAGCGTACATTCCAACTCTGAGATGCTTGCACCAGTCCATGGAAGGATCGCTGGATCTTGCATACTTGTTAGCATCCTTAGGATCGACAAAACCATACAACCTTTCCTCAAGGAAACCGTTGAGGAAACAGTGTTTTGACATCCTATGTGCAATATTTCACAAATAATGTAGCAACTGCTAACATAATTTCAACATACTTTTAGCATCGCTACGAGTTAGGAAGTCTCATCATAGTCAACTCTTTGAACTTGTCGGAAACATCATTTCTATAAGTCGAGCTTTTCTTAATGGTGACATTTCACCATCATCGGCTGTCTTCCTTTTAAAGATCCATATGCACTTAACACTCTTACGACCATCAACTAATTCTTTCAAAGTCTACACTTTGTTTTCATACATGGATCCTCTCTCGGATTTCATGGCCTCGAGCCATTTGTCAGAATCCAGGCCCACCATCGCTTCTACATAGCTCGTTGGTTCATTGTTGTTCAACAACATGACCTCCAAGACAGGGTTACCGTACTACTCTGTAGCAGTACGCGACCTTGTCGACCTACGAGGTCTGTAGTAACTTGATCTGAAGCTTAATGATCACTATGATCAGTTTCCACTTCAATTGGCGTATGTGCCACACGAACAACTTCCTCCGCCCTGCTACACATTGGTTGAAGTTACAGTTCAATAACCTCATCAAGTTCCACCACCCTCCCACTCAATTCTTTCGAGAGAAACCTTTCCTCGAGAAAGGACCCGTTTCTAGAAACAAACACTTTGCTTCCGGATATGGGATAGGGGATGTACCCAACTGTTTTGAATATCCTATGAAGATGCATTTATCCGCTTTGGGTTCGAACTTATCACATTGAAACTTTTTCACATAAGCGTCGTAGCCCGAAACTTCCAAGAAACGACAACTTAGGTTTCTCCAAACCATAGTTCATACGGTGTCATCTCAACGGAATTACGTGGTGCTCTATTTAAACTGAATGCGGTTGTCTCTAATGCCTAACCCAAAACGATAGTGGTATTTCGATAAGACACATCATAGTATGCGCTATATCCAATAAGGTGCGGGTATGACGTTCGGACACACCATCACACTATGGTGTTCTAGGTGGCATGAATTACAAAAAAAATCCCACATTGTCTTAACTGTGTACCAAAACTTGCAACTCATATATTCATCTCTACGATCATATCGTAGACGGTTTATCCTCTTGTCACGACGATCTTCACTCTTAAATAGCTTTCAAATTTTCAATATTTCAGACTTGTGATTCTTCAAGTAAATACTCGTGTATCTACTCAAATCGTCGATGAAGTAAGAACATAACGATATCCACTGCGTGCCTCAGCAATCATTGGACTGCACACATCAAAAATGTATTACTTCCAACAAGTTACTTTCTTGTTCCATCTCACTGGAAAACGAGGCCTTAAGTATCTTGCTCATCTGGTATGTTTTGCATGTCTCAAGTGATTCAAAATCAAGTGAGTCCAAACGATCCATCTGCGTGGAGTTTCTTCATGCATTTATACCAATAGGTATGGTCTGCATGTCTCAAACGTTTCAAAAACGAGTGAGCACAAAGATCCATCAGCATGGAGCTTCTTCATGCATTTTATACCAACATGACTCAAGTGGCAGTGCCAGAAGTAAGTGGTACTATCATTACTACTTTGTATCTTTTGGCATCAATGTTATGAACATGTGTAGCACTCCGATCGAGATTCATTAAACCATTGAAGGTAATTATTTAAACAAATAGAATAACCATTATTCTCTTTAAATGAATAATCATATTGCAATAAACACGATCCAATCATGTTCATGCTGAACGGAAACACCAAATAACAATTATTTAGGTTTAACACCAATCCTGATGGTAGAGGGAGCGTGCGATGTTTGATCACATCAACCTTAGAATTACTTCCAGTACACATCGTCACCTCACCCTTTCTATTATCCTTTTAATCCGTAGCTATAACTTCGAGTTACTAACACTTAGCAACTGAACCGGTATCTAATACCTTGGTGCTACTAGGAATACTAGTAAGGTACACATCAATATCAGGTATATCTGATATACTTTTGTCGACTTTGCCAGCCTTCTCATCTACCAAGTATCTAGGGTAGTTCCGCCTTAGTGACCGTTTCCCTCATAATAGAAGCACTTAGTCTCGGGTTTGGGTTCAACCCTAGGTTTCTTCACTAGAGCAGCAACTGTTTTGTCGTTTCATAAAGTATCCCTTCTTGAAACTAGTGGTTTTACTAACCATCAACAATTGATGTTCCTACTTGATTTCTACTTCTGCAGTGTCAAACATTACGAATAGCTCAAGGATCATCATATGTATCCTTGATATGTTATAGTTCATCGCGAAGCTCTAGTAGCTTGGTGGCAGTGACTTTGGAGAACCATCACTATCTCATCTGGAAGATCAACTCCCACTCGATTCAAGCGATTGTAGCACTCAGACAATCTGAGCACATGATCAACGATTGAGCTTTTCTCCCTTACTTTGTAGACAAAGAATCTTGTCGGAGGTCTAATACCTCTTAACAAAGGCACGAGCATGAAATCCCAGTTTCATCTCCTGGAACATCTCATATGTTACGTGACGTTTCAAAATGTCTTCGGCGCCCCAATTCTAAGTCGTTAAGCATTTCACACTGAACTATCACGTAGTCATCAAAAAACGTGTATGTCAGATGTTCGCAACATCCACAGACGACGCTCGAGGTTCAGCACACCGAGCGGTGCATTAAGGATGTAAGCCTTCTGCGCAATAATGAGGACAATCCTCAGTTTACGGACTCAGTACGCAAAATTGCTACAATCATCTTTCAACTAAATTTTCTCGAGGAACATATAAAAATAGTAAAGCTACAGCGCAAGCTACAACATAATTTTCTCGACGAACATATAAAAACATTAGAATCATATTACTAATAACTCCCTCTCAAAATAGACATCCCTCTAGTCATTTGAGTGGCGCATGACCCAAATCCACTAACTCAAGTCCGATCATCACGTGAGTTGAGTACAATTTCAGTGGTGAACATCTCCATGTTGATCATATCAACTATATGATTCATGCTCGACCTTTCGGACTCTTGTGTTCCGAGGCCATGTCTAAACATGCTAGGCTCGTCAAGTGTAACCCGAGTGTTCTGCGTGTGCAACTTTTTTGCACCCGTTGTATGTGAACGTTGAGTCTATCACACCCGATCATCACGTGGTGTCTCGAAACGATGAACTGTCGCAACAGTGCACAGTCGGGGAGAACACAATTTTATCTTGAAATTTTAGTGAGGGATCACCTTATAATGCTACCGTCGTTCTAAGAAAGATAAGGTGCATAAAAGGATTAACATCACATGAAATTCATAAGTGACATGATATGGCCATGATCTTGTTCTTCTTGATCTCCATCACCAAAGCACCGGCGTGATCTTCATTGTCACCGGGGCCACACCATGATCTCCATCATCGTGCCGCCATCGAGGTTGTCATGCTATCTATGCTATCACTACTAAAGCTACAACCTAGCAATATAGTAAACGCATCTGCAAGCACAAACGTTAGTTTAAAGACAACCCTATGGCTCCTGCCGGTTGCCGTAGCATCGACGTGCAAGTCGATATTTAACTATTACAACATGATCATCTCATACATACAATATATATATCACATCATGTCTTTGGCCATATCACATCACATGCATACCCTGCAAAAACAAAATAGACGTCCTCTAATATGTTGTTGCATGTTTTACTTGGCTTCTATGGGTATCTAGTATGATCGCATCTTACTTATGCAAAACCACAACGGTGATGGGAAAATTGTTATTTAACCTCTCTCCAAGGACCGCCTCGGTCAAATCCGATTCAACTAAAGTTGAAGGAACATACACCCGCCAGTCATCTTTATGCAACAAGTAGCATGTTAGTCGATGAAACCGGTCTCTCGTAAGCGTACGAGTAAGGTTTGTCCGGGCCGCTTCAATCCAACAATACCGCCGAATCGAGAAAATACTAAGAAGGGCAACAAATCGAACATCAACGCCGACAAAAACTTTTGTGTTCCACTCGAGATTACATCTACGCCTGAACCTAGATCTGATACCAATGTTGGGGAACATAGCATGGGAAACAAAAAAACTCCTACGCACACGAAAACCTCTCATGGTGATGATCATCCATGAGAGGGAGACCGTATCCACATACCATTGTAGATTGCTAAGCGGAAGCGTTAATAAACGCGGTTGATGTAGTGTTACGTCTTCATGACCCATCCCACAAACCGTCCCACAATCCGTCCCAAGAACCGTCTCGTGATCCGTCCCGATGAAGTGCCAAACAGACGGCACCTCCGTGTTCCGCACACGTACAACTCGATGACGATCTCCTCCTTCTTGATCCAGCAAGAGACGCGGGGATGTAGATGATTTCCCTAGCAGCGCGACGGCGCTCCGGTGGTGGTGGTGATCTATTCCTGCAGGGCTCCGCCCGAGCTCCCCAGAAAACCGATCTAGAGGAAGAACTACGAAGTAGATGTTTAGGGTTGCACGTGGCAAAGTTGTGTTTCGAAAACAGGCCTAAACCTCTAGTATATATAGGAGGAGGGAGGGGGCAGGCCTTGCGCCACAAGGGAGGAGCCCTTGGGTCGGCCTATGTGGAGGAGGGAGGAGTGCTCCTCCAATCCCACTTGGATTAGGACTCCTTCCTTAATTTCCCACCTCTTTTGGATTTTCCACTTTTTACTCATGGGCTTTCCTTGGATGAATTTGTTAGCCCATTATTCCTTATTTCGCATCCAATAAACCCACGTGGACCCCTTGGGGCGTGGTGGGCCCACCCAGTGGGCCCCCGGAACCCATTCTTCACTCCCGGTACACTGCTAGCAGTGCCCTAAAACCTTCCGGAATCCAAATACCCACTTCCTATATACCAATATTCGTTTCTCAACCATTCCGGAACTCCTCATGACATCCGAGATCTCATCCGGGACTCCGAACAAAACTTCGGTCACCAACACATATAAGTGAAATATACCAAAACGTCACCGAACCTTAAGTGTGCAGACCCTGCGGGTTCGAGAACTATGCAAACATGACCTGAGACACTCTCTAGTCAATAACCAATAGCGGGACCTGCATTTCCATATTGGCTCCCACATATTCTACGAAGATCTCTATCGGTTGAACCTCTATGTCAAGGATTCAGTTAATCCCATATGTTGTTCGCTATGTCCTTCGGTATGTTACTTGCCCGAGATTCGATCGTCGGTATCTCCATACCTAGTTCAATCTCGTTACCGGCAAGTCTCTTTAATCGTTCCATAATACAATATCCCGTAACTAACTCCTTAGTCAAATTGCTTGCAAGGCTTGTTGTTTTGTTGTATTACCGATTGGGCCCCGATATACCTCTCCGTTACACGGAGTGACAAATCCCAGTCTTGATCATGCCAACCCAACACACACCTTTGGAGATACCTGTAGAGCACCTTTATAGTCACCCAGTTACGTTGCGACGTTTGATAACCCACAAGGTATTCCTTCAGTGTCCGGGAGTTGCATGATCTCATGGTCATAGGAACAGATACATTGACATGCAGAAAACAATAGCAATAAACTGAGACGATCATACGCTATGTTTATAGTTTGGGTCTTGTCCATCACATCATTCTCCTAATGATATGATCCCGTTATCAAGTGACAACACTTGTCTATGGTTAGGAAACCTTAACCATCTTTGTTCAACGAGCTAGTCAACTAGAGGCTTACTAGGGACAATGTTTTGTCTATGTATCCACACATGTATTTGTGTTTCCAATCAATACAATTATAGCATGGATAATAAACGATTATCATGAACAAAGAAATATAATAATAACTAATTTATTATAGCCTCTAGGGCATATTTCCAACATTTCTATCTTTAGTAATGGGTAGGAAATGCAAAATACCAAAAAAATAGTTGTACTTGCTAACCAAGTGGTTGAGGAACCACCCAAAATGTATCCTTCTGTTTAAGCTTATTACATGGATCATCTTCGACCCCTTTGTGCTCATGCTGAAAACCCAACTATCGGCGTCAAAACCGGCAGATCTCGGGTAGGGGTCCCGAACTATGGAGCTTAGATCGATGGGTTGCAAGGAGAGGGGGAGACTCTGTTTACCCAGGTTCGGGCCCTCTTGAGGAGGTAAAATGCTACGTCCTTCTTGATTATATTGATGGGGAACGATGATTACAAAATTGATCTGCCACGAGATCGTATGAGCTTTACCCTAGATGAGATAATCTCCCCCTATGTACAAGGGCTTCTGGTTTATGTAGACACCACGACCCCTAGGGTTACATGTTACCGACATAGATCGGTAGTAGACGGGCTGAACAAGTCATCTTCTTCTTGGAGTGCACGCCTGTCTTTGGAGCTTTCCATCCTGATCACGTAGTCGTCAGATAATCCGGTTCTTCAATAATGCACCCCATATGATTGCTCATGAGGGGCAACCCGACTGCCCCGAGGAACCCTTAATCCAGAACTCCCTGAGTAGCCCCCGAACTGGCCTTCAACGCTGATGAGTGTGGTCTTCGGCAGCAGAGCACATAAACAAATCAGCTTGCACGACGAGTTCACTTTATATTAGGCCAACATCGGCTTAGTCATTTCACCGACATAGTGTTATCAAAAGCAGGCATCATAAAATCCTGAGGCTATTAACAGCCCGAAGGTGAATACTAACTCATTATGACAACTCTTCTCGCGAAAAAGTCACAATAAAGAGTAATGAGTAAAACTTGAGTCATGGCTCGAGGACACTTTCCCCGTGGCACATTCCATCATCAATAGAGATCTTGTCCCGCATTTAAGGGGATTTTGATTTAAATGACCCGAGCCAATCTACACATGGCCCAACAGTGCGGTTGTTTCGGGAAGTGGAGGAGCTGGTGGCGTAGTAAGCGGAAACACTTGGTTTCGCGACCTCCCTGTTTAGAAGGGGAAAAAGACATAAAGCCCACCACAAGCATTCCAAACCCTTGATCCTTCTTCTTCCTCGCTCAAGCGCCTAGATCCATTCCGCTTCCCATCTCTCTAGTCGCCCACAATCTCAAGCCCCTCAATGGCCAGCTCAGGCGCTCATGGCAAATGGGAGGTCTCGAGCATCTCCGAATGAGACATTCAGGAGCTGAAGCGGTGCGGCTACATCGCCACTTCCGTCGCCCACCGAGCACCAGAAAAGGGCCAGGTGGTTCCTAAGACAAGGCCTGTGGAGTGGGTAGTGTTCATCCCCCACTTCCTCCGGGGACTGGGCTTCCCGCTCCACCCTTTTGTCACACGCCTCATGTTTTACTATGGGGTGGATTTTCATGATCTCCCCCCAAACTCTATCATGCACATATTGTTCTTTGATACGTCTTTGTCGTATTTTTAATTTTTGATTGTTTCATGGCAATATTCTACAACTTTCATATAATTTTGGCAACTTTTTATACTATTTCTGGGACTAACATATTGATCCAGTGCCCACTGTCAGTTCCTGTTTGTTGCATGTTTTTTGTTTCGCAGAAAATCCATATCAACCGAAGTCCAAATGGGATAAAAAGTTATAGAGATGTTTTTTTGGAATATATGTGAATTTTGGGAGGTGGAATCAACAAAAGGCGGAGCCCGAGGGGCCCACAAGCCATAGGGCCGCGCCCTAGGGAGTAGGGCACGCCATGGTGGCTTGTGGTCACCCTATAAGGCGGTTGGTGCCCTTCTTTCTTCTCAAGAAAGCTAATATCCGAATAAAAATCGTGTTAAATTTTCATCCCAATCGGAGTTACTGATCTTCGGGAATATAAGAAACGGTGAAAAGCCAGAATCTGAAATGCAGAAACAGAAAGAAACAGAGAGATATCCAATCTCGGAGGAGCTCTCGCCCCTCCGCCGCCATGGAGGACAAGGACCAGAGGGTAAACACTCCTCCCATCTAGGGGGGAAAGGAAGAAGAAGGAGGGTGGCTCTCTCCCTCTCTCTCTCGGTGGCACCGAAACACCGCCGGGGCCATCATCGTGAAGGCGATCTACACAAACAACTTTGCCGCTGTCATCACCAACTCTCTCCCCCTCTATGCAGCGGTCTAACACCCCTTCTCACTGCTGTATATTATTATTTCCCAATGATGTAGGGCTATCCTATGATGTTTGAGTAGATATGTTTTGTCCTATGGGTTGATTGATGATCATGATTGGTTTGAGTTGCATGTTTTATTATTCGTGCTCTCCTATGGTGCTCTCCGCGTCGCGCAAGCGTGAGGGATCCCCACTATAGGGTGTTGCAATGTGTTCATGATTTGCCTATGGTGGGTTGCTTGAGTGACAGAAGTATAAACTCGAGTAGGTGGGTTGTTGCATATGGTAGTAAGAGAGGACTTGATACCTTATAATGCTATGGTTGGGTTTTACCTTAATGATCTTTAGTAGTTGCGGATGCTTGCTAGATTACAATCATAAGTGCATATGATCCAAGTAGAAAAGGTATGTTAGCTTATACCTCTCCCTCATATAAAATTTCAATAATTATTACCGGTCTAATTATCGATTGCCTAGTTGTTTCTTTATCTAAACATCCCCTAGTTTTGATTTACGTGTTCTATATTTTCTTGCAAATCTATCCTATCACACCTACAAAGTACTTCAAGTTTCATACTTGTTCTTGGTAAAGCGAACGTAAAGCATGGACAAAGTTGTATCGATGGTCGATAGAACTTGAGGGAATATTTTTTCTACCTTTGGCTCCTCGTTGGGTTCGACACTCTTATCGAGAAAGGCCACAATTGATCCCCTATACTTGTGGGTTATCAAGACATTTTTCTGGCTCCGTTGCCGGGGAGCAATAGCGTGGGGTAAATATTCTCGTGAGTGCTTGTTTGCTTTATCACTAAGTAGATTTTATTTGCTATTTAAGTTATTCTCTATCATTAGTTATGGATATGGAACACGAAATACCAAAACAATTAGGTGTACTTTCTACTCATGGAGATGGGAAACCTCCTAAAACCCTCGATGCTCATTATGTGGAAGATATTATGTACTACTTTAATAATCCGGAGAAAACCCATTCAATTATATAATGGGAGACACGTTGGATCAACGTGAATACTTTAGCAATTATCGCTTGACTCAAAAAGGGAAACTGCTATGGGATCAAATTCATATGTTGAAATGGTATGCTTGAGATATGATATTACTTGTTGCTCTAGGATCAAGGCTAAACACCTTCCCTTTTCATGTAAATATAATGATAATGAAACCTTGGCTTCTTATGCTAACACTATATATGATTATTATGATGTGGAACAAATATAAGAGTTTGTTGCTTTTAAGGGTGCTTATGAAATTGAAGCTTTGTTTGAGAAGTATGAAGATTATGATGATCATGTTTACCGATCTCAAAATTTGGCTATGCTTCATTATTGTTATGCCAATTATGAATATAATTCCATATTGGATTTATTGAGAAAGTCTCCGCTATCCAAGAAGAGACTAATATTTTGCAGGAATCTATGGAAGAAGAAATTGATGACACTTTGAGCTCATCAGATGAAAACGATGAGGAGGAGAGCGAAGAACAAAAGGAGGAAGAGCGGATTAGCTACCCGTCCCCACCTTCTAATGAGAGTAACTCTTCCACTCATACATTGTTTAATTTTCCTTCGTGCTTACCGAAGGATGAATGCTATGATAATTGCTATTATCGTTGGTTTCATTTGAAATATCCCTTTGTGATGAACTTGGTGCTTGCTATGCTTGTGGCCATGATGCCAATATGAATGATGATTATGCAGATGAACTTGCTATAATTCCTTATGTTAAGAATTAAATTGTTGCTATTGCACCCACAAATGATAGTCCGATTATCTTTTTGAATTCTCCCAACTACACTATATTGGAGAAGTTTGCACTTATTAAGGATTACATAGATAGGTTGCCTTTTACTATTACACATGATGAATTTGGTAGATATAATCTGCATGTGCTTGCTGCTCCGACTTGCAATTATTATGAGATAGGAACTACATCTCCGCCTCCTTATGTTTCCAATACGATAAAATTGCAAGAAATTGTTTATACTATGCATTGGCCTTTACATTGTGTGCATGAATTGTTCTTTTATGACATGTCGATGGATAGGAAGAGAGTTACTCTGACGCCCTCGGTTTAATCATACGCTAATCATACACGCAAATGCGTACGATCAAACCCAAGGACTCACGGGAAGATATCACAACACAACTCTAGACACAAATAAAATAACATCAGCTTCATATTACAAGCCCGGGTCCTCGAGGTCTAGAATACGGAAGCTCGATAAACACATGAGTCAGCGGAAGCAACAAATATCTGAGTACAGATATAAAACATGGGGTGCCTTAGAGAAGGCTAGCACAAAAGATACAACGATCGAACGAGGCGAGGCCTCCTGCCTGGGAACCTCCTAACTACTCCTGATCATCAACGGCCTCCACGTAGTGGTAGGCACCGTCGGGGTAGCAGTAGTCATCGGCGAGGACCTCCATCTCCCGTGCTCCATCATCTGGTCGCAGCAAACGGATCAAGGGGACAAGGGGGGAGCAAAGCAGCGGCGAGTACTCATCCATAGTACTCGCAAGTCTTACATCAGAACTATTCTAAGTATGCATCAGTATCAAAGGGGGGTGCTATATGTGGACTGACTGCAACAATGCGAGAATAGAGAGTGAAGGCCTAGTCCTATCGAAGACTAGCATCTTCAAGGTCTTGCAGCAATAGACGAGAGTAGAACAGGGGTAAAACATAATAGTCATATTGTTGCGGCAATATTAAAGTGAGGTCACGCCTAAAGATCCTCCCTCGACTCCCTGAAAGGAAGCAATCCCGAGGCAAACTAAATCCAGTTAAGTAACAATTGTAGTTGTATAAGATCGGGGCACAACTCCAAGTCGTCATGTAACCGTGGACACGGCTATCCGAATAGTTAATTTCATCCCTACAGGGGTGCACCACATGTCCCGTCACGCTCGATAACACTCTAGCCGGATATACTTTTCTGGTCCTGTCCGGCCTCGGAATATCGACACGTCGCAACCCCACCTAAGACTAATCAGAGAGGTCTGCCCGCTGATCTAAATCTTAAGCGCAAAGGGTTCATGGGCCCAGTTCCCCTCCGTGCTCCTGCATGATGCGAGGGCGGTCGACGTTAGTCCTAGCATCCCTTAATCACAAGCGCAATGCATCTCAGGACCACTTGGGTGCGCGCCACTACGATTGCTGACATCTGAAAAGCTTCGGCTGATACCGCGACGCCGAGTACCCATAATTCTTCCCGCGTAGCAGGTTAGTGCGAAAAGGTCTCCGACCAACCCAGATCAAATACCCAAATCCATTAACATTTTAATTAGGCCATCAACACAGACTCATGGGAATCCACCCGTCTTACAACTAATCACCAATGATCCTAGTAACATGGTCGAGTAACTATGTGGTTATAACATCGGGGGAATCCAAGGTATCACCCTCGTTGGATTCTGAACGATGCATCCGTCAAGGTGGGCTTAGATGAATCCACCTTGGGGGTCCCACACTTGAGGGGTTGTATGACAGAGGCATCGTCGGGAATGGTGAAAGAGGAATCACCCTCGATAACCCGGGCCGACTAGCTATACTACAGAGATATCATCAGGAGTACATAGCGAGGTGTCACCCTCGGTACCCGATAGTATCTCTGTAGCGTCGTACAACTAAGGGGGTGTATGTGCTATGTCGGGTCTGGCTCATCGATCAGGGATCGAGATTTGATAACCAGCGGGGCAACTGAACTACGGGGTCAGAGGGGATGACTGCTCCACCTATACTAAGCATATTAAAGGTATAGGACTGAAAGTAGCAGTTCATCAAAAATAGGCTATGCATCAGATATAGGAGCTAACTACAACAATAGAAAAATACTAATGCAAGCAGTAGGAAGAAAGACATAGGCGATATAGGAATGATCAAGGGGGGTTTTCTTGCCTTGCTACTCTGCGGCAAAGGACTGATCGGCAGGGTCGTAAATGTACCCGACAGCAGCGTCAGTCTCGGGGTCTACCGGTAAGAAGAGGGTGAAGAAACAATAAATAATAGCAACAATGCAACACAAAGCATGACATGGCAAGATGAAGGCTAGACATGAGCTAACGCAGCAACATCCGTCATAGACGGGTCAGAAGAATATCTGACGATATTTTTCGGGTCTCGGGCTACTACCGGTCATACTGGAAACGATGGAAATGTTCCATGTTGCTATGCTATTGACACGTGATAGACGAATGGACATTGTATCCGGGTTTGTCTCGTTCTGCTGATCAACTTTCATGTTGAAAATATTTTGATCTCACTTACGGATTATTTTATATTACTTTTCAAAGTTTTATTAATTATTTAGGAAATAAAAACAGATTTAAATAATTTAATAAAATACTATTATGACATCAACAGTTGACTGGTCAACTCACGAGTGGGTCCCGAACGTCATAGGCACAAGTTTTAATTAAGATTAAATATTAATTAATCAGATTAATTTAGTGGGGGACCCACGTGTCATACTCTAATTATTCTAATTACCCAATTAATTAATTAACTAATATATCTATTTATTTATTTAATAAAAGTATTATTTTTAGATTTATGTTTTAATTTTCACCTAACTTAAAGAGAGGGTGTGGGGCCTCCCTGTCATAGACAGCGGGGTCCGTTGGCCCCACCGGTAAGTGGCTTTAAGCCAAATACACATTTTTACTCACCGATACATATACAAACAAATAACGTATTCTCCATATACCTATATACGCGAATACATACATCGTGCATCTCATACATACAAAATACATACGACGTTTTTATACATACATACATTCGCAATACAACCTTTATTTTTATTTCTTTTTCTCACATCTCACATCTCCCACCTCTCTGTTAACAGAGAGAACTCCACGGAGAGAGAGCTACATGTCCATGATCTCCTACACGAACCTAACGGCGTCGGGTCGGAGTGCCGTCTGCCGGAACCGAACCGGGACGGCGCGAGGAAGGAGATGGTGGGAGGAGCCCGAGGAGGGGCTCACCGACGTTGACGAGAGGGCCCGGTGAAGCCCGAGTTCTCGTGAGGCGGAGGTGACGGTGAGGAGGAAGACGATGCGTTGACGGTGGTGCCGGTGCCGGTGAGGACGAATGCTGGCGAGGAGAGCCGCCGAGAGGGGCCCCGGTGAGGAGGGGCCCCCGGGGATGAAGGGCTGCTGGAGGGGCTCCCGGGGCCACGGTGGGGCGGTGCAGGGGAGGGAGGCTGACGGGGCTTGCTGGGGAGGGCCGGTCGGGGTGGCTCCTTGGTCCGACCGGCGGGGCTCCCGGCGGATCTTGAGTGGGTTGTAGGGGCTCTCTCTCTCGTCTCTCGCGGGGAAGGGGCTCGGTCCCGGTGGGAGACCGAGGAAGGGGCTGCCATGAGGGGAGTTGCCCTGGGGGAGGGAGTGGTCGTGGAGGGCGGGGGCCGACGGGGGGATCTCGGGGTCGCGGGAGAGGAACGGTGCGTGGGTGTTGCTGCGGAGAGAGAGAGAGAGGAGGGGTTCAGTGCATGGGAAAAAGGAATTGTCGGTGGGGGGTGGATCGGGCTGGGACGAGGGAGAGAGTAGGTCGGGGGGTTTCCTCTCGTGGGTCTCGTGGAGCGGAGAGGACCGAGACGAGGGGGGCCCTCGGTTGCGTGGTCGGTGGGAGGGGTGTGAGGGAGGGGGCTCATGGGGAGGGAGCCCCTCGGTGGATCAATGGGATCCAGGGGATCGAGCGTGGGGCGCTCCCGTGGCGGCGGCAGATGGGAACGGGAGGAGCAGGGGGTGCGCTACGGTTCGGGTGGGAGTAGCCGGCTGGGCCACTTTAGCCCAGTCGGCGAGGGGCTCGGTTTTTTTTATCATTTGTTTTTCTTTATTTTATTTTTTGACATTCTATTATTATTATTTTCTTATATATATATATCTTTCTGTTCTAACTATATAGGACTTTTAATACCATTAAAAACGTTCGATTTATTTTATAACTTATTAGGGAATTTCAATAACTCTCCCGACATTTTTACTTAACATCACAAAACGTTTCTCGTTCGACTTTATTTTTAAATTTCGAACTCGTCTTGGTTTTCGACTAATATGAGATCCATGATAGAAATCACGGTGACGTGGCAGCATTAGAGTGGGATTACTGTAGCTTGATCACAAGGGTTACTGTAGCCTAATCCAGGGATGTTACAACTCTCCCCTACTAACAAGAATTCTAGTCCCGAGAATTAAGAGGTAGAAGGAGAAAAGCTCGGGGTATTCATCACGGAGATGATCCGCGCGTTCCTAAGTGGCTTCATCTTCAGAATTATTTGACCACTTCACTTTAAAGAACTTGGTGACTTTGCGACGAGTCTTACGTTCAGCCCGGTCGAGAATGCGGATCGAGTGTTCTCTATAAGAGAGGTTTTGTTGCAGTTGTAGCATATCATGATCCACTTTTCGAATAGGATTCTTGAAGGAGCGGCGGAGCTGAGATAGATGGAAGACATCATGAACCTAGGAAGGATTTGACGGCAGAACCAATTAACAAGTCACTTTTCCACGCCTTTCGAGAACAGTGAAAGGACCAATATAGCAAGGAGCTAACTTGCCCTTGATTACAAAACGGTGTGCGCCTCTCATTACTGTGACACGAAGATAAGCCTTTTCGCCAGGTTGATAGACCATATCTTGATGATGACGGTCGTATTGACTCTTCTGACGAGACTGAGTAGCCTTCATATTCTCAAGAATAATGCAGACTTGATCTTCGGCATGTTGGATAATATCCAGATCGAAGAGTGATCATTCCGTTGGACGATGGCTCAGGAATTCCATACGAAGCCAAGTGCAAAGGATAATTCGGAACCAAAATATGTACATGAGAGTCAGGTTGCAATCCTGTGGAACGTTGGGTTATGGGTCCACCATGTGGGCCGGGAGTAAGTAGAGGGGTGACATATTATACGGTCTTGGTAGTAAGACATGTCAGAGGATAGCCTGTCAGTTATGTTGGCAACAACGTCGGTACCAAGGGCGGGGGACGAATAGAACCATTTTCCTGCTCGTTGAAAAGAGGCGGACCAATAGGCAAGGTTCTCGTCCACCGGCGGCTACCGGGATGTTATCCACAATAGTAACAGGGTCTTACTGACAGATTTGTATACCGAGAATTTTATCTAAGCAGGGAATTAACACTGCTTAGATAAGTTATGCCACAAGAAAGGTCAAAGAGACGAATGGGAAGGAAAATGTGTTCACACACACAAGTATTAAAGTATACCATTCCCGAGGAAAACATAGGGTATGGTATGCCTAATAGGTCATCAAGTACATAACCATTTAGACAAAGAGGCAAGAAAAACCATGATGTTTACCCATACCATACGGTTTGGATAATTGACCAGGAACAATTTAGCATTGCGCTTCCAATGTTACTGTTGAAATTTGAAGTACCACATCCGTGCTTGGGGGTAGCATCGACATGGTCACCAAATAAAGGTCGGACCAATGGGTACACAAAGAGGATTCATGAGGGTCAACTTATGAAATAAGTCATATAGTTTCCGCATGAAAGGATGGTGAACCTTATATATGGGAGAATTTATAACAATAGGTCCTTCGGCCCGGTGTGCTAGACAAGACATCACCGTACCGGTTACATAAAGACCAAAGTTATAATTATTGGGAAAATGTTCCAACCACCATATCTGCCCGAGATTCAAATCTGATTGGTGTCGGGTCACCTCAGACTCAATATGCCTGAGAAGAAAAATGAAGATGCAAGATTCTCATGATATGAGATACACAAGCAATTCTTGAACCATGAGTCCGTATGTAAGACACATGAACATCATGTCAAGACATTCATGCCCATGTGGAATTCTTACGTCAAATGCAACTGAGTTCTCATTTGGGAACCACCATCGGGGATAACAAGGCTCCGTGTGTAAGTCTGGATTAGTTCTTATGAGGGAACTTCTTTTCCCTTGATCAAATCAGTCAGTGGCTTGGCATGCTAAGAGAAGGTATATAAACTGAAGATAACAATTCTCCAAAACATATAACACTTCGCACATGCATGAATGATTTGGTATTTCCCAAGTGGAAGCAAAACAGAACTTTCACATATTCACGGCGAAAAGAGTGCACGTGAAGTTTTGGAAAAAAAATCCACTTCCTTTACCAAACATATCCTTCATGAGTTAGGCACAAAGATAGTGCTTTCAAAAGCTTCATCGTCGAACCATGAACAAGTTCAGGGTGTGGCCGAAGGGCTAAGCAACAAACCATCAAGATTTTGAGAGGGATGAATTCCCAAAATTATAATATCAAGAAGATAGCATTTGTCAATTCAAATGGTATAATGTCGTATGCTCGAGGAACAACAACAATTAAACATTGGTCTAAGGGTGCACCCGGGAATACAGACGGAGTAGCACAACCAATGTCAAAAATGACGAGTCATCACCCAACACACTAAAATTGAAACAATCAGTTGTTAACCTCGAGGCAATAGGGTTGCCAGAAGTATTGAAATCACACATGAGAGTTCACTTGTCGGTATACCGGTTAGAAACAACACGGGACCAAGAAATGAATGGTGATGGAGAGAAGTATTACTATGTGAAGGATTCTTAAGAGGTGCAATGATGCTCAGAACATTGTTGACAGAAAAGATAGTAATACTCCAAGGTAGAAGGTGACATAAGCTGATTTAGCAAGGAACTCGAAGGACAACACAAAACATGAACACGTTTGTGTAGGAGGGAGGGCAAGAAGGTTGTCGACGATAACACATATCATCGAGGGGCAAGGATGATATTTCTCATCATGCATTCGGTCGATACCCTGCAAGAGCTCGGAATGCTGATGATTATCACGACACAATTGTCGAGAACTTCACGAAGATGTAATCGATCAGCGACGACATCAAGAAAGGGAAGGGTGAAGCCACAGGTTGCCGGAAACACCGTTAAGACTGCTAGCTTAGAATTGAGATTGCCTTTCAGGACCACCAACATGATGTGGAAAGCTCGATGCAAGCTCAACGCACAGTTGGAATTGTGCTATAGGGACGAAGGGTATAGATAGCATGGTCGAGCTCCAACATGACGATGATGATGTAGCTTAACAGCTTGGAATGCATGATCAATTACAAACTCGTAAACAAGGAAGATTGCTAAAAGTTGTTGAATCGCAATGCATACTCGATTCAGTTATCGATGTACTCGCGTGTCCAACAACTCAAACACGAGGCAACTTGAATTAAGGGAAAAAATCATAGTTGATAAGGAGCTCACAAGAAGTTTCATAGCTCCGCGATATCCTCGAGCTGCAAGGAATAATACCCGGAGGTAGATCAATAATAAGGCTTGGACCGATGTATTGATCTGAAGAAGACAAGTACCTTTAACTCGCCTGAGAATGAAGTCATTGTAGGACAACATGCTCGGAACCATGATTGCAACGGACAAGATCACATATACCAGATCAAATCATATAATGAATGATTATTGATACAAGAAGTTTCTATGATAGGATCAATGTCATTTCCATGGGCATGAACACAAAGTTCAAGGTCGACTCCCACTTTATCAATGCATCACCTGCCATTTACTCCTCGCCTTTGATCAAGTTGTAGCCTTGAAAGAATATCCGGCAAACACCAGAAGAGTAAGACTCATGAAAACTTTTCGAGTCATATGGATTTAGGAAGGCATAGGTTCAACCCATAGGGGCATCTTAGGAACATATACCATACACTCCAAGAGTAATTAACACATGCTTGACAACAGCGCATGGCCAACAAAAGTATAGGCTAGAATTTATCAGAGGGAGAAGACACAATTTACTAATGGCATCATGTGTCAGGGGAAGCATTCACAAGAATTTTCGAAAGCAAAAGATGTCGTCGGATAATACCCAGAATGAGTCTGGTAGTCCACAAAGATCTGATGTGAGTATCGGTACTCAATCCGAGGGATATAGGATGCAATGCATTGTGTTAATAAAACATCTGAAAATTATCGGTACTTAATTACCAAAGGAATTATGATTTCCAGGTTGGCGTATCATAATCAGATGCTCTGATCAAATACAAGTAGGTTGAATGGACTTACATGGACAACCAACCAAAAATTGATTTGTCGAGAACCAACTCGGTCTGGAAGGACGTCTGAGCCGGCAGATAATTTATGAGTCACAACAGATGATTGTGTGCATTCACACAAAGGTAGAATCTATAAGATCACAGGAAAATCACAAAGGATTTTAATGAATGTTGCTAGACATATGGATTTAACCATAATGCAAGCAGGTGAGAAAGGTCATGAACATTTGGCTACGGAGGATTTCGGAAGACCGAATAGTAATTCGGAGAGCTATCGAAACCCATGACAATTGATGACGGACAGATCCCCGATAAGATAATTCGTTGCATCTTGTAAAACAAGAGCAATTGGAAAAGAAAGTATGTACGACATTTGTACGTCATCATCCAGGGGTTGCCGGAGGAAGGGAATTGCAGAAGTGATGAACACCAGTTCTCGAGAACAACGAAGAGTATCTTGAGAGTCTTCTGACGGATCAAGAGATCCTGTGGAATACGGGACTCTTCGGGAGGAAATATTTACGAGAACCTAATGTTAGAGTTAGTAAATTCTTTAACCCGAAAGAGAAGAGAGAGTAGAGCCCAGAGTATAGGAAAGGAGTAAAAAGATACTAATACCACCCAATTGAGATGTGGGCCCGTAAGCCACAACATCAGTGTTAGTAAAGTTTTTCAAACACTAGACTCAACTTCAGTCAAGGAGTTGGAAAGGGGGCTATCTACAGGCTGTCGGCTCTGATACCAACTTGTGACGCCCTCGATTTAATCGTACGCTAATCATACACGCAAATGCGTACGATCAAACCCAAGGACTCACGGGAAGATATCACAACACAACTCTAGACACAAATAAAATAACATCAGCTTCATATTACAAGCCAGGGGCCTTGAGGGCTAGAATACGGAAGCTCGATAAACATACGAGTGAGCGGAAGCAACAAATATCTGAGTACAGACATAAAACATGGGGTGCCTTAGTGAAGGCTAGCACAAAAGATACAACGATCGAACGAGGCGAGGCCTCCTACCTGGGAACCTCCTACCTACTCCTGATCATCAGCGGCCTCCACGTAGTAGTAGGCACCGTCGGGATAGCAGTCGTCGTCGGCGGGGACCTCCATCTCCTAGGCTCCATCATCTGGTCGCAGCAAACGGATCAAGAGGACAAGGGGGGAGCAAAGCAGCGGTGAGTACTCATCCAAAGTACTCGCAAGTCTTACATCAGAACTATTCTAAGTATGCATCAGTATCAAAGGGGGGGTGTTATATGTGGAGTGACTGCAACAACGCGAGAATAGAGAGAGAAGGCCTAGTCCTATCGAAGACTAGCATCTTCAAGGTCTTGCAGCAATAGACGAGAGTAGAACAGGGGTAAAACATAATAGTCATATTGTTGCAGCAATATTAAAGTGAGGTCACGCCTAAAGATCCTCCCTCGACTCCCTGCGAGGAAGCAATCCCGAGGCAAACTAAATCCAGTTAAGTAACAATTGTAGTTGTATAAGATCGGGCCACAACTCCAAGTCGTCCTGTAACCGTGGACAAGGCTATCCGAATAGTTAATTTCATCCCTGCAGCGGTGCACCACATGTCCCGTCACGCTCGATAACACTCCAGCCGGACATACTTTTTTGGGTCCTGTCCGGCCTCGGAATATCGACAAGTCGCAACCCCACCTAAGACTAATTAGAGAGGTCTGCCCGCCGGTCTAAATCCTAAGCGCAAAGGGTTCATGGGCCCAGTTTCCCTCCGCACTCCTGCATGATGCGAGGGCGGCCGACGTCAGTCCTAGCATCCCTTAATCACAAGCGCAATGCAACTCGGGACCACTTGGGCGCACGCCACTACGATTGCTGACATATGAAAAGCTTTGGCTGATACCGCGACGCCGAGTACCCATAATTCTTCCTGCGTAGCCGGTTAGTGTGAAAAGGTCTCCGACCAACCCAGATCAAATACCCAAATCCATTAACATTTTAATTAGGCCATCAACACAGTCTCACGGGAATCCACCCGTCTTACAACTAATCACCAATGATCCCAGTAACATGGTCGAGTAACTGTGTGGTTATAACATCGAGGGGAATCCGAGGTATCACCCTCGTTGGATTCCGAATGATGCATCCGTCAAGGTGGGCTTAGAGGAATCACCCTCGGGGGTCCCACACTTGAGGGGTTGTACGACAGAGGCATCGTAGGGAATGGTGAAAGAGGAATCACCCTCGATAACCACGACCGACTAGCTATACTATAGAGATATCATCAGGAGTACTTAGCGAGGTGTCACCCTCGGTACCCGATAGTATCTCTGTAGCTCGTACAACTAAGGGGGTGTATGTGCTGTGTCGGGTCTGGCTCGTCGATCAGGGATCGAGATTTGAGAACAAGTGGGGCAACTGAACTCCGGGGTCAGAGGGGATGACTGCTCCACCTATACTAAGCATATTAAAGGTACATGACTGAAAGTAGCAGTTCATCAAAAATAGGCTATGCATCAGATTTAGGAGCTAACTACAACATTAGCAAAATACTAATGCAAGTAGTAGGAAGAAAGACATAGGCGATATAGGAATGATCAAGGAGGTTTGCTTGCCTTGCTGCTTTGCGGCAAAGGACTAATCGGCAGGGTTGTAGATGTACCCGGCAGCAGCGTCAGTCTCGGGGTCTACCGGTAAGAAGAGGGGGAAGAAACATAAATAATAGCAACGGTGCAACACAAAGCATGACATGGCAAGATGCAGGCTAGACATGAGCTAACGCAACAACATTCGTCATAGACAGGTCAGAAGAATATCTGACAATATTTTCCGGGTCTCGGGATACTACCGGTCATACTGGAAACGATGGAAATATTCCATGTTGCTATGCTAGGGACGCGTTACAAACGAATGGACAGTGTATCCAAGTTCGTCTTGTTCTCCTTATCAACTTTCATGTTGAAAATATTTGATCTCACTTACGAATTATTTTATATTAATTTCTAAAGTTTTATTAATTATTTAGGAATTAAAAACAGATTTAAATAATTTAATAAAATTCTATTGTGACATCGGCATGATGTCATGCTAACATCAGTAGTTGACTGGTCAACTGACTAGTGGGTCCCGAACGTCATAGGCACAAGTTTCAATTAAGATTAAATACTAATTAATCAGATTAATTTAGTGCGGGACCCATGTGTCATACTCTAATTATTCTAATTACCCAATTAATTAATTAACTAATATATCTATTTATTTATTTAATAAAAAAATTATTTTTAGATTTATATTTTAATTTTCACCTAACTTAAAGAGAGGGTGTGGGGCCTCCCTGTCATAGACAGCGGGGTGCGTTGGCCCCACCGGTAAGTGGCTTTAAGACAAATACACATTTTTACTCACCGATACATATGCAAACAAATAACGTATTCTCCATATACCTATATACGCGAATACATACATCGTGCATCTCATACATACAAAATACATACGACGTTTTTATACATATATACATTCGCAATTGAACCTTTATTTTTATTTCTTTTTCTCACATCTTACATCTCCCACCTCTCTGTTAACAGAGAGAACTCCACAGAGAGAGAGCTACATCTCCACGATCTCCTACACGAACCTAACAGCGTCGGATCGGAGTGTCGTCTACCAGAACGGAACCGGGACGGCGAGAGGGAGGAGATGGTGGGAGGAGCCCGAGGAGGGGCTCACCGACGTTGACGAGAGGGCCCGGTGAAGCCCGAGTTCTGGTGAGGCGGAGGTGACGGTTAGGAGGAAGACGATACGTTGATGGTGGTGTCGGTGGTGACGGTGGTGCCGCTGCCGAAGAGGACGAACGCTGGTGAGGAGGGGCCCCGGGTATGAAGGGCCGCCGGAGGGGCTCGCGGGGACGCGGCGGGCGATGCAGAGGAGGGAGGCTGACGGGGCTTGTAGGGGAGGGACGGTCGGCGTGGCTCCTGGGGCCGACCGGCGGGGCTCCCGGCAGATCTGGAGCGAGACGTAGGGGCTCTCTCTCTCGTCTCTCGTGGGGAAGGGGATCGGTCCCGGTGGGATACCGAGGGAGGGGCTGCCGTGGGGGGAGTTGCCCTGGGGGAGGGAGTGGTCGAGGAGGGCTGGGGCCGACGGGGGGGGGGGGGGGGATCTCGGGGTCGCGGGAGAGGGAGAGGAACGGTGCGTGGGTGTTGCTACCGAGAGAGAGAGAGAGGAGGGGTTCAATGCAGGGGAAAAAGGAAGTGTCAGTGGGGGTGGATCGGGTTGGGACGAGGGAGAGAGTAGGCCGGGGGCGGTTTCCTCTCGTGGGTGTCGTGGAGGGGAGAGGACCGAGAGGAGGGGGGCCCTCGGTTGTGTGGTCGGTGGGAGGGGTGTGAGGGAGGGGGCTCGTGGGGAGGGAGCCCCTCGGTGGATCGATGGGATCCACGGGGATCGAGCGTGGGGCGCTCCCCTCGCGGCGGCAGATGGGAACGGGAGGAGCAGGGGGTCCGCTAGGGTTCGGGTGGGAGTGGCCGGCTGGGCCACTTTGGCCCAGTTGGCCAGGGGCTCGGTTTTTTTTATCATTTGTTTTTCTTTCTTTTACTTTTTGACATTCTATTATTATTATTTATACATATATCTTTCTGTTCTAACTATATAGGACTTTTAATACCATTAAAAACGTCCGATTCATTTTATAACTTATTAGGGAATTTCAATAACTCTCCCGACATTTTTACTTAACATCACAAAACGTTTCTCGTTCGACTTTATTTTTAAATTTCGAACTCGACTTGGTTTTCGACTAACACGAGATCCACGATGGAAATCACGGTGACGTGGCAGCATTAGAGTGGGATCACTGTAGCTTGATCACAAGGGTTATTGTAGCCTAATCCAGGGATGTTACAGTTACACTTAGTTATTGTGTGATATATGTTACTTTGCGATCACTACTAAATTACAAATCATTGTTAATTAAAATTGGCTTTGATATACCTTGGGATCCGGATGGATCAATTACTTGATTACTTTATGCCTAGCTTAATGGATTTAAAGAAAACGCTGCGAGGGAGACAACCCGGAAGTTTTAGAGAGTCGTTTATTCTGTTGTGTGCTTTTGTATAGTTTAAAAAACAAAAAAATAAAGAGGGAAACGTAAAACTTTTCAAAAACAAAAGTGAAAGTGAGAGAGACGAGCATTATTAAAATGGGAGCATGCCTTGAACTTTGTTCATGCCCATGGTAACCTTGTGAATCTTAATTACAGAAACTTTCAACGAAAATAATTATCCCCTTGTATTATAAAAATAATGTGCCAAGATTTGTCTTTAGGATGATTAGATGCTTGTTTGGTGTGTGGAGTGCAAAAACAGAAACTTTGGTTGTAGTGCGTGAATTTACATTTTTTACTGGTATGTCAAAAGTTTCTGAAATTCTTACATAGTACTTCTATGCAAATAGTTTATTTCTTCCTAATTTTTTAGATTTGTTAGATTTATATAAGTATGGTGAATGTACAAATTACTACAGACTTTCCTGTTTTTGACAGGTTCCGTTTTTTGATGCATTGTTTTGCTCGTTTTGATGAAACTATCGATTGTGTCGGTGGTATAAGCAATGTAAAAGTTATATTACAGTAGATACAATACAAAAATAAAATATGAATTGGTTGGCAACAATACTTAAAGTTGTAATTTGATTTATTATTACTAACGGATCTCACGAGGGTTTTGTTAAGTTTTGTGTGATTGAAGTTCTCAAGTTTTGGGCGAGATCACAAAGGATGAAGGAATAAGGAGTGGAAAGAGATTAAGCTTGGGGATGCTTGTGGCACCCCAAGGTAATATTCAAGGACTCCTAAGCTACTCAGCTTGGGGATGCCCCGGAAGCCACCCCCTCTTTCTTCTAACAACCATCGATAATTTCACTTGGAGCTATATTTTTATTCGTCACATGATATGCTTAAATCTTGGAGCATCGTGTGCTTTTTATTTTTCTTTTTATAGTGCACCATGCTGGTATACGAAAGTCCTTGGTTGATTTATAGAATGCTCTTTGCACCTCACTTATATATTTTGAGTACGGCTTTATAGAATGCTTCATGTGCTTCACTTATATCATTTGAAGTTTGGATTGCATGTTTCTCTACACATGGAAAACCGCCATTTGTAGAATGCTCTTTTGGTTCACTTATATTTGTTAGAGCATGGGCATATCTTTTGTAGAAATAATAAAAATCTCATGCTTCACTTATATCTATTTAGAGAGTTAAGAGGAGTTGGTCATTCACATGGTTAGTCATAAAATCCTAAATAGAACTTGTAGCTCCCTGAATATGATATGTTAGATTCCTTGCAATAGTTATACGATATAAAAATAGTGATATGGTGATATTAGAGTCATGCTAGTGAGTAATTGTGGATTTAGAGAAATATTTGTGTTAAAGTTTGTGATTCATGTAGCATGCACGTCTGGTGAACCGTTATGTGAACAAGTCGGAGCATGATTTATTTATTGATTGTCATCCTTTGTGTGGAGGTCGGGATTGCGCCATGGTTAACTCCTACCAACCCTTCCCCTAGGAGCATGCTGCTACTGCAACAAAAGACCTTCCAACGGCGCCATAAATAGGTATGTTGACGGCACCAGGAATCCTTCTGCTACGACAACGCCTTAAGGGACTTCCTAGGCAAATATGCAAAGGATTTCCCCCGTGGCCTTCGAGCCTCGCCTTGGTGTTCCCTCAAAGCGGAAAGGGTGATGTAGCGCAGCGGTGGTAAGTATTTCCCTCAGTTTTGAGAACCAAGGTATCGATCGAGTGAAGGAGTATCTCAACTGTCTGCACAAACACAAAAAGCTTGCTCCCAATGCTACGAAGGGGTTGTCAATCCCTTATAGATTGTTCGCCAAGTGAGAACTGAAAGCAACAAAGTAACAAAGCAAAGTAAAAGCGAAAGTGCAAACGATAGGTGTCAATTGAATCGGGGGCCGTAGTGTTTACTAGTGGCTTCTCTCATGAAAGCAAGTAGACGGTGGGTGAACAAATTACTGTCGAGAAATTGATAGAACCGCGCAAAGTCGTGACGTCATCTATGGCAATGATTATATCTATAGGCATCACGTCCAAAACAAGTAGACTGATACTTTCTGCATCCACTACTATTACTCCACACGTCTACCGCTATCCAGCTTGCAACTAGTGTATTAAGTTCAAAGGAACAGAGTACGGCCTTAAGCAAGATGACATGATGTAGATGGACCATCTCATATCTACGACAGATCCCACCGTATTACCCTTGATGGCAACTACATGATGTGTGCCTTGCTGCCCCTACTGTCACTGGGAAAGGTCACCACAAGGTAAGAACCCAAAACCAAACACTTCTCCCATTGCAAGAATCATAGATCTAGTTGGCCAAACAAAACCCAAGACTCGGAGAGACTTACAAGGATATCAAATCATGCATATAAGAAATTAGCAAAGACTCAAATATATATCGTAGATAATCTGATCACAAATCCACAATTCATCAGATCTCGACAAACACACCGCGAAAGAGGATTACATCGGATAGATCTCCGTGAAGATCATGGAGAACTTTGTATTGAAGATCCAAGAGAGAGAAGAAGCCATCGAGCTACTAACTACGGACCCGTAGGTCTGAAGTGAACTACTCACGAGTCATTGGAGGGGCGATGATGTTGATGTAGAAGAACTCCAACTCCAAAGTCCCCTCCGGCAGGGCACCGGGAAGGGTCTCCAGATGAGATCTCACGGAAACGGAAGCTTGCGGCGGCGTAAAAGTATTTTCGTGGATCCCTTGATTTTTTTCTGTATTTTACGGAATATATAGGCGAAGGATCTAGGTCAGGGGGGCGCGAGGGAGGCCACAAGCCTGCCCACCGCAGCCCCCCTGATGGCGGATGGGGGGCTTGTGGGCTCCCTGTAGACCTCCTGGCTTGGCCCACAAGCCCCCTGATCTTCTTTCGTTCGGGAAAAAATAATTTCGGGGATTTTATTCTGTTTGGACTCCTTTCCAAAATCAGATCTGAAAAGAGCCAAAAACACACAAAAAACAAGAACTGGCACTTGGCACTGAATTAATAAGTTAGTCCCAAAAGAGATATAAAATGTACTTAAAACATCCAAAGATGACAAGATAACAACATGAAACCATCAAAAATTATAGATACGTTTGAGACGTATCAAGCATCCCCAAGCTTAACTCCTGCTCGTCCTCGAGTAGGGAAGTGATAAAGAATGAATTTTTGATGCTTTCATGCTACCTAGCATAGATGTTCTTTGTAACTCCTCTTATGTGACGTGAATGTTCAGATCCATTAGATTCAAAACAATAGTTTGCTATTGACGTGGAAACAATAATAATTCAAGCAAACTAGCAAGGTAAACATGAACTTTCAAAATAACAAGGCCAAAAGAAAGTTATCCCTACAAAAGCATATAGTCTGGCTATGCTCTATCATTATTGCACAACGAATTTAAATCATGCACAACCCCGGTATTGGCCAAGTAATTGTGTCACACCTTTACTTTCTCATACCTTTTCAACTCTCACGCAATACATGAGCGTGAGCCATGGTTATAGCACTATAGATGGTGTGGAGTGTGGTGGAGGTTGCAAGACAAAAATAAGGAGAAGATGATCACATTAACTAGGCATATCAATGAGCTGTGGAGATGCTCATCAATAGATATCAATGTGAATGAGTAGGGATTGCCATACAAATGATGCACTAGAGCTAAGAGTATGTGAAAGCTCTTAAAGAAACCTAGTGGGTGTGCATCCAACTTGCTTGCTCATGAAGACCTAAGGCAATTTTGAGGAAGCCTATCATTGGAATATACAAGCCAAGTTATATAATGAAAATTTCCCACTAGCTATATGGTGGTGACAAAATGAGAGACTCTCAATCATGAAGATCATGGTGCTTAATATGCACAAGTGTGGAAAAGTGGTAACATTGTCCCTTCTCTCTTTTTCTCTCATCATTTTTTTATTTTTTTGGTGGGCTCTTTGGCCTTTTTTTTGGTGGGCTTCTTTGGCCTATTTTATTTTCTTACATGGGACAATGCTCCATCAATGATGATCATTACACTTTCGACTCAAAACTTAGAGCAACGATGACTCTATATGGAATGCCTTCGGTAGTGTACCATGGCAATGATCTAGCATGACATAGACATTAATGGAAACATCATGCTAGCTATCTTACGATCATGCAATGGCAATGTAGACGTGGTGGCACATGTCATTGTGGTGGTTGCATGGCAATATATCTCGGAATGACTTTGAAAAAGCCATAGTAGGTAGGTATGGTGGCTGTTTTGAAGGAGGCTAATGGTGGGTTTTGTGCACCGATGAAAGTTGCACGACACTAAGAAGATAGTGATTGTGGAAGGTGAAAGTGCATCTAAACCATGGACTCAACATTAGTCATGAAGAACTCATATAATTTTTGCAAAAGTTTTATTAGTAATCGAAACAAAGCATTCAACGCATACTCCTAGGGGAATGGTTGGTAGGTATAAACCATCGCGATCCCAACCGCCATGCAAAGGATGACAATCAATAGACTAATCATGCTCAGATTTCATCACATAGCGGTTCACCATACGTGTATGCTACAGGAATCACTAACTTCAACACAAGTATTTCTAGATCCACAACACCTTACTAGCATGACTTCATTATCACGAAAACCACAACTCAAAACTAATTGAGATGAATCGAACTTCTCTAACTATTCAATGCACATGAAGGTGGAAGTTTTCGTATCCCTTTGGATAACTACCCCTTTTGAGACTACTTTCAAAGCATAGATCAACTACCAAGCCACGCACCTCTATGCTCTAAAAGATATAAGTGAAGCACATCGAGCAAAAGTATCTAGCTCAAAAGATATAAGTGAAGCACATGTGAGCTGAATTGTGTACCAAAAGATATAAGTGAAGCTCGACAAAATCACGGTGAGTGCATGTCTCTCTCTAGGTGTGCAGCAAGGATGATTGTGACACAACAAAAATTAAAGACTCCTACGATACAAGACGCTCCAAGCAAAAACACATAACATGTGGTGAATAAAAATATAGCCCCAAGTAACGTTACCGACGGATTGAAGACGAGAGAGGGGATGCCTTCCCGGGGCATCCCCAAGCTTAGGCTTTTACGGCATCCTTGAATCTATTGGGGTGCCTTGGGCATCCCCAAGCTTGAACTCTTGCCACTCTTTATCTCTTTGTCCATAAGAACTTCACCCAAAACTTGAAAACTTCACAACACGAAACTTAAACCGAAACTCGTGATAACATTAGTATAAGAAAGCAAACCACCACTTCCTTAGGTATTGTATCAAACTTAAATTCTACTTATGCGGATGTTTTGTTACTGTATTTTCAATCTTCCATGGCTAATACCCCCCGATATTATCCATAGTTCCATCAAAATAAGCAACCAACACAACAAAAACAGAATCTGTCAACAGCAGATCAGTTTGTAGCAATCTGAATACTTCGTAAACTTCTCGTACTCCAAAAATTCTGAAACATTACAACAGTCTGAATAATTTGCGTAGAAATCAGAAGAAAAAAGAATCAACTGAAAAGCTCTTACATAAAAAAATGAAAATTCTTTTCGTGAGCAGAAAGTTTCTGTCTTTTCCAGCATGACCAAACGATCATCCCCAAGACTAATCATAACGTTTTTGCTTGGCACAAATGCAAAAAGAAACACTAAAAACACAATCATAACAGAATTATGAAAGTGTGGAAAACAAAAAACAGAAAGAAAAAGGATAGATTCGTTGGGTTGCCTCCCAACAAGCGCTTTTGTTTAACGCCCTTAGCTAGGCATAAGGATTTTAATGATGCTCACACAAAAGACAAGAATTGAAGCACAACGAGAGCATCATAAAGCATGTGAACATCACATCTAAGTCTAACATACTTCCTATGCATAGGAATTTTATAGGAAAACAAATTGTCAAGACAACCAAAAGCCGCCAAATGCAAGGAAGAAGAAAGAGACAAGAGCAATCTCAACATCACGAGAGGTGATTTAGTAGCACGAAAGTTTCTACCACAATATTTTCCTCTCTCATTACATGTGGGATCATATTCGAATTCAACGATATAGCTATCACATAGGATATTCTTTTCATGATCCACATGCATGCAAAGTTGACACTCTTCAAAAATAGTGGGATTATCATCTAAAGTCCATAAAAATAGTCAAGTGCCCTCAACTTACTAGCAATTGGATCAACATAATTGGATCTCTTAAAGAGATTAGCAAGTGGGTGAGGATCCATATCACTAGATTTTCAGCAAGCGAAGATGCAAGCATAATGAAGACACACGGCACACAATGAACAGAAAGCAAGCGAGAGAAAAGGGTGAGCGAAAAGGCAAACGAAAAAGGCAAAGGAGAAAGGCAAAAGAAAACGGCAAATGTGAAGTGGGGCAGAGGAAAACGAGAGGCAACTGGCAAAAAAGTAAATGCAACAGATGAGTTTGTGAGACCTACTTGGATAGATCTCTCCTTCCCCGGCAACAGCGCCAGAAATACTTCTGCTACTGCAACAAAAGACCTTCCAACGGTGCCAGAAATAGGTATGTTGACGGCACCAGGAATCATTCTGCTACGGCTATGCCTTAAGGTACTTCCTAGGCAAATATGCAAAGGATTTCCCCTGTGGCCTTGGAGCCTTGCGTTGGTGTTCCCTCGAAGCAGAAAGGGTGATGTAGCACAGCGGTGGTAAGTATTTCCCTCAGTTTTGAGAACCAAGGTATCGATCCAGTGAAGGAGTATCTCAAGTGCTTGCACAAACACAAAAAGCTTGCTCCCAACGCTATGAAGGGGTTGTCAATCCCTTATAGATAGTTGAGAACTGAAGTCAACAAAGTAACAAAGCAAAGTAAAAGCGAAAGTGGAAATAATAGGTGTGAATAGACCCGGGGGCTGTAGTGTTTACTAGTGGCTTCTCTCATGAAAGCAAGTAGACGGTGGGTGAACAAATTACTATCGAGCAATTGATAGAACCACGCAAAGTCGTGACGTCATCTATGGAAATGATTATATCTATAGGCATCACGTCCAAAACAAGTAGACCGACACTTTCTTCATCTACTACAATTACTCCACACGTCGACCGCTATCGAGCATGCATCTAGTGTATTAAGTCCAAAGGAACAGAGTAACGCCTTAAGCAAGATGACATGATTTAGATGGACAATCTCATATCTACGACAGAGCACACCTTGTTACCCTTGATGGCAACTACACGATGTGTGCCTTGCTGCCCCTACTGTCACTGGGAAAGGTCACCACACGGTAAGAACCCAAAACCAAGCACTTCTCCCATTGCAAGAATCATAGATCTAGTTGTCCAAACAAAACCCAAGACTCAGAGAGACTTACAAGGATATCAAATCATGCATATAAGAAATCAACAAAGGCTCAAATATATTTCATAGATAATCTGATCACAAATCCACAATTCATCGGATCTCCACAAATACGCCGCGAAAGAGGATTACATCGGATAGATCTCCATGAAGATCATGGAGAACATTGTATTGAAGATCCAAGAGAGAGAAGAAGCCATCTAGCTACTAACTACGGACCCGTAGGTCTGAAGTGAACTAGTCACGAGTCATTGGAGGGGCGATGATGTTGATGTAGAAGCCCTCCAACTCCAAAGTCCCCTCCGGCAGGGCACCGGGAAGGGTCTCCAGATGAGATCTCGCGGAAACGGAAGCTTGCGGCAGTGGAGAAGTATTTTCGTGGATCCCTTGATTTTTTCCTGTATTTTAGGGAATATATAGGTGAAGGATCTAGGTCAGGGGGCGCCAGGGTGGCCACAAGCCTGCCCACCGCCGCCCCTTGGTGGTGGATGGGGGGCTTGAGGGCTCCCTGTAGCCCTCCTAGCTTGGCCCACAAGCCCCCTAATCTTCTTTCGTTCGGGAAAAAATAATTTTGGGGATTTTATTCCGTTTGGACTCCGTTCCAGAGTCAGATATGAAAAGAGCCAAAAACACACAAAAAAACAGGAACTGGCACTTGGCACTGAATTAATAAGTTAGTCCCAAAAAAGATATAAAAGGTACATAAAACATCCAAAGATGACAAGATAACAACATGAAACCATCAAAAATTATAGATATGTTAGAGACGTATCACATGCGTGTAGTACCTTGTTTTGATGACTAATAATTTTTTGCTATAAGTATGTGAGTTCTTTATGACTAATGTTGAGTCCATGGATTATACGCACTCTCACCCTTCCAAATTTGCTAGCCCCTCTAGTACCGTGCAACTCTAGCCGGTGCATTAAACCCACCTTCCTCAAAACAGTCACCATACCTACCTATTATGGCATTTCCATAGCCATTCCGAGATATATTTCCATGCAACTTCCACCGTTTCATTTATTATGACACACACCATCATTGCATATTGCTTTGCATGATCGTAAGATAGCTAGCATGACGATTTCATGTTTTTGATGTCATTGCTACGCTAGATCAATGCACATCCCTGTACACTACCAGAGGCATTCACATAGATTCATCTTTTGTTCTAGTATTGAGTTGTAGTTCTTGAGTTGTAAGTAAATAAAAGTGTGATGATCATCATTATTAGAGCATTGTCCCATGTGAGGAAAGTATGATGGAAGCTATGATCCCCTCACAAGTTGGGATGAGTCTCCGGACTTTATGAAAAATAAAAGAGGCCAAAGAAGTCCCCAAAAAAGGGGGCCAAATTAGCCCACCCAAAAAGGAGAAAATGAAAAATGAGAGAAAAGAGAGAAGGGGCAATGTTACTATTCCTTTTTCCACACTTGTGCTTCAAAGTAGCACTATGTTCTTCATGATAGAGAGTCTCCTATATTGTCACTTTCTTATACTAGTGGGAATTTTTCATTATAGAACTTGGCTTGTATATTCCAATGATGGGCTTCCTCAAATTTCCCTAGGTCTTCGTGAGCAAGCGAGTTGGATGCACACCCACTTAGTTTCCTTTTGAGCTTTCATACACTTATAGCTCTAGTGCATTCCTTGCATGGCAATCCAAACTCACTCACATTGATATCTATTGATGTGCATCTCCATAGCCTGTTGATACACCTAGTTGATGTGAGACTATCTCCTTCTTATTGTCTTCTCCACAACCTCCACCATATTCTATTCCACCTAATAGTGTTATACCCATGGCTCACGCTCATTTATTGCCTCAAAGTTGAAAAAGTTTGAGAATACTCAAGTATGAGACAATTGCTTGGCTAAAACCAGGGTTGTGCATGATTTAATACTTTGTGTGATGAATATGGAGCATAGCCAGACTATATGATTTTGTAGGGATAACTTCCTTTCAGCCATGATATTTTGAGAAGACATGATTGCTTTATTAGTATGCTTGAAGTATTATTGTCCTAATGTCAAATGATAGGCTATTGCTTTGAATCACTCGTGTCTTAATATTCATGCCATGATTAGATTATATGATCAAGGTTATGCTAGGTAGCATTCCACATCAATTTTTTTTTATCATTTACCTACTCGAGGACAAGTAGGAAGTAAGCTCGGGGATGCTGATATGTTTCCGTGTATCTATAATTTTTGATTGTTTCATGCCAATATTCTACAACTTTCATGTACTTTTGGCATGTTTTTATACTATTATTGGGACTAACATATTGATCCAGTGCCAGTTCCTCTTGATTGCATATTTTTTGTTTCACAGAAAATCCATTTCAAATGAAGTCCAGACGGGATAAAAACTTATGGAGATTGTTTTTGGAATATATGTGAATTTTGGGAAGTGGAATCAACAGAAGACGGCGCCCGAGGGGCCCACAAGCTATAGGGGCACGCCCTGGGGGGTAGGGCGCGCTATGGTGGCTTGTGGTCACCCCGTAAGGCAGTTACTGCCCTTCTTTCGCCGCAAGAAAGCTAATATCCGGATAAAAATCGTGTTAACATTTCAACCTAATCGGAGATATGGATCTTCCGGGATATAAGAAACGGTGAAAAGTCAAAATCTGAAACGCAGAAACAGAGAGAGATCCAATCTTGGAGGGGCTCTCGCCCCTCCGCAGCCATGGAGGCCAAGGACCTTAGGGGAAACCGTCGTCCCATCTAGGGGGAGGCCAATGAAGAAGAAGAATGAGGGGGCTTGATATGTCTCCAACGTATCTATAATTTTTGATGGTTTCATGCTATTATCTTGTCATACTTTGGATGTTTTGTATGCCTTTTATATCTTTTTTGGGACTAACTTATTAACTCAGTACCAAGTGCCAGTTCCTGTTTTTCCGTGTTTTTGACCCTTTTCAGAGGAGGATTTTAACCGGAGTCCAAACGGAACGAAACTTCCAAAAAGATTTTTTCCGAAACAGAAGAAGATCGGGGAACCTGAGAACCAGGGCAGGGGGCCACCAAGGACCCCACGAGCCCGGTAGCCACGGCCAGGGGGCCCGCACCTCCCAGGCTTGTGGGCTCCCTGGGCATCCTCTACCCTCTTCATCAACACCATGACCTCTCCAATGATGCGTGAGTAGTTCACCATAGACCTACTTTTCCATAGCTAGTAGCTAGATGGCTTCTTCTCTCTCTTGGATCTTCAATACAGAGTTCTGCATGATCTTCATGGAGATCTATCCTATGTAATCTTTTTTTGCGGTGTGTTTCTCGAGCTCAGATGAATTGTGGATTTATTATCAGATTATCTATGAATCTTATTTGAGTTTCTTCTGATCTCTTATATGCATGATTTCATATCCTTGTAAGTCTCTTCGAGTTGTGGGTCTTGTTTGGCCAGCTCGATCTATGATTCTTGCAATGGGAGAAGTGCTTGGTTTTGGGTTCATACCGTGCGGTGACCTCACCGAGTGACAGAAGGGGTAGCGAGGCACGCATCGTGTTGTTGCCATCAAGGGTAAAAAGATGGGGTTTTCATCATTGGTTTGAGATTATCCTTCTACATCATGTCATCTTGCTTAAGGTGTTACTCTGTTCGTCATGAATTCAATACACTAGATGCATGCTGGATAGCGGTAGATGTGTGGAGTAATAGTAGTAGATGCAGAGAGTATCGGTCTACTTGTTCCGGACGTGATGCCTATATGTATGATCATTGCCTTAGATATTGTCATGACTTTGCATGGTTCTATCAATTGCTCGACAATAATTTGTTCACCCATCGTAATATTTGCTATTTTGAGAGAAGCCTCTAGTTAACACTATGGCCCCCGGGTCTACTGCACACTATATTTTCATCCTTACTCGTTTGCTTCGTTGCACTTTCCGCCTTGAGATCTCACTTTGCAATCAATCTTGAAGGGATTGACAACCGCTTTATAGCGTTGGGTGCAAGCTCGTTTGTGTTTGCGCAGGTACTCTGGACTTGATGAGATTCTCCTACTCGATTGAAACCTTGGTTCTCAAACTGAGGAAAATACTTACTACTCTTGTGTTGCATCACCCTTTCCTCTTCAAGGGAAAGACCAACGCAAGCTAGTCTCCGTCAATGTGTCAATTTTTGGTGTTGTTGTTTGAGAAGTAGCAAGAAGAATTTCTGGCGCTGTTGCCGTGGAGATTCAAGTCAAGAACTCATCCAAGTAGGTGTCGCAAACTCATCTCTTGCATTTACTTTTTTTGCCTCTCGTTTTCCTCTCCCCCACTTCTAAAAAACAAAAATTTACCAAAAAAATATTTGCCTTTTTCGTTTTCCTTTCCTTTGCTTATGTGCTATGTGCCTTCAATATGCTTGCATCTTCGCTTGCTGAAAATCTAGTGATATGGATCCTCACCCACTTGCTAATCTCTTTAAGAGATCCACTTTTGTGGAACCAATCGCTAGTGAGTTGAGTGCACTTGACTTTCTATATGGAGTTTTCCTTGAGATGCGTGAATCTGAAAATCGTGATGAAGAAATTTATGAAGTGCTTCACGAGGGATCCTTGGATGAAAAGCATGATTGCAATGGTTTCACTATGAATTCTATTAGTGACAATCATGCTAACAATATGCTAAACCCTTAGCTTGGGGATGCTAGTTTCGCTATGTCCACTACTGGTTGCAATGATCATGATTGGGGTGATGATTTTTCTTCTGATCTTGAAATTTTTTTTAAGCCTCATGATGAATATGATGTTTGCAATAAGATTGAAAGTGGGTTTGGAGAAGTCATGACTTGAGTTGATGATAATCCCACTATTTTTGAAGAGCGTCAACTTTGCATGCATGTGGATCATGAAAACAATATCCTATGTGATAGTTACATTGTTGAATTCGAATATGATCCCACATGTAATTATTATGAGAGAGGAAAATATGGTGGTAGAAACTCTCATATCACTAAGTCACCTCTCGTTATGTTGAGATTGCTCTTGTCTCTTTCTTCTTCCTTGCATTTGGCAGTTATTGCTTGTCTTGATAATTTGTTTTCATATAAAATGCCTATGCATAGGAAGTAGTTTAGACTTAGACGTGATTTTCACATGCTTCATGATGCTCTCTTTTATGTGGGCATCATTGAATTATCAATGCCTAGCTAAGGACGTCAAACAATAGCGCTTGTTGGGAGGCAACCCAATGAATTTATCTTTTTCTTTCTGTTTTGTTGCGTCCACACTATCATAATTCTGTTATGATTGTGTCTTTTGTGTTTCTTTTTGTGTTTGAGCGAGGCGAAACCTTTATGACTAGTCTCGGTGATGCTTGTTTGATCCTGCTGGAAAAAGATAGAAACTTTTTGCTCACGAGATGATTTTTCATTTTTATTCAGAAAGACCTTTTGAGTTGATTATTTTTTGCTTATGGTTGATATGCCTTTTTCCCACGCAGTCGTAATTTTTCAGAATGTTTGAGGTACACGAAGTATACGAAGTATACAGATTGCTACAGACTGGTCTATTTTTGACAGATTCTGTTTTTGTTGAGTTGGTTGCTTGTTTTGATGAAACTATGGATGGTATCGGGGGGTACTAGCCATGGAAAAGTGAGAATACAGTAGCCTAACACCAATATAAATAGAAATCAAGATTGCTACAGTACCTAAAGAGGTGGTAGTTTATTTTCTTCTGCTAATGTTATCACGAGTTTTTGTTTAAGTTTTGTGTTGTGAAGTTTTCATGTTTTGGGTGATGTTCTCATGGACAAAGAGATAAGGAGTGGAAAGAGCTCAAGCTTGGGGATGCCCAAGGCATCCCAAGCCAAATTCAAGGACACCAAAAAGCCTAAGACTAGGGAAGCCCCGGGAAGGCATTCCCTCTTTCGTCTTCAATCCATCCGTAACATTTCTTGGAGCTATATTTTTATTCACCACATGATATGTGTTTTTCTTGGAGCGTCTTGTATCGTAGGAGTCTTTTCTTTTTTTTGTGTCACAGTCATCCTTGCTGCAGACCTTTAGAGAGAGACGTGCACTCACCGTGATTTTGCTAGAATGATCATCGTGCTTCACTTATATCTTTTGAGCTTGATAATTTTGCTCTATGTGCTTCACTTAGATCTTTTAGAGCACGGCGGTGCGTGACTTGGTAGTTGGCTCGTGCTATGAAAGTAGTCCCAAAGGTGATAGGTACCCAAAGAGGATACAAAAACCTCCATCTTCATGTGCATTGAGTAGAAAGAGATGTCTTGATTCCTCTCAATTAGTTTTGAGACATGGATTTGGTAATATTAAGAGTTATGTTAGTAGGGTGTTGTGAATCTAGAAATACTTGTGTTGAAGTTAGTGATTCCCGTAGCATGCACGTATGGTAAACCGCTATGTTAGGAAGTCGGAGCATAATTGATCTATTGATTATCATCCTTTGTGTTGAGGTCGGGATCGTGCGATGGTTAACACCTACCAACCCTTCCCCTAGGAGTATGTGTTTAGCACTTTGTTTCGATTACTAATATAATCTTTCGCAACAAGTATGTGAGTTCTTCATGACTAATGTGAGTCCATGGTATAGATGCACTTTCACCTTCCACCATTGCTAGACTCTCTAGTGCCGCGCAACTTTCGCCGGTGCACAAACCCACCATATGCCTTCCTCAAAACAGCCACCATACCTACCTACTATTGCATTTTCATATACATTTCAAGATATATTGCCATGCAACTCCCACCGTTTCGTCTCATCACTTGTGCCTTCACTCTCATATTTCCATTGCATGATCGTAAGATAGCTAGCGAGATGTTTCAATGGCATACGCCAAGCTAGATCGTTACACATCCCGGTACACTACCGGAGGCATTTCCTATAGAGTCATCATCGTTCTAAGCATTGAGCTGTGAGTAAATAAAAGTGTGATGGTCATCATTATTTGAGCATTGTCCCATGTGAGGAAATAAAAAAAAGGCCAAAGAGCCAAAAAAATATATAAAAAAAGAGAGAAAAAGAGAGAAGGGACAATGCTACTATCTTTTTCACACTTGTGCTTCATAATAGCACCATGTTCTTCATGATTGAGAGCCTCTTGCTTCGTCACCACCTTATGCTAGTGGGAATCTTTACTATATAACTTGGCTTGTATATTCCAATGATGGGCTTCCTCAAATTGCCCTAGGTCTTCATGAGCAAGCAAGTTGGATGCACACCCACTAGTTCTCCTTTTGAGCTTTCACATACTTATAGCTCTAGTGCATCCTTTGTATGGCAATCCCTACTCATTCACATTGATATCTATTAATGGGCATCTCCATAGCCCTTTGATACACCGAGTCAATGTGACCATCTCCTCCTTTTTGTCTCACAACCACCACCACACTCTATTCCACCTATAGTGCTATATACATGGCTCACGCTCATGTATTGTGTGATAGTTATAAAAAGTTTGAGAAAGTAAGAGTGAGAAAAAAATTACTTGGCCAATATCGGGGCTGTGCATGATTTACATTAGTTGTGTGAGGATGATGGAGCATAACCAGACTATATGATTTTGTAGGGATAACTTCCTTTGGCCTAGTTATTTTGAAAGTTCATGATTACCTTGCTAGTTTGCTTGAAGTATTATTGTTTTCATGTCAATAGCAAACTACTGTTTTGAATCTTACGGATCTAAACATGCATGTCACATCAAAGAAGTTGCGAAGGACAACTATGCTAGGTAGCATTCCACATCAAAAATTCAGTCTTTATCACTTCCCTAGTCGAGGACGAGAAGGAGTTAAGCTTGGGGATGCTTGATACGTCTCCAACGTATCTATAATTATTGATGGTTTCATGCTATTATCTTGTCAAACTTTGGATGTTTTGTATGCCTTTTATATCTTTTTTGGGACTAACTTATTAATTCAGTACCAAGTGCCAGTTCCTGTTTTTCCGTGTTTTTGACCCTTTTCAGAGGAGGATTTTAACCGGAGTCCAAACGGAACGAAACTTCCAAAAAGATTTTTTCCGAAACAGAAGAAGATCGGGGAACCTGAGAACCAGGGCAGGGGGCCACCAAGGACCCCACGAGCCCGGTAGCCACGGCCAGGGGGCCCGCACCTCCCAGGCTTGTGGGCTCCCTGGGCCTCCTCTACCCTAGGTTTTCCGCCTATATATTCCCATAAATTCCAGAAACAATCTGGAGATCATCGAAAGTATTTTTCCGCCACCGCAAGCTTCTGTCTCCGCAAGATCCCATCTGGGGCACGTTCTGGTGCCCTGCCGGAGGGGGGACTCGGATACGGAGGGCTTCCTCATCAACACCATGACCTCTCCGATGATGCGTGAGTAGTTCACCGTAGACCTACGGGTCCATAGCTAGTAGCTAGATGGCTTCTTCTCTCTCTTGGATCTTCAATACAAAGTTCTCCATGATCTTCATGGAGATCTATCTGATGTAATCTTCTTTTGCGGTGTGTTTGTCGAGATCCGATGAATTTTGGATTTATGATCAGATTATCTATGAATCTTATTTGAGTTTCTTCTCATCTCTTATATGCATGATTTCATATCCTTGTAATTATCTTCGAGTTGTGGGTTTTTTTTTTGGCCAGCTTGATGTATGATTCTTGCAATGGGTGAAGTGCTTGGTTTTGGGTTCATACCGTGCGGTGACCTCACCCAGTGACAGAAGGGGTAGCGAGGCACGCATCATGTTGTTGCCATCAAGGGTAAAAAGATGGGGTTTTGATCATTGGTTTGAGGTTATCCCTCTACATCATGTCATCTTGCTTAAGGCGTTACTCTTTTCGTCATGAACCCAATACACTAGATGCATGTTGGATAGCGGTCGGTGTGTGGAGTAATAGTAGTAGATGCAGAAAGTATCGGTCTACTTGTTTCGGACGTGATGCCTATATGTATGATCATTGCCTTTGATGTCGTCATGACTTTGCGTGGTTCTATCAATTGCTCGGCAGTAATTTGTTCATCCACCGTAATATTTGCTATTTTGAGAGAAGCCTCTAGTGAACACTATGGCCCCCGGGTCTACTCCACACTATATTTTTAGCCTTACTCTTTTACTCGGTTGCACTTTCCACCTTCAGATCTCACTTTGCGATCAATCTTGAAGGGATTGACAACCCGTTTATAGCGTTGGGTGCAAGCTTGTTTGTGTTTGTGTAGGTACTCTGGACTTGACGAGATTCTCCTACTGGATTGATACCTTGGTTCTCAAACTGAGGGAAATAATTACTACTCCTGTGCTGCATCACCCTTTCCTGTTCAAGGGAAAAACCGACGCAAGAAAGTCTCTGTCAACGTGTCAATTTTTGGTGTTGTTGTTTGAGAAGTAGCAGGGCTCTCTCTCTCCCTCTCTCTCGGTGGCACCGGAATGCCACCCGGGTCATCATCGTGCGGCGATCTACACCAACAACTTCACCGCCGTCATCACCAACTCTCTCCCACTCTATGCAGCGGTGTAACACCCCTTCTCCCTGCTGTAATCTCTACTTAAAGATAGTGCTCCATGCTATATATTATTTCCCAATGATGTATGGTTATCCTATGATGTTTGAGTAGATCTATTTTGTCCTATGGGTTGATTGATGATCATGATTGGTTTGAGTTGCCTTTTTTATTATTGGTGTTGTCCTATGGTGCTCTCCGTGTCACGCAAGCGTGAGGGATCCCCGATGTAGGGTGTTGCAATGTGTTCATGATTTTCCTATGGTGGGGTTGCTTGAGTGACAGAAGCATAAACCCGAGTAGGTGGGTTATTTAATATGGGAGTAAAAGAGGACTTGATACCTTATAATGCTATAGTTGGGTTTTACCTTAATGATCTTTATGAGTTGCGGATGCTGGCTAGAGTTCCAATCATAAGTGCATATGATCCAAGTAGAGAAAGTATGTTAGCTTATGCCTCTCCCTCATATAAAATTGCAATAATGATTACCAGTCTAGTTGTGGATTGCCTAGGGACAAATAACCTTCTTGTGACAAAAAGATCTCTAATAAGACTAACTTAGTTGTTTCTTCATCTATAGAGACCCTAGTTTTTACTTACGTGTTGTTTATTTTCTTGCAAACCTATCCTATCACACCTAGAAAGTACTTCTAGTTTCATACTTGTTCTAGGTAAAGGGAACGTTAATCGTGCGCAGAGTTGTATCGGTGGTCGATAAAACTTGAGGGAATATTTTATATACCTTTAGCTCCTCGTTGGGTTCGACACTCTTACTTATCGAGAAAGGCTACAATTGATCCCCTATACTTGTGGGTTCTCAGTCTTCATCACCGTCTTCAAAGCTTTTCTGCGGGTTCGTCCACACTTTGGTCTTTGGCTCAAGGTGTTTGGTGTTAAGCCGAAGTCGGTCAGTAGCTAGCATGCCGACTGTGGTGGGGCCGTGATAAGCAAGATTTGTCGCATGACATGGCCGAAGGGCACATTGATCGACAACATCAAGAACTGGCAGAAGGAGTGGTTCTATATCACTGAACCACGAGAAGAAAATTGGCCAACGCCGGCCGAGTTCAGGTCTGCCCCTGTAGTGAGGCTGACCTCATGGGTTAGGAAAGGCCTAGACTGGGGCTTGTCTTCGGATGTGCAGCAGCTGCAAAACCGCATCACGCAAATGGTGGAGTCCAATATCCGATTGGATGATGTGGTTTAGCTCATGCTCCATTGCCATATCCTTCCCTACCAGCATCAGGAAAACCTGATGTGGTCTAACTAGGCCGACGAGCCTTGGACGGTGCTCAAGTTCTACCGCACCACCCATGAAGATCTATGGTGGGTGCTGCTTAAACCGCAACATGAGTTGTCGGCTGAGGATGAAGATATCGGCCTAGACGACAATACTCCCCGAGTGGAGGTACGTCCAAGCTCTTTTATCCACTTGGAGCTTTTCTTTTATTAAATATCTTATTATCCTTTCACTTTTGTAGGAGTGGCTGGAAGTGGTCAAGAACATAGAAGGCCGAGATCCCCTGCCCGAGGAAGCCCGGACTCCTCTACTGTAGGAGATACTAATGGAGTTGCCGTATGTGGCATCGTACAACAAGAAGAAGGAGACATGCGGGGGTCTCCATTCAAGGGGTCCTCTAGATACGAAATCCGAGGACACCCATGCCTCCTCCAACCACGATGGTGAGGAAGCAGACTAGGAGGAAGAGAAAGACTCTCTTCAGGCGAGGAAGAGGGTTGCACCAGAGGGGGTCGTAGAGGCGCTACCTCCCCGGGCTCCGAAGAAACCCTGCAAGCGCAAGGTTGCCCATCTCGGTGCGCGTCTGGACTCCGATGATGAGGTCGGGGCATTCCTCCGCTAAACACTTAGGGTCAAGCCCCCGGCCCATAGGTATGGAGTCTACTCCTTATTTTTAAAAGAGTTATTCCAATATTTATTAGTAATGAGGACCGAGCTTTTTTCCCTATCACAGCCCGGTTCGTGATATTTTGACAGATCGGGTATCGGAGGGGGACTCGCTGCCTGCCGAATTGGTCGAGAGTGGGAACGCTTCCCACAACAGCCCTCCCCAGACTTTAGACGAGCTGGTCGCGGTGACGTCCCATTGGTCACCGTTGACCACTATCAAGGAGGTGATGGTCGATCTGGATACAGCAGGCACTAGGGATTGAGAGATCCTGGCCGAAGAAGAGACACCAGCCTCCGAGGATCGAGAGGTTCTGGTTGGTGGTAATACACCGGTCGCTGAGGACCAGGAGATTTTCACCGAGGTACATACCTCGGTAATTGAAACTCCAGGGGCAGGTTCCTTCTTCGTAAGTTGGGAAAAGAACCTAATTCCCCCGAGCATCGCCCGGAGACAAACTCCGGGGGACCTGATGCTCCGGCATCTTCTATGCCACCCCCAGCGGTGCTCACAACAGAACAAACCATGGCTGGGGGGCCGACCATACTGGAGGACGTCGTGATCGGCACCTCTATAGCCAAAGAGCATCACACCCTTATGGGTGTGGTTTTAAAAATTATTTAGTCCACCAACAGCAGACTGAATGAAGCCTTCAACAGCTTGCTCTAACGTGCTTTAAGGTAATCCATGTAACATTGTAGGTTTTTAATTTTTAAAAAAACTATATATAATTTTATTGGTATAACAGCCCTCGAGCCATGGGTCAGTTGGAAAGTAGAACTCACCCGTGGCTCAAACATTTGTGGGAAAAACGAAGAATAGCCCAAAGACTTGGTTAAATTGTTTTGTTTGAGAATTTGGACTGAGCAATGTTTGCTCCCACAATTCAGAATCGGACTAACATGCTATTTTTACCTTGCAGGCCTCGTCCTCAACTGCCAACGCCAATGCGTTGGAGATAGCCGAACTTAACCGGAAACTCAAAGTTTCTGATGAACAGCTTGACCGCATAAATGGTTGGCTTAACGAGAAGCAGGGTAAGCTGGGTCAAAGAACTTCATACCATGCTTTTTTTAAATAAGCGTCCTGGCCGCACTAGCCGACTTTTTTTATTTTAACTTTGTTATCAGCCCAAGACGAAGAGCGTGAGAAGCTCAGGGCCGAGGTGGAGCAAGCCAAACGAGAGGCCGCTGCTAGAAAGGCGGCGACCGAATAAACGGCTATAGAGCTGGATGCCCTTAAGGTCATCAGCAGCAAACGTGAAGCCAAGCTGACGGAGATCCAATAGAAGGTGGAAGAGGCAAGCTCAAAGTGTGAGGCCTTGGAGCATAAGGCCAAAGAGCATGTGGCCGATCACACCAAACTGTCCGTCGAGCTTCAGTCAGAGCGGGTGGAGCAGAGGTTCTATGAAGAAGTGCACCAACCAAGCTTATGGCAACCGGTAAGAAATACTTACTGCAATGTGCCTTTGGTAGAAACATGTATGCCTTTCTTACGGGGATATGGCATTCCGCAAGCACCGTCACGAACCTCCCGCAGAGTGTGGCGGATGCGGCCAAGCATTTTGCGATCCATGACGGGGATGCCGAGCAGCGGCTATTTTGGTCCGAATTGAAACTTCGGAGCTCAATCCTAGTCTGAGCTATCAGATGAAGCAGCTGACGGAACTGCATAGGCTGGCGGAGCCGGCCATGAAGGACCTTTGTGTTTGGCAATGGTCTGTCAAATACTTGACGAGCAGTTACTTCGCGTTAGTGAAGAAGCTGGTCGGCGCCGCGCCCCGGATTGAAGTCATGCAGCGCTCTGTTTGCATGGAAGGAGCTTGGATGGCCTTTGCTTGGACGATGGTGCACTTGCCAGGGGTAATGCCCCTTAAAATGGTCACTAATCCACCACCTGTCGGGAAGGAGCATAGGCGCCCCGAGTTGTATTTCTCCGCCGCTATGGAAGTTGCTGGGGTGATCGAGTCCCGCTGCTCAAAAGATGTAGTATTAGAGTTGATATTTGTTAGTGTATTTCAGAAAAAATTAACTATTAAGCTGTATGCCCGAAATGGATTACATTTTGTGTTGTTTTGAGTCCTATATTGGCTTTTTTAATCGGAAAGTTCCCGATCGTCGGCCTCAGCCCCCATGTAGATACTACTTTGGGGTGTGTCATCGTCTGCACAGTTACCCTTAGCTGATGTATTGGTGCCCGAGGGTGGTAGTTGATACGTCTCCAACGTATCTATAATTTTTGATGGTTTCATGCTATTATCTTGTCAATCTTTGGATGTTTTGCATGTCTTTTATATATTTTTTGGGACTAACATATTAACTCAGTGCCAAGTGCGAGTTTCTGGTTTTTCCATGTTTTTGACCCCTTTCACTGGAGGATTTTGAACGTAGTCCAAACGGAATGAAACTGCCAAAAAGATTTTTTCTGGAACAGAAAAAGATCACAGAGCTGGAGAATCAGGACAGGGGGCCACCAGGGACCCCACAAGCCCTCATGGCGCGGCCAGGGGGACCCGCAACCCCCTGGCTTGTGGGCTCCTTGAAGCCCCTTTCCCTAGGTTTTGCGCCTATATATCCCCAAAAATTCCACAAAAAATCAGGAGATTATCAAAAGTACTTTTTCGCCGCCGCAAGCTTGTGTCTCCGCAAGATCCCATCTGGGGCACGTTCAGGTGCCCCGTCGGAGGGGGATTCGGATACGGAGGGCTTCCTCATCAACACCATGACCTCTCTGATGATGCGTGAGTAGTTCACCATAGACCTACGGCTTCTTATCTCTCTTGGATCTTCAATACAAAGTTCTCCATGATCTTCATGGAGATCTATCTGATGTAATCTTCTTTTGCGGTGTGTTTGTCGAGATCCGATGAATTGTGTATTTATGATCAGATTATCTATGAATCTTATATGAGTTTCTTCTGATCTCTCTTATGCATGATTTCATATCCTTGTAATTCTCTTCGAGTTGTGGGTTTTGTTTGTCCAACTAAATCTATGATTCTTGCAATGGGAGAAGTGCTTGGTTTTTTGTTCATACCGTGCTGTGACTGATGGTTGCTGTGTATCCTCGGCAACGGTGCCAGAAATACTTCTGATGGCTGTTGTGTATCCCTTGCGAAGGCGCTAGAAATAGTCGTGTCGACGGCACCAGGAATCCTTCAGCTGCGGCTATGCCTTAAGGGACTTCCTAGGCAAGTATGCAAACGATTTCCCCCGTGGCCTTGGATCCTTGCGTTGGTGTTCCCTCGAAGCGGAAAGGGTGATGTAGCACAGCGATGGTAAGTATTTCCTTCAGTTCGAGAACCAAGGTATCAATCCGGCGGAAGAGTATCTCAAGATCCTGCACAAACACAAAAGCTTGCACCCAACGCTATGAAGGGGTTGTCAATCCCTTATAGATTATTTGCCAAGTGAGAACTGAAAGCAACAAAGTAACAAAGCAAAGTAAAAGCGAAGGTGTAAACGATGGATGTGAATAGACCCGGGGGCCGTAGTGTTTACTAGTGGATTCTCTCATGAAAGCAAATAGACGGTGGGTGAACAAATTACTGTCGAGCAATTGATAGAACCGCGCAAAGTCGTGACGATATCTATGCAATGATTATATATATAGGCATCATGTACGAAACAAGTAGACCAATACTTTCTGCATCTACTACTATTAGTCCACACGTCGACCACTATCCAGCATGCATCTAGTGTATTGAGTCCATAAGAAGAGAGTAACGCCTTAAGCAAGATGACATGATGTAGAGGGATAATCTCAAACCAATGATAAAAACCCCATCTTTTTACCCTTGATGGCAACTACTTGATGTGTGCCTTGCTGCCCCTACTGTCACTGGGAAAGGTCACCACATTGTAGAACCCAAAACCAAGCACTTCTCCCATTGCAAGAATCATGGAGAACTTTGTATTGAAGATCCAAGAGAGAGAAGAAGCCATCTAGCTACTAACTACGGACCCGTAGGTCTGAAGTGAACTACTCACGAGTCATTGGAGGGGCGATGATGATGATGAAGAAGCCCTCCAACTCCAAAGTCCCCTCCGGCAGGGTGCCAGGAAGGGTCTCCAGATGAGATCTCGCGGAAACGGAAGCTTGCGGCAGCGGGAAAGTATTTTGGAGGCTCCCCTGATTTTTGGCGGAATATTTGGGAATTTATAGGCCAAAGACCTAGGTCAGGGGACGGCCAGGGAGGCCACAAGCCTGCCCACCGCCGTCTCCCCCTGGTGGTGGAGTGAGGTCTTGTGGGCTCCCTGGAGTCCACCTCTCTTGGCCCAAAAGCCCCCTGGTCTTCTTCCGTTCGGGAAAAAAATCATTTCGGGGTTTTTCTTCCGTTTGGACTCCGTTCCAGAATCAGATCTGAAAAGAGTCAAAAACACGGAAAAAACAGGAACTGGCACTTGGCACTGAATTAATAAGTTAGTCCCAAAAAAGATAAAAAGGTACATAAAACAACCAAAGAAGACAAGATTACAGCGTGAAACCATCAAAAATTATAGATACGTTTGAGACGTATCCGTGACCTCACCAAGTGACAGAAGGGGTAGCGAGGCACGCATTGTGTTGTTGCCATCAAGGGTAAAAAGATGGGGTTTTCATCATTGGTTTGACATTATCCCTCTACATCATGTCATGTTGCTTAAGGCGTTACTCTGTTCGTCATAAACTCAATACACTAGATGCATGGTGGATAGCGGTCGATGTGTGGAGTAATAGTAGTAGATGCAAAAAGTATCGGTCTACTTGTCTCGGACGTGATGCCTATATGTATGATCATTGCCTTAGATATCGTCATGACTTTGCTCGGTTCTATCAATTGCTCGACAGTAATTTGTTCACCCACCATGATATTTGCTATTTTGAGAGAAGCCTCTAGTGAACACTATAGCCCCCGGGTCTACTCCACACACTACTGGAATTCAGAAATTTGTCGTCTGCCTTTCCTTTGCGGTCTGCTGACACATGGTAAAGAGCTTCTTTGTCGTCAGCTGGCGCAAAGCAGACGGCAAAGACAGCACCTAAGGCAAAAAAATTCTTTGCCGTCGGCCTTCCCTATGCCGTCGGCCAGCGGACGGCAAAGGAACCACAGGCGGACGGCAAAGGGGTGGCAGACGGCAAAGGGGGTGCCACCGCACACCCCCTCCGACCCCATAATGGGCGCTCCCTTTACCGTCTGCCCTCCTTCTCTTTGCCGTCGGGGGGCGGACGGCAAAGCGAGCCTCCCCCCTAACGGCCGTCTCCCTCTCCCTCTCACTCTCATCTGCTCCAACAGTCTCATGTGCTCCGACAGTTTCTCTCAGCCGCTCGTCCCCCGCCCGCCGGCTGCCTCCCCTCCCACGGGCCGCCTCTTCCCCCGCCCCCTCCTCCCCTCCCGCGGCACCCCTCCTTCCCGCCCGCCGGTCGCCTCCCCTCCCGCCCCCTCCTCCCCGCGCCCGCCTGCGGCACCCCTCCTCCCTGCCCGCCCGCCGACTCTGCTCCCGCCTGTCGCCGCCTCCCCTCCCCCCCGCCGGCCGCCTCCCCTCCCGCCCCCTCCTCCCCGCGCCCTCCTCTCCACACCATCCTACCCGCCCGCCGGCCGCCTCCCCTCCCGCCTGCCAGCCGCCTCCCCTCCCGCCTGCCAGCCGCCTCCCCTCCCGCCCCTCCTCCCCGGCTAGGTGAGTTTTTTATTTAATTAGATTTAGTTAGTTGATTTAGTTATTTGATTTAGTGGTAGTTGATTTAGTTAGTTGTTTTAATTAGATTTAGTTAGTTGATTTGAATAGTAGGTTTAGTTAGTTATTTGATTTGTTAATTTAGAGGTAGATTCTATTTTGTTAATTAGTGGTAGATTATTTTTTAGTTAATGATTGGTAGATTTTGTTTTTGTTATCTTTTTTGATGTTTAGTGCTATATAGGTTTAGCGATAGGTTTAGTGATAGGTTTAGATTTTACATAGTCATAATTCAAATAAGTAGAAAAAAGATGAAGAATAAAAGAAGAATAAGTAGATAAGGGAAGAAGAATAAGAAGAAGAGGAGGAGGAGGAGGAGGATAAAAAGAAGAAGAAGAAAAAGAGGAGAGAGGAGAAGAATAAAGAAGACGAAAAAGGAAAAGAAGGAAGAAGAAGAAGAGGGAAATGGAAAAGAAGGAAGAAGAAGAAGAAGAAGAAAAGGAAGGAACGACGAAGAAGAAGAAGAAAAGGAAGAGGCGGAAAAAAAGAAGATGAAGAAGAAGAAAATGACACCCTGACACCTCGACACCCCGACACGATGCCCGAAACCCCGACACGACATCCTGACGACACCCTGGCAGAATACGCCGCCCCCGACGCCACTGACCCCCAACTCCCGACCTCTGATACCTCTTGGGCCTCTTGTTGACCGAAAAGTCCCCCGACCACCGACCACTGACGCCACTGACCCTGGACCCCCGACGACACTAACCACCGACACCACTAACCCCCGAACCCCGACGCCACCGACACCCGACACCACCGACCCTCGACCGCACTGAGTCCCGACGCCACTAACCCCCGACCCCCGACAACTCTTCTGCCTCCGATTAAACGAGAAGGTGCTTTTCGGCCTTCCACAAACCGACGGGGTCATAGTTTTGTAAATTATGAGTTAGGTCACATATTTTCCGATTATGTTAATTATAAAAACATCATATTTGTGTTGATCGTGTGAATTTCAATGTGCAGTTGTTCGACGACCTCCACGTGCATTGGACGAGCTCCGTCCTTGCATTTGTTGGTGAGCACAAATGACTTCTCCTCCTACCCCCTTAATTTGCTCTATCCCGGTCTTCGTGCCGATGAAACTTGCTAGCTATAGGTTTCTTCAATCATGAGTATGCGTGACCAGTATGCGTCTCCCGTTCGAAAGGGCGACATCTATAAATATGCATTTCCTTGCATATTTATAACCGCCATCCTTTCGAATTGTCCAACATTATCCATGGACAGCCCGAGTATATGTAGATTGGGTTTGTTTTCCCGTATGCTGTGCTCCGGATCCGATGTGGAATTTCGTTAGTGCCTCCCCCGTTGTTCTCCGGGTACACATCCTCTCTGGTTATTGCCGAGACGTGTATCAGGAGAACAGCGGGGAGGTGCTGCCGAAATTCTGCGTCGCATCTCGAGCAGAGCATGGGAAAACGAACCCAATCTACACATACTCGGGTGGGATTAGGACCTATCTTTACCTATTAGCGTGTAGGTTGCATGGACGTAATAAAACTGACAAACTTGATTAGCGTATGAATATAGATGATGAATTATATATTTATTTCTTGTGCCCCCATAGGTAGCTAGGCAACATGATTGATCGTGCTTGGATGTACACTGGTCACCCTAGTCAGAAAGACATGACCCATGAATGGTTAACAAAAACCAGGGGGTTTCTGAGAGCCGCATTTGCAAATGGCCAGCAAAAAACATGGTGCCCCTGTCCCAACTGCGACAACTGGAAAAAGCAGACAGAGTTTGAAATGGGTAAACACCTGCAGAAGTGGGGTTTTACGCCTAATTATACGGTGTGGACTTTTCATGGTTAGTCTGAGCAACGTGCCAGAGCTGAGGTGATTCGTCGTCGCACCGACGAGCATGGTACCGGGATTGAAGACATGGTGCAAGACTTTGATGATGCTTGGAATTCTAACAATGAGATCGAGGAATCTGCAAAGGCCTTCTATGAAATGTTGGAGTCTTCAAAACGTCCTCTCCACGAGCAGACTGAGCTTTGTCAGCTGGATGCCATCGCGCAAGTAATGGCTCTGAAGGATCAATTCAACCTAGGCAGAGAATGCTACAACGCGATGATGACGATATTTGGATGCTTTCTACCCAAAGGCCATGTACTGCCTCCAAACCTGTACCAGTTAGAGAAAATCCTCCATGTACTTAAGATGCCCTATGAGAAGATACATGCATGTGAGAATGGATGTGCCTTATTTAGGCTTGAGTATGCGGCCTTGAACTATTTCCCCATTTGCAATTCTTCCAGGTATATTGTGGTAGACAACGGCATGGGTGAGAAGTATCAGACCAAAATCCCCATTAGTGTTCTTTGGTATCTGCCAATCGTACCAAGATTTCAACGTCTTTTCATGGTCGAAGAGATGGCCAGATAGATGACATGGCACAAATTGGGTAAAAGAACCGAACTAGATGCGGATGAGAAGAAGATGCTAGTACACACTTCAGATGGTTTTGCGTGGAGGCACTTCGATGCATTACATAAGGATAAATCGGAAGATCCAAGGCAACCTACAGTTGCCATCAGCACGGATGGGTTCACTGTGTATGGTATGACAGCAGCACAATACAGTTGTTGGCCTGTATTTGTCATTCCACTAAATTTGCCACCCGGAGAGATTATGAAAAGAAAGAACATTTTCCTGACGTTGATAATTCCAGGGCCCAACTATCCGGGGAAGAATATGAATGTGTGCATGCAGCCGCTTAAGGATGAGTTGCAAGAAGCCTGGGATAATGGGATCAAGGCCTACGACGTGGCTACCAAAACAAATTTCAAAATGCATGTGTGGTACATGTACTCGACGCATGATTATCCGGCGTTTGCGCTATTCGCTGGCTGGTGTGTGCATGGAAGGTTCCCGTGCACCACATGCAAGGCAGCTCTTCAGTTCCGTTGGTTGTAGGCTGGTCGCAAGTATTCTTTCTTCGACATGCATAGACAATTCCTGGATCCTGACCATAAGTTCAAATAAGACAAGAAGAATTTCATCAAAGGTAGAGTTGTCAAAAACACTGCACCAGCTGCGTTGACAGGCCAACAGACCCTTGATCAGTTAAACGCTCTCGAGTCTGATCCTTTGCGTCCAGGATACTTCAAAGGGTATAATACGGAACACGCCTGGACTCAAAAGTCATGCTTATGGGATCTGCCTTACTCTTTGTCATGACAGGTGTTGAAAGATGGTGGGAAAGGGTCGAAAGCACTCCATGGGTCCTTCGTCGGCGGTTGATGGGATGGGTACTTCCATTCCTGCCTCGCCTCTTCGGAGAGTGTTGCTCTCTACTATGCAAGGAGCGCCCCCCGTGAGAGGAGGTCGACACCCCGCGAAGCCGAGAGGCACTAAAGGTACACGTTGTATTCATGTTGGTATTTATGTTGTACTCATGTTGTATGCATATGGGTATTTATATACATTTTATTACTCATGTTGGTATTTATGTTGTACTAAAGGTACACGTGGCCGCGGGAGAGGTAGGGCGGTGGCTGCCACACCTTCTAAGGTGGCGGCTACACGGTCTCCGCCACCACCCCAAGCTGATTCACTTGAGCACAGGACATCTAGGGGTGGATTCGTCTGAGTTGGAGGCTACACGGTCTCCGTTCACGAGCCTCGGGTCGACGAGCCTCAGGTCGACGAGCCTCCGACCCACGAGACTCGTGTCCCAGAGGCTTCCTTCCAGGCGACTCCACAGCAAAGCAGGGATGAGGGTACGCCCCAAGAGACCCAGTGGGATGCTGGTAGCGACGAGGAGCTGGGTGAGGGGGCTACCGTCTACCAGCGTGGTAGTTCGGGGCTCCCGCTCATGCCAGCGACCCACTAGCAGAGGTGGTCGATTAAACCAAATGGGGACAAGTAAGTTAATTTTCTCTTATTTAACCTTTTGCCTTCGCGTTTTCTCAAATATCTAATGTTTTGGCTTTAATTTGTCATACTGTAGGGGTTGGATTGTTGCCAAGGGTGTCTGCAAGCCCAACAACGTCCTTGGTGTTCTTTGCCGTAAAAAATTACCAGGGTTTGTTACGTTGCCCGGTCGGGAGCGAGAGGTAAGAATGACCTGGGAGCACTACTTGGGTGCCCCGGCCCCGTTGGAGGTGGAGATCGACGGTGTTTTGTGCGACACGAGGGCGGACATGGTAATCCGAAAGTTCTGTATAATTTATCCTTCACACAATTATAAATGAACCATAGCTATTTATTGTACTAATCGGTGTTGTCTCGTTTGCAGACCTACTACAGGTGTGAGGAGGGATAGGAGGAGGACGCGGCAAAGGTTATCGAAACCGAATGTCACCGCCTACTTCAAAACTTTCGGCACGAGGCTCGGGTGCAGGCTGTTCGAGACTACTATGCCACGCGGCGTATTAGGATTGACAAGGCGAAGTGTCGTGATGCTAAGATGGAGAAGGAGCATTACATGAAGGTAATTTCATATTATTAAGGCTGTGTAGCTAGTTTCCTTGATTTGGTTCTTACGCGCTCAAATTTCTCTTTATTAACTTAGGTGTCCCCGAGATGGTGTGTGGATAAGACGGATTGTTGGGAGGCCTTGGTGGATCAGTGGTGCTCCAAAACATGGGAGGCCAGCCACAACAACGCCAAGGAGAGGCGTGGCAAAATGGTTGGCATGCCACACCATCAAGGGAGTGTCAACTTAATCCAATTTGGCGAGAACTGGGTATGTGGTTTGCTTCATGCCTCATGCAATTCATTCTTAATGCTATCTTGAGCCCTTTACTAATACAATTTTCCTCTCTCTCTCTTTTAGGTGCGTCACAATAAGACGGAGGCGCCACGGATGTACGACATGTATGCGATGGCCCATACTGCCTTGTACAAGAAGGTCAAGGCATTCTCTGAGTCTGACCTCGAGCATCCAGAAAACTTCACCAACATCTCGTCCCACCACAAGCTCCTGAAGTACAGAGATCACGGGAAGGCGAGGAAAGGGGAGGACTTTAACCCGAGCGAGGGGCCTATAGATCCAGAGCTGGTCATGATAGCTGGCAACGGGAGGCCCCATGGCTCAATCGCCATTGGAGACGGTCTTATACGTTGTCCTAGCACTCTCCATCAGATAAAGGCACGCCAAACGAGCTCTTGTCCGGAGATAACACGTCGTCCATGGCCAGTCGAGCTCGCCATCGAGGTTAGTTTAATGGACTCAAGTATCTTTCCGCATTATGTTGTGTGTTGGAACCAATATGATTACATTGCTAATAATGAGTTGTGTTGCAGGCTGCTATTCAGAAAGAGAGAGAGGCAATGCAGGCGGCTATGGCGGAGAAGGATAAGGAAATTAGGGAGCTGGAGGAGAGGACGACTGCATTGGTGGAGGCGGAGAGGGCACGGAATGATGCGTCTAACAGGGCCATATACGAGCTCTTCGTGGTAAGTTTCTTCTTCATGTTATTTCAAATCTTGCATTTGAATGTCCGTTTCATTAATAAATAAAAAGTTTGACTTGTCGAAACCAAATGTACAGTATATGTGCGAGAAGAGCGGCCAAGTCCCTCCGCCGATGCCAGTCATTAACGTGGCGGGGACGGTGAGTTTCATTTCAGTGCAGTGATCTTAAGAGTGTCGTCATGCTAACTACACATTGCAAATGATGTTTGGTGCAGAATATCTCTCGAAACGCATCGCACGACCCTTCTACAGTCGAGCCTTCTCCAGGGCAGCCTTCTCCAGGTGAAACAAGCCAGAGCCACCATACTTCACCGCTTTGATGACGATAATGGTATGTTATTTCTAGTGTTTTAATAAAAAATAGCTAGACTTCCATCTAAATGACATAATTAGCTTAGTTAGCTCCAAGAAAGGCTAAATTGGCTAATTATCCTATGAAATGACATAATTAGCCTAGCTAGATCCAAAATGGCTTAATAAGCATAGTTTGCTCCGGAATGACCTATTTTACCCAAGTTAGCTCCGAAACGACCTATAGTTAGCTAGGGTTCCACCTAGATGACATAATTAGCTTAGTTAGCTCCTAAATGGTATATTTAATAAAACATGACCTAAACTTAGCTAATTATCCTCGAAATGACATAATTAGCTCCAAAAAGGCATTCTTAGCCAATTTAGCCCGAAGAACGGGACAAGAGGAGAAGAAAGAGGGAAAATGAAAGGAATGAAGAAAAAGAAGAAGATAAGAAGAAGAAGGAGAAGGAGGATAAGAAGAAGGAGATGATGGGGTCATAGTCCTAGGGTAGGGTCATAGGCCTGTCCTACATGTCCTAGCCAAGGACTACCCCACACAAGGGACATGACCTTAAGTATGCCCCGACTGAATTAAGGTGCCCCCATCATCCAGTCGGTAACAGGCCCAGAATCATCCAGTCGGAGACTAACATTCGGAGAGCACCGGGCCTACCGACTGGATACACTCGGTACGTCGTAACCTCTCTGGAGGGAAACTGCTGTACGTTTCCGGGTGCATTTACTAGCATTTAGAGCATACGTTACCTGTAACGTATGCATTCAATCGCCACTACTCCACCCTTGAATCAGAACCATTGTGGAGGGCAGCGCACTCTATATAAGCCGCCCTCCCCCACTGGTAAAGGGGTTAGCAAATCTTTGTACTCCATATCACACTCGGTAACAAGCTCCGAGAGCACTGAGACGTAGGGCTGTTACCTCCACCGCAGAGGGGCCTGAACTCATACAACCTCGCCGTAGCTAGGACTCTGCCCATCTCATTCGTACCCTACACATCTACTGTCAGGCTTATACCCACGACAGTTGGCGCCCACCTTGGGGCAGGCGTCTAAGCGACTTCCGGCGAGTTCGCGACTACTTCCTTTCGTCATGTCGTCCGGTGGAGGTTCGAGCATGGGTCACCAGATCCTCTTTGGCGCTCTCTCCTTCGTCGTCGATGATTCGGCGTGGCTTCGGGAGGCACCTCTCGACGTCGAGGCGCTTCCCCGTCGCTGGGCCACGCACTTCCGTGCCGGCGCTCGCGGCGTTCTTCTTCTCCAACAATCGGCTCCATTGCTGGCTTGCACCTTCGTCACGCGCCGCAGCAAGCGATCTCGCAGTCCGCATCTACAACGTTGGGTGCAGCATGCCCGAGCGCGCCAGTTTGCGTCCTCTCAAGTGGCGGTTCTGGAGTCTGTTGTGGTTGCCCCACGTCCCCAGTGCTCGGGCTCGGTTCCGACTGAGCTCCCTTCCGAGTACGTGGGCCGCGGGCCTGCAACAGAAGTTCACATGGCCAACACCCATGAAGATCCCCATCAGGTCGGCCAGAACGAGCGCGAAGTCGGTGAAGCATCCGGTGCACGCCGTCCGCCTCGCCGTTCTGCCAGTCGGCACACCCGGCGGAGCAACGTAGAGTTGTTCCGCACACCTCTCCTCAACTTGGCTGCGGCAGCCAAGATCGCCGATTCCCTCCAGCCGACTGATTCAGAGGCAGGAAGAGGAATCGAGCAGATCCGTGCTCTGTTGCACACGGCGCAGCAGCAGAATTCGGTAGTCTCCGAGTCGCACAATCGGATCCACAACAGTTCCGCCCATGCAAACACGCATCGGTCGGTTCACAGCCCCGGCTCCTATCAGCACCACAAGGGAGACAGTCGTTCCATGATCCGTGAAGATCGCCGCCGTTCATGCACCCCTCCGCGCGGTGGGCCCTATGGGTCCCGACATCATGATGATCGTCGTTAAGTCGGTGACACTTACGACCCGAGACCCGACGCAAGAGGGCGAATCGCCCAGCGAAGAGTCGACAGGGGTCGAGCCCACCGCGATGGCCACGATCTGGATCATCCGAGTGGTGGCAAGACCATCGTGTCCGGCCCCGAGTGTTTTAGTCGAGCCATCCGCTCGGCTGACATCCCGCCCAACTTCCGATTGGCAGCAGGAATCAGTAAATTTACGGGGGAATCCAAGCCTGAAACATGGCTAGACGACAACCGAGTGGCAGTCCAGATCGGAGGAGGGGACGACTATGTCGCTATGAAGCACCTCCCTCTGATGCTCGACGGCTCGGCGCGAGCTTGGCTGAACCAGTTAGCCCCCTCAAGCATTTACAGTTGGGCAGATCTTGCCCGAGTGTTCATCAGGACCTTCGAAGGGACGTGCAAACGCCCTGCAGGCCTTGTGGAGCTTCAGCACTGTGTCCAGAAGCCGAATGAGCCCTTGCGCGACTTCATCCAGCGATGGACGACTCTTTACCACACGATGGAGAGCGTCACCGAGCATCAAGCGGTCTGCGCATTCAAGGCAGGCGTACGGTACAAAGAGTTGTACCTAAAGTTCGGCCGGACAGGCGACATCTCCATGAGAAAGATGATGGAGATAGCTGCTCATTATGCAAATGGCGAGGAAGAAGACCGCATCCGGAGCGGCAAACACAAGACAGTCGGCGATCCCGACGGAGGTAACACTCGGAAGGAGAAACAGAAAGTTGCACCCACACCGCAGGCAGAAGCTGCAGCTATGACCAGCGCCAAGTTCAAGGGCAAGGGGAAAGCACAGTCTGCCCCCAAGAAGAAGCCGTTCAACAATCGCATCCTGGATCAGCCTTGTCCAATTCATACGAAGATGGACGAAGAAGGCAATCCCATATACGCGAAGCATACCACTCGGCAGTGTCGTCTCCTGATCCAGGGGTTCAGCGAAGGGCAACCGAGTGAGAAGAATCCTGAACAAGATGAGGAGGATAAGGAGGATCCGTTCCCCCAAGTCCATGCAACCCTCATGATTTTTGCTGACGTCGAAAGCAAGAGTCGACTGAAGCTAGTGAATAGAGAGGTCAACATGGCCGTTCCGACTGCTCCCAAGTTCCTTAGATGGTCTCAGACTGCGATCACCTTTGATCAGTCGGACCATCCAACGCATGTCCCCACTCCAGGAAGACAGGCTTGGTCGTCAACCCGGTGGTGCAAGGAGTCCGATTGCGCAAAGTCCTCATGGACGGCGGTAGCGGACTGAACATCATGTACGCCGGCACCCTCAAGGGAATGGGCATCCCGATGTCCAGACTCAGCAAGAGCAATATGCAGTTCCACGGAGTCATCCCCGGGCGGAAAGCCAAGTCACTCGGCCAGAGCGCGTTGGACGTCACTTTCGGCTCCGACAAAAACTTTCGCAAGGAGAAGCTCACATTCGAGGTGGTGGATTTCCAGAGTGCTTACCATGCAATTCTGGGCCGCCCGGCGTACGTGAGTTTCATGGCACGCCCGTGCTATGTGTACTTCAAGCTGAAGATGCCGGGCCCAAAAGGCGTTATCACCATCACCGGCAATCGCCAGCGAGCCGAGGAGTGTCTGCAAGAGGGATCAAGAATCGCCGACCATCAGATGGCGGTGCTTGAGCTCGACGAATACAAGAAGACAGTCAACCCTGCCGACCTGATGCGCTCGAAGAAACCATCTTCTGAGTCCGCGTTCCAGTCGGCGGGAGAGACGAAGAAAGTTAGCATCCACCCGACGGATGAGTCTGCCGCCCCGACGAACATCTCCACCACCCTCCATCCTAAATAGGAAGCCGAGCTCACCCAATTCCTCCGTGAGAACTGGGACATCTTCGCATGGAAACCTTCTGACATGCCGGGTGTACCCAGGGAGTTGGCTGAGCACCGACTGCATGTGGATCCCGTCGCTCGGCCCGTCCGAGAGCGCCTGAGTCGGTCCGCCACGCACAAGAGGAAGGCAATCGGAGAAGAGGTGGCCAAGCTGCTGGCTGCCAACTTCATTCGCGAGGTTCACCACTCCGAGTGGCTCGCCAATGTCGTCATGGTGCCCAAGAAGGATAAGTCACTCCGAATGTGCATTGACTTCAAGCACCTCAATAAGGTCTGCCCGAAAGACCATTTTCCGCTCCCCCGCATAGATCAAATTGTCGATTCGACTGCGGGATGCGAGCGTTTGTCGTTCCATGATGCCTACTCGGGTTATCATCAGATCCGTCTGTATGGTCCCGATGAGTTGAAAACAGCCTTCATCACCCCGTTTGGGTGCTTCTGCTACATCACTATGCCTTTCGGTCTGAAGAATGCAGGAGCTACCTTTATGCGCATGATCCAAAAATGTCTCCTCGACCAGATCGGTCGCAATGTGGAGGCATATATGGATGATATCGTAGTCAAGTCACGCAAAGGTTCCGACCTGCTGACTGACTTGGCAGAAACATTCGCCAACCTTCGTAGGTACGATATCAAGCTAAACCCAGCCAAATGTTCATTCGGTGTTCCCAGCGGAAAGTTACTCGGTTTCTTCGTTTCCGAACGAGGGATCGATGTTAACCTCGAAAAGATCGGGACCATCGTCCGAATGGATAGGCCGGTCAGAATACACGATGTTCAACGGCTCACAGGTTTCCTAGCGGCTTTGAGCAGGTTTATCAGTCGACTCGGCGAAAAAGCACTTCCTCTGTACCGACTCATGAAGAAGTCAGATACCATCGAGTGGACAGACGAAGCCCAAGTCGCATTCGACGACCTCAAAGTCCTACTTTCCGCCCAGCCGGTTCTTACTGCTCCGCTCAGTAAAGAGCCCCTTCTTCTATATATCGCGGCCACAAGTCAAGTCGTCAGTATTGTTCTTACAGTCGAGCGAGAAGAAGAAGGCAAAGCATACAAAGTTCAGCGGCCAGTGTACTACGTCTCCGAAGTCCTGACCCCTTCCAAGCAGAGGTATCCCCATTATCAAAAGCTTATCTATGGGATCTATATGACTGCGAAGAAGGAGGCCCATTATTTCCAAGACCACTCGGTATCTATCGTTTCTGATGCTCCTTTGTCGGAAATTCTCCACAATCGAGACGCGTCAGGCCGAGTGGCGAAGTGGGCAATGGAGATGTTGTACTGTGACATCAAGTTCGAGGCCAAGAAAGCTATTAAGTCTCAAGCCCTGGCTGACTTTATAGCAGAATGGGTAGAACAACAGCAACCGACTCACATCTACTCGGCTCATTGGACAATGTTCTTCGATGGGTCTAAGATGTTGAATGGATCCGGCGCTGGTGTTGTGATCATATCACCCAAAGGCGACAAGCTCAAATACGTGCTCCAGATACACTTTGATTCCTCCAACAACGAGGCGAAGTATGAAGCTCTCCTCTACGGATTGCGCATGGCCATCTCACTCGGCGTCCGTCGCCTGATGGTCTATGGCGATTCGGATTTGGTGGTCAATCAAGTGATGAAAGAGTGGGACGAAAGGAACCCCACCATGAAGACATACTGCAATACAGTCAGGAAGCTGGAGAAGAAGTTTGAGGGTCTAGAACTTCATCACTGACGAGTTGGCAAAACTCGGATACACTCGGAGACCAGTCCCGAGTGATGTCTGTCTCGAGCACCTCCATCTTCCTTCAGTCAAAGAAGATCCCTTCACGGAAGAACCAGTACAACCCAAGAGCGCAACAGATTCGACTGAAGTCGATGTGCCTCCTGTGGTTTATCTAGTCACACAGATTCTGGTAGTCATTCCCGATTGGACTGTGCCGATCATGGCATATATCCTAAGACAGGAACTTCCAGAAGATGAAGTCCAAGCCCGGCAAATAGTTCGCAGGTCGAAGGCATTCACTGTCATTGACGGTCAATTGTACAAGGAGAGTGTTTCAGGCGTCCTCCAACGTTGCATTTCCCCAGACGAAGGACAGTTGATGCTAGAGGATATCCACTTGGGTACCTGCGGCCATCACGCTTCTTCGAGAGCAATCGTTGCCAAGGCGTTCAGAGCTGGATTCTTCTGGCTGTAGGCTAACGAGATGGCCAAAGCTATGGTCGACCGATGTGAAGGCTGTCAGTTCTACTCCAACAAGTCCCACAAGCCAACATCTGCGCTAAAGACAATCCCACTTGTGTGGCCATTTGCAGTTTGGGGATTAGACACAGTCGGAACATTCAAGACAGGCCAAGGAGGCTACACACATCTGTTGGTGGTAGTCGACAAGTTTAAAAAATGGATAGAAGCCAAGCCCATCAAGAAACTCGACGCCTCCACGGCCGTTAAGTTTGTCAGGGACATCATCTCCAGATTCGGAGTGCCTCACAGCATAATCACGGACAATGGGACAAACTTCGACTCGGACAGATTCAAAGGTTTCTGTGCGAGTCAGGGTATCCGAGTGGATTTTGCTTCCGTAGCACATCCGCAATCCAATGGACAAGATGAGCATGCGAATGGACTTATCCTTCAAGGTTTGAAGCCTCGACTCTTGCGAGAGGTAGGACATGCTGCGGGTGCATGGGTCACCGAGTTACCTTCAGTACTTTGGGGCCTCCGCACCACTCCAAACCGATCAACGGGGCGATCGCTGTTCTTGCTTGTCTATGGAGTAGAAGCGGTCCTTCCGAGTGACCTGTTTCACAATGCCCCGCGAGTCGAACTCTTCTCTGAAGCCGAAGCGGGACAAGCAAGGCAAGATGGAGTCGATCATCTGGAGGAGGAACGCGAGATGGCACTCACTCGTTCAACAATTTACCAACAAGATCTGCGACGCTTTCATGCACGTCTGTCAGGAGCCGCACGTTCCAAGCAGGCGATTTAGTGCTCCGAGTGGATCAGCAAAGACCCCACAAGTTGGCTCCAGCCTGGGAGGGGCCTTTCATCATTTCCAAGGTGCTGAACAACGGAGCATACAGACTCTACAATATTCAGAGGGAGACAGACGAGCCGCGCGCATGGAACGGAGATATCCTCAAGCGTTTTTATACGTGATTGTCGACTGAAGCAGTGTAACGAACAAGTTTGAAGAAATAATATATTCAGCAGATTCAGTTTTGTGCACATTCAGAGTTCTCACACACACAAAAAAACTTAGCTGCGATCCTGAATCGCCTAAGTACTAACTTCCTTCGAGTGTGCACTATACGTCGCACTCGGGGACTTAGCTGTGATCCTGAATCGCCTAAGTACTAACTTCCTCCGAGTGTGCACTATACGTCGCACTCGGGGACTTAGCTGCGATCCTGAATCGCCTAAGTACTAACCTCCTCCGAGTGTGCACTATACGTCACACTCGAGGACTTAGCTGTGATCCTGAATCGCCTAAGTACTAACCTCCTCCGAGTGTGCACTATACGTCACACTCGGGGACTTAGCTGCGATCATGAATCGCCTAAGTACTAACTTCCTCCGAGTGTGCACTATACGTCGCACTCGGGGACATAGTTGTGATCAAGAATCACCTAAGTACGCACTTCCTTCGAGTGTGCACTATACGTCACACTCGGGGACTTAGCTGCGATCCTGAATCGCCTAAGTACTAACCTCCTCCAAGTGTGCACTATACGTCGCACTCGGGGACTTAGCTGTGATCAAGAATCACCTAAGTACGCACTTCCTCCGAGTGTGCACTATACGTCATACTCGGGGACTTAGCTGCGATCCTGAATCGCCTAAGTACTAACTTCCTCCGAGTGTGCACTATACGTCGCACTCGGGGACTTAGCTATGATCAAGAATCACCTAAGTACGCACTTCCTCCGAGTGTGCACTATACGTCACACTCAGGGACTTAGCTGCGATCCTGAATCGCCTAAGTACTAACTTCCTCCGAGTGTGCACTATACGTCGCACTCGGGGACTTAGCTGTGATCAAGAATCACCTAAGTACGCACCTCCTCCGAGTGTGCACTATACATCACACTCGGGGACTTAGCTGCAATCCTGAATCGCCTAAGTATTAACCTACTCCGAGTGTGCACTATACGTCGCACTCGGAGACTTAGCTATGATCAAGAATCACCTAAGTAATAACTTCCTCCGAGTGTGAACTATACGTCACACTCGGGGACTTAGCTGCGATCCTGAATCGCCTAAGTCTTAATCTCCTCCGAGTGTGCACTACAAGTCGCACTCGGGGACTTAGACGTGACCAAGAATCACCTAAGTCTTAATCTTCTCCGAGTACGCACTAAGTGTTGCACTCGGAACATCATTTCAACAAAAGACTAAATGTTTTCATTCCGACAACATAAGTTCATAAACGATAGTTGACTTAGTGTGGATCAAGATTACCCGCACCGATTTAAAAGTATGACGGCCAACAGAAGTGGCCAGAGTATCTTACAGGTAAACACTCGGCATACCGAGGATAAAGTTTGATCACGCGTCAGCTGGGCCGGCCTCAGGACTGGAGGGCTCCACAAAAGTGTCCAAGTCGATTCCATCAGCGATGCGGGTAGCAGTCTCAAGGAACGTCTCCATGAAGTCTTCGAATCGAAGCTTCTTCGTGTTGGCGACCTTCAATGCTTTCAGCTTATCTTCCCGCACCTCCTTGCAATGGACTCGGACCAAGGACAATGCAACGTCAGCACCGCAACGCGCTGCCGATTTCTTCCAGGATTGCACTCAGTCCGGAATCTCCCCTAGTCGCCCCAACAGAGTCTCCATCTCCTGCCGCGACTCGTCTTCCGGCCAAAGCTCCTTGTCAATGCGGCCGATGACCTCGTTCAGTCGGCTGATGAAAGAACCCACTTTGCCTACGCGGATATGCGCCCGGAGCAGATCCCGGTTGGCGTCCTCGCCGAGTGGCACATTGTCCTTCATGGACCGCTCCACAGCCGCCGCTTCGGCTTCGGCGTCACCGCAAAAGTCTGACCAAAAGAGCAAACAGACAGTGAAAACCGAGTATTCGTCACACGGTATAACCACTCGACAAAGCATAAGACTTACCAGCCAGACGAGTCATCATCTAGACAGCCCATTCGTTCACATACTTCTCCTGAGCTGTCCATCGTTTGTTCCGAACAGCCATTTGATTGTGCAGTTCAATCCGCTGTTTCTTCAGTCTCTCCACCTCCGCCACCAACACCCTGTTTGCCTCCAGCGCCTCCTCCAAGGACTTCTCTCGAACTTCCAGCGCGTCCTTCATGCCGGCCATGGCGAGCATTGCAGCTTCCAGTTCACCAGCATACTGGTTCCTCTCCGCTCTCACGGCTTCATAAGCAGTTCCCATTTCACAAGTTTCCTGCACCAAGAAACAAAGGGTAATCAGCAAGTTTATCAGTTCACAGGATAAGTTCTTCAGACCCCTGCCGACGCAAGCAGCCGACAGCGGTCTCGGGGACTACACCCAGTCGGTTCACTAAGAGTGACGCCACTGGCATGCACCTCAAGCAGGCCCGCCCTATTGAGATGCATGTTTTCACCTACGCCTCAGGGGCTAATACTACTCCACCTGCGTGCAACTTACTCTCGGAGACTCTTACCGCAAGAGTGCTCCGACTGTAATAAGTACTCGCACTCGGAAAACTTGTCTACGGACACAACCAAACTAAAGACCAAATGTATAAAGACAACTGTCGGTGCAAGCACTCGACAGAAGTCTCGGGGACTACACCCACTGGGTTCACTCGGAGTGAACCCATTGCAAACAGCAGACAACACCCACTGGGTTACAGAAGAAAAGTAAGTACTTACTAGACTACTTACTCAGATGTCATCGCGCAGCTCCAAGCTCCGCTGGTACAAAGCCGCAACGGAGTCATAAGCCCTCTTGGCCTCTCCGGCCATAAGCTCCGCCTGGATCATGGCCCCCTTGGCCGCCCCCACCTGCTCCTCTGGGACACACCGAATGCTGAATTCAGCATTTGACGAACCGGGAATCGTGGGAAGTTCCTGGGGGATCCCAAGGTTTGCCCCAGTAGGTTCCTCACCCACCGGCACCGGTTCAGTCGGTGGAGGCACTTCGGTCGGTGGAGCGTCGGCGGCAGGGGCGGCAGCAGGAGGAGCAGCCTTAGGGACAGGCTCCACGACAGGCTACAGGCTCTCCCCTGGTCGTCCCCGTCCAGACAAGTCGCCCCTGACAAGCCGAATAACACGGTGCCTCAGAAAAAGAAAAGGATGGCACAGTCTACAGGAACAAAATACCCGACTCTCTCACAACATACCTGGCTGGGACGAAACGACGTTGTCTGTGTCCATGGGTCGTCCCCTTGGCGGGCTGGCGAGGTCGTAGAAGTGGCAACCCTGTCGAGTGAAGTCCATTCGACTTGTAAAGCAGGAGTTCACTCGGTCAACAGAAAGAGCCGAAAGTTAGATTCACTTACGTGGAGGTGACGGGGATGGCCATCCTCATCCGCGGCAGAGCCTTCCGAGGTTTGGGCCCACTCGGCTTGGGCGCCCTGGAGGACTGTCCTGCAAGTTCAGCGGCTGCGTCCCTGGACCTCTTGGTGCCTCGAACACTCGGTATCGTCGGGGCAGTAGGCGGAGCACTCGACGAAGCAGGAGGAGCTGAAGGGACGGCAGGCTCATGCCGGCGCTTGCTTCGATGCTCTGGCCGCGGAGGTGGCGAGTCTGGCTCTTCGTCCTCTTCTTCTTCCTCGCTGTCTTCCTCCTCCGACGCCCCGCTGTCGGAGACATATTCGGCGCTCTCCACGCTCCCCTCCTCGCTGCCGTCTTCCTCCTCCTCCTCTGGATTCCCGTTCAAGATGGGGGAGGACCAGTTGGTCCACTCCTACATGAGGTTCAGTCGGAAACGTTAAGGATCACACGGAGGTATAAATAAACGACTGGAATCAAGACAGTTCAATGCACTCGGCTAATGCTACTCACCTGATTCGGTGGAGGGTTGTCCGTGCTGTGAGGCGTCACTCGGCGGGCTCCTTTGGGGTTCTCACAGGGACCCGTGATTTCGAGCACCCACGAGGTCACCTTCTGCTCGAGTATGCCCTCCACGTTGGTCCGAGTGGAATCCTCGGGCCCTGCATAGTGCCACATAGCGTGGTGGCGGGCCTGCAGAGGCTGGATTTGTCAACCGATGTAGACTTCCAGCAGGTCAATACCGGTGACCCCCCTCTTGACAACATCCACGAGCGCCTCGACCAAAGGCTGGATGTCGTTCTTCTCGGCTTTCGAGAGGGCGAGTTGCTTGGGTGGAGCAGGACGGTCTAGACTAAACGGAGGCAGCCCAGTCGACGCATTGGGACAGGCTATGTCCTGGCAGTAGAACCACGTCGACTGCCAGTTCCTAACCGACTCGCTCAACTGGAGAGCAGGGTAGCTGCTCTGACTCTTCTTCTGAAACCCTAAACCCCCGCAGAGCTGGAGGAGATGCGTCTTGTCATCCGACTGACTAAGACTTTTGATGGTTTGAGAGCGGGCGGAGAAGATATGTTTGAATAAACCCCAATGGGGGGGACAACCGATAAAGCACTCGCCCAAAACAATGAAGGCAGAAAGGTGGGCGATGGCATTCGGAGGGAAGTGATGGAGTTGAGCACCAAAATGATTCATGATGCCTTTGAAGAAGGGATGCGGGGGCAGAGAAAAACCTCTGTGAACATGGATGAGGAGCAAGACGCGCTCCCCCTCCCGTGGCGCCGGCTCAACCTCGTCGTCCGCCGGCAGCCTCCAGGACTTATGCACGAGCATGCCGTGCTCCACCAGCTCCAGCAGGTCCCCCTCCGTCACCGTGGAGGGGAGAAAGTCTCCCTCGATCCACCGCACCGGCAACGGCCGCTGCCGCCGCAGAGCAGCCGCCGCCTTGTTCTTCTTCTTCCTCGCCTCCATCTTGCTGGTCTGACCTTTGGTATTGGCGGCGACGGCGAACTCTCGAGAAGGAGGAGAAGGAAGGAGCTTCTGAGCGCAGGAGGTGGCAAGGAAGACGGAGCAGGCGGAGCGAAAGATTCGGCGAGCGTAACCGAAGGGTCTCGCCGCCCAGAGTTAAATAGGGCACCGACTGGGTCGCTGTTGAGCGGGCCCGGAATCTTATCTGCCGAACCAGCCGCGACGATATCAGTGGAGGAGTTGAAGGCGCGAGGATCGAGGAGTCAGGCGCTACTCGAGCGCGCTGACGTCGGCCCCGCTGAGCGCGCGGAACCCGAAATTTGAGATCCCGGAAAATCTGCCGCTGTCAGTTGACCGGTCGCGTCAAAAGATGTCGTGGAAGCACTCGGTTCCCGACAGTTTGTTTCGCAAGCACTTCCACTCAGAGCGTTGGTCGAGAGAGATAAAATGGATAGAGGCAAGCAACGCCCAAGCCGAACCTAGTTCAATCGGATCTGAACCTCAAACACCGCTTCTACGTTTCAACCCCAATCCATTCGGGGACTAATGATGGGGTCATAGTCCTAGGGTAGGGTCATAGGCCTTCCCTACATGTCCTACCCAAGGACTACCCCACACAAGGGACAGGACCTTAAGTATGCCCCGACTGAATTAAGGTGCCCCCATCATCCAGTCGGTAACAGGCCCAGAATCATCCAGTCGGAGACTAACATTCGGAGAGCACCGGGCCTACCGACTGGATACACTCGGTACGTCGTAACCTCTCTGGAGGGAAACTGATGTACGTTTCCAGGTGCATTTACTAGCATTTAGAGCATACGTTACCTGTAATGTATGCATTCAATCGCCACTACTCCACCCTTGAATCAGAACCGTTGTGGAGGGCAGTGCACTCTATATAAGCCGCCCTCCCCCACTGGTAAAGGGGTTAGCAAATCTTTGTACTCCATATCACACTCGGTAACAAGCTCCGAGAGCACTGAGACGTAGGGCTGTTACCTCCACCGCAGAGGGGCCTGAACTCATACAACCTCGCCGTAGCTAGGACTCTGCCCATCTCATTCGTACCCTACACATCTACTGTCAGGCTTATACCCACGACAGGAGAAGAAGGAGGAGAAGAAGGAGAAGGAGCTCCTCCTTCTCCTTCTTCTTCCTCCTTCTTCCTCCTTCTCCTTCTCCTTCTTCTTTTCTTCTTCTTCTCCTCTTTCTTCTCCTCCTCCTCCTCCTCCTCCTCCTCCTCCTTCTTTTACTTCTTCTTCTCTTTCTCTTCTTCTACGTAGCTTAGACTCATCCAAGGAAGGCTAAATTGGGTAATTATCCTACGAAATGACATAATTAGCTTAGTTAGCTCCAAAATGACCTATTTAATAAAAAATGACCTATAGTTAGCTAAGTTCTCTTCTAATTGACATAATAAGGCTTACGTAGCTGCAAGATGACCTATTCCCCCTAACTTAGGTATTAAATGGCCTATAATTAGCCTAGCTATATCCAAAATGGCTTAATAAGCATAGTTTGCTCCGGAATGACCTATTTTACCCAAGTTAGCTCCGAAACGACCTATAGTTAGCTAGGGTTCCACCTAAATGACATAATTAGCTTAGTTAGCTCGTAAATGGTCTATACTTAGCTAATTTCTCTCTGAAATAACCTATATATACACTTCTTTATCTAGTATTATTCTTCTAACTTTCTTATTTGTCAATTTGCAGATTACCTTCACTTCACGGGAAGCTTCGATTATATTGATGGAATGCTTGAAGATGATTTCTTGTTCCATGGCTTGTATTTAAACTATTGTAGTATATGGATATATATGAAACTTTGTATGCATGTGGATGAAACTGGTGTAATATATTGTTTGGTATGGATGCAACTTGCATAATATGTATGCACTATGGATGAGAGTTATTTTAATATGGTTATGAGTACGGAAAGAAATTTATTTATGTAAAATATATATATATATATATCCTGATTATTGTTAAAAATGCTGGATATAATAAAAAATAAATTAAAAAGGGGTTGGTTCCCCCCTTTGCCGTCTGCCCCCACATGGCAAAGGGGGGATGGCAGACGGCAAAGGGGGGAATCTGCCCCCTCTCTCTCCCCTCTTTGTCGTCTGCCCCCACATGGCAAAGGGGGGGGGGGGGGTAGGCAGACGACAAAGGGGGGAATCTACCCCCTCTCTCTCTCCCCTCTTTGCCGTCTGCCCCCACATGGCAAAGCGGGTGGGTAGACGGCAAAGGGGGGAATGAGCCCCCTCTCTCTCCCCTCTTTGTCGTCTGCCCCCGCATGGCAAAGGGGGGATGGCAGACGGCAAAGAGAGGAGGCCTGCCATTAACACTTAACGGGGCCGTTGCACTATGTGCCATCCCATTTTGTTTGCCATCTGCCCCCTCATGGAAAAGATTCTTTGTCGTCCGCTTAACAAAAGCAGACGAGAAATAACCTCTTCACCGGATTTTTTTTACCGTCTAGTTTGCCGTCTGCTCACCGACGGCAAAGCCTTTGCCGTCCGTGGTTCCCCCCTTTGCCGTCTGCCATGGCAGACGGAAAATTTCTGAATTTCAGTAGTGACACCATATTTTCAGCCTTACACGTTTTACTTCATTGCACTTTCCGCCTTCAGATCTCACTTTGCAAACAATCTTGAAGGGATTGAAAACCCCTTCGAAGCGTTGGGTGCAAGCTCGTTTGTGTTTGGGCAGGTACTCTGGACTTGACGAGACCCTCCTACTAGATCGATACCTTGGTTCTCAAACTCAGAGGGAAATACTTACTACTCCTTTGCTGCATCACCCTTTCCTCTTCAAGGGAAAAACCAATGCAAGCAAGTCTCCGTCAACGTGTCAATTTCTCGCGTTATTGTTTGAGAAGTAGCAACAAGAATTTTTGGCGCCGTTGCCGGGGAAGGACTTTTGTTGTCGTAGCAGAAGAATTTCTGGCGCCGTTGCCGGGGAGGAAGATCAAGTCAAGAACTCATCCAAGTAGGTGTCGGAAACTCATCTCTTCCATTTACTTTGTTTGTCAGTTGCCTCTCGTTTTCCTCTTCCCCACTTCCCAAATTTGCCTTTTTCGTTCGCCCTTTTTCTCGCTTGCTCTTTGTTCGCTTGTGTGCTTGCTTGCTTGCCGAAGTCACCATGAATGAAAACACCGAACTTTGTGACTTCTCAAATACTAATAATAATGATTTTATTAGTACTCCGATTGCTCCCGCCACTAGTGCGAAGTCATACGAAATCAATGCCGCTTTGTTGAATCTTGTTATGAAAGAGCAATTCTCCGGCCTTCCTAGTGAAGATGCCGCATCCATCTCAATACCTTCATTGAGCTTTGCTATATGCAAAAGAAGAAAGATGTGGATAATGACGTGATTAAATTGAAGCTTTTTCCCTTCTCGTTGCGAGATCGCGCAAAAACTTGGTTTTATTCTTTTCCCCAAAATAGTATCGATTCTTGGGATAAGTGCAAAGATGCTTATATATCCAAATATTTTCCGCCCGCTAAGATCATCTCTCTTCGTAATGATATCATGAATTTCAAGTAACTTGATCATGAACATGTTGCACAATCTTGGGAGAGAATGAAATTATTGATTAGAAATTGTCCCGCTCATGGCTTGAGTCTTTGAATGATTATTCAAATCTTTTACGTTGGCTAGAATTTCGCTTCTCGGAATATCTTGGACTCCGCCTCAGGTGGAACGTTCATGGAAATCACGTTTGGGGAAGCCACAAAGCTCCTATACAACATCATGACGAACTACTCTCATTGGCACACTGAAAGGTCACCTACTAGTAAGAAGGTACACACTATAGAAGAAATTAACTTGTTGAGTGCTAAGATGGATGAGTTAATGAATTTGGTTGCTAGTAGAAGTGCTCCTTTAGATCCTATTGATATGCCCTTGTCTTCCTTGATTGAGAGTAGCAACGCTAGCTTGGACATAAATTTTGTTGGTAGGAATAACTTTGGCAACAACAATGCTTTTAGAGGAAACTATGTTCCTAGGCCTTTTCCTAGTAACTCCTCTAATAACTTTGGCAACTCCTACAACAATACTCATGTAAATTACAATAGATTACCCTCTAATCTAGAGAGTAATATCAAAGAGTTCATCCACTCTCAAAAGATGTTCAATGCGTCCATAGAGGAAAAGCTACTCAAAATTGACGATTTGGCTAAGAGTGTTGATAGAATGTCTAGTGATGTTGATGCTTTGAAAGTTAGATGTGCTCCTCCCAAGATCAACATGGATGAAACTTTGAAAGCTATGCGTGTTTCCATGATTGAGAGCCAAGAAAGAACTGCCCAAATTCGTTCTAGACATGAATGGCTTAAAAAGGCGTGTTCTCGTGATAAGAATCACGAAGATCTTAAAGTGCTTGGTGTGACTCCCATTGAATCTTTGTTTTCTTGTGTCAAACCTAATGATTATGGGGCTGGATATAAATCCACTTTGGTTGAAAAGAGCCCCAATGATTAGGAGTCCATCTTTCTTGATGCTAAAAGCATTGGAAGTGGAGTAGAAGATATTAAAACTTTGAGTAGTAATGAAATTACTACTATGGATTTCATGGAATTCAATTATGATAGTTGCTCCTTGATTGAATGCATTTCCTTGATGCAATCCATGTTAAACTCTCCACACACTCATAGCCAAAACAAGGCCTTTACCGATCATATCGTCGAAGCTATGATAAAATCTCTTGAAGAGAAACTTGAATTGGAAGTCTCTATCCCTAGAAATCTTCATGATGAGTGGGAACCTACTATCAAAATCAAAATAAAAAACTATGAATGCAATGCTTTGTGTGATTTGGGTGCTAGTGTTCCCGCGATTCCAAAGTCTTTATGTGATGTTCTGGGTTTTAATGAGATTGAAGAGTGTTCTCTTAATTTGCATCTTGCTGATTCTACTGTCAAGAAACCCATGGGAAGGATCAATTATGTTCTTATTATTGCAAATAGGAACTATGTAGCCGTGGATTTCCTTGTGCTTGACATTGATTGCAATCTTACATGCCCTATTATTCTTGGTAGACCTTTCCTAAGGACTATCGGTGCTATCATCGATATGAAGGAAGGGAATATTAGATTTCAATTTCCTTTAAGGAAGCACATGGAACACTTTCCTAGAAACAAAATAAGATTGCCTTATGAATCCATGATGAGGGCCACTTATGGTTTGAGCACCAAAGACGACGATACGTGATTCTATCGCTTTTATGCCTAGCTAAGGGCGTTAAACAGTAGCGCTTGTTGGGAGGCAACCCAATGAATTTATCTTTTTCTTTCTGTTTTGTTGCGTCCACACCATTATATATCTGTTGTGATTGTGTTTTTTGTGTTTATTTTTGTGTTTGAGCCAAGCAAAACCTTTATGACTAGTCTTGGTACTGGTTGTTTGATCCTGCTGGAAAAAGACAGAAACTTTTTTCTCACGAGATGATTTTTCATTTTTATTCAGAAAGAGCTTTTGAGTTGATTCGTTTTTCTGCTGGTTGATATGCCTTTTACCCAGGCATTCCTAATGTTGCAGATTTTTTGAGGTACCAGAAGTATACAAAGTATACAGATTGCAAGAGACTGGTCTGTTTTTGACAGATTCTGTTTTTGTTGAGTTGGTTGCTTGTTTTGATGAAACTATGGTTAGTGTCGGGGGGTACTAGCCATGGAAAAGTGAGAATACACTAGCCCAACACCAAATAGATAAAATTCAAGTTGGCTATAGTACCAAAAGAGGTGGTAGTTTGTTTTCTTGTGCTAATGATATCACGAGTTTCTGTTTAAGTTTTGTGTTGTGAAGTTTTCAAGTTTTGGGTGATGATATCATGGACAAAGAGATAAGGAGTGGAAAGAGCTCAATCCTGGGGATGCCCAAGGCATCCCAAGCCAAATTCAAGGACACCAAAAAGCCTAAGCTTGGGGATGCCCCGGGAAGGCATCCCCTCTTTCGTCTTCAATCCATCGGTAACATTACTTGGAGCTATATTTTTATTCACCACAAGATATGTGTTTTGCTTGAGCGTCTTGTATCTTAGGAGTCTTTTCTTTTTGTTGTGTCACAATAATCCTTTCTGCACACCTTTTTGAGAGAGAGAGACATGCACTCATCGTGATTTTGCTAGAATGCTCATAGTGCTTCACTTATATCTTTTGAGCTAGATACTTTTGCACTATGTGCTTCACTTATATCTTTTAGAGCACGGCGGTGCGTGACTTGGTAGTTGGCTTATGCTATGAAAGTAGTCCCAAAGGTGATAGGTACCCAAAGAGGATGCAAAAACCTCCATCTTCATGTGCATTGAGTAGAAAGAGAAGTCTTGATTCCTCTCAATCAGTTTTGAGACGTGGAATTGGTAATATTAAGAGCTATGTTAGTACGGTGTTGTGAATCTAGAAATACTTGTGTTTAAGTTAGTGATTCCCGTAGCATGCATGTATGGTGAACCGCTATGTTAGGAAGTCGGAGCATAATTTATCTATTGATTGTCATCCTTTGTGTTGAGATCGGGATCGCGCGATGGTTAACACCTACCAACCCTTCCCCTAGGAGTATGCGTTTAGCACTTTGTTTTGATTACTAATGAAAACTTTTGCAACAAGTATGTGATTTCTTCATTACTAATGTGAGTCCATGGTATAGATGCACTTTCACCTTCCACCATTGCTAGCCTCTCTAGTGCCGCGCAATTCTCGCCGGTATACAAACCCACCATATGCCTTCCTCAAAACAGCCACCATACCTACCCACTATGGCATTTTCATAGCCATTCCAAGATATATTGCCATGCAACTCCCACCGTTCCATCTCATGACTTGTGCCGTCACTCTCATATTGCCATTGCATGATCGTAAGATAGCTAGCGAGATGTTCCAACGTCATACGCCATGCTAGATCGTTGCACATCCCGGTACACTGCCGGAGGCATTTCCTATAGAGTCATCATCATTTTGAGCTTTGAGCTGTGAGTAAATAAAAGTGTGATGATCATCATTATTAGAGCATTGTCCCATGTGGGGGAATAAAAAAAGGCCAAAGAGCTCAAACAAAAAAAAGAGGCCAAGAGCCCAACTAAAAAAAGAGAGAAAAATAGAGAAGGGGCAATGCTACTATCTTTTTCCACGCTTGTGCTTCATAATAGCACCATGTTGTTCATGATTGAGAGCTTCTTTCTTTGTCACTACCTTATGCTAGTGGGAATCTTCATTATGTAACTTGGCTTGTATATTCCAATGATGGGCTTCCTCAAAATTGCCCTAGGTCTTCGCGAGCAAGCAAGTTGGATGCACACCCACTAGTTCTCCTTTTGAGCTTTCACATACTTATAGCTCTAGTGCATCTCTTGTATGGCAATCCCTAGTCATTCACATTGATATCAATTAATGGGCATCTCCATAGCCCTTTGATACGCCGAGTCAATGTGACCATCTCCTCCTTTTTTTGTCTCACAACCATAACCACACTCTATTCCACCTATAGTGCTATATCCATGGCTTGCGCTCGTGTATTGTGTGATAGTTATAAAAAGTTGAGAAAGTAAGAGTGCGAAAACAATTACTTGGCCAATACCGGGGTTGTGCATGATTTACATTAGTTGTGTGAGGATGATGGAGCATAGCCAGACTATATGATTGTGTAGGGATAACTTTCCTTGGCCTTGTTATTTTGAAAGTTCATGATTACCTTGCTAGTTTGCTTGAAGTATTATTGTTATCATGTCAATAGCAAACTATTGTTTTCAATCTTACGGATCTGAACATTCATGTCACGTGAAAGAAGTTGCAAAGGACAACTATGCTAGGTAGCATTCCACGTCAAAAATTCATTCTTTATCACTTCCCTACTCGAGGACGAGCAGCAGTTAAGCTTGGGGATGCTTGATACGTCTCCAACGTATCTATAATTTTTGATAGTTTCATGCTATTATCTTGTCAAACTGTGGATGTTTTGCATGACTTTTATATATTTTTTGGGACTAACTTCTTAACTCAGTGCCAAGTGGCAGTTCCTGTTTTTCTATGTTTTTGACCCCTTTCAGAGGAAGATTTTGAACGGAGTCCAAACGGAATGAAACTGCCAAAAAGATTTTTTTCCGGAACAGAAAAAGAAGATTGGAGAGCCGGAGAATCAGGGCAGGGCCACCAGGGACCCCACAAGCCCTCATGGCGCGGCCAGGGGGGCTCGCGGTCCCCTGGCTTGCGGGCTCCCTGAGGCCCCTTTGCCCTAGGTTTTGCACCTATACATCCCCAAAAATTCCACAAAAATTTAGGAGATCATCGAAAGTACTTTTCCGCCGCCGCAAGCTTCTGTCTCCGCAAGATCCCATCTGGGGCACGTTCTGGTGCCCTGTCAGAGGGGGATTCGGATACAGAGGGGTTCTTCATCAACACCATGACCTCTCCGATGATGCGTGAGTAGTTCACCATAGACCTACGGGTCCATATCTAGTAACTAGATGGCATCTTCTCTCTCTTGGGTCTTCAATACAAAGTTCTCCATGATCTTCATGGAGATCTATCCGATGTAATCTTCTTTTGCGGTGTGTTTGTCGAGATCCGATGAATTGTGGATTTATGATCAGATTATCTATGAACCTTATGAGTTTCTTCTGATCTCTCTTATGCATGATTTCATGTCCTTGTAATTCTCTTCGAGTTGTGGGTTTTGTTTGGCCAACTAGATCTATGATTCTTGCAATGGGAGAAGTGCTTGGTTTTGGGTTCATACCGTGCGGTGACCTCACCCAGTAACTGAAGGGGTAGCGAGGCACGCATCATGTTGTTGCCATCAAGGGTAAAAAGATGGGGTTTTCATCATTGGTTTGAGATTTTCCCTCTAGATCATGTCATCTTGCTTAAGGCGTTACTCTGTTCGTCATGAACTCAATACACTAGATGCATGTTGGATAGCGGTTGATGTGTGGAGTAATAGTAGTAGATGCAGAAAGTATCGGTCTAGTTGTCTCGGACGTGATGCCTATATGTATGATCATTGTGTTAGATATCGTCATGACTTTGCGCGGTTCTATCAATTGCTCGACAGTAATTTGTTCACCCACCGTGATATTTAATATTTTGAGAGAAGCCTCTAGTAAACATTATGGCCCCCGGGTCTACTCCACACCATATTTTCAGCCTTACACTTTTTACTTCGTTGCACTTTCCGCCTTCAGATCTCACTTTGCAAACAATCTTGAAGGGATTGACAACCCCTTTGAAGCGTTGGGTGCAAGCTCGTTTGTGTTTGTGCAGGTACTCTGGACTTGACGAGACTCTCCAACTCGATCGATACCTTGGTTCTCATAATGTGGGGAATACTTACTGCTCCTTTGCTGCATCACCCTTTCCTCTTCAAGGGAAAAACCAACGCAAGCAAGTCTCTGTCGACGTGTCAATTTCTGGCACTATTGTTTGAGAAGTAGCACTAGTGCACGAGGGAAACAAGGCAATCAGACTATATGGTTTTATCGCTTTTGCCTAGCCTTACGAATTTTCTAGGCAGGGGCTAGTGACAACCCCCAGCATTTTTCAATAATTAGGGAAAACCGAAAACTTGAATAATTACCGCGAGGTTTGAGAAAGTATAAACCCATCCACGTAACGCGGAGTAGCCTCTATCGACTTTGAAATTGAGCTCGGATTGCAGACCAGCTCTCACTTATTATGACGGACATTTTTTGGCTTTCTCGATTGAGTTATTTCAAACCAGGCCAGCTGGGAATACAATCACAGTGGTTCTCCCTTTACCCCTTTAGTCGAACTAGCAGAACGTAAGGGGGTAAGGCCAGGAGTCGGGGAATCCACCTATAGACCCAAGACATAGTTCTGAACTGGTGCATATAAAGCAAAATCCTGAGAAACCTAACACTAAAGATAAGAAACAGTGACGGTACGATGATTTGGGAGATGTTACCATCCAAGCCCTCGGTCAGTGATTGATAGCACTTTTAGCGTATACAAATAATAATGTTGACCTCACAGTGTCGATAAGCATAAAGTGTAAGTATATGAATGTACTTGAACTAATGTGTGTGGTGAACTGTTATAACTCATAGCACAAAGGCAGCTATTCCACGTAACTATCGATAAAAGTTTGTTGAAACGACTTTGCAAGTGACCTTACGTGGGTGACTTTACGTCTGCCGTGTGTTCGGCCGCACTATATATATTGCCTCTTCTAGGTGTGGGGGTACGATCCTTTGCAGGAAGTTGGGAACAGCGAGCGGACCTTTAGTGGAGGGTCTTGAGAAGCTACTGATGACGCAGAGAAGCTTGATTCTTGGACTCTTCATGATGCCCTATCTTGGATTCGTTGGACCATAGCTCGGTTGACCCGCCCCCATGATCCCTGGTGGGTTGATTCCATGGCTGCCCATGGAATTATAAGTATGAAATTGTGTTCTCGAAGGACATACCTTGATGGTGTTTGGGCCATGCCGTGGGAGCCGTATCCCTATGTGCTCTCGGTTGAAGAATTGCCCGGCCGGTCTATTTGAGCTCAACCTCATTTGCCTCCCTTCCATGGCTTTGTTGCCGGCTTGTGGCTTGAAGTGTCGTTGTCGTGTTGACATTCGGCTGCTAGCGCTGTTGTGTGCTCCTCAGTCCGGAGAGAACGCTCTGTGTGTTGACGTTGACGGTGTGTTGACGTTGACGGTGAAGACTCCCTTGGGTCCGGGCATTTTGAGCTTCATGTAGGCATAGTGGGGTACGTCGTTTAAGTGGGCGAAGGTTGTGCAGTCGAGCAGTGCGTGGTATCCTCTACAAAAGGGGACGATGTCGAACATCATGTCCTCGCTATGGAAGTTGTCGGGAGATCCGAACATGACTTCTAGTGTTATCGTTCCCGACCAGCGGGCTTCCATGCCTGGTATCACTCCTTTAAAGGTAGTGCGGCTTGGTTTGATGCGTGATGGGCCTATGCCCATCTTTTTCATCGTATCCAAATAGATCAGATTGAGAGTACTTCCTCCATCCATGAGGACTCGCGTGAGGTGGAAGCCATCGACGATAGGGTCGAGTACTAGGGCGGCCGACCCTCCATGATGAATGTTGGTCGGATGATCCCTGTGGTTGAAAGTGATCGGGCAAGTCAACCACGGGTTGTTGGGTGTTACGGGCTCTACGGTGTATACCTCCCGCAGTGCCCTTTTCCTCTCCTTCTTGGGTATATGGGTCACATAGATCATGTTCACGGTCTTGACCTCGGGAGGGAACTGCTTTTGGCCTCCATTATTTGGGTTGCGGGGCTCCTCATCGTCTTCACTTCGTGGGTCCTTGTTTTGGTCATCGGTGGCCACCTTGCCTGCCTATTTGAACACCGAACAATTACATTTGGTGTGGGTTGCAGGCTTATCTTGGGTGCCATGAATATGTCTGGGCCGCTCCATGATTTTTTCCCATTGGGTTGGTATATCCCTATTCCCTTTAAAGGGTTTCTTCCGTTGCCCAAGTTTGGTACCGCGGAATCCAACATTGACTGTGGTATCATCGGCATCACCATTACGATGGAGGCGTTTGTTTTTGTTTTTCCTTGGCTTGCTATTTCCATCCCAAACCTCAAAGATTACGGGGTCGTTCGCATTGTGGCTGGGTCGAGCAAGCCAATTATCCTCACCCACAAAAAATAGGGTCATGAGTGAGGTAAGGGCGGATATTGTTCTCTGCCTGTCCTGGCTGAGCTGTCTCGCGAGCCATTCCTCCCGGATGTTGTGCCAAAAAGAGGCTATTGCTTCAGTGTCCGGACGGTCTATGATTTGGTTCTTCTTGGTGAGGAACCGGTTCCAGAATTCTGTGGCTGATTCCCCTGTCTTCTGGATGATGTTACTCAGATCGGATGACTCTGGTGGCCGAACATATTTTCCTTGAAATTTAGATAGGAAATCCTCCTCAAGGTCTTCCCAGCATCCGATGGAGCCTTCTGGTAGGCTGTTCAACCAATGTCGTGCCGACCCTTTGAGTTTTAATGGTAAATATTTCATTGCGTGGAGATCGTCTCCTCTGGCCATATAAATGTGGAGAAGGAGATCCTCAATCCACACCGCGGTTCTTATTGTCCCATCGTATTGTTTGATGTTTATGGGTTTAAAACCTTCCAGAAATTGGTGTTGCATGACCTCATCCGTGAAACATAGTGGGTGAGCAGTGCCTCTCCATTCCTTGATCCATAGATGAACCTGCTGCGACAAGATTTATCGAATCATGTGTCGGGTCTGTCCCCATGGTGCATATACTCCTTACCTTTTCGGCGTGGAGGTTTTGGTTTATACCCGTTCTCTCCAGTCGTTCTGTCGTGCCCTCTAGGTGGGCGATCAGGCTGGTGATAACCCACAAGTGTAGGGGATCGCAACAGTGTTCGCGGGTAAGATAACCCAATTAATTGAATCCACACAAGGTGAGCCAAAGAATATTTGTAAGATTTACCAGTTGAGTTGTCCATTCAACCGCACCTGAAAGATACTTGCTTGGCAAAAAAATATTAGTAGCAAAGGTGATATGGAAGTGATGGTGGCAATGAAAATAATGGTGGCAAAGCAACGAAAGTAAAACAGCAATAGCAAAGCAACTTGTAACCTGCAGGATTAAAACACTATAGGCTAGGGAGATGGATGGTTGTTCATGGATAAGAGATATCATGTATTTAACTTGGGGCAAGGCACATAAAATAGTAACGATCATCTAGGAAAATATCAAACATTAGGCATGTATCCCAAGGTAGTCATGTGTGCTTGCAATAAGAACTTGCACAACATATATTGTCCTACCATCCCGCTACCAACGGGGCCAAAAGGAAATTATGGAGATTAAGGTGCTCCTGCCAAAGAGCACCGGAACAAAGCATTAACAATCAATAGATACATGGAATCCTGAAATTATAGTCTATCCCCTTTGGTGTCCCAAGCTGTCACCATTGGGACCGCCGGTTTCGGACTATAATAGGTGCATACTACTCATAGATAGGATCAAGAACAGAAATATATTCATGAAAACATAATGGGTTTAGATCTGAAATCATGGCACTCGGGCCCTAAGTGACAAGCATTAAGAGCAACAAGTAGTAGCAAACATGATAAACACCATAGTAGATGATAGGCAACATGCCCCCAACAATCTGACGAACTATTACATGATCTAACTCATCCAATCCCTACCATCCCCTTCGCCTACAGCAAGGAATTACTCACACATGAAAGGGGAAGTCATGGAAGGGTGATGGAGTGGCGATGGTGATGACGATGGCGATGATTTCCCCTCTCGAGAGGCCAAGGCAGCCTCCAGATTAGCTCTCCCGGAGAAGAATCGAGGGTGGTGGCGGGTCCGCGTCGAGAACTGGCAAAACGACTTATGTTCTGGAATTTCTCCATCTCGGGTAAAAATAGGAGCCAAGATAGGGCACCACAGGAGGTGGGCCCCACCAAGGCGGCCTCCTTGCGCGGCCAGGGGGGCAGGCCGCGCCACCAGGTCATGTGGAGGCCTCGTGACCCCCCTTTGGCCCATCTTCTGGTGTGTGTCTTTTCTCTTTATTTTATTGGAATTTTCTGGGACACCTAAAAATCCATTTTCCTGCACAGAATAAAACCATACAGGCAGTTCTACTGAAAACAGTGTCAGTCCGGGTTAGTTTTGTTCAAATCATGCAAGAATGAGGCCAAAACAATAGCAAAAGTGTTTGGAAAAGTCGATACGTTTGAGACGTATCAGCTGGTCGTAGTCGGTGCACCGGGGGACACATGTTCTGGGGCCTTATCGTCAAACTGTGGGAGCAATCGTTAGTGCAGATATTTTTTCTTCTGGTCGGGCCATTCTGTGTCGTATCCTTCTTCAGCCGCTAGGATTTTGGTCCACCTGTTATTGATGGTATCCTGTCCGTCGTGGAGTTGTTGCTGCTTTGCTTTTAAGCTTTGGGCGGTGGCTATAAGTTGTTGCCGAAATTGCTCCTAGCCTTTAGGGTCTTCGGGATGTACGAACTCTTCGGCTTCAAGGCCATTAAGGTCATATATGGGAGGGAGGTAATCGTCGTAGTTGTTCGAATCGTTGCGGCCGTCAGGATCGTCGTTGACCGGTACCTATGTTTCGTGTTCGAGAGCCTCGGGTTGTTGTGTCCCTCAGGGGTCATGTTTTCCCATGTGCCTTGTGTGGAGCCCCTTCCCTTGCTTGCCTTCCAGCGCTTACGCGACTTTCAGCATTTTGAGGGATCTTCTTTGGGCTTATCACCATTCTGCTTGGGTGTATCATTATGTGGATCACGAGGTGTATCTACCATGCAGACATTGTAAGTTGAAGTTGCGGTCCACTTCACTATGTTTACAGGGGTGGGGTAGTAGGCCTCTTCATCCATATCCTCGAGCTCTTCGGAGGCGTAGTCCAGTGCGTCGGTTAGATCTTCGACGGTGGTGATCAAGTGGGTGGTGGGTGGGTCGTAAAAGTCACCATAATCCACCTTGGAGCCGATCTTTGAACAAGTAGGACTACGGGTAAGCGAGATTTGGAGCGACTGGATTTGGTTGAGCGTCTTGTTTAACATCGAGAGGCTGACGTGACCAATCCTTTATGTGTTTTTGAAATTAACCTCCACGACTTCCAGGAAGGAAACCAAATCGGTTATAGTCGTTTCCCTCTGTCTGGGCCGAGTAGTTTGTTCCAAGTTCGGGGCCTTCTCTCCGAGGAGGAGGAGACCAAGACAATGGTCGAACAGGGGACCTCGAGACAAGGCTTCGGGATTTTGCACCTCATCGGTGGAAACTTTGAACTCTCCAAACATTATCCGGTGACTGTGGACAAAACCATCAATCAGGCCAGGATGGCCGGTTAGGTGTGTACTTGGCATCGAGCGGCCGAGCGCAAAGATGTATTCGGGGGAAATATACCCTCGTTGCATACTCGATCATCGATGATCAAGCGAGCCATCGATACTTGCGGCGATACAACAGCGAAACTCTCAATTAAATCACCAATGTCGGTGTCAAAACCAACAGATCTCGAGTAGGGGGTCCCAAACTATGGAGCTTAGATCTATCGATTGCAGGAGAGAGGGGAAGACAATGTTTACCTAGGTTTGGGCCCTCTTGAGGAGGTAAAACCCTATGTCATGCTTGATTATATTGATGGGGAATGATGATTACAAAGTTGATATACCTCGAGATCCTACGAGCTTTAACCTAGATGAGATAATTGCACCCTACATACAAGGGCTTCTGGTTTATATAGACACTAGGACCCCTCGAGTTACATGTTACCAACATAGATCGGTAGTAGACGGGACGAATAGGCCATCTTCTTCTTGGAGTGCACGCCTATCTTCCGAGCTTTCCATCCTCATCATGTAGTCTTCAGATAATCTGTTTCTTCCATAACGCAGTGCTGGGGAACGTAGCATGGGAAACAAAAAAAATCCTACACACACGAAGACCTATCATGGTGATGTTCATCTACGAGAGGGAGATCGGTTTCACATACCCTTGTAGATCGCTAAGAGGAAGCGTTAATAAATGCGGTTGATGTAGTGGTACGTCTTCACGATCCGTCCCACAATCCATCCCATGATCCGTCTCGTGATCCGTCCCGATCAAGTGCTGAACGGACGACACCTCCGCGTTCCGCACACGTAAAGCTCGATGTCTATCTCCGCCTTCTTGATCCAGAATGAGAGATGGGGAAGTAGATGAGTTCTCTGGCAGCGTGACGGCACGCTAGTGATGGTGATTGTCTATTCCTGCAGGGCTCCGCCCGAGCTCCGCAGAAAACCGATCTAGAGGAAGAACTACGATCTAGATGAGAGGGCAGCACGTGCCAAAGTTGTGTCTTAAAAGCCCTAAACCTCTAGTATATATAGGAGGAGGGGAGAGACAGCCTTGGGGCGCCAAGAAAGGCCTTCTTGGGTTGGCCGAAGTGGGGAAGGGAGGAGTCCTCCTCCAATCCCACTTGGATTAGGACTCCCTCCTTATTTTCCCACCTCTTTTGGATTTTCCACTTTTTCCTCATGGGCTTTCCTTGGATGACTTCGTCAGCCCATTATACCTTATTGCGCATCCAATAAACTCACGTGGACCCCTTGGGGCGTGATGGGCCCACTAGTGGGCCCCCGGAACCCATTCGTCACTCCCGGTACACTGTCGGCAATGCCCGAAAACCCTCCGGAATCCAAACACCAACTTCCTATATATCAATCTTCGTTTCCGTACCATTCCAGAAACCCTCTTGACGTGCAGGATCTCATCCGGGAATCCGAACAAAACTTCGGTCACAAATATATATAACTCAACTATACCGAAACGTCACCGGACCTTAAGTGTGCAGACCCTGTGGGTTCGAGAACTATGCAGACATGACCAGAGACACTTCTCTGGTCAATAACCAACAGCGGGACCTGGATGTCCATATTGGTTCCTACATATTCTATGAAGATCTCTATCGTTTGAACCTCGGTGTCAAGGATTCATATAATCTCGTATACTATTCCCTTTGTCCTTCGATATGTTACTTGCCCGAGATTCGATCGTCGGTATCACCATACCTAGTTCAATCTCGTTACCGGCAAGTCTCTTTACTCGTTCCGTAATACAAGATCCCATAACTAACTCCTTAGTCACATTGCTTGCAAGGCTTTTTGTGATGTTGTATTACCGAGTGGGGCCCGAGATACCTCTCCGTCACACGGAGTGACAAATCCCAGTCTTGATCCATGCCAACCCAACAGACACCTTTGGAGATACCTGTAGAGCACCTTTATAGTCACCCAGTTACGTTGCGACGTTTGATACACAGAAGGTATTCCTCCAGTGTCCGGGAGTTGCATGATCTCATGGTCATAGGAACAGATACATTGACATGCAGAAAACAATAGCAATAAACTGACACGATCATACACTACATTTATAGTTTGGGTCTTGTCCATCACATCATGATGATGATGTGATCCCGTTATCAAGTGACAACACTTGTCTATGGTCAGAAACCTTGACCATCTTTGATTAACGAACTAGTCAACTAGAGGCTTACTAGGAATACTGCTTTGTATATGTATCTACACATGTATTTGTGTTTCCAATCAATACAATTAAATCATGGATAATAAACGATTATCATGAACAAAGAAATATAATAACAACTAATTTATTATTACCTCTAGGTCATATTTGCAACAGTCTCCCACTTGCACTAGAGTCAATAATCTAGTTCACATCACTATGTGATTTTAACGAATTCAACACCCATAAAGTTCTGGGGTTTGATCACGTCTTGATTGTGAGAGAGGTTTTAGTCAACGAGTCTGAACCTTTCAGATCTGTGTGTGCTTTACAAATCTCTATGTTATCATGTAGATGCTCCTACTACGTGCCATTTGGAACTATTCCAAATGACTGCTTCACTATACGAATCCGCTTTACTCCTTAGAATTACTCAAATTAGTGTCAAAGCTTGCATCGACGTAACCCTTTACGACAAAATCTTTAATCACCTCCCTAATCAAGAAAAAATCATTAGTCCATTAGTTACTAAGGATAACTTTGACCGCTGTTCAGTGATTCAATCCTGGATCACTCTTGGTACCCCTTAACAGACTTATGGCAAGGCACACATCAGGTGCGGTACACAACATGGCATACTTTAGAGCCTACGGCTAAGGCATAGTGGACGAACTTCGTCCTTTCTCTTTCTTCTGTCGTGGTCGCGCTTTGAGTCTCACTCAAATTCACACCTTACAACACAGCTAAGAACTCCTTCTTTGCTGATCTATTTTGAACTCCTTCAAAAACTTATCAAGGCATGCATTTCATTGAAAGTTCTATTTAGCGTTTTGATCTATCTCTATAGATCTTCATGCTCAATGTTCAAGTAGCTCTATCCAAGTTTTCCTTTGAAAAACTCCTTTCAAACAAGCCATTATGCTTTACAGAAATTCTACATTACTTCCGATCAACAATATGTCAACCACATATACGTATCCGAAATTCTATAGTGCTCCCACTCACTTCTTTGGAAATACAAGTTTCTCATAAACCCTGTACAAACCCAAAAGCTTTGATCATGTCATCAAAGTGTATATTCCAACTCCGAGATGCTTGCGCTAGTCAATAGAAGGATCGTTGGAGCTTGCATACTTGTTAGCATCCTTAGGATCGACAAAACATTCCTGTTGTATCACATACAACCTTTCCTCCGAGGAAACAATGTTTTGACATCCTATGTGCAATATTTCATTAATAATGCAGAAACTGCTAACATAATTCCAACAGACTTTTAGCATCACTAAGAGTGAGAAAGTCTCATCATAGTGAACTCTTTGAACTTGTCGGAAACATCTTTGCGACAAGTCAAGCTTTTCTCAATGGTGACTTTTCACCATCATCGTATGTCTTCCTTTTAAAGATACGTCTGTACTTAATAGTCTTACGACCATCAAGTAGTTCTTCCAAAGTCTACACTTTGTTTTATACACGGTCCTCTCTTGGATTTCGTGGCCTCCAGCCATTTGCCGAAATCCGGGCCCACCATCGCTTCTCCATAGCTCGTAGGTTCATTGTTGTTCAACAACATGACGTCCAAGACAAGGTTACCGTACCACTCTGTAGCAGTATGCGACCTTGTCGACCTACGAGGTTTGTAGTAACTTGATTCGAAGCTTAATGGTCACTATCGTTAGTTTCCACTTCAATTGGCGTAGGTGCCACAGGAACAACTTCCTGCGGCCTGCTACACACTGGTTGAAGTGACGGTTCAGTAACCTCATCAAGTTCCACCACCCTCCCACTCAATTCTTTCGAGAGAAACTTTTCTCGAGAAAGGACCCGTCTCTAGAAACAAACACTTTTCTTCCGGATCTCAGATAGGAGGTATATCCAACTGTTTTGGGTGTCCTATGAAGATGCATTTATTCGCTTTGGGTTCGAGCTTTATCATGCTGAAACTTTTCCACATAATCATCGCAGCCCCAAACTTTGAAGAAACGACAGCTTAGGTTTCTCCAAACCAGAGTTCATACGGTGTCATCTCAACGAAAATACATGGTGCCCTATTTAAAGTGAATGTGGTTGTCTCTAATGCATAACCCATGAACGATAGTGGTAATTCGATAAGAGACATCATAGTATGCACCATATCAAATAGGGCGCGACTATGACGTTCGGACACACCATCACACTATGGTGTTCTACGTTGCATGAGATGTGGAACAATTTTCACATTAGTCTTAATTGTGTACCAAACTCGCAGCTCAAATATTCATCTCTATGATCATATCGTAGACATGTTACCCTCTTGTCATGATGATCTTCAACTACACTCTAAAACTACTTGAACCTTTCAGTAATTCAGACATTTGTTTCATCAAGCAAATACACTAGTATCTACTCAAATCATTTGTGAAGAAAGAACATACTGATATCCACTACGTGCCTCAGCACTCATTGGACTTCATACATCCAAATGTATTACTTCCAATAAGTTACTTTCTAGTTTCATCTCATTGGAAAACGAGGTCTTCAGTCGAAACAATCCACCTGCATGGAGTTTCTTCATGCGTTTATATCAATAAGCTTGGTTTACATGTCTCAAACGTTTCAAAAATGAGTGAGTACAAAGATCCATCAGCATGGAGCTTGTTCATGCATTTTATACCAACATGACTCAAGCGGCAGTGCCACAAGTAAGTGGTACTATAATTACTACTTTGTATCTTTTGGCATCGGTATTATGAACATGTGTAGCACTAGGTTCGAGATTCAATAAACCATTGAAGGTATTTATTCAAGCAAATATAATAACCATTATTCTCTTTAAATGAATAATCGTATTGCAATAAAAACCATCCAATCACGTTCATGCTCAACGCAAATACCAAATAACAATTATTTAGGTTTAACACCAATCCCGATGGTAGAGGGAGCGTGCGATGTTTGATCACATCAACCTTGGAAACACTTCCAACACATATCGTCACCTCGCCTTTAGCTAGTCTCCGTTTATTACGTAGCTTTTATTTCGAGTTACTAACACTTAGCAACTAAACCGGTATCTAATACCCTCGTGCTGCTAGGAGTACTAGTAAAGTACACATCAATATCATGTATATCAAATTTAGTTATGTCGACTTCGCCATCCTTCTCATCTACCAAGTATCTAGGGTAGCTCCTATTCAGTGACTGTTCCCTTCATTACATAAACACTTAGTCTCGGGCTTGGTTTCAACATTGGGTCTCTTCACTAGAGCAACAACTAGTTTGTCGTTCCATGAAGTATCCCTTCTTGCCCTTTCCCTTCTTGAATCTAGTGGTTTTACTATCCATCAACAATTGATGCTCGTATTTGATGTATACTTTCGTGATGTAAAACATCGTGAATAGCTCAAGGATCATCATATGTATCCTTGATATGTTATAGTTCATCACGAAGCTCTAGTAGCTTGGTGGCAGTGACTTTGGAGAACCATCACTATCTCATCTGGAAGATCAACTCCCACTCGATTCAAGCGATTGTAGCACTCAGACAATCTGAGCACATGCTCAACGATTGAGATTTTCTCCCTTACTTTGTAGGCAAAGAATCTTGTCGGAGGTCTCATACCTCTTAACAAGGGCACGAGCATGAAATCCCAATTTCATCTATTGGAACATCTCATATGTTCCGTGACGTTCAAAAACGTCTTCAGCGCCTCAATTCCAAGCCGTTAAGTATTACGCACTGAACTATCATGTAGTCATCAAAAAACTTGTATGTCAGATGTTCGCAACATCCATAGACGATGTTCGAGGTTCAGCACACCGAGCGGTGCATTAAGGACATAAGCTTTCTGTGCAGCAATGAGGACAATCCTCAGTTTACGGACCCAGTCCGCATAATTGTTGTTATCATCTTTCAACTAAATTTTCTCTAGGAACATATCTAAAAATTAGTAGAGCTACAAAGCAAGCTACAACATTATTTGCAAAGACCTTTTGACTATGTTCATGATAGTTAGTTCATTTAATCATATTACTTAAGAACTTGCACTCAAATAGACATCCCTCTAGTCATTTGAGTGGCGCATGATCCAAATCCACTAACTCAAGTCTGATCATCACGTGAGTTGAGTATAGTTTCAGTAGCGAACATCTCCATGTTGATCATATCAACTATATGATTCATGCTCGACCTTTCTGTCTCTTGTGTTCCGAGGCCATGTCTGTACATGCTAGGCTCGTCAAGTTTAACCTGAGTGTTCCGCGTGTGCAACTGTTTTGCACCCGTTGTATGTGAACGTTGAGTCTATCACACCTGATCATGACGTGGTGTCTCGAATCGACGAACTGTCACAACGGGCACAGTCGGGGAGAACACAATTTTATCTTGAAATTTTAGTGAGGGATCACCTTATAATACTACCGCCGTTCTAAGCAAAATAAAGTGCATAAAAGGATTAACATCACATGCAAATCATAAATAACATGATATGGCCATGATCTTGTGCTTCTTGATCTCCATCACCAAAGTACCTGCGTGATCTTCATCGTCACCGGCGCCACACCATGATCTCCATCATCGTGCTGCCATCGAGGTTGTCATGCTATCTATGCTATTACTACTAAAGCTACAACCTAGCAATATAGTAAACACATCTGCAAGCACAAACGTTAGTTTAAAGACAACCCTATGGCTCCTACCGGTTGTCGTAGCATCGACCTGCAAGTCGATATTTAACTATTACAACATGATCATCTCATACATCCAATATATCACATCATGTCTTGGGCCATATCACATCACATGCATACCCTGCAAAAACAAGTTAGACCTCCTCTAATTTTTTGTTGCATCTTTTACGTGGATGTTATGGGTATCTAGTATGATCCCATCTTACTTACGCAAAACCACAAAAGTGATGTGCAAATTGCTATTTAACCTCTCTCCAAGGACCGTCATGGTCAAATCCGATTCAACTAAAGTTGAAGAAACAGACACCCGCCAGTGATCTTTATGCCACAAGTTGCATGTTAGTCGATGAAACCGGTCTCTCGTAAGCGTACGAGTAAAGTTGGTCTGGGCCGCTTCAATCCAACAATACCGCCGAATCGAGAATAGACTAAGGAGGGCAGCAATCGAACATCAACGCCCACAAAAACTTTTGTGTTCTACTCGAGATTACATCTACGCATGAACCTAGCTCATGATGCCACTGCTAGGGAACGTGGCATGGGAAATAAAAATATTCCTACGCATAGGAGGACCTATCATGGTGATGTTCATCTACGAGAGGGAGATCGGATTCACATACCCTTGTAGATCGCTCAGCGAAAGCGTTAATAAACGCCATTCATGTAGTGGTACGTCTTCATGATCCGTCCCACAAACCGTCTCGTCATCCGTCCCGATCAAGTGCCGAACGGACGGCACCTCCGCGTTCCGCTCACGTACAGCTCGATGATGATCTCCGCCTTCTTGATCCAGCTAGAGAGACGGGGAAGTAGATGAGTTCTCCGGCAGCGTGACGGCGCGTCGGTGATGGTGATGATCTATTACTGCAGGGCTCCGCCCGAGCTCCGCAGAAAACCGATCTAGAGGAAGAACTATGATCTAGAGGAGAGGTTAGTGTTGGGGAACGTTGCATGGGAAACAAAAATTTTCCTACGCGCACGAAGACCTATCATGGTGATGTCCATCTACGAGAGGGGATGAGTGATCTACGTACCCTTGTAGATCGCACAGCAGAAGCGTTAGAGAACACGGTTGATGTAGTGGAACGTCCTCACGTCCCTCGATCCGCCCCGCGAACAATCCCGCGATCAGTCCCACGATCTAGTACCGAACGGACGGCACCTCCGCGTTCAGCACACGTACAGCTCGACGATGATCTCGGCCTTCTTGATCCAGCAAGAGAGACGGAGAGGTAGAAGAGTTCTCCGGCAGCGTGACGGCGCTCCGGAGGTTGGTGATGACCTTGTCTCAGCAGGGCTCCGCCCGAGCTCCGCAGAAACGCGATCTAGAGGAAAAACCATGGAGGTATGTGGTCGGGCAGCCGTGAGAAAGTCGTCTCAAATCTGCCCTAAAAGCCCCATATATATAGGAGGAGGGAGGGGGACCTTGCCTTGGGGTTCAAGGGATCCCCAAGGGGTCGGCCGAGCCAGGGGGGAGGACTCTCCCCCCCCCCCAAACCGAGTCCTACTTGGTTTGGTGGGAGGGAGTCCTTCCCCCTTCCCACTTCTCCTTTTTTTTTCCTTTCCTTTGATTTTTTCTCTCTTGGCGCATAGGGGATTGGTGGGCTGTCCCACCAGCCCACTAAGGGCTGGTGTGACCCCCCCCAAATGCCTATGGGCTTCCCCGGAGTGGGTTGCCCCCCTCCGGTGAACTCCCGGAACCCATTCGTCATTCCCGGTACATTCCCGGTAACTCCGAAAACCTTCCGGTAATCAAATGAGGTCATCCTATATATCAATCTTCGTTTCCGGACTATTCCGGAAACCCTCGTGACGTCCGTGATCTCATCCGGGACTCCGAACAACATTCGGTAACCAACCATATAACTCAAATACGCATAAAACAACGTCGAACCTTAAGTGTGCAGACCCTGTGGGTTCGAGAACTATGTAGACATGACCCGAGAGACTCCTCTGTCAATATCCAATAGCGGGACCTGGATGCCCATATTGGATCCTACATATTCTACGAAGATCTTTATCGTTTGAACCTCAGTGCCAAGGATTCGTATAATCCCGTATGTCATTCCCTTTGTCCTTCGGTATGTTACTTGCCCGAGATTCGATCGTCAGTATCCGTATACCTATTTCAATCTCGTTTACCGGCAAGTCTCTTTACTCGTTCCGTAATACAAGATCCCGCAACTTACACTAAGTTACATTGCTTGCAAGGCTTGTGTGTGATGTTGTATTACCGAGTGGGCCCCGAGATACCTCTCCGTCACACGGAGTGACAAATCCCAGTCTTGATCCATACTAACTCAACTAACACCTTCGGAGATACCTGTAGAGCATCTTTATAGTCACCCAGTTACGTTGCTACATTTGATACACACAAGGCATTCCTCCGGTGTCAGTGAGTTATATGATCTCATGGTCATAGGAATAAATACTTGACACGCAGAAAACAGTAGCAACAAAATGACACGATCAACATGCTACGTCTATCAGTTTGGGTCTAGTCCATCAGATGATTCTCCTAATGATGTGATCCCGTTATCAAGTGACAACACTTGCCTATGGCCAGGAAACCTTGACCATCTTTGATCAACGAGCTAGTCAACTAGAGGCTTACTAGGGACAGTGTTTTGTCTATGTATCCACACAAGTATTGTGTTTCCAATCAATACAATTATAGCATGGATAATAAACGATTATCATGAACTAAGAAATATAATAATAACTAATTTATTATTGCCTCTAGGGCATATTTCCAACAGTCTCCCACTTGCACTAGAGTCAATAATCTAGTTCACATCACCATGTGATTCCAACGAATCCAACACCCATATGGGGTCTCATCACGTCTTGCTCGTGAGAGAGGTTTTAGTCAAAGGTTCTGAAACTTTCAGATCCGTGCGTTCTTTACAAATCTTTATGTCATCTTATAGATGCTGCTACTACATGCTATTCGGAAATGCTCCAAATATCTACTCTACTATACGAATCCGTTTCACTACTCATAGTTATCCGGATTAGTGTCAAAGCTTGCATTGACGTAACCCTTTACGACAAACTCTTTAACCTCCTCCATAATCAAGAAAAATTCCTTAGTCCATTAGTTACTAAGGATAAATTTCGACCGCTGCTAGTGATTCAATCATGGATCACTCTCTGTACCTCTCAACATACTTTGAGTCAAGGCACACTTCAGGTGCGGTACACAGCATGGCATACCTTAGATTCTACGGCTAAGGCATAGAAGACGACCTTCGTCTATTCTCTTTATTCTGCCGTGGTCGGGTTTTGAGTCTTACTCAAATTCACACCTCACAACGCAACCAAGAACTCCTTCTTTGCTGGTCTATTTTGAACTCTTTCAAAAACTTGTCAAGGCATGCATCTTGTTGAAACTTCTATTAAGTGCTTTCGATCTATCTCCATAGATCTTTGATGCTCAACGTTCAAGTAGCGTAATCCAGGTACTCCTTTGAAAACTTCTTTCAAACAACCTTGTATGCTTTACAGAAATTCTACATTACTTCTGATCCACAATATGTCAACCACATATACCTATCAGAAATTCTATAGTGCTCCCACTCACTTCTTTGGAAATACAAGTTCCTCATAAACCTTGTACAAACCCAAAATCTTTGATCATCTCATCAAAGTGTATATTCCAACTCCGAGATGCTTGCACCAGTCCATTGAAGGATCACTGGAGCTTGCATACTTGCTAGTATCTTTAGGATCGTCAAAACCTTCTGGTTGTGTCACATACAATGTTTGCTCAAGGAAACCGTCGAGAAAACAATGTTTTGACATCCTACGTGCAATATTTCATAAATAATGCATCAACAACTAACATAATTCTAACAGACCTTTAGCATCGCTACGAGTGAGAAAGTCTCATCATAGTCAACTGTTTGATCTTGTCGGAAACATCTTTGCGACAAGTCGAGCTTTTCTTAATAGTGACTTATCACCATCATCGTCTGTCTTCCTTTTAAAGATCCATCTTTACTCAACAGTCCTACGACCATCAAGTATTTCTTCCAAAGTCTACACTTTGTTTTCATACATGGATCCTCTCTCGGATTTCATGGCTTCCAGCCATTTGTCGGAATCCGGGCCCACCATCGCTACCTCCATAACTCGTAGGTTCACTGTTGCTCGACAACATGACCTCCAAGACAGGGTTACCATACCACTCTGTAGTAGTACGCGACCTTGTCAACCTACGAGACTTGTAGTAACTTGATCCGATGCTCGATGATCACCATCATTAGCTTCCACTTCAATTGGTGTAGGCGCCACAGGAACAACTTCCTGCAGCCTGCTACACACTGGTTGAAGTGATGGTTCAATAACCTCATCAAGTTCTACTACCCTCCCACTCAATTCTTTCGAGAGAAACCTTTCCTCGAGAATGGATCCGTTTCTAGAAACAAACACTTTGCTTTCGGATCTGAGATAGGAGATGTACCCAACTGTTTTGGATATCCTATGAAGATGCATTTATCCGCTTTGGGTTCGAGCTTATCAGACTGAAACTTTTTCACATAAGTGTCGAAGCCCCAAACTTTCAAGAAACGACAGTTTAGATTTCTCTAAACCTCAGTCTATCCTGTGTCATCTCAACGGAAATACGTGGTGCCCTATTTGAAGTGAATGCGGTTGTCTCTAATGCATAACCCATAAACGATAGTGGTAATTCGATAAGAGACATCATAGTATGCACCATACCAAATAGTGCGTGGCTATGATGTTCAGATACATCATCACACTATGATGTTCCAGGTGGCATGAACTGCGAAACAATTTCCACATTGTCTTAACTGCGTACCAAAACTCGTAACTCAGATATTCATTTCTATGATCATATCGTAGACAGTTTATCCTCTTGTTACGACGAACTTCACTCCGAAACAGAATTGAACTTTTCAATATTTCAGACTTGTGATTCATTAAGTAAATACTCTAGTATCTACTCAAATCATCATTGAAGTAAGAACATAATGATATCCACTACGTGCCTCAGCACCCATTGGACTGCATACATCAAAATGTATCACTTCCATCAAGTTACTATCTTGTTTCATCTCAATGAAAACAAGGCCTTGCTCATGTGGTATGATTTGCATGTCACTAGTGATTCAAAATCAGGTGAGTACAAAGATCCATCAGCATGGAGCCTCTTCATGCAATTTATACTAACATGACTCAAGCGGCAGTGCCACAAGTAAGTGGTACTATCATCATTAACTCGTATCTTTTTGGCACCAATATCATGAACATGTGTAACACTACGATCGAGATTCAATAAACCATTGAAGGTGATTATTCAAGCAAAATAGAGTAACCATTATTCTCTTTAAATGAATAATCGTATTGCAATAAACACGATCCAATCATGTTCATGCTTAACGCAAGCACCAAATAACGATTATTTAGGTTTAACACCAATCCCGATGGTAGAGGGAGTGTGCGACGTTTGATCATATCAACCTTGGAAACACTTCCAACACGTATCGTCACCTCGCCTTTAGCTAGTCCCCATTTATGTCGTAGCTTTCATTTCGTGTTACTAATCACTTAGCAACCGAACCGGTATCCAATACCCTTATGCTACTAGGAGTACTAGTAAAGTACACATCAACATCATGTATATCAAATATACTTCTTTCGACTTTTGCCAGCCCACTTATCTACCAAGTATCTAGAGTTGCTCCGCCTTAGTGACTGTTCCCCTCATTACAGAAGCACTTAGTCTCGGGTTTGGGTCTAATCTTGGGTCTCTTCATTAGCGCAGCAACTGTTTTTCCGTTTTACGAAATATCCCTTCTAGCCCTTGCCCTTCTTGAAACTTAGTGGTTTTACAAACCATCAACTATTGATGCTCCTTCTTGATTTCTACTTTCGCAGTGTCAAACATCGCGAATTGCTCAAGGATCATTGTATGTATCCTTGATATGTTATAGTTCATCACGAAGCTCTCACAGCTTGGTGGCAGTGACTTTGGAGAACTATCACTATCTCATCTGGAAGATTAACTCCCACTTGATTCCAGTGATTGTCGTACTCAGACAATTTGAGCACATGCTCAACGATTGAGCCTTTCTCCTTTAGTTTGTGGACAAAGAATCTTGTCGGAGGTCTCGTACCTCTTAACAAGGGCACAAGCATGAAATAACGATTTCATCTCTTTAGAACATCACTTATGTTCCTTGACGTTTTACAACGTTTTTCGGCGCCTTGCTTCTAAGCCATTAAGTATTTTTGTACTGAACTATCGTGTAGTCATCAGAAACGTGTATGTCGGATGTTCACAACATCCAGAGACTACGCTCGAGGTGCAGCACACCGAGTGGTGTATTAAGGACATAAGCCTTCTGTGCAGCAATGAGGACAATCCTCGGTTTTACAGACTCAGTCTGCAAAGTTTGCTACTATCAACTTTCAACTAAATTTTCTCTAGGAACATATAAAAACAGTAGAGCTATAGCGCAAGCTACATCATAATTCGCAAAGACCATTAGACTATGTTCATGACAATTAGTTCAATTAATCATATTACTTAAGAACTCCCACTCAAAAAGTACATCTCTCTAGTCATTTGAGTGGTTCATGATCCAAATCCACTATCTCAAGTCCGATCATCACGTGAGTCGAGAATAGTTTCAGTGGTAAGCATCTCTATGCTAATCATATCAACTATACGATTCATGCTCGACCTTTCGGTCTCATGTGTTCCGAGGCCATGTCTGCACATGCTAGGCTCGTCAAGCTTAACCCGAGTGTTCCGCGTGCGCAACTGTTTTGCACCCGTTGTATGTGAACGTTGAGTCTATCACACCCGATCATCACGTGGTGTCTCGAAACGACGAACTGTAGCAACGGTGCACAGTCGGGGAGAACACAATTTCGTCTTGAAATTTTAGTGAGAGATCACCTCATAATGCTACCGTCGTTCTAAGCAAAATAAGGTGCATAAAAGGATTAACATCACATGCAATTCATAAGTGACATGATATGGCCGTCATCACGTGCTTCTTGATCTTCATCACCAAAGCACCGGCACGATCTTCTTGTCACCGGCGTCACACCATGATCTCCATCATCATGATCTCCATCAACGTGTCGCCATCGGGGTTGTCGTGCTACTCATGCTATTACTACTAAAGCTACGTCCTAGCAAAATAGTAAACGCATCTGCAAGCACAAACGTTAGTTATAAAGACAACCCTATGGCTCCTGCCGATTGCCGTACCATCGACGTGCAAGTCGATATTTCTATTACAACATGATCATCTCATACATCCAATATATCACATCACATCATTGGCCATATCACATCACAATCATACCCTGCAAAAACAAGTTAGACGTCCTCTAATTTTGTTGTTGCATGTTTTACGTGGTGACCAAGGGTATCTAGTAGGATCGCATCTTACTTACGCAAACACCAGAACGGAGATCTATGAGTTGCTATTTAACCTCATCCAAGGACCTCCTCGGTCAAATCCGATTCAACTAAAGTTGGAGAAACCGTCACTTCCCAGTCATCTTTGAGCAAAGGGGGTTACTCGTAACGATGAAACCAGTCTCTCGTAAGCGTACGAGTAATGTCGGTCCAAGCCGCTTCAATCCAACAATACCGCCGAATCAAGAAAAGACTAAGGAGGGCAGCAAAACGCACATCACCGTCCACAAAAACTTTTGTGTTCTACTCGAGAAGACATCTACGCATGAACCTAGCTCATGATGCCACTGTTGGGGAACGTTGCATGGGAAACAAAAATTTTCCTACGCGCACGAAGACCTATCATGGTGATGTCCATCTACGAGAGGGGATGAGTGATCTACGTACCCTTGTAGATCGCACAGCAGAAGCGTTAGAGAACGCGGTTGATGTAGTGGAACGTCCTCACGTCCCTCGATCCGCCCCGCGAACAATCCCGCGATCAGTCCCACGATCTAGTACCGAACGGACGGCACCTCCGCGTTCAGCACACGTACAGCTCGACGATGATCTCGGCCTTCTTGATCCAGCAAGAGAGACGGAGAGGTAGAAGAGTTCTCCGGCAGCGTGACGGCGCTCCGGAGGTTGGTGATGACCTTGTCTCAGCAGGGCTCCGCCCGAGCTCCGCAGAAACGCGATCTAGAGGAAAAACCATGGAGGTATGTGGTCGGGCAGCCGTGAGAAAGTCGTCTCAAATCTGCCCTAAAAGCCCCATATATATAGGAGGAGGGAGGGGGACCTTGCCTTGGGGTCCAAGGGATCCCCAAGGGGTCGGCCGAGCCAGGGGGGAGGACTCTCCCCCCCCCCAAACCGAGTCCTACTTGGTTTGGTGGGAGGGAGTCCTTCCCCCTTCCCACTTCTCCTTTTTTTTTCCTTTCCTTTGATTTTTTCTCTCTTGGCGCATAGGGGATTGGTGGGCTGTCCCACCAGCCCACTAAGGGCTGGTGTGACCCCCCCCCAAATGCCTATGGGCTTCCCCGGAGTGGGTTGCCCCCCTCCGGTGAACTCCCGGAACCCATTCGTCATTCCCGGTACATTCCCGGTAACTCCGAAAACCTTCCGGTAATCAAATGAGGTCATCCTATATATCAATCTTCGTTTCCGGACTATTCCGGAAACCCTCGTGACGTCCGTGATCTCATCCGGGACTCCGAACAACATTCGGTAACCAACCATATAACTCAAATACGCATAAAACAACGTCGAACCTTAAGTGTGCAGACCCTGCGGGTTCGAGAACTATGTAGACATGACCCGAGAGACTCCTCTGTCAATATCCAATAGCGGGACCTGGATGCCCATATTGGATCCTACATATTCTACGAAGATCTTTATCGTTTGAACCTCAGTGCCAAGGATTCGTATAATCCCGTATGTCATTCCCTTTGTCCTTCGGTATGTTACTTGCCCGAGATTCGATCGTCAGTATCCGTATACCTATTTCAATCTCGTTTACCGGCAAGTCTCTTTACTCGTTCCGTAATACAAGATCCCGCAACTTACACTAAGTTACATTGCTTGCAAGGCTTGTGTGTGATGTTGTATTACCGAGTGGGCCCCGAGATACCTCTCCGTCACACGGAGTGACAAATCCCAGTCTTGATCCATACTAACTCAACTAACACCTTCGGAGATACCTGTAGAGCATCTTTATAGTCACCCAGTTACGTTGCGACGTTTGATACACACAAGGCATTCCTCCGGTGTCAGTGAGTTATATGATCTGATGGTCATAGGAATAAATACTTGACACGCAGAAAACAGTAGCAACAAAATGACACGATCAACATGCTACGTCTATCAGTTTGGGTCTAGTCCATCACATGATTCTCCTAATTATGTGATCCCGTTATCAAGTGACAACACTTGCCTATGGCCAGGAAACCTTGACCATCTTTGATCAACGAGCTAGTCAACTAGAGGCTTAGTAGGGACAGTGTTTTGTCTATGTATCCACACAAGTATTGTGTTTCCAATCAATACAATTATAGCATGGATAATAAACGATTATCATGAACTAAGAAATATAATAATAACTAATTTATTATTGCCTCTAGGGCATATTTCCAACAGTTAGCACGTGGCTGTAGCGACCCGACTCAAAAGGAGTCAAGCCTGTGTGTTTCTGTGCCATCCCTGGATCAGTATGCTGGCACACACAGTACATCAATGTATATATCAAAGTGCAATCACATGTAAATAGCGTAAAACTGATATATACCTTAATTATCTCAGCGGAAGCGGTCAAGGGAGTGGTGTCCCAATAAACACCAACGGCAAGTTGAGTGTAGACCGTAACCCTGAATCGTACTCTTACTCGTCGAAGAAAGATATCTGCAACATAAGACGTTGCAGCCGTGTAGGTCAGCATATTGAATATGCCGGCAAGTCACATAAGAGAGGGGTAAAATGTCATCTATACTATAAGCATATATGGCAGGAGGGGTTGTAAGTTTTAGCGTAAAGCAAATTTTTCTCCTACAACAAGAGAGGGCTAAAAGCAAAATGTTACTACATTGTTGGTTGTTAACGAGATGGTTCCGCCAACTAGTTCTCGTACCCGAGTTGTCAATAATTACCCTCATCAAATATATTTAATGGTGTTGAGAAATCCAGATAACTTCAGTTCCTTTGGCTCAAGTTGTCCATGACCGTGGACACGGTTAATCGATTAGGTTTGAGTACTCTGCAGAGTTTTGCACACGTTCCCCACAAGATTCGATCGCCTCCGTGTATGTCCTCGGACTTCAGGGTGTTTGAAGACCGGATGATCAAAACATGGTCTTTCAACGGGTCCCTCTGAATCCCTGTCGGTGCCCATCCATTCCTACCGTTCTTCTACATCTGCTAGCACCACCTGTCCAGAGTCGCCGCGTTGTCCAACCAAGCCAGAGCCCATAATGACTTGTGGCTTTGCAGGTAAGCCTTGGGTCTTGAAAATATCCGTCCGTCTCCAGGGAGCCGATCAACCGTCCTTCACCCAGAGTTGCATTGCGTCCGAGGTCTTGAAAATCTTGTCTTAACCGGTCTTGATTATTTAATCAACCTCGCATCGCTCGTGTTATGCACTCAACCGAAAACCCGTCTACTCAAGCAATAGCAATATGAAATTCGTCGTCCCGGGGCCAAGTATCGGGGTTGTTGTGTGCCTACCACATGATACTACAATCTATACTAAAATTTCCAAGTACCTAAGCAGCATGCAATTGGGCATAGGATGGTAGAACTATGATGCATAAAACATAGGTGATAGTATGATCAAAGGGACTTGCCTGGTGATGTTAACAAAGAAGAATTTCTCGAGAAATAACTTGATAGACTACTCGTCACTCTCCGATGAAATCTATATAACAAACATATCATTCACATAAGCACTCATACTAGCAATCATTCTAGCAATCAAAACAAAAGAGAGAGAGCGAATAAGAAACCGAAAGAAACTTCAAATAAGACCAGAGAGTCTTCTACTACGTCAAACACTAAATAGTTTTCGTCTAACAGAAAATAATAACAAGGAACTAAGATATAAGTTTAACTAAGATAAAATAAAGTATTTTTCACAAAACTACTTGAAAGGATTTCCAAACGGGATTTGAAACAATGCGGAAACCAATTGCAAGTTACTAAGGAACTAGAATTGATTTCATGAAAACAAATAAAATAAAAACTTGTTGCAAAACTACTGTTTAACTAACAGAAACAAAACATAATAATCTTTCTGAGATAATAAAGAAAATATTTTAAAACAAAAATAGAAAAGGAATTAGCCGAAATCCTAAAAGAGGTGAAACAGAAATTGTTTCACAAGAAACAGTGAGCTAAAATACTCAAACAAATCTGAAATTTTTACCACTGATAAATAAGATCACTAGTGATCAGTACCAAAAGGAATCAAATTAAAAGCTATTTTTAAAATCCTGGAATAAGCAAAACAAGGTTTAAACTAAATCTGATCTAACTTAAATTTTAAAATTTCAAACATAGACAAATTATATGTTTTTACAAACTACAGGAAATTTGTGAGCTACTGGAAAACGTATGAACTCTATTTGACTTCGGGATCAAAAGTTATGATCAAAAGAAAATTGAAACTTTCTCTGTTTTGGAATTAAAACAGAAAAAGGAAAAAAACTGATTTGTGGACAGGGGTCCACGTGGCATTTTCTAATTGGCTAAGGGGGTGAGTGCTGCGGGGATAACTAACAAACGGCCGCTATTTAACTAATTCGCTTCGACTAAACTTAAGTGAAAGAAAAACCGATCGGTTTTATCTAAAAGACCGAAGGGGTAAGTACCTCCTAATCTACACAGTAGGATCTAGATCTAAGGGATGAAACTACACAATTCAAAAAAAACAGAACAAGTAAAAAAAAGAAAAGGGAGGAGAGGTTACCTCGGCTGGGAGTAGCAGGAGCCTTCTCCGGCGAGGGTGGGCAACTCCGGCAGGGGTGGGGGAGGGGCCGGCGGGAGGAGTGGTGGAGGGGGGCGAAGGGTGGAGGTGCTCCAGGGAGGGGAGCGAGGCGAGGTGGAGGGAGGGCTGCAGGGGGTGAGGTGGGAAGCTGCTGGTGGTATGGCTCCTGACAGGAGTTCCGTGGGGATGGGGAGGGGCCGGCGGGACGAGTGGTGGAGGGGGGGCGAAGGGTGGAGGGGTGGGCTCGGTAGGGAGGGTGCAGCGAGGTGGAGGAGGGGTGCAGGGGCGATGTGGTGGTGTGCACCACCTGGGAAGTTTCTGGCAGCTCTCTGGTGCCGACTCCGGCGTGGTGGCGCGCGAGCTAGAGGCGAGGAGAGGGAGTGGTTTCAACGGGAATGGAACGAGGAGGTCATGGGGGTTCTTATAGAGGCGACGGGAGGCGTTGGGAGGGAAGGTGCTTCGCGAATCCCGGAGGTGGAGATCTTCTGTCCATGGAAGGAAAACTTCCTGTGACGTGAAGAAGAAGAGAGGTAGGAGAAGATCTCCTGTTGGGCCAAGTTTGGAAAGTCTTAATGGGCCAGCAGGTCTTTCCAAATAAAAAGGGATTCCTTTCCTATTTTTAAAACTAGAAAACTAAAACGATAAAAAGGAAATCAAATCAATTCGAAATAAAGAGTTTCTATATACTAAAATTATCAGAAAAATAAAATATAGATGATAGGCATTTTTCCACGGCAAAAATAAAAACTTTAGAAAAACTTATTTTCACAAAATTGCCTAAAAGGTTTATTTTCTTTTGCAAATAATTTTCAAATGACCCTCTAAGTTTGAGGGTTCAAATAACTTTCAAAATGCCCGTGGGTTTGAGGGTCATGTTCCTCCTCTCTTTTCTGTTTGACAGAAAGTATTTCCCGGCATTTCTTGCGCGAAGAAAAGGAATGGAAATGCAAAAGAATTCAAATGCAAATATCTCCGTTCAAATTCTTTATAGTTGAAGAAGTCATGTCATCTTCTCTCGTTGCTTTTAAAAGATTGAATTTGAATTTCACCGGAGATGGGGAAAGTCATTTTATTCCCTCTCATTCAAAAGTTTTGAAAAGTTTCAGATTTCACACAAGTTTCAATCTCTCAGGCAAACAAACAAACAATCAATCTAATAATTATATTAACATTCCAAAATTTATAATTTTGGGATGTTACAAACTAACACACTTAAAATGAATCTCGTCCTCGAGATTCAAAGAGGCTAGAAAGAAAGATTAGGGTTTGGGGGTCTTCTAACAATTCCAATCTCTGGCAAGGTGGGATGCTACCACACTTAAAATGAGAGGTACTGGTCCCTCAAAATGCTTTAACGATCCTCTGGGGTTTTGGCAACTGACATCGCACAGTCTTCATATTAAATCCTTTGGTGATGCTCTCCCGTTGATATAAGCTTCTTCCGTCACTGGGTCTTCTTAACTGACAGTCTCGTGGTCAATTCTACTAACCTATCGATGATTTCTCATGGTGGTCTACCATTTGTGGCTATCCTGCAGAGAGAGGGGTCTTGGTTTCATCCTCACCGTAAAATTTCCTACGCGTGACAACAGGTGCCATGTACATGGGCTTTTCTTATACCATTCTAAGGCTTAAACAAAAGCTTCAAAGAACGTCGTCACTCTTTATGGGTAAGTCCCTCAGATTTACCATTCCGAATAGCAATATAAATGATAAGAGTAAGTCGTCATGGTGATCAATCCATTTCGCACCCAAATCATTTCTCTGTATAAGGTTTAGCGAATCTCGCATTCTAACACTTGGGCATCCTCACAAGTGTTGCAGAATTTCTCTTGTCCACGAACGAAGTTCGGATAATCCATTGGTTCTACAAGCTGAACGAAACATCTATCGTATCTTCACAACTCTCAGGTTTTCGTATGCTCCTAAGAAAACGTTTGCTGATCCGTCATAGCTTCTTCCATAAATCATATGCATTTCATAATCAATCCTTTATTACATCCTTAATTTCTTATCAAAAACTCCAATTCAAAAGTACTCTATTACAAATGCTGCCATCCACATTGTTCGGTATGGTCAAGCATTTCTTCCAACTTTATTCATCTGTCTCTCTTGGACGTACTTTAGTTCCACTGGAACTTTCCGAGGTGCTCCTTGAAATCATCCATCTTTTGCTTCATCATGGTGGTCCTGAGCTTCATCTCCATCATTTCCGCACGTACTTCACTCAGGTATTCCTGGGTATGACGGAGTCTTGCTTCAAGTATTTCTCCGATCTGACGTATGGCTTCCATGGCAGCTTCACGAACTGCATCAAAGAAGGTTGCTCGTGGTACACGTGAAATGAAAAAGTATTGCCCCATAGTCTTTGGGCAAACTCCTTTCACATGGTGGAGGTGTACTTCCACGTACCAAAGTTCCACTCCATTTTCCATGAATGGGTAGCCTTTGTAGACTGCATCTCCTTCAAGATGAATGTCCTTCATCATGTCCTTCAGGATTTTCGGGTAATCATGATCACTGGTCAGGGTCATGATCGTTTCTGGGCCCTTGAGGAATGACTCGTAGAGAGTTGTCATCTGCATGTATCAGTAAATAGGTACTCAGAGGAATGTATATGTCTCCTTGGTAATCATGGTACACTCCTACTCAATGGATCATGTGGGTTTACCGATTACTACCACACTTAAATGAATTATACTCATGCCTGCATAGACCATATTTTCTCATATCCTCATAATTGTTCAGAGATCTTTGCTCGTAGAGAAACAACGCATACATTTTCAACATAGGCAATCATGAGACAATAAATTCTATTTATTCATGATGTTATTACAATCTCAGGGACTTCTGTTACAAAAAAATTCACTCCATGATCTTATGAAAAACAAGAGTGCTTAGGATTACACTTATTGCCATGGTCAAAACTTAACTACTCCATTCTAGCTTTCTTCCTTTGTGGACAATCGCTGGCAAAATGTCCTGCTTCCTTGCAACAAAAACAAATGATTTCTAACAAGTCTCGAGGCTTCTTAGCTTCTTCTTTTGCTCCTTGGATTCCTGGCTTCCTTCCTGAGCACATGTATTTGTGGTGGCCAAATTCCATACACTTGTAATATCTGACATGACTCAGGTCTATATCTGCAGAGATTTGGCTCTTCCGAGGGTACTTTTTCTTCTTTCCGGACTCCTTTATTTTGGCCAGTTCTTCTATTTCAAGTGGATCAAACTCCATTTCTTCCGTCGGGAAGTTTCCCAGATACTCTTGGCTTCTCTTCGTGCAGTCCTGTGAATAATGTCCTTCTTCTCCACATGAGTAGCATGCATTGGAGAAAAATCTGGTCAGACCTTGTCCATCAGGGTCTTCAATATTTTCGTTCATCACAGGTTCCTCTATAATCTTCTTCTTGAGGGTTTCCTTCACTGCATCTTTCTGCTGCTTGACAACTTGTTGCACCTTGGGGTAAATGTGACACTGAGCTGGGTAGTGGGTGGTTCCGTCACAAAGGAAACAAGTCACCTGACTACTTGGGCACTCCTCAGCTGGGTGATTTTCTTCACAATGTGTGCATCCATCCGTGTGTTCTTCCTGGGTGTGTCATATTTCTCCACAGATCTTGCATGCACAAGTCTTCTCCTTCGGATTATCATAGCCCTTCTGAATGAGACGGGATCTTAACAGTCTTCTTGAATTCTTCCCAACTTTTTGCTCCACTAAATCCTTTTATGGCATGGTGCATTTTCCACCAGATAGATGCACTTTGGGTAAAGTACAGAAGAGTGTGTTCCACTTCATACTTCCTTGAGATCAAGTTACTCCCGAAGTGGTTCTCCATGTTCTGAATCCATATTTCAGCCTCCAGCTGGGTCATTGGTCCAGAGACTACAAGTCCAGCTTCATACTCCATCTGGTAGGGTTGAGGTTTTGGGGATGAGACGGTTAAGAGAGGGAGGGAGATACACACAATACAAACAATATTTTTGAGAATAGATTTTAGTTGTGGTCGTCGGAAAACACACACCAATGACGGCTCACAATTCATCGTATCTAACGTGGGTACATAAAAGGGGTTTGGACTTCTAATGGTCATATAATTATTCGAACACTTCAGGGTCTTCGAGTTCTTCGGGTCTTGAGAGTCTACTGTTGGTGTAGCTTCAATTCTTCAAACGCGTGGTGAAATCCTCTTTACTTTGAAGTAGAACTCTGTTGATTCTTCATGAGGTCGAAGGGGTAAGGGGATTGTATAACTATTTGAGGTGAGAGAGAACATTTGATGAAATTAGAAGAGATGAGAAATGAAGGATGTTCTTGAAAATAAATTTTTTGAGAGATTCTTCCCTAAATGATTTCCAGTTTCTAGGGTCACGTCCTACAGTCAACATGTGCTCTGAATACCATTTTTGTAGCGACCCGACTCAAAATGAGTCAAGCCTCTGTGTTTCTGTGCCATCCCTGGATCAGTATGCTGGCACACACAGTACATCAATGTATATATCAAAGTGCAATCACATGTAAATAGCGTAAAACTGATATATATACCTTAATTATCTCAGCGGAAGCGGTCAAGGGAGTGGAGTCCCAATAAACACCAACGGCAAGTTGAGTGTAGACCGTAACCCTGAATTGTACTCTTACTCGTCGAAGAAAGATATCTACAACATAAGACGTTGCAGCCGTGTAGGTCAGCATATTGAATATGCCGGCAAGTCACATAAGAGAGGGGTAAAATGTCATCTATACTATATGCATATATGGTAGGTGGGGTTGTAAGTTTTAGCGTAAAGCAAATTTTTCTCCTACAACAAGAGAGGGCTAAAAGCAAAATGTTACTACATTGTTGGTTGTTAACGAGATGGTTCCGCCAACCAGTTCTCGTACCCGAGTTGTCAATAATTACCCTCATCAAATATATTTAATGGTGTTGAGAAATCCAGATAACTTCAGTTCCTTTGGCTCAAGTTGTCCATGACCGTGGACACCACTAATCGATTAGGTTTGCGTACTCTGCAGAGTTTTGCACATGTTCCCCACAAGATTCGATCGCCTCCGTGTATGTCCTCGCACTTCAGGGTGTTTGAAGACCGGATGATCAAAACATGGTCTTTCAACGGGTCCCTCTGAATCCCTGTCGGTGCCCATCCATTCCTACCGTTCTTCTACATCTGCTAGCACCGCCTATCCAGAGTCGCCGCGTTGTCCAACCAAGCCAAAGCCCATAATGACTTGTGGCTTTGCAGGTAAGCCTTGGGTCTTGAAAATATTCGTCCGTCTCTTTGAGCCTGGGTGAAGCTTTTCGCAGGATGTCATGGCCGTCCCCAGCATCCCGGGCATCCACTGGGTTCTCCAGGGAGCCGATCAACCGTCCTTCACCCAGAGTTGCATTGCATCCGAGGTCTTGAAAATCTTGTCTTAACTGGTCTTGATTATTTAATCAACCTCGCATCGCTCGTGTTATGCACTCAACCGAAAACCCGTCTACTCAAGCAATAGCAATATGAAATTCGTCGTCTCGGGGCCAAGTATCGGGGTTGTTGTGTGCCTACCACATGATACTACAATCTATACTAAAATTTCCAAGTACCTAAGCAACATGCAATTGGGCATAGGATGGTAGAACTATGATGCATAAAACATAGGTGACAGTATGATCAATGTGACTTGCCTAGTGATGTTGACAAAGAAGAATTTCTCGAGAAATAACTTGATAGACTACTCGTCACTCTCTGATGAAATCTATATAACAAACATATCATTCACATAAGCACTCATACTAGCAATCATTCTAGCAATCAAAACAAAAGAGAGAGAGCGAATAAGAAACCGAAAGAAACTTCAAATAAGACTAGGGAGTCTTCTACTACGTCAATCACTAAATAGTTTTTGTCTAACAAAAAATAATAACAAGGAACTAAGATATAAGTTTAACTAATATAAAATAAAGTATTTTTCACAAAACTACTTGAAAGGATTTCCAAACGGGATTTGAAACAATGCGGAAACCAATTGCAAGTTACTAAGGAACTAGAATTGATTTCATGAAAACAAATAAAATAAAAACTTGTTGCAAAACTACTGTTTAACTAACAGAAACAAAACATAATAATCTATCTGAAATAATAAAGAAAATATTTTAAAACAAAAATAGAAAAGGAATTAGCCGAAATCCTAAAAGAGGTGAAACAGAAATTGTTTCACAAGAAACAGTGAGCTAAAATACTCAAACAAATCTGAATTTTTTAGCACTGATAAATAAGATCACTAGTGATCAGTACCAGAAGGAATCAAATTAAAAGATATTTTTAAAATCCTGTAATAAGCAAAATAAGGTTTAAACTAAATCTGATCTAACTTAAATTTGAAAGTTTCAAACATAGAAAAACTATAGGTTTTTACAAACTACAGGAAATTCGTGAGCTACTCGAACAAGAATCAACTCTATTGGCCTTCAGGATCAAAAGTTATGATCAAAAGAAAATTGAAACTTTCTCTGTTTTGGAATTAAAACAGAAAAAGGGAAAAAACTGATTTGTGGACAGGGGTCCACGTGGCATTTTCTAATTGGCTAAGGGGGTGAGTGGTGCGGGGATAACTAACAAACGGCCGCTATTTAACTAATTCGCTTCGGCTAAACTTAAGTGAAAGAAAAACCGATCGGTTTTATCTAAAAGACCGAAGGGGTAAGTACCTCCTAATCTACACCGTAGGATCTAGATCTAAGGGATGAAACTACACAATACAAAAAAAAACAGAACAAGTATAAAAAGAAAAGGGAGGAGAGGTTACCTCGGCTGGGAGTAGCAGGAGCCTTCTCCGGCGAGGGTGGGCAACTCCGGCGGGGGTGGGGGAGGGGCCGGCGGGAGGAGTGGTGGAGGGGGGGCCGAAGGGTGGAGGGGCTCCAGGGAGGGGAGGGAGGCGAGGTGGAGGGAGGGCTGTAGGGGGGCGAGGTGGGAAGATGCTGGTGGTATGGCTCCTGGCAGGAGTTTCGTGGGGATGGGGAGGGGCCGGCGGGAGGAGGGGTGGAGGGGGGCCGAAGGGTGGAGGGGTGGGCTCGGCAGGGAGGGTGCAGCGAGGTGGAGGAGGGGTGCACGGGCGATGTGGTGGTGTTCCTGGGAAATTTCTGGCAGCTCTCTGGTGCCGACTCCGGCAAGGTGGCGCGCGAGCTAGAGGCGAGGAGAGGGAGTGGTTTCAACGGGAATGGAACGAGGAGGTCATGGGGGTTCTTATAGAGGCGACGGGAGGCGCTGGGAGGGAAGGTGCTTCGCGAATCCCGGAGGTGGAGATCTTTTGTCCATGGAAGCAAAACTTCCTGTGACGTGAAGAAGAAGAGAGGTAGGAGAAGATCTCCTGTTGGGCCAAGTTTGCAAAGTCTTAATGGGCCAGCACGTCTTTCCAAATAAAAAGGAATTCCTTTCCTATTTTTAAAACTAGGAAACTAAAACGATAAAAATGAAATCAAATCAATTCGAAATAAAGAGTTTCTATATACTAAAATTATTAGAAAAATAAAATATAGATGATGGGCATTTTTCCACGGCAAAAATAAAAACTTCAGAAAAAATTATTTTCACAAAATTGCCTAAAAGGTTTACCTTCTTTTGCAAATAATTTTCATATGACCCTCTAAGTTTGAGGGTTCAAATAACTTTCAAAATGCCCGTGGGTTTGAGGGTCATGTTGCTCCTCTCTTTTCTGTTTGACAGAAAGTATTTCCCGACATTTCTTGCGCGAAGAAAACGAATGGAAATGCAAAAGAATTCAAATGCAAATATCTCCGTTCAAATTCTTTATAGTTGAAGAAGTCATGTCATCTTCTATCGTTGCTTTTAAAAGATTGAATTTGAATTTCACCGGAGATGGGGAAAGTCATTTTATTCCCTCTCATTCAAAAGTTTTGAAAAGTTTCAGATTTCACACAAGTTTCAATCACTCAGGCAAACAAACAAACAATCAATCTAATAATTATATTAACATTCCAAAATTTATAATTTTGGGATGTTACAGTGGCAATGTTGTGTCTGAAAAGCCCTAAACCTCTAGTATATATAGGAGGAGAGGAGAGGCAGCCTTGGCGCACCAAGGAATGCGTCCTTGGGTCAGCCTAAGTGGGGAAGGGAGGAGTCCTCCTCCAATTCCACTTGGATTAGGACTCCTTCCTTAGTTTCCCACCTCTTTTGAATTTTCCACTTTTTCCTCATGGGATTTCCTTGGGTGACTTTGTCAGCCCATTATACCTTATTGTGCATCCAATAAACCCAAGTGGACCCCTTGGGGCGTGGTGGTACCACCCAGTGGGCCCCCGGAACCCATTCGTCACTCCCGGTACACTCCCGGCAATGCCCGAAAACCTTCCGGAATCCAAACACCAACTTCCTACATATCAATCTTCGTTTCCAGACCATTCCGGAAACCCTCGTGACGTCCGGGATCTCATCCGGGACTCTGAACAAAACTTCGGTCACCAACACATGTAACTCAACTATACTGAAACGTCACTGAACCTTAAGTGTGCAGACCCTGCGGATTCGAGAACTATGCACACATGACCTGAGACACTTCTGTGGTCAATAACCAACAACGGGACCTGGATGTCCATATTGGCTCCTACATATTCTACGAAGATCTCTATCGGTTCAACCTCTGTGTCAAGGATTCATATAATCCCGTATACTACTCCCTTTGTCCTTTGGTATGTTACTTGCCCGAGATTCGATCGTCGGTATCACCATACCTAGTTCAATCTCGTTACCGGCAAGTCTCTTTACTCGTTCCGTAATACAAGATCCCGTAACTAACTCCTTAGTCACATTGCTTGCAAGGCTTGTTGTGATGTTGTATTACCGAGTGGGCCCCGAGATACCTCTCCGTCACACGGAGTGACAAATCCCAGTCTTGATCCATGCCAACCCAACAGACACCTTTGGAGATACCTGTAGAGCACCTTTATAGTCACCCAGTTACGTTGTGACATTTGATACACACAAGGTATTCTTCCGGTGTTCGGGAGTGGCATGATCTCATGGTCATAGGAACAGATACATTGACATGTAGAAAACAGTAGCAATAAACTAACATGATCATATACTATGTTTATAGTTTGGGTCTTGTCCATCACATCATTCTCCCAATGATGTGATCCCATTATCAAGTGACAACACTTGTCTATGGTCAGGAAACCTTGACCATCTTTGTTCAACGAGCTAGTCAACTAGAGGCTTACTAGGAACAATGTTTAGTCTATGTATCCACACATGTATTTGTGTTTCCAATCAATACAATTATAGCATGGATAATAAACGATTATCATGAACAAAGAAATATAATAACAACTAATTTATTATTAACTCTAGGGCATATTTCTAACATGCAGCCCATATGATCGGCCCATGAGGGACAACCCGACTGCCCGATGACCCCTTAATCCAGAACTCCTTCACCAACTAGCTTAGTTGAGGGAAGACAATTAAATGAGCATGCTTATTATGTGCGACATTTTTTTATCTCAAAAGGGAAACTCTTGTGGCATCAAATTAATAATTTATGTTGCTATGCATGGAATTTATATGAAATATATGATTTTACTTATTGTTCCGAAGAAACTAAAAACACCTTCCTTACCAATGTGTGTTTAATGATAATGAAATATTATCTTCTTATGCCAAAGAGGCCTATTGTTATTATGATGTTGAACAAATTAGAGAATTTGTTGCTTTTAGGGGTCCTTCTAAAATTGCTACTTTGATTCAAAAGTATAATGCTACACTTTACAAATCTTGAAAATTTGCCATACTTCTATATTGCTATGAAAACTATGCTTATAATGCTTATGTTAATGAATTTATTGAAATAATGACTGCTGCCTTCGAAGAGAAATTGCTGAAACTGTGTGCTCATTAGATGAAAAAGATGAGGAGGAGAGAGGAACAAAAGGAGGAAGGGCAGATTAGCTACCCATGCCCACCTTCTAATGAGAGTAACTCTTCAACTCGTACATTGTTTAATTTCTTTCACACATACCGAAGGATGAATGTTATGATGATTGCTATGATCCCTCGGATTCATTTGAAATATCTCTTTTTGATGAAATGGATGCTTGCTATGCTTGTGGCCATGATGCCAATATGAATTATTCTTACGAATATGAACTTGCTATAGTTCCTTATGTTAAGCATGAAATTGTTTTTACTGGACCCACACATGATAGTCCCATTATCTTTTTGAATTCTCCCAACTACACCATATCGAAGAAGTTTGCACTTATTAAGGAGTAAAATGATGGGTTGCGTTTTACCACTACACATGATAATTTTGATGGATATATTATGCATGTGCTTGCTCCTCCTATTTGCAATTATTCTGAGAGAGGAACCAAATCTTTACCTCTCTATGTTTCCAATATGATAAAATTGCAAGAAACTACTTATGCTATGTATTGGCCTTTACTTTGTGTGAATGAATTGTTCTTTTATGACATGCCAATGCATAGGAAGAGAGTTAGGCTTCATTGCTACATCATATATATCACTTTGTACTCACTACCCAATTAAAAATCATTGTTAATTAAAATTGGCTTTGATATACCTTGGGATTCGGGTGGATCAATTATTTAAGCACTATATGCCTAGCTTAATGGCTTTAAAGAAGGTGCTGTCAGGGAGACAACCCAAAAGTTTTAGAGAGTCATTTATTTCTGTTATGTGCTTTTAAAATATTTAAAAACAAAAAAAAAAGTGGGGAACCTAAAACCTTTTCACAAAGAAAAGTAAAAGTGAGAAGGACGAGCACCCTTGAAGTGGGGGCTAGCGTTGAACTTTTTCATGCCCATGGAAACTTTGTGAATCTTGATGATGGAAAAATTTTAAGAAAAATAATGTTTCTGTTGTATAAATGGTTTGTATTATAAAAATAATGTGCCAAGTAAAGGCATTTGGATTATCTCGAAGATAGTAGATTTGATCAAGTGCAAAAATAGAAACTTTGACGTCCAGTGAAGAATTTCTATAATTTTACTAGAACGTATTTGTAAGTTGAATTTATTATACCACATTTATATACAAATTCCCCACGACCACCTATTTCTTCAGAATTTTTTGAGTTACAGAAGTTTGGTATTTGTGCTAATCATTACAGACTGTTTTGTTTTAGACAAATTATGTTTGTGCTTGCATAGTTTGCTTGCTTGCTTTGATGATGCTATGGATTACATTGGAGGGTATAAACCATTGAGAAGTGAGAATACAGTACCTTATGCAATTATTAAATATGAATCAATTTATAACATTACCCAAAGTTTATGATTTGCCTATTATACTAACGTATCTCACGAGGTTTCTGTTAAGTTTTGTGTGATTGAAGTTTTCAAGTTTTGGATGAGATATCGATATGCGGAGAATAAGGAGCAGCAAGAACCTAAGCTTGGGGATTCCCAAGGCACCCCCAAGGTAATATCCAAGTAAGACTCAAGCATCTAAGCTTGGGGATGCCCCAGAAGGCATCCCCTATTTCGACTTCAACACTATCGGTATAGCTTACCTGGAGCAATATTTTTATTCATCACATAACATGTGTTTTGCCTGGAGCGTCATTTTATTTTGCTGTTCTCTCGTAGATGTTATTCATAATCTTGTTTTTCAATAAAAATTCCAAGAATTACTTTTAGGATGTTTGAATTGCTTGTTTGCTATGTGCTATGCAAAACCAGAAACTTTGGCTCTAGTGTTTGATTTTTCATATTTTACTGGAACGTCAAAAAAATCTGAAATTTGTACAAAGTAATCATATATAAATTATTTACCACGTCTCAATATTTCATAATTTGATAAGTTACATAAGTATACATTTCATCTTGATGTTCCCAAACTGTCATGTTTTTCATAGATTGTTGTTATAGTTGCTTTGCGTGTTTATGTTTCAAATCCTTGTTGAGCCTCATTGACTTGGGAGCCATAGAATTGTGATAACATACAATGGATAATGTTAGATTGTAATTATACAATAATGTTATGTCTAGACATGATGATATTTGATGTTACATGAACTAACCTCTCTAATGAAATTTCTGCTAAGTTTTGTGTGAATGAAGTGTTCGAATATCAAGGAGGTATTGATATGAGAAGAATAAGGAGAGGCAAGACATCAATCTTGGGGATGCCCAAGTCATCCCAAGTAAGTATTCAAGGAGAATCAAGCATCTAAGCTTGGGGATGCCCCGAAGGCATCCCATCTTTCTTCTTCAACAATAATCGGTATGTCTCGGGTTTTTTTTGTTCACATGATATGCGTAAATTCTTGGAGCGTTGTGTGCCTTTTATTTTTATTTTAGCAATACACCATGCTGGTATGGAAAATTGCATGGTTGATTTATAGAATTCTCTTTGCACTTCACTTATATCTTTTTAGTTGATTTATAGAATGCTTCATGTGCTTCACTTATATCATTTGAAGTTGGATGCGTGTTTCTCTACATATAGAAAATCGTTATTTGTAGAATGCTCCTTTGCTTCACTTATACTTATTAGAGCATGTCCAGCTCTGCTGTAGAAATAATTGAACTCTCATTCTTCACTTATATTTGTATGAGAGTTAATAGATAGTGATGGTAATTTGCATGGGTTATAAGGCTAGTCCAAAAATAATAGGTATTCAAGGAGTGATAATCAAAACCGTCATGTAGCACATTATAGAGAAATTATGGGTTAATGAAATTGATGTGGTAATGTGAAAGGGTGTGAGTGCATCATTGTTGATTCATGGAAGTATCAATATTAGGAGGTGTTAACTTCTTGTTCATCTAAAAATTAAAAGGGCATGGTGATGATGTGTGAGCATTTCTATTCCTCGTTGAAGTCCTAGTGTTGTTTCGAGTCGGAGTTGCGCAATGGTTAATTCCTCTCAACCCTCTCCTTCGGGGCATGTGAGTAGTACTTTGATTTTTTATAAAACTAATAAAACTTTGCAATAAGTATATGAGTTCTTTATGACTAATGTGACACCATGGAAATATGGAATCTCACCTCCTTATATTTGATAGCCTCTTCGATATCGTGCATTGCCCATTGTCACCTCGAGGATTGGTGCAACTTTCACCGGTGCATCCAAACCCCGTGACATGATGTGCTCTTTTGCACATAAACCTCATTATATCTTCCTCAAAACATCCATGATACCTACCTATCATGGCATTTCCATAACCATTCCGAGATATATTGCCACGCAACTTCCACCGTCACTTCATATGACTTGTACTTCCATTATCATATTGCTTTGCATGATCGTAAGATAACTAGCATGATATTTCCATGGCTTGTCCACTTTCTGATATCTTTTGCTACTCTAGATCATTGCACATCGTGGTACACTCCGAGAGGCATTCATATAGAGTCATATCTTCCTATCAGTTTTCATATCGAGTTGTAAGTAAATAAAAGTGTGATGATCACCCTCATTAGAGCATAGTCCCAATGAGGAAATAAAAATGTGGGAGGCCAAATGGGACCACCATAAAAATGGGGGAGGCGAAAAAAGGTCACCATGAAAAAAAACAAAAAAATGAGAGAAAAACAGAGAAGGGACTTTGCTACTATCCTTTACCACCCTTGTGTCTCAAAGTGGCACCATGTTCTTCATATAGAGATTCTCTTGTTTTGTCAATTCCATATGCTAGTGGGAATTTTTCTTTATAGAACTTGGCTTGTATATTCCAATGACGGGCGTCCTCAAATGCCTGAGGTCTTCATGAGCAAGAAAGTTGGATGCAAGCCCACTTAGCTTCAGTCGAGATTTCATACACTTATAGATCTAGTGCATCTGTTGAATGGCAATCCCTGGTCCTCACATTGATATCTATTGATAGGCATCTCCATAGCCCGTTGATATGCCAAGTTGATGTGAGACTTCCTTCTCCACTTTTACCCCTTTATAACCTACCACCACATTCTGTTCCACCTATATGCTATGTCCATGGTTCACGCTCATGTATTGCGTGAAGAATAAAAAGTTGATGCATATTAGAAAGTATGATCCAATTGCCTAGCTTTGGCACCGTGGTGCTTGACATTTGTATTAATGTGGTGAACATGGAGCCATGCCTTGCTAATATAATAAGATGAATGGGGGTAAACATTCTTTGAGGATCATATAATTTGAAGGGTTGATGATTTTGATGCTTGTGCTTATAAGTATTACTATGTTAATGCTTCTTAATTCATTGCTTCTCAATGAGCATGCGTGCAAAAGATAACATATTGGGTACCATGGCACATGAAAAATTATGTTTTTATCATTTACCTACTCGAGGACGAGCGGGAATTAAGCTTGAGGATGCTTGATACGTCTCCAACATATCTAGAATTTTTTATTGTTCCATGCTATTATATTATTATTCTAGGATACTTTTTGTGTAATCATTTACCAATTTATATTATTTTAATGCACTAACCTATTGACCCAGTGCCTAGTGCGAGTTCCTGTGTTTGTGTGTTTTTTGTTTTGTAGAAAATCCATATCAAACGGACTCCAAACGTGATAAAAATTTACCGAGATTTTTTTGGAATATATGTGAATTTTGGGAGTCGAAATAAATGCAAGACGGTGCCCGAGGGCCCCACAAGATAACAAGGCGTGGACAGGGTGGGCGTCGCCCTCATAGATTATGGCCAGCCCTTAAGTTAGTTCGAGCTCTCCTTTGGCGGCAAGAAAGATAATTTTCTGATAAAAATACTCTCAAAATTTTAGCCCGATCGAAGTTATGGATCTCCTGATATTTAAGAAATGGTGAAGGGCCACAAAATAGGTCAAGAAAACAGGAAAGAAATAGAGAGAGTGATCCAATCCCGGAGGGGCTGCTTCCCTTTGGGTGCCTTGCGGCCATGGACCTGAGGAGAAACCCTCCTCCCACCTAGGGAGGAGGCCAAGGAATAAGGAGGAAGAGGTATCTATCCCCCTCTCTCCCGGTGGTGCTGGAGCGCCGTTGGGGCAACCATCATGACGGTGATCTACACCAACAACTTTGCCGCCATCACCACCAACTCTCTCCTCCTCTATAAAGCGGTGCAAAACCTCTCTTCCACGCTTTAATCTCTACTTGACCATGGTGCTTAATGCTATATATTATTATCCAATGATGTGTGGCCATCCTATGATGTTTGAGTATATTTCTTTTGTAATTGTGATATGATGTTATTGATATGAGTTGTGTGTTGATATGGTGTTGTCCTAAGGTGCCTTCCGTGAGGTGCACTGATACGTCTCCAAGGTATCTATAATTTATTTTTATTTTTTGAAGGAAAACTGTAAGGGAACCCCCCACAGCGAGTTTTTTAAAAAAAAATAAGAACCCAAATTCGCGCCCGTGAGAACTTGAACCTGGGTGGCTGGGTTGTACATCCACTCCACTAGCCAAATGAGCTAGGCTCACTTCTTGTATCTATAATATATTATTGTTCCATGATGTTATATTATCATTCTTGGATGTTTTATGATCATTTTATTGGAACTTTATATAATTTTTTGGGAGTAACCTATTCAGATAGTGCCTAGTGCCAGTTGTTGTTTTTTGCTGTTTTTTTTCTTTGCATAAAACTCATATCACATGAGTTCCAAATGCCATGAAACTTTACAAAGATTTTTTTGGACTAGAAGGAAACTTGGGAGCCAAGAATGAGCAGCACACAAGGCCCATTGGGGCCACTAGACATGAGGGCGCGCTAGAGGCCCCTCGCGCGGCCTCATGTCTAGTGCGACCCTCGGGCGCCTCCTCCACCGCCTCTGAGCTCTATAAATACCCAATTATTTAGAAAACCCTAGGGGAGTCAAAGAAAAATCCTTTCAACCACCGCTAGTTCCAGAGCCACGAAATCCAACCTAGAGCCCGTTCTGGAGAGGAACATGATCACGGAGGGGTTCACCATACTCATTGGTGCTCCTCCGATGATGCGTGTGTAGTTCATATCAAACCTATGGGTCCGTAGGCAGTAGCTAGATGGCTTTCTCTCTCGTTTTGTTTCTCAATGCAATGGTCTCTTGGAGATCCATATGATGTAACACTTTATTTTGCGGTGTGTTTGTTGGGATCCGATGAGTTGTGAGTTTATGATCAGATCGATGAAAACATATTCATGCTTGATTATTAGTCTCGTATTTCTTCACCGATTTTTTTTGTCTAGCCAACTTGATCTTTTATCTTGCAATTGAAAGAGGTCCTTTGTGATGGGTTCAATCTTGCGGTGCTCAATCTCTGTGATAGAAAGACACATGACACACATGTGTTATTGCCATCAAGGATAAAATGAGCGGGTCTACTCCTACATGAATAGATCTTGTCTACATCATGTCATTGTTCTTAAGTGTGGGGACCCCGACTTACTAGTGGAGAATTGTCGTGCTCAGAGATCCCAGAGATCAATGCTCACCGAACACAGATACTAAATAAAGAGTCTTACATCCAAGTACCGATTATTACATCACGTGACCGAGGGGTCAAGTTCACAAGACACGGCCTAAGGCCAAATCACACGAGTACACTAATAGTGGAAAACAAAGGGGCTAAGCGGGTGCCCATGCCATCAAGCCTACACCGACAGGCATTCTGACTCGGGAGCGTCCTAGTTCGCAGGGGTTACTCCGAAGACGTAATCATCTCCAAACTCCGGTCCTTCCATGTCTGGTCAATAACATAACCAGTGGCAAGCCAATGAGTACTTTGAATGTACTCGCAAACAACCCATGATATTATCAACGAAAGTGAAGGATAAAAATATCATGCATCTCTAGTATAACTCATCTGGGTGGAATGATCATGAATATGCATCAAGTTAAAGAATTACTCTTGAAGAACAGGTTACAGATATCGATATATCTGTCGAGGGCTAAACCATCTGGGTTCACCCTATATGCCAAGTCACCGAACATGGTCTTATCATTGCTATCATAGCAACACCTTTCTCATCACCACACACACACACTCACGCACACTTGGTTTATGCGGAAATATCAGGACGTAGTTTAAGCAGGATTACCCAACTGTCCTTGACCGTGGACACGGCTATTCGAATAGTTTACACTCTGCCGAGGTAGTACGCTGGACCCACGAGATCCAGGAAACTTCTATGTCATCCATGACTCGCGGTATATCACATACCCGAGGTAAGTACCCGATCAATGCCTTTCCCCTGACGATACTAGACAAAGAGGTCCACTCGATTGGTACCCAGCCCACATGTTGTACATCTTACGAGCACCAACTCTGGACAGCACCAACCATGCGGGGACCAATGGTGTGACTAGAACTCATAAAAATGGCATAGTCATCCTACCCGGCACGACCCCATCACGAGAGTGACCACACATCACTCCCGCCACTAGTAATGTGGCTCTTTGCTAGCACCGACCAGAGTAATTAACATAGCCCCGTCCCATAAGGGGTAACGTGGTCGTACTGGTAAGGTTGGGACGGTCGACACATCATAAATCTAATCCTATTTACGAAACCTTACTCACACAAATACCGGGTGCATCACTTCACCAAAAGTGACCACCAAACTCATCATTACCCTCAGGCATTAGTGGCACCCGACGGGGTTTTCATAAACTCTTGCTTTATGACAACATCATGCTCATGATAGTGCTACTGCTATCTTTACTTGTCAACATGGTATTAGGATGACCCTCAAGAGGTAGAGTCAAGCTCAATGCAAATGCTCTGGAGGAGCCTTCGGTAAAATCATATCAAATGATTACCGGCACTTATGATCATATGCAACGGGAATACTTGCTATTTTAACATGCAAAGTAACATATGCTCAGTCATGGTCAAAGGGTTGCTTACCTTGGTCAGCTAAGTATCCGGGGTCTTCGAGGTCTTCCGCTCTGATTCCCTCGTCACACGGATTTTCTATCGTTGATAAAACAATAAATAAGAAATAGCTCACACAAAAACAGTCCACAAAGTCATTTTAAAAATGTTCCCTAATTCTGACAAATCTAAGATATCTTTTTAAAAATATTTGCCTTAGTTTTCTTTGAAGGAATATTTTTGAAAACAACCAAGCAGAAGCAAAACTATTCCATTTTAGTCCTTTTTATTAATATAAAATAGAATAGTTGCTGGAAAAATTCACCTAAGCATATCATTAAATACTACACATTTTTAGAAGAATAACAGTGGAAGAATTATATTTTTACACTGGTTCAATGTTTTTATAAAAATCTTAGAAACCAGGGTTTAAAATAAAAAGAAAAACAAAACAGTCTAACTCCGGCCTGGCTCGGCCCAGAGCTGGGCTGGCCCAGGGCCAGCCGACAGCCTACCCAGGCGCGCGCGCCGTTGGGTTTGAACCTGACGCGCGGGGCCCTACGGTGAGTGGCCGAGGCCAGCGCGGGGGAGGAGGCTGGGCCACCGACAGGTGGGGCACACCTGCCGGGGTCGTCTCCTACCTCCGGCCAGAGAGGAGGTGGAGGACACCGACGAGGTTGCCGACGCGCTCATGCTCCAATGAACACAGGAATGGGTTTGCCTGACCGTCGCCTACCTGCTGGTGGTTGAAACAACGACGGGGAGGCAGGGGTTCGCCGGCGACGAGGAGGCCGTGGCGGAGGAGTTTCGGGAAGTGGTCGAGGGGGTGGCTAGAGACACGGAAAAGCTCGGGCAAGTTGGGGGAAAGCTTCCTGGGATCAAGGGGGTCAGTTTGGTGGGTCAAGGGGCGCAGGAGCCGTCGTGTAGCTGGAGATCGACCGGAGCTCTGGGGCGGAGGGGCCTCTGTCGATCTCGAGCACCGGGGCTCTGTTGGTTTGCTGGGTGGCTAGGGACGTACTAGTGATCGTGGCGAAGCTATCTGAGGGGTGCTGGAGCGAGGGGGAGGTCTATTTATAGGCCCGCGACGGTGAGTAGATTCGGGAGCGCCTGTGACTCACCGTGGTGCGCATGGGGTGCAGAGAGACGTTGGGGTTGAAACCACGGCCTCAGGATGTGGTATTGGACCGCCCGAACCATCTGCTGCAGAGAGAGAGAGAGAGGAGAGTCGTGCATTCGTGGTCGCGCAACCTTGGCCGGTTCTGGAGCGCGCGGGCATGCTTCGCGCGACCTCTAGCACGAGAGAGGACGGGCCCTGAGGCTTTCCCGACGCAGAGGGGTTGTCGGGGAAGAGGTTGGACATCTCGAGGGAGGCTGGAACTGGCCGAGGGCGTCGCCCCCAGCTCGGTGACTCCCTGTAGTGTGCCCAGCGCGCAGTTTTGGCACGCCCCGGCATGCTGGTGTGCTCTGAGGCACTTTGGATGTGTCTAGCATGTCCTGGCACTAGCTGGGGGTGTGGCTAGCTGTTTGATTTTAGTGGGAGCTTTGGCTGGTCAAAGGAGGCAAGAAATATTGGTGCTGTCAGTCATGAACCGAGGTCTAAACTGGGGTTTTTGGCCTTTCCACTTTGAACCAATGAGGGGCCAGTTGACTGGGGTTAGATACAGGTGCTCGCCTCTTAATCTAAGAGCTTGAAGCAAAGGAGTTTGGTTTAGCTATGGCTAAGGTGGCTTTTTCCTATCTGTCAAAAGGTGTTCGACGGTGGGTTTAGGGGGTTGCACCCCACCACTGGTGCTGAGACTTAACATGTTTGGTTTTGGTGGTAAACCATGGAGTTCCACCAAATTTGAGCTCCAAAGGACAAGTTTAGCTTTGTAAACATCAAAACACTCCAGTATGGCCAGATCTGTTCCTTCCAAAGGGAGTGTGGGCAAACTAAGTCCCACAAATCCCATTTTTGGTGTTGAACCCTCATTTCTAGGTATTAGGCACTCCTGCAAAGTTTTAGCCTCATTGGACAAACTTTTCTATGTAGAGTTGCTCTAACTTGATTCTGGACAGACAGGGTTTTTGTGTTATTTGGGGTCCTTATCCACCTTTGATCAAGGTGAAACTTTATGTGGACACCAAACAAGGCTTAGGGATACCACTGGAATTTTCTAGGAATTTATTGAGAATATTTCCTTTGGAAATATTTCAAAATGCCAAAACAGACAGAAATAACTTTTATAGTTTTGATCAATAAATATAATATAAAATGGGGTTTAAAATCCTATGTATGGAAAATATATGTCCTTCTCATCATCTCTAAATTTAATCAGATTTTCCCAAGGCAGAAAAGTATTTTCCCATGTTGGAATACCAATTCTGGCCTTAGAAATGGACAGGTTATTTAATTAGAAAAATAATCACAAAATAATTATTTTTGTGGTTTTGAAATATATGGATAGGTAAAAATCAGATTACCAAATGTGAGTAGAAGCACTGCTTGCTATCAAGGACATGTAGTGCAACTCAAGGTGGTTTTACTTTGGTCAGCAAAGGTTTTTGGAAATCAGTATAATACCAAAGGAAGTTAGGGTTTTAAAACCTCACATGAACAAGCATACAAGCATTCAATGTCAATCATGGCACTCACAACATTAGTTTTGAAAAAGTTTTAACAAGCTCAGAATTTTACAACACAGACAAGTGATAGCAAAAACAGGGTGTGACACACCTATCCCCTTACAAGAATCTCGTCCCCGAGATTCCTAAGCTAGGTGCTAAAAAGGTCTGGAAACTCAGATCGGAGATAGTCTTCACGCTCCCGGGTAGCTTCGGCTTCGGTGTGGTTGCTCCATTGAACCTTGAAGTACTTGATGGTGCGGCTTTGGGTGCATCGCTCTCCTTCATCTAGAATGTGGATTGGCCTCTCACGGTAGGTGAGATCCGACTGAAGGTCAATGGCCCGGTGATCAATGTCCTTGTAAGGATCGGAACGACTTGGCGTTTGGAGACACTTTCGAAGCTGTGACACGTGGAAAACGTTGTGCACACCCGAAAGTTCCGGAGGTAACTCCAACTGATAAGCGACCTCTCCACGCCTTGTCGTGATCTTAAATGGCCCAATGAACCTTGGAGCGAGTTTCCCCTTAACGTGGAAACGCTTGGTTCCCTTGAGAGGTGTGACATGGAGGTACACCAAACCTCCGGGAATGAACTCCACTTTCCTGGGGCGAGAGTCCGCATAACTCTTTTGTCGCGACTTGGCTGCTTTCAGATTTTCTTGGACTAGTTGCACCTTCTCTTCTGCCCGACGCAAAACTTCTGGTCCGAAAATCAGCCCGTCTCTGGTTTCTGACCAGTTGAGCGGGGTGCGGCATTTCCGTCCGTACAGCACTTCAAACAGGGCCATCTGGAGACTGGACTGGTAGCTGTTGTTGTATGAAAACTCAACGAATGGCAGACAGTCTTACCATTTGGCTTCGTGCGCCAGGACGCATGCACGGAGCATATCTTCGAGTATCTGATTTACCCTTTCCGTTTGTCCTCCGTCTGCGGGTGGAAGGCAGTGCTGAAAGAGAGCTTGGTACCGAGGGCTTCCTGAAGTTTCCTCCAAAACCTTGAGGTGAACTGCGTGCCTCGGTCAGATACAATCTCCTTGGGAACTCCATGAAGGCTTACTATGCGCTCGATATAGAGACTAGCCAACTTGTTCCCGTCATAAGTGGTGTTGACACGGATGAAATGGGCCACTTTGGTCAAATGGTCGACAACAACCCATATCGAGTTATGTTCCTTGCTAGACCTTGGTAGGCCGGTAATGAAATCCATCCCTACCTTTTCCCACTTCCATTCCGGCACATGGAGAGGTTGTAGCATTCCTGCGGGTCGCTGATGCTGAGCCTTAAGTTGTTGACACACAACGCACTTGGCCACATACGACGCGATTTCCCTCTTCATGCCGTGCCACCAGAATCTTTCTCAAAGATCTTGATACATCTTGGTACCACCAGGGTGAATGGAGTAGGGTGTGTCATGAGCTTCCCGTAGGATGAGTTCCTTGAGTTCAGCCTTGTTGGGTACGCATAAACGTTTCCCAAACCACACCACTCCTTGATCATCCTCCAAGAATCCTAGGGCCTTGCCTTCAGGAATCTTCTTCTTGATACCTTCGATGCTCTTATAACCCTTCTGGGCTCCCTTGATGTCGTCTTCCAGCGTTGGCTTGACTTCGAGGCTATCTAGGAATCCTGGTTCCACCAGTTCCAATCCGAAGTTCTCCAATTCTTCATATAAGGCGGGCAGCCTTTCCTTAAGCATGACGTTTAAGGTGCTGGTCGTCCGACTCAAGGCATCAGCCACTACATTTGCCTTACCGGGGTGATATTAAATGTTGAGGCTGTAGTCTTTGATTAACTCCAACCATCTCCGTTGCCTCATATTCAATTCCCTTTGGGTGAAGATATACTTCAGACTCTTGTGGTTGGTGTATATTTCACATCGCTTCCCCAGAAGGTAATGTTGCCATGTTTTCAGGGCATGCACTACTGCTGCCAACTCGAGATCATGGGTGGCATAATTTTCCTCATGCGGGCGCAGTTGCCGTGACAAGTATGCAACGACTCTGCCATCCTGCATTAGAACCCCACCTAGCCCGGTCCTTGAGGCATCGCAATATATCATGAACTCCTTGCTGATATCTGGAGTGGCCAATACCGGGGCGGTGGTTAACCTCTTCTTCAACTCTTGGAAGCTTGCCTCACACTCCGGTGTCCAATCGAACTTCTTCCCTTTCTTTAGGAGTTGAGTCATAGGTCACGCAATGCGGGAGAATCCTTCTACGAACTTGCGGTAATATCATGCGAGTCCGCGGAAACTCCTGACTTCCCTCACGTCAATTGGCGATTCCCAGTTGGTTACCATGGTAATCTTAGAGGGATCAACTGCCAATCCACTTGTTGTCATGGTATGACCCAAGAATCCAACTTCGTTCAGCCAAAACTGGCACTTGCTGAACTTGGCATATAGTTGGTGCTCTCGAAGCTTCTCCAATACTAGCCTCAAGTGTTGCTCATGCTCCTCTTCAGACTTGGAAAAGATTAATATGTCATCAATGAATACGATGACAAACTTGTCCAGGTATTCCACGAAGACCTTATTCATGAGGTACATGAAGTAAGTTGGGGCATTCGTCAATCCAAAGGACATGACAGTGCATTCATACAGACCGTACCGTGTCACAAATGCCGTCTTCGGAATGTCTTCGGGTCGAATCTTTAGTTGGTAATATCCAGATCGGAGGTCGATCTTGGAGAATACATTTGCTCCATTCAGCTGATCGAACAAGTCTTCAATCTTGGGGAGTGGATACTTGTTCTTTATCGTGACCTCATTGAGAGAACGGTAATCGATGCAAAGTCGGATTGTCCCATCCTTTTTGGACACGAAGAGAACAGGTGATCCCCAAGGTGACGCACTTGGACGAATAAACCCTTTCCTGAGTTGCTCGTCCAGTTGCTTCTTCAACTCCGCTAGCTCTTCGGATCCCATCCTGTAAGGCTTCTTATAAATAGGCCTTGATCCTGGCATGAGTTCGATGATGAACTCGATGTCTCGGTCAGGAGGCATCCCTGGTAGCTCATTAGGAAAGACGTCCGGGTATTCACAGACTATTGGCACTCGGTCGACTCCTTTCTCTGATAGGCTATTAACTCGTGGCACTCGAGTGGGTACTGGATCAGAGACATACTTGACTTTGACCCCTTGGTCACTTGTCATGGTAATGGCCCTGTTAGCACAGTCCAAGATACTCTGATGCTTGGCCAACCAGTCCATACCAATAATTACTTCTAGGCCTTGCGACTTAAGCACAATGAGATCCGCTCAGAAGCTCCTCCCATTGATAACTATCCCGACCTTCCTACACCCTAGGTTGGTCCTCAAAACTGCTCCCAGGGTTCGAATTGCCATATGCCCACGAAGCAGGTAGGTTCTAGACCACACTTTTCTGCAAACTTTTGCGTAACAAAGGAATGCGAAGCACCACAATCAAACAATACTGTTGCTGGGGTAGAGTTGACGAGGAACGTACCCAGAATGCAGTCCGGGTCTTCTTGTGACTCTTGTGCGGAAATATGATTAATCTGCCCCTTGTCGTGATACTACTGATTGCGGGTAGCCTAGTTTCTGCCTGTTGCTCCTTGGCCTGGATTTGGCGCATTGGGGCGCGGAGCATCGGGTTTCTTGTTGGGGCACTCCCTAGAATAGTGCCCTAGTTGTCCACACCCGAAACAGGTATCTTGCGCTGGAAGGTTGGTCTTGCCTCCACCGTTGTTTGGCGGAGTGCTTGCTGGCTTGACGCTGACTTGCTGAGGTTGGAAATTCTGGCGAAACGTTGGATGCTTGTACTGCTGATGCTGATAGTTGGGTCTTGCCAGGACTGACTGCCAAGGTCGTGGTTTCGAGCTAATCGGTCCTCCACTGCCCATTAGCTTGCACTTACGAGTGTCGTCCATTGCACAACGCTTGTCTTCCAACATAAGGGCCTTATTAACCAGGTCACTGAAGGTCCGACATTCACAAACAACCAACTAATATTGGAGTGACTGCTGCAGTCCTTCCATAAAGCGCTCCACTTTGGTAGCCTCAGTGCTGACATCTTCAGGTGCATATCCTGATAGGAGGTTGAACTTCTGCAAATACTCCTTGACTGATCCACTGCCTTGCCTTAAGGCTCGGAATTCTCGCTTCTTAATGGTCATCATTCCCGGAGTAATGTGAGCGGCGCGGAATCCATCCTTGAGCACGGCCCAAGTGATGACTTGCCCGACTCGCATGATCTGAAATCCATCCCAGCGGGCTCTGGCTGTGCCTCCGAGATAGTGTGTTGCATAAAGGACTTTCTCGTTATCGTTAGTGCACTTGACCAGCAAGAGAAGGTCTTCAATAGCGCAGATCCAATCATCGGCATCCAAGGGCTCAGTCGTCTCCGTGAATATGAGCGGCGTAGTCCGCATAAACTCAGAGAGAGTTGAGCGACCGTTGCCATTCCCGTTCTTCGGCGGGTGTTTTACCAAGGTTTGAGCCAGCTGCCGGATAGCGGCATTGTTGGCTTGACGCTCCTCCCGAAGATCTTGAAGGAACTGAGCCATGGTCAAGCTTTCAGGGGGAGGCAATGGCGGAAGAACATCGTCTTACTGCACATGGTGATCTCCAGCTTGAGCTTCCCCTCCGGTTCCCTGCTGCTGTCGTGAAGAGGCAGAGTCGGGGTTGCCGAAAGTGCTGTTGCGAGTTGCATTCACCATCCTGTCAGGGGAGTAGACAGGTCATTTTTTGCCGAACTGGTTGCACTCGAAAGGGATGACGTTCTAGTAAAGAGGGGGTCTAGTGTTGTGCTAGTGTGCAAGGTTTTTATGACAAAGGTTTTAAAAAGAACTACTTCATTAATTTAAACAAGTGATGTAGTCGCTCACAAGCTTCTTAAGGCAGAATGCGACTTGCATCCAACAGGTTCACACAACATCCGGGTCATAAAATACTAATATAAGAACTCCTACGTGCGGTTCTCGGGTCATTCTGTGTGCACTAATTGTTTCGGTTACGCCCATGCTACCTAAGGCTTCCTATTGTCAGGATGGCTCTGATACCAGCTCTGTGGGGACCCCGACTTACTAGTCGAGAATCGTCGTGCTCACTGATCCCATAGATCAATGCTCACCGAACACAGATACTGAATAAAGAGTCTTAAACCAAGTACCGATTATTACATCACGTCACCGAAGGTTCAAGTTCACAAGACAGAGCCTAAGGCCAAATCACACGAGTACACTAATAGCGGAAAACAAACGGGCTAAGCGGGTGCCCATGCCATCAAGCCTACACCGATAGGCATTCTGACTCGGAAGCGTCCTAGTTCGCAGGGGTGTCTCCGAAAACGTACTCATCTCCAAACTCCGGTCCTTCCATGTCTGGTCAATAACATAACCAGTAGCAAGCCAATGAGTACTTTGAATGTACTCGCAAACAGCCCATGATATAATCAACGAAAGTGAAGGATAACAATATCATGCATCTCTAGTATAACTCATCTAGGTGGAATGATCATGAATATGCATCAAGTTAAAGAATTACTCTTGAAGAACAGGTTACAGATATCGATATATCTGTCGAGGGCTGAACCATCCAGGTTCACCCTATATGCCAAGTCACCGAACTTGGTCATATCATTGCTATCATAGCAACACCTTTCTCATCACCACAGACACACACACACACACACTCACGCACACATGGTTTATGCGGAAATATCTGGACATAGTTTAAGCAGGATTACCCAATTGTCCTTGACCGTGGACATGGCTATTCGAATAGTTTACACTCTACCGAGGTAGTATGCTGGACCCACAAGATCCGGGAAACTTCCGTGTCATCCACGACTCGCGGTGTATCACATACCCGAGGTAAGTACCCGATCAATGCCTTTCCCCTGACGATACTAGACAATGAGGTCCACTGGATTGGTACCCAGCCCACATGTTGTACATCTTATGAGCACCTACTCTGGACAGTACCAACCATGCAGGGACCAACGGTGTGACTGGAACTCATAAAAATGGCATAGTCGTCCTACCCGGCACGACCCCATCACGAGAGTGACCACACATCACTCCCGCCACTAGTAATGTGGCTCTTTGCTAGCACCGACCAGAGTAATTAACATAGCCCCGTCCCATAAGGGGTAACGTGGTCATACTAGTAAGGTTGGGATGGTCGACACATCATAAATCTAATCCCATTTCCGAAACCTTACTCACACAAATACCGGGTGCATCACTTCACCAAAAGTGACCACCAAACTCATCATCACCCTCGGGCATTAGTGGCACCCGACGGGGTTTTCATAAACTCTTGCTTTATGACAACATCATGCTCATCATAGTGCTACTGCTATCTTTACTTGTCAACATGGTATTAGCATGACCCTCAAGGGGTAGAGTCAAGCTCAATGCAAATGCTCCGGAGGAGCCTTCGGTAAAATCATATCAAATGATTACTGGCAATTATGATCATACGCAACGGGAATACTTGCTATTTTAACATGCAAAGTAACATATGCTAAGTCATGGTCAAAGGGCTGCTTGCCTTGGTCAGCTAAGTATCCGGGGTCTTCGAGGTCTTCCGCTCCGATTCCCTCGTCACACGGATTTTCTATCGTCGATAAAACAATAAATAAAAAATAGCTCACACAGAAACAGTCCACAAAGTCATTTTAAAAATGTTCCCTATTTCTGATAAATCTAAGATATCATTTTAAAAATATTTGCCTTAGTTTTCTTTGAAGGAATGTTTTTGAAAACAACCAAGCAGAAGCAAAACTATTCCATTTTAGTCATTTTTATTAATATAAAAAGAATAGTTGCTGGAAAAATTCACCTAAGCATATCATTAAATACTACACATTTTTAGAAGAATAACAGTGGAAGAATTATATTTTTACACACGTTAAATGTTTTTATAAAAATCTTAGAAACCAGGGTTTAAAATAAAAAGAAAAACAGGTTACCTCCGGCCTGGCTGGGCCCAGAGCTAGGCTGGCCCAGGGCCAGCCGACAGCCTGCCCAGGCGTGCGCCGTCATGTTTGAACCTGAAGCGCGGGGACCTGCGGTCAGTGCCCGAGGCCAGTGCGGGGGAGAAGGCCAGGCCACCAACAGGTGGGGCACACCTGTCGGGGTCGTCTCCTACTTCTGGCCAGAGAGGAGGAGGAAGACGCCGACGAGGTTGCAGACGCGCACATGCTCCAACGAACACGGGAATGGGTTTGCCTGACCGTTCCCTACCTGCTGGTGGTTGAAACAACGACGGAGAGGCAGGGGATCGCCGGCGACGAGGAGGTCGTGGTAGAGGAGTTTCGGGAAGTGGTCGAGGGGGTGGCTAGAGACACGGAAAAGCTCGGGCGAGTTGGGGGAAAGCTTCCTAGGATCAAGCGGTCAGTTTGGTGGGTCGAGGGGCGCAGGAGTCGTCGTGTAGCCGAAGATCGACCGGAGCTCTGAGGCGGAGGGGCCTCGGTCGATCTCGAGCACTGGGGCTCTGCTGGTTTCTTGGGGTGTCTAGGGAGGTACTAGTGATCGTGGCGAAGCTATCTGAGGGGTGCTGGAGGCAGGGGAGGGCTATTTATAGGCCCGCGACGGTGAGCAGATTCGGGAGCGTCGGTGACTCACTGTGGCGCGCATGGGTGTGCAGAGAGAGGTTGGGGTTGAAACCACGGTCTCAGGACATGGTATTGGACCGCCCGAACCATCTGCTGCAGAGAGAGAGAGAGAGGAGAGTCGTGCATTCATGGTCGCACAACCTTGGCTGGTTCTGGAGCGCGCGGGCACGCGTCGCGCGAGCTCTACCGCGAGAGAGGAGGGGCCCTGACGCTTGCCCGATCCAGAGGGGTTGTCGGGGAAGAGGTTGGACATCTCAGGGGAGGCTGGAACTGGTCGTGGGCGTCGCCCCCACCTCAGTGACTCCCTGTAGCGCACCCAGAGCGCAGTTTTCGCGTGCCACGGCATGCTGGTGCGCTCTGAGGCACTTTGGACGTGTCTAGCATGTCCTGGCACTAGCTGGGGGTGTGGCTAGCCGTTTGATTTTAGTGGGAGCTTCGGCTGGTCAAAGGAGGCAAGAAATGTTGGTGCTGTCAGTCATGAACTGAGGTCTAAATTGGGGTTTTTGGCCTTTCCACTTTGAACCAGTGAGGGGCCAATTGACTGGGGTTAGATACACGTGCTGGCCACTGAATCTAAGAGTTTCAAGCAAAGGAGTTTGGTTTAGCTGTGGCTAAGGTGGCTTTTTCCTATTTGTCAGAAGGTGTTCGACAGTGGGTTTAGGGAGTTGCACCCCACCACTAGTGCTGAGACATAACAGGTTTGGTTTTGGTGCTAAACCATGGAGTTCCACCAAATTTGAGCTCCAAAGGACATGTTTAGCTTTGTAAACTTGAAAACACTCCAGTATGGCCAGATCTGTTCCTTCCAAACCCATTTTTGGTGTGGAACCCTAATTTGAGGTATTAGGCACTCCTGCAAAGTTTTAGCCTCATTGGACAAACTTTGCTATGTAGAGTTGCTCTAACTTGATTCTGGACAGACAGGGTTTTTGCGTTATTTGGGGTCCTTATCCACCTTTGATCAACGTGAAAATTTATGTCGACACCAAACAAGGCTTAGGGATACCACTGGAATTTTCTAGGAATTTATTGAGAATATTTCCTTTGGAAATATTTCAAGATGCCAAAACAGACAGAAATAACTTTTATAGTTTTAGTCAATAAATATAATATAAAATGGGGTTTAAAATCCTATGTATGGAAAATATATGTCCTTCTGATCATCTCTAAATTTAAACAGATTTTTCCAAGGGAGAAAAGTATTTTGCCATGTTGGAATACCAATTCTGGCCTCAGAAATGGACAGGTTATTTAATTAGAAAAATAATCACAAAATAATTATTTTTGTGGTTTTGAAATATATGGATAGGTAAAAATCGGATTACCAAATGTGAGTAGAAGCACTGCTTGCTATCAAGGACATGTAGTGCAACTCAAGGTGGTTTTACTTTGGTCAGCAAAGGTTTTTGGAAATCAGTATAATACCAAAGGAATTTAGGGTTTTAAAACCTCACATGAACAAGCATACAAGCATTCAATGTCAATCATGGCACTCACAACATTAGTTTTGAAAAAGTTTTAACAAGTTCAGAATTTTACAACACAGACAGGTGATAGCAAAAACAGGGTGTGACATTAAGGCATCACTCCGTTTCTTCATGAACTCAATACACTAGATGCATGCTAGATAGCAGTCGATGTATGGAGTAATAGAAGTAGATGCATGCAGAATCCGGTCTACTTGTCTTGGACGTGTTGCCTATATACATGATCATTGTACTGAATATCGTCATAACTATTTACTCTTCTATCAATTGCCGAACAGTACTTTGTCTACCCACCGTTTGCTATTTCTCGAGACAAGCCACAAGTGAAACCTACGGTCCCAAGGTCTACTTTACACCATGTATTTGCAAGCTCTACTTTGTTATTTGTGTTTCTATTTTATTTGCTCTTTTGTTTTCAGATCTATATTATCAAAAAACCCAAAAATACCTTGGTGCGTTCTATTTGCTATCACTTTTATTTGTATTTATCAATCTATCCTTACCTTACTCATGAGGGATTGACAACTCCTCCACGCGTTGGGTTGCGAGGATTTGCTATTTGTGTGCACGTGTTGCTTACATAGTCTTGTGGTTCTTCCTACTGGATTTATACCTTGGTTTCTTAACTGAGCGAAATACTTGCCATCGTTGTGCTAAATCACCCTTAAATCTTGGAGGGAATCCAACAGATCAGCAAGGAGTAGCAAGATTTCTGGCGCCGTTGCCGGTGAGGATCAAGTCAAGATCTATTAGGTTCCTACACACAAATCTCATCTCCTTGCAATTACATTATTTTCCATTTTCCTTTCTTTTTCCTCTCCCCTATTTCACAATAATTTTCCCTTCTATTTTCCATCTTTCCGTTGTCGTTTTCTTTCCGGATCTCTTGTTTGCTTGTGTTCTTGCTTACGTAGAAATGATGCCTCAAAGGAGGTATTATGATGTTCCGTATCCAAATATTTTGTTAGAGATTGAGAAGAGTACCAAGGAGTACATGACAGTACAATTTTTGCAAAATAATTTTTTTACCAAAGAACATAAGGAACATTCTATTTTGCTCGATCGTATAACAAAACAACTTGATCATGTTAGTATAGAAGTTGCTAATCTTCAATTCCAGTATGCTCTTACTAAAAATCTGCTACAAAACATATCTGATGCGCAAGCTACGTTAGTGAATCAAATGGCAGCTAAGCCTGAATCTTTAGAAGATAAAAATGATGAAGAGATTCAAATGATTGGTGTTTCTTCTATTGATTCCCTGTTACCGTAATGTCAAAATTAATGATAAGGGAACTGAAGGAGAGTCAACTTTAGCTAGAGGGTGTTCCCATCATTTGGAGGGTGAAAATCTTATTGAATTTTTTTATAAAACTGAGATTGAAGAGGTCAAAACTTGAGCTAGTGATGCATCCACTATTTCGGATTGCAAAAATTTGAATTTTGGTAGATGCTCCTCGATTGAGTGTATTTCTATGTTGCAATCTATGACAAATTCACCCAATGCCTATGAACAAAATAAAGCTTTTACTAAACATATTTCGGATGTGGTGATTAAAGCTTAGGAAGAAAAGTTAGAGCTAGAGATTTCAATTCCTAGAAAATTACATGATGAATGGGAACTCACATTTAAGATCAAAATTAAAACTTTTGAGTCCTATGCTTTATGTGATTTGGGTGCTAGTGTTTCCACAATTCCGAAATCTCTTTGTGATGTGCTTGGTCTTACCAATAGTGAAGAATGTTCGCTCAATTTGCACTTAGCGGATTCTACTATTAAAAAACCTATGGGAAGAATTAACGATGTTCTTATTCTTTCAAATAGGAATTATATGCCAAGAGATTTTAGTGGTCTTGACATTGATTGCAATCCGTCTTGTCCAATAATTCTTGGTAGACCGTTCTTGCGTACTATAGGGGCCGTGATTGATATGAAAGAAAGGAATATTAAATTTATATTTCCACTAAGAAAAGGCATAGAACACTTCCATAGAACTAAAGTTAAATTACCATATTAATCAATCATGAGGGCAACCTATGGATCAATCGCTAAGAATGACAATACCTAAATCAATGTTATGTGCCTAGCTAGGGGCGAAAATGATAGCGCTTGTTGGAAGGCAACCAATGAATAAAATTTATTTTCACTTTTACTTTTTGTTCTTGAGTGTTTGCACAATTATTCTACTGTTATAATTGAGTTTTTGTGTTTCATTTATTGTTTTTTCCAAGTAAAGCCTTTGGGATCATGTGGGGTGTTAGTTGCTTTAATCCTGTTGAAAAATAGAAACTTTTGCGTCCAGTATAAAAAAGCCTAAACATCAAAGAAACTTCAAAACTGTGAATTTTTTACACAAGAATAGTATACATATTTCCTACATTGTTCTAATTTTTTAGAATTTTTGGAGTTACAGAAGTATGAGTAAATTTCTAATATTTACACACTATTCTGTTTTTAACAGATTCAGTTTTCCTTGCATTATGTCCTTGTTTTCATGATTCTATGGTTTGTATCGGGGGGCATAAGACACGGTAAATTTAGAATACAGTAGTTATAATTCAAAAACAAAATTGGAATAGGTTTTTAGCAGTACCTATAGTAAAGTTTGGGTTTGTTATAATAACAGATCTCATAAAATATTTGTTGAGTTTTGTGTGATTGAAGTTTTCAAGTTTTGAGTGTGATCAGGATGGATGAAAGAATAAGGAGTGATAAAATCCTAATCTTGGGGATGCCCTGGGGCAGACCAAGGCAATATCTAAGTAGTACCAAGCAGCTAAGCTTGGGGATGCCCCGGAAGGCATCCCCTCTTTCTTCTAAAAACCATCGGTAATCTTACTTGGAGCTATATTTTTATTCGTCACATATCATGAGTTTTGCTTGGAGAGTCTTGTATCATTTGTGTTTTTCTTTCTCTGCTGGTTAGTTTGTCATAATAAACCTTGCTTGACACACCCATTTTAGAGAGCTAAATCATGCTATGATTTGTTAGAATCGCTCAATATGCTTCACTTAAATTTTTTGAGCCATGGAATTGCTCGCGTACTTCACTTACATCTTTTTGAGCACGGTGGTGCTGTTATTTTGAAGAATTTTTCCCTCATGCTTCACTTAGATTATTTTGTGAGTTGCTGAAATTTTGAAGAAATCCTCTCTTGCTTCACTTATATAATTTCGAGAGTTGAAAATTTTAAAGAAACTTGTGCTCTCGTTCTTTAATTATATTTGTTTGAGAGCATGTTATTTTCAATGACAATTTGCTTTAATTGAAAATTAGTTCCAAAGTGGTGGATTTCTAGGAAAGAGATAATAAAAACTTTCATGAAGATCATTGGATATTAAACTTGATTCTTTGCAATAGTTTTGCGATATGCAGATAGTAATATGTGAGTTATGTTGATGAGTAATTATGCTCTAGAAAGAATATTTGTGTTAAGGTTTGTGATTCCCTATGCATGCACATGAAGTCAATAATTATGCTATGAAAATAAATCCTACTTGTGTTGCATTATTCGATGTTAGTTATGTTTAATGTTTACTTATGATGATTTTTTTCCTTGGTTGGCCACTTCTCAATCTATTTGCTAGCCTTCACTTGTACTAAGCGGGAATACTGCTTGTGCATCCAATTCCTAAACCCAAAGTTGTGCCAAATGAGTGGACCATACCTACCTATATGTGGTATTTCAACGCCGTTCGAAGTAAATTTGTATGTGCCAACTCTAAATGTTCAAAATAAATTTCGGTTTTGTGTACCCCTATCGCACATTAAGTGGCGAGGGGTGGCTGCAATCTTCCATGTTAAATAGGTTATTCTCAAGATGAGTGTTTATTCACTTATCACTGCACAAGAGTATGGCGGTAATAGGGATGCCCACTCCCAAAATGCAAAAAACAATTATCGTATGTTGTCAAATAATAAATTCCTTGGAAAGTGTTGGTATGGACGGTACCCGTGGATGCTGCTAGCCGTGGAATGTGAAAAGAATGGTCGAAAAATGAATAAACTTAACTTCTAGTTTGGGAACCGCCTATAATTTGTTTAGCATGGAGGATACTGGAAACTCTTAATCGTTCGCGTTGATAGGAAAAGCATGCCACCCTAAACATTATCTCTAAGTTTTTCACTTTGAGCTCTCGCACCTCTACAAATCTCTGCTTCCCTCTGCGAAGGGCCTATCTATTTACTTTACGCAATTTTTATTTTGAATTTGAGTCTCCATCTTCTCTTATAAAGCACCAACTAAGGAACACCATTATCGTACTTGAGCATTGGATGTAGTTAATATTTGAGTGTGTTGCATGAATAGATCAATGATAGACCATGATGGGCTAGGGATAACGTTCTTTAACATTGATATTTTGAAAGAGTTGGTTGCTTGTTGATATCCTTGAGTATTGAAACTTTCATCTCAAACTATAGACTATGGCTTTGTATCATCTATAAGTCCATATGTCCATGCTGAAAACAAAAAGAATATGATGAACATGTGAGGCAGCATTCCACATCAAAAATTCTGTTTTTATCGTTTACCTACTCGAGGACGAATAGGAATTAAGGAATTAAGCTTGGGGATGCTCATACGTCTCCAACATATCTATATTTTTTTATTGTTCTATGTTGTTATATTATCATTATTGGATGTTTTATGATCATTTTATAGCAACTTTATATCATTTTCTGTGACTAACCTATTGACATAGTGCCTAGTGCCACTTGTTATTTTTTGCTGGGTTTTTTCTTTGCAGAAAATCCATATCAGATGAGGACCAAATGCCACAAAAATTTATGAAGATTTTCTTCGGACTAAAAGGAAACTTGGGAGCCAAGAATGAACAACAATAAGGCCCACGGGGGCTAAACATCAAGGCGCGCCAGAGGCCTCTGGCGCGGCCTGGTGTCCAGTGGGGCCCTCGGGCGCCTCCTCCATCGCCTGTGAGATCGATAAATATCCCAATATTGAGAAAACCCTAGGGGAGTTGACAAAAAATCATTTCAACCGCCGCAAGTTCCAGGGCCACGAAATCTAATCTAGAGCCCGTGCCGGAGAGGAACACGGTCACGGAGGCATTGACCATCCTCATTGGTGCTCCTCCGATGATGCGTGAGTAGTTCATGTCAGACCAACGGGTCCGTAGGCAGTAGCTAGATGGATTTCTCTATTGTTTTGTTTCTCAACACAATGGTCTCTTGGAGATCCATATGATGTAACTCTTTCTTTTGCGGTGTGTTTGTTGGGATCCGATCAATTGTATGTTTATGATCGGATCTATGAACACATATTCATGCTTGATTATTATTGCCTCGCATTTCTTCTCCGATATTTGGTTTTTGTCTGGCTAGCTTGATCTTTTATCTTGCAATGGGAAGAGGTGCTTTGTGATGTGTTCGATCTTGCGGTGCTCAATCTTAGTGATAGAAAGAGACATGCACGCATGTATCGTTGCTATCAAGGATAAAACAATGGGGGTCTATTCCTACATGAATAGATCTTGTCTACATCATTTTATCGTTCTTAAGGCATTACTTTATTTCTCCATGAACTCAATACACTAGATGCATGCTGGATAGCAGTCGATGTGTGGAGTAATAGAAGTAGATGCACGCAGAAATCAGTCTACTTGTCTTGGACGTGATACCTGTATACATGATCATTGTCTTAAATATCGTCATAATTATTTGCTCTTCTATCGATTGCCTGACAGTAATTTTTCTACCCACTGTTTTCTATTTATCGAGAGAAGCCACTAGTGAAACCTACGGCCCCCAGGTCTACTTCACATCATTTATTTGCAATCTCTACTTTGTTATTTGCATTTCTATTTTATTTTATCTTTTGTTTTCAGATTTATATTATCAAAAAACAGAAATACCTTGTTGAATTGTATTTGTTATCACTCTTGTTTGCATCTATCAATCTATCCTTACCTTACCCACGAGGGATTGATAACCCCTCGACGCGTTGGGTTGCGAGGATTTGCTATTTGTGTGCAGGTGCTGCTTACATAGTCTTGTGGATATTCCTACCGGATTGATACCTCGATTTCTTAACTAAGGGAAATACTTGTCATCGTTGTTCTAGATCACCCTTTAAACTTGGAGGGAAACCAATACATCAGCGAGGAGTAGCACGCACACGTGAAGGATACATGCTGGAGGGTCTGCATTTGTTCATGATTCGCTTGTAGTGGGTGGCGAGAGTGACACAAACTTACACCCGAGTAAGGGAGATGTGTGCATATTGGAGTAAAGAGGACTTGATGGTTGGGTTTAGCTTAATGATTTATAGCAGTTGTGGATGCTTGCTAGAGGTCCAACCATAAGTGAGTGTGATCCAAGTACAGAAAGTGTGTTAGTGTATGCCTCTCCCTCATTGCATATGATAAGTATCTATCATGTTATATTCATTTGCTTATGGACAATCTTTTTATTGCGTTGCACAAAAATAAATCTACTAAACAGCCCCTAACTTTTATTTCCACTCTCTTTATTTTCTTGCAAAATAGCACCTAACTTTTATTTACTTGCTCTTTATTTCCTTTCAAAACTATCCATCACACCTACTAAGTACGTCTAGTTTCTTTCCCACAAAGTAGTTTCATACTTGTTCTAGGTAAAGTAAGTGTTAGCATGCGTAAATTTTTATCGGTGGTTGATAAAACTTGAGAGAATATTAATTCTACATTCAGCTCCTCGTTGGGTTCGACACTCTTACTTATCAGAAAAGGTTACGAATGATCCCCTACACTTGTGGGTTATCAAGGCCATGAAATTCGAGATGGGATCCATGTATGAAAACAAATTGTGCACTTTGGAAGTATTACCTAAAGATCGAAAGGCTATTCAGAACAAATTGATCTTTAGGAGGAAGACAGACACAGCCGACAATGTCAAGGTCTATAAATCTTGACTTGTGGGAAATTGGTTTTCACAAGTTCCAGGAGTTTACCACGATGAGAGTTTCTCACCCGTAGCGATTCTTAAGTCCGTCAGAATCATGTTGGAAATAGCTACATTTTTCGTTTATGAAATCTGACAAATGGATGTCAAAACAGCGTTCATTAACGGTTTCCTTAAGGAAGAGTTGTATATGATGCAACAGGAAGGTTTGGTCGATCCAGAGAATGCTAACAAAGTATGCAAGCTCCAACGATTCATTTGTTGACTGGTGCAAGCATCTTGGAGTTGGAATCTTTTCTTTGATGAGGTGATCAAAGCGTTTGGGTTTATACAAGTCTATGGAGAAGCTTTCATTTACAAAAAACTGAGTGGGAGCTCTATAGCATTTCTAATATTATATGTGGATGACATATTGTTGATTGGAAACAATATAGAACTTTTTGAAAGGAAGAAGATTTGTTTGAACAAGAGTTTTTCAATGAAATACCTTAGAGAATCTGCTTACATATTAGGCATCAAGATCTATAGACATAGATCAAGACGCTTAATAGGACTTTTAGAAAGCACATACCTTGATAAGGTTTTGAAAAGTTCAAAATGGATTAGTACAAGAAGGGGTTATTGCCTGTCCTACATGGTGTGAACTTGAGTAAGACTCAATGTTGATCGACTACATAGGATAAAGAGAATATGAGTGTTATCCCCTATGCTTCACCCATAGGGTCTATAATCTATGTGATGTTGTGCACAAGACCAGATGTCACGCTTTCCATAAGTATGGCTGGAAGGTTTCAAAGTGATCCAGGAATGGAACACTCGACAATGGTGAAGAATATCCTTAAGTACCTCAAAACGACTAAGGAAATGTTTCTCGTTTATGGAGGTGATCAAGAGCTCATCAAAAAGGGTTACATTGATGCTAGCTTTGACTCTGACCAAGATGAATCTAAGTCTCAATCCAGATACATATTTATCCTAAATGGTAGAGCGGTAAGCTGGTGTAGTTCCAACCAAAGTGTGGTACCTGATTCTACATGTGAAGCGAAGTACATAGCTGCTTCGGAAGTAATGAAGGAAGGTGTCTGGATGAAGCAGTTCATGATAGATCTTAATGTTGATCCTAGTGTACTCGATCCAATGACCCTGTTTTGTGACAACACTAGTGCCATTGCTCTAGCCAATGAACCACGGTTTCACAAAAGGACCACACACATAAACAACCATTTCAATTCCATCTACAGTTATATCAAGGAGGAGGACATAAACGTTTGCAAAGTACATACAGATCTGAATGTTGCGGATCCTATAACTAAACCTCTTCCACGAGAAAAACATGATGAGCACCACAACTCTATGGGTGTTAGATTCATTACCTTGTAATACTAGATTATTGACTCTAGTACAAGTGCGAGACTATTGGAAATATGCCCTAGAGGCAATAATAAGGTGGTTATTGTTATATTTCCTTGTTCATGATAATTGTTTATTATCCATGCTATAAATGTATTGATCGGAAACTCAAATACATGTGTGCATGCATAGACAACAAAGTGTCCCTAGTAAGCCTCTACTCGACTAGCTCGTTGATGAAAGATGGCTAAGGTTTCCTAGCGATAGACATGAGTTGTCATTTGATAATGGGACCACTTCATTAGGAGAATGATGTGATGGACAAGACCCAAACTTTACGCATAGCGTCTGATCGTATCCAGTTTACTCCTATTGCTTTCTGCATCTAATTGTATCTATTCCTATGACCATGAGATTATGCAACTCACTGACACCAGAGGAATAGCTTATGTGTATCAAACGTCAGAACGTAACTGGGTGATTATAAAGATGTTCTACAAGTATATCCTAGGGTGTCTATTGAGTTAGCATGGATTAAGACTGGGATTTGTCACTCCTTATGAGGGAGAGGTATCTCGGGGCCCACTTGGTAATACAGAATCACAGTAAGCTTGCAAGAAATGTGACTAAGGAGTTAGTCACGGGATCTTGAATTACGGAACGAGTAAAAGGACTTGCCAATAACGAGATTGAACTTTGTATGGAGATACCAATGATTGAATCTCGGGCAAGTAACATATCGATGGACAAAGGGAACTACATACGAGATTAATCGAATCCTTGACATCGTAGTTCAACCGATATAGATCTTTGTACAATATATAGGAACCAATATGGGCATCCCGGTCCCGCTATTAGCTATTGAACATAGAGGTGTCTTAGTCATGTCGGCATAGTTCTCGAACCCGCAGGGTCTGCAGACTTAATGTTCGATGATGATCTAGTATAGTTGAGTTATGTGTTGGTGACCGAAGGTTTTTCGGAATCTCGGATGAGATCCCGGACACGACGATGAGCTTCGGAATGGTCCGAAGGTAAAGTTGGTATTCGAGTTTTGAAAGAGTTCCGGAAGGATACCTTTTTGTGATGTAGGTTATGGAATAGTTGTAGGGGTCCATCGGGAGGGTCCACCTGTCCCGGAGGTCCCTGTTGTGGGAATGACCCTCACAATAGTACCTAGGGGTATGAACAAAGAGGCGAAGTCTAACTAGGCGCAATGGATACCATCGGATGTACGAGTTCAGGTCCCACTCGGAAGTGGTAACAACCCTACGCCTCGAGCCTTAAGGCTGATGTTTTCTTATGGGGTACGAAAGATTACAAGGTGCTAAATCCTCGAGCTGGAGCCCTGGAGTGGATTATGTAGTTGGTGCCATCACCGGCCGAACTTCATTACAAGGTGAGTTAATGATAATAAATAGGGAAGTTACTAGGAACGGCAGCTATAGCTCTCAGCGTTACTGGTAACGCGGGCCTTCACTGCACTTCATGTGATGGATTAAGTCCTTAGCCGTTGCAGCCTCTTCAGTGCCTTCGCCTTGATGTGGCCCGAGTGCCAAGAAGCATCCAACTGATACAAGATGATCTGAGTGACTTCAGGTAGGCCGAGTGAAGGTATGTAGTATCGAGTGAGGTTGAGGCTACACCGGTGACTTTAAGGACACTGGTGTCCTTAAGGGGTCCTAAGTGGGCATAGGGAAGCAGGTCCGTATGTCTACCCCTAATGTACAACACCATCACTGGCTGAGGTTTTCCAAACTGAGTGAACTTCTTCCTTCAATGTCTCCGGCGCTTTGGATATTCTTGGGATGTAGATCGGGGCTGCGTCATTCGGACTCTCGGCATACCTCCACGGATTCAAGAGTGACGAATTCCGACTCCTTGGTCATACAGGCATGCGTGCAGTCGGTAGTGATCGACTATCTTTCTGGAAGATAGATTACACGAGTTGGTCAAATGACACCTCTGAACTATGAGTGCCCAATTAGTGAGTTGGGACGGATACCCTACTTGCATTGAGGCAAGGACGATCAGGTCGTCCTCATTGATTCCCCGAATGATCGGGGTCCCGCGGGGGGAGCGAAAAGAATATTCGGCTCGCCTCGTCTTATTCCATGGATACGGAATCAATTCAGATATGAGGCGGGATGGTTTCTTCCGTAGCTTTTGAATTGAGCCAGCGTGCATGCGGGCGGCGGTTTCGGCGGAGACGCGGGTAGTGGAAGTAGTGGGGTGACACCCCGATTTCCACGCCTGGGATGTCGTTGTCATGCTATAGTGCATGCCATCCTCGGAATACTGTAGATCTTCCTCTGGTCGGCGATGTACTCGATGAGGAATCTTGTCATTGGGTATTTAAGGTGCGGAGTGGAAGAGAGAGGAGATCGCGCCCCAGAATCGGGTTCTTTCCATCTCTGCTTCCTGCCCTTGCCACCCAAAACAAGAACCGTAGGCTGCCTCCGTCGATTGCTGGCCCCGTCCTCTCCGCCGCCCAACATGGTGAAGGGAGCGACGTTAAAGGCTGAGTGGGCTAAGAAAAGGTTGTGTGGATCCTCTTCGAGCGCCGGAGTGCTCCCGCGAGGATAGATCCATGGCAACTGGATGTCGTCCCGTGTCTCGGAGGGGCGAATGTTGGAGCTGCAGGGCGAAGGCTTGGTCGTCCGAGGGAGGTGGCGACAGCCCGAGGATGGCGAGATAGAGCCAGCACCTCAGAACGATGAGCGAGTGCTCTTGGTCACCCACATCGAGAGAGGTTTTTCGCTGCCTCCGCACCCCTTTCTCTGAGCGTTTCTTGCTTTCTTTGGGGCTCAGCTCCACCACCTACCCCCCCCCCAATGTTGTCTCGTATCTAGCCGCATTTGTGTCTCTGTATGATAATTTCCTCAGGTGTCACCCACATTGGGGTTTTTTCAAGCGCCTGTTCACATGTCGAGTGATGACCATGAAGAAGTCTTCCTCCTCGGGGGGAAAACCAATGTAGCGCAGCTTTGTGGGGCTTAGGCATTCAACTCAGGTGCAAGAGTAGCTTCCCCCAGATGAGTTTCCCGGACTCGATGAAGAACTCGTAGGACTCCTGGTTTTATTGTCGATACATCCGAGTCGGCGAGAATCACTCGAGCCTCCTGCCCAATAATGTCGATAGGATCCACCCGGCCCCGCCTTGACCTTGTCCAAGGAGGAGAAGACCGACACAGATACCTTGATGATAGCAATGGTTTCCTTGATCCAAAAGGGTGTGAATGGGATGGACCTCCAAGAGGTATTCTTCCAGCGCAGGATCGAGACTCTATAGGCCAGAGTCCATCCAATGTGGAAATATGAAGGGTCTGATGATCCAACTCGACTCCATGCTGAGGAGCTCGGGGAATAGGCGGCGGAGAATAAACTCAAGGCCATTACCCAAGTGAGAGATAACCCCAGGGGCTCTAGGCAGGTGCTTCCTTTTGCGGTGGATAATCAGTCGAATGAGGTGAGTCATCGAGCATCTGTTCCAAGTGAAATTCTTCATTGTTTCAACCCCCATTTGTGATTTTTCTTCTTTCATTCGTCAAGCTTTCGCAGGATTGGTCAGTTCCATACCGGCGATCGACCGCTCGCCTGTTGACATCCAGAGTGACAATGAAAACCAAGAGTTCGACCTCCCGGAGGGCACAGAGGACGACGAAGACGATGAAGGCGGCGATGAGGACATGGAGGAGAGCGAGGAGGAGCGTGGAGACGAGGCGGAATATTCTTCGTACAATGAAGTCTAGGTCGAGACCCGCTCCAAGGCACGCGAGGACCGTGGAGTCCGTACAGGCGCCCCAAAGACTCTGTTGGCCGTGAAGCCGAGTGTATCAGCCATGCCAACTCGTAGCTCCAAGTGGGGTCGGAGCGAGACCGAGGCGCTGCTAGAGAAGGCCGGCATACAACCCAGGATCTCGAGCTCCAAATCTTGTAAGGCCATCGTGCCACGCATCCAGGTCGATGTGCATGTGGCTTCGGCGTAAGTATCTTTACCCAGTTTGAACAATCTCTTCTCAGTGATGATCGAGCTTTGAACAATCTCGTCTCAGTGATGATCGAGCTTTGTTGTTTTTTATGTAGGCCTGATACTTCGACTGCTTCACTGGATCCCAAGACCTCTCACAAAGGTAGAGCCGACGTTGATGTCTCTTAATCGAAAGGTAACCCTTGAGCTTTTCCAGCATTTCACTCGAAATTCGGGCTTGGGAGATTCAAGTGGTCTTTGGATTGTCTTGTGCACATGTGTAGAGCCAGAGTACATGATTAAACTCGACGTTGATGTCCCTTCTGCAGTTTGAGGAGTGCTGAAGCAAGCTCCAACTACCAGCCGAGTGAACATCAAGGCCAAGACTCCTATGGTGCAGGAGGTCGCAACCGTCTGGGGCGTTACTCGGATAGTATCCGCTAACCACTTCATCATCTGACACCAAGGATCGCAAATTCTTCCAGCTCCATCTTACTATGGAAGACCAGGAGGGGGCCCGCAAGGAGGCCTTGGCTCAGCTGGGCGTGATGGTTGGGCGATTGAAGGAGGCGTATGACGCGAGTGAAGTCGTGGAAAACAACGTTCGGGTAAGTCCTTTATGCACGTATTTGTTTTTGAATCTGGTCCTTAGTAGGAATCCCGAGTGGGCATGCTCAGAGGCTCACCCACTGGGTGTTAGTGGGAGCGTGTTGAGCGCACCCATTGGGTGTAGTCCCCGAGGCTACCGTCAACTGTGTCAGTCGGCGGTATTCTTTTTTCTTTGTATGTTCGACAGAGTCCGGTAGGGAGCGGAGCCCTTTTCTTTCTTCCATCTTTCTAGTGGGGGCGCGCCCACTGGGTGTAGTCCCCAAGGCTACTGTCGACTGGAGCAGTCGGCGGTAGTCTCAATTTCTTTTTTTTGATTGATAGAGGTCGGTCGGTTACGGATCCCATATCCTCTATCATTCCAGTCTTTGTGCACTGAGCGCGCCCACTGGGTGTAGTCCCCAAGAATACCGTCGACTGTGGCAGTCGGCGGTAGTCTTAGAGTCGAGACATAATTTTATGCTTTTCTTGTATTTGTTGATTGCGGACTTCTTGTGGGACCGTGGGCCACGATGAAGCCATGGTAAAAGAGTTGCAGGAACTCTGACCCATCCTTGATGCGGAGAAATCGAAGAGCAGACGACTGTAGGAGGAAAAGCGAACAGCTAAAGCTATGTTCTCGCTATCCGACTGACACTCCATTAGGTTGTCTTTTCTTATACGACTGAGGTTGTCTTCTCAGATCGCCTTTCTAAGAAGATGAAGAATTATATTTCTTTAGTGACCATAAAGGAAGCCCTCGATAAGAGGGATGAAGAACTCGCATCCGCTTGGAAGGATGTCGAACAGGAAGCCATGGCAGCTGAGGCCAAGCTCAAGACAGATAGCACTTTGGAGGAAGTGAATCGGCTTGTGAAAGCCGGTGCGGAGAAGACCACGGCGGAGCTTGCCAAGCTGAAGAAGCATTACGCCGAGTGGGAAACCAATCTCGAGAAAGCCACTGCCAAGAGGGCTAAGCTGGAGAAGTTCATCGAGGACTTCAGCGTGGAGCTCTGTGAGAAGCTCAAAGGTGTATCAAGCGTCTGAATACTTCCCCATGATCATTGTGAAATTTTCGAGTGACATTTCTCACCCTCCGTTTTCCGTTGAGTGTAGGCTTTGCTACCGATGTTGAAGAAGAGACGGCGCAAATATAGAAGGATCTTGATCCCAGGAGACAGCTTCTGAAGGACAACACTGCCCTATCTCTCCTTAGGCTAGAGGATCGCGTCGATTATGTAACGGGTTGCTTCAAGCTTCTTCAGTCGGCCGTTGGAGAGATTGACCAAGAGAAGGCGCTTGAAGAGGCTCCAGTGAAGGATGCCTAGTCCATTGTGAATGGTGTGAAGGCCATTCCCAATGAACTCAAGTCGTGAAAGAAGTCGTCACCAAGGCCCGGAGCCGACATTACCCTTTCGCCCGTCCGCATCCATTGCAAGGGGGTGGATGAAGAGAAGCAAAAGCGCCAAGTTTGAAGACTTCATGGAGATGTTCATGGAGGCGGCCACACGGATCGCAGGGGAATCGATCTTGATACCTTCGTGGAAACGGTGGAATCCTCGGGCTCCGAGTGATGCTTGGAGGAAAAACACTTCAGTTAATTTGCCTCAGAATATCGAGTGATTTTATGTAACCCCAAACTTCGAGTGGGCTCTGTGCCCTCTATTTTTGCGTACCTTTAGCTGAACTTGATCCCGTTTATCCGTATTTAATGTTGGATCTTATTTGCTTGACCATCTTTATTTGGGGTTGTCTATACTTGGCTGAAAACTGGTTCGCGTCCGAGCCCCCGAGTGCGGAAGTTGTCCTCGCTCGGGATTGTTTTTTACTTAGGCGAAAGATGGTTCGCAGCTAAGCCCCCGAGCTTGGAAGTTATCCCTACTCAGGGCAGGATTTATCCTTGGCGAAACTGAATTCACTTATAAGGAATGATTGTCCAATTCATCTTGGCATCCGAATGAAAGTCTTGCCTCCATTCGGAACCACTTTAACTTAGGTGAAAGCTGGTTCACAGCTAAGCCCCCAAGACTGGAGGTCGTCTTCACTCGAGGAAGGGTCTACCTTAGGAAAAAATAGGTTCGCTACGGAGATGATAGTTCTTGTGAACTCGTTGACGGTCATGTCCATCAAGGTATCCGAATGACGATCGTGTCCTCATTCAGAACCATTCTGACTTAGGCGAAAGATGGTCTATAGCTAAGCCCCCGAGCATGGATGTTCCTCCTACTCAGGGCAGGATTTACCCTAGGCGAAAATGGATTCACTGCTAAGGAAATATTGTCCTGTTCATCTTGGCGTCCGAATGGAAGTCTTGCCTCCATTCGGGACCGCTTTAACTTAGGCGAAAGCTGGTTCCTAGATAAGCCCCCGAGCGTGGAGGTTGTCCTCAATCGAGGAAGGGTCTTCCTTCGGTGAAAATAGGTTCGCTACCGATATGATAGTTCTTGCGAACTCGTTGATCGTCCTGTCCATCAAAGTATCCAAATGACAAGCGTGTCCTTATTTGGAACCATTTTGACTTAGGCAAAAGCTGGTCTGCAGATAGGCCCCCGAGCGTGGACGTTATCCTTACTCGGGGCAAGATTTACCCTAGGAAAAAATGGATTCGCTGCTAAGGAAAGATTGTCCTGTTCATCTTAGCGTCTGAATGGAAGTCTTGCCTCCATTCGGGGCTGCTTCAACTTAGGCGAGATCTGGTTCACAGCTAAGTCCCCGAGCGTGGAGGTTGTCCTTGTTGGAAATATGCCCTAGAGGCAATAATAAATTGGTTATTATCATATTTCCTTGTTCATGATAAATGTTTATTATCCATGCTAGAATTGTATAGATTGGAAACTCAAATACATGTGTGGATACATAGACAACACACTGTCCCTAGTGAGCCTCTAGTTGACTAGCTCGTTGATCAAAGATGGTCAAGGTTTCCTGGCCATAGGCAAGTGTTGTCACTTGATAACGGAATCACATCATTAGGAGACTGATGTGATGGACAAGACCCAAACTATAAACGTAGCATATGATCATGTCAGTTTATTGCTACTGTTTTTCTGCGTGTCAATGTGTCTGTTCCTATGACCATGAGATCATGCAACTCCCGTACACCGGAGGAATACCTTGTGTGTATCAAACGTTGCAACATTACTGGGTGACTATAAAGGTACTCTACATGTATCTCCAAATGTGTTTGTTGGGTTGGCATGGATCAAGACTGGGATTTATCGCTCCGTGTGACGGAGAGGTATCTCCGGGCCAACTCGGTAATACAACATCACAACAAGCCTTGCAAGCAATGTGACTAAGGAGTTAGTTACGAGATCTTGTATTACGGAACGAGAAAAGAGACTTGCCGGTAACGAGATTGAACTAAGTATGGAGATACCGACGATCGAATCTCAGGCAAGTAACATACTAAAGGATAAAGGGAACAGCATACGGGATTAACTGAATCCTTGACATAGAGGTTCAACCGATAGAGTGTTGGAATTATGCCCTAGAGGCAATAATAAATGTATAGTTATTATTATAATTCCTGTATCAAGATAATAGTTTATTATCCATGCTATAATTGTATTGAATGAAGACTCATTTACATGTGTGGATACATAGACAAAACACCGTCCCTAGCATGCCTCTAGTTGGCTAGCCAGTTGATCGATGATAGTCAGTGTCTTCTGATTATGAACAAGGTGTTGTTGCTTGATAACTGGATCACGTCATTGGGAGAATCACATGATGGACTAGACCCAAACTAATAGACGTAGCATGTTGATCGTGTCATTTTGTTGCTACTGTTTTCTGCATGTCAAGTATTTATTCCTATGACCATGAGATCATATAACTCACTGACACCGGAGGAATGCTTTGTGTGTATCAAACGTCGCAACGTAACTGGGTGACTATAAAGATGCTCTACAGGTATCTCCGAAGGTGTTAGTTGAGTTAGTATGGATCAAGACTGGGATTTGTCACTCCGTGTGACGGAGAGGTATCTCAGGGCCCACTCGGTAATACAACATCACACACAAGCCTTGCAAGCAATGTGACTTAGTGTAAGTTGCGGGATCTTGTATTACGGAACGAGTAAAGAGACTTGCCGGTAAACGAGATTGAAATAGGTATGCGGATACTGACGATCGAATCTCGAGCAAGTAACATACCGAAGGACAAAGGGAATGACATACGGGATTATACGAATCCTTGGCACTGAGGTTCAAACGATAAGATCTTCGTAGAATATGTAGGATCCAATATGGGCATCCAGGTCCCGCTATTGGATATTGACCGAGGAGTCTCTCGGGTCATGTCTACATAGTTCTCGAACCCGCAGGGTCTGCACACTTAAGGTTCGACGTTGTTTTATGCGTATTTGAGTTATATGGTTGGTTACCGAATGTTGTTCGGAGTCCCGGATGAGATCACGGACGTCACGAGGGTTTCCGGAATGGTCCGGAAACGAAGATTGATATATAGGATGACCTCATTTGATTACCGGAAGGTTTTCGGAGTTACCGGGAATGTACCGGGAATGACGAATGGGTTCCGGGAGTTCACCGGGAGGGGGCAACCCACCCCGGGGAAGCACATAGGCTTTGGGGAGACACACCAGCCCTTAGTGGGCTGGTGGGACAGCCCCAAGGGGGCCTATGCGCCAAGAAAAAGAAATCAAAGGAAAAGAAAAAAAAAGAGGGAGGAAATGGGAAGGGAAGGGGACTCCTCCCACCAAACCAAGTCCAACTCGGTTTGGGGGGGGAGTCCTCCCCCCCTTGGCTCGGCCGACCCCTTGAGGGTCCCTTGGACCCCAAGGCAAGGTCCCCCTCCCTCCTCCTATATATATGGAGCAATTAGGGCTGATTTGAGACGACTTTCTCACGGCTGCCCGACCACATACCTCCATAGTTTTTCCTCTAGATCGCGTTTCTGCGGAGCTTGGGCGGAGCCCTGCTGAGACAAGATCATCACCAACCTCCGGAGCGCCGTCACGCTGACGGAGAACTCCTCTACCTCTCCGTCTCTCTTGCTGGATCAAGAAGGCCGAGATCATTGTCGAGCTGTACGTGTGCTGAACGCGGAGGTGCCGTCCGTTCGGTACTAGATCGTGGGACTGATCGCGGGATTGTTCGCGGGGCGGATCGAGGGACGTGAGGACGTTCCACTACATCAACCGCGTTCTCTAACGCTTCTGCTGTATGATCTACAAGGGTACGTAGATCACTCATCCCCTCTCGTAGATGGACATCACCATGATAGGTCTTCGTGCGTGTAGGAAAATTTTTGTTTCCCATGCGACGTTCCCCAACAGTGGCATCATGAGCTAGGTTCATGCGTAGATGTCTTCTCGAGTAGAACACAAAAGTTTTTGTGGGCGGTGATGTGCGTTTTGCTGCCCTCCTTAGTCTTTTCTTGATTCCGCGGTATTGTTGGATTGAAGCGGCTTGGACCGACATTACTCGTACGCTTACGAGAGACTGGTTTCATCGTTACGAGTAACCCCCTTTGCTCAAAGATGACTGGCAAGTGACGGTTTCTCCAACTTTAGTTGAATCGGATTTGACCGAGGAGATCCTTGGATGAGGTTAAATAGCAACTCATATATCTCCGTTGTGGTGTTTGCATAAGTAAGATGCGATCCTACTAGATACCCTTGGTCACCACGTAAAACATGCAACAACAAAATTAGAGGACGTCTAACTTGTTTTTGCAGGGTATGATTGTGATGTGATATGGCCAACGATGTGATGTGATATATTGGATGTATGAGATGATCATGTTGTAATAGAAATATCGACTTGCACGTCGATGGTACGGCAACCGGCAGGAGCCATAGGGTTGTCTTTATACTAACATATGTGCTTGCAGATGCGTTTACTATTTTGCTAGGATGTAGCTTTAGTAGTAATAGCATGAGTAGCACGACAACCCCGATGGCAACACGTTGATGGATGATCATGGTGTGGCGCCGGTGACAAGAAGATCGTGCCGGTGCTTTGGTGATGGAGATCTAGAAGCACGTGATGATGGCCATATCATGTCACTTATGAATTGCATGTGATGTTAATCCTTTTATGCACCTTATTTTGCTTAGAACGACGGTAGCATTATGAGGTGATCTCTCACTAAAATTTCAAGACGAAATTGTGTTCTCCCCGACTGTGCACTGTTGCTACAGTTCGTCGTTTCGAGACACCACGTGATGATCGGGTGTGATAGACTCAACGTTCACATATAACGGGTGCAAAACAGTTGCGCACGCGGAACACTCGGGTTAAGCTTGACGAGCCTGGCATGTGCAGACATGGCCTCGGAACACATGAGACCGAAAGGTCGATCATGAATCATATAGTTGATATGATTAGCATAGGGATGCTTACCACTGAAACTACTCTCGACTCACGTGATGATCGGACTTGGGATAGTGTAAGTGGATCATGAACCACTCAAATGACTAGAGAGATGTACTTTTTGAGTGGGAGTTTAGCGTATAATTTGATTAAGTTGAACTCTAATTATCTTGAACATAGTCTAAGTCCACTTTGAATATATTTGTGTTGTAGATCATGGCTCACGCGACAGTCATCCTGAATTTTAATACGTTCCTAGAGAAAGCTAAGTTGAAAGATGATGGAAGCAACTTTGTAGACTAGGCTCGTAATCTTAAGCTAATCTTACAAGCTGGGAAGAAGGATTATGTCCTTAATGCTGCGCTAGGAGATGAACCACCCGCTACGGCTGATCAGGATGTTAAGAACGCTTGGTTAGCACGTAAGGAGGACTACTCAATAGTTCAATGTGCAGTCTTGTATGGCTTAGAACCGGGACTTCAACGTCGCTTTGAGCGTCATGGAGCATTTGAGATGTTCCAGGAGTTGGAGTTTATCTTTCAGAAGAATGCCCGGATCGAGAGGTATGAGACCTCCGATAAATTCTATGCTTGCAAGATGGAGGAAAACTCGTCTGTCAGTGAACATGTGCTCAAAATGTCTGGGTACTCAAACCGTCTAGCTGAACTGGGGATTGAACTCCCGCAAGAAGCTATCACTGACAGAATCCTTCAATCACTGCCGCCAAGCTATAAAGGCTTTGTGTTGAACTACAACATGCAAGGGATGAACAAGTCTCCCGGCGAGTTGTTTGCGATGCTGAAAGTCGCAGAGTCTGAACTCTGTAAAGAGCATCAAGTGTTGATGGTAAGCAAGACCACTAGATTCAAGAGAAACGGCAAAGGCAAGAAGGGCAATTCGAAGAAGAGCGGCAAGCCTGTTGCCAATCCGTCGAAGAAACCCAAGGCTGGACCTAAGCCTGAAACAGAGTGCTTCTATTACAAGGGTATGGGTCACTGGAAGCGCAATTGCCCCAAGTATCTGGCAGATAAGAAGGCGGGCAAAGAAAAATCAGGTATATTTGATATACATGTTATTGATGTGTACTTAACCGGCTCTCGTAGTAGTGCCTGGGTATTTGATACCGGTTCTGTTGCTCATATTTGCAACTCGAAACAGGAACTGCGGAATAGACGAAGGCTGGCGAAAGACGAAGTGACGATGCGCGTAGGAAACGGTTCCAAGGTTGATGCAATCGCCGTCGGCACAGTGTCACTTCAGCTACCATCGGGATTAGTGATGAACTTAAATCATTGTTATTTAGTGCCTGCGTTGAGCATGACCATTATATTTGGATCTTGTTTATTGCGAGACGGTTACTCTTTTAAGTCTGAGAATAATGGTTGTTCTATTTCTATGAGTAACATCTTTTATGGTCATGCACCGAATGTGAGAGGATTGTTCATATTGAATCTTGATAGCGATACGCATATACATAACATTGAGACCAAAAGAGTTAGAGTAAACAATGATAGCGCCATATTTTTGTGGCACTGCCGCTTAGGTCATATTGGTGTAAAGCGCATGAAGAAACTCCATGCTGATGGACTTTTGGAGTCACTTGACTTTGATTCACTTGACACGTGCGAACCATGCCTCATGGGCAAGATGACTAAGACTCCGTTCTCCGGAACAATGGAGCGTGCAAGTGACTTGTTGGAAATCATACATACCGATGTGTGTGGTCCAATGAGCGTGGAGGCACGCGGCGGATATCGTAGTTTTCTCACCTTCACTGACGATTTAAGTAGATATGGTTATGTCTACTTGATGAAGCACAAGTCTGAAACATTTGAAAAGTTCAAGCAATTTCAGAGTGAAGTGGAAAATCATCGTAACAAGAAGATCAAGTTCCTACGGTCTGATCGTGGGGGTGAATATCTGAGTTTCGAGTTTGGTGCTCACTTAAGACAATGTGGAATTGTTTCGCAGTTAACACCGCCTGGAACACCACAGCGTAATGGTGTGTCCGAACGTCGTAATCGTACTTTGTTAGAGATGGTGCGATCTATGATGTCTCTTACTGATTTGCCGTTATCATTTTGGGGTTATGCATTAGAAACAGCTCCATTCACTTTAAATAGGGCACCATCAAAATCCGTTGAGACGACACCATACGAACTGTGGTATGGCAAAAGGCCAAAGTTGTCGTTTCTTAAAGTTTGGGGATGTGATGCTTATGTCAAAAAGCTTCAGCCTGAAAAGCTGGAACCCAAAGCGGAAAAGTGCGTCTTCATAGGTTACCCAAAAGAGACAGTTGGGTACACCTTCTATCTCAAATCCGAGGGCAAAGTGTTTGTTGCTAAAAACGGAGCTTTTCTCGAGAAGGAGTTTCTCTCGAGAGAATTGAGTGGGAGGAAGATAGAACTTGACGAGGTTGTCGAACCTTTCATCCCTCTGGATGGTGGCGCAGGGCAAGGGGAAACCTCTGTCGTTGCGACGCCGGTTGAGGAGGAAGTTAATGATGATGATCATGAAACTCCAGTTCAAGTTTCTGTTGAACCACGCAGGTCGACGAGATCACGCGCTGCTCCAGAGTGGTACGGTAATCCCGTCTTATCAATCATGTTGTTAGACAACAATGAACCTGCAAATTATGAAGAAGCAATGGTGGGCCCAGATTCCAACAAATGGCTAGAAGCCATGAAATCCGAGATAGGATCCATGTATGAGAACAAAGTGTGGACTTTGGAGATACTACCTGAGGGCCGCAAGGCTATTCAGAACAAATGGGTCTTTAAGAAGAAGACGGATGCTGACGGTAATGTGACCGTTTATAAAGCTCGACTTGTGGCAAAGGGTTTTTCACAAGTTCCAGGAGTTGACTACGATGAGACTTTCTCACTCGTAGCGATGCTTAAGTCCGTCAGAATCATGTTAGCAATAGCTGCATTTTTCGATTATGAAATTTGGCAGATGGATGTCAAAACGGCGTTCCTTAACGGTTTCCTTAAGGAAGAGTTGTATATGATGCAACCCGAAGGTTTTGTCGATCCTAAAAATGCTGACAAGGTGTGCAAACTCCAGCGATCCATTTATGGACTGGTGCAAGCATCTCGGAGTTGGAACAAACGCTTTGATGAGGTGATCAAAGCATTTGGGTTTATACAAGTGGTTGGAGAATCTTGTATTTACAAGAAAGTGAGTGGGAGCTCTGTGGCGTTTCTAATATTATATGTGGATGACATATTACTGATTGGAAACAACATAGAGCTTTTGGAGAGCATAAAAGGTTACTTGAATAAAAGTTTCTCTATGAAGGACCTAGGAGAAGCTGCTTACATTATAGGCATTAAGATCTATAGGGATAGATCAAAACGCCTGATAGGACTTTCACAAAGCACATACCTTGATAAAGTTTTGAAGAGGTTCAAAATGGAACAGTCCAAGAAAGGGTTCTTGCCAGTGTTACAAGGTACGAGATTGAGTAAGACTCAGTGCCCAGCAACTGATGAAGATAAAGAGCATATGCGCTCCGTCCCCTATGCTTCAGCCATAGGTTCTATCATGTATGCGATGCTGTGCACTAGACCGGATGTTAGCCTGGCCATAAGTATGGCAGGTAGGTTCCACAGTAATCCAAGAGTGGATCACTGGACAGCGGTCAAGAATATCCTAAAGTACCTGAAAAGGACTAAGGAGATGTTTCTCGTGTATGGAGGTGACGAAGAGCTCGCAGTAAAAGGTTACGTCGATGCAAGCTTTGACACAGATCCGAACGACTCTAAGTCGCAAACCGGATACGTATTTATTCTTAATGGGGGTGCAGTAAGCTGGTGCAGTTCCAAGCAAAGCGTCGTAGCAGATTCTACATGTGAAGCGGAGTACATGGCTGCCTCGGAGGCGGCTAAGGAAGGTGTCTGGATGAAGCAGTTCATGACGGATCTTGGAGTGGTGCCAAGTGCACTGGATCCAATAACCTTGTTTTGTGACAACACTGGTGCCATTGCCTTAGCAAAGGAGCCAAGGTTTCACAAGAAGACCAGACACATCAAACGACGCTTCAACCTCATCCGCGACTACGTCGAGGAGGAGGACGTAAATATATGCAAAGTGCACACGGATCTGAATGTAGCAGACCCGCTGACTAAACCTCTTCCACGGCCAAAACATGAACGACACCAGAACTGTATGGGTGTTAGATTTATTACAATGTAATTCACATGGTGATGTGAGGGCTAGATTATTGACTCTAGTGCAAGTGGGAGATTGTTGGAATTATGCCCTAGAGGCAATAATAAATGTATAGTTATTATTATAATTCCTGTATCAAGATTATAGTTTATTATCCATGCTATAATTGTATTGAATGAAGACTCATTTACATGTGTGGATACATAGACAAAACACCGTCCCTAGCATGCCTCTAGTTGGCTAGCCAGTTGATCGATGATAGTCAGTGTCTTCTGATTATGAACAAGGTGTTGTTGCTTGATAACTGGATCACGTCATTGGGAGAATCACGTGATGGACTAGACCCAAACTAATAGACGTAGCATGTTGATCGTGTCATTTTGTTGCTACTGTTTTCTGCATGTCAAGTATTTATTCCTATGACCATGAGATCATATAACTCACTGACACCGGAGGAATGCTTTGTGTGTATCAAACGTCGCAACGTAACTGGGTGACTATAAAGATGCTCTACAGGTATCTCCGAAGGTGTTAGTTGAGTTAGTATGGATCAAGACTGGGATTTGTCACTCCGTGTGACGGAGAGGTATCTCAGGGCCCACTCGGTAATACAACATCACACACAAGCCTTGCAAGCAATGTGACTTAGTGTAAGTTGCGGGATCTTGTATTACGGAACGAGTAAAGAGACTTGCCGGTAAACGATACTGAAATAGGTATGCGGATACTAACGATCGAATCTCGAGCAAGTAACATACCGAAGGACAAAGGGAATGACATACGGGATTATACGAATCCTTGGCACTGAGGTTCAAACGATAAGATCTTCGTAGAATATGTAGGATCCAATATGGGCATCCAGGTCCCGCTATTGTATATTGACCGAGGAGTCTCTCGGGTCATGTCTACATAGTTCTCGAACCCGCAGGGTCTGCACACTTAAGGTTCGACGTTGTTTTATGCGTATTTGAGTTATATGGTTGGTTACCGAATGTTGTTCGGAGTCCCGGATGAGATCACGGACGTCACGAGGGTTTCCGGAATGGTCCGGAAACAAAGATTGATATATAGGATGACCTCATTTGATTACCGGAAGGTTTTCGGAGTTACCGGGAATGTACCGGGAATGACGAATGGGTTCCGGGAGTTCACCGGGAGGGGGCAACCCACCCCGGGGAAGCCCATAGGCTTTGGGGAGACACACCAGCCCTTAGTGGGCTGGTGGGACAGCCCCAAGGGGGCCTATGCGCCAAGAAAAAGAAATCAAAGGAAAAGAAAAAAAAAAGAGGGAGGAAGTGGGAAGGGAAGGGGACTCCTCCCACCAAACCAAGTCCATCCCTCCCTCCTCCTATATATATGGAGCAATTAGGGCTGATTTGAGACGACTTTCTCACGGCTGCCCGACCACATACCTCCATAGTTTTTCCTCTAGATCGCGTTTCTGCGGAGCTCGGGCGGAGCCCTGCTGAGACAAGATCATCACCAACCTCCGGAGCGCCGTCACGCTGCCGGAGAACTCCTCTACCTCTCCGTCTCTCTTGCTGGATCAAGAAGGCCGAGATCATTGTCGAGCTGTACGTGTGCTGAACGCGGAGGTGCCGTCCGTTCGGTACTAGATCGTGGGACTGATCGCGGGATTGTTAGCGGGGCGGATCGAGGGACTTGAGGACGTTCCACTACATCAACTGCGTTCTCTAACGCTTCTGCTGTACGATCTACAAGGGTACGTAGATCACTCATCTCCTCTCGTAGATGGACATCACCATGATAGGTCTTCGTGCGCGTAGGAAAATTTTTGTTTCCCATGCGACGTTCCCCAACATAGAGATCTTCGTAGAATATGTACGAGCCAATATGGACATCTAGGTCCCGATATTGGTTATTGACCGGACAATGTCTCACATCATGTCTGCATAGTTCCCGAACCCGCAGGGTCTACACACTTAAGGTTCGGTGATGTTTCAGTATAGTTGAATTATAGGTGTTGGTAACCGAAAGTTCTTTGGAGTCCCGAATGAGATCCCGGACGTGACGAGGAGCTCCGAAATGGTCCGGAGGTAAATATTGATATATTCGAAGTCCTATTTTGGTCACCGAAAAAGTTTCGGACACATCGGTAGTGCACCGAGAGTGCTGAGAGGGTACCGGGGACCATCGAGAGGGGTGTCACACCCCGAGGGGCCTTATGGGATGTGGGAGGATACGAACCAGCCCCTAGTGGGCTAACATAAGCTCCCACTAAGGCCCATGAGGTTTGAGAGGCAAAAACCCAAAGGTGGAAAAGTTGGAAAGGGTTTCCAAGTGGAAAGGAGGAATCCTACTCCTAGTAGGATTGGAGTAGGACTCCTCCACCTCCAATTTCGGCCAATCCTTGAGGGTTTGAGGCTGCCTCCTCCCCTCCCTCCCTCCTATATATATAGAGGTATTGAGGGTTTTTGAGACACACAATTTCAGCCACGTGCTACCCTGTCGTCTAGTTTGTAGTTCTTCCTCTAGATCGGATTTTTGCGGTGCTTAGGAGAAGCCCTACAGGAATAGATCACCACCATCACCGGAGCGTCGTCACGCTGCCGGAGAACTCATCTACTTCCCCGTCTCTCTTGCTGGATCGAGAAGGCGGGGGTCGTCATCGAGTTGTACGTGTGCTGAACGCGGAGGTGTCGCCGTTCGGCACTAGATCGGGATGGATCGTGATGGGATCGCGGGACGGATCGTGATGAGATCGCGGGACGGGCTGCGATTTGAACCGCAAAGATGTTCCACTACATCAACCGTGTTATATACGCTTTCGCTTAGCGATCTACAAGGGTATGTAGATTCACTCTCCTCTCTCGTAGATGATCATCACCATGTATAGGTATTGCGTGTGCGTAGGAAAAAATTCCCATGCTACGTTCCCCAACAGTCCTCACTCGAGGAACGGTCAACCTTAGGCGAAAACAGGTTCCCTACCTAGATGATAGTTCTTGCGAACTCGTTGCTGGTCCTGTCCATCAAGGTATCCGAATGATGATCGTGTCCTCATTCGGAACCGTTTTGACTTTGACGAAAGCTCGTCCGCAGCTAAGCCCCGAGCATGGACGTTATCCCTACTCAGGCAGGATTTACCCTAGGCGAAAATGGATTTGCTGCTAAGGAAAGATTGTCGTGTTCATCTTGTCGTCTGAATGGAAGTTTTGCCTCCATTCGGGATCGCTTTAACTTAAGCCAAAGCTGGTTCACAGCTAAGCCCCCGAGCATGGAGGCTATCCTCACTCAGGTATTGGTCTTCCTTAGGCGAAAACAGGTTTTCTACCGATATGATAGTTCTTGCGAACTCGTTGATGGTCCTGTCCATCAAGGTATTCGAATGACGATCGTGTCCTCATTCAGAACTATTTTGACTTAGGCAAAATCTGGTCCGTAGCTAAGCCCCTGAGCATGGACATTATCCCTACTCGGGGCAGGATTTACCCTAGGCGAAAAATGGATTTCCTGCTACGGTAAGATTCTCCTGTTCATCTGGCGTCCGAATGGAAGTCTTGCCTCCATTCGGGACCGCTTTAACTTAGGAAAAAGTTGAGTCATAGCTAAGCTCCCGAGCATGGAGGTTGTCCTCCCTGGGGAAAGGGTCTTCCTTAGGAGAAAACAGGTTCGCTACCAAGATGATTTTATTCTTGCGAACATGGCTTAGGCAAAAACCGGTTCGCCCTAAGCCCCCGAGTGAGGAGATTGTCCGCACTCGAGGCTAGTTTTACCTTAAGCGAAGACAGGTTCACAATTAACGATTTTCGACCCACTGGAGGTGTGTTTCACCAGAGTGAATTGTTTATAGGTAGTTGAAAAAAGTAAGTACTTTATTCTTCTAATCCTTCGGATTCATTACAGGAATAAAAAAAGGGAAAGTTCTGTGTGTAGAACTTGCGGAGCAGGTTCGCCTTCCAGGTTCCTCCATGTTGCTATCGATGTTGTACCGTCGATAAGCTCCATTGTTAGGACTTTGGAGATGGCGAATGGCCCATGCCACGGGGGCGCCAGCTTGTGGGGTTTCTGTTGATCTAGTTGGAGGACTTGTTTGTCATGGTAGCGTCAAAGGTCTTGTTGGTACACCGTGGACCGAATGAGGGCAAGATCCCTCTCTTCCTCCAGAAGATCCATTTTTCTTGGCGTGCCGCTTCAATTTCGGCTTCATTGTACTGCTCCACTCGAGGAGAGTTGTGAAGTAAGTCACTCGGCAGAACTGCTTCCGACCCATACTCCATGAAGAATGGAGTACGCCTGGTTGAACGGTTTGGGGTTGTTCGCATACACCATAGGACGGATGGTAATTCCTCGATCCAAGCACCAGCGGCATATTTGAGGTCTCTCATCAGCCGAGGCTTCAGTCCTTGAAGTATCATACCACTCGCCCATTCCGCCTACCCATTCGACTCCGGGTGTGCCATGGAGGCATAGTTAACCCGAGTGCCCTGGGAGTGGTTCCGTTGTCAGTGATGATGTCGTGAGGGACTCTGAATCTGAAGATAATCTGCCGAATGAAGCTGACGGCAGTCGCCGCGTCCAACTTTTGGATGGGTTTGGCTTCGACCCGCTTGGTTAACTTATCCACCGCAACTAGGAGGTGGGTGAATCCACTTGACCCGATGCACAAAGGGCCGACCATATCGAGGCCCCATACAGTGAATGGCCATGTGAGCGGAATTGTCTTCAATGCGGATGTGGACTTGTGCGACCGATTCTTGTAAAACTGGCACCTGACACATAGGTCCACCAAGTCTCTTGCTGCCTCATTGGCTCGGGGCCAATAAAAACCTGCTCGGAAGGCCTTGGCCACCATGGTCCGAGAGGACGTGTGGTGTCCATAGGTTCCCGAGTGGATCTCATGCAAGATTTGTAGTCCTTCCTCTCGGGAGATGCACTTTTGGCTGACTCATGTAACACTCCTCTTGAACAGTTTGTCTCCGAGTACTTTGAAAGCTTTAGACCGCCAAACGATTTGACGGGCTTCCTCTTCATTTTAGGGGAGCTCTTATCGGAGCAAGTAAGCTAGATAAGGTAGTGTCTATTCCGGCGTGATGAGCAACATATCATGGAAGAGGTCAACCATAGCTGGGGCGTCGATCTCAGTCGGATTAGACGGATCGATTGCTTGTGGGGCTCATCAGTGAAAGGATCCTCCTTCAGCGAGGGGGCGCATAAACGCTCAAGCAACGCGCCCTTCGGAACGATTTTCCGAGTGGACCCGATCTTTGCCAAGTCGTGGGCCGCTTGGTTGTAACATACCAAACTTTGGAACGTTATGTAAATAATTGAATGATTGATTGTTTGAATGCATTTGAGTGAAATTTGAAACTTTTGAATGAGAGGGAATAAAATGACTTTCCCTTTTGATTTTGAATTCAATTTCATCCAATCCAAACCATTGAGAAAAGATGACATGACTTCTTCAAAATAAAGGATTAAAAAAGATGGAATTGAAAAATATTGAAAATTTTCTATTTAATACTTGGCCCTATTTTAAAGTTAAATTAATTGAAATTCCATTGCCCAAATTCAAAAGATTAAAGGAGGAACATGACCCTCCATGGCAGGATATTTTTTATGATTTTATTTGAGCCTTACCACCCAGGGGGTTATTTTAAAAATATTTGCACAAAGAAGATAAACCAATTTAGGGATTTTCTGAAAAAATATTTTTTAATTATTTATTTTGGCTCTCGAAAAATGTTCATCTTATTGGATCTGTTTTTCTGAAAATTTTGATATATAATACTCCTATATTTGGAGTTATATTTATCTTTCTTTTTATCTTTTACTTTCCTATTCTCAAATAAAAGAAATAAATCGCTTTAAAAGGAAAACCACAGCAGCCCATTTGGAAAGAATCGGCCCGAATCTCTATCAGGCGGATTCGATGCCCTTTTAGATCGGCCACTGATCCCGTGCGATCTCCCTCTCTCTTTGTGTGTGAACCGCGGGTCCCACCGACCGTTCTCTTCTCTCGAGCGCCTCTCTTCTTCCTCCTCTCTTCTCTTTCCTTTCCCTCGCTGCATCTTCTCAGACTCGTGATGATCTCCCTCTCCTGTGCCTTTTCTTCACACCCGAGACCACCTATAAATAATGCGAGGCCCCCGCATCCCGTCCCCCCCCCCACAAACCCCGAGAGCCCTCGCCTCCACACCCCGCCACCACCACGCCGGAGTTCGGCCCACAGCCGAAGCTCCCGAGCTCGAGGCGCTCAACCTTGCCGCCCCGGAACCTCTCTAACGCCGCCAAACGACGCCGGAGGTTCCCCACCACCGTCTACACCCCTCAGATGGCGTCGACGACCACCGCAACGGCCTCCTCGATGACCCCGTTGCCTGTGCCTCACCGAAGAGCCCGAGCGCCGTCAACCCCCTCTGTGATCCCCCTCTCTCTCCTCTCGCCCGTCCGATCTAAAATCTACGGCGTAGATTAGAAGGACCGTACCCCTTTGGTATTATTTAAATAAACCACGGGTTTTCTGTTAAGTTAACTTTAGCCGCACCATTTTAAGTTGCGGCCAGTCGCTCCATTAGCCAACGTGCACACCCCTCCAAGCCAATGAGAAGCTGCCACGTAGCACCCTGTCTGTTAGTTAGATTTTTTATTTTCTGTTTTCTGTTTTAAAACAAAATAATTTTTGTTTTTGCTTTAACTTTTATGTTTTAACTCCAAATTAGATGATTCGTTTTGCATTGTGTCACATATTTTATGTAGTTTCTGTAGATATAAAGTTTGGCTATATTTTAATTTTCTAATTTTGTATTCAAACATATTTGATTTAAACATTGTTTTGTGAATATCTTGAGTTTAAAAATAGGTTTTGAGTTGATTCTTTTTTCTACTAGTCACTTGTGCATTTGTTTAAAAGTAGGAACAATTTGAGAATTTTTAGAGTATTTGAAAGTAGGGTTTTAAGCAAAACATATTCTGTTTTAGTCTTTTTAGGTTTATTGCTATGTCTTTTGTTTTAATTGTTTTTAATTTATTTTATTTTGTACTTGTGACAAGTTATATATTTTTCCTGTTAGTTAACACTAGCTTTTGAACAACAACATAATTTTATTTTATTTATTGTTACTAGATAGAGTGTAATCAATTCTAGTTCTATAATAACTTGCAAATTGATTTCATGGCTAGTTTGAATTCTTATTTGATTTTTCTATTTGATTTTATTGCATCAGTTTTAATTGTTGTTTGTTATTGATTGTTAGGATGATTGCTTATGTGAATACTATGTTTGATTATATAGATTTCATCGGAGAGTGACGCATAGTTCTATCAAGTTATTTTCTGTGAGCGATATTTATCTTCATCAACCTCGCTAGGAAAGTTCTCATTGATCATTTTTTTACCTATGGTTTTATTGCATTAGTTCAAGCTTCCCCACCCATTGCATGCAAAGTAGGTAATTGAAAATTTTGGTTCTTTAGTAGTATTTTGCGATAGGCACCCATAAACCCTTGTTACTTTGACCCGGGACGTTATTTTGCTATGGTCCTGGTAGACGGGGTTTGGTTGAGTGTTTATCATGAGTGTTGTGAGAACTTAATAATCAAGACCTGAAGACTTCAAGACTCTCAAGACCGCATGATGCAATATACCTCTGGGTGAAGGATGGACTAGATGGGCACCCTGGAGAAGACGGTGGATGACCCGGGATGCATGGGGAAGCGCCATAACATCTTGCGGAAAGCTTCACCCAGGCACAAAGAGATGGATGGATACTTCAAGACCCGAGGCTTACCTCCACCGCCACAAGTCATTATGGGCCCTCGCTTGGTTGGACAATGTGGTGACTCTGGACGGGCGGTTCTACGAGATGTAGAAGAACGGTAGGATTGGATGGGCACCGACAGTATCTCAGAGGAACCCTTTGGAAGACCATGTTTTAATCATCCGGTTCTCAAACACCCTGAAGTGCGAGGACTTCAACGGGGCCATCAAATCTTGTGGGGAACGTGTGCAAAACTCTGCAGAGTACTCAAAACCTAATCGATTAGCCGTGTCCACGGTCATGGAAAACTTGAGCCAAAGGAACTTAAGCTATCAGAAATTCTCAAAACCAGTAAATTAATGATGTGGGTGTTCTTAATAACTTGGGTACTAGAAATGGTTGGTGGAACCTTCTCACTAACAACCAACAATGTAGTACATTTTTTGCTTTTATCCTCTCTCTTGTTGTAGGAAAAAATTCTTTACGCAAAACTTAAACTACAGCCCCACCTTCCATATATGCATATAGTATAGATGGTATTTTCACCCCTCTCTTTTGTGACTTGCCGGCATATTCAATATGCTGACCTACACGACTGAAACGTCTAATGTTGCAAATACTTTCTACAACGAGTAAGAGTACGATTCAGGGTTACAATCCGCACTCAACGTGTCGTTGGTGTTTATTGGGACTCCACTCCCATTGACTGTTTTCGTCGAGATTTTGAGGTATATATCAGTTTTACGTTATTTACATGTGATTGCACTTTTATATATACATTGATGTACTCTGTGTGCCAGCATACTGATCCAGGGATGGCACAGAACACACAGAGGCTTGACTCGTTTTGAGTCAGGTCGCTACCGATATGTTATCACAGCACATGTTGACTGTAGGACGTGACCCTAGGAAATGGCTTAGAAATATGAAGACTTTGATAGAGACAACTCTTGTTTTCACTACTCCCGTACCTCTTAATTCTTTTACTGAACCTTCCTATTTCAAACTATAGATGGAGAGCTACACTCTGAACGAAAGAGAGCACTACGAAGATGTTCTCAAAGGCCCGTTCCTCATGGAGCTGGTACACGTGATTAAGTTGCCGATACTGAGATCAAGGTGACTAAGAGGAAGTCTAGATTTTGGGGTGGCAAAACTAAAGTTTTTGGACGTAAAGAAGAACCCTAGATTGGAGACATCGACTATGGCACATTGACCCATGACTGTGATATGGGCATGAACACTGCTGTCCATGATGCTATCGCACGTTTGAGTTATCGTCATCATGTTGAGTTAGGTACCCACTCCTTTGGAAGGCTTGGATGGCAGAAGCCGGATGGAGCACACATCATCCTGACAGACGAACAGAAGAGGAAGTTTTCACCTGTAGTGGTGTATAATCAAGAACTAGAACATTATATCAAGGAACCTTCAAATGGACCTTCTCTCCGAATTATTTGAGAATGACGCACTCCGTGAGAGTCTAAAGACCGAGAAACTGAAGGTAGCCAATGTGAAGAAACACAATCCCGAGATTCAGAAGCTTTGTGAAGACTTGAAGAATAGTTAGGCCATCGCACATGCTGGTGATGTTGAAATCCAGAAGCTCAAGTGCCAACTCTTGGAACTACAAGGACGACATCGGAAACTCCACGTCAACAGGGATAATCTGGCAGAAGAACTTGAGAAGATCAAGAATGACCAGGAGAAGCCCACTGATGATGAAGACATGATATGAGCTAGCTTAGTCATATCCCCGCCATGAGAGAAATAAAGATAAACGTTATTGCGAATTGTGTGATCGACCATACCAACTTTATGTGTGTGGTGATACTATAGTATTGATTGAACTCTATGAATGTGTGGACTTGAGTTTTCATACTTTTGTGTTTGAGTTGTTCGTACTTTCCCTCTCTCTCTCTCTCTCTTGCCCATCTCATCCTCAAAACCATGGACCCAATAGATCGCATATGAAGCTGGACTAGTACTCTCCGGACCAATGACCCAGCTGGAGGCTGAAATATGGATTTAGAACATGGAGAACCAGTTCGGGAGCAGTTTGATTTCAAGGAAGTATGTGGTTCCACATGATCTTCAGTACTTTACCCGAAGTGCTGCTATCTGGTCGAAAATCCAACAAGCCATACAAGAATTTAGTGGACCAGAAACTTGGGACGAATTCAAGAAGACTCTGTTGAGATCCTGTCTCATTCAAAAGCATTATGGTAACCTGATGAAGAAGCTTTGTGCATGCAAGATCTATGGAGAAATAGGACACACCCAGGAAAAACACAAGGATGGATGCCCTCATTGTCAAGAAAATCACTCAGCTGAGGAGTACCCAAGTAGTCAGGTGACTTGTTTCTTGTGTGAAGGAATCACCCACTACCCAGCTCAGTGTCACATTTACCCCAAGGTGCAACAAGTCGTCAAGCAGCAGAAAGAAGCAATGAAGGAAACCCTCACGAAGAAGATTCTAGAAGAACTTGTGATGAAGGAAAATATTGAAGACCCTGATGGACAAGGCCTAACAAGATTTTTCTCTAATGCCTGCTACTCATGTGGACAAAAAGGACATTTTTCACATGATTGCATGAAGGAAAGACAAGAGTGTCTAGGAGACTTCCCGACAGAAAAAGTAGAGTTTGATCCACATGAAATAGAAGAATTGGTGAGAGTGAAGACGTCCAGAAAGAAGAGAAAGTACACCAGGAAGAGCCAAATCCACGCAGGTAAGGACTAGAGTCATATCCCATGTTTTAACGGCAAGACCTTAGGTCACTATGCCAATATGTGCCCAGGAAGGAAGCACGAAACCCAAGGAGCAAAAGCAAACACCAAGAAGCCTCGAGACTTGTCAGAATTCATCTATTTTCGTTGCAAGGAAGCAGGACAATATGCTAGTAAATATCCAGAGGAGAAGAAAACTAAAATGGAGTAGTTAAGTTTTGCCAAATGGCAATTAGTGTAACAAGAAGCACTCTTGTTTTCATGAGATTACGGAGTTCAATTTTGTAATAGAAATCTCTGAGAGTGTAATAACGTCATGGATCAATGGAATTTATTGTGTCATGATTTCCTATGTTGAATTGTATGAGGTGTCTCTCTATGAACAAAGATCTCTGACCATTTTCGAGGAATTGAGAAAATATGGTCTATGCAGGCATGACTATATTTTATTTTAAGTGTGGTAGTAATCGGTAAACCCACAGGATCCAAAGAAAATGTACCATGCATGCCAAGGAGCCAATTCCACTGAATACAGTTGAAGGAAATGTTGGACCATATCAAACTATCTGGGTGACAACATTTGTAACAAAGTACTTTTGAAGTTGGAAATTAGAGAATATAATGAGGATGAAATGAAGGAATTATTATGAGGAACAAATACCTAAGGATAAAGAGAACAATGGAAAGGAAAATCATTTCAAAGAGTAGAATCTGTACCAAGGGTGCATCCCAAGATTTTCATGAAGGGGATCCCAAGAGCATGAAGGAATAAGCTATGACGAGTCAGCAAACGTTTTCTTAGGAGGATACAAAAAAGAGTTGTGAAGATATGATAGATGTTTTGTCCATCTTGCAGAACCAATGGATTTATCCGAACTTTGTTCATGTACATGAGAAATTCTGCAACGCTTCTGAGATTGCCCAAGTGTTAGAATACGAGATTCGCTAAACCTTATACAGAGTAATGATTTGGGTGCGGAATGGATTGATCACCATGACGACTTACTCTTATCATTCTCTTGCTATTCGGAATGGTAAATATGAGAGACTTACCCATAGTGAGAGACGACGTTCTTTGAAACTTTTGTTTAAGCCTTAGAATGGTATGATGAAAGCCCATGTACATGGCAATTGTTGTCACACGTAGGAAATTTTAAGGTGAGGATGAAGCCAAGACCCATTTCACTGCAGGATAACCACAAATGGTAGACCACCATGAGATCATCGATAACTTATTTAGAATGATCACGAGACTTGTCAGTTAAGAAGACCCAGTGACGGAAGAAGCTTATATCAACAAAAGAACACCGGATTTTGAGAGAAATGTTGTGAATATAACGGAGGAGCATCACCAAAGGAGTTAGTATGAAGAATGTGAAGAGCCAGATGCCAAGACCCAAGAGGATTGTTAAAATTTTGAGGGACCGGTAACTCTCATTTTAAGTGTGGTAGCACCCCACCTTGCAAGACAATGGATTTGTTAGAAGACCCCCAAACTCTAACCTTTTTCTTTCTAGCCTCTTTGAATCTCGAGGACGAGATACATTTTAAGTGTGGTAGGTTTGTAACATCCCAAACTTGGGAATGTTATATTAATAATGGAATGATTGATTGTTTGAATGAATTTGAGTGAAATTTGAAACTTTTTGAAACTTTTGAATGAGAGGGAATAAAATGACTTTCCCTTTTGATTTTGAATTCAAATTCATCCAATCCAAACCATTAAGAGAAGATGACATGACTTCTTCAAAATAAAGGATTAAAAAAAGATGGAATTGAAAACTATTGAATTTTTTTCTATTTAATACTTGGCCCTATTTCAAAGTTAAATGAATTTAAATTCCATTGCCCAAATTCAAAAAATAAGAGGAGGAACATAACCCTCCATGGAAGGGTATATTTTTATGATTTTATTTGAGCCTTACCACCCACGGGGTTATTTGAAAAATATTTGTAAAAAGAAAATAAACCAATTTAGGGATTTCCTGAGAAACATTTTTTAAGTATTTATTTTGGCCATGGAAAAATGTTCATCTTATTGGATTTATTTTTCTGAAAAATTTGATATATAATACTCATATATTTGGAGTTACATTTATCTTCCTTTTTATGTTTTACTTTCCTGTTTTCAAATAAAAGGAATACGTCACTTTAAAAGGAAAACCACCGTAGCCCATTTGGAAAGAATCGGCCCGAATCTCAATTACGCGGATTCGATGCCCTTTTGCATCGGCCATTGATCCCGTGCGATCTCCCTCTCTCTCTCTCTCTATCTGAACCGCGGGTCCCACCGACCATTCTCTTCTCCCGGGCGCCTCTCTTCTTCCTCCTCTCTTGTCATTCCTTTCCCTCATCGGATCTTCTCGGATCCGTGATGATCTCCCTCTCCCTTGCCTTTTCTTGAAACCCAAGGCCACCTATAAATATCCCGAGGCCCCTGCACCCCATTTTCCCCCTGAACCCCGAGATCCCTCACCTCCACGCCCCGCCACCACCACGCCGGAGTTCGGCCAAGAGTCGCAGCTCCCGAGCTTGAGGCGCTCAACATCGCCGCCAAACGACGCCGGAGGTTCCCCGCCACCGTCTCCACCTCTCAGTCGCCGCCGACGACCACCGCAACAGCCTCCTCAACGACCCGTCACCTCTGCCTCGCCAGAGAGCCCCAACACCGACAACCCCCTCTGTGAGCCCCCTCTCTCTCCTCTCGCCCGTCTGATCTAAAATCTACGGCGTAGATTAGAAGGACTGTACCCCTTTGCTTTTGTTTAAATAAACCACTGGTTTTCTGTTTAGCCGCACCATTTCTTCTTAAGTTGCGATCATTCGCTCCATTAGCCACCATGTGCACCCCTCCAAGCCAATGAGAAGCTGCCACGTAGCACCCTGTGTGTTAGTTAGATTTTTTTATTTTTTGTTTTCAGTTTTAAAAACAGAATAGTTTCTGTTTTTGTTTTTGCTTTAACTTTAATGTTTTAACTCCAAATTAGATGATTCTTTTTGCATTGTGTCGCAAATTTTATGTAGTTTATGTAGATATAAAGTTTGACCATATTTTAATTTTCTAATTTTGTATTGAAATAAATTTGATTTAAACCTTCTTTTGTGAATATCTTGAGTTTAAAAATAGGTTTTGAGTTGATTCTTTTTGCTACTAGTCACTTTGTGAGTTTGTTTATAAGTAGGAACAATTTGCGAATTTTTAGAGTATTTTAAATTAGGGTTTTAAGAAAAACAGATTCTATTTTAGTTCTTTTTAGGTTCATTGCTATTTATTTTGTTTTAATTGTTTTTAATTTGTTTTCGTTTGTACTGGTAACAAGTTATATTATGTTTTCTATTAGTTAATAGTAGCTTTGCAACAACAACAAAAATTTATTATATTTATTATTATTGGATAGCATGAAATCAATTCTAGTTCTATAATAACTTGCAAATTGATTTCATGGCTAGTTTGAATTCTTATTTGATTTTTCTATTTGATTTTATTCCATCAATTTTAATTGTTGTTCGTTATTGATTGTTAGGATGTTTGCTAGTATGATTGCTTATGTGAATACTATTTTTGATTATATAGAATTCATCGGAGAGTGATGTATAGTTCTATCAAGTTATTTTCTATGAGCGATATTTATCTACATCAACCTCGCCAGGCAAATTCACATTGATCATATTTTTACCTATGGTTTTATTGCATTAGTTCAAGCTTCCCCACCCATGGCATGCAAAGTAGGTACTTGGAAATTTTGGTTCTTGAGTAATATTTTGTGATAGGCACCTATAAACCCTTGTTACTTTGTCCCGGGACGTTATTTTGCTATGCTTCTAGTAGTCGAGGTTTGGTTGAGTGTTTATCATGAGTGTTGTGCGAATTTAATAATCAATACCTGAAGACTTCAAGACTTTCTAGACTGCATGATGCAATATACCTCTGGGCGAAGGATGGACTAGATGGGCACCCTCGACAAGCCAGTGGATGACCCGGGATGCATGGGGAAGCGCCATGACATCTCGCGGAAAGCTTCACCCAAGCACAAAGAGATGGATGGATACTTAAAGCCATGAGGCTTACCTGCACAGCCACAAGTCATTATGGGCTCTGGCTTGGTTGGACATTGTGGTGACTCTGGACGGGCGATGATAGGAGATGTAGAAGAACGGTAGGATTGGATGGCCACCGATAGTGTCTCAGATGAACCCTTTGGAAGACCATGTTTTGATCATACGGTTCTCAAACATCTTGAAGTGCGAGGACTTCAACGGAGGCGATCAAATCTTATGGGGAACATGTGCAAAACTCTACAGAATACTCAAAACCTAATCGATTAGCCGTGTCCACGGTCATGGACAACTTGAGCCAAAGGAACTGAAGCTATCAGGAATTCTCAACACCAATAACTTAATGATGTGGGTGTTATTAATAACATGGGTATGAGAAATGGTTGGTGGAACCTTCTCACTAACAACCAACAATGTTGTAAATTTTTGCTTTTACCCTCTATCTTGTTGTAGGAAAAATTTGCTTTACGCAAAACTTAAACTATTGCCCCACCTGCCATATATGCATATAGTATAGATGGTATTTTCACCCCTCTCTTTTGTTACTTGCCGGCATATTCAATATGCTGACCTACATGGCTGCAACGTCTTATGTTGTAGATACTTTCTACGACGAGTAAGAGTACGATTCAGGGTTACGATCTGCACTCAACCTGTCGTTGGTGTATTGGGACTTCACTCCCATTGACTGTTTCCGCTGAGATTTTGCGGTATATATCAGTTTTACGTTATTTACATTTGATTGCACTTTGATATATACATTGATGTAATGTGTGTGCTAGCATACTGATCCAGGGATGGCACAGAACATAGAGAGGTTTGACTCGTTTTGAGTCGGGTCGCTACATTGGTTCTTGGCTCGGGGCATATGGCGTAGTTCCAACCCTTCGAAGTTTTTCTCCACTTTCCTGATTCTATTGTGATAACCCACAAGTGTAGGGGATCGCAACAGTTTTCGAGGGTAGAGTATTCAATCCAAATTTATTGATTAGACATAAGGGGAAGCGAAAGAATATTCTCAAGTATTAGCAGCTGAGTTTGTCAATTTCAACCACACCTGAAAGATTAGTGTCTGCAAGCAAAGTATCAGTAGCAAAGTGGTATGATAGCAACGGTGTCAGAAAAAGATCTGTTGACAGCAGACTATTCCTAACTTGTTGTATCAATGGCGCCAGTAAATAGCATGTTGACGGGGAACTATTCTTGAGAATAATTCTTCCCCTGCTACAGCTCCAGAAAAGTCTTGCAACAGGTAACAGCAAAGTAGCAAGTAACAGCAGTAGTGACAGCAGTAGCAAGGAACAGCAGTAGTGACAGCAACAGCAAGTAACAGCAGTAGTGACAGCAGTAGCAGCAAAGTAACGTAGCAAGGACCAGTAGTAAAAGACTCATAGGCAATGGATCGGTGATGGATGAGTATGCCAGATGTGATTCATCATGTAACAGCTATAACACGGAGAGATAAGTAAATAGCTCCCGTTCGTCAATCTAATGTAGGCATGTATTCCGTATATAGTCGTACGTGCTTAGGGAAAAGAACTTGCATGACATCTATTGTCCATCCCTCCCGTGGCAGCGGGGTCCTAATGGAAACTACGGGATATTAAGGTTCTCCTTTTAATAAAGAACCGGACCAACGCATTAACACTTGGCGAATACATGAACTCCTCATACTATGGTCATCTCCGGGAGTGGTTCCAGCTATTGTCACTCCAGGGTTGTCGGGTCATAACACATAGTAGGTGACTACAACTTGCAAGATAGGATCTAAAACACACATATATTGGCGACAACATAATAGGTTCAGATCTGAAATCATGGCACTCAGGCCCTAGTGACAAGCATTAAGCATGGCAAAGTAGTAGCAACATCAATCTCAAAACATAGTGGATACTAGGGATCAATCTCCGTCAAAACTAACTCGATTACATGATAGATCTCATCCAACTCATCACCGCCCAGCAAGCCTACGATGAGATTACTCACGAACGATGAAGAGCATCATGGAATTGTCGATGGAGGAAGGTTGTTGATGACGATGGCGACGATTTCCCCTCTCCGGAGCCCAGAACGGACTCCAGATCTGCCCTCCAGATGAAGAACAGGAGGTGACGGCGCCTCCGTATCGTAAAACGCGATGAATCCTTCTCCCTGATTTTTTTCCGGGGAAACGGAATATATAAAGCTGAGTTTAGAGGTGGTGGAGCCTCGTGGGCCCCACAAGCCCTCACGGGGTGGCCAGAGGGGTGGCCGCGGCCCCTGGGCTTGTGGCCCACTGGCTCACCTCCTCCGGTGGTTCTTTGCGTAGGTATTTTTCATTAATTCCAGAAAAATTCTCCGTAAATTTTCAGGTCATTCCGAGAACTTTTATTTCTGCACAAAAACAACACCATGGCAATTCTGCTGAAAATGGCGTTAGTCCGGGTTAGTTCCATTCAAATCATGCAAGTTAGAGACCAAAACAAGGGCAAAAGGGTTCGGAAAAGTAGATACGAAGGAGACGTATCATGTTGCAATAGACTGTCATTGTTGGGATTCGGATGTCCCATTTCTTCATTACTTGGTTGACAACGAGATCTGAGTCACCATAAACCATCAATTGGCGGATGCCGAGTGAGATGGCCATGCGGAGCCCGTACAGGAGGGCCTCGTACTCGGCCTCGTTGTTGGATGTATCAAAGTGGATTTGGAGCACGTAACTTAGTCGATCTCCCTGGGGGAAACGAGGACCACTCTAGCCCTGAGTGGTGTAGCATTTTTTATCCATCGAATAACATGGTCCAATGCTCGGGGACGACTGGAGTCGACTGCTCTTGCTCTACCCACTCGGCAATAAATTTTGCCACGGCTTGAGACTTGATTGCTTTCTTCGCCTCAAACTTGATCTCTAGCGGTAGGAGTTCAATCGCCCATTTTGCCACTCGGCCAATTGCATCCCGATTGTGCAGAATTTCTGCCAGGGGAGCATGGGTGATGACAGTGACCGAGTGATCTTGAAAATAGTGGACCGCCTTATTCATAGTCAGGTGGATCCCATAGACCAGCATTTGGTAGTGTGGCTACCTTTGTTTTGAAGGGGTCGATACTATGGAGATGTAGTAGATGGGTCTTTGTATCTTGTACACTTTGCCTGCTTCTTCTCACTCTACGGTGAGTACGATGCTAACCACTTGGCTAGTGGCAGCGATGTACAGGAGCAAGGGCTCCTCGCTGCTCGGAGTAGCCAACATCGGCTGGGTGGAAAGCAGAGCTTTAAGTTTGTTCAATGCGGCCTGCGCTTCATCTGTCCACTCGAACCTGTCGGATTTCTTCATCAATTGGTAAAGAGGCACGACCTTCTCACCGAGTCTTGAGATGAAGCGACTCAGGGCTGGGAGGCAGCCCGTAAGCCTCTCCACATCATGGATGCACTACGGCCGTCTCATATGAATGATGGCTCCAATCTTGTTGGGATTGGCATCAATACCTCATTCGGAAACAAGGAAATCGAGTAGATTACCAGCCGGTACACCGAAGGTGCATTTGGCTGGATTGAGCTTAATCCTGAAGCGTCGAAGGTTTGGGAAGGTCTTAGCAAGGTCGGCCAGGAGGACGAAACCTTTCCAGGATTTCACCACATCGTCGTCCATGTATGCTTCGACATTCTGAGTGATCTGTTTCTGCAAACATTTTCTAATCATGCACTCAAAGGTAGCTCCAGTGTTTTTGAGGCCGAATGGCATCGTCATGTAACAAAAACGCCCAAATGGGGTGATGAAGGCTGTTTTTATTCCGTCAGGTCCATACATCCGGATCTGCTGGTAACCGGAGTACGCATCCATGAATGACAAGCATTCACATCCAACAGTCGAATCTACAATTTGATCTATGCGGGGCAGAGGGAAGTAGTCCTTCGGAAAGGCCCGATTGAGGTGCTTGAAGTCAATACACATTCGGAGTGAATTGTTCTTCTTTGGCACTAGGACCACGTACATCAACCACTCTGAGTGGTAGGCCTCGCGGATGGACTCGGCGGCTAGGAGCGGAGCGATCTCCTCGCCGATTGCCTTACGCTTCTCCACGAAGGAGCGGCACGGGTGTTCCTTGATGGGCTTGACCTTCGCGTCCACTTGGTGGCGATCCTCAGCCAGCTCCCTGGGAACCCCCGGCATATCAGAAGGCTTCCATGCGAAGATATCCCAGTTCTAACAGAGGAACTAGATGAGCTCGGCTTCCTATTTCTCTCCGAGTGAGGTGGATATGTTGTATGTTGGTCGCAGAAGCACTGGGATTGGTGGGGTGGACGTGAACCTGCTTCGTCTCCCCAGCCGACTGAAAAGCAGACTCAGTTGTTGGCCGCTTCGACTTGAGCAGATCTGTGGTGTGCACTGCCTTATTGTACCCATCAATCTCGGCTGTGAGGACCTGCTCGTTGGCGATCCTAGAGCCTTGCTAGAGGCACTCTTCGGAAACCTTCCATTTGCCAGTCAACGTGATCATGCCTTTCGGCCATGGCATATTAAGCTTAAGATACACGTAACATGGACGGGCCATGAAATGTGCGTAGACGGGCGTACCCAGGATGGCGTCATAGGCGTCGTGAAAATCGACCACTTCAAAGGTCAACCTCTCCTTCCGATAATTCTTCTCGGTGCCGAAAACGACATTCAAAGAGATTTGGCCGAGTGATTCGGCCTTCTTTCCGGGGATGACCCCGTGAAAATGCATGTTACTCTACCTCAGCCGAGACAATGGGATGTCCATGGCTTTAAGAGTCTCCACATAGATGATGTTGAGGCTGCTGCCTCCGTCCATGAGGACTTTCTGCAGTCGGAACCCATTGACCGCGGGATCGACCACCAATGTCTGCCTCCTGGGGGTGGCTATGTTGGTTGGGTGATTTGATTGGTTGAATGTGACGGGCGTCTTCGCCCAGTCGAGGTACTTTGTGACAGCGAGGGCTACCATGTTCACGTCCCGATTGATAACCTTCAGCCGACTCTTGATCTCGACGTCAGCGAAGATCATGAGGGTCACCTCAATGTTCGGATATCCGGAGGCGTCTGATGTGTCATCCTCATCTTCCTTGTCCCCGGAGGGCTCTTCACCCATCTCCTTCTAGAGCAGGCGGCAGTTGCGAGCTGTGTGCTTAGTGCGGATGGTCACCCCCTCCTCGTCCTTGCGAGAATGAATTGGACATCGCAGGTCCAATAGGTTACTCTTTAACTCAGATTTCTTCTTGCTAGTCCAGTCCTTCTTGTTTTTCTTGGATTTATTTTGGCTCTGCCCTGGGACAACAGCTACTTCGGCTTTGCCCGACTGGTCGCCTTTTCGCTTCTGCTTCTTCCCGGCGCTGCCCGACAAAGGGGCTTCGCTCACTCGGCCATTGCTGCTATGGAGGTGGTCTTCCTCTTCTCCATTCACGTAACGATTGGCGATTTTCATGGGCCGACTGAGAGACAGGTCCCCCGGTCAGCCAAACTTGAGAATCAGCTCCCGATACCGAGTGCCTGCTTTGAAGGCGCACACGACCTGCTGCTCACTAACATTCTCAACGGTGTTGTGCGGTGTGGTCCATCGCTGGATGTATTCCCTAAGAGTCTCGTTGCTCTTCTGTACACAATGTTGCAGCTCTGTCAGGCCGCCTGGGCTCTTGTATGTGACCTCAAAGGTCTTGACAAACACTCAGGTGAGATCGCCCCAGCTATGGATGCTGCTGGATAGCAACTGATGAAACCAAACCCTCGCAGATCCCTCAAACATGAGGGGTAAATTCTTCAAAGTGACGTAATCGTCGCCGCCACTGATCTGGACGGCCACTCGGTAGTCTTCTAGCCAAGTCTCTGGCTTTGACTCGCCATTGAACTTTATGATCCCCGTGGCCAACCGGTAGTTCGAGGGGATTTCTCCTTCGCGGATGTTTTGGTTGAAGCACTAAGGCCGAAAACTCCCTCGCCAGCTCGCAACCAATCAACCACGTGTTGCGTGATTATAGACCAAGCGTCGAACTCAGGGGCCCGATAGTTGACGCCCTCATTACCCCGACGCCCATTGGGGATTGGCCTGCAGTCGTGAGGACGACGACCGAGTGAGCCACTCCCCTGGGGGGTGACCTGCTTCGGTCTCGATGGCCTTGCCTCCTGTCTTCATGTGGGCCTCTCGGAAGAGGAGGAGACCTTTGGCGTCGTCTGTGCACGTGTGGGCTATGAGCTGATTGCACGGTGTCCCCTGGACGGACTTGCTGTGAATACGATGCCGCATTGTGACACTACAGTATTCTGTTGCATGGCAATCTTCAAGAGAGCCTGAATCAGTCGAATGCCTTCTCCGGCCACGCTGTCACTCGGCTGAACTGAATCAGCGGTGCGAGTGGCTGCGGCCAGGTTCAGCAGAGGTGTCCGCATCACCTCGATGTGCCGTTGGCGGTCGTTTGGAAACAACTGCGTGCGACTGCGGTTGGAGCTCGGCTGATCCCTCGTGGCCCGAACATCGAGCAACCTGTCGAGTCGCTCGCGTTTGGCCAGATTGGCCAGATACGCGTTCTCCAGAGCGATCTCTTCTGAGGTGTTCCCGGTGATGGGGGTGCGGAGAGCTTGATCGCTCCTCCGTCGAAGTTCCTCCCACTGTTGCTCAGTGAGCGGCTGCAGAACGTGGTGGTTGTTGTTGCTGTGGCGCCGCTCTCTGCCATCACGCACGGGAGAATTCTCCGTAGTGTAACCCATGTTGCCTACCCTGTTGATGTCGGCCATCAAGATCTCGGTAGCACCCCTGTTGCTTTCGTAGTCGGAGTCACCGAGTGACTCCTCGCTTGATGATGGGAATAGGCTGATGGTGGGCTCATCATTGCTTAGCATGGCCACCTGCCCGGAAATTGCCTGGTTGGCCATGGCGTGCTTGATCCACCGATACATCCGTGAGCGCCCAGAGCGCTTGTGGCAAACAGCAGCGGGACGCGGGGGTGCCGAGTGATACGGCGCAGACGACTGCCGGGTCAGGACTCCCAGCGCGACTGCACTGAAATGTGATGTACCTCGTGCAGGGAGGCCGTCGGTGTCCAGTGGTGCATCATGCAGCCACGCCGAGTCGTCCACGATGAATCTGAGGGAACCGAAGAGGATCTCTCCGCCGAGTGTCATCATGTTGACAAAAAATGCGATAAATCTACAGCTACGCTGGATTTGCTAGACGCGCGGCCCCATGGTGGGTGCCAACTGTCGTGGGAATGACCGTGAAAATGGTACCTAGGGGTACGAACGAAGGGGCAAAGTCTAACTAGGCGAAGTGGATACACTCGGATGTACGAGTTCAGGCCCCACTCGGAAGTGGTAACAGCCCTACGTCTCGAGCCGTGAGGTTGATGTTTCCTTATAAGGTATGAAAGATTACAAGGTGCTAAACCCTTGAGATAGAGCCTGGGAGTGGCTTACATAGTTGTTGCCACGACCGATTGAACTTCATTACAAGGTGAGTTAATGCTAATAAATAGGGAAGTTACTAGGAGCGGCAGCTATAACTCTCGGTACTGGTAACACGGGCCTTCACTGCACTTCATGTGATGGATTAAATCCTTAGTCATTGTAGCCTCTTCAGTGCCTTCGCCTTGCTGTGGTCCGAGTGCCAGGAAGCATCCGACTGATACAAGGTGATCCGAGTGACTCCACACAGGCTGAGTGATAGTATGCAGTATCAAGTGAGGTTGAGGCTACACCGGTGACTTTAAGGACACTGGTGTCCGTAAGGGGTCCTAGGTGGGCCTAGGGAAGCAGGTCCGCAGGTCAAACCCTAATGTACAACCCCATCAGGGCCCATGGGATGTGAGAGGTGGCGCACCAGCCCGTGGTGGGCTGGCCGCCCTCCCACCTAAGGCCCATGTGGCCATGGAGGAGGGTTGGCCCAAAGGTGGATGTCGCCCCTCCTTCCTTGGGGCCAAAGACACCTATTGGTGGCTGCCACCCCACCCTAGGGAAACCCTAGGACGTCGGCCGCCTCCTACCCTCCCCCTATAAATACTAGAGGAGAGGGAGGGCAGCCGTACCTGAAAGACATGGTGTGGCCCTCCTCTCTCTCTCGTAGTAGTAGTAGTATTTCCCCACCGTCACAATTGCGGTAGTGCTTGGCAAAGCCCTCCCGAGTTAACTCCACCACCGCCGCCACCACCCCGTCATGCTGCCAGAGGACTCAGCTACCACTTCACCTTCTCTCGCTCGATCGAGGTGGTGAAGGTGCCATCGAGTTGTACATGTGTTGAACGTGGAGGTGCCATCCGTTCGGCACTTGATCGGGACTTTCATGATTGGATCGCGGGACGGTTCATGATTGAATCGCGGGACGGATCGTGATTGGATCGCAAATACGTTAGACTACATCAACTGTATTTCTCAACGCTTCCGCTTAGCAATCTACAAGGGTATGTAGATGCACTCCTCCCCTCGTAGTTGTTGATCTCCATAGGTTCTTGGTGAGCGTAGGAAATATTGTATTTCCCATGCGACATTCCCAAACAATTTTCAAATTACAAAAGCCTATATCTACTACCATACTACACTTGCATAACTATCTCTTTGCCGAACTAGTGCACCTATACAATTTGCCATTGTGTTGGGTGTGTTGGGGACACAAGAGATTTCTTGTATTTTATTTCACGGTTGTATGAGAGAGACCATATTCATGCCACACATCCCATGGATTGATAAACCTTAGGTCATCCACTTGAGGCAAAATTGATACTGTCCTACCAAACTCTATGCTTGGAAGCCCAAGAGAGTCTACAAGAATAAAGTTGCATAGTAGACATCAACGGCCCGAGACTCATAATTTCCATATCCCGTGTGGTGAGATGACGGTGAACCTCGAGGGTTTGGAGATGATCATGGCCCTACCGACCGAGGGCCATGCTCTCACTAGGCGAGTGTAGAGGAAGCATTCGCAGGAAAGTGTTATCACCCTCATCGGTGACTACCCCTCTCTCCCCCTGCTAAGGGTAACCAGACATCCGGTGTACTACTGCCCTGGCTCCTGTTGAACCAGAAGAAATGGCGGGAAGATGTTGATGGTCGGACGTAGAGTGGTACGCGAGGGCCTACCTGTGGTATCTTCTCACGGAGGTCGTGTTTCCACACTGTTCAGGGGACACTGGCCTATGGATGTATCTCGACTTCCTAAAGGACCGGGATGCAAGGTACAACTAGGGTCTGTCGGCCTCGCCTACCTATACCGTTCGGTAAGAAAGATATCGCATTGTTCTTTTATGTACGTAAGTATGATGCTTTAAATTGTGTCATCTTGTCATCAATTGGTGTTTGTGTAGATGGACAACGTAACGCGGAGGACGGAAGCAACGTGCGATATGTGTGGATTTGTGTGGGGCCTCTCCATTTGGATGTGGGAGCGAATCCCGGTTGGTCGTCCCAAGAAAGCGGACCGGCGTCCATGGATGGATTATGGCGAAGATAACGACAAAGCTCGACACCCAACCGTGGCATACGGTTGGGAGAGAGTGAAAGTGTACACGGGCAAATCAATTGTGTTGTACAAGGTCTTCACCAACGAGCTTGATGCTCTAACGACTTTTCAGGTATACGAACTAGCTTATGAACCTTTTTGATACCACTTTCATGGGAGCTTACCAATTTTTTTGTACTAGGTTAACTGGCAGCCGTATGATGAACGACAGTGGGGGTTCCAACTGAATGTGATGTGCAGGCATGACAGGCTTCTCTACCGATGCATTGCGGTGCGTATGTTGTCGAGTATCACTTGCCACATCACGTTGCCGCGCAATTTGGTAGGACACAACATACCCCACCGCGCAGGCCCAATGACACCAGTGGCTCCGACCTAAACTTGTGAGTGCACTGTTCTCTATTTTCGTGTTTTCTTTTGATGTGTTACATTGTTTCTTATGATGGTTTACATTCTTTCTTATGCCTTGCAGGATGAGCAGGCAGAAGTGTTAGTCGATCACAGACTTGGGAGAGAAGCATGAAAATACGTTCAGGAATGAAATGAGTGGAAGAGTCACAAAGATGTGGAGAGGAAAGTTGTTGACTGGTAGGACTACGAGGATCACATCAAGTGGTACGACGACGACTTAAAGCATCGTCTACGCCTGAGGCCCCAGTGGCCGACGACAGATGTTGAATCACTGTACGACGACGACTCTAAGAATGAAGCCTACAATGACAGCATGAGAGAGCTAGAAGGCGGATTTAGGGAGTATGCACCCCTCACGAACAGAGTGATAACTTGTGTTCATTTGTTTGGAACCGGCAGTTGGATGAAATCTATCTTATTCAATGTGACTCGTTTATTTTCTTGTGGGCTTCGGAGTTGAACAAAAGCATTTTTGATGGCTCAGATGTGCTAAGTTCTGTCCCCGGGTCTCGAGATACTGATAACATGTTGAGGGGAACGGTGAAGTAAAATCGATCCTTCTAGACTTACTTTATTTCTTATGTTCTTGTTCATTTGTAATCATAAATTTGATCTGTATTATGTTCTTATTTCATTCTTATTGCAGAAGTTCGTGAAGCATTATCGCAAGCCGGTGGGCCTGCTTGGATGCGCTAGCTCTGCTGAAGCTCATGATCCTGCAGGCCCGATGGTACCATCGTTTCATCGAGCCATGTTGCCTCGTCGTCTAGGTTGGTTCAGGAGGACGAGGATGAGGACAATGAGGAAGAAGAGGAAGAGTAATAAGAAGAACAGAGTTATGAGGAGGAGTACGAGGACGATGACATACCTCCACCAACTCAGACAACCCAGCTTGAGAAGAGGAAGGCGCCGAAGAAGGATTGGAACAGTCCATCCATGTTTCAGAAACTTTGTCCTCGTCAGCGCAAGAAGAAAGCTGATGAGACTCATTCAAAGAACAACAAGGACCATACCTCCATTCAAAGAACAACAAGGACCATACCTCCAAGAGGGGAAGGAGCAACTAAAGTTGGCTCTATTAAACTATTTGTGTTGGCTCTGTCAAACTATTTGATATTTGTCGAACAATTTGTTATTTGCTATGTGGAACCGTTTGCTACTATTTGCTATGTGTGATATGTTTATTAGTTAAATTATTATTCATATCGAGGTGTGATACATGTTATATTGTGTGAGATCTTAATATTTTTTGTTTTTAAGGTTATAATATTCTTGTGGAAAAATTTATAAAAAGAAACATACAAGTTTTGTACAAAAAATACACTGATCACATGTCAAGGACCCTAGCGGTAGGGTGTGTAACCCTATCATAAATTTTAGGCGATTCCTGGTTACAACACTTGCCCAGGCACCACCAACCATCAGCCACCCTACCACCAGAGACGTTGGCGGTAGGGTCTTACATCCTACCGCTACAGGCCCTGGCGGTAGGGTATTCGCCACATGAGCCTTGGGTAGTCACTTGACGGTTGCTGTCGTTTTTCCTACCACTAGTGATCCTGGTGGTAGGCTATGTAAACCTACCGTCGAGCTCTCCGGCAATAGGAAAAGGATCAAATCTCGATAAAATTTCAAACAGGGGTCATATCTTGTTAAACTATGACAAAATGCTCCAAGCATGAAATTCAGCCTCCAGGGGACATCCATGCTTAAGAGCAACTCTAGCAGACCCCGCATCCCGTGGGCCCGCAAAACGCGTTTGCAGGTCGGGGAAACCGCTTTTGCGGGCTGGCTCGGTTGGCCTAGATAAAGACCCCCCCCCCCAAACGGACCCGTATAAAAGTATATTCGCCGAATATGCTTTTATACGGGTCGGCTTTTGTGGGGTCTGTTCGAACACGGCCGTGTCGACCCGAAAACAGAAAACGCTCAATTCTCGCATTTGGCATAAGTTCTCATAAATAAGTTCAAATTCAAACAAACATAACACAGTTTTACACGCAAATAAAAGCCAAGTTCAGTACGACAAATGCAAAAGAGGGTCTTGCATCCTCTTGGTCGATCTTCACTCCGCGCCATCGAGTCCATCTTAAAGTTCATCGGCATTGCCACCATATGGAACAGAGAAAACATCTCCGAAACTGTAATAACACGGGCCAGCCGACGCGACCATTCTCCTCTTCAAGGTCTCTCTCCTTGCCATATCATGCCATGTTTTGGTGAGGTCGTCCATGTCATCACGGTTCATTGACATGATCTTGTTCTCTTCGGCGAGCAACAAAGATTCTTTGTCGATCAACTTCCACTTCTTGCACTTTTGGAGCAACTCCCAATAATGCTCTAGTTTGAAGAATTTGCCTTCCGAAGCTTCCATGTCTTTGTATCTATGTTGGGCAATCTTGTCCTACACAATGTGAACAAAGTAATGTAATCAATTCTCATGATGCAAATATGATTACGCATAACTTGAACAAAGGCAAAACAAACTCACATAGTCGGATTCCACGGTCCCACTTGGAAGTGCATTGCGTACTTGCTCCAAGAAAGCTGCCCAACGGCTACACATAGGCTTGATATTCTCCCAACGCCCTTGAAGCGACCGAAATGTGCATGGAGTCCTATTGGGATACTTTGCCATAATGCGGAAGTATTGATCTTCGATCCTTGGTCAATATCTCTTGGCGGTTTGAGAAGTACCCGTGCATGCATCAAGAGACACCGCACTCCATGCTTGGATCAAAGCTTGATCTTCCAAGATCGTGTAGTTCTTCGATCATTGACTATATTGAACGATTGACAAGTCACGAGCTAACGCAACAAATGGCGAAAACGAAAGGAAATGACCATGACCGAAGACGCATACCTTCCGACCATTTCGTCGAACACCTTGCTTGCGGGGGGAGCGACACCGTTGAACAACATCGTCGGGGCATCTCTTTCCGGGATGGAGTGAGAGGATGAAGGAGCCGGAATCCTCTTCCTCTTGACGCCCGCGGCCTTGGTGACCTTCTCCGTTGCCGGCCGAGATCGCACAACAACGTTAGCGCCCGGAGCGCGAGCCTTCGCGACGGGGGCTGTTGGATTTCCGCCCGGCACGACCACGTTGCCCTGCCGCTTGCGGACAGGCGCGGCGCTAGCTTGAGCGACGGCGGGGCCAACATGGTCGGCGACGAGATCCGTCCGAGGGGAAGGAGCGTGCGCGACCTCGACGGTGACGGGGGCAGCAAGGAGGCGTCCATGACGGCGAGGGACGGCCGCGGAGGATGCACCGGAGCGTGCGGTGGCGAGGCAATGGTGGCGGCGGGTGGGGGAGCGGGAAAGGCCGCGCGAAAATGTCCCTCCCGCCAAATCTTGTTGCGGATAGAGGCTGAGCTCGGATCGGCCTCCCAACCCGTGAAACTAGAGGTTGGGAGAGAAGTTTTGCCGTGGCCCGTAAAAATATTCACGTACCGGGACGGGATGCGGGGTCTGATCGGGCAGATTTTTCCGTCCCAAACCGCATTTTAATGGTTATTTTGCGGGCCGGGATGGGATGCAGAGTCTGCTAGAGTTGCTCTAACGCATTGGTGGTTGTCGGCTCTAGTGCGACAGTGACAGAAAATAGCATAGCGACAAGTTTTCGTATGTATTTTGCGTTTGGAATATGGGCGGGAACAAGGCTACATCAAATTTACGGGCAAGCAGATCAAAACTACACCAAGAGTATATACCCTTTTGTCTTGTATCGAGAGGGCATTTCAGCGTTTTTAAGGTCGTTGGCAATGCAAGATTCTTTCTTCTTTGAAATCTCCGATGCATAATTCTTAATTCGTCTAGCCAGGATCAACCCCATCTGATTCCCGCAAAAGCTAACTATATAACCACAAAAGCTACCTGCTCATTTTGCTCTCCTATATATATATACTCCGAAATCTCGTCTGCAGTTCGAGCTTCAGGTTGAAGTATATCATCTTAAGTTAACACCGATCACTCTCCAATGGATTATTTGGCCCTAGTCGTGGCAGTCATGGTCACCGCCTCGTCCATTGCCATCCACCTCCTCACCAGAGCCAAGAAAACACAGCCGGCCAACCTCCCCCCGGGCTCCCTCGGCCTGCCGGTGATCGGACAGAGCCTCAGCCTCCTCCGGGCCATGCGCGGCGACGGCGGCAGTAGGTGGGTACAGGACCGGATTGACAGGTACGGGCCCGTGTCGAAGCTGTCGTTGTTCGGCACACCGACGGTGCTCCTGGCTGGACCGGCGGCCAACAAGTTCATGTTCTTCAGCAGCGCGCTCTCCACGCGGCAGCCCCGGTCCGTGCAGCGGATCCTGGGAGAGAACAGCATCCTGGACCTCCACGGCGCCGACCACCGGCGCGTCCGCGGCGCTCTGCTTGAGTTCCTCAGGCCGGACATGCTCAAGATGTACGTGGGCAGGATCGACGGCGAGGTGCGGCGCCACCTCGAGGAGAACTGGGCCGGCCGCGCCACCGTGACGGTGCTGCCGCTGATGAAGCGGCTGACGTTCGACATCATCTCCGCGCTGCTCTTCGGCCTCGAGAGGGGCGGCGTGCGGGACGCCCTGGCCGGCGACTTCGTGCGCATGATCGAGGGCATGTGGGCCATCCCCGCGAACCTGCCTTTCACAGCCTTCAGCCGGAGCCTCAAGGCTAGCGGCAGAGCCCGCCGGGTGCTCGAGGGGATCACGCGGGAGAAGAAGGCGAAGCAGCTGGACCACGGCAAGGCGGCATCGCGGAACAACGACCTCATCACCTGCCTGCTCAGCCTGAGGGACGGCCATGGCGAGCGGCTGCTGACCGACGAGGAGATCGTGGACAACGCCATGGTCGCCCTCATCGCCGGCCATGACACGTCGTCCATCCTTATGACGTTCATGGTCCGCCACCTCGCCAACGATGACGCCACCCTCGCCGCCATGGTCCAAGGCAAGTATTCCACAATCTATCATCGGCATGCAAGACGATCGGCAACAACTGCCAACATTGCCACTGGCGTTATCATGACGTGTCTTTCGTGACGCAGAGCATGAAGAGATTGCCAGGAACAAAGGCGACGGTGAGGCTCTCACCTGGGAAGACCTGACGAAGATGAAGTTCACGTGGCGGGTCGCGCAGGAAACACTCCGCATCGTCCCTCCGGTGTTCGGCAACTTCAGAAGGGCACTCGAGGACGTGGAATTCGACGGCTACTCCATCCCAAAAGGATGGCAGGTCACTTGCTAACTTTTGCCGCCTAGCACAATTCGTAGCAACTTTGCCTGCTCATAAACCTGATGTAAACATAAACCTCAGGTGTTCTGGACGGCAAACGTGACGCACATGAACGCAAGCATCTTCCACGAGCCGACCAAGTTCGACCCGTCCCGGTTCAAGAACCAAACAGCGTCGGCGGCACCACCGTGCTCCTTCGTCGCCTTTGGCGGCGGCCCGAGGATATGCCCCGGTATAGAGTTTTCCAGGATCGAGACGCTGGTGACGATGCACCACCTCGTGAGGCAGTTCAGGTGGAAGCTCTGCTGCAAGGAGAACACCTTCGTGAGGGATCCCATGCCGTCTCCGCTGCGTGGCCTGCCCATCGAAATCGAGCACAGAACCGCTCCCTGATCATGGCCAAACCTCACAGCAATATCCGTATCATGGTAGGTCGGTTGTAGGTCGCATTACAGCATTGCATTATTTTAGAGACTAGAGAGATGAATGAAAATGCAGCTGCAGACAGGCCAAGAGGCCGATTTATAATTATATATACTCACCACACAAGTGCAGAGTTCTGTATCATGGCTTTTCATGTCAGCCATATATGTTTCAGGATACTTAAATCTTTTAAGTAATAAAGCGCCCCTTATCGGAAAAAAAATATGTTTCAGGATAAATAAACAAATATTCGTCTCACAAGAATAAAATAATTCACAGTTACTATATGGGCATTTGGCATTCGTAAAGGCAACATCTACACCAGAAGACAGGAGATACGACATCCAGCAGGCTCACTCGGCACTCACTGGGAGGTAAACCTCGTTACCTCCCTTAGATATCTTGTACACGTAGAATATCAGGACAACTGCACTGCAAAACAATTCACAAAGAGAGCATGTAATGGTGACGACGAGAAATGTTCTAAAAGCAAGACAAATGTCTAGCATCGGAATAAATCACATCTTATGGTTTGCTCCCGGTCCAGAAAAAGAAGTGCTGTAAAAAATCTCCCTTGAAAAGAATGAATTCACATACGCAAATGTGGGAATACTATGTGCACTTGCAACTTATCGGGCCGATCGGCATAATAACCACCGGCCTTTTCAGCCGAAAAGACCACTCTAGCAGAGCCGCCATATGCCCCTCGGCCTGCATAATTTATAGGGTTCGCTCAAAATCGAGCGAGCCTCCATATTTGGAAACTGGGGGCATTGATATGAAGCGGCCTCCATCCGCAACCGGTCACGCGGGAGGGAAGTTTCATCTCGGCCTCTTCGTCCAGTGCACAGCTCGATCAATGGCGTTGTCGTCCGTACGGCCGGAGCTTTCGTCCCTCCAATGCCGCAAGCACTTTTACGCGAGACGAGGGCCAATCAGTGGTTGCCGCCGTGTTTCATGCCCATTTCCCACCCCCCATTGCGCCCCAGTTTTTTGTCGGAGTGCGCCCATTCACGGGTGTATAAATCCCCATTGCCATCCTTCACTGGCGTCAACACTCATCCTATCTTCCCCATGCTCGCCGCCACCCACTCACCCCCATTGCCCCCCTTCGCCGATCGCCACCCCGGCCCCTCTCTTCACCCTTCCCTAGTACTCGCCACACTCAACACCATCGACCATACACCAACACCAACACTCACCCTATTTTCCCCCATGCCCGTCGCCACCCACTCAGCCTCATCGCCCCCTTCGCCGACTGCCACCCCGCCCCCTCTCTTCCGCCTCCCCCAGTCCTCGCCACACTCAACCCCATCGACCATGTCGGTGCACGCGCTCCCTCGCGGACCTTTCCTGGGCAAGGCCGAAGAGAGCCACACCAATAGGTAGGGAGGGAGGGAGGGGGGAGGGAGGGAGGGGAGGGGGAGGGGGAGGAGGGAGGGAGGGAGGGAGAATTGCCACAGTTCCTCTCCAAAACAGAGCATCTAGCTGTGAAACTAGTTTGCACCGAATTTCCTTAAAGAGCACAGTAATCGGCACTTACTGCTTGCCAATGGGCCAATTTGACAGTAGCTTGACAATAAAAAAAACTACCACCGATGACCAAACCTAACATTGAATATCTCCACTCTCCAGGTAAATACATGGCTTCCTGATTAGCACCATAGCTCCAACTTGTAAGATACCCACTTGACCCTCCAATCCAAAATGTAGATAGTTTTACCATTCTCTACTTTTAGCTAAATGTTAGTACTGTTAGGTTTTTTAGGAACTTTTACATCTTTTTTTCTCTGCTCTGCCCCTTCAATTTCTATAACTCCCCTCATCCCCGCTTAAGTTCTCCTAATCTCCTGCAAACAGCATGGAGAAGCCAAACCACCTCAAAAATATTGTGCCTGTGAAGGAAGCGAAGTCCCTTCTAGAGAAGTTGGTAAACTCTGGCGCAAAAAAAATCAATAAGATATATTAGGATGATGGTGTTGAAGCCTCCCGTATCAATAGCAAGAAGTCCAGTTTGGATGGTGATACTGAGACGTATGGTTTGACGGATAAAGAAGCAAATTTGTTGCAAGTAAATTCAGATATAAATAAGCAAAACTTGACTTGTGCTAGAAACCATGAGCAATTTTAAAAGTTAGGGATCATTTGCTCAACATCTTCAAAACAACAAGATTGATCCCTTTGTTGGGATGAAAGGTCACACCTTTTGAAGTGCATTTTCCTATTCAAATCGATCGTATAAACGTTGTAATCTGAAGTCAATTTCTTGCCACTCATGCATGAGGCTTCAGCACCATGCTCCAAATTGATCTTCTTGTCGTTGCTGCTGCGGGCTTCAGCACTTCCTCCAAAATGGACTTCTCCTACTTCACAGTTAGACCCAAGTAGTTCAGCTGTTTTGGCATCTCCATGGTGTGAGTAGGAGATTAGGACAATTAAAGTTGGGATAAGATGAGTGGTCGACTCAGGATGAGGAAGACGAGGGAAATGGGATGGAATAAATAATGGCTAGGACTGGTTATTGGGCCTTAATTATTGTGTTAGAAATGTGAAATGTTCCATTGACCAAGTGGAATTAAGAAAGGGTAAAACAGAGAAGAAAGATGTAGAAGTTCCTAAAAACCATTTGGATCAAAGCAAGTAGGAGTACAAATTAGGCTACATATGTTCAGGTACAAACCAAAACATCCTGTATGTTGATTTGGTGTCCCAACCACCTGGCACAACAAATAGTATTGTGCCATCTAGACTACTTACATGAGAACATGCATGAGAAAAGAGCAAGTTTTGTACGAACCTGATGGTAGCAATTATTCCAGCTGGCACCACCTTTCTTGTTTTCATGTATCTTATTGTCATGACTATTGTTAATGCTGCAGCACAAACTGATCAACAATAAATCTGATAAGATAATATTTTACTAATAAAAGAAAACAGAAGTCTACAGCATTCACTAGTGAAACATCATCAACTGGAACTACAGCATGGTCGTTGAACGGGGGCTATATTCCAGAACCAAGCTCTCAAACATGACATTCCAAAAACAATTGTTGCAAATAATATTAAGTATTTTTTTCCTTTGTGCGGATTGACACACTGGAGAGGATCCAACAAGAAGGCCAACTGGAACATCACAAGAACTGCCATTAAACATCCATGTAACAACATAGGCAAGTGTAAGCACTAGCAAAAGAAACATTATATGACAACAAGTTTATTTTAAATTTGAGTTTTGCTAATGGCCTTCTGCTCCACAGTTGTGCTGTTACAGTACACTGACATAACACATACGGTTCTACGAATTTATAAAGACCACATGGTGCAGCACCAGTTCACACTCCCAAAATACTCTGCCAAATATTCAGTGAAATCATTTTCACTCTTGTACTATTGGTTTTGAGAGAAAGCTCAAGCAGATCCCAGTTTTAAATTAATACTGTAAAAACCAAACAGCTAGAGGTACAAATGATCGATGATGGGGATGCCAGCTTAAAAATAAAGCTCGCAAACGAGAAAAATATAACACCCAAACACTAAACAGAACCACAACTACAAGTATATGACAAGGCACAAAATAAAAAGGGTTATCTGAGACTTGAATTCTTCATCGTCTGATAATTGGCAAACTGATACATTGGTGATGTATGCAAATTAGGTCCAATACATTGCGAACATATTGCTCGGTATTCTAAGAATTTTAGCTTGTTCATGTAAATTAGAGAAAGTCCAGCCTAAAGAATTCTACCACCCCTAGTCCCTATCAAATAAATAAATTAAGTTCTTAACTGACAATTGATACGCGTCCTAGGGCACTGCCTTTGAAACATTTCATCGTCTACAACACATTTTAGCCTCGATGCCAACGTTAGTTCATGATGCATCTCTGCCCCGCGCGCATAGCATAATTTCCAACAGAAAACTGAAATAATGATCAAAGCTCCCAGTGTTACTCGCCCACCTCTAACTAGCATCAGCTAACCCTACAGTGAGACGACGAAAATGAAGAGGAGGGATGCCAGCAGTAATTGTAGCAGTAACGGACCGGTCTGCAGGACGGTGGCGAAGAGGGAGCTAGAATGGCCACCCGTGAAGGCCCAGATGCTGAGAGCGCCGGCGAGGAGGAGCGCGCCTCCGAATCCTGCTCCGGCGGCCAGCGAAGCCACGCTCCCCCGCTTGACGTAGCCAGCGACGCCGCCGCCGAGGACCACCAGGCCGTAAGGGATGGTGACGTAGAAGTCATCCATGCCGTTCCCGGATCCTCCCTCCTGCTCCCCACCGGGCCCGGCAGCTGTGGTAAATCTCGCCTGATCGCCTTGACTCTCCCTGCGGCGACTTCTCTGATTCTCTCCCCTGCTCCTCTTCGGGCGTGTTCGTCAACTCTCGGCAGCCACCAAATCCGCAACTTCTCAGACAGCAGCACTGTTAGGATTCTACTCCTATTCTCATGGATAGATCTAGACTTGTAGGGTGTGTTTGGTTTGAGAACCAAAAGTCATGAAATGTCATGGTTTCATTTTAAAGTCATGGATTGGTTCCACCCTTGTGTTCAGTTGATGATAAAAAATATCATGGGTTGGTTCCGTCCCGGTGTTTAGTTTGAGAGATGAAATGAGAAGAATCTGTAAATGGTGAGATTACGTCTCAGAACAAATAGACTTTTTTGCATTTGATAAGCCTATAATTTAAATTTTCAGCAACATTTTCATTCTATTTTCACCACATGCAAATAAAAATATATGATCATGAGTACATGCCAAATATTTACGAAAAATAATCACGAAAATGAAAAAATAACCACAAAAATGAAAAAATAACCACCAAAAAATAACCACAAAAAAAATAACCACGAAAACTTTTGTTCGGGTGCGGGGGTGAGCGTGGTGAGAATTGCTTGGTTATTTCTTTTTTTCCTTGCTTTCATGGACGAATAACGAGTCGGTTCCTCTAAATCGGCGGAATCACTTGGTGAAGCATCTAAACGGAATATTCCCTGCATGCGGATGACTCAATTCCGATTCCTAACCCAACTAAACACGAGAACGGCTGCTAGGGATGGAACCAACCCGTCCGATTCCACCTCATCCTGAAACCAAACACACCCGTAGAGAAGTGCCCCTGTTTGTTTCAGAAGTCTCAGGATTTTTTTAGTCTGAACTAAAAAGTCCCTAGTCCTTACCCGTTTGTTTGCATGGACTAAACAGGGACCAGAGGTCATTAAATGACATGTAAAAAGACAATGTTACCCCTAGTAATGTACTAGAAATTATTAAATGATATGTTAAAAGTAGGGGCACTGTTAGAAAAAGTGTCAAAAAAGTCTCAAAAAGACCCTCCCATAGGGACTTCTTTCTTTAGTCCGAGATACCCCATTTTAGTCCCTAAAAGTCCCTCATGTTTGTTTCACACGGGACTAAAAGAGACTTTTTTAGTCCCTACACCAAAAAGTCCCTGGAAACAAACACCCCCTAGTTGTCCACCCAACCACCCACACACAGATTCTGTGTGTACACGCTGCTCTGTGTTCTGGAAGCCGTCGCCATATGTCCGTTGTGATATCCTGTCTTATTAGGGATGATAGACTACTCATATCAATAAGGAAATCCTTTTTTTCGGGAGCCCATTCGACAGAACTCCCAGGTTAAGCGTGCTCGACTTGTAGGAGTTCTAGGATAGGTGACCTACCGGGAAGTTGATCCCGAATGCGCATGAGTGAGCACAAATTGTGCAGAAAAGACTGGTATTGAGGCTTATTAAGGATGATAGACTGCACCTTGCTATCAGCAGGTAGAGCCAAACGATAAGCCATAGCACCGATGCGTTCGGGCAATTGAAAGGGCCCAAAGTAACGGAATGGTAGCTTGTGATTAGCTCTTGGGGCCACTGACAACTACACGTAAGGTTGTACTTTTAAGAAGACAAAATCACCACCTCCAAAGACTCTGTCAGTTTTGTGTTTATCAGCCTAAATTATCATCCTCTGCTGAGTTCTGAGCAAGTGTTGTCTGACAAAAGCTTGTACAACAGCTCTAAAATCTAACCATTGTTGCACATCCACTAGAGCAATAGTATCGTTAGGGGTAATACCAAAGTACCGAGGTGCTTTGCCCATATAGAACTTCAAATGGAGATTTACCCAAGGAGGAGTGCCAGTTGGTGTTGTACCAGAATTCACACAAAGGTAGCCATTTACTCCATTTCTTTGGATGTGCAAAAATGAAACATCTAAGGTAATATTTTTTTGGTCAACCCTCTTAGTTTGACCATCCAATTCAGGATGATAAGCAGTGCTCATATTCACTGTAGTACGAGTCCTTTTTTGTAATCAACTGTCAGAATTGACTAGTGAAAACAAGATCTTTATCAGAAACGATGAACAGGGGCATACCATGTAGCTTGTAGACAAAATCCAAGAATAGATCCACGATCTTAGGTGCATTGTAAGGATGCTTGACTGGAATAAAGTGATCATATTTGGTAAACTTATCAATCACAACCATAATAGAGTCAAAGTGATTCGAAGATAGCAACCCAGAAATAAAATCCATAGTGATTGTTTCCCATGCTTTGTTGGGTACGGGTAGTGGAGATAACAATCCTCGATAGTTAAATCTTTCTGTTTTTGCTTGCTGGCAGTTCAACACTACTAGGAGAAAGCCTAGTAGTAGCGCTTGTTTTACCAATACCAGTAGCCCTGGTGGCAGCGCTACTGCTAAGGCGCTACAGCTAAGTTTTAGCAGTAGCGCCAGAAAACCAGCGCTATTGGTAAGTAAGGTAGCAGTAGCGCTGGTAGACAGCAAGGGTTGCTGCTAAACTAGCCCTACTGCTAATATTCCTACCAGTGCTACTTCTATTATTCCTGCTTTCAAGAATTTAATTCCCCTCAACGTATTTGTGCCCCCTCTACGTATTTGTGCATGCTCTATACACTAGTTTCATCATATCATAATAAACATACATTATTCTCATCATATCATACACATAAAGTAGTCTTGTCATGCCATCATCATCATCATCATCATCATCATTATCGAACACAAATATCATCACATCTCAAAAATAGCGGTACACAAGTCATGTCTCGAATAAATGCACGGTCATGGCACATCCACAAGTTTCATCATCTCTATATAAACCATGATGTAGAAGAGAAGAGCGATCAACATGAGCAAGAGCGCGACTATGTAGTACTTGTTGAGGCACCGATTTCGCTCCCTCTCTTGTCGTAGCATCCACCTCAAGTAACTCTTTTCTACTTTCGCTCTGCTGTTGAACCCTCTGTGGCTAGCGTGCGGGTACCTGTCCACCTAGGCTTGAGCGTTTGGCCAATGGTCGTACACTCCTGGAACCCTCCCAATGAATACGACGTAGTAGTCCTTTGCCATCTCCGATCTATGTACCTGCATCGTAGGTTGATGAATTCAATGATAATATGCAACATAATGTACTTGAGAAACACAAAGAGGCATAGTTTGCAAAATACAAGCAACCAATAGTAAACATAAATAACGAAGTTCCTCGTACACAAACTAATTAACTAGAGCGATGTATGCTAGTTCATAGGAAGACAATAGTACTAATTATAAACACACATTTTCATCGTCAATCACTCCTCCATGTCAACGCTCCAATCTTCATAATCAGGGATGAAGGACTCGAGCTTCATGAAAGGACCGAGGTCCAGACGCTGAGCGAGTAGCAATTCTCGGACATTCTCCTGCCTCATTGGCCCATGGAAGAACATCCGTGTTTGTACGACGACCTCCTTCATGATCACTTGGGCAAGTTCACACTGTATGTCATAAAACTCATCTCGGATAACATGCAACTTGTTGAATAAAGATGGCTGGCGGGTGTCTGTCTCTCCTATTTTAGTTGAATCAGATTCGACAAAGGCGGCCCTTGGAGAAGGTTAAATAACAACTTGTATATCATCGCTGTGGTTTTGTGTAGGTAAGAATCGTTTTTTCTAGATACACATAACAACCACGTAAAACAAGAAACAACAAATTAGAGGATGTCTAACTTGTTTTTGCAGGGTATGTTGTGATATGATATGGCCAAGAACACGATGTTATATATTTGATGTATGCGATGATCATATTGTAATATTTAAATATCGACTTGCATGTCGATGCTACGGCAACCCGCAGGACCCATAGGGTTGTCTTTAATTTATTTTGGCGCTTGGTGATGCTTTACTTTATTGCTAAATCAGTAGCCGTAGTAGTACAAGCATTGTTGGCACGACGACCTCGATGGCAGCACAATGATGGAGATCATGGTGTTGTGCCGGTGACGATGGAGATCAAAAGCACAAGATCATGGTCATATCATGTCACTTATGATTTGCATGTGATGTTAATCCTTTTATGCACCTTATTTTGCTTAGGACGACGGTAGCATTATAAGGTGATCCCTCACTAGAATTTCAAGATAAAATTGTGTTCTTCCCAAGTGTGCACCATTGTGAAAGTTTGTCGTTTCACTTGACGAGCCTAGCATGTACAGACATGACCTCGAACACAAGAGACCGAAAGATCGAACATGAGTCATATAGTAGATATGATCAACATGGCGATGTTCACCATTGAAGCCAACTCATCTCACGTGATGATCAGACTTGGGTTGGTGAATTTGGATCATGTGTCACTCGAATGACTAGAGGGATGTAAATTTGAGTGGGAGTTTTTTAGTAATATGGTTAACTAAACTCATTATCTTCAACAATAGTCTAAGTAATCTTTGCAAACTTATGTTCTAGATCAATGGCTCGCGCAGTAGCACCCTTGAATTTTAATGCGTTCCTAGAGAAAGTCAAGTTGAAAGATGATGGAATTAACTTTGTATATTGCGCCCAAAATCTGAGGATTGTCCTCATGGTTTCCCAAAAGGCTTATGTCCTTGATGCACCTCTTGGTGATTCGCCCCCCAACCGGCGACTCAAGATGTTGCGAACATCTGGCAATCACGGCTGGATGACTACTCAGTCGTTCAGTGTGCAATTTTGTATGGCTTAGAACCGAGACTTCAAAGACGTCTTGAACATCATGGAGCATATGAGATGTTCGAGGAGTTGAAGTTCATTTTTGAAAATAATGCATGGATCGAGAGGTATGAGACCTCCGAGAAGTTCTATGCTTGCAAAATGGAGGAGAACGTGTGTGTCGGTGAACACAAACTCAGAATGTGTGGGTATTCTAACCGTCTGGCTGAATTGGGAATTGTTCTCCCGCCAGAGGCAATCACTGATAGAGTTCTTCAATCACTGCCACCTAGCTATAAAGGCTTTGTGTTGAACTACAACATGCAAGGGATGAATAAATCAGTCGCCGAGCTATTTGCGATGCTGAAAGTCGCTGAGTCAGAAATAACATCAAGTGTTGATAGTCAATAAAAACCACTAGTTTCAAGAAATATGGCAAGGGCAAGAAGGGTAACTCCAAGAAGAGTGGCAAAATAGTTGCCCCTCCCATGAATAAAACCAAGGCTGGACGCAAGCTAGAAACTGAGTGCTTTCATTGCAAGGGGACTGGTCACTGGAAGCGGAACTGCCCCAAAGCAGGAACTACAAAATAGATGGAGTTGGCGAAGGACAAAGTCATGATGCGCGTGGGAAATGATTCCAAGGTTGATGCGATCACCGTCGACACGCTCTCACTTCAATTACCAGCGGGATTAGTGATGAACCTGAATAATTGTTATTTAGTGCCTGTGTTAAGAAGGAACATTATATCTGGATATTGTTTATTGCAAGACAGTTACTCATTTAAATCACAGAATAATGGTTGTTCTATTTATATGAGTAATAGATTTTATGGTCATGCACCCAATGTGAGGGGTTTATTCTTATTGAATCTTGATAGTGATGACACACATGCTCATAACATTGATGCCAAAATATGTAGAGTTGATAATGATAGTACCACTTTCTCGTGGCACTGACGCTTAGGTCATATTGGTGTAAAATGCATAAAGAAACTCCATGCTGATGGACTTTTGGAGTCACTTGATTTTGAATCACTTGACACATATGAACCATGCCTCATGGGCAAGATGACTAAGACTCCGTTCTCCGGAACAAAGGAGCGTGCAGGTGACTTATTGGAAATCATACATACAGATGTGTGCGGACCGATGAGCATAGAGGCGCGTGGTGGACAACGTTATTTTCTCACCTTCACATATGACTTAAGTAGATATGGGTATATTTACTTAAAGAAACACGAGTCTGGAATGTTTGAAAATTTCAAGCAATTTCAAAGTGAAGTTGAGAATCATTATAACACAAAGATTAAATTCGTACGACCTGATCGAGGAGGAGAATATCTGAGTTATGAAATCTGCACTCACTTAATACAATGTGGAATTTTTTCACAGTTGACACCACCTAGAACACCACAACATAATGGTGTGTCTGAACGTCGTAATCATACTTTATTGGATATGGGGCATTCTATGATGTCTCTTACCAATTGCCATTATCATTTTGGGGTTATGCATTAGAGACAACTTCATTCACTTTAAATAGGGCACCATCAAAATCCATTGAGACGATGCCTTATGATCTGTAGTTTATCAAGAAACCAAAGTTTTCATTTCTTAAAGTCCGGGGATGCCATGCTTATGTCAAAAAGCTTGCTAATTTTTTTTAATATTGTTTTTTTATTCTTTTTGAAAAATAATGCGCCCATTTGAATATTTTCAAAAGTGGGCCTGCCTCGACCGTGGCGTGACCGACAGGATGTTGTCGGCGTCGGCGCGGCCGACAGGGGGCGAGTCGGCCTAGTGGCGGCCGATAAGTGCCTCTCGGCCACGTGGCGGCCGACTACTGGCCAGGCCACGTCGATAGCCCAGTCGGCCCTGCCTGTCGGCCCTGGCGTAGCCGATAAGGCTATCGGCCTGGGGGAGGCCGACTAGTGGCGAGCCAGCCGACGCAGCCCCTCCTCCTCTCTTCCTCCTTCCTCCTTTCTTCCTCCTTCATCTTTCTTCCTTCTCCTTTCTACCTTATCTCCTTTCTTTCTTTCTCCTCCTACCTTCTCCCCCCACCCAAAAAATCTGCCATTTCCACTTTTTGAACTGTACATTTGTTGTGTAAGGAGGAGGGCGTCCGAACTATCCTTCTCACTCGCGATGGGCTAGTTTGTGGTGCTTGTTTTGAGGCTATTTTTGGTGGTGGTGGTGGAGGTGGAGGTGGAGGTTGTAGTGGTGGTGGTGGTGGTGGTGGCGTGGGTGTAGTTGGTTGTTTTGGTGGAGTTGGAGGTGGTGGTGTGGGATTAATCTCGGTGTTCATCAAGAGTCGTTCGTCGTTCATCGTTTCTGCGCACGCTTCAAGGGTAAAATATTTTTGTTTTTAAAATAGTTTTAGGTGCTCCGGTAGATTAGTATAAATTTAGTTGTTTAACTGGTTGTAGGTTCTCCGGTAGATTAATATAAATTTAGTTGTTTAACTGGTTTTAGGTGCTCCGGTAGATTAGTATAAATTTAGTTGTTTAACTAGTTTTAGGTGCTCTGGTAGATTAGTATAAATTTAGTTGTTTAACTAGTTTTAGGTGCTCCGGTAGATTAATATAAATTAAGTTTAGTAAATGAAGTAGTTTAAATTTTTTAGGTTCTCCGATAGATTTGGAAAATATATTTCGGTTTGTCGTTCTTCTAGTTTTTTTCCTTGTTGAATAATATGTTAGGTCAGCAGAGATGTCTGATTTAGTGACGTTATGTTTGCACTATGGTCGTGGTACCGTTCAAACAAATGAGATGGGAGCTGATCTTAGTGAATTACAGTACACAAAGGTGCAGGTGTCCTCCCCTAAAACATGGTGTGTTACTCAGTTGACAGAATGGCTTGCGCGATGTTTAGGGTTCAATACTGAAACACACACCGTCGGTGTTCATGCATTATGGACCCGGTCCACTGGTAATATTTTCTGGTATATGAAGCATATAGAGCGGGACGACCAGTGGGTGCGCTTGTTACAATCTTGCGAGCGTAGGGGATGTCATCATGTGGCCTTACTTCTCCCCGTGCTAAAGCCGGTTACTGAACCTGAAGTGGAACGTAGATCTGAATATGGTGAGAGCAGTGTAGGGATGCATGATTCACAGTCAATTCATGCGTCCCATGCTGGGGATGATTTTTACGAAGCAGGCGAGAGTAGTCAGGCAGAAGGGGGAGATGCAGATGATTATCTCAGCGGTGAGGCGGATGCCGACGAGATAGATGGGCACATGCAAAACGAGATGCATGAAGAAGATATAGCGGGTGATATTTCCGATGAATCCGCCGAATCAGATGGAGAAGAGCACGCACATGAAGTGCCTATTCCTGCATCATGGAATCAGGACTTCTCATCTGCAATGTTGGTGAACGACGGCCATGATTCTGCCTGGCAGTGTCACCAGAACAACATTGCAACAGGTGCCCTCTACCCGAACAAACAAGCTCTGAAGGATGCCATCCTTAATTGGGCAATGTCCACTCAAATGGTATTTGTAGCTCAAGTATCTTGTCCGGATAAGTTGACAATGGTTTGTAGAAATCAGGGTTGTCCCGCAAGGGTGCATGGATATCTCCCTAAGTACGACACAAGCTGGGTCATAAGTGACTTAGTTAGTCATAATTGTGTTATTCCATGCATCCCTCAAGATCATCCCAACCTTACTTCCACTGTGATAGCACGCTTGCTTTACAGCGAGATTGTGGAGTGCAAGGCGATGGAAGTGAAGGCTATCCAGAAAAAAGTCTTCGTCAGGTTAAAGTACAACATATCATATGGCAAGGCTTGGAGGGCTAAGCAGAAGGCACTGGAGACCAGATTTGGTTCATATTTTGATGCATATGACTCTGTTGTTCGGCTCGTGCAGACACTGCAGAACCGGAATCCTGGCACGTATGTTGACATCCAAGAGTTGTACCTGCCAGAGTTCCCAACGTTAGGGTGTTGCATCGGATGTTCTTCTCTTTCGGTGCCTGCATTGAAGCTTTCAGACATTGTCGACCGGTGATATGTGTTGATGGCACATTTCTCACTGGCAAGTACAAGGGTCAGATCCTCACAGCCATAGGTCAAGATGGGCAAAATCAAGTCGTCCCACTTGCATTTGCTTTTGTGGAGAGCGAGAACATCGAGAGTTGGACATGGTTCTTCAGGCAGTTGAAAATAGCTGTTGTGCAAGATAAGCGGAATGTGTGCATCCTTCATGATAGGCATGCAGGTATACTCACCGCGATCAAGACATTGTCAAACCCTGCTCCCGGTGAACAAACTCCTTGGCAGGACATTCAGAGTCGTTGGTGCATGCGCCATCTAGGGGCAAATTTCTTCTCGCAATTTAGAAATAAGAACCTCATGAATCTATTCAAGAAACTCTGCAAGCAGAACCAACAATGGAAATATGAGCTGATACGTAACAGACTAAATGTTTGCACATAGAGACATGTTAGGGACTGGAGAGTTGCAAGAGATGCTGCTGTCACGGCACATGTTGATGCAGTAGGTGCACCATTAGCAACTGGAGCTGCTACCGTGGAGGAAGAGTCGGTTGGGCTTTGTGACTTGTCAGGATTTGACCCTCCTGGTACAAGGAGAAGGCTAGCGAGGACGATTAAAACCTTCGATCAGTGGATAGAGCATGAGCCATTGGAGAGGTGTTCTCTCTTGCATGACACACATGGAGCCAGGTACAGTGTCATGACTACCAACCTCGCTGAAACATATAATTTTGTCCTAAGAGGAAACAGAGCTTTGCCACTTACAGCGATCGTTGAGGGCATTTTCTATGGCACAGTGAAGTATTTTAGGGAAAGACGTCAAATTGCTGTGGAGCATATGACAAACAATCCAAACACACGTTACTGTGAAAGGGTTATGAAGTACATGGATGAAAAGATGAAGAAATCTCGGTCACACAGTGTTGTCGCCATTGGAAATCTAGAGCGAAGGTTTGAGGTTCGCTTAGCTAACAACAAATTCGGATGTGCAAATGAGATGAGAACACACGAGGTGAAAATTGGAAATGAATTGTGGCCAACGTGCGAATGCACATGCAACAAACCAAAGTTGCTTCACCTACCTTGCTCGCATGTACTTGCTGCTTGCGGGCTCATAGGTCTTGACGCAATCTCTTTTGTGTCTCCATATTTTCTGAAAGAGGCTCTCCTCAATACCTGGACATGTGAGTTGATGGGTTTCCGATCAATGGGTAACTTCAACACTGTTGAGCCTGCTCAAAGGCGATAATTCCACATCCTGCGCATATGCGTACAAGTAGAGGGAGGCGGCAGAGTCAGCGCATCCGGAATGACATGGATGAATCTGAGGCTGGCGGGCGCACCGTGCAATGCATTCTATGTAATGAATTTGGGCATAGGGATCCTGATTGTCCCACCTTCGTCACTGCAAGGGGCACTAGGCGTGGACGAGGCAGCCGAGGAAGAAGAGGAGGAAGAGGGAGGGCAAGAGGAGGAGGAAGAGTTTAAAATTTGTACTATCACTATGTTTTAATTTTGGACTAGCACTATGTTTTAAGTTTGTACTATCACTATGTTTTAAGTTTGTACGAGCACTATGTTTTAAGTTTGTACTATCACTATGTTTTAAGTTTGTACGAGCACTATGTTTTAAGTTTGTACTTTCACTACGTTTTAATTTTGTACTAGGTGTTGCACTAGGTTTTGTATTGTATAGCAATGCAGGGAATGTATCTTCTTAATCCGGACCTTGATAGTAAGCATCGTGCTTCGCTATTAACTAAGCAGAAGCTCGTACCACTAGTCACTCGTACTTCTAAGGTGGACTGGAGTATACATCCGCTGTGGGTTGAAAGGTAAAAATGTTTTTATTTTAAACTTTAATCATTGTATTAAATATGCATTGTAAGTAACATAAATTTTATGATTGGTGGATATGCAGACTCAAATGGGCCGGGCTTTTACCGTTCGCACGTCTAGTTGAGGCCACTGAGACTTCGCGGCACCTTAGCATTGACTCTTCTTTGCTCACTTGCTTAGTGGACCGATGGAGGTCTGAGACCCACACTTTCCACTTCAGATGGGGTGAGATGGCTCCTACTCTGGAAGATGTCTCAATGTTGCTCGGACTTCCGTTGGCGGGAAATGCGATAGGACCGTTGGAGGACACGCCAGATTGGCAACAAACTTTGGCAGCACGTTTCTTCAATATATATGATGGGGCTCCAATATTGGCGTCAGAGGCACACGGACCTAAGTATGACTGGTTACAACATTTCAGGGTTAGTTCCTACCTCGCATATCTATCAAAGGTAAATGTTTCAAGTTGCAATATTTCCAGGTTATTCACAAGTCCCTTTGTCCTTACATGATTGCAGATCGAGAGATTTCCAGGTTATTCACAAGTCCCTTTGAGTGCTATACAGATTACTCGTAGCCTGGAGGCGTACCTATTGTGGCTTCTCGGGAAGGTGATGTTCACAGAGAACCATGTCACTACTTTGAGTGCGCTTTACATCCCCATTGCACTGGAAATCGCGACTGCTGAGTCAGCTGAACAGATCACACCGAGGAGTTGGGGATCTGCGGTATTAGCTGCTACCTACCGAGGTATGTGCAACGGTTGTTAGCTTTCCACGGCCAAGTCGGCCATTCTTGGTTGCCCGCTGTTTTTACAACTGTGGTCCTGGGAGAGGTTCTCTATTGGACGACCAAACATAGATGTGGACCACAGTTATCATGTGGGCAACATACTTGATGGTGATGACATCGACTTGCCAACTTTCGGCTTGTGTTGGATGCGTCGCAAGGTATGTCCCCTGGTATAATGTTATCCACCTTCTTAGTTTACACTATTGTTGAAACTAACTTATGTCTTGCGTAGAGACAGTATGCTAGTGAACAGACTAGGCGAGCCTACACTGCACTAAATGAGCAGTTTGATACGTACACGGGAGTTATTTGGCAACCGTACACGAAAGCAGCCAGAATTTCTAGATATCCCGGTGGTATTTCTGTGCTATGCACGAGAGATCGGGGTTACTGGATGACGAAATCGAAGATTATCTTCGATGTCTTTGTTGAGGAGATGGCGCAGCAGCGCATTATGAGACAATTCGGTCTTCGGCAGTTGGCTCCTCCGCCCAACACAGAGAACCTGCTGTCAGTAGTAGTCCACAGGTATGCTATACTAACTATATATTACATTTTGTTTCTCTATGGCCTATGGTTAAACATCATCATAAATTACAGGATGACAAGGAAGGGAACCAATAGGACACGGGCTTAGTGGCTACAAAGGCTTGAAGAGTACGTTTTAGAATGGGAAACTGCCACTGAACGTAGGTGGCATCAACAAGAAGCATTTGATCTCACTGAATACAATGCATATTTTGAGGGGGTACATGAGAGGAACACGATTACGCATTGTTCAACACTCCAATACAGATGAGATTCCGGACCCGCATACGTCTGATACGTACCCGGCGTATGATACTTCTGGCTCCAGGCAGTATGCGGTAATATTTATTCTCTTTACTTATGTTTTAACTATGTTAATAGTTGTTGTTACTTGCTTCATCATCGGTACTTATTATTCTTAATGACAATTTCAGGGTGAGTTGGCATACAGTCTTCATACTGACGTGATGAACTTTGATCGACAATTGTCATCTGCACCTCTTATGGTACCTCGGTCTCAGATTCAACCATGGCTCAAGAGGCTCGAGCAGAGGATAAGAGATATCTATAAAGCTATCACGTGTACGCGCACTTCGGATGTTGTGCATCACTATCCGCAGCCTACGCCGGTGCCGCGTCCCTCCGTGCATCGACATCAGCCACGTCCATGTCTACAAGGAGTGGAACCGACGCCACATCCACCCCCACCTGACCAGCCTGGCAGTTCAGCGTGGCATCAGCCACAGCACCACGCTTCGTCATCGAGCTTCATGTTTCAGCCAACTCCGCAACATCACAATCCTACTCCTGGTTTCATGTTTCATCCACATCTAACAGGTATGGTCCCTCCTGCATATCATGATGTGTCGGTGTCCGGATCCGGGTTAGGGAGTGAACCAGATGAGCCACCATCGCAGCAAAACATGTGGTTGGACATGTTTTCGACTCCTCCACCGTGGCCCACATAGGATACACAGTATGACCAGGGTGGATCTGAGATTCCTCTCATAACATTAGGCCCCCCCCACAGGTGGGGATGGAGCACACCCCCCACAACCCCATAGCGCCAACCGAGACGTCGTGAGTGAAGCAAACTCTTTGCCCTGCTATGTATCACTTCAGACTTATGTGTATTTTATGTATGAGACTTATGTGTATTTTATGTATGAGACTTATGTGTATTTTATCTATGAGACTTATGTGTATTTTATTTATGAGACATATTACTATCTATTTCTATGCTCAGTTGGTTCATCGTGGATAACACATATACTACCAATAACTTGAGACTACAAACAAACTAAGATTCCGGAGATACATAAAATAAGATACATGAAATAAGATACATAAAATAAGATACATTAAGATGCAGAGTTCATACAAGAACTACATAAAGTCGTCGCCATCTTTCGATGATGTAGAGCTCTGGCCCTTCGACGAAGCGGTATTCTTGGCACTCATTGATGCTGCCCTCTTGTCCTTGCTACTCGGCATGAAGATATCCTCTTCGTCCTCGCTATCGTCAATCCATAAAAAGGGATGTTTTACTCCACCTCCACCGCGTATGTGCTGCCCTTTCTTCTTCCACCTTTCATTCAACCGCAGAAGTTCCTTCCGAATCTCCTCATATGTCCTTGCAGGCCACCCCTTCCTAGCTAATGCATGAGCAACCTCATTCAGTAGCGTGTCACTACTGATGAGTTCGTCCCATGAAACTATTCTATTGTCTATCTTGAAATTGCTAGCCAAGCGTAGAAGACACTCCGACATACCACTGTGAAAACTACGATCGAAAGGATAATGAGACATATTGAGCACACTCCTTACCAACCTTGCTGTCGAGAGGGTTTTATAGGTGCCGAAGAGCGGGAAATAAATGGCGGGAAAGCGAGGCGGGAACAAAATGGCGGGAAAGCTAGGCGGGAACAAAATGGCGGGAAAGCAAGGCGGGAACAAAAATGCTCAGTTGGTTCTTCGTGGATAACACATATACTACCAATAACTTGAGATTACACACAAACTAAGATAGACCTTGCCGGAATTAAATACAACTTGCTGAAATTAAGATACAACGTGCTGACACAACTTGCTGAAATTAAGATACAACTTGCTGAAATTATAATAAATCTACTGAGTCCAGTGTGGATATTTCCCTTTTCCATCACCGGCTTCCTCTGCTGCTTTGGCCGCACGAGCCCTTTCTCTCTTTCTCTCCCTCTCAGCTTCACGGGCTTGTTCCCGCTGTCTGTAAACCTCCTCCAACCGAAGTTTCTCTTCTTAGTTCTTCCTTATCATCTCATCAATAAAAGTCCTCTCCTCCACACAGTAATCTTCCCACTCTTTCTTCTGCTCTGCTTTCTCCTCTGTTTCAGCCTTCACGCGACGCTCTTCCAAGTCCAAGCTAGCTCATGCACGACGACCTCTTTCATGAATCTCGGTCACCGCCCAGTCCGGCATTTCCGTGTCAATCCAACGATAGTACATGCAGAGAGGAGGAGGAGACTACAAAAAAAAATATATATCAAGTAAACAATAATATCAACAACATATTTACTCTGGATAACTTGAGCATAACGGAGGCCTGAGGTATGCAGAAATAGATTCGGGCGGATCAGATTCATAATTGGCGCACATGAAAAACTTCATGCCCAACCAATCTGAAAAATCCATCAGCTCCTTCACCTTGCAGAGATCACCGCACCAACATCGAACTGCTTCCACACCCCGAGGCAAACTCGCACTCTGCATTTTCTTAGGCCTAATGCTCTGATCCGAGCAAGGCAAACTCATATTCACTGGATGATGGAGGATGGAAGGCAGTGCTAGTGTTCTCAAGTGAGGCTGGATGATGGAGGAAGGCAGTCCAATGCCTCGTTTTATAGACTTAGATGACCAGGACTATAGCGGGAAAAAGAGGAGGGAAATGAGGCGGGAAAGATTTGGCGGGAAATAAGAGGGTAAATAGTTGGCGGGAAACGAAACGGGCAAAATTTGGCGGGAAAGGTGGTGCGAAAAATTAGGCGGGAATGGAGACGTGGAAATATTTACGGCAACGGAGTAGGCAAAATAGCTAACGTTCAAAATACACATAAGTTTCTTACATAAAATATCATCGCGAGTGAGACGGATAGTTTGGATGCCCTCCTCCTTACACAACATAAAATATCATCACGAGTGAGACGTTCAAAACAGTTGATGTAAGCTAGTCCTTTCATCCTCTAAAAACAGTTCGTGGGTGTAGCATTGCTCTAAGCAATATGAGAAAGACAATAGTGACAGATTTAGTTTTACGAAATTTAATCTTTTTTTGCGAATGTTCAAAATCTAGTTGTTATCTGTTCAAGAAGTAGGAAATTGTAATTTTAGTTCCATGTGTCTATTGTTATTTATCCAAGAAAAGGAGTACATCATTTTAGTACCCTTTTTTCATTGTTTGAATTCTTCTTAGAATTAATAGAATGATTATTCCAAAGAGGAAAAAAGATGCCACTTCCCTCCAAAACAGCAAAAATAAATAAGGGGAGAAATAAGGAGAAGAAATAGAGGAGGGAGAAGAAATAGAGAAAGGAGGGAGAGGGGGGGAAGGGGCTGGCGCTGCCACTACTCGGCCACGACCAGGCCGAATGGCCTATCGGCTTCCCCAAGGCCGAGTGGCAGTGGCCGGCCACTAATCGTCCACGTGGAAGCCGAGAGCTCCCTGTCGTCTATGGCAAGGCCGAGAGCACCCTGTCGGCTATGGCGAGGCCGAGAGCTCCCAGTCGGCCACAGGGTGGCCGAGGCAGGTATATTTCTCAAATTTTTTGATTTGGTGCATTATTTTTCAAAAATAATTAAAAAAATGCAATATTTAAAAAAAAATCGCAAAAAGCTTTAGCCTGAAAAGCTGGAACCCAAAGGGGAGAAATGTGTCTTCATAGGATAGCCAAAAGAGACAGTTGGGTATACCTTCTATCTCAGATCCGAAGGCAAATTGTTTGTCGCTAAAAATGGAAATTTTCTTGAGAAAGAGTTTCTCTCGAAAGAATTGAGTGGGAGGAAGATAGAACTTGATGAGGTTGTAGAACCTTTACTTCAACCAGAGAGTAGCGCAGTGCAGAAAGATGTTTCTATGGAGCCTACATTAGTTGAAGAGGAAGCTGGTGATGATGATCATTTAGTTTCATATCAAGTTTCTATCGAACCTCGTAGGTCGACAAGGGCACGTACTGCTCCTGAGTGGTACGGTAATCTAGTCTTATGAGTCATGTTGTTAGACAACGATGAACCTACAAACTATGGAGAAGCGATGGTGGGGCCGTATTCCAACAAATGGTTAGAGGCCATGAAATCCGAGATAGGATCCATGTATGAAAACAAAGTATGGACTTTGTAAGTATTACCTGAAGGGCGAAAGGCCATTCAGAATAAATGGATATTTAAGAAGAAGACGGACGTGGATGGTAATATCACCGTCTATAAAGCTTGACTTATGGCGAAGGTGTTTTCACAAGTTCAAGGAGTTGAATACGATGAGACTTTAACACCCGTAGCGATGCTTAAGTCCGTCAGAATCATGTTATCAATAGTTGCATTTTTTATATGAAAATTGGCACATGGATGGCAGAACAACGTTCCTTAACGCTTTCCTTAAGGAATAGTTGTATATGATGCAACCGGAAGGTTTTGTCGATCGAGATAATGTTGGCAAAGTATGCAAACTCCAACGATCCATTTATGGACTAGTGCAAGCATCTCGGAGTTGGAATCAATGCTTTGATTAGGTGATCAAGGCGTTTGGGTTTATACAAGTTTAAGGAGAAGCTTGTATTTACAAGAAAGTGAGTGGGAGCTCCATATCGTTTCTAGTATTATATGTGGATGACATATTGCTGATTGGAAACAATATAGAACTTTTGGGAAGTGTAAAGGATCATTTGAATAAGAGTTTTTCAATGAAGGACCTAGGTGAAGTTGCTTACATATTAGGCACCAAGATATATAGTGATAGATCAAGACGCTTAATAGGACTTCCACAAAGCACACACCTTGACAAAGTTTTGAAGAAGTTCAAAATGGAACAGTCCAAGTAAGGGTTCTTGCTTGTGTTGCAAGGTGTGAAGTTGAGTAAGACTCAATGCCTAGTGACCGCAGAAGATAGAGAAAATATGAATGTCGTCCCCTATGCTTCAGCCATAGGCTCTATCATGTATGCAATGCTATGCACAAGACCTAATGTCAGCCTTGCCATAAGTATGCCAGGAAGATTTCAAAGTAATCCAGGAATGGAACACTGGATAGCGGTCAAGAATATTCCGAAGTACCTGAAAAGTACTAAGGAAATGTTTCTCGTATATGAGGTGATAAAGAGCTCGTCGTAAAGGTTTACGTCGATGCAAGCTTTGACACTGATCCCGATGACTCTAATTATCAAACCAGATACGTATTCATTCTCAATGGGGGTGCAGTAAGCTGGTGCAGTTCCAAGCAGATCGTGTTAGCCAATTCTACATGCGAAGCAGAGTACATAGCTGCCTCACACGCGGCTAAAGAAGGTGTCTGGATGAAGGAGTTCATGACAGATCTCATAGTTGTGCCAAGTGCACTGGATCCAGTGACTCTATTATGTGACAACAGTGGTGCCATTGCTCTAGCCAAGGAGCCAAGGTTTCACAAGAGGACCAGACATATAAAGCAACACTTCAATTTCATCCACAATTGCATCAAGGAGGAAGACATAAGTATTTGTAAAGTGCACGCGGATCTGAATGTTGTAGACCCGTTGACTAAGCCTCTTCCACGAGCGAAACATGATCAACACCAAAACTGTATGGGTGTTAGATTCATTACAATGTAAATCACATAGTGATGTGAGCTAGATTATTGACTCTAGTGCAGGTGGGAGACTGTTGGAAATATGCCCTAGAGGCAATAATAAAATAGTTATTGTTATATTTCCTTGTTCAAGATAATCATTTATTATCCATGCTAGAATCGTATTGATTGGAAACTCAAATACATGTGTGGATACATAGACAACACACTGTCCCTAGTAAGCCTCTAATAGACTAGCTCGTTGATCAAAGATGGTCAAGATTTCCTTGCTATAGACAAGAGTTTTCATTTAATAACGAGATCACATCATTAGGAGAATGATGTGATGGACAAGACCCAAACTCAGAACATAACATGTGATCGTGTCAGTTTATTGCTACTGTTTTTCTGCATGTCAAGTATTTGTTCCTATGACCATGATATCATGTAACTCACTGATACCAGAGGAGTACCTTGTGTGTATCAAACATCACAACATTATTGGGTGACTATAAAGGTGCTCTACAGGTATTTTTGAGGGTGTCCATAGTTGCCATGGATCAAGACTCGGATTTGTCACTCCGTGTGACAGAGAGGTATCTCAGGGCCCACTCGATAATACTACTCCCTCCGTCCTAAAATAAGTGTCTTAAGCTTAGTACAACTTTATACTAGAGCTTGTACAAATTTGAGACAGTTATTTTGGGACAGAGGGAGTACATCACAACAATCTTGCAAGCGATATGACTAAAGAGTTAGTCACGAGATCTTGTATAACGAAACGAATAAAGAGATTTTCCAGTAACGAGATTGAACTATGTATAGAGATACAAACGACCGAATCTCGGTCAAGTAACATACCGATGGACAAAGGTGACAACATACAGCATTAACTGAATACTTAACATAAAGGTTTAACCGATATAGATCTTCGTAGAATATGTAGGAGCCAATATAGGCATCCAGGTCCCATTATTGGTTATGACTGGAGAGTGTGTCGATCATGTCTACATAGTTCTCGAACCCGCAGGGTCTGCACACTTAAGGTTCGGTGACAATTCAATATAGTTGTGTTATATATGTTGATGAACGAATGTTGTTCGGAGTCCCGGATGAGATCTCGGACATCACTAGGAGTTCCAAAATGGTCTGGAGACAAAGATTGATATATAGGAATGAGGTATTCGGGTTCCGGAAGGATTTTGGGCATTACGAGTAAAATACCGGGAGTGACGAATAGGTTTCGGGGGTTTTACCCGGAGGGCCACCCACCCGGGGAAGACCACATAGGCCAGAGAGGTGGAACAACAACCCCTGGGGGGCTCGGCGGCCAGCCCCATGGGCCCATGCGCCGAATAGAGGAGGTGGGGAGGAATCCTACTACGAGGAGGACTCCTCCTCAAGCAAACCGAATTGGAGGAGGACTCCTCCCCTCTTGGGAACCGTCAGCCAACCCTAGGGTTTTTCCCTAGGGCGCCACCCCCTCCCTCCCTCCTATATATATTGGAGAGGAGAGGCAGCAGCCGCATGAGAAGCCACGGCGCAGCAACCTCTTCCACCACTAGTTTGTTCCACCTCGTAGATAGATTCTGCAGCGTACAATGTAGCCCTGCCGGATCAGCTCCTCCAACATCACCGCCACACCGTCGTGCTGTCAGAGAACTCATCTACTTCTTCGCCCCTCTTGCTGGATCAAGAAAGTGGAGATCTTTATCGAGTTGTGTGTGTGCTGAACGCGGAGGTGTCGTCCGTTCGGCACTAGATCGTGATTGGATCGCGAGACGGCTTGCAATTTGGATCGTGAAGACGTTCGACCGCATTTCTTAACACTTCCTGCTTAGCAATCTACAAGGGTATGCGGGTCCGGTTTCTCCTCTCATAGATGGTCATTGATACGTCTCCAACGTATCTATTATTTTTGATGGTCTCATGCTATTATCTTGTCAAACTTTGGATGTTTTGTATGCCTTTTATATATTTTTTGGGACTAACTTATTAACTCGGTGCCAAGTGTCAGTTCCTGTTTTTTCCATGTTTTTGACCCCTTCCAGAGGAGGATTTTGAATAGAGTCCAAACGAAATGAAACTGCCAAAAAGATTTTTTCCGAAACAGAAAAAGATCGGGAAGCCGGAGAATCAGGGCAGGGGCCTGCAGGGACCCCACAAGCCCTCATGGTGCGGCCAGGGGGGCCCGCGCCACCCTGGCTTGTGGGCTCCCTGGGCCACCTCTGCCCTAGGTTTTGCACCTATATATTCCCTAAAATCCTAGAAAAAATCAGGAGATCATCGAAAGTACTTTTCCGACGCCACAAGCTTCTGTCCCCGCAAGATCCCATCCGGGGCACGTTTTGGTGCCCTGCCGGAGGTGGGATTCGGACACGGAGGGCTTCTTCATCAACACCATGACCTCTCCAATGATGCGTGAGTAGTTCACCATAGACCTACGGGTCCATAGCTAGTAGCTAGATGGCTTCTTCTCTCTCTTGGATCTTCAATACAAAGTTCTCCATGATCTTCATGGATTTCTATCCGATGTAATCTTCTTTTGCAGTGTGTTTGTCGAGATCCGATGAATTGTGGATTTATGATCAGATTATCTATGAATCTTATTTGAGTTTCTTCTAATCTCTCTTATGCATGATTTCATATCCTTGTAATTCTCTTCGAGTTATGATTCTTGCGATGGGAGAAATGCTTGGTTTTGGGTTCATACCATGCGGTGACCTCACCAAGTGACAGAAGGGGTAGCGAGGCACGCATTGTGTTGTTGCCATCAATGGTAAAAAGATGGGGTTTTCATCATTGGTTTGAGATTATCCTTCTACATCATGTCCTCTTGCTTAAGGCATTACTCTATTCGTCATGAACTCAATACACTAGATGCATGCTGGATAGCGGTCGATGTGTGGAGTAATAGTAGTAGATGCAGAAAGTATCGGTCTACTTGTTTCGGACATGATGCCTATATGTATGATCATTGGCTTAGATATCGTCATGACTTTGCACGGTTCTATCAATTGCTCGATAGTAATTTGTTCTCCCACCGTAATACTTGCTGTTTTGAGAGAAGCCCCTAGTGAACACTATGGCCCCCGGGTCTACTCCACACCATATTTTCAGCCTTACACTTTTTACTTCGTTGGACTTTCCGCCTTCAGATCTCACTTTGCAATCAATCTTGAAGGGATTGACAACCCCTTTAAAGCGTTGGGTGCAAGCTCTTTTGTGTTTGCGTAGGTACTCTGGACTTGACGAGATTCTCCTACTGGATTGATACCTTGGTTCTCAAATTGAGGGAAATACTTACTGCTCCTGTGCTGCATCACCCTTTCCTTTTCAAGGGAAAAACCAACGCAAGCCCAGTCTCCGTCAACGTGTCAATTTCTGGTGCTGTTGTCTATTGCTGTAGCAGAAGAATTTCTGGCGCCGTTGCCGGGGAGGATCAAGTCAAGAACTCATCCAAGTAAGTGTCGCAAACTCATCTCTTGCATTTACTTTGTTTGCGAGTTGCCTCTCGTTTTCCTCTCCCCCACTTCACCAATTTGCCTTTTTCGTTTGCCTTTTTTCGTTTGCCTTTTCCTCTTGCTTGCTTTCTGTTTGCTTGTGTTGTCATGTGCCTCCAATATGCTTGCATCTTCGCTTCCTGAAAATCTAGTGGTATGGATCCTCATCCACTTGCTAATCTCTTTAAGAGATCCAATTATGTTGATCCAATTGCTAGTGAGTTGAGTGCACTTGACTATCTTTATGGAGTTTTTCTTGAGATGTGTGAATCTAAAAATTGTGAGGAAGAAATTTATGAAGTGATTCACGAGGGCTCCTTGGATGAAAAGCATGATTGCAATGGTTTCACTATAAATTCTATTAGTGACAATCATGCTAAAAAATATTCAAAACCCTAAGCTTGGGGATGCTAGTTTTGCTATGTCCACTACTTGTTGCAATGATCATGAGTGGGTCGATGATTTTTCTTATGATCTTGAAAATTTGTTTAAGCCTCATGATGAATATGATATTTGCAATATTATTGAAAGTGGGTTTGGAGAAGTCATGACTTTAGTTGATGATAATCCCACTATTTTTGAAGAGCGTCAATTTTGCATGCATGTGGATCATGAAAAGAATATCCTATGTGATCGTTACATTGTTGAATTCGAATATGATCCCACATCTAATTATTATGAGATAGGAAAATATGGTGGTAGAAACTTTCATATCACTAAATCACCTCTCGTTATGTTGAGATTGCTATTGTCTCTTTCTTCTTCCTTGCATATGGTAACTATTGGTTGTCTTGACAATCTGTTTTCCTATAAAATGCCTATGCATAGGAAGTATATTAGACTTAGATGTGATTTTCGCATGCTTTATGATGCTCTCGTTGTGCTTCAATTCTTGTCTTTTGTGTGAGCATCATTGAATTATCAATGCCTAGCTAAGGGCGTTAAACAATAGCGCTTGTTGGGAGGCAACCCAATGAATTTATCTTTTTATTTCTATTTTGTTTCTTCCACACCATCATAATTCTGTTGTGATTGTGTTTTTTTGTTTCTTTTTTGTGTTTGAGCCAAGCAAAACCTTTATGACTAGTCTTGGTAATGGTTGTTTGATCCTGCTGGAAAAAGACAGAAACTTTTCGCTCACGAGATAATTTTTCATTTTTATTCAGAAAGAGCTTTTGAGTTGATTATTTTTTCTGCTGGTTGATATGCCTTTTGCCCAGGCACTCGTAATTTTTCAGAATTTTTGAGGTACCAGAAGTTTATGAAGTATACAAATTGCTACAGACTGGTCTGTTTTTGACAGATTCTGTTTTTGTTGAGTTGGTTGCTTGTTTTGATGAAACTATGGTTAGTATCGGGGGGGTACTAGCCATGGAAAAGTGAGAATACAGTGGCCCAACACCAATATAGATAGAATTCAAGTTTTCTACAGTACCAAAAGAGGTGGTAGTTTGTTTTCTTGTGCTAATGTTATCACGAGTTTGTGTTTAAGTTTTGTGTTGTGAAGTTTTCAAGTTTTGGGTGATGTTCTCATGGACAAAGAGATAAGGAGTGGAAAGAGATCAAGCTTGGGGATACCCAAGGCATCCCGAGACAAATCAAGGACACCAAAAAGCCTAAGCTTGGGGATGCCTCGGGAAGGCATCCCCTCTTTCGTCTTCAATCCATCGGTAACATTACTTGGAGCTATATTTTTATTCACCACGTGATATGTGTTTTGCTTGGAGCATCTTGTATCGTAGGAGTCTTTTATTTTTGTTGTGTCACAATCATCCTTTCTGCACACCCTTTTGAGAGAGAGAGACATGCACTCATCATGATTTTGCTAGAATGCTCATAGTGCTTCACTTATATCTTTTGAGCTAGATAATTTTGCTCTATGTGTTTCACTTATATCTTTTAGAGCACGGCGGTGCGTGACTTGGTAGTTGGCTTATGCTATGAAAGTAGTCCCAAAGGTGATAGGTACACAAATAGGATGCAAAAACCTCCATCTTCATGTGCATTGAGTAGAAAGATAAGTCTTGATTCTTCTCAATTAGTTTTGAGACGTGGATTCGGTAATATTAAGAGTTATGTTAGTAGGGTGTTGTGAATCTAGAAATACTTGTGTTGAAGTTAGTGATTCCCGTAGCATGCATGTATGGTGAAGTTCTATGTTAGGAAGTCGGAGCATAATCGATCTATTGATTATCATCCTTTGTGTTGAGGTCGGGATCATGCGATGGTTAACACCTACCAACCCTTCCCCTAGGAGTATGCGTTTAGCACTTTGTTTCGATTACTAATAAAAAATTTCACAACAAGTATGTGAGTTCTTCATGACTAATGTGAGTCCATGGTATAGATGCACTTTCACTTTCCACCATTGCTATCCTCTCTAGTGTCGCGCAACTTCCGCCGGTACACAAACCCACTATATGCCTTCCTCAAAACAGCCAGCATACCTAACTACTATGGCATTTTTATAGCCATTCTGAGATATATTGCCATGCAAATCCCACCGTTCCGTCTCATGACTTGTGCCGTCACTCTCATATTGCCCTTGCATGATCGTAAGATAGCTAGCGAGATGTTTCAACGTCATACGCCAAGCTAGATCGTTGCACATCCCGGTACACTGCCGGAGGCATTTCCTATAGAGTCATTTCTAAGCTTTGAGCTGTGAGTAAATAAAAGTGCGATGATCATCATTATTAGAGCATTATCCCATGTGAGGAATAAAAAAAAGAGGCCAAAGTGCCAAATAAAAAAAGTGGAGTAAAGAGAAAAAAGAGGCCCAAGAGCCCAAATAAAAAAAAGAGAAGAGAGAAAAGAGAGAAGGGACAATGCTACTATCTTTTTCCACACTTGTGCTTCGTAATAGAACCATGTTCTTCATGTTTGAGAGCCTCTTGTTTTGTCACCACCATATGCTAGTGGGAATCTTCATTATATAACTTGGCTTGTATATTCCAATGATGGGCTTCCTCAAAATTGCCCTAGGTCTTCGTGAGCAAGCAAGTTGGATGCACACCCACTAGTTCTACTTTTGAGTTTTCACATACTTATAGCTCTAGTGCATCCCTTGTATGGCAATCCCTACTCATTCACATTGATATCTATTAATGGGCATCTCCATAGCCTTTTGATACGCTGAGTCAATGTGACCATCTCCTCCTTTTTGTCTCACAACCACCACCACACTCTATTCCACCTATAGTGCTATATCCATGGCTCACGCTCATGTATTGCGTGATAGTTATAAAAAGTTTGAGAAAGTAAGAGTGCGAAAACAATTACTTGGCCAATACCGGGGTTGTGCATGATTTACATTAGTTGTGTGAGGATGATGGAGCATAGCCAGACTATACGATTTTGTAGGGATAACTTTCTTTGGCCTTGTTATTTTGAAAGTTCATGATTACCTTGCTAGTTTGGTTGAAGTATTATTATTTTCATGTCAATAGAAAACTATTGTTTTGAATCTTACGGATCTGAACATTCATGTCACGTGAAAGAAGTTGCAAAGGACAACTATGCTAGGTAGCATTCCACATCAAAAATTCAGTCTTTATCACTTCCCTACTCGAGGACGGGCAGGAGTTAAGCTTGAGGATGCTTGATACGTCTCCAACGAATCTAGAATTTTTGATGGTTTCATGCTATTATCTTGTCAAACTTTGGTTGTTTTGTATGCCTTTTATATATTTTTTGGGACTAACTTATTAACTCAGTGCCAAGTGCCAGTTCCTGTTTTTCCATGTTTTTGACCCCTTTCAGAGGGGATTTTGAATGGAGTCCAAACGGAATGAAACTACCAAAAAGATTTTTTCCGAAACAGAAAAAGATTGGGAAGCCGGAGAATCAGGGCAGGGGGCCTGCAGGGACCCCACAAACCCTCATGGCGCGGCCAGGGGGCCCGAGCCACCCTGGATTGTGGGCTCCCTAGGCCACCTCTGAACTAGGTTTTGCGCCTATATATTCACTAAAATCCCAGAAAAAATCAGGAGATCATCGAAAGTACTTTTCCGCCGCCGCAAGCTTCTCTCTCCGCAAGATCCCATCTGGGGCACGTTCTGGTGCCCTGCCGGAGGGGGGATTCGGACACGGAGGTCTTCTTCATCAACACCATGACCTCTCCGATGATGCGTGAGTAGTTCACCATAGATCTACGGGTCCATAACTAGTAGCTAGATGGCTTCTTCTCTCTCTTGGATCTTCAATAGAAAGTTCTCCATGATCTTCATGGAGATCTATCCAATGTAATCTTCTTTTGCGGTGTGTTTGTCGAGATCTGATGAATTGTGGATTTATGATCAGATTATCTATGAATCTTATTTGTGTTTCTTCTGGTCTCTCTTATGCATGATTTCATATCCTTGTAATTCTCTTCGAGTTGTGGGTTTTGTTTGGCCAACTAGATCTATGATTCTTGCAATGGGAGAAGTGCTTGGTTTTGGGTTCATACTGTGCGGTGACCGCACCTAGTGACAGAAGGGGTAGCGAGGCACGCATCGTGTTGTTGCCATCAAGGGTAAAAAGATGGGGTTTTCATCGTTGGTTTGAGATTATCCCTCTACATCATGTCATCTTGCTTAAGGCGTTACTCTGTTTGTCATGAACTCAATACACTAGATGCATGCTGGATAGCGGTCGATGTGTGGAGTAATAGTAGTAGATGCTGAAAGTATTGGTCTACTTGTCTCGGACGTGATGCCTATATGTATGATCATTACCTGAGATATCGTCATGACTTTGCGCGGTTTTATCGATTGCTCGACAGTAATTTTATCACCCACCGTAATACTTGCTATTTTGAGAGAAGCCCCTAGTGAACACTATGGCCCCCGGGTCTACTCCACACCTTATTTTCAGCCTTACACTTTTTTACTTCGTTGGACTTTCCGCCTTTAGATCTCACTTTGCAATCAATCTTGAAGGGATTGACAACCCCTTTAAAGCGTTGGGTGCAAGCTCTTTTGTGTTTGCACAGGTACTTTGTACTTGACGAGATTCTCCTACTGGATTGATACCTTGGTTCTCAAATTGAGGGAAATACTTACTGCTCCTGTGCTGCATCACCCTTTCCTCTTCAAGGGAAAAACCAACACAAGCCCAGTCTCCGTCAACGTGTCAATTTCTGGCGCTGTTGTCTGTTGCCGTAGCAGTCATCAGCATGGATAGGTCTTGAATGTGCATAGGATTTTTTTGTTTACCATGCAACGTTCCCAAGAGAAAGTCCTCTGGCCCTTTTTATGGATTCCTCTTCATCCAATCCCAAACTGTCGGAACCAAGCTGGTAAAGGAAGCTGCCAGAGCTGCATTGACCCTTTCTTCGACTAAATTGACCAACTCTTCTTTGGTCGCACCTTTGCTCTTATTGACTGCAAGCGCGACCTTCTCGTCGATGGTCAGTTGAGTAAGCATCCGTGTGTGCCTTTTTTCCTCCAACTTCTCGTGGTAGCACTTGTTCCACGAGGCGCCATCTCCGACGTCGTGCACACGTCCATACGATGGAGGTTTGTCCACCGAGACATTTTTCAGTATGTTCAGGCCCCGATTGAACGGGTTGTCCCACTTGGGACTCGCCGACAACTGAGACGAGTCGTCGCTTTTGGATGCCTTTTGGTGTTGCTCTTTCTGCAAAAGGAACGTGGATGGTTTACAAATGTGACAAAACTTGTTGTCGAATTGATTGGAAGCTAATATAAGGTGGTAATACAATAATTAGCAGTACTCTCATGAACTCCCTCGTGTTTGGGTCCCTGTAAAAGATATTATTGATGGGTCACTCTTGTACCGGGTCCTGATCGAGTCATGCTCCCGCGGGTCAGAGAGCTCCGCTAAGGGGTATGGGATTTCGTGACTTTCATGTTCGGCGTCCTCCTTGGCCCATACGTGCCTCTTCCCCTCGTAACCACGGATTCCGAGGCGGTGAGAGGCGTGTTCCTGGCCTGGAGCACCTTCATTTTCTCTAACTTTTTCCTGACTTCTTCTGTAGCGCAGGTCTCCTTCAATTTTTTGAAGTCCTCTTCCGTTAGTGTCGGATTGTCAAAATGAATCTTCGACCATGGTTAATTCTTCGCAATCGCTTTTTTCACCCTTACTTTCCAGGCGGCAAGGTGTTGGTGAATGTCACCATTTCCTAGTTGTTTTATCTTTATCATGGGTTCGTCGGTCCATGGATCTTTGCTTTCAGTCTGCCCGGGGAACAGGAACCTATTGTGCAACTTCGTTAGGAGCATGTGCTCCATATGTGGTATCTTCCTTAACTTTTCGTCATTGATGTTGGCGGTTGCCTGATGATGCATCCTAGTTGATTGTCGTAGCACGTGCGCTTCCTCCGGTGTCGTTGGATCCAATTTCGTGGGGTGCATTACCATGACCCCAATTTTACCGATGCCGAGCTCATTTGGTTTTCTTGCCCTCTTCGGCTTCGGTCCTTCACCGGCTACGTCAACATCATTGCCGGCCTTGGGGGTGGTGTCGGTGTCGGTGCCACTGTCGGTGTCGGTGCCAGTGTTGGTGTCGAGGTTGGTCTCACTGCCACCTTGCATCCGCAACTGATGTTCGTCTAGGGAATCGAAATAATGATTTGCTTCCTCAAAATGGTCTTCTTCGAGGTGACCAGAACCTCCGGCTTCGTCGTGTCTAGACATATTACCTACGAGTATTGAAGTATAATTGTTTAATTCTAGGTTGAATAAAATGAATAATAAAAAGGGGCCTATATTTGGTCAGAATGTTGATTCATTGCCCTTCCGGCAATTCCCGGGCACTCGATATGTCCTAGTTTCTAGCACAAGTGGTGCCAAAATTCACGATTTTTTACATGAGCTTTGCTAAAAATCAGACATATGGAGCGCGTGAAATTTGCCGGAACGGAAATGAACTAACATTGCGGCAAAACATAGGCCACTTGAACATTACGGCAAAACATCAATACTCATGAAAGATCCTTCACTCGGCAAATGATACGTCCAAAATGCATCACTATTTTGTATCATAATTTGTCTCTATTCATTGATATATTTCACATTATGATGATGTACTTATAGTGTTTTGGCCTATTTTACACAGTTTACAACGTTCCAGTGCCGAAACAGCAGACACAGGATTCAGGGGACAAAACAGCATGAAGAGTTACCATATCAGAACATCTCCAACTACGCTGAAAATTTGAAGGAAGAAGTTTCCGAACAGATCCCGAAGACAGGCCGAAGAAGTTTCCAACCCAGGCGACCTGTTGGCGCGAGCCACCACTAGGCCGCGCCAGGAGGCTGCCTGGGTGGTGGGTCCCGCCTCCGGTGCTCTCCTTTGTCCTATATGTTCCTCTTGACCTAAAAATTACGGGGACAGAAGAGTTTTCACAGTTCCGCCGACGCTCCGTGACGGAAACCTACAGAAAAGAAAATACCTTTCCGGCAGGCAGATTCCACCAAGGAGAAATCCTCCTAGAAGGGCAGATCGTCCTCATCGTCATCACCATCGTCACTGGCATCATCGAGATCATCATCACCATCATCACCATCACCAGCACCATCTCCACCTTCATCCCATCTACTTAACCATTGCAATCGGAGTTGTACCTTGCACTATTCACCCCCTCTACTCTACCGGTGTTGATTACTCTTTTGTGGTGAATGCTATTGAGTTTTGTTGGAGAATTATTGTTATGACCAGATTGCTAATCATATTTTCTTCACCTCTGATCATGATCTCTTTTATGTCTTGTGAGTAGTTCCTTTAGTTATTTAGGACATGGGAAAAGTCTAAATGCTAGTAGTCATATGATGTTGAAGTAATATGTGTTGATTGATATTTAAGTTATGGTGTTATTCTTCTAGTGGTGTTATGTGAACGTCGACTACATAACACTTCACCTTTTTTAGGACCTAGGGTAATGCATCATGTATAAAGAATGCTGATGGTGGGTTGCCGGAGTGACAGGAAACTGAACCCTAGTTCACATACTTTTGCATCAGGGAGTATTGGATCCTAAAGCTTATTGCTGTGGTCAGGGTTTGCCTAAATTTCTCTCTTGTATTTGCGGCTGCTTGCAAGAGGGATTAATCATAAGAGTGTACTTGTCTTAGCCTAGACGATGCAGTAGTTAAGATCCACCCACATAACACTTATCAATACAAAACATAATACTAGACGGAATATGGCAAAAGCACTTGACTATCTCTCCCGTGTGTCCTCAAGAACGCCTTAGTCTTTATAAGTTTAGTTCCTCGACTTATCCTTTGTGTTCAGAAGGATTGGGCCACTTGCTGCACCTAGGCACCATTTACTTTCCTTGCATTTATTTCCTTGTTGCTATTTCTCTAAAACCCATAAAAAGTTACCTTTCAGTACTTGCAGTTATTCCTTGCTCAAGATCACTTGTCAATACCTTCTGCTCCTCGTTGGGTTCAACACTCTTACTTATCGAAAAGGCTACAGTAGCTCCCCTATACTTGTGGGTCATTAAGACCATTTTCTGGCACCGTTGCTTGGGAGTGTAGCGCTATTGGTAAGTGAAATTGGTAAGGAAACCTTTACGCTGTACGTGCTGTTTTTGTTTTACTGTTTTTGCTTTTTGTCCCTATGGACAACTATGCTCTCGGTTTGTTGCTTGTGGGGAACCGCCCCAACGTTATTGTGGTGAAGAAGCCTCCCCCACCTACTGAAATTGTGCCCTTTAAAATACCAACTGGTATTATTGATTGTGTTTTGGCTAATCGATACGCAGGAGATAGACATCCGGGTGAACACTTGCTATATCTTTCACAACTATGCTCCTTATTTAAGCTTGCAGGTATACCGATGGATTTTGTTATGAGAAAGCTATTCTCTCTATCATTAAAATATAAGGCTTTGGATTGGTATAGGCTTCTTGATGACTCTCATTTACTAAATTGGCAAGAACTTATGCCTCTCTTTCATGCAAAGTTTTATCCTCTTCATGAAATACATCGAGACAAGAATTATATTTATAACTTTTGGTCTCATGACGGAGAAAGCATAGCTCAAGCTTGGGGGAGATTGAAGTCCTTGATGCTCAAATGTCCCAATCATGATCTCTCCAAAGAAATTATTCTTACAAATTTTTATGCAAGGCTTTCTTGTCAAGATAATGATGTGCTTGATGCTTCGTCTAGCGGGGTATTCTCCAACAAAAGCACTGAAGCTAAGTGGGATCTTATTTAAAGGATCTATAAGAACACTGAAGACTAGGAGATTCATAAAGGTATTGAACCCCTTATAAATTATGAGCGTGATTACATTGAGAGCTATGTGAAAACTTATTACTTCAATACCTTTTGTGCTAAGATTGGTCTTGATTCCCAGCTTCTAATTGCTTTTTGCAAAGACTTTGCCTCTCATATTGACTCTTCTAAGAAGGAGGATCAACACCATAAACCTTTTAAGGAATTACCCGGTGATATTAATGTTGTTCACCCTATCTTGCCTGCAGTTGAATATGAAAAGCCCCCTTTTCCCGCAAGGATGAGGGAGCATTCTTTTGTCACATGCATCCTGAATAAAAGTGAAAGAACGACTGATGAGCATGAGGACCTGATTAAAGTCGATCCTCAAGTTGCATTAGTCGAGGATCTTGTTACTAGTAATATTGAGGATTCCAATATAAATTTTTGTGTTGTTTCCACTAACCTTATTACAACCAAGAATAAAGGCCCAATTTCAGGTACTCCAGTTGTATCTGTTAAAATAGGAGATCATAATTATTATGGGCTATGTGATTTGGGATCCAGTGCTAGTGCTATTCCTTTTTTACTTTATCAAGAGATCATGAGTGAGATTTTAACATGTGAAATTGAAGAAGTCGATGTTACTATTCATCTTGCAAACAAAGAAACTATCTCTCCTATTGGAATTGTGCGAGATGTTGAAGTTCTATGTGGAAAGTTAAAATATCCTACTGACTTTCTAGTACTTGGTTCAGTGCAAGATAGTTTTTTCCCTATTATCTTTGGTAGGCCTTTTCTCAAAACTTGTGGAGCTGTTATAGATTGCAGGAAAGGAAAAGCATATGTTGAATTTAATGGTACTGATCTGCCTAGTAACGATAAAATTATTGAAGAGAATGCTTCTATTGCTATTCCTCCTAATGATACTTTGCAGCAATTTATGGAAGACCATGAGAATGATATGCATACGCAGGAAAGGAATGAGCTAGATGACATATTCTTGAGACAACCTGCTATCCTGAAACACAACCTTCCGGTTGAGCCTTTGGGAATTTTATTGAAACCAAAAGAAGACCCGGTGTTTGATCTTAAACCTCTTCCCAGTACGCTCAAGTATGCTTATTTAGATGAAAAGAAAGTATATCATGTTATTATCAATTCTAACCTTTGAGGATATGAAGAATAGTGATTATTGGAAGTCCTTCGTAAACACCGAGGCGCTATTGGTTATACCCTTGATGATCTTAAGGGGATTAGTCCATCTATTTGTCAGCATACTATCAATCTTGAACCTGATGCTAAACCGGTTGTTGATCATGAATGACTGTTGAACCCGAAGATGAAGGATGTTGTGAGGACCAAAATCCTCAAGCTTCTAGCCGCAGGTATTATCTACCCTATAGCTGATAGTAAGTGGGTAAGTCCGGTACATTGTGTTCCCAAGAAAGGAGGTACGACTGTGGTTCCTAATGATAAGAATGAACTAATACCTCAAAGAATTATTATTGGATATGGAATGTGTAATGATTATAGGAAGATGAGCAAGGCAACCAGGAAGGACCACTACCCGTTGCCGTTCATCGACCAAATGCTTGAAAGGTTATCCAAAAACACTCACTTTTGCTATCTTGATGGGTACTCTGGCTTCTCTCAGATTCATGTTAACACTGCCGATCAAGAGAAGACCACTTTTACTTCTCCCTTTGGTACTTATGCTTATAAACGTATGCCTTTTGGTTTATGCAATGCTCCTGCTACTTTTCAAATGTGTATGTCTGCTATCTTTCATGGTTTTTGTGAGGAAATTGTGGAGGTCTTCATGGATGATTTCTCCATCTATGGAACCTATTTTGACCATTGTCTCCACAACCTTAATACAGTTTTGCAGAGATGTGAGGAGACGAACTTGGTACTCAACTAGGAGAAGTGCCACTTCATGGTCAATGAGGGAATTGTTCTTGGCCACAAGATTTATGAAAAAGGAATCGAGGTGGATAGGGCAAAGATTGAAGCAATCGAGAGAATGCCTTATCCAAAGGACATCAGAGGTATTCGTAGTTTCCTCGGTCATGCTGGTTTCTATATAAGATTTATTAAAGACTTTTCTAAAAATTTGAAACCCCTCACTAATCTTCTCCAGAAGGATATTCCTTTTGTGTTTGATGAAGATTGTAAGGAAGCCTTCGAAGTTCTTAAGAAAGCACTGATAACCACCCCTATAGTCCAACCACCTCATTGGAATTTGCCTTTTGAAATCATGTGTGATGCTAGTGATTTTGCTGTTGGAGCTGTGTTAGGACAAAGGGTTGATAAGAAATTGAATGTTATCCATTATGCTAGCAAAACCCTTGATAGTGCTCAAAAGAATTACGCTACTACTGAGAAAGAATTTTTAGCGGTAGTGTTTGCTTGTGATAAGTTTAGGCCTTACATTGTTGATTCTAAAGTCATCATTCATACTGATCGTGCTGCTATTAAGTATCTTATGGAAAAGAAGGATGCCAAACCAAGGCTTATCAGATGGGTCCTTCTTCTTCTTCAAGAATTTGATTTGCAGATTGTTGATAGGAAAGGAGTAGAGAACCCTATAGCAGACAACCTTTCGAGGATGGAAACATACCACATGATCCTATTCCAGTTAACGATAGTTTTCTAGATGAACAGTTAGCTGTTTTGCAGGTGAAATCTAATGCAGATCCATGGTATGCAGATTATGCTAAGTTTATTGTTGCAATGTTTTTGCCTCGAGGTTTAACATTCCAACAGCGGAAGAAGTTCTTCCACGACTTGAGGTATTACTTTTGGGATGACCCACATATTTTTAGAGAAGGTGCGGATGGGACTGTGAGGAGATGCATACCGAAGCATGAGCAGAAGGATATCTTGAGACAATGTCATAGCAGTCCTTATGGAGGACATCATGCCGGTGAGAGGACCACACACAAGGTTCTCTGGTCAGGTTTTTATTGCCCTACTCTTTTTAAAGATGATAGAAATTATGTTTTATCTTGTGATAAGTGCCAGAGAGTTGGTAATATTAGTAGGAGGAATGAGATGCCTATGAATTATTCTCTAGTCGCTGAGCCTTTTGATTGTTGGGGTTTTGATTTTATGGGTCCTTTCCCTCCTTCACACAAGTACACTCACATCTTACTAGCTGTTGATTATGTGACCAAGTGGGTTGAAGCAATCCCCACTAAAAGTAATGATCACAAGACATCTTTGAAAATGCTCAAGGATGTAATCTTCCCTAGGTTTTGTTTACCTAGGTACCTCATGACCGACGGAGGACCACATTTTACACACGGTGCTTTTAGAAAAGCTCTAGCCAAATATGATGTTAATCATAGAATTGCTTCACCTTACCACCCTCAAACAAATGGGCAAGTTGAGCTCACAAATAGAGAGATCAAGTTGATCTTGCAAAAGACAGTGAACAGTTCTAGAAAGGACTGTTCCAATAAGCTAGGAGATGCCTTCTGGGCATATAGAACTGCTTACAAAAATCCCATGGGGATGTCTCAGTATAAGATGGTTTATGGCAAGGCATGACAACTACCTCTAGAATTAGAGCACAAAGCTTTCTGGGTTGTTAGAGAGCTTAATGTTGATCCAAAGCTTGCTGGTGAAAAGCGTCACATGAGCTTGACTTCTCTAGATGAGTGGAGAAGTGAAGCTTACGAGAGCACAAAAATGTTCAAAGAAAAGGTAAAGAAGTGGCATGACAAGAGAATTTTGAAACATGAATTTAATGTTGGTGACAAAGTTTTGTTGTATAGATCTCGTTTCAGGTTTTCTCCAGGTAAATTACTTTCCAAGTGGGAAGGACCGTAACTGTAAGTGCATCTAGTGCCCCTTAGTGATTTTGGTGGTTTGAAGACTTATAGGTTAAGTATCTAATGTGTTTGTGAGTATACACAGGATCTATAAGTCATCGAGGAGTTTGAGACATTTGAAGAATATCGACCCCTAAAAATATATGTCTTCAGTTGAAGAAGTTGGTCTGAAGCTGAAGAAATGAATCGCGAGGAATCTGCGATGAAGTTGATATTCCTCATGAAGATACTGATATTGAGAAGTCCGATGTGTCCTGAAGAAAATCACTCTCAAGAATTTGAAGCATGAAGACTTACACTTTCTGTTTTATTTTCTTCGCATTTGAGTAATAGGAATACCGTACTGTTAAAGGGGGTCGAAGTTACAATATGGAATGAATTTCCTCATGATGCTCAACCCAAGCCTAAATCCCACCAAAAGCCTCAAGTGAGGAATACGAGTGACATGAGGACTCTCACAGTTGAGGGTCCCGACCGTTTCGATAGCCACGCCAAGTCATTGGTCTTATCCATTCCAACGGTCATATTATTTAAGGGCATAAGTGTCAAATCATGTCGGGATGCTCCCAGGCTATAAATAGCCACCCCCACAACCACTAGCTGGTTGGCTGCTCCGTTAGAAACTGACACTTGTCATAAGAGCAACCCAATTCCTCAGAGCCTTCGAGAGTAATTCATCAGTGAGGAAATACACCATACACCGAAACCACAAACCAAACCTAGTGATTGAGCATCACTGAAGAAGTTGTTCCTGTGTGGGACTGAAGCCTTATACCTTTGAGGACTGTGCATCCTCCAAACGGTTAGGCGTCATGGTCTAGAGCTTTCCAGCAGTCAATTGTGGATCGCCGGGTGACCAAGTTTGCGAGGGTTTGGAAGTTTGCCCTGAAGATTTACCACGAGCGTTGGGCGAGGACTGTGTGTCCTTAGCTCAAGGAGAATACGGTAGGGACTGTGTGTCCTTTGGTTTCAATACCAAGCCGCTCCAAACCAGATGTACGACTGTCACAATAGTTGGAACTGGGTCATCAACGATTGTCTTCATTGAGAAACGGGTTCTAATTCCTCAACTCCTTACTTTCCTCGTATTATGTGTTGATGACTTTCACTGCAACTGTTTGAAGAATTTGCTGAAGACTTTCTCTGAATTTCCTCAACCCCAAATTCTTCACGTCAGTTAATCCACATCTGTATTCTGCGTGCCTGCTCACTCTGCAATCTGTTTCCACATTCTTCACTCTGAAAAACTGCTGTTGTGAAACTTTGCACTTCTGATCCTTTACTGTTTCCGCTGTAAGTTAGTCATCAGTGAGGAATTTCCACAAAAGGAATTTCCTCAGTGATGAAATTCTAAAAATCTCCTATTCACCCCCCTCTAGTCGATATAACGCACTTTCAATTGGTATCAGAGCAAGGTACTCCCTTGTTCTGTGTGATTTTGGTTTAACCACCTGGAGTTTTAGTTATGTCGACTGCAGGCATGTTTAAGGTGACTGCAGCATGTCCTACCTACGAAGGAAAGAACTTTCCCTTCTGGAAGAACAAAATGCAAATGCATCTACAAGCTATTGATAATGATCTCTGGTATATTGTGGAACATGGCGTCCCCATCATCTCTGCCAGTGTCACTATGGCTGATGTGAAGAAATTCAAGCAACTCGATTCTCAAGCGAAGAACATCATCTGTGGCCATCTGAGCCCAGGCCAGTTTGGAAGAGTAATGCTTTGGGCTCTGCAACACTGATCTGGGAGAGACTGTGCAAGGTAAATGAAGGAGTATCAACCCAGCGTGACTCTCGTGTTGATATTCTTCGCAATCTCTTCAATCGCTTCAAGAGACATGACAATGAAAGCTGCCAAGACACCTTTGATCGCCTCACTGACATATCAAATGAACTGCAAGCACTGGGAGCTCGAGACATCACTGATCACGAAGTTGTGAAGAAACTGCTGAGATCTTTGGATTCTTCATTTGATACTTTAGTTCTGATGATTCAAGAAATACCAGATTACAAGATGCTTGATCCAGCTGATATACTAGAAAGGCTAAATACTCATGAATTCCAGCTAGAAGAAAAGAGAGATCTATATGGACCAAGCTATTCCAGACCACGTGCACTGAAGGCTAGAGCAATTTCCTCATTTGAAGACGAAGACACAGATGACAACATTTGTGACCCTGAAGAATTTGGATAGGAGCTTGCAATGCTCGTGAGGAAATTCCATAGATTTACACGACGTGGCCAGTTCGGTAAATCTTCAAGAAGAGACATGAGGAAATCAGAATCTTCATCTGAGGGCTACAAGAAACGAACCTGTCACAAGTGCAAGAAATCAGGTCATTACATTGCTGATTGTCCCCGTTGGGGAAAGGAATCAAAGAAGAAGAAATACAAGGATGACAGTTCCGATGACTCGAAGAAGAAGAAGAAATCTTCAAAATCCTCATCTTCAAAGCCCTCATCGCACAAGAAGACTAGTTTCATAAAGGCTCGGGCACTTATTGGCAAGGAAATGGACTCCAAGGCAGAATCAGAGGAATGTGATGAAGAAGAGGGTTCTGATGAAGACTCAGAATCCGGACAGGCTAGTCTTGCACTGGCAACCACTTTCGTCAGCAAGTCAATCTTCAACCTTGAAGAAAATGATACCACCATCCGCACTGATGACTATGCTGATGACTTCGCTCCAACCTTTTGCTTCATGGCAAAAGGTTCAAAGGTACCAAACAATGCCTCCTCCTCTGATTCAAGTGACTGTGAACCTGATAATTGTAAGAAACCCAGTTACAGTAAACTTGCTATCATTGCCACTAAACAACAAACTGCCCTGGAAAAGCTTTAGAAACTTCTAGATAAAAGTGATGATCTGTTGAATGATGAAATGAACCTTACCCAAACCCTCACTGAAGATGTGAAAAGTCTTCAGTCTAGATTTGATAATCTTCAGGATCGTTATGATACACTCCTCACTGATCATGAGAAGCTTTCCTATGAATTTCTTCAAAGGAAGCTTGATCTTGAGAAGCTGAGGATGTCTCATGATGAACTTCGTATGGAAAATGATTCATTACTAGCTCAACAGATCAGCGCTGGTCAAGTTGAATTCATTCCTCCATGTCTTAAATGCATTGAACGCGAAACTGCTAATTCCTCACCAGAATCATCAAATGCTACTATTGCTACAAATTCTTCAACTGCACCTGTTGTGTCTATTTCCTCACTTGAGGAAAACACAAATGTTACTGATGAAAATGCAGGGTTGAAGGAATTGTACGTGACAGGCATATACAAAAGCCTCAAAGGACATCAAACCCTTTGTGATGTGCTCAAAAAGAAGATCTTGAACAGGAACCCGAGGAAAGAAGGAATTGCCTTTGAGAGGAAATTAAATGCTGATGGATCTTATTGGAAACCTGAGCGGTATCCCAAAACCTCTTGGGTTGCTGCTACTGGGCCTCCTTTTGATCCATCTAATCTAACTGGGTTTTCATGTGAATTATCCTATTCCTCGGATGAGTCATTTGACTCCAACTATAAACTGTTCAAAAATCAATTTGGTGAAGTATTTGCTCGATATGTTGGAACTAATTGTAGGAATGGCCCTCCCTTGAGGAAAATCTGGGTTCCCAAAAGCTGTCTCGAAAATCTTCAGGTAAATGTCCTTATGACACCACCACTGAAGAATCAGAACCCCAGATCAAATTCCTCAGGAGGACCAAAGTCTTCAAGAGGATCAAAATCCTCAACTAGTCAAAACTATGCTCGTACCCGTGCTAATGCGTCTAACATGCAGGGAAACTACAAGGAATATGAATATGAGCATTACTCCTCAAATAATTATGTTCATAAATCCTCAAACCAGTTCTCTGCATATTCATATGAGTACTTTAATCCCCCTACTGTTAAGAGAAGTGCATTGTCTTCAATGCCACCTTTCTCATATGGTGCTCGCAGGATGATGAATGCTTTGCCACCCCTTCAGATGTGGGTGGTGAGGAAATCGAACTAATCACTTCTGCCAGTCAGGTCTCCAGATGAAAATCATCATCAGAAGAATTTGCTGGAGACCTGAGGAAATGCTTGATAGGACGCAAGCTAATGATTGATGAAATAGAAATATTTCACACGTCCTTACATTTCTGTTATGATGAAATTACTGATCTGATGAGATTAGTATCATATTCTTCAAATCTGAAGCATATGAGATGGTAAGCTGTACTAATTCATCTGCAGGATGACAAACCCAAGAATACTGAGTGGGTTCTTGATAGTGGCTGCACACATCACATGACTGGTGATAAAAGCTTACTGATGAATATGCCACTAACTTCATCACCTCTGAAGCAAATCACATATGCTGACAAAGGTAAAAGCAAGGTATTGGGACTTGGCAAAGTGGTTATTTCCAAGGATAGGCATATGGACAAAGTGATGCTTGTTGAATCCCTTGGTTTTAACCTCATGTCAGTCTCGATGCTTTGTGATCTTGATATGATTGTTATCTTTGGTAGATATAGATGTGTAGTCATTATGGAATCTGACAGATCCAAAGTCTTCGAAGGTGTAAGAAGAGGGAATTTGTACATTGTTGATTTCTCTACAGGTCCTCAACCAGCCACTTGCTTACTAGCAAAAACCTCAGAAGGATGGTTGTGGCACCGAAGACTAGGTCATGCAGGCATGAGGAATTTGCACACGCTCGCGAAGAAGAAGCATGTCATTGGCATCGAATCAGTCAAATTCCTCAAGGATCATCTCTGCGGTGCTTGTGAATCTGGGAAAATGACCAGATCCAAGCATCCCTCGAAGACTATCATGATCACTACACGTCCATTCGAATTGCTTCATATGGATCTATTTGGACCTACTCACTATGCCACACTAACCAATGCAGCATCTTTATATGGCTTCGTCATAGTTGATGATTATTCCAGATATACTTGGGTGCATATCATAGTGTATAAAACTGAAGTGCAGGAAATCTTCAAACGATTTTCTTCAAGGGCCTCGACGAACTTTGGCATCAAGATCAAACATATCAGGAGTGATAATGGAACCGAGTTCAAAAACACTGGTCTTGATGATTATCTTGATGAACTTGGTATTACTCATGAATTATCTGCTCCTTATACTCCTCAGCAGAATGGTGTCGTCGAAAGGAAGAACAGGACTCTGGTTGAAATGGCAAGAACTATGCTTGAAGAATATCAGACTCCTCGTCGCTTTTGTCCTGAAGCAAACAACACTGCATGCCATATCATCAACAGGGTATATCTTCACAAATTCCTCAAGAAAACCTCATATGAACTCCTCACTGACAAGAAACCCAATGTAAGATATTTCAAAGTCTTCGGTGCAAAATGCTGGATTAGAGATCCTCACCATAGCTCAAAATTTGCACCTAAGGCACATGAAGGTTTTATGCTCGGTTATGGAAAGGACTCGCACACTTACAGAGTCTTCAACAACTATCACAACAAAGTTGCTGAGACTGTAGATGTGCGGTTCGATGAAACTAATGGCTCGCAAAGAGAGAAATTGCCTTCTGATCTAGATAAGCTGTCTCCTGAGGAAGCAATAAAGCTCAAGCCTACTGAAGACATTGTCCCAACTGATGAAATTGATGAAGAAATGATCCCCATCACTGATGAAAATCAAGAAGATGCTCCTGAGGAAATTGCACCAGCACCACTTCCTCAGCCCAAACAAAATCCTCAACCAGCTCATCCGAGGATTGCAAATGAAGTAGAACTTGACAAAATCCTCAACGACATCAACGCGCCATGTCCTCTCACTCGCTCAAAAGCTTCACACTTAGTTAACTTTTGTGGGCATTTCTCCTTTGTATCCATCACAGAGCCCTCAAAAGTTGCTGAGGCTTTTCTGGAACCGGAGTGGATCCAAGCTATGCAAGACGAACTTCTTCAATTCAAGCTGAATGACGTATGTGAGCTCGTCAAACGACCAGATCCTCGCAAGCACAACATCATCGGCACCAATTGGATTTTCCGAAACAAGCAAGATGAGGACGGTCAAGTGGTGAGGAACAAGGCACGACTTGTAGCCCAAGGCTACACCCAGGTTGAAGGGATAGATTTCGATGAAAGTTTTGCACCTGTTGCTAGACTTGAAGCTATTCGAATACTACTTGCTTATGCTAATCATCATAACATCATCTTATATCAAATGGATGTGAAAAGTGCATTCCTCAATGGTAAGCTTGAGGAAGAAGTATATGTTGCTCAGCCCCCAGGTTTTGAGGATCCAAAGAATCCAGACAAAGTCTTCAGACTCAAAAAGGATCTTTATGGTCTCAAGCAAGCCCCTCGGGCATGGTATGATACATTGAAGGAATTCCTCATGAAGAAAGGCTTCAAACCTGGTTCACTCGATCCAACTCTTTTCACTAAATCCTATGATAATGAGCTATTTGTGTGTCAAATATATGTCGATGATATCATATTTGGCTGTACTGACAAACGATACAGTGATGAATTTGCTTACATGATGAGTGAAGAATATCAGATGTCCATGATGGGGGAGTTGAAATTCTTCTTAGGTCTTCAAATTCATCAACAAAGCAATGGAATCTTCATATCACAGGAGAAATACCTCAAGGATGTTCTGAGGAAATTCGACATGCATGAATGCAAAGGTGCCAAGACTCCAATGCCTACCAACGGCCACCTCGGCACTGATGAAAATGGTAAAGATTTCGATCAGCAGGTATATCGTTCTATGATTGGCTCTTTATTGTATCTATGTGCATCTAGGCCAAATATAATGCTTAGTGTTTGCATGTGTGCACGTTTTCAAGCAAAACCGAAGGAATCACACCATAAGGCTGTGAAACATATTCTTCGATACTTAGCTCACACACCAATACTAGGATTATGGTATCCCAAGGGCTCAAATCTTCATCTGGTAGGGTATTCTGATTCCGACTATGCTGGTGACCGTGTGGATCGCAAGTCAACGTCTGGCACATGCCATTTCCTCGGAAGATCACTAGTTTGCTGGTCCTCAAAGAAGCAGAACTGCGTATCACTCTCCACTGCCGAAGCTGAGTACATTGCTGTTGGTTCTTGCTGTGCTCAATTACTATGGATGAAGCAAACCCTCAAGGACTACGGCATCAACATGAAGAATGTGCCTCTCTACTGTGACAATGAGAGTGCTATCAATATTGCATACAACCCAGTACAACACTCGAAGACCAAGCACATCCAGATTCGTCATCATTTTCTTCGGGACCATGTCCTCAAGGGCAATATCCTCATCGACCATGTGAAGACTGATGATCAACTGGCAGATATCTTCACTAAGCCCTTGGATGAGAAAAGGTTTTGCAAGTTGCGGTGTGAGCTAAATATCTTAGAATCTTCAAATGTTTTGTAAAAACATGCACACATCCTAACACTTATGCAAAATTGATGACTTAGATGTGCAACACATGATGAATCGATTTTCTTCAACTAATGAAGAATGTCACTCTGAATGTGAAGAAATCAACGAAGAAATTGATTCTCACGGCCCTACGACAATTGTACGCAGCGTCGGTAATCAACATTCTTATATGGTGGGTCACGCCACCGCCCAGTGTGAAATTCCTCAAGTTGATTTTCTTCAAGTGTTCTATTTCCTCAAAATGTGTTTTTCTTCAAAACAGTTGTTCTTCAGTGTGATGATTTATCACAAAATCTTCAAAAAAAACACTTGATGACTTTCATTTGACTAGATAGACTGTGATTTCAAGTCCTCAACAACATTCACTTATTTTTATTTCTTCAAGTTGATATTTCTGCTAAGTGAATGTGATCGGACCCTACATTCCCTCGATGCTATACTCATCCAGTCTATTCAATTCTTCATATGCGTTCTACTTGAAACTTTGTTCAAAATCCTCACTGCATCCTTGTCAGCTGATGATTTTGTAACGAAAATCCTCAAATCTTCAAAAATTGTTTCTTTAATACACAGTAACTGAACGCCACTTCCCACGATCGGATAACCACGATCTCCACTATCTCCACCGCACTGTTCGGGAGCTACACGTGTCCTGCGGAGACGTAGAGGCAGGGGTGGTTTGGTCCGAAATTTTCGCGCCAACAGTAACTTTTGGTTATAAATATGTCCTTATCCCCCTCGGCATACTCTTCTTCGCTCCATCGCTCTCCTTCCACAACATACACCACCGAACCCTAGCGCCATCGCTGGTAGTCTCGTCGCCGGTGAGGAAGAGCTTCACTGCCTCGACTTCTCCGTCGCCGGAACCACACCGGAGTCGGACCATCTTCGTCTGCCGCCGCCGTAGACGTCCTCTGTCACCGGGTTAGGGTGCATTGGACACGCGACCGAAGAGCTTCTCCACACACACCTTTCTGTGTTCTTCGTGTGCACCTTCCAGGGTAAATAAATCCCATTTTTACCGCAAGATTAGTTCTAAAATTTTACATCTTCTATGTGAAATCAGTTTTTCCTTAAGAAATGATAAGCACTTGATTCCTCAAACACTGCCTATCACCACATCATTGATGAACTATGCTAAGCATCTAAGATTTTCACGAGATTCCTCAATTGTGCGAATTTTCAGATCTGTACAACTCTGGAACCCAAGAACAGTATGCTTAGGCAAATTCCTCAACCACTGGTTATATTCCTCAAACTGTCAAACTTTTTCATTTTCTTCAAATCTGAGAACGCATATGACCTCTCCAAATTCCTCGCAACTATACTCTGTTCACAGGTACACGCATGTCAGCTGATGAATCTCTCAGTTCTCATCACATTAACTCATTTGTAGCATTTCTGGAAGAAAATCTTCAAGTCTCATCAGAATCCTCAAGAGTTCAATCTCATCAGCAAAATCCTGAGCTAAAGAAAATGGAGGATGGCAGAAAACAGAAGGGAGGAAGGAAACTTGAGCAAAACACAGCTGTGGATATCCCTGAGGATATCTACTTGGACTATTGCACGCCTGATGAAAATGAGACAATGGCAAAGAGAAAGATACGGCTGCAGAAGATAGAACGCCGATGGGCGAAGGAATGGAAGGAATACAGGTTTGTGACTCCCAAGTATGCGAAGAAATTCGCTCTGAAGCCCCCTCGCAGACGGGCCCCACTTGAGGATCATCAAGTAGCACATCCCTCAAGCCTCAAGACCATTGATGACTATCGAGATGAGAAGGAAAAGCATCTGGCCAAGCTCAAGAAGCAGGCAGAAGCTGTAGTGAGGAAATTCAATGAATCCTCAGCTGCTGCTACTTCCTCTGCCGCTGAGACCTCTGGTTCAGAAATTCCTCAAATGCAGTCTGTGCCATCAAAGCCAAGAGCTCCAAAGCCTCAAGAGAAGTCTGCTCAGGCATCAGTTACAAAACCATCAGCGCCAAAACCCTCAGTGCCAATCTCCTCAGCTTCAAAATCCTCAGCACCACCACCAAAGCCTCAAGAGAAACCAGTACAGAAGCAAGTCATGAAGCTTATGACCGCCAGCTCCAGCTCCTCACTCCCAGCTGCAACCAGCTCGGAGACAAAGTCTTCACCACCTCCTGTGAAGACTCAGGTGTCTGCTGAACGTGCAACTCTGCCAAGCCCTAGCAAAATCATCACCGTCCCGTCGGCATCAGAGGGAAGTGATGAATATGATGATCAAACCCTGCAAGCCATCATCAGAAACAAGCAGGAAAGAGTAGCTCAAGCATCAGGCAGTGCCATTCCTCTGGCCATGGACCCCAAGGTCCTCCTTGACTACATCAACATCTGGTATGAGGACCCAAACACTCCGCTTGATGATTTGAAACTTCCCCCTGGCATTAGCCACATGGTGGCCACTTTCATCAATGAAGCCAAGTGGAAAGAACAGCAGGCCAAGCAGGCCAAAGTTGCAAAGATTAAAAAGGAGAAATTCCTCAAGCAGAATCTCCTCAAATTAACTCCTGATGCACTGGTGTCAACACAGGCAGAGCTGAAGAAATTGACTGACAAGTACTCCAAGCTGTCAGATTGCAAAAGTCTCAAGAGCAATTTCATCAAGCTGGCCACTAGTGCTGTTGATGAATACAATAAGAAGGCCGCACCCCGAGCACCAACTTCTCAGCCCCTGATTGAGGAGCCAGCTGATGAATCTCCTCATGATGAGGAAACTCCTCAAGCTGAGGAAGTACACCAAGAATGCCGTGTGGATGAATCGGCTATTGAAGAAATCATCATGGAAACTCCTGCTGATGAATTTGCTGCAGCTGATGAGACTGCCCCTGACCCAGTTGCTTCTCCAAAGCAAGCTAATGACTATGTTCCAGCTGGTTCCTCAATACTAGCTGAGGAATCTGTCAAGAAAACCCCTTCACCAAAAGCTTCAACGGTGAAGAAGATGACTCCGTCTGCATCAGACGTGAAGAAAACCAGGGCTGCTGAGAAGGAAGCCAAGAAGAGAAAGGCCTCCTCAGCAGAAGAAGAAACAGAGGCCAAGCGCCTCAAAGCACTTGAAGAAACTGCTCCTCTGGACCCTGTGCCACTGAATGTCGCTCCTTCCTATGAAATGGTCATCATTGATGATCCAGCGAAAAAGGCAGATGCGGAAATGAAGGATGCCGCCTCTGAGGAACACACTGATGAGGAGATTCAGATAGACGAAAGTCCTCAGCCTTTCATTCCTCAGAAAGACACTGTTCAAGCATCAGCTGCATCAGCTGATGAAACTGCATCTGCCACCAAGCTAGTTGAGGAAGAACAAACTGAAAATGCTCAAGCTGATGAAATTCAACGCTCTGAGCAGAATCCTCAAGATGAGGAACATGCTGACCCAACTCCTCAAACTGAGCAAGAAGAAGCTATTCCTCAGCCTGATGCACAGCCAGAGCAAGCCCCTCAGCCGGAAGAACCAGCCGCTGAAATTCCTCACCCTGAGGAAAATGCTGAGGAGAATGCACCTGACCAAGACAATGCATTCATCGTGCTCAACCCAGAGACTGCCATTGTTGTCTCCCCTCCAATTCCTCAGCAAAATCTTAAGCCAGTTCAGCGTCACCCATTCTCCAAGCGTCCTAAGTTTCAAAAGGAAAACTTCTTTGAAGAACGCATGTACTTCATTGGAGAGAACCCATATGACAAGCCTCAAATGAGGCATCTGAAGTTTTGGACTAGGACTCAGATGAACTACTATGCCTCTGTGCTATGTGGAAGAAACAAGATATTCCAGCACAGGCATATTCCTCATGTTGAACTTGAAGCAATACCTTGCCTGGAGCCAGTCCTCAGTGTACTCCATGATGCTGGTTTACTCCCAATGTGCTCCGACATCTCGGACTGGAACAGCGAGCTAATTCTTCAGTTCTATGCCACTCTTCACATATCTGGCAACCCTGAAGACATTAACACTTGGGTGTTTGATTGGATGTCACAAAACACTCACTACAAGGCTCCTGCTACTGAACACCTCAGAGAACTGCATGTACCAATTCCCTCAGAAGAGGCTGTGAAGCTTTATGGTGAGCGTGAGCTGCCCAATGGGATGATGGAAGTCCTCATGAAACCTTTGGCTGAAGGAAAATCTCCGAGAACAACCTTCCTCGTCCACGAGCTCAAGTACACACCTAGGTCTGTTTACAGAATCCTCTGTAGCGTGCTCGCACCGATCAAAGGCCATGATGATGAAGAAGATGTTGTAGGCCTCATGAAGAATATCCTCTTCAACATTATCCATGGTATTCCTATCAACATCCATGATTTCTTCTTGAGGACTTTGGCCGACAATGCTATGTGTCCTTTTGATCACAAGATATATGCCCCATGGATCATGAGATTCATCAGGACAAGAACAGGCATCAACTGCCACGCTGATTTCCAAAACCATGTTGGTTATATGCCTCCTATGCAGGTCAACAAGAAGACTTTCGAGTCCATTGAAGGAAAAGGCAAATCTGTGATTGAAGAAGGCAGTAGGCCCCTTGATGGTCAGTTCAGAGAGCCAAAAGCTTATTCCTCATTGGATGATACTGAGACTTGTCCGGAAAGCCCCGTTCCTCCTCGCGTGATGAATACAAGAGAGCTCCTCCTCAGTCTTCACCAGAAGGTGGATCGCAATCACAAGTGGGTCAAACGCCAGTTTGGCGCCATTGTGAAAACCCTCACTGAAACACAGAACTCTGTGAAGCTCAACCATCACTACCTGCATGAGGTTTTTGATCGCACCTGGGCTACACTTTCACATCTGAAGACTCAGACTGAGCTTGAAGAAATGGACTTTGAGCGAGACTTTGAATGGTCGTGGCCTCCCAAGAAGAAGTTCAGGCCTATTCCAGTGCCAGATCTGGAAGACAGCTCCTTTTCTTCATTCCACACTACTGAAACTGATGAAGAACAGCTCAACACTGCTACCGGTCCAAGGAAGAAGACTACTCCTAAGAAGCATCACGGCTCTTCCTCAACTGCCACGAAGTGAAATCTTCACGGACGTTAGTCCTCAGTTTGTCCCTTTTTGTCACTTGATGACAAAGGGGGAGAAACTTGAGAGTTAGTCTTCAAGCGGGATATTTTTGGGGCTTATGAACTATATTTAAGTTACAAACTCTTGGCACTTCTGAACTTTTTATGTAATGAGTTGTAACTTAAGCCCGATGGTACTCTGACGCTTTTGAACGTTTTTCTTCGCATGCTTATTCCTCAAGTTTTAATGCACGCATGCTGGAATTCGTCAGATACCATTTTTCATCATGCATTTTTTCATTTTCTTCATATGATACGTTACAAGTATGGATGATTTACAAGAATCAGGGGGAGATCTCCATGATATAAATCATCAATGTGCATTTGCTGTGAAAAGTAAAATCTTCAAGATATGCACTTCTTCAGGGGGAGTCTCTTTGAATCTTGATTTCAAATTCCTCAAATGAGTATTTACACTTCATATTTTTGATCCCTGTTGAAGACTTAACCTAATTGTCATCAACCACCAAAAAGGGGGAGATTGTAAGTGCATCTAGTGCCCCTTAGTGAATTTGGTGGTTTGAAGACTTATAGGTTAAGTATCTAATGTGTTTGTGAGTATACACAGGATCTATAAGTCATTGAGGAGTTTGAGATATTTGAAGAATATCGACCCCTAAAAATATATGTCTTCAGTTGAAGAAATTGGTCTGAAGCTGAAGAAATGAATCGCGAGGAATCTGCGATGAAGTTGATATTCCTCATGAAGATACTGATATTGAGAAGTCCGATGTGTCCTGAAGAAAATCACTCTGAAGAATTTGAAGCATGAAGACTTACACTTCCTATTTTATTTTCTTCGCATTTGAGTAATAGGAACACCGTACTGTTAAAGGGGGTCGAAGTTACACTATGGAATGAATTTCCTCATGATGCTCAACCCAAGCCTAAATCCCATCGAAAGCCTCAAGTGAGGAATACGAGTGACATGAGGACTCTCATAGTTGAGGGTCCCGACTGTTTCGATAGCCACGCCAAGTCATTGGTCTTATACATTCCAACGGTCATATTATTTAAGGGCATAAGTGTCAAATCATGTCGGGATGCTCCCAGGCTATAAATAGCCACCCCCCACAACCACTAGCTGGTTGGCTGCTCCGTTAGAAACTGACACTTGTCATAAGAGCAACCCAATTCCTCAAAGCCTTCGAGAGTAATTCATCAGTGAGGAAATACACCATACACCGAAACCACAAACCAAACCTAGTGATTGAGCATCACTGAAGAAGTTGTTCCTGTGTGGGACTGAAGCCTTTTACCTTTGAGGACTGTGCATCCTCCAGACGGTTATGCGTCATGGTCTAGGGCTTTCCAGCAGTCAATTGTGGATCACCGGGTGACCAAGTTTGTGAGGGTTTGGAAGTCTTCCCTGAAGACTTACCACGAGCGTTGGGCGAGGACTGTGTGTCCTTAGCTCAAGTAGAATACGGTAGGGATTGTGTGTCCCGGGACTGTGTGTCCTTTGGTTTCAATACCAAGCCGCTCCAAACCAGATGTACGACTGTCACAGTAGTTGGAACTGGGTCATCAACGATTGTCTTCACTGAGAAACGGGTTCTAATTCCTCAACTCCTTACTTTCCTCGTATTATGTGTTGATGACTTTCACTGCAACTGTTTGAAGAATTTGCTGAAGACTTTCTCTAAATTTCCTCAACCCCAAATTCTTCACGTCAGTTAATCCACATATGTATTATGCGTGCCTGCTCACTGTGCAATCTGTTTTCACATTCTTCACTCTGAAAAACTGCTGTTGTGAAACTTTGCACTTCTGATCCTTTACTGTTTCCGCTGTAAGTTAGTCATCAGTGAGGAATTTCCTCAAAAGGAATTTCCTCAGTGATGAAATTCTAAAAATCTCCTATTCACCCCCCTCTAGTTGATATAACGCACTTTCAGTACCATATCAAAGCAGTCTACCGCTCCGGTGAAATCTAGATTAATAATTTTGAGGGCACAAAACCACATGTTGTGAATGGGCAAAGACTCAAGCATTACATCGCTCGAGACCCCATCAATGTAGAGGTGGGTGTGATACAGGTAGCCACTCATGAAGAACATATTGCAACACTGTATCAGACATCGGCAGAAGCAGAATAAGAATAGGTATGAAATACGGTAAAGAAACTTCACGAACATCAATAAAAGTTTCGTATTATGTGTTTTTGCAAAATTAGGAAAATTCCTAGCCGAAGCCGAGTCGGAGAGGAGCTCCAGGTGCTCCAGGTGACCTGGTGGCACGGGCTACTCCCTGGCCGCGCCAGGAGGACGCCTGGACCACCCGGAGTCCGTCTCCAACTCTACTTTGGCTTGTTACCTTCCTTTTGGTGCAGAAATTTTTGCTATATATTTTCCCGGATCGTTCCGGCTTTGTATCTTGCGATTCCGTGCGTTTTCTTTTCGATCTGTTTGTACCAGGAGAACTTTCATCAAACTTAGGTGCCATGGCTTCCCCAAAATCTCCCCAGGACAAGTTCCTCGTCAATGTCATCAACCCTTACCTCGCAGAGGTAAAGAGACACCCTCAAACACTTTGGGTGGTGGATGGTGTCCTCCACAAATAAGATTTGAAGGGACCTGTCAAGGAGGGGAGCACCAGGATAAGGCTGGAAGAAGTGGAGCAAGAAGGCTTCAAGTACAAGTTGATGATCGAGTGTGGTGTCGAGGCCAACTACGATATCATCGCCGAGCTGAAGAGGGAACATGAGGAGGAGATGAAAGAAGTGCGGTCAATCATATCCGCACTAGAAACCAAAGTGTTTGAGCTTCAAGGGTACATCTATGACCTTCAAAACCAGAACTGTGAGTATGAATTTAAGTTTATGCGCATAGGCTTATCTGCCGAAAGCAGGATCTTGGAGACTGAAGAATCCTGTGTAGATGGAGGACCTCTGTCATGGAAGCATTTCACTAAGGATTACTCGAGGAACAAGAACAAGGATGAAGAGTGAAGTCTTCATGGGTAATGGCATTCCCTTAGCTTGTTCCAAGCTTGGGGGAATGCCCGGTATCTTTATTTTTATCCTTTACCTTTTTTGTTCAAGTTTAGTGTCGTATCATGTCTAGGGAAGTTATCTTATGAAATAGGTGTTTGCATTGAGGTCTATCACTCCTTATTGGAGAGTCTTGTATCTGTGAGCATGCAGTGTCTATGATGGAATATTAATGAGAAGTCTATTGGTTTCTTTGCTGCACTTGGTATTCTCTTCATGCAATCGATCTTATATGCTGATTCGTATGGGAGTATTGATCTTACATATTAGGTATGGCTTTGAAACTTTATTTAATCTTGGAAAACATAACATTGGTCATAACAACAAGCATGCTTTTTTCTAGTAGCGACATAGCCAAAACCTTTATGTTTTTATGCTTGAAGTGTTATGCTGACAAGGAAGACAACTTGATGTTTTTATGCTAATTCTTTATGTTAAACTTTATATTGTTTTGCATCCAAGTCAACATTATTTGTCTACTCTCAAAAGCCTTTGCTAGCCAACCCTTGCACTAAGCAGGAATACTGCTTGTGTATCCATACCCTGAAACCTCAACCTTCCCAAGAGTCCACCATACCTTCCCTATACGTGATATTTCACCGCCACTCCTAAAGTATATTACTCATGTGCTATCTTTAAACCTTCAAATATTACTCCCTGTTTTGTGCCTCTATTTTAGCTCATGAGGAAGTAGTAGATAATTCATTATCTTCTCATACTGGACAGGTTTTATCCTGGGTTTGCATGTTTAATCTGCAAACCCCTAATACCAAAAGGGACTGGCATGAGCGCGCCCATCTCGTAAAAGATAATAACAACAAACAAAACCTCCTTCACGCTTTGTTGATGAGAAATCAGAAAACTTAGGTAGTGATAAACAATGGAGACTAAGGGGATGTGATCATCCCCACTTTGGAAGCCGTTCCTCAAAACTTGTCTAGCATGAGAAGTATTGGGCTATCTACTAGCATTCGTTGACAAATGATGCACCTCTCGAAAACTTGTTTTACAATCTTGTTGATTCCAAAATCTCTAAAAAGCTCTAGCACATGAGTTTTCCCTACTCTCCTCTTCGAAGGGCCAATCTTTTACTTTTATGTTGAGTCAGTAAAACCTACTTCTTTCTATCCTAAAAAGAGCAGACACCTTACGTTGACAAAGATGCATGAACTTATATTGTTTCATTGAGAATTGCCGTATCACAGCTTTGCTGATATTATCATTAAGATAAGAAAGTTGTTTTTTAAAGCTTGGCTAAAGCAAACATCTTCCTTTGTGTTAGTATTTTCACTTCTTGACTAATAACATGTTCTTTCAAAAAGCTTCAATTGATCTCATCAAAATATAAGAGGAAGAGCAAAAGTTAAAAGTTACTAGTTGTTCTTTGACCAAGGACATGTTTGCTATGGTTTGATGAGTTTTCTTAGTTCTACTTTTGATTCTAATTGATATTACTCTTTCATAAGGGCCTAATGAGTTGAGATTGTTGTTGGGGATGGATGAGTCTAGTAGAGAAATTATGATGCTTCTTGTTCGTATTCTTATTTATCGACACTTCACTTTCTAAACTTGTGGACAGGTTTACCGAGCTCAGTATTCGCTTGGGGACAAGCGAGGTCTAAGCTTGGGGGAGTTGATACGTCCAAAATGCATCACTATTTTGTATCATATTTTGTCTCTATTCATTGATATATTTCACATTATGATGATGTACTTATAGTGTTTGGGGCTATTTTACATAGTTTAGAACTTTCCGGTGCCGAAACACCAGATGCATGATTCAGTCGAGAAAATAGCACAAACAGTTAGCATATCAGAACATCTCCAACTGCGATGAAAATTGGAGGGAAGAAGTTTCTGAATAGATCCCGAAGATAGGCCGGAGGGGGGCCACAAGTCACCCAAGCGACCTGCTGGCGCGGGCCATCGCTAGGCCGGGCCAGGAGGCCGCCTGGGTGGTGTGTCCTGCCTCCGGTGCTCTCCTTTGGTCTATATGTTCCTCTTGACTTAAAAATTACGGGGACAGAAGAGTTTTCGTAGTTCCGCCACCGCTCCGTGGCAGAAACCTACAAAGAATAAAAGACCTTTCCGGCAGGCAGATTCCGGCGGGGAGAACTCCTCCCGAAAGGGGAGATAGTCCTCATCATCATCACCATCATCACATGCATCATCGAGATCACCATCACCATCATCACCATCACCAGCACCATATCCACCTTCATCCCATCTACTTCACCATGGCAATCGGAGTTGTACCTTGCACTATTCATCCCCTCTACTCTACCGGTGTTGATTACTCTTTTGTGGTGAATGCTATTGAATTTTGTTGGATATTTATTGTTATGATGAGATTGTTAATCATATTTTCATCACCTTTGATCATGATATTTTTTATGTCTTGTGAGTAGTTCCTTTAGTTCTCGAGGACATGGGAAAAGTCTAGATGCTAGTAATCATATGATGTTGAAGTAATATGTGTTGATTGATATTTAAGTTATGGTGTTATTCTTCTAGTGGTGTTATTTGAATGTCGACTACATAACACTTTGCCTTTTTAAGGACCTAGGGGAATGCATCGTGTATAAAGAATGCTTATGGTGGGTTGCCGGAGTGACAGAAACCTGAACCCCAGTTCACATACTTTTGCATGAGGGAGTATTGGATCCTAAAGCTTATTGCTATGGTTAGGCTTTGCCTTAATTTCTCTCTTGTATTTGCGGATGCTTGAAAGAGGGAATAATCATAAGAGTGTACTTGTCTTAGCCTAGACAGTGCACTAGTTAAGATCCACCCACATAACACTTATTAATACAAAACATAGTACTAGACGGAATATGGCGAAAGCACTTGATTATCTCTCCCGTGTGTCCTCAAGAATGCCTTAGTCTTTATAAGTTTAGTCCCTCGGCTTATCCTTTGTGATCAAAAGGATTGGGCCACTTGCTGAACCTAGGCACCATTTACTTTCTTTGCATTTATTTCCTTGTTGCTATTTCTAGAAAACCCATAAAAAGTTACCTTTCAGTACTTGCAGTTATTCCTTGCTCAAGATCACTTGTAAATACCTTCTGCTCCTCGTTGAGTTCGACACTCTTACTTATTGAAAAGGTTACGGTAGATCCCCTACACTTGTGGGTCATCAGCAAACTTTGGACACAACACAATGCAAATCAAAATCTCACAAACAAACAAACAAAAATATGTGTAATGCTTTATGTTGTGCCACTAACACCCGAAGACAAAATTTGTCTAAATCCGAGTGTGCCTACTAATTTCAGAACTTTCAGAAAAATATGATACACTGCAAAACCTGGGTTCTGGCCATATATATGCCTAGGATTACCTAATTTATTTCAGAAATAAAAGTAATATCACAACATTATGGTCAATCAACACTCTGATCTTTCCAAGTTAGATGCTAATGCTACCGTGAGACGCACGAGTTTACATTTATGGTCATTCTTTTCAGGTGTTGTTGGTTACACAGTAATCTTCAAATGCAACTTAAACACTCCAATAAAATCCGATAATGTTTTTCTCTCTTTCCTTAAACTAGTCAATACACACACACCCCAGTTACCAACCTATCCTAAACTAGAAAGCTGCTAATATGTCACTTGATGAGACATGGAGAAAACTACTTGAAGAAATGCAAAGCCCGCTTTGAAGACCGATTTATATAGAAAATAATATGAAGGCACACAATCCTAACATCATCAAATTATCACCAAGCAACAGCAAAAGGGAACCACTTGATACCCTTCACAACAGCAAAAGAGATCCAATTACTAACACCCTTTACAGTAGCATTGACGCTTTGAATAGTAACAAAACAAATTCCTACATACTTGCAGCATTCATCCATCCATGTAGTAAGCAGCTAGCACCACTCATGCATCCATCCATGTTGGGTGGACTATTCACACGGAAAAACTTACTTGGATGTCAGATTACTCGAAGATGTGTAACTAAAGCTGTAAGAACAAGCAAATATATTCCAAAGTGGTACACGAAATACCAATTACTGTGATCATGTGCAGAATACGAAACACTGGAGTATTACATATTTAACATATTTAAAGCTAAATACTCTTGCTATGGATATTAAATGCACTTATATTGCTATAGAAGTTATATTTATCTCAAAATATACATCAATCGAGTCAACTAACTAAAGGATCGTGATACATCTATGTGCTAAATAGAAAGTAGCATAATTGCACAAATTAATTTCTTGGCATCTTAAGATGTAATCTGAGAGGGTGAATGGACCACCACTAACTCAGATCTTTATAACAGTAAATATAAGATATATATAAAGTTATCATATAGTTTGTGAATTCTAGTATGAGCTTGTGAACAAGAACTGGGGCATCGACAATGATATGATAGTCCAATTTTGACGGACTCTACACTGGAATCCAAAACAGCGAAGACGAGCTTCTAATTAAATTTACACAATCATTTGTGCTACGTCTGATTCAATCTACACACACACATCAGGTTGCGGAGGGGAGGTGGTTGTGGGGGGGAGGGGAGAATCGAACCTACGGAGGAGGAAGTGGTCGGCGAGGGACGGGGCAAGACGTCGGGGTCGCGATGCTGAGGAAGGGGGCACGGTGTCGGGGTCGCGACGATGAGGGACGAAGAAGAATATTGGTGTCGCGACAGCGAGGGAGGAAGCACGGAAGGTAGAGCGGCGACAACATGAGAAGGGGAGAGGAGTGGGGGGGGGGGGGGAGAGGGTGGAGATGGGGCGCGGTAATTGCTATAGGACATATAGTAGTAGTGCTGGATTAGTACCAGCGCTACTGCTAACTTAACAGTAGCGCTATATTAGTACCAGTGCTACTCCTAACTTAGCAGTAGCGCTGGTACTATTCCAGCACTACTACTAACTGCTATAGGACATATAGGAGTAGCACTGAATTAGTACCGATGCTACTGCTAACTTAGCAGTAGCGCTGGTACTAACCCAACGCTAGTGCTAACTTTCTTTTCATTATTACTTTGTTTTATTATTTTCATTTATTATTTTATTTTTATTATTTTCCTTTCCTTTTCTATTTATTTTCCTTTTTCTTTTGTATTGCTTTCTCCCTTTTTTATCCCGACGGCCTCGCACGTAGTCGACGAGAACGTCTCCTTCCCACACCACGCGAATATTACCGGAACCATGTGTTGTTTTGTACACAAAATACATAAATATATATAAATGATTGTTTCTCAGCTGCTTCGAAGACGTTTCACATTGACCTTCTTCCCTTTCTTGTTCGTTGTCTTGATTCTTCTTTTCCGGCACCATGGAGTACGATCTTTCTTAGGTAATGTAGTCTTGATTCTTCTTTTCACGTATGCTTCATCGTCATTGTCATCTTCCCTCATCTGGTTGCTGTATTGGTTGTAGTCTTCCTGGTTGGCGACTCCATCCATTCTGATGATGTTCCTTTTGCATCTCCTCACAACAACACGACTGGGATTGGTTGGGTTAGTTATGAAGAAGCATTGTGCCACGTGTTTAGCATGTATCCATGGCTCAGCTTAGACGATGACGTTAACATTCACGGTAGCGCTCTTCGCGTCGGGTATACACATGGTAGTGAAATACTTGTTTTCTCTTACGACAAACTTAGCCCACCTGACACGGAACATCGTCGCATCGTGCATTCCAGCGTAGTTAAGCTCCCAGATCTCTTCGACGCTTCCATAGAATTATTCAATTGTGCCGTTGGAGTCGGTCACACATTGAATCATCACCCCTGAGTTCTGGTAATCACTGTCCATGTCTTTAGCCTCCGTGTAGAACATGTACCCGTTGATATCGTATGCCTCATATAACACGAGTTTGGGTGCGGGGCCATGTGCTAAGGCGTGTATGAGAAACCCGTCCGAACTGCCCTCTTCTGGGGGATTAGCACGAACTTGCTCTTTGAACCAACGCAAGAAAGTGGCGTTATGCTCTATAGTAACTTCGTTGTCCGTCTTGTGCATCCCATGATCATGATACTTCTTTGCAATGATTTCTTTGTGCAGTGTCACATAATCCTCTACCACATCTAGGTGTTGTGGCAGTACTAAGTTAGCCTTGTCAAAGTCATCCCGGCGATCCGAGTAGTCCACATGCAATTCCCTCCACCCGTTGTTGTGACCTTCTCCTCCGAGCCTCCCATGGTGCTTCTTGACGGGCAAACGAACAAAAGGGTCTCTGCCGCCTATATAATTCTCGCAAAAGGAGATGCACTCTTGGGTCAGATACCCATGGACGATGCTCCCCTCGGGACGGACATGTTATGAATGAATCCTTTGATGACCCCATTCATCCTCTTGAAAGGCATCATGCTACGAAGGAATGTTGGCCCGAGGTCGATGATGTCTTCCACGATGTGGACACACAGATGCACCATGACATCAAAGAACGCAAGCGGGAAGTACATCTCAAGCTCACATAGTATGACAACGATCTCTTCGTGTAGCCTTCAGAGCTGCTTCACACTGATGGACTTTAGAGAGATAACGTCGAAGAAGTTGCAGAGACCGGTAAGTGTCTCACAGACATGCTTGTCCATTATCACTCTAATGGCAACCGGGAGTATCTGCATCATCATCATGTGACAGTCATGAGACTTCATCCCGCTAGACCTTTTCTTATTGGTGTGTAGAAATCTGCTTATCTTCCCACACTAACTGGAACTGACTTTGATTCCCGTAAGGCACTAGATGAATTGATCGATCTCCTTCGCACTTAAGGTGAAGCAAGAAGGGGGCAATAATTCTCCTCCTTATTGTTCACTTTTCATCCCCTTGGCTCCACCGCCGTCTCCGTCTCCATCTCCTCCGTTGACTTTTTAAGGGGCATGTGGAGATCCCCCCTCATATCCAAATCTTCCAAGTCTTTCCTTGCCTTCGGCCCATCCTTGTTCTTCTCCAGCATGTTCATCAGTGTGCCAATCAAGGTCTCGAGGACATTCTTCATGATATGCATTTTATCAAGGCAATGAGGCGTGTCGTGATTGGGCCAGTACTCCAAGTCCTAAAAAAAGACCTCGTTTTCCATATCTTCAGCAGCAGCTCCGTCGCCTTTTCCATTTTTCCCAACGCGGGGCACTATGCCCAGTTATTCAATAGCTCGTTGATTTTGGCTTCGCTCCTCTTACGTGGAGGTCCTCGATGCTTAGCCAAACCATTCAATAGATCTCCCTGTTTTGTCCACGGGCCATCCTTTTCGAGCCATCTACGATGCACCATGTACATGATTTTCCTAGACCCGCCATTTCGTTGACATAAGCTATTGAGACGTTGTATTATCCATGGACCTCGTGCATCCATAGTATTCGTGGCACACATGGCCTGAGGTGTACCCGTAACCGAGATAGTCGTGTACCGTCGTCATCAGCGCAACTCTCATATAGAAATACTCTCATGTGCTGGCGTCCAATGTCTTAACTAGCAATTTCCATAACGTGTATAGCTCCTCTTCCAGAAGACCCGTATATAGGTTAATATTATTTCCTGGTTGTTTCGGCCCTTGAATCAGCATGCTCATGTGTACGTACTTGGTCTTCATACACTCCCATGGGGGGAGGTTGTACATCCATACAAATACGAGCTATGTGCTATGGTTGGTACTTTGGTTTCAAAACGGATTCATGCCATTGGTACTCGCACCAAGCACGATGTTCCTTGCATCTTCTCCGAAAAATCGACATTCGGCGTTGAATGCTCTCCACTGGCTAGGATCTACAAGGTGTCTCAGCTTCGGATCAACTCCATCATCGGGCTTCTTCCTCTCCGCGTGCCAGCGCATAAGCTTTTCTTCCTTAGAATCTATGAAATACCGCTGTCGACGGGGAGTGATCGGAAAGTACCATACAAATTTCTTAGGAGCTTTCTTTCCTGCCTTCTTGTATAGAGAAGCATTGCACACTGGACACCTGGTTTTTTCCACGAGCTCCCCCCAATAAATGATGTAATCATTGATGCATGCATGGTATCTAATGTGCGACACATCAAAAGGGCAAACGATTTTCCTGGCCCCCTCGACACTAGTAGGACACATGTTCCTCGCAGGAAGAACTTTATTATGTAGATACTTCAAATGCTCATCGAGGCTTTTGTTTGTCCATTTGTTTTTGGCCTTCGTCTTTAGAAGTTCGAGCGTGAAACTCAACCAGGTCACCTCGGGATCGCAACCATCATACAATGGAGTCTTTGACTCTAATTCAAGATGCGCCACTTGGCCTCCTCTCTAGAAGCAACTCCGTCGCTAGTCGTACTCTTGCGAAGGAGGTCTCGAACATGAGGGTCTTGTATGACTGAACTTAGTAGCCTCGAAGATTGCAGCGTGTCCGTCGCCTCTTCTCCTCCATGTCTGGACTCTTCTTCGCCGTGTCCGGAATCTTCTCCGCCACCATGTCCGGACTCTTCCCCACCGTTGTGTCCAGACTCTTCCCCGCCGCCATGTCTGGACTCTTCCATGCTGTTGTGTCCGGCGCCATCGTCTTCGTGTCAATCAGTTATCTCTTTGTCAAGCCCCATGTCGGTGTTCCCTGCCATGTGGACATCCTCATCATCATCTTCTCTTATCCACCGAGTATAACCATCCATGAAAGCATTCATCAGCAAGTGCGCCTTCAAATTATCACGATGAAAAGGGTCCAAAATTACTCCTTCTTTCCATCTTGTACATGGACATTTAATCCCAATCAGATTATTTGCACACATGTCCATCACCACAGATTGCAAGTATCGCTCCACCTTCCTTCCACTCACCTTCATGTCTGCATGATATAACAAGAAAAAGGGTTATAAACAAAATGCATGCATGCATCAAAGTCATATAAAAATTGGGCATGACCTTGCCTAAAAATGGGACATATCGAGTTTACTCGAAATTCGCTGAAACGGAAATAAATCGACATTTCTGCAAAACATAAGCAACTCACGGGGCATGTCACTCGCACAAATACCTTCATATCACAAACACACATATTCCCATTCTTGAAATGCACAACTTTTGTACTAACCTATATATCGAGAGAGATTGTGCACGGTTAGATCATTAGGCCTTCACGACCTATAAGAAAGTTGATGGCTAAATAGCTAGCTTGATCTAGTTGTTGGGAGGAGAGATGACTCTAGCTAACTAATGGAGAGGGAGAGAGATGATCTAGCTAGATCTATATGTATGGAAGGAGGGAGAGCCAAATAAATGTGGAAGATAGATATAGAATAGACCATTTATGGAGGAGAATTATGGTGGAGGGAGCATTAATGGTGAGAGAAGAGAGGTAGAAAGAAGAGAGAAGAAGGGTAACAATGGTGGTGAAGTAACTTAGAGAGGGGAGAGGAGAAAGGAGGGGAGAGGGCAAAGGGGAGGAAGGGGGAGAGAGGGTGTGTGTGTGAAAAGGTGCCACCAGCCACGAGTAGAAGTAGCGCTGGTTTCCTCAGGGTGGTACTGCTATTGGACTTAGTAGTAGAGCTTTTCCTGAGCAGCGCTACTACTAACTTGGGCCCAATAGCAGCAACGCTGGTTTCCTTGGGGCGCTTCTGCTATTGGTCTTAGCAGTAGCGCTATTTTCAAGGGTACACTGCTACTACAACTGTCGTCGGTGGGCTCGTTGGACCCTGCTTAGCAGTAGCGCTCCTCATCTTTCTAGAGCTACTGCTAAGGCCTTACTAGTAGCGCTCCTCAAAGCCAGCACTACTGCTGAGTAGCAGCAACGCTTGCTCTTTTATATGTCTACTAATATTGTCCTACCTATAACGTTTTTCCTACTAGTGCAGACATGATTGCACAAACTCTTTAACATTTTTTTTCATACCATTCCATTTGAATAGGCACTCTATTGTTCTGTAAGTGACTGGGAATCCCGAGTAACCAACAACTGGGCTAGTATGGAAGGCATGACAAATTTTATCTTGTAGCTATAAGTTACAACCTATCTAGATCCAGTTCTTGTACCTAAGAAATCCATTAACCAAATTAAAGTGAGGTTTGGATGCTAGATCAACTTCTATGTAACGCCCTAGATACGATGCTACCCTTCTTTTTGACACGAGGGCCTCGACAGGGATAGAAGCGCATCTCGTCATTTTGCAAGAATGGATATCCTTACAAGTACATGTATTAAAGAGATACGTATATGGAATTGTCTTACACTCGCCATAAGCTACATCAAGATCACATCAGTACAACAACATATTGAGTCACCATGTAGAAGAGCATGGTACGACTACGCACGAAAAAAAGATAAAAGAACGACATCCATCCTTGCTATCCCATGCTACCAGCGTGAAACCCATCCTAGATCGATGATGAAGAAGAAGAAGACACTCCAAATAGAATAATCATCGTGCTCACGTCAAAGTATTGCTTTACTTGTACCTGCAACAGTTGTTGTAGTAATCTGTGACCACATGGACTCAGCAATCTCATTTCCAAAGGTATCAAGACTAGAAAAGCTTCATGGGTGAGGTATGGTTAAGTGGTGAGGCTGCAGCAAGCAACTAAGCATTTATTTGAGTGGCTAACTTACGAGTACAAGAATAAAGAGTACGGACGTGAACTAATAGTGATCAAATGAATGATCCTGAACAGTAAGTTACATCAGACATAACCCCATCATCCTTAGTCGAAGAAGGAGCTCACGAAAGAGACAGTCATGGTTATGCATATAGTTGGCATATATTAATTAAGTTGACTTCAAGTTATCTAGAACCGGATGTTAAACAACGTTTCCAAGTTTACCACATAACCGCGGGCACATCTTTCCGAAAGATTTAACTCTGCACGGGTGCTCCAACTAGTCCATCACAAATTACCACAAGCTGCATACAAAGCCTCGATCACAAAACTCGTGATCTCCTCGGATTCCTTAGGTGGAAAACCTCAACTCTGAGATAACCCAAAGCATCACCGGAATACCGATGCACAAGATATTTTGTAAAAGGTAAAACAAGTCCAGCAAGGCCGCCAGACATGTCAACGAACCCGATAGGAGCCGCGTATCTCGTTCCCAGGACACAACGCATAAGCTACGTGCACGGGGGCCTGATAGAAATCAGCCAAATTGCCCTGGGTTGGCCCCGCACAGTGCTCTTTGTTGGACCAACACTCATGAGGAGCAATGTCGGTTGATTAAGTATCCTCGGGTTAATTACTCCCTATGCGGTTCATTGTTTATTAGGCAAATGTAGTACCAAAGTTGGGCCTTGCCAGACCAGTTTTAAACTAAGACGAATTGTCAAGGGGGTCCCCATAACAACCCCGAGCGTGTTAGGAGTGCTCAATTATGGAATATAACATCGGTAGCCGAAACTAAGGCGGAAAAGGTGGAACAAAACACCAGGCTAGAAGGCCAGGTCTTCCACCTTTTACCAAGTATATAGGTATATTAAATTAAATAGCAATAATAAGGTGATATAACAAGAAACCCATGTTGGCACATGGAAGCAACTGCACCTGCAGCTAGCAAACGCTATCAAAAGGCTGAGCAAGCGGTAACATAGCCAAACAGTGGTTTGGTGGGTTGTGGATAGGTTAGAGGTTTTTCATGACAATGTTGAGAGGCTGACATTTAAGTGGTAGGAAACGAGACTTAAGAAAAGAAACGAGACAACTAGCATGGAAATGATAGTAACGGTATCTAGGGAAATGATCATCTTGCCCGTGATCCCGCTTGAAAGAAGAACAATTCCATGAAGTAGACGAACCAACGTAGTCGAACGGATCCTCTCACTTCGAAGTGGTTCGGAACTCTATCGAGAAGAAGCAAACCAGAACAACAAGAGTCAACACACAATATTCATCACAACACATGCATGACATGATGCACAACACATCTGGTGCATGATCGTTTTAATTATGCAAGGCATGGCATGGCAATTCACAACAATCAAACATTACACATTAAGCAAAGCTTAATATGCAACGAGTTGCATATTGACGAAACTCCACATTCGAATTATTTAGTTCACTCCCGTTTAGGTACACGCCCAATTTTAAAATGTCATTAACATGGCAAGAGGTGAAGCATGTGATTCTACTCGTCATTCTAGTCAGTTTACACATATAGAACATTTGAACGGAGCTATGGTTAAAAGATACGTGCAACACAAGATATTATGCCATGAATGCAACATGCATGCAACTGATAGCCGCAACAATGTTCCAGTTCCGGTAACTCGATGGGATACCGGTGCCAACGAATTGTGAGAGTGTGCGTGTCACGCCAAAGAATGATGGGGTGATCCCGGTTACCGGGTTCCCATGTGCCGGAGGCATGAATATGGGGTACATGCAACTAACATGGCATCTACGAAATGGAAAACATCGCATCTCATACAACAATGCATTCGGTCCACGAGTGGTCGTCTCAGTGTTTTTATATTCGAAACGTGCATCTCGGAGCGGATCGAGCCGTTGTGGTGTAGATGTACATGGGTCATCGTGGATGTCGTGGAAGTAATGGTTCCCGTGACGGTAGTTGGAGTAATGATACACAGGTCTTCGACGACGTAGTCGTACACGGTTGGTGACGAAATTGACGAATCCACGATCTTCAGAGGTTGACGGTAGAGATTCCGGCAGGCACGGGCGTGACATGTGAGAGGAGGCAGGAGTCCGACAGGGAAACATCCGAGGCAGCAGCTTCGATCGATGGATTTTTTTACTGTTTTAACCCATAAGACGTAAGTAATTCACAGAGTGAACTCGATCTGAAAGTATTTCCGGATCTGACCCTTTTAGAAACGCCAGAGCCCGTGGTGTTGCTGCTCCACGTAGAAACGCCTGTCTACCATGACGTTTCTGGTCCACATTGGAATGCCAGTCTAGCTTGCGTTGCAGCCCCAGACCAAAACGCCAATGCCTTTGGCGTTGCAACCCACGTGACAAACACCATGAATCATGGCGTTTCTACCGCGCAGAACAGTGCCCCTGCCATCAGTCCTATCGGTCCAGCCCAACTCTGACTATATCCACGAACCGGTCGAGCCACTCTGTCTCCCACTCGCTGATGAATGGGACTCGTAAGCCGTTCGTTGTGAGAGTTACAGCAGGAACGACACCACTCGTTCGTTGCTCGCCTCCGCTTCTACCTCCGATTCCCACCCATCGCGCCACCAGTCCATCGCCACTCCCAGAAAAACCTCCACCTCGCTCGGCCGTTGGTGCTCTCCCGATGATCACGTTCGCGGACCTGACGGAGCCGCCGCCGGGCGCCGAGCGGTGCGTTGACCGGCAGCTGTGGCTGGCGTGCGCGGGCGGCATGTGCACCATGCCGTCGGTGGGCTGCAGCGTCTACTACTTCCCGCAAGGCCACGCCGAGCACGCGCTTGGCCTAGACGCTGGGGCCGATCTCTCCGCGGCGCGTGTCCCAGCGCTCGTGCCCTGCCGCGTCGCTGCCGTACTGTACATGGCCGACACACACACCAACGAGGTCTTCGCAAGGATCCGCCTCGCCCCACTTGGCGACACGGACGCGGATGGCAATGTCCAGGATGATGCCGCGGTGGCGGCTGATGGCGAGCAGGAGAAGCCGGCGTCGTTCGCCAAGACTCTGACGCAGTCCGACGCCAACAACGGCGGGGGTTTCTCGGTACCGAGGTACTGCGCCGAGACCATGGCGGGGGTTTCTTTCATCAGGGGAGCCTATGCTCAGTCCAATGAGGTAGTCCAGTGAGTCCTGCTAGTGTAATCCATGTAGTAGCATCCTTCTCGAAATCAGATGCATGTGGGGTAGTAGTACTTGTTGAATTCCCGGTGTACAATGCCAATCCTGCGATGGTCCGGGGTCCGGAGAGTTGAATGCCCCTCTCGGTCTCCCGGGCCATACGAGCGGCGCTCTACCCGTGGCGGACAAGCTCGCGGATAGGACCGATGGCAGGGGGCACTGTTCTGCGCGGTAGAAACGCTATGATTCATGGCGTTTGTCACCTGGGTTGCAACGCCAAAGGCATTGGCGTTTTGCTCTGGGGTTGCAACGCAAGCTAGACTGGCGTTCCAATGTGGACCAAAAACGCTACGGTAGACAGACGTTTCTACGTAGAGCAGCAACGTCACGGGCTCTGGCGTTTCTAAAAGGGTCAGATCCAAAAATACTTTCATATCGAGTTTATTCTGTGAATTACTTAGGTCTTATAGGTTAAAACAGTGAGAAAATCCTTGATCGATGAGCAGGCCTTGACTGAAGTTGGGCGAGACTGACGCTCTGCTCGCCTGGCTGGCCTAGCTGGCCCATGCGACCCACATGGTCAACGCGGCGAGCAGATCGACCATGCACGGGCGCGCTTGTCCTCACGAACAAAACAGAGGCAAGGCAGCAGCTCCTGGTAGAAGATGGTGATGGCGACGCATCACTCCAATGGCTGACTAGGGCACCGGAGAGACCGCACGGGCCACTGGACCGGCTGGGCGGAGCTGGCCGGCTTGCGGGCTGGTGGCCCAGCGGGGCGATGGAGGCTGGCTTGCCCTCTTGCTCATGCCCGAGAAGATGAGGGAGACGATGGCGGCAGGCCATGGAGGGGTGCTGTTGGAGCCTGGCAGATGAGTGGGAGCTGCAGCAAGCGCAACTCTCGGGTGAGGCTGCCCGGATTCGCCCGTTCCCGGCGGCAGAAGGAGCTTGTGGTGGCGGTGGCGCTCCATGTCGGCGGGGACTTGCGCGGGACAGAGAACGAGAGAGATGAGGTGAGAGAGAGGAAGGGAGAGGCAGAGGAGAGGGAAGGCACGACATCGGGATGGCCTACTCGGGGTCTGGCGGTCGAGCTCCATGCGGTAGGGCAGCGTGCGTGAAACGACGTGAGGCAACGGGTGGCACAAGTGTTTGGCCAGGTGCGGCGCTGGGTATGATCGGGGCCACGGATAAGGTGCGAGGCGCGGCAGGCTCGGGCGCGCTGCAGCTGCTGCGGCGTGGGCTCATGGCTTCGATGGCTCCGCGTGGGCTAGTTGGCAAGGCAAGGCGCACGGCGGCAGGAGCACGAGCGGGCTCGCGGGAAGTGGAGGAAGGAGGAGGCGCTGCAGGTTGGCCCGATGGCGAAAACGAGGTGGGGGCTGCGGCACTGTTGGGAGGGGGGATTGGTTAGCTAGGGTAGGGTGGTTTGGACTACATTTTGTATATAAATAGAAGATTCGGCTAGGTGTGGCCGCTCCGATCTAAATCGACGGTCGAGGTTAGATAGGTTAGGAAGTCCAATTGACAAACTGATGATGGTTTGGTGTAAAACGGGGTTGATCTGAATCCAATGGTCACGATTGCCCGGTTCGGGTGTGGGGGAAGTTTCGAACTAGGTTGCAGGCAGGGTATGTGCACTTTGTAGAGGGGCTAGGCATAGAAGAGAAGGAAAACGGGAAACCCTGCGACAGAGTTGAAAATACCGAAACGTCTCACGTTTGACGTG